>NC_057343.1:216773750-218066875 GCF_016509475.1 Prionailurus bengalensis
GCTTCCAAGTTTTCAAGACTGATACTCAGAAGTATCAGTCTTAGTCAAAGGTTGTGTTGTTTTCCATGCCCAATGCTTTATGCAGATAATATCACATTTATCTCAGGAACTTTGAGTTAGAAGCGTACCCCAAATCAAAGTGCTAGCCATTCTCCAAGTCTGAAATCTTTTATTGATCTGCTCCTGTCTCTATCACTATTCTCTTTGGGGGAGCTCAGCCCTCCTGCTCACAAACAAAATTAGATGTCTCTTCATCAAAACTCCACTTACTTCCCTGGTTCTTTTTATTACGTTCTAATCTTTATGTTTGTTTTCCTCCTAAGACTGCTTTATGCTTTAGGACTTCTCAAGTCCTTCTTCCAGGTCTTCCTTCTTGTTCCAAGACCTCTCTTTAATTAAGTTCCCTTTGCGGCCCCTCCAAACAATTGTAGGTTAGAAAACTTAAATAATTTTCTCATTTCCTCTGAAAGAAACAAGGATTAATTTATCCTCCTTTGGAAACAGGGAATGAAATATTTATTTCTTTTATTTTTATTTGAAAGTCGGAACAGTAATAAAATTCCTATCGTAAAAATGTCAATGCTGTTAGTGTTGTTATTACTGCCATTATTGATAAACCTGGATCTGTCGGCCTCTATAAAATAGATTTCTTTCCTTGATGGTGGCAGAAAAGAAATGAGAAAATGCCCCTGTGCCTCTTCTTGTAAGCAATCCTACTGTCTGGAAAAGTCTGGTTATATATTAAAGGCTGAACTCATAGAATTTCTGTTGTTCAAAAATTCTTCCAGGCTGCTTTTCATGTTGCCCTGAGTTTTTCTTGAGATGACATGGTCTCTTCACTGTTACTCGGACTGTTTTAGCTTGGTGATGCTTTCTTCTTTTTGATTTTTCTGTGCAATAGGAAACAAAATATGTATGCATTACTTGTGAGTATGTCTGACTGCTTAAGAAGGGCTTAAGTCTTTTTCTTTATGTGGTAAACTGCCCATGTCACCACTACAACCACTGGCAGAATATTTACCCCCTATTCTTATAGATGCCTCTGCTCCTCTCCTCAAATTTATTTACAAGCAACTTAAGATACAATGTTTTATTTCCTTATTTTTGATATGGAGTGAGCCTTCTGGCTAATTCCATATTTCTAGAACAAGACACAATTAATTTTCATCAGATTGCCAGTATGGTTCAAACAAATGGAGAATGAACCCCGAGGACTTCAAAGATTATGAGGGAAACGTATTGGTACCTGGACAAAATAACGTAAAGACAAAAATGATGCCAATATTGAAAGGCTTTTCTCATCTCTCTCTTCCCCCAACCTTATTTTACCCACCTTCACCCCTGGCAACTATCTGCCACCTTCTCTTTATCCTGACCACAGGATGCAGACATAGGTCCAGGGTAACCCTTGGGAATGATGTGGCTTAAAGAAGCTGCAGAGTTACTCTCTCTCCCTGAACCTTGACCTTGGGTCAGCTGTGCAGATGTCTAAATTCTGTGTCTCAGCAAGAGCTAGAGAAGTGTAGCTGAGCCTCTGGTTATCCTCACAGGGTGGATGCAATGACATCAATGTCAGCTTTGCTCTTTGGCTAACGCTAACATTTGTGCATCAGAGTGAAACTAAATTCCTGCTGGTCTTTTTTTTTCCCCTCCAAAGCAAGCAGGAAGCTTATCTGTCTAATTGCCCAATGACAGTGTCTTAGTTCAATTTCTTGCATGCACTTTTACAGTCCGCTCATCTTTTCTCCCTGGATCTATAATCCATTTTTCATCTGGCTATCATTCATCCTACTGGGTGAATTGCAAGCTCATTAGTGCAATGAGGAAGGTCCATTTTAATTTGGCACTGACTTTTCTTATCCCGTACCTACCAATGACCCAGGCTTCTATGACTGATTTATAAGCACCATATATGTCTCATTCTTTACTCTCATTCCTATGCACCCTGTGTCTGTAATGCATTTTCTCAATTTGCCCTTTCAGTGAACCCTTTGCTTACCTTCAAGATTCAGATTAGTTATTACTTGTTCGGAAAATTCTTTTCCAAATTCTGTATTTCTATCTCAGGTGGTGTTAGATGATCCTCTGACTCCACACAAATATAAACCAAGATATAATTATATTATGACATTTATCACATACTATTGTAAATGTTTCTCTACTATGGCAATATCCATTTTATTGTGGGCAATAAAAAAAGAATGTTTCTTTTTACAAAATATTTACATCCACAGAGTTATACTGTGCTTGCAACATTAGGGCTAGTAAGTAAATATTATTTGAATTCACAGAGGATAGCACATCAATTGCACCAAGAATTTTGTTGTCTTGTATATCAGTCAATTTTTCTGTGGTAACAAAAGAACTTGCAAATTTTAATAGCTTACAAACAACAGAATTTATTTTTACTCCCATAGTCTTTGGATGGTTATAAGTCTGTTGTGTCTTCTGCAAGTCTACTGAGCTCTGTCGGCCTGTGATCACCTGATTCACGTCTTTTCCCACTCTAGAACTTGAGTTAAAAGAGCGGCTTCTGTTTGTAACATGCTTTTCTCATGGCAGAGCAAGATTAATGATAGAAAAACAGATGCATTTTAAATTTTTCTTAGGTTTTATTTATTTATTTTGAGAGAGACAAAGACAGTGCAAGTTGAGGAGGGGCAGAGAGAGAGGGAGACAGAGAATCCCAAGCAAGTTCCATGCTGCCAGCACAGAGCCCAATGTGGAGCTCGAACTCTTAAACTCGTGAAACTGTGAGATCATGACCTGAGCTGAAACCAAGAGTCAACGCTTAACCGACTGAGCCACCCAGGCACAGGTGCATTTTAAATAAGATGCATTTTAAAGTTTCAGTTCATATCTGGCATATTGTCACTTTGGCTCATATTCCATTACCTTAATCAGATCATGTGACTGAAATTCATAGCAATGAGTTGAGGATCTAACTCCTCCTATAGGAGGAGGAGAGCTTAACAGGACAATAGATGGGGGGAATGTATAAAAAAATAATACAATATATGTATATATGTATACATTATAATATTATATGTATATATGTATAGTATGTATATTATAACATAATATACATATAGGCATACCTCAGCGATATTGTAGGTTTAGTTCCAGACCATCACTATAAAGTAAATATTGCAGTAAAATGAGTCAAATGAATTTTTTGGTTTCCTGGTACACGTAAAAGTTATATTTACACTACATTGTACTCTATTAAATATGCAACAATAGTATTATGTCAGAAAAAAGTATATACCTCGGTTAAAATACTTTATTGCTAAAACTCGGTTAAAATACTTTATTGCTAAAACTTACTAATCATCTGAACTTTCAGCAAGTTGTAATCTTTTTGCAGGTAGAGGGTCTTATCTTGATGCTGATGTCTGCTGCTTGATCAGGTGGGTGGTTGCTGAGGTTTGGAGTGGCCGTGGTAGTTTCTTAAAAGAAGAAAACAGCGAGGGGCACCTGGGTGGCTCAGTCGGTTAAGCACCCAACTCTTGATTTCAGCTCAGGTCATGATTTCACCATCTGTTGGGTGAAGCCCCATGTCGACCTCTGCACTGAAAGCACAGAGTCTGCTTTGGATTCTCTCCCTCTCTCTCTGCCCCCACCCCTGCTCGCTCGCTCTCTCTCTCTCTCTATCTCTCTCTCTCTCTCTCTCTCTCTCTCTCTCTCTCTCTCTCAAAATAAATAAATAAACTTAAAAAAAAAACAGGAAAACAATGGAGCTTGCCACATCCCTTACTCTTCCTTTCACGAACAATTTCTCTGTAGCATTCAAAGATGTTTGACAGCATTTTACACACCATAGAACTTCTTTCAAAATTGGAATCAATCCTCTGAAACCCTGCTATTGTTTTATCAATTAAGTTTATATAATATTGTAAATTGTTTGTTGTCATTTCAACAATCTTCACAGAATCTTTACCAGGAGCAGATTTCATCTCAAGAAACAACTCCTCATCTATTCAAGTTCTATATTGAGTTTGCAGCAATCCAGCCCCATCTTCGGACTCTACCTCTAATTCTAGTTCTCTTCCTATTTCCACCACATCTGCAGTTACTTCCTCTACTGAAGGCTCGAATCCTTCAAAGTTGTCCATGCGGGCTGGAATCAACTTCTTACAAACTCTTGCTAATGTTGATATTTTGACCTTTCCCCAAGAATTATGAATGTTATTGATGGCATCTAGAATGGTGAATTATTTCTAGAAGGCTTTAAATGTACTTTTCCCAGATCCATCAGAAGGATCACTATCTATGGAAGCTATAGCCTTAAAAAATCTATTTCTTAAATAACAGGATTTGAAAGTTGAAATCACTCTTTGACCCATGGACTGCAGAATGGAATTTGTGTTAGTAGACATAAAAACAACATGAATCTCCTTGAACATCTCCATCAGAGCTCTAGGGTGCAAGTGCATTATAAATGAGTAGTAATATTTTGAAAGGAATCTTTTTTTCTGAGCAGTAGGTCTCAACACTGGGCTTAAAATATTCAGTGAACCCATGTTGTAAACAGATGTGCTGTCACCCAGGCTTTGTTGTTCCATTTATAGAGCACAAGAAGAAGAGATTTAACATAGTTCTTTTAGGGTCCCTAGGATTTTTGGAGTGATAAGTGAGCCTTGGCTTCAACTGAAAATAACCAGGTGCATTAGCCTTTAACAAGAGAGTCAGCCTGTCCTTTGAAGCTTTGATGCCAGGTTTTGGCTTCTCTCTAGTTATGAAAGTCCCAGATGATAACTTTTCTCCAAGAGAAGGCTGTTTTTTTCTACACTGAAAATCTGTTGTTTAGTGTACCCACCTTCATTAATTATCTTAGCCGGATCTACTGGATAAGTTGCTGTAGCTTCTACATCAGCACTTGCTGGTTCACCTTGCACTTGTATGTTCTGGAGATGGCTGTTTACCTTAAGCCTCAGAAACCAACCTCTGCTAACTTCAGTCTTTTCTTCTGCAGCATCCTCACCTCTTTTAGCCTTCACAGAATTGAAGAGAGTTAGGGTCTTGCTCTGGATTAGGCTTTGGCTTAAGGGAATGTTGTGGCTGGTTTGATCTTCTATCCAGATCACTCAAATTTTCTCCATTTCAGCAGTAAAGCTGTTTTGCATTCTCATCACTCATATGTTCACTGGACTAGTACTTTCAATTTTCTTTAAAAACGTTTCCTTTTCATTTACAAGTTGGCTAACTTGTTTTGTGCAAGAAGCCTAGCTCTGTGCCTATATTGTCTTTTTGACTTGCCTTCCTTACTAAGTTTAAACATCTGTAGTTTTTTATTTAAAGTGAGAGACATGTGACTTTTCCTTTTCCTTGAACATTGTGAAGCTATTATAGGGTTATTAATTGACCTAATTTTAATATTTTTTTGTCTCAGGAAATAGGGAGGCCCAAGGAGAAGGAGAGAGGTGATTTAGTTCACCAACATACAATATTTATTAAGTTTGCTGTTTGATATGAGCATACAAAACATTTATTATAGTAAATTCTAAGATCACTGATCACAGACCACCTTAGCAAATACAATAATAATGAAAAAAATTGACATATTATGAGAATTATGAATACATGACACAGGGAAATAGAATGAGAAAATACTTTTGGAAAAATGGCACAAATAAAGATGCTCAATATAGGTTTGGGCAAAGCTTCAGATTGCAAAAAAACACAGTATCTGTAGAGTGTAATAAGGAGTATCTGTAGAGTGTAATAAGGCAAAGCACAATAAAATGAGGTATTCCTATGTATAAAATATACTGATATTTTATATAATGTATATGTATATACATATAATAAAATATGCATGATATATCTCACTGTATAGGAAGCAAGAGTAAAGAATGAGAAATAATAATGCAAAATAACATAGTTTGTACTCCTCGTCACAAATATTCACTTCTTTGTTTTTCATATGCAAAATACACTACCATTCTCCCGGAGGAGCTCTCATCACTTCCATCCATTGTGGCATCAATTTAATACCATAATTTCGGGGCGCCTGGGTGGCGCAGTCGGTTAAGCGTCCGACTTCAGCCAGGTCACGATCTCGCGGTCCGGGAGTTCGAGCCCCGCGTCAGGCTCTGGGCTGATGGCTTGGAGCCTGGAGCCTGTTTCCGATTCTGTGTCTCCCTCTCTCTCTGACCCTCCCCCATTCATGCTCTATCTCTCTCTGTCCCAAAAATAAATAAACGTTGAAAAAAAAAATTAAAAAAAAAATAATACCATAATTTCATGATAGACTCTACTATATATATATATATATATATATATATATATATATACACACACTATCTTTTGATTTAGAGATCTACATGCTAAAGCAATGAGTATCTCATCATGGCACCCACATGCACATGAGGCTATAGAGAGTATATGGAGAGAGAACAGAGACAGTAAGCCTCTGATTTGGAAAGGGGAAATGCATTTTTGTCACTGGTCCATAGCAGTTCTGAAATACTACCTGGCAAATATCACAGGCACTCCTTATTCTGAGACCAGGGCCCTTATTCAATTCCTTGGCATTGCTTCCCCACCCAGTGATATTCCTGGAAATTTCATTTGAGTGTTTGGATGTCCTTCTTCCAAAATTCTTGTTGGCCCCATTTGAAGAATATCCTGGAAAATAAATCTTTCATGGTGACTGTCCAGTTTTCTTAGCCCAATCCTATCTTGATATTTCTGAAAATAACTAAAAAATATAATGGTCTTAAATTTTTTAAATATAGCTGTTGGATCATTTGGAAGTTTTGTTATGGTAACATTCAATGGCTTAACACCAAAATCTGTATTTAAGTCAGATTTATGCAAAACTAAAAAATAAATCTCAAAATTTTAGTGACCTACCATATAATCTACATTTATTTGTTGACCTTAATTTATCTATCCATGTCAATCCATCTTGTCAGCTATTGTCTGAAGCTCTATTCAGATCAGTTTTATCATTTCCTTCCTATCATTTGAACCCAAATCAAAGAAGCAACCCTTATTTATACGAGTTCTTTATTGGTAGAGGGAAAAGAACAGAAAAGATGGTGGCAATAGATGATGTCTCTTATGGCTTCTGTATTGAACTAGCACAATGTCACTTCTGCTAACATTCTGTGGACCAAAACAAATAATATGATCATGCCCAACAACGGTGGGTGAAGAAGCACATGTCTTACAGGAGGTGCTGCAAGGCACATGACAATGGACAGAAGTGTGCACTGTTCTTCTATAAATGTAGAAAGGATGGTTGGAATCAATAAGGCAATATATCCATTGGCCTGAAAGTAATATAATAAGAAGAGTTTTGAAAGGCAGCAGCAATTTATCCTTTACTTCTCAAATTTCTAGTTATATAAATAGTTATATATTTATAACTCAAATTTCTAGTTATATAAATGTTTATTGGGCAACTACTTAGTGTCAGCCGTTTCACTTGGTTTTAGTTAAAAATCTTAAACAGATATTATCACTGAAGTAATTTCACATAGTGGGTGAATAGGCAGTAGGTAACAAGAAATTTTTATATACGGTGGCATCTACTATAAAAGGTTAAGAATGTCCTGTTCTAGGAGCATGTGGAAAGTGCCTAGACCCAAACACATAGCAAAAACCTGATCTGCACTTGGGAGGGTCACGAATGTACGTGTAGTAGATCAGGAGTAGATAAGTGTGAAATGCAAACAAACTGTAAGAAGCATTTTGGAGGAAAGATTGCCTGGAGCATCTCACTGAAATTTATTGTCTCTGAGGCTGACTATGCATTATATTTAAACATAGGCAAGTTTATTATTTCCTTCAATTCAAATTTATTATCTGATATTTATTTATCTGATATTTCATCATCTGCAATATTTCAACGCAATTAATATTTCTTGAAGACTATGTTCAAAGCACATGTGAGTGTCGTAGGTGATACAATGCAAATATATTCCTCACTGATAGTTTCTAAATAATATAAATTTTTTCCATGCCAACCACTGACTGGGGAAATCAAGCTGCTGATGTACACTCAATGTTGGCAACAACTTGAATTTAACATTGGACTAAGAAAATGAGAACAAAATTTGATGAATATGAAAAGCTTTAAGTAGCATATAGTGTCCATTAGTTGCTCAACTTATTCCAGAAACAAATATGTGACTTTGTGATGTTAATATATTTTGTACTAATACTCTACATTAAAGCATTCAGGATATACATCAATCCATTTATGAATTGATACAAGTAATTCTTCCATGTGGATAGATGAAAACTGTATAGTGCATTCACTTAAATATCTTAAAATAAGGAGATTAAATAGTAAAATATATTGAAATAAATTTCTATTGCATCAAATGTATGTTTGTGTATACAAAGTACAGTGCACATAATTAGTGTATATGTTTGTGTATTTACTTATGCAAATAAATAAGCAATGACATGTATAATGATCCCTAACTTAGAGACCTTTGGAAATAGCTCTGTAATTGAATTTATGAATGCATATGAGCAACAAATTGTCTGGGCCTCAATTGTCCCTTTCTTTCTTTTTCCCTTCCTTTGTTCTTTTCCTTCCTTCCTTCCTTCCTTCCTTCCTTCCTTCCTTCCTTCCTTCCTTCCTTCCTTCCTTTTCTTCTTCTTCTTCTTCTTATTCTTCTCTCTCTCTCTCTCTCTCTCTCTCTCTCTCTCTCTCTCTCTTTCTTTCACTGAGGCTTTTAGATTCCAGTCTAAGACGTCTAATTTAGGATCTTGATAGTCCTTTTAGTATCTAACATTCTATTATATAAATATTAGGGAATGGAGGCATGGGGATGTCAATTTAGTTTTCCAGTTAGGAATGGAGTGGACAGAAACACTAAAAGTGTTTCTTGACAATTTATTCCAAGGGAGAAGTCCTCTGCTTTCATCTTTCAGAAACTTTGGTTTTATCCACTGACCTTGAATTTCTGCATATCTATTTTACTCTATACTTAATATGCTTCTATTATATCACCTTTTCTCCTTCATCTTCCCAGAGCAATTCAGCCAAGACTTTTTAATATCCCCCTCATTTGGAGTCTCCTCCTAGAGTATTATTTGTGATTACAGTCCTTTTCATTGTCCTTCACTAGATTTTTTCTATTTCAGTTAGTTTTATTTAGAGACGCGGTGACCACAACTAAAAACTTTATTGAAGGTGAAACAGATTATGATACATGTACCTTGTACACATGCAATGGGATTTTTATTTTCATTCATTATATCTCCTTTATAAAGATATTAGGTCACTGTGAATATATTATCAAATGCTAAACATATGACCATACATTTTTTTAGGTGAGGAAGTTATTTAAAAAATTTTAAGAATATAATAATATTTTCAGAAAAGGTAATATGTCCCTTCAAGCCAGTATTTTTCCATTAGCAAATACTTACCTGATTTTTCATCATCTTCAGTATTTCAATGCAATTAATATTTCTTGAGGATTGACTATGTTCAAAGCACATATGAGTGTTGTAGGTGATACAATTAGAGTAAAAAAATGTTATTAATGATGTACATTTTAGCAAAACAGGTGAAAGCAGTTGAATAAATTTATCTAAAATATGGTAAGTGATATAATGCAATCAAAGTACTATGAAGAAGAAATTACTTTTGGCGGTGGTGGTGATGTAATTAGGGAAAATATACCTAATACAAGAGAAACTTACAGTTTTACTATCATATTGCTACAGGTCATATCAATTCAGTCCTACAAATCTAGAGCCTGTAGCTAATATTAGCATCCACCAGTATTTATTATATAACCAGCAAATTAAAAAAAAACAGTCACCATAATATATAGGCACTTCAGCTTCTTACTCTTTGTTTCTATAGCTGAAAGTGATGTATCAGCTGATATGTCCTTCCTTTTCCACCACCCTTCTGAATTCTCTTATCCACTGTTATCAGCTTGGTGGAAAGGATTTTGTAAATTTTCTTCCCCAAAGGATCCATGTCTCAGTGTTGCCATACGTATTGGTTAGCATAGGTTCCTCAATCAATTCCTCATAGAACTCATGGTTGCCCTCTTTGTCATGGCACAGATCCAGTATAATCAACCTTTTGCCAAGAAGCTAACTGGAGCCACATGGTGTCCTACATGGGGTGTAGCTTTGGGCTTTGCTATTGGCAGACTTAGCAATCAGTGTTAGCTAGACTTGCTTTGGTGAAGGGAAGTCCACCACATTTAAACAATGCATAGACTCCATCATAGGAATTTTGTATACAAACTCGTTGAATGAAAGTCAGGTTGACAGGAACAGAAGTTGACTGGCATGCAGAAGACAGACATTGCACATTATTTTATAGCTTTATCTGCCACAGATATTCTGTGCAGGGCATTAACGTATGATGCGCACATCTTCACATCTGGTGTTCTTTTTTTTTTAAGTTTATTTTTATTTATTTTGAGAGAGAGACAGAGAGCAAGTGGGGGAAGGGCAGAGAGAGGCAGGCAGAAAATTCCAAGCAGGCTCCATACTGTCAGCACAGAGCCTGATGCAGGACTGGGACCCATGAACCATGATATCATGACCTGAGCCAAAGTCAAGAGTCAGGTGCCTAACCCAGGCACTCCTTGGGTCCTTTCTGATAAATTCATCCACATACCTCTTCATCAGAATTCCTTGCCATCAGTTTTCCAGTGTCATCAGTTTCTGATCATTTGGCCAATGCATTAACCATGGCCTATGAATTAATTTATAACTCAGTTTATTTCAATATTTAGGCAAAGTAGAAAATTCTACATATTGCCTAATTTATCTCAGATTGGAAAATTTCTTTTCATCATTACCTTTTGGATTATCTATAAGGGAGGCTTTAGTGCAATGCTTACCTATTACCAGCTATGATCAGTACATCATCATGATGTGTTAACGAGACCTGAACTTTTTCTTCCAATTGCTTAGCTTAAATTCAATTAAAGTTTAGTATTTTACACAGACCTTGTCTTAAATAAGTTGTAGAACCCCCATTTATTCAAAGGGTTGAAGTATACAATGTCCTTCCTGATGTACAAAATAGTTTAGGAGAGGTTTACATAAATAATGAGGGTGATTTTGAAGACCCAAGAAGTTTTTTGAATTGTCTGCTATCCAGAAAAAGGCTACAGTGTGTCAAGTGCATTATTTGAATGTGATTACATTTTATATCTAGAATTTACATGGTAACATGACCAATCTTTGTTGCCCCTGAATTACAATTTATATTAGTGACGAGTTTTTGTCTGTTTGTTTTCTGCTTTGATCTTGAAACTACTCCAAGGAAAACAACTGGGAAATTATGCTTCTTAAATTTTTTTTTAGGAAACTAATAAAACAGAATTGATAGGAAATTGAAAAACTCATCAGAGAGTATGTCTACACCTATGGGTATTAAAAGAAGCTAAAAAATTCTGATAGGTAAGTGTAATATAATGTCACGGGAAACATTTCTGAATGTTATGTTAACAGCTAGAACTTCAATGAACCATTTCAGTAGGAAATAAAATAGAAAAACACTAAATAGAACAAGGTAGAATTCAAATAAATGGTTTACTTTTGGTCTCAAGAAACTTTGTCATTTTGAGGACAAAAGACATTACATTGAACCTCCAAAATAAATCTTTGTCATGTATCTTGTCTTTAAAATGTTTTTGCTTCCGTTTCTCTATTTCTTTTCTTTTTTATTGTGCCTTATTTATTATAAATTGATAAATCTTGTGTATGTTATAGGTATTTAAAAAATGTTAGAGGTGGGGCGCCTGGGTGACTCAGTCAGTTGAGCTTCTGACTTCAGCTCAGGACATGATCTCACACTCCATGAGTTCGAGCCCCTCGTTGGGCTCTGTGCTGACAGCTCAGAGCTTGGATGGATCCTGCTTCAGATTCTGTCTCTCTCTCTCTCTCTCTGCCCCTCCCCTGCTCATGCTCTGTCTCTCTCTGTCTCAAAAATAAATGAAAACATTAAAAAAAAATTAAAAAAAATTAAAAAATGCTAGAGGTAATTTTAATTGCCCAAATACCTTAATGAATCTTGTTAAATTTAAGATATTTAGGGAAAATACAAGATTGGGGTTTCAATTTTTGTTTTATGAAATAAAGCTATTATTTAAAAAATCTTATTGATATTCTTTAAATGCATACATTAAATGCATGTCTAAACCAGATGCGTATTTAATATCTTGTGTTCAGATTTTACTTTTTTTTTTTTAAGGTGTAGTGATGCATGGGGAGATAGAGGCAGAGAAATTTAACCTCAACTTGTGGGAATGGATTCCAAATGAAGAACAAAGAGAAACAAAGATGTAATATTATTTGAATTATACTTCTATGCACTGGGGATTTGTTATAGTTTCCAGGCAAAAATGAATGACTGCAGACCAAATGAAAAATGGAGATCCATAAGAAATACATAAAAACAAGACAAAAAGGATTATGATGAGAGGTATTACTTCGGTTTCTCAGAAAGAAGAGGAAAGTACAGAGGTTGTGAGTGCATTTGAAGGAAGGAACGTTTTCCCTAGCATTTAAAAATAACCACTTGATAATTACATAGCTTTCTTTGTAGACTAAGTTAAGTACTTGACTTCCTAAAGAGTAAAGAATAGTAATTACTATGAAATCAGGTCGGATTAATGATACAATTTCTTCACTTTTAATTATTCTATTTATATGTATTTAGGTTGATGTTTAAAGTAAGACGTTCTTATTGTAGAAAATTTGAACAATACAAAAGTATTACAAAGAAGAATCTGAAAATGAGTTTTTTTCAAAATTATTCCAAATTACTTTTCCATGCACATATGGGTGCATATATATTTTACATAAAATTATATTCACTTTATAAAACATGCATTTAAAAATTTTCTAGTATTTAGTCCTCTAATTTTGATTTTTTATTGTTTGTACTATTTCCAACTTACAGGTGTAGCATAACTAAAGACTATTATGTAAATGGTTTACAAATGTTTCAAAATACCACTGTTATGGAAATACTTACACATCATTTGTTTTCCAAATATATTGTTAGAATAAAATTCTAAGAGCAGAATAATCTCTGGATCAAAAGTGCATCAACAGTTGTCTTTTGCAGCTCTCAGAACTTTCCTCAATTAGTTGAAATTCAAGTAATGTAATACAACAAATTTTGTAAATACACACAGAGATATACACACATGTGTTCTTATTATGCTACATTTTACATTCCAATATATAATCCATTATTTGTGTTACTCTGTACTTGTGAGTGTGTGGGTACAATTTAAGATAAGGAGACTAATTAGCCTAATTTTATTTTGTGTTTTCCATTCTGATCCTTGACTAACAGCATACTGCTTTCAGTGTCATTCGGATACATTTTAGTAAATGGGAAGAAGTATTTTTGTTATTTGTCTTGAAAAAAATGTTTTGTAGAAATAAGCATTCATATTCATCCAATAAGATCACTCTGTGAATCTCTATACTCTTGAATCCTCTTGGCATTGGCATTTAATTGATTTAATTTTATAGATAAATTTCAAAGGACATAATAGTCATATGTTACTGAATGTATATATCTACTTTAGCTTTTTATTACTTACGTAAATTTTGTGCTTTCATAGATACTTCATTTTTAAGCTTATTCCTAACTACTTATTTTTATGTTTGTATTGGTACATCTATGAATAAGTTTTTTTTTCTTTTTTTTATGTTATTAACCTGCTCACTGTATATAAAAAAAACTCATTGGTTTTACATAACAATTTCATAAATGATAATGTTGCAACATTATTTGATTTTAATGTTTTTTCAGCTAATTTTCTTGCTTGTTCAGATGAAGGCATACATGATTGCATATAATTATATTTTTCTTCCTTCATATTTTCATTGCCATTTTTCGTATATTTGCATTGGCTAGAATGTCAACTATTTTTTTATTATTACTATTACATCTGTTGAAATAAGATATTTTAAAATCAACTTAAGAATATCTTATATCTACTTTTTTAAATTAATTACATCAAGAATGTATGAATAACATCATTAAATACTAAGCCAAAGCTATAAGCAGATTACTCTCTCCTTTGCACAACTTGTAATGGTAGGCAAAATTCTAAACTGACTCCCAGGATTGCCCATCCCCATGGTGACCACATCTTGCTCCCCGTGACTGTGATTATGATGAAAGTCAGTCCCATGACTAGGATATGTTATATTGGCACAGTTGACTTTAAGGAAGGGAGATTATCAGGATGGGCCTGAATAGGTACACTGGGAAGAATGGTGTTTTCAGGTAATATTCTCCATTTCTTCGATCACTTTAAGTATGTCCAAGTTTTCTAAACAACTTTGCTTGAAACAACTCTGCTAAGTTTTCATTATTACAATTTTGTTAATTTTATTGCTATCTTCAAACTTTTTACTAAGTTGAACTTTTTATTTGCATCAACATTACTTAAATTGGGTTCATTCTCTATAAAGATTATAAAATGTGTTTCTTAAATTTTTTAAAATTGTTTCAAAGTTTATTTATTTTGAGAGAGAGAGCAAGTGGGTGAGGGGCAGAGAGAAACGGAGAGAGAGACTCCCAAGCAAGCTGTATGCTATCAGTGCAGAGCCCCAGAAAACAGGGCTCAGTCTCATGAACTGTGAGATCATGACCTGAGCCAAAATCAAGAGTTGGCTGCTTAACTGACTGAGCCACCCAGGCCCCCCCATAAAAATGGTTTTTAAATAATATTATAGCTCCCATCTTGGGCAATTATAAGAAAATTCTCCAGTCATGGATATCTTTGATTTTTTTTAACTTCTTATAATGGGAGCATTTAAAAATGTAGCAAAACACAGAAATTAAAATAAGATGCATTTTTATATCCTGGAATTGATATTTATAAATATTTACTTGTACTTATTTCTTTGGTTTCCAGTATAAGAAGCGATGAAGTACAGATAAATTTGGACACCACATTACAGAACCTTCATTTCCCTCCTGACATCAAGTTCTTGCTGCACATTCTTCAGCCCAGTTTTACACATTTGCACACATACATTGCATATAATAGTTGACTTTGGGCTTTAAATGTTATATTGTTTTATTCTTCACTTTGCTTTGTTCACTAAATATGTCTGGAAGATATAGCCTTGTTGGTAAATGTCAAGCTTTTTTTATTCTTTCTTTTTGATATTTTCCTTTGTATGCATATACTGCATTTTATTAATTTCACTCTTTTAGGATATTCATGTCAAGTCATTGAATATCCTTATACTAGGGCCTTGAGCATGAGACATTTTATAAGTTCCCTGTGTGTATTATTAGACACAGAGTGGTTGGATTGGAAAATAAACATATTTTAAATGTCACCAGATATTCTAAATCACCATAAAATCCTGATATTTCTATATATTTTCCTTTCAGTGGTGTGGGTTTTTCTTCTACATTTTCACTAAATAATGCATATTTAGTATTATCCAACTTTAATTTTTAATGTTTATTTATTTTGAGAGAGTGTGTGTGTAAATAGGGGGAGGGGTAGATAGAGAGGAGAGAGAGAATTCCAAGCAAGCTCCACACTATCAGCTTGGAGCCTGATGTAGGGCTTGATCCCATGAACCAAGAGATCATGACCTGAGCTGAACCCAAGAGTCCAACACTTAACTAACTGAGTCACCCAGGTGTCCCTAAAGTTTATTTTTTGAGAGAGAGAGAGTGCACAAGTGTGAGCCTTAACAGGTGGAGGATAGAGAGAGAGGGAGAGAGAAATCCCAAGCAGGTTCTGTCCTGATAGGCACAGAGCCCGCTGCAGGGCTGGAACTCACATACCCTTGAGACCATGACCTGAGCTGAAATCAAGAGTGGGACCCTTAAGCAACTTAGCCACCCAGGCATGCCTCCAACTTTACTTTTATTGCCAATCTGAGGGAAGTAAGTTAAAATCTCTTTTTTTGGTTCTTTCTTTATTTCTTTATTTAGTATTTAGGTGATGTGTGTAGCCTTCCTCCTAGGTATACTGACTATCTGTTCCTTTTCTACAAATTATTTATTTATAGTATTTTTTCATTTTTAATTGACTACTTGTATTTTTTTCCTTTTTTATATTTAGGACTACTTTATATATTCTGGGGAATGACTTTTATTTTATTACGTACATTACTAATCTTTTCTTGTCTTGCTTATGTTTTTTTTTTAACTTTTTAGTTATATTTAAAATACAAAATATTTAATCTCACTGTCTAAACTGTTTTCCCTAAATGGTCACCAATTTATGCATACTATTTATTTTTTTAAAGATTTTATTATGTATTTATTTTTTATTATTTTTTAAATTTTTTTATTTATTTTTGAGACAGAGAGAGAGCATGACCAGGGGAGGAGCAGAGAGAGAGGGAGACACAGAATCCGAAGCAGGCTCCAGGCTCCGAGCTGTCAGCACAGAGCCCAACACGGGGCTTGAACTCACGGACTGTGAGATCATGACCTGAGCTGAAGTCAGACGCTTAACCGATTGAGCCACCCAGGCACCCCATTAAAGATTTTAGTTTTAAGCAATCTCTATACCCAAGGTGGGGCTCATTCTCACAACCCTGAGATCAAGAGTTGCATGCTGTGGGGGCACCTGGGTGGCTTAGTCGTTTAAGCATCTGATTTTGGCTCAGGTCATGATCTCATGGTTCATGAATTTATACATATATATAAAATGGAATATTAGCCATAAAGAGAATGTGTTCACGCCATTTGCAGCAACATGGATGGATCTAAAAAGTATAATGCCAAGTGCGACAAGGTATTCAGACAAAGAGAAATACCATAGGATTTCACCCATACATGGAATTTAAGGGAAAAATAAACAAAATAAAAAGATAACAAAAAATCAGACTCAAATAGAGAACAGACTGGTGGTTATCAGAGGGAAGGTGAGTGGCGGAGTAGGAAAATAGGTGAAGGGGGTAGGTGAAGAGTATCTTAGGAAAATAGGTGAAGAGTACTCTTATTGTGATGAGCACTAGTTAATGTATAGAATTTTCGAATCATTATACTGTACACCTGAAACTAATATAAAGCTGTACATTAATTATACTGAAATTTTTTAAAAAGAGTACACTTCTATCACCTGATAGGAAAAAAATAACTGTGAAATTAGTTGCCAAACTGGTTTAAATGAAGAGTTGAAAAAGCAACTGGTTGGAATAAAGTGTATGCAGAGTAAACACTGTAAACAAATTAATAATTTTTTCCAGGGAGAGAAATGTCTTTGTCATATCTATTTACATTTCATTG
Source organism: Prionailurus bengalensis (assembly GCF_016509475.1). Lineage (NCBI taxonomy): Eukaryota > Metazoa > Chordata > Mammalia > Carnivora > Felidae > Prionailurus > Prionailurus bengalensis. The sequence continues at coordinate 216,790,987 of NC_057343.1, forward strand.
CAGTACATTATGTGGTTTGAAATGACTCTTAATTTATACAAAAAATAAGACATTTTAGAAAACAAACACAAGGTATAATATTCAAGAAACACACTTTCCTCAAATTGTTATTATTTGAGAAATAAATTGATAAACACAGACTTTATCATTCCAATGATCCAAGTTGCATGATATATTTTGAAATATATTCACAAATATAAATTTAAAGGATATAAGGTACTTAGGGTAATGTTAGAAAACATATTAAAAAATAAAAATAAAATAAATTTTATTATATATATTATATATATTATATATTATATATATTATTTTATATATTATATATAACCCATTATATATATAATCCATTATATATATATATGTGTGTGTGTGTATATATATACACATATATATATATATATATAATCACTTCTTTTTCACCATATAGTCATTTTATCCATTTATAGATGAATGAACACTTAGGTTGGTTCCATGTCTTGGCTATTGTAAATATTTCTGCAATAAACACTTTGAATTAGTGTTTTTATTTTTGGAGGAGTAAATACCCAGTAGTGAAATTGCTGGGTCATATGGTAATTCTATTTTTAATATTTTCAGGAACATCCACACTGTTTTCCATAGTGGCTGCATCAGTTTGCATTTCCACCAACAATGCACGAAGAATTCCTTTTTCTCTATATCCTGCACAACACTTTTTATTTCTTGTGTTTTTGATTTCGCCATTCTAACAGATATAAGGTGATATCTCATTGTTTTGATTTAAAATTCTCTGATGATTAATAGTGTTGAGCATCTTATCATGTATCTGTTGGCCATCTGTATATCTTTGGAAAAGTGTTCATGTCCTATGCCCATTTTTAATTGGATTATATGGGGAATTTTTGGTGTTGAGTTGGTATTTTGGATAACCCCTTACCAGATATACTGTTTGTAAATATCTTCTCCCATCCAGTAGGTTGCCTTTTAGTTTTGTTGATAATTTCTTTTTATGTGCTAAAGACTTTTATGTTGGTGTAGTTCCAAAAGTTTAATTATGTTTTTGTTTCCCTTGCCAGAGGAAACATATCTAAAAAAAATGTTTCTATCGCCAATGTCAAAGTGATTACTGCCTATGTTTTCTTCTAGGAGTTTTATGGTTTTCACCTCATATTTAAGCCTTTAATCCATTTTGAGTTTATTTTTGTGTGCAATGTAAGAACGTGATCCAGTTTTATGGTTTACATGCCAATGTATAGTTTTCCCAACACTATTTGTTAGACTATCTTTTTCTCATTGTATGTTCTTGCCTCTTTTGTCATCAATTAATTGACCATAAAATTGTGGGTTTATTTGTGGATGCTATTCTGTTCTATTAATATATGTATCTGTTTTTGTGCCAGTAACATACTGTTTTGATTGCTATTGTTTTATACTATATCTTGAAATCTGGGATTATAATAACCTTTGGTTTTGTTCTTCTTTTTGGATATTCAGGGTTCTTTTGATTCTATATAAATTTTAGTATCATTTGTTTTAGATTTGTGAAAATGCTGTTGGTATTTTTACAGGGATTGCATCAAACCTATAGGTTACTTTGGGTAGTATGGATATTTTAACAATATTAGTTCTCCCAATCAGTGAATATGGAATATCATTCCACTTCTATATCTTTTATCAGTGTTTCATAGTTTCTGGAGTAGAGTTCTTTCACCTATTTGGGTAAGTTTTTTTCCTAGTTATTTTGTTCTTTTTGGTTCAGTTGTAAATTGAATTGTTTTTCTTAGTTTCTCTTTTGGCTACTTCATTATACTGTATACAAATGCAACAGATTTTTCTGTACTAATTTTGTATCCTGTAACTTTACTGAATTCATTTTTCAGTTCCAGTAGTTTTTTGATGGAGTTTTTCATGTTTTTCATAGGTAGTATCATATCATCTGCAAATATTGAAAGTTTTACTTCTTCCTTACTAATTTGGATGCCTCTTTTTCCCCCTTGCGTGATTGCTGTACTTCCAAAACTATGTTGAATAAAACTGGTGAGGGTGGTCATCCTTGTCTTCTTCCTGATTTCAGGAGGGAAATCTCTCAGTTTTTCCCCATTCAATATGATGTACACCATGGGTTTTTCATATAAGGACTTTATTATGTTGAAGCATATTCCCTGTAAACCTATTTTAGTGATTTTTCCATGAATGGATGTTGTACTTTGTTAAATGCTTTTCTGCATCTATTTAGATGGTCATATTGTTTTTTGTACTTTCTCATGTTAAAGTGATGTATCGTGATTGATTTGCAAATATTGAGCCATGCTTGCATCCCTGAAATAAACCCACTTGGTCATGGTGAATGATTTTTTTTTTTAATGTATAGTTGGATTCAGTTAGCTAATATTTTGTTGAGGATTTTTGCATCTCTGTCCATCAGAGATATTAGCCTGTCGTTTTGTTGTTGTTGTTATTTTTTTAATAGTGTCTATTGTCAGGTTTCTGATTTGGGTATCAGGGAAATCCTGGCCTTGCAGAATAAATTTGGAAGTTTTCCTTGTTCTATTTTTTAGCATTTTGAAAATAATACATACTACCTCTTTAAATGTTTGGTAGAATTCACGTGTGAAACCATTTGTTTCTGAACTTTTATTTCTTGGGTGTTTTCTTATTGTGTGTTCAATTTCATTGCTAGTAGTATGTCTGTTCACATATGTTCTATCTCCTCCTGATTCAGTTTTGGAAGCTTATATGTATCTAGGAATTTATCGACTTCTTAGGTCATCCAATTTGTTGGCATATAACTTTTCATAATATTCTCTTATAATTCCCTGTGTTTCTATGGTACCAGTCGTTATTTCTCCTTCTCCATTTATGATTTTATTTACTTGAGTCCTCCCCCCTCTCCTCACCTGTTTTTTTTAATGAGTCTGGCTAAAGATTTATCAATTTTGTTGATCTCTTCAACAAACCAGTTCCTAGTTTTATTGATGTGTTCTACTGGTTTCCTTTTTAGTCTCTATTTCATTTATTTCCGCTCTAATCTTTATTACTTCCTTCCTTCTACTGGTTTGGGGTTTTGTTTGTTCTTCTTTTTTCTAGCTCCCTTATGTGTAGGCTAGGTTGTTTATTTGAGATTTCTCTTGCTTCTTGAAGTATTGCTATAATCTCTCTTAGAACAGTGTTTACTGCATCCCCCAAATTTTGGACTATTGTGTTTTCATTTTTATTTATGTCCATGTACTTTTTTGATTTCCTGTTTGCTTCCTTGGTTGACCCATTCATTGTTTGGTAGGATATTATTTAGCCCCCATTTATTTATGTTCTTTACAAATTTTTTCTTATAATTGATTTCTAGTTTTATATTGTTGTGTTTGGAAAAGATAAAAGGTACAATTTCCTTTTTTAAAATTTGTTTGGGTTTGTTTTGTAGCCAAACGTGATCTATTCTATAGATTGTTCAATGTGCAATTGTAAAGAATATGTATTCTACTATTCTTATATGTAATGTTCTGAATATATTTGTTAGATCTATCTGGTCCAATGTGTCATTCAAAAGTACTGTTTTCCTTGTTTCCTTGTTGATTTTCTGTCTGGATGATCTGTCCATTGATAGAAATGGGATATTGAAGCCCTCTACTATTACTGTGTTACTATCAATTTTTTTCTTTATGTCTTTGAATTGTTGCTTTATATATTTGGGTGCTCTTATGTTGGGTGTATAAATATTTACAATTGCTGTATGTTCTTGTTAGATTATTCCTTTTATCATTAGGTATTATCCTTCTTTGTTTCTTGCTACAATCCTTGTTTAAAAGTTTATTTTTTTTTATATAAGTAATGCTTCCCCAGCTCTCTTTCTGCTTCCATTTTCATGATAAATGTTTTCCCATGTCTTCACTTTCAACCTGTGTCTGTAGGTCTGAAATGAGTCTCTTGTATGAAGCATATAGATGTTTCTTGCTTCATATATATATATATATATATATATATATATATATATATTCAGCCCCTCTATGTCTTTTGATTGGAGCATTGAGCTCGTTTACATCCAAAGCAATTATTGATAAGTAAGTACTTATTGTCATTTAATTACCTATTTTACAGCTGTTTTTGTAGTTGTTCTCTGTTCCTTCTCTTGCTCTCCTCCCTTGTGGTTTGATGACTTTGTTTTGTGATATACTTTGATTCCTTTCTCTTTATTTTTTGAGTATCTTTTATAGATTTTTGATTTGTGATTATCATTAGTTTGATATATAACATCCTAAGCATATTACAGTTTATATATATTTTTTTTAATTTTTAAGTCTATTTATTTATTTTGAGAGAGAAGAGAGAGAGAGCATGGGAGGGGCAGGGAGAGTGGAAGAAAGAGAATCCCAAGCAGGCTCTTAGGTGGGCTCGAACTCACAAACCATGAGATTATAATCTGATCCCAAACCAAGAATCAAACACTTAACCGACTGAGCCACCCAAGCACCCCATATTGCAGTTTAAGTTGATAGTCCCTTAAATTTGAACCCATTTTAAAAGAAGTAAATTTTTACTCCTCCTCCCCATACTTTATGTGTATGATATCATACTCCACATCATTTTATCTTGGGAATCTCTTGACTGATTTTATAGATATAATTGATTTTTACTGCTTTTGTGCCCTAACCTTGATACTGGTTTTATAAGTCATTAATCTACTACTTTTATGGTTTTTATTTACCTGTGAAATTTTTTCTTTCCCAGTTTTCTTACTTCTGTCCTTTCTTTCAACTCAAACAATTCTCTTCATGTGTGTTAAAGTATCTGACAACATACCCAAATAAAGCTCTTGAAAATCACCTCTTAAAATTTGGAAGAAAGTGTTTCAAGTCTTTCCTGTACCTATTCTCATTTTTTATTATTCTTTTTCTTTTTGCTGTTCAGCCTGGTTGCTTTCCATTACTTTGTCTTCCAGATCACTGATCAATTCTTTTGTCTCCTTTAATTTACTATTAATTCCCTTGATTGCATTCTGAATTCCAGTTATTGAGTTCTTCATCTCTGATATATTCTTTTTTCATATTTTCTCTCTTTGTCAAAAGTCTCGTTGGGATCCTCCACACTTCTCTCAAGTCTGGTAATCTTTGTGAATGTTACTTTGAATTCTTTATCAGGCATCTTGCTTATGTCTGATTCTAAAAGATTTAGCTCTGTTGCTGTGATTTTATTTCAATTGTTTTTTAACTTAGGAGGTATTTCTCTATCTCCTCTTTTTGTCTAACTCTCTGTGCTTATTTCTATGTATTAGGAAAATCAGCTACATCTCCTGCTCTTGAAAACAGTGGCCATATGAATAAGAGTCCCTGTAGTGTAATGGCCTTCACCAGAATCAGGCCCTGTAGAGGTGTCTTTATGTGTGTTGTGTGTGCCCAACATTTGTGACTGAGCCATGTTTGTTTTCAGTCCAGTCAGCTGCAATGGCCTACTTTTCTGTTGTGGGTGGGGTTTTGTCCCTGTTCTATGAAGGGGTCAGTGTGAGGCTGCCTTGGCTTTGTAGTTGGGTGGGACCAGATGCCTGCCTTCAGCCTGTTTGCCAGGGCTGTGATTACACCAAACTGAAGGACACTCTCCCTGTGTTGTCTCTGAGAGGCTTTTGTTGGTGGAAAGGTCCTACAGTCAGACCAGATATCTGCCCCTGGTATAACTGTTGGGGTTGCAGTGCCTGCAAATGATAGGGCTCTCTCCTCGTGCTTCCTCCTGTGAGTTTTTATTGGTGGGTAGAGCCAGTAGTAAGATCAGATAACTGTCTGTAGGTTTCTGTTGGGGCTCCAATCAAAGTGGTGAATGTGGTCATCTTCCTCTCTCCCCAGGCAGGAGTCACTTTGGAATGGTCACTGTTGTGACTGCTTGTAGAATGAGACATGTGAGAGCCATTTTGGAGAGACCTCTGCTAAGTAGTTTAGGATAGATGGAGTGAATCCCTGAGAGAATGTGAGGGCAGGGCATTCAGTGTTAGCAAGCTAGTTGGAGAGTGTTCCCGCTGGTTCCCACAGGTGTCTGGCTACCTAGGATGGGACGCATGGGGTGGAGGGTAGAGAAATGGTGCCTAACAACTCATTTGTTTTTGGAGAATCCTGCTAAAGTTCCCTCCCCTTCAGCGCATATACTTAAAATAATAAATAAGTCTCCTTTCCGTATAACCCAGATGCTTTTCAAATTTCTGCTTCTACACTGTATCTCTGTGGTTGTTGGTTATGCTCTTTATGGTGGGAATTCATTTCCTATCAGCCCTTCCAGAGCTAAGTCCTAATTTTTAAAGTACCCAGAGTTAAGTCCAGCTAGTTTTACAAACTCTTGAAGTTAAGCCCATTGGATTTCAAAGCCCAATGTCAAGGGGACTCATCTTCTCAGTGCAGGTCTCTCGTTTTAGGGGTTCCTAGTGTGGAGTCTGTTCCTCTTCCTTCTCATGTTTGTGATATTCCTTCTATTTGTGGTTAGTCTCCATGAGAGTTTGGTTCTCTGTCCCTGGTACCCTTTTCCATATAGCCTCGCTATGATTAATCCTAGAAAGTCCATTCTGCCACTCTTTGGGTCATTTTCTGAATTAGTTGCACGGATGTGGCTCTTATCTCAGTTTATCCATGGACAAATGACCTTTAGGATGTTCCTACACCACCATCTTTCCAGGCTCTGATGAAAGCATACTCTTAACCATAAAGTCAACTTTGATATAAAATATCTAAAGTGTAAAATGCTAGAGCTTTTTTCCATTTATTTTCGAATATGTGTTTACTTCCCGATTTTATACTCTCAAGCTAGGTAAAGTTGACACCAACACAAGAATTGAAATAAAGCTGCCAAGAGTTGAATAAATTGTAATTCAATTAGTAATTATGTTTCCATTCAATTAATAATTATTTTTTTTTTTAATAAACACAGATAGAGGCACCTGGGTGGCTCAGTCCATTAAGCCTCTGACTTTGACTCGGGTCATTATCTCATGGTTCTTGGGTTTGAGCCCCACTGCAGGCTCTGTGCTGACAGCTCAGAGCCTGGAGCCTGCTTCAGATTCTTTGTCTCCCTCTTTCTCTGCGCCTCCCCTGAGTGCACTCTGTCTCTCTCAAAAATAAATAATTTTTTAATTAAAAGTTAAAAATAAAAACACAGATATAGTATGGCAGAGTGGTATGGTTTGCAAATTTCAAGCTCAAATGAAGAATATCATCTCCAATATGACTGTGATTTAGTTTAGTTTCCTATGGGCACAGTTTGAATCAGATGTCAAGCTAAAGAGGAAAGTCTGTCTTTTGACTAAATTAAGATGAAAAATTTTGTGTGTAGGTTTGTGTGTGGATGTGCTGGGTGTGGGGCGCCATTAATAGCCTCACTGTACTTCTTCTGTCTTCTGTTTTTACTAATCCTGGTTATTTCTAAACCTAGTATTTCCATTTGGATTTATTATAGAAAGAAAATATGCCCCTTTCTCTAGAATTTTTTTCCCAAATTCTGACTTCTTTTTTTCTTTTTGTGAATCTCCTGGAAAATGGTCTCTTTACACTCCAATCTGTGCCTCCAATGCCTTCAAAAGGCCCCTATACCCATTCTGTAGACAAGAATTCCATCAGTGATTTAAAGGTGACTACTCTGTTAAGGAGTGACCAATATTTTGCCATCCTTTTTGTTAAAGTCTTAAAGAACATTATAATATCTGGCAGGGTATTTTATCACTACTGTTGAATAATCCATTTCTTCCCTTAATGAACATCTCTTTGTGCAGTAGTGCTATTATTTTAATATATTTGTAAATATCATTTGGTAAAATAATATTTAGGAATTTGACTCACTAATTATAGGTATAATTGGTATGAATTTTTCTTTTCCTGCACTATTTCTGATAGATTTGAATGTCTATTGATGATGAATATGAATACACATACACATTTATATATATACCAAATAAATTTCAGATTAATACAAATACAGACACAAAATTTTCTGGTCTTTAGAAAATTTTAATGTAATTCAAATAATTTTTTCCTTAATGGTCTCAGTGGACTTGTCTTGCCATTTCATTGCTAGATTCCTCTTTTGTAATTTTATTACCCACCCGTCTCAACCCGCCATTTCTATTTTGCTTGTTTTTTTTATATATGCTATATATTAGCTACATATTCTATTGACATAATATTGTTTCTATATAATTACATACATATAATTACGTATATATTTTTATATATTTGTAGATTTTTGGACTTTTTAATAAAGAAACTTATAGTCAGCAGTTTTATGGTTATTCTATATTATTTAACTTTGTTACTTTTAATATTTTTGATTTATTTATTCAATGAACTCTTTTTTTAAAATCTTATGCTTAGAACTGAAACTGAATTTTTTTATAAAGCAGGTGCTAATGTTCATTCTCATTAATAATTCCTTAAAAATATTTTAGCTGTATTTGAAATATGTTACTGTATGTTTCCTGTGTCTGCTGTATCAAATTGCCACAGACTTGGTGTCTTAAAACAAGAATGTATTCTCTTATAATTCTTGGGGGGCAGAAGTCAAAAATCATTATCAAGTCTGATGCAATCAAGATGACAGCAGGGTTATGCTCTCTCTGGAAGCTCTAGGGGAGAATCTCTTTATTCAGGTTTTCTCCACGAATATTGACTCCCGTTTCCTTTGTAATCTTGCTGAAGTTAAGTGCCAGCATCTATTACTATATATTCAAGTTTGATATTTTGTTTGTTTTCCTCTTTGGTTTCAGGAAATTACAAAGCAGCATTATACTCTATTTTAACATAGAGATGCAATAGAAACTGAATTTTAGAAACAAAAGATCACCCTAATGTTATTTATAAAGCAAAGAATGGAAATATGTGTATTTTAATACTATAGAAATTGTTTAATGTGTTGTATTAATTCCATATGATAGCTAATTCTATAATTCTAAAAATATATTTGTGAAGAGTATTTAATTGCATTTAATTACAAAAGTGGTGACAATGTGGTGACAAAGAATAAAGTAAGCTATAAAGGAGCAAAAACACAATAATTTAATTTTTAAAAGTACATATTTTGAGATAATTTTGGGTTATAGAAGAATTGTAATAGTCAAGTGTTCCATATGTCTTTCCCACAGCTTATATTTCCTCTTACATGACCATGGTATAATTATAGCAACTAAGAAATGATCATTTACACATTCTAGGAAGTAAAAAAAAAAAAAAGACAGTTTTGATATCACTGGTTTTCCCCACAACATTCTTTTTCTTTTCTAGGTCCAATCTAGGAGACCATGTTGCATTTAGCCTTGGTGTCTCCTTAGCTTTTTCCAATACATTATAATGTCTCATGTTTCCTTAGTCACAACCTTGACACTTTTGATACAGTAGCAGGTATTTTTTTTAATGTTTTTTTGCTTGTTTTTTGTTTTTGTTTTTGTTTTTTGAGAGACAGAGAGAGACAGAGCATGAGCCAAGGAGGGGGAGGGAGACAGAATCCAGTGCAGGTTCCAGGCTCTGAGCTGTCAGCACAGAGCTCCAGCTGGGGATTGAAATCATGAGTCCTGAGAGATCATGACCTGAGGCAAAGTAGGACACTTAACAGACTGAACCACCCAGGCGCCCCTACAGTAGCAGGTATTTTAAAGAATGTTTCTTGATTTGGGTCTGTTTGATGAGTTCTTGTGAGCAGTGAGGCTGTGGCTGCTTAGGAAGAATACTACAGAAGTGATTGCCCTGATTATTGCATCATATCAAGGGGCATGAAATCAATACAAGTTAGTGGTGATGCTAACTTTGAACACTTGGTTGGTTAGAGTGGTGTCTCCCAGGTTTCTGCACTCCAAAGTTATTTTTACCTTTCCACTCATTTTTTTTCAGAGTTAGTTATGCACATCGTGTGATTTGCATTATTTTAAATGGGTTAAAATTTGAGTTATGTCCCAGCATGTGGTCCTTCTTTGTGAATGCTCCATGTACACTGAAGAAGAATGTACATTCTGTTGTTGGGTGGAATGTTCTACAGATGTTAATTAGATCAAGTTGGTTGGTAGTGCTTTCCTGGTCATCTATATCTGAAGTGATTTGCTGTCTAATTGGTCTATTAATTACTAGGAAAGGAGGAGTTTTGAAGTCTCTAATTGTATTTGTGGATTTATCTATTTCTCTTTTCATTATCCATCTTTTTTTTCTCATATATTTAGAAATTCTACTGCATAGTACATACATAATTAGAATTGTTATGTTCTTAAGAATTGACCATCGGGGCGCCTGGGTGACTCAGTCGGTTAAGCGTCCGACTTCAGCTCAGGTCACAAACTCACGGTCGGTGAGTTCGAGCCCCGCGTGGGGCTCTGGGCTGATGATGGCCCAGAGCCTGGAGCCTGCTTCCGATTCTGTGTCTCCCTCTCTCTCTGACCTTCCCCCGTTTATGCTCTGTCTCTCTCTGTCTCAAAAATAAATAAACGTTAAAAAAATTAAAAAAAAAAGAATTGACCATCACGCAAAGAGTATCTTTAACCCTGAGAGTATATCCATATTTATTTCCCCAAGTTTTTAAATGATTATCATGGATTTAGAGCATACATTTTTAAATAATCCGTATCCACCCCTAAGTAATATTGTATGTCTTTGCTTATTGTTTAAGAGACTTATAACATTATATTCCCAATTAATCCCTCCCATCCTTTATGCCATTATAGTCAAACATGTAACTTATTCAAATGTTATTACTTTTGCTGCAAGAGTCAGTTTTCTTTTAGAGCAATTAAAATTCAAAGATTATATTTTATCTTCACTGAGTCCATTTCTGAAGCTCACCATCTCTTTGTAGGAATCCAAGTTTGTACTAAACGTTGCTTTATCTGGCTAAATAAAGTATCTCCTTTCTTCTCTGTGGACACCTGGTGGTAATCATGTTCGGAAAACTCACAAGAGGTTGCAAACCCCATATGTTTGCAGACCTCTGAGTTTTCACACATTTATACTATCTAAGGCTTGATCTTTAGCAATCTGTTAAACATTTTTAGCTTAATCATTTTACTGGTTGATATGGCATTCCACAGCATTTGTCCCAAGAAAGCAAATGCTGGGATTTTGTTTCTCCCAGCAAATTCCTGTCTCTCCCCAGATTTAGGGTTACTCGTCCTATGGTGTCAGTTTTCTTAAGGCCCCCCATAAAAGGTAATTTGCAATCTTCCCAGTACATATATGGATGGAAACACTCATCCCATCTTTACACCTTTCATCTGAAAGTCCAATAATTTAGTTTTGTAAGAAAATACACAGCTTGATATAAAAGAAAGTCAATTCACTTCAAAATTAACAATGTTCTGTTTGAATGTAGGTTCATATTTTGAGCCTTTCTACATTTCCAAATATAGTAAAATTCCCCTGTAAGTATTATATAATCTCAAAAATATTATTAAGATCATAGAATTATGAGCACAGTATAGTGAATGTATGAGAATTAAAACGGATTTGTGAGGGAAAATACTACATTTGAGAAAAAAGTAGTTAAACAGAAAGTATAGTTAAATATGTAGTTATTTCTAGTTCTTGCTACTTCAAAATTTATTTGTATAAACTGAAAAGAGTATATTTTTCATAAATAGTATCTGCTTTTTTTTTTCTTTGTTCCTGGCAGAGAAACAAGAGAAATCTGGACTTCATTGACAGCTGATTTGAATTCTGTTTATGTTGTTATTCCACAGTCCCATCTCATACTTGTGGATATGGGTCTCAAGGGAGCTTCAAACCCTTCTTGATTTTGCCAGGGACTTCATGAAATGATCTAGGGGAAAAATCACTTAGACTTCCCTTCAATTTTCTATTTTATCTGCAAAAGGGGTGTGGCGATGACTTTTTGTGTCTTCCACGTCTATTTTGACGGCTGATGAAGTGGCATTCTGTATACCTTGGAACAAAAGTGATAGATAAAAATGTGTGTGTAATAGAGAGAGTGAGATTATAAGTAAAGTTTGGAAACAAATAAAATTGGAAATATATAAATACATTTCAAAATGAGTGCCTTCGTCCACTATTTGAATTCACTTTGATTTCATTCTGTAAATTGGCTTTCATCTTCCTTACCTATGACAATTACACTTCTTACAACCACAGCTTGTCTCACCTTAAATGTATCTCAGAGGGGCTGCTTTGGCTGGTCTATCCACTGTCACAAGCTGACTGAGCGTTGACACTCCCACCTGCTGTGGAACAGCAAGCTCCCAGGTCCAACTGCCAGGGTGAAAAAAACCTACTGACACTGAACTGCACCAAGGAGACCCTTTCTCCACCTAATTGCTTCCCAGAACTGTTGAGGAGGTCTGGGTTGGCACCTCTTCAGAGAGACAAATAGAAAATGAGGCATGTTTAATATCAATTCAATCAATTCTACCTTCCCGATGTTATAGGGAACTATACTATGCTGCATTTTATAATTTAATTATTGACTCTTGTGATATGGACTCTAACAACACTTTGTGCTGTGTGAAACCCCACTCTGTCTCTATTATCTAAGGGCAGTGCTTGTTCAACTCTACAGCAATTGGGGAAATCCACCTTCCTGCAATTTTTTTTTTTAACACAGAAGGCAACTTGGGCCTAGAAAGTGGACAGAGATATATGATGACAAAAGCTGTTTTTATTTTTTTTTAATATTTAATTTTCTCTGTCTTCGTGTTGAATTTAGTCGGTAGGACCACATTGGTTGTTAATGTTTGACATCTCATGGGGAACATAAGAGTAAAGAAAAAGCAGTTAATGAAATGTAAGGAAAAGAAACTGGAAGCAATGCTAAAGTCTGACATTAAGGAAAAGTATACAGGAAAAAAAGCCATATAATAAAATCTCTGTCATGGAAGAAACATGGTACTATGAGGAGACTATTTAAAAGATAATCATGTTTAATCATTGTACATTAATTAGAGTGTGTATAAATAGCCAATTTATTTTAAGCCAGGTCTTCAAATATCAAACATAAGAAAATTATATTTTCATATGGATCCTTTTAGGCAATGTTCATCATATACGTTATCCGCAATTACACTTTTATTTGGTAGAAAATAGCAAGAAAAGCAAATATACATGTGAGAAATGAATTTGTATAAAAAATATTTTTAAAAGGAAAGTAATAAATTTGCATAATTTTTAAATAAAGCTTTAGGGATACACTGTTTAAAACATAAAAGATCAGTCGTATGTGCTAGGTTTCCACCTCCCTTCAAATCTATTTCCCAAGAAAGGACTTGCAGATTTTTAGTTGTTTCTTCTGATAGGACACATTCCAATTTTCACTCTAACATTATATGTCCCTTCTCAAATACTTTGCTGCCTTCAACTCCTTTTAACAGCTTTTCAATGTTAGAAAGCTCTTGAGTTACCTTAATATATCTTGAAAATCCCTGTGTATTTGTTTGGGTTCTTCAGAGAAAGAGAGTCAATGGGGAAGATAATATAATGTAATAATAATAATAATAATAATAATAATAATAATATAATACAACATAATGTATAGTTATATAGCTATATAGTTATATATAGTTATAACATATATGATATATAATATATATAATACAGAGGGGATTTCATAGAAGAATTGGCCCACATGATTATGGAGGCCAAGTCCCACAATCTGCTGTCTGCAAGCTGGAGAATGAAGAAAGCCAGTGGCGTCAGAATCCTAAGAACCAGGACAGCCAGTGCTGCAAGTTTCAGTTTAAGTACAAAGGCCCAAGAACCAAGAGAAGATACGTATGCTAACTCAAGCAAAAAGGGCAAATTTTTGCTTTTTCTGCACTTTGTTCTATGCAAGCCCTCAACAGTTTGGATGATATCTATCACATTAGTCAAGGTGATCTCCATTAGTTAGTCTACCGATTTAAATGCTATTCTCTTCTGAAAACACGCTCACCAACACACTCAAAAATGATGTTTTACCCAATATCTGGGCATCTTTTAGCCCAGTCACATTGACACATGAAAGTAACCATTCACACTCTGCATTATAGAACCAAACTCTAGGTCATTTGCCATGTGACAATGATTCCTTGTTCTGGCAAAAGAGGTTCATGATATTCTGTAACCTGTCTTTCTAGAGATTCATGGGGTTCCAAGCCCTAGGACTTTCTTTTCCGTCTCTTAATGTCTGATATGCAATGTGAAATTATTTGTGCATAACATCACAGTCACTTATGTTAGCACCAAAAGAAGTAGTAAAACTATTTATCCTTGAGAAGCAAAAATCAGTTCACATTGACAAATCACGGTAGTAATTTGTAATTTTCGTTTTTCCCCCTTTCCTTGATCTAGGAAATATACAATGTTAGTATTGTTATTAAAGAGTCAGCAGGATAATATAAGATTGGAGACTGACTTCTCTGACGTGTAGCACTTTGATTTTTATATCCCTGTTTTCATAATTAAATGTGTCTTGGAAAACTCAATTGTGTAGAACACATATAACTCAACTTTGGTTGAGACACTCTGAAATCCTATTGGTTAATTTGTCTTGTGTTTTTGTATCAAATTATACAATCTGAATCTGTTTCACTGACAAATGATAAGAGAAAAATACAGGCACAAAATATTGCCTACCTTCTTCTTCCGGCTGCTTAATGACCAAAGAGAATAACAATGAAAGGGGTAGGAAAAGAAAATAGATGATAGCCCTCTGGACTGATTCTATAAGATAAAGCAACTTAACAGGGAAAAAAGGGATTACATTAAGGTGAAGATGAACTTCTTCTAGCAAGTTTGATAAATTGTTATCATTCCAGACAATTTGAGATAATGCAATCTCCAAGGCTGAATGACATAATTACTAGATATGTTGTGAGTTGTCAGGAAATCCAAAGATCAATCACCGGAAGACTTGACTGGATCTGCATCTATTTATTTGCACCCAGGGCGAAAAATCACAACCACAGTAAAAAACAATGAGGATTAAACAACAGCAACAACAACAACAACAATGATAAAAAAAAAAAAAGAAAAGAAAAGAAAGGAGGTTAAATAATAAATATAGATGTGCAATTTCTGGCTTTTCACCAGCAAAATGTTCAAATCCATGAATATAAATAAAAATCATTGTGAGGTTTACCTTTACATAAATCTAGGATATAAAATCAGAAGGTAAAAAATATATATGCCTGCTATTTTATAACTTAAAATACAAAGTAACTTTAAGTTTTTATAATTTTTATGCAAGTTAATTTGAATATATATATATATACACATTATATAAAAATTAGAAATCTTTGAGAACATGGAATTTATGCCTAAGGTGTGTATTTTTCTATACTCTTAGGAGGTGAATAGACAAAGATAAGGTATAAAGGATTTAGTTATCTCTGGATATAGACACTCTACGAAAGAGTGGCACAAATCACTATATTACTCGGGTTATAATGGTTAAACTAGGAAATGTACAAAGAACCACAAAGAAGTGTCATTTCACTACTCAAAGATATTTTCCATATGCGGTAAATGAAAAACAAAAACAAAACAAAACAAAAAACCATCATCCATTGCAAATGGAAACCCTAAATACTGCATTATGACTTTATTTCACATGCATAACTTTCTCTAATGGTTTAGGAAATTTTTAGAGGAAAGATACTATGCTCATAAAGAATCTGTTTCACTGGCTGAACAGACTCAATCTTCTCCTTACACAGGGCGACCAAGTTTAAATGTTTCATCAGCAATTCAATCTAATTCAACAAAAACTAAATTCATCATCATCCTCCCAGTAGTCCTGACCCATCTTCATGCTTTCTGTTTTGTTTAACGATATCATCATTCACCCAATCAACAATTTCAAAATCTTGAACTCTTCATTAATTTTCCTTCTCTCTCATCATGTCAGCAATTCTATTGGTTTCATCTTGACCAAGCATTTAACTTCCCTTCTTTTTCCAAAACGCAATGTCTCCGCCAATGTTAAAACCTGCTTTTATTGTTACAGTGTTTTCTTACAGAACCATTTATTTTAAAATACCCCTTTTTTCTTAATCTACCTGAGGCATCGCTGCCTCAGCAAAAATTTTCCATTTCATCTCTAAATGTGACTGTATTAGTTAAGATAGAAATTCAGCTGTGTGCTGTAGAACTCTATGACAATATTTATTGAATGGGTATAGGCATTTCTTTTTTCTTATCATGGTTGGTGTTTTGGCATTCCTCCATTATCCAGGGACCCTGGTTTCTCCTATCTCCTTTGTCCTCGGTCCGTTGAATCATTTGAGATGACATGCTACTGTGAACATGGTGCAAGCTGAGGGTGGAGGAAGAATGTAAAGGTAGGAATAAGCATTGCATACTTTAGCTTATATCTCATTGAATTCGATCTTAGTTATGTGGACATACTTCGCATTCACAGATGACTGGCTAGTTGTACCAGCCTAGACAGTACACCACTCGAATTTCCGTTCAAGGGAAAAAGGTACTTAGCTGATGGCCTCCACTTGCCACACATTTGGGAACCACCGGTGTTCAAACTGAGGCTATACTCCCTCGCAGCCGTATCCAGCTAATGACTTAGTATGACGGTATACTGGAGCCAGGCCATTCCTTCCCAACATATGAGAACATTTCTAACCGTCCTTCTCCTGGAGCTCTCTGTAACCCTAGGTAAATATTTCTTAGAACTGCTCTGCGGTCTGAAACTTTCTCACTCGATCCTACTTCCTTCCTTCTCTCAGTTCACAGATGTCAAACCTAAATCTCTGTCTCAAGACCATCCCTGCCTCCTCATGTTTTTTCTCTCCTTTATCCTTTACAGGCATTTCCTTCAATACATGTTTTGAGTGGAAAATTCATCTTGTTATCTGCCTTCTAGAGGATCAAATTTGGCCAGCAATAGCCCAGCTTAAATCAAGAGTGCTAATATTTTGATAATGAAGGAGAGATCCATGCTGGGGAGCCATCAGCTGTCTCTGCTGTAAGTAAGATGTCTGCAGTAGTTTTCTAGAACCTACAATAAAGTTTTAAAAAGTAGCTGCAGATGAATACTAATTATCAGAGTGGTAGTAGTTCGCATATAAGAAAAAATTATTCTCATTAATGCTGTAAAATATTAGCATGTAAAGAGCTCTGCTTTGAGAACATCTTGAGTATGTATGGCACAAAATGTTTTTAACTTCTCTAGTGGATTCTGATATTAAATAAGCATCAGTTCAAAAGCAAGTCTGCAATTGGCAACATGTGAGATGTTGAGTAGGTCACTAAATCTCCCCAAATCTCTGCTTCTGGATTCATTAAAAGTGGGTATGAATTGTTTTCCATTAATGTTATTATAATATACAGTGAGACACTGAAGAATACAAAAGACTTAGCAAAGTGCCTACACAAAGAGAGAATTTCTCCTTCCTCCTTCTCCTCCTCTTTGCTATTACTATTGTATTATTGCTGCTATTATTATTATTATTATTATTATTTTGTCTGCAACATCCTGAGCTATTTCTTTATTTTGAAAATCCCAGTGTCTGGGGGAATTGCCTCTCATACATTTGGCCTCTATATAATTAGTGTTTACAGCATGATGGAATAAAATTATGTTTGAACCTTTGTGAGACGTTTATGAGATTTTCCAGATATACCTGGAAACACAGCTTTCTGGAGGCGACTGAAGTTGTTCATTATGAAGTGTGAACAAGAACTGACGAAATGTGAATGGCCATTTTTCATGTGCAATCACCTCTCATTTGTTTTATCGATTGTTGCAGTCTTTGAGTGCTTAAATTACTTTTTTTGATGTTGTACCTTAGGCTGCTGTGAATTTGGTTGAAACTCAGTTTTTTATCTCATTATTGGCACTCTTGAATAAAACCAGGAGGGCAAGCCGCCTCAGAAGAAAACCTGCTAGTTAGATGGGACCATGGGCGGGCAGACCTGATCTTTGTAATACCAACATGAAATACAAAAGACAGGACATTATTGATTCTTTGGGAAGTGACCTAATATCTTTGTGCCCCAGTCTTCTTTTGTTAAACGAGGCTAATACTAAATCATAGATGTCATGTGATGATTAAATTATACACAAAAACTGCTTTCACCATGCCTGTTACATAGTAAGTTGCATCTAGTGTCTGCTGCTTGGGTATTATTCTGGGCAAAATTTGCAAGACAATGAGCTCTATAAAATGTTATGTGTTGTTTAAGCTAATAAGATGATCAAAAATTCTCCTGACAATTTCTTGACAAGGAAGTGCTCTGGAAATTATCATTGAGGAATAAATCTCCCTTTCTCTCTAACCTCTGGGGGGACTAGCCATGCTTGGATTGAACAATAGTCCTTGTCTTCTTACAGGTAGCAACTTAGAAATGCCTCAACAACTAAGCTCATGCTCTGGGAAAGGCAATTCAGGGAGCAATAAAACTCATGAAAGAAGCCACATATTATCAATAAATTCAATTGTTTTCTAAATATGTGTTGCTAAACTCTGAAGAGGAGGGTTTTAATGGGGGCTAGACCAAGGCACTGTGATGTTACAACTGTGGTGGTTCCTTGAGGCAGAAAAACAGGACAGATAATAGCAATTCTCCAGGGCCTTGAATTCAATCCATCTGTGTCTTCAAACTGAAAAGAAGGGAAAGTTCATTAAAAATGGAGTTGGAAAGCCCTGGAGAGGGAGCTTTCATTCTCTACCTCTCATGGTAAGAAGGCACCTCGCCTTCCCCAACAGGAAGAAGCTTACTTTATAAACCCCAGCAGAAGGAAGGAAGAATTTCTCCTAGCCCAGCAACAGCCCAGCCAATGAGAAACTACCACACTCCAGCAATTGAGAAACTGTAACAGAACCTCACAGTTTCAGCTTTTCCCCTATAAAAACAAGCCCCTCTCAGCTCTTCTCCAGACTTGCTGATGGTTAGGCATAGTTTGCTTGTTCTGAATTGCAATTCTTTGTTATTCTCAAGTAAGGTTTTTTGTTTTTGTTTTTGTTTTGTTTTGTTTTTTTGTACAATAGCTGGCTCTTATTTTCTCAAGGGCAACATTATGTGGTGATCAGAGAAAGATCCAGAAATGATGAACCCTTAAGGAACTAAACCCAGTAAACTGTGAAGTACCCACCTGAGCCCTTTGTGCTCTCTGCTTTTGCAAGTTGTCTTTCCTTTAGGTTTGGGAAGTCTCGCAGATCTGAGCTCCCTCCTTTTGTTGGAACTCTGACTTTCTTTGGGATCTGTTTAAAAGTTTTTGTCTTTACTGGTGAGTATTCCATTGTTTTTGTTTTTAATGAAACTCTGATTTGTAATACTGGGATTTCTATCTGCCAGACTCTCTCAGGAGTATCGTTTTTGGGGACCCCAGCCAGTTTTGTGTTTAAAAACTGTGGTCAGTTTTTAACCTCATGTGAATTCTTAACTAATTGTATTAACTTAACCAAGTTACTTTCATAATTTCAGTGGCCATTAGGGGAACTTCCTTCCCAAACTTGCTCTTCTCAGAACTATATTAGAAGACCATACCTCTACAATAAAACTGAATGGCACACTTACTTCAACTGGTATTTGTGAGGTTTCCAAGTATATTCAGAACTCTAAAATTTCTTCTTTACAAAATACCCTTTCTAAATTGACCAAGGCAAAAAAAAAAAAAAAAGTAAAATGGCATCAAAGTCCTCTTTGCTCCCTCCTCCCAGCTTCATTCTCTTCCCCTGTGGCACCTCTGAATACCCTTCACCTCTTCAAGTAACCCTCTCAATGAACTTAGAAACTGCACCTTTAAAATCAGACCCGCTAAGGATTCTTATACTAAGGCGCTAATTCTTTATGTCCCTTGGACTGAGGCTTAATTGTGAACCATTCTTCCCAAAGTAACTGAGGATCCCACAAATTTGCTGAGGAATTTAATATAGTCTTTCAAATTTAGTTTTCTCCAATGTGTACCAATTAGTTCACATGCTCACTGGCGAAGGCCAGGCCAGACACTGAATGAAAACAACTAATTGGGGTCCTGAAAATCTCTAGAACTTCAGGTAAGAGACCAACTCCCTGCCATGTTATATGATTGGACCTTGTTATATGATCTGGCAGTCGCTAAGTAATGTCACCTGGCAATCTTTAGGGTTTTCCCAAAACTTGTCGACTGGAATACATTTCAGGCTTGTACTTAGAAACTCAGGAAACCTGTGCATGGTTCCAAATTGTTTTTTAGGAAAATTCTGGCCTTCCTCTGGATGTTGAATCCACTCATGTGGCCTTTAACTCTATAGTAATTAATAGACTGAACTGGGATCTTTCTCTACTATTTAAGAGGATCAGGGTAGAATAAAAAATCTATGTCTGCTCCACTTTAGTTATCAAATAAGTTCCCCCATACCATAGATGATTGAACTAAAAAGACTGCTAAAATCCTCCAATTCTTAACTCCAACAAATGGAGGCCCTTAAGCAAAACACTCCCCACCCAACCCGTTCTCTGCCACCATTGCAAAAGCCAGGACACTGGGTCATAGATTGTTGCAAACTTAGTGCTGTAGGAATCTTCAGTCCTCTAAACCAGCCTTAGCTTAGTGACTGGCTTCAAAGACCTACAGGGGCTGTTTCCACTACTCCCTCTTATCTGGCTCTGAAAAGCAATTCTCCACACTGGGAATGAATAGCTAAACAGCTCTTGCCTCAGGGCACTACAAGTCAGTTCCTCCACTCCTGTTTGTTTATCAGGTAGAGATTTCTTGGAGAAATATGCCAGAATTCCTTTCTCCCAAAAGGGAGCGATAACTCTAGAATCTAACAGCAGAACCAAAGTAGCCAACCAGATGAATCAAATGACCCTTCGAAATCTTTTATTTGCTTCATCTCGGATGACGTTAAGGCTAATTTTAAGGATATTGACCATTTGTCCCTATTGGATCAGCTGTAAGGTATCCAACCATAATATAAGATTGTAAGGCTCTGGGCCTCACTGTCTCCTGGACTAGCATCCTTCATCACCCATAGGTGCTTTTGTCCCCAGTTACCCAAAACTCGGTGCTAAAGAGCAATTGGATATACCTATTTGGTAACATGGAGAGTAAAAAGAAATAACATCCATTTAAAAACATCAGAAAATGATTAACACTTATTTTTTACGTTAGTAAAATTAGTGGCAGTACAAAGATTGTCAGTGTGCAGCTCAATGAATGTTCGCTGAATAAATGAAATTTCACTCGGTGAAATTTCAATGAATTCGAATATCTCAAACACTATTCAGATGAAGAGAGAGAACATTACTAAAGCCCCTGAGGTATAATGTCTCTTTTGTGATCACTGTCTCTGATAGGCAATGCCATCCTGCCTCTAATTCTAGAATTACCTCAAACAGTTAAAGTAGTACCTGGCAGGGGCACCTGGGTGGCTCAGTCGGTTGAGGATCCGTCTTCAGCTCAGGTCATGATCTCGCAGTCCGTGAGTTCGGGCCCTGCATCGGGCTCTGCACTGACAGCTTGGATTCTGGAGCCTGCTTCAAATTCTGGGTCTCCCTCTCTCTCTCTGCCCTTACCCCACTCATGCTCTGTCTTTCTCTCTGTGTCAAAAATAAATAAACATTAAAAAAAATTTTAACGTTGTACTTGTCAGGTAATTTAAAAAGAAGAAAAATATTATAAAGAACAACAGCAACAACCCTCAAACCTGAAGTCAGATATTAGTGATGAAGTAGATTGTGACCTACTAACAGAGCAGTTTATCAGGGCAATCAAATAAAATAGTAATCTACATATGCCTGACTATATAACATCAAAATAAATAACAAATTTTGATATAATTATCAATAAATTGACAAAGCCACAACTATATAATTTCTTGTATTTAACTTCCTATTTTGGAAGTAAATGATATTTGATCATTTATTTCACACACATATACACTTATACTCTTATTTTTTATTTATTTAGTTTTTTTTCTGGTAAGGGGAAGCACTCTGGCTCCTAGACTACTAGCATAAAATGTATATGACCTGAAGATAGACAGTACAACTGTAAAAGTTTTGATTTGATATTTTTATGGAGCATTTTTAAAAAATTATTTTAGAGAGTACACGTGCAGGGGAGAGAAAGAGAATCTTTTTTTCTTTTTTAAGTTTAATATGAGAGAGACAGAACATAAGCAGGGGAGGGGCAGAGAGAGAGAATCCCAGGCAGGTTCTATAGGGGCTGCACAGAGCCAGAAGTGGGGCTTGAACTCAATGAAACTGTGAGATCATGACCTGAGCTGAAATCAAGAGTCCAATACTTAACTGACTGAGCCACCCAGGCTCCCTTGGGAGAGAGAATCTTAAGCAGGCTCCATGCTCAGTGCAGAGCCTGACACAGGACTCGATCCCATGACCCTTGGATCATGACACTTGGATCAAAGTCAAGAGTCAGAGGCTCAACTGGCTCAGCCACTCAGGTGCCCCTTGTAGAGCATTTTAAATAATTAAACTTTACTAATATTAATTCATCATGAGTAGGAAAAATAAACATCTCTCATTCTACATAGCCTATTGCCTATAGTTATCGTTCAAGAACAGATTATTCTGAATGTTACAGCCGTGGAAACAATACCTATCCAGACACAATTCAGTAAGACTGTTCCTCAGCAAATGTGTGATCTAGTCAATTCCCATAAGTTTTCTTAAAACCCGTCAAAGATATTCCTGTAATGTGGAACTTTATAAAGAACTGCATATAATTTGAGAATTTTGGAACACATTTTAATTAGATTACCTTGTCCTGTGTCTATCATCAATCTATCTTTAATCTATCATTATTCTGTTTAGTTATTTAATCTCCTAAAGCCTCAATAACTGCAACTATAGCTACGGCTTGGTATTCATTCATCCATCAAATATTTATTGATGTTACAATGTGTGTGGAATTCTAGGCATTGATGAGAAATAGTGGGCTTACATTTTCATGTTACAGGTTTCTGATAAAATATAAAATTTTGAGTTTATTTTGGTTCATGTATAGATTCTTTTGGTTCAGAATATGTTTTATGGTTCTCCATGTTTTTATGTGGCTTGCTGATCTATTACCAAGTATGGCCTGGAGTTTTTCTTGATGCACTTATGCCTGGAAAATTTCCCTTGAGTATATTATGGTAAATAATTGTCAGAAAGTTTCTGGCACTTGACAAAAAAAACACACCAGTATATACAAAATGAAAATTGGGCCCAAACCATAACATTTTTATTATTCCTTTTTTTCTGTTGTTATATTTATTATTGCTGAAAATCATTTATTTACTATCAAACACCTTTTATTTCCATTGCTATATATGAAAATGAAAGCTCAGAATTTTGCTGTCTACCTATAAACACCATATTTATTCAATCAGTACACTGGAGATTCAGTGCCATATTAACACAGTCAACATAAGATATTTTTACAAGTTTACTGAGAAGTATTTACTAAATATATTGAAAGGAAAGAGACAAAAATCGCTAAACAGGTCTATGAAGAAATTATTTTGATTAAACGTTATATTTTATGTATTTTCCATTTTAATTGAGCATTTTTTTTAGTAGTAAGCTACACCTTATTTAATAAAACTTAAGATAAACAAAGGTGTCTGGACTGTTATGTCTCCTTGGGGAATAATTTTGTTACTTTGCACAATTTCCAACTTTTGTAAATATTATCAAGACACTTAGATTTTACAAATCTAACTACATATAGGATTTTATGAATAAAATAAATTTGTGCATTATTAAAACTAATTCTTAAAAACGTTTCATAATAAGGAAGGCTAGATTTTAATTCTTAATGGAGAGAGAGGGGCGGCAACTATTTTCATTAGACATGAGAATATAATTTGATATATTCTACATAGCTTCTAAATTATGAATAGATTTAAATAAAATTATGTATAAAATAAGTATAGAGTGAGGACAGTAATGTTTATTATGGAATATGCTGAAATATAAAATGATTGTGAAACAGAATGAAATAATTTTTCTGTAAACACTCAAAATACATGTAAAATTATATTTATTTTCCCATTTTCCCATTTTTCCATTTCAAATTATTTACACTAACTTCCACAATTTCACAAGTTAGTAAGATATAATAAATATGCAACGAGAGTGGAGTTAGAATTCAGAATGGGAAATTAAAAAGGTGCCAGAATAGGGGCGCCTGGGTGGCGCAGTCGGTTAAGCCTCCGACTTCAGCCAGGTCACGATCTCGCGGTCCGGGAGTTCGAGCCCTGCGTCAGGCTCTGGGCTGATGGCTCGGGCCTGGAGCCTGTTTCCGATTCTGTGTCTCCCTCTCTCTCTGCCCCTCCCCCGTTCATGCTCTGTCTCTCTCTGTCCCAAAAATAAATAAACGTTGAAAAAAAAATTAAAAAAAAAAAGTGCCAGAATATAGTTAAAACTTTAAAAGTTTAAAAAGAATTGATAACCCCAGGGGAAGAAGGACAAACAGTATACAAAAGTAAATCAAATGAATTAGAAACAGGAATTTTGATAAATACATATAAAATACATAAAATAAAGCTGAAACTGGCAAATACAATCAAAAAATTAAAAAAAAGGAGGCAGAGGGGGGCAGTCGGTTAAGCATGGCTCAGTCGGTTAAGCATGCGACTTCAGCTCAGGTCATGATCTAAAGGTTCGTGGGTTCGAGCCCCGGTCTGGCTCTGTGCTGTCAGTTCAGAGCCTGGGGTTTGCTTCGGATTCTCTCTGTCTCTCTGTCTCTCTGTCTCTCTGTCTCTCTCTCTCTCTCTCTCTCTCTCTCTGCCTCTCCCCACTCATGCTCTGTCTCTATCAAAAAATGAATAAACGTTAAAAAATTAAAAAGAAATTTAAAAAAAAGAAAAAGGCAGAGGGCACAAAAAGAAGTAATGAGTTCAAGGATATCACAGTCTTGTACTCAAAACCCTTGGCTCCAGATATATTTTGATATCAGAACTTTAGAGAATTTAGAACTGTAGTGAGGACATATATTATTACATTTCCAACAAGAATAAAATGATTCGTATTATAAAATGTTGTCCATATTCTTCCATTTCAAGATAAACAAATGTTATGATTTTGACACAAATGAAGCGCATAAAGAAAACTCTTGCCAAATCCCACCGCTAAAAGTAAAATTCAAAATAACAATCAATTTCAGTTCCGTATAGTGTAATTACACTCCTGATTAAATATATTTTAGGAGTGCAAATACACTTCAATATTAGAATGTACAACAGATTCAGTAAGAAAAAGTTTGGCAATCAGTCTATGACAAAATATTTCTTACAAAGTCACTAAGTTTATAAAAGTCTTGTTAATGACATCGTTGGTATGGTGGGCAGTATAAAACTGAAGTTTCTACAAGAGAGGGACACAGGAGAGGCTCTCTCATTAAAGAACAAAGCGGTATGACCTGTGACTCTCCGGCTTTCCTTAAAGACTGTTTGAATATTTAAGCCATAGTGGTAACAGGAATAGAAATAGAAGTGCTAAGGAAAGAGAAGTCAAGTATTTCCTACATTTTTTGGTGGTATCTAAAAACTTGAGATGAACAGTTAGGAGAAAAGAATGCAGTTATTCTTACAAATCAGAGTTCAGGGAATTGCTTATTATAATCGTCAAGAGCTTCTTTAATACCACCGTGACCAGTTAAAGAATATATCAGATAAATCTAATCCATTCATAAGCTTAACAAAAATATAAAACCCTTAAGAATTAGCAACGAGCATAAAGGATATTTAATGCTTTTTCATCAAATTGATTGATGTTTTGAAGCTTGATTTTTAAACTTCATGAAGATGTAGTTTAAATTATTCACATTATAGCCTTATTTGAAACTGTGAAAAATCCCATTCACTTCATCTTTTTTTAACTTATTTATTTTTTAACATTTATTTTTTGATAGACGGAGAGAGACAGAGCATGAATGGGGGAGGGGCAGAGAGCGAGGGAGTCACAGATTCCGAAGCAGACTCCAGGCTCTGAATTGTCAGCACAGAGCCCAATGGTGGCTTGAACTCAGGAACTGCTCTATCATGACCTGAGCCGAAGTCAGATGCTTAACCAACTGAGCCACCCAGGCACCACTCCATTTACTTTAAGTACACAATAACTCAGGAGGAATTATACCAAACTTATAATAGTAAAAAAATATGTTAGTGGAAACAAGAAAAAAGTTAATTGCAAAGTTAAAAAAAGAACAAAACCTCAGGTACACAAATATATGTAATGATAACAACTTTCTGAAAATGTGTATGTGTTTATGTTTCTTATATATGTTTGTGTATATGCAACATATGAATGTGATATTTAGTAGGCTTGTGGATATACACATTTAATAGTAAATATACACTACCCAAATTAAAGGCAAATAAAACAACATATCAATATACTTGCCTTTGTTAGGATTATACATTTCAAACTTTTTTCTTACTCTTGATAGAATACAAATTTTTCTATAATAATCATAATTGCTTATGTAATTAAAATACATAAAAGTTAATGCACAAAGTCAGGGCCATGAAAAAACGCATACTAAAATCTTTCATCTTATTAAATATTATTCTTCTGCATAACTCTAACATTTATAAAAAATAATGTGAATAAGTAATAATAACCAGTTGTTAGTAACCACATCCATAAGGTTTTATTCAGGAGAAATCTATCAGTGATGTTCAAATTAGAAAAATGTTTCCTCCTAGTAAACTCCTAGAAAGATTTCCATTAATTTCATTAATAGCATTCTTGCAAATCTTTATGTTAAAAAGTGATAATTTCCGTGTGAGTTTTAAAAATACTGTTCAAATAATTATTGTCCAAAATAGTGCACTGTCATCTTCCAATGTTAATTCAGGAAGCTTGGCCAATCGAGCTAGGTCCAAATCCTAGTTAATTGATGGTTAGAGTTAATCCAAGGATAGATTCATAACAAAACAAAATCCAGATTCACAGATACAGAGATTAGAGCAGTGGTTGTTAGAGAGGAAGGGGAGTGACAGGTGGGCAAAATGGATGAATGTGATCAAGAAGGTACACATCTCCAGTTATAAAATAAATAAATCACGATGACGGAAGTACAGTCAATAATAATGTATTTCCTTTGTATGGTAATAGATGGTAACTGCACTTAGGTGGTGAGCAGTTCTCATGGCATACAAATGTCGAATCACTACACTGCACACATGAAACCAATAGAATATTGCAGGTCAATTATACATCAATAAAATGTAATTAGTGTATAAATATTGCTTTATTGTAAATATACTGATAATGCAAAAGTAGATAAATTAGAATATCCTGCATACTTTTTTCCAGGGGTAACCCGTCTTCATGGTTTGCTTGGTGTCATTCCTGACATTTTCTATGGTAAGGACACTAAATATATATGACATATATAGTCCACTTGTTACATTAATATAATTAAATTATATGGAATGTTTTCTTTTTTTTATTTCAAACTTGCTCTTATGTCTTGAAGATATATCAGAATATATGAAACTATTACTGTATTTTCGACCATATTTAACTGTTCCCATATTCATAGATAAGGTTGATTCTCCTTTTGGTCTTTGGAAAAACAATTTTTTTAATGTTTATTTCTTTTTGAGAGAGAGACAGAGTGCAAGCAGGAGGAGGGGCAAAGAGAGAGGGAGGTACAGAATCTAAAGCAGGCTCTAGGCTCTGAGCTGTCAGCACAGAGCCTGACGCGGGGCTGGAACTCATGAACTGCGAGATCATATCTTAGCCGAAGTCAGAGGTTTAATTGACTATGCCACCCAGGTGTGCCCCTTCTTTTAGTCATTTTAAAATAAAACTGCATGACCCAGCAATAACACTGCTAGGAATTTACCCAAGGGATAGAGGAGTGCTGATGCATAGGCCACTTGTACCCCAATGTTTATAGCAGCACTTTCAACAATAGCCAAATTATAAGAAGAGCCTAAATGTCCATCAACTGATAAATAGATAAAGAAGATGTGTTTTATATATATAATGGAATACTACTTGGCAATGAGAAAGAATGAAATCTGGCCATTTGCAGCAATGTGGATAGAACTGGAGGGTATTATGCTAAGTGAAATAAGTCAGTCAGAGAAAAACAGATACCACATGTTTTCACTCATATGTAGATCTTGAGTAACTTAACAGAAGACCATGGAGGGAGGGAAGCAGAAAAAAAAAGTTACAGAGACGGAGAGGGAGGGAGGCAAACCATTAGAGACTCTTAAATACTGAGAACAAACTTAGGGTTGATAGATGGTGGAGGAAAGGGGAAAGTGAGTGATGGGCATTGAGGAGGGTGCTTGTTGGGATGAGCACTGGGTGTTGCATGGAAGCCAATTTGACAATAAATTATATTAAAAAATAAATAAAATTGCAATAGACATACTGTTTATATCTTTTTTCATATGCATACTCATTTAACAGATTTTTAGCACTGAAATTATACTGAACAATAAGTGCATTTTAAATTTCAGAAAATATAATTATTCCACATCAAGAGTTTGTGCCTATTTACAACATTATCTGTTGATAACCATTCCCTCATATATTCTGCCCTATCCCACTCCTCTTGGGGAAAATTATTTTTATTTACTCTGCATTTCTTTTGACCTTATCATTTGTTCATTTTAATGGGAGAGTTTAATCTTTTGTATTAATATTCTAAAATACTTTATTCTAGTTTTTAAGATTATGCCTATTATACATTGTCTTATCTATTTTCAATACTTTATGGTATCATATATATTAATTAATAACATGGATTTTCTGTTTTGCTTTGGAAAGACTTCCTCACCCTGACTCAAAATATATGGTGCCAATTGATGTTTACCTTTACATGATGCTACTTACTTGAATTGTATTATCCATGTAAAATTAGTTTTTCTGATTCTTATTAACATATTACATCGAAAATTATTTCTGTTTTGTTTTATCAATGGTTAGCCATTGTTTTTAAATATTTTATTGACTATTACATCTTTCCCTATTCTTCTGAATTCCAAATATTCATTAAATGTGTCTAGACTATATACTGTTCCAACAAGTACTGTATTATTCACATCATTTACCTTACTACTTTATTTTTCATCTAATGTTGAAATTTTCAACATTTTCTTTTATTTTTGTCATATTTTTAGTTTTTTAAATGTCTATTTGTTTTGAGACAGAGAGAGCAAGAACGAGTGAGTGGGGTAGGGAGAAAGGGAGAGGGACAGTCACAAGCAGGCTGCATGCTGTCAGCTCAGTCCCAGTCTTATGAATAGTGAGATCATGACCTGAGCCAAATCAAGAATCGAATCAAGAGAAATGACTGAGCCACCCAAGTGCCCCAATTTTTGTCATGTTTTTAATAAAGAATATTTCCTCATCATTTTTGCCTCCAAATGAAATTTATTATCCAGTTGATTAATTACAAAATCTTTAACAATTTCAATTATATTGAATATTTTTCTAAAACTTTTTGTTACATGGGGCGCCTGGGTGGCTCAGTCATTTGGGCATCTGACTAGCTCAGGTCATGATCTCATGGCTCATGAGTTCAAGCCGCACGTCAGGTTTTGTTCTGACAGTTTAGAGCCTGGACCCTGCTTCAAATTCTTTCTCTTTCTCTCTCTGACCTTTCCCCACTCATGCTCTGTCTCTGTCTCTCTCTCAAAAATAAACAAACACACACACACAAAATAAAACTTTTTGTTATTTGTATAATTATTGTTATTTGTTTAATATTGATTTGTTCAATACAGGAATATTTTATGTCTCTGTGTATTTTTATGTGTGTCTTTTGGTATTTAATGCACCAATACTATTTGATTATTCCTATTTTATAATTGTTGATAACATGCAATATGCACTTTAAAAATATTTTCATTGGAATAGATTTTGCTGGTATATAGGCAAACTAAGAATTTTAAATTTTCATCTTGAATATGTTATCATGATGAACTTTAAATCTAATTTGGTGTAGTTTTTTTTTTCTTTTTTCTTTTTTGGTAGTTGATAACATAGGACAAGCGTAACTCTGCAAGTAATATCATTAAATGTCTCTGTATATTATACTATTTTTGTTGTTACTTTTCTTATTCTTCCAACTAGGACTTTAAATTTAAAAAAAAGTTTTAACTGTTAAGTGCAATGTTTCTACTGGAAATAGATGTATTTTATTAAAATTAATATATACCTCAAGCCCTATTTAGTGATTTTATTTTGTAAAGAATTGCTAGCATATTTTGCAAATGTTTTTGTGTTATCTTTTAAGGTTGCTTGGTGATTTTATGTTTTAATCTGTTAATCTGTGGAATTTTATTGATACTAATTAGCCTCAGATTCCTAGGATTAACCCTACTTAGTTCTATTGAATTAATTTTTTTAAATACTGTTGGAATTTATTTTTTAATGTTTTATGTAGACTCTTTCAATCTGTTTTTACAAGAGAAATTGACCTGCAAGATGTGTGTGTGTGTGTAATTTTGTCTTGTTTGGGTATCATGCATATGATATCCTCATAAAATGAGCTGGCAAACATATTGTATTTCCCATGTTCTGAAATAGTTTATATGATACGCACTTATTTTTTCTCTAAATATTTGTTAAAAACTCTTTCATATCGGGGCGCCTGGGTGGCTCAGTCGGTTGGGCGGCCGACTTCGGCTCAGGTCACGATCTCGCGGTCCGTGAGTTTGAGCCCCGAGTAGGGCTCTGGGCTGATGGCTCAGAGCCTGGAGCCTGCTTCCAATTCTGTGTCTCCCTCTCTCTCTGCCCCTCCCCCGTTCATGCTCTGTCTCTCTCTGTCTCAAAAATAAACAAAACGTTAAAAAAAATTTAAAAAACCCTCTTTCATATGTAAATTTTTAAAGGGTGATGATTTTATTAATATTTATCATAATTATTATAATATAATAAGAAAAAAGAGGCTTTGATTCCCGAAATGATTGACTTTCTGTAATCTTTCTGCCCTATACATACAAACCATCTTAACTCTTTAAGAAGACAGAAAGAGGGGCATCTGGGTGGCTCAGTCAGTTAAGCATCTGACTCTTGATCTCGGTTCAGGTCACGATCTCATGGTTTGTGTGTTCGAGCCCCGTGTCCGCCATTGGGTTCTGCGCTGACAGCATGGAACTTGCTTGGGATTCTGGCTCTCCCTCTCTCTGCCCCTCCCCTGCTCACTCTCTAATTCTCTATCTCAAAAATAAACAAATAAAAAAATAAGAGGTTAAAAGGCAAAATATTACACACACACACACACACACACACACAGTAAGGTAAGACTAGTAAGGGATAGTATTTTTACCTCAGGGCTGCGTTATATTTAAAAGTAAATAAAAGTAACCATTTTCATGACTTATATATCAGCTGTTTAGACCTGTCTTACTATATTCCAGCTATCACTGCCTGTCAGGCTCTCATTGGTCCAGGAACTATCTATAACTATTTATTCATGTATTTGTTATGCACTCAGTAACTGAAGATAAACATTTGACCTGATTTCTTTCTTTATGGATGCATTCTTGTTTAATAAAAAAAAAATAGGAGATTCTTGAGCATTCATGGACTAAATCCAAATGATAGTTTGATCAACCATGAAACCTTTATTAAATCAAGGGGAACATTTGCTTCATTATTTCCTTTCTATAAAATGTTCACAAATGTAAAGAAAGGACAAAACTAAAACTTGATCAATGAACAAAGGCTTTATCAATTTCACAGTATCTATTTATGTGTCTATCATGACCGTAGATAAATTCTCATAAAACTTCACATTCTGATTATTGCCAATACTGTAATTAAAGAGACAAAGGAGTCTTTCGTTTTCCCCTGAATTCCATAGTCAACAACACTAATAGCTTAGTTGATTATAGCACACTTTGTGTTTAGTAAAAGCTCAAATCATTGCTGTTCTTTCTCCATTTGTTTTATCAAATTATTTATAAAGATAGTTTTAAGCAAGTATATATTTTACTCAATATATGCAGGAAAGAAAATTCAGGTTCCTCAGTGTTCCAAAGCTGATATTTTATATATTTAAATCTTTGTCAAAAGTACTTATTGTCAATGATATATGTTACAAGTAATGTTGTGACCTAACTTGATGATGTTTGACTAACATTAAATTTATAATCAGAATCTTTTTGTATTATAAACAAAAACAATGACTCATACTTGATTTTAGCACATTGCTCTACAGTTGGTATGTTGGTTATTAGTGGAAAATATGCTTGGGCAATTGTTTAGTTGAAAGGTGCATTTGTATTTTGTTTAATTAGAAAAAAAAGACATTTCTGTGAAATTAGAAAAAAAAGTATACATTCAGTATTATATGAATAATTTGGAGGCTCACTGACATGCAGAAATCATTGGATATAGTAGATTTCAAACTTGTAGAGAAACACACAAAATTTCTCTTACATTATAATATGCAATGAGCATTTATAGTCCAAATCCCATGCTGGAATTGTGGAAATAACACATTGGCATTAAAACTTGATATCAGATATTATAGAAAGGAATAAAGAAAAATTTATGGGTTTTTAAAAGTTTATTGATTGTTTATTTTTTAGTAATTTTTACACCCATGTAGGGCTCGAACTCCTGACCCGACCCCAAAATCAAGAGTCACATGCTCTTCTGACTGAGCCTGCCAGGTACCCCTTCATATTCTTAACAGAATTCTGCATTTACTTCATCTGAATATGTTATCAAATAACTAAAAGAAACAGAAATACAACTGCTTCACCCAACAGGAAATTGTATTCTGAATAGTTTAAACATAATTCTAACCAACCTATGTCTTAATATAGGGGTAAATATTATCAAATAGCATTCTATTTTATAATGGTCAATGTAGGCTTATTCATATACCAATGCATGCAAAATTCAGTGGGGAAAATTGTTAATTTAAGACACCCAAACTTCCAAATATAAACAGAAAACAATGCTAAAGGACTTGAATTTTACTTAAATTGACTAGCATTGGCGATAGTATGAAATTAGTAATAATTGGTTATTAAGCTTGAAGACTGGGTGAATAGAGGATTGACTGAACAAAACATAGTGCTACTGAACTGCAAAGTGTTACTGATGACCTTTGTGCTTCTTAGTGAAATTTAAAGTATAGATTTTTATTTCTAAACTCTGATATGGTTTGGGATTTAGTTACCTTGGAGACTGCCTCTCTACCCTTGCCAGAAAAAGGATCATTCGAAGGTTCCTGTTGTTTCCAGCTCAAAACAATTGAGAAAATAACAGTTTCTTTTGAAATATACTCATAGTTCAAAATTTCTACAGTAAAATGCATCAGGAATATAAATTTTACCTTATCAATAGCTGTGTACCACTGTTAATATAATAACCTACCTTTCTTGAATGCACATTTTGTGACCAGCACTATCCTAAGACTTTATAGATAATACCACTTGAAACTCATAAGAAAAACAAACCTGTATGTTAAGACAATGCCCCTCCCCCTTTAAATAGGAAAACATTGAGCTTGTTGAACATATATGTTCAGGGTAGAGCTTCCAGGCTATTCCAGAGCATGTGTTCTCCTTACTCTCTTTCCTGATTCTCATGTCCGTGTACTTCAAAAAGAGTTTACCTTAGTTGTTATAAAATACAGTGTGATTGAGCACAAGTGTAACAGGGACACTATTTCTACAATCACCTGAATTTATTGGGGAATATGCAAAAGGCTGTCTTCAGTCACATCCTGATCAGGAGTGAAGCTTTGCATGCCATTACCCTCCAAACACACCCCTAAAGATTTCGAAATGTTTTACCCACAGTTCAGAGTCATAGGACCATCCAGGACTGTTAAATAAGTACATAAATAGGCCATTGTGAAGTGGAGATATGAATGACATTTCAAGAATACTGAATGTTCAAGAAATTTTACATTTTATCCACTAAATGTTAACAATGCTAATGGAAACAAAAATTCTATAGCATTAATATGTCCATATATTAAAAATGTAAGTCTTACATTACATTTAACTCTCACATTTGTTTGCAATTTTTTGAAATTATCTAGGGTGAGACATTTAAGCAAAAGGTATTCTATTATTTTTTGAAAGGTTTTCCATTAAATGAGTATGAGATGAAGTATTGTAGACTGTGAATATTTATAATTAGGATAGTCAGCAAGAGATGATCTATAATAAATTCTCTTTCCTTTTCTTTCCCTTTCCTTGCTCCATTTCTTCCATCCTTCCTTTCTTCCTACCTTCTTTTTTAGCTTTCTTCCTCCCTTCCTCTACTACCCCATTTCTTTTATCTTAACTTTCTCCTCCTTCTCTCCCTTTCTCCTTCTTCCTTTTCTCTCATTCTTTTCTCCCTCCCTCTATCTCCCCTTTCCTTTTTTCCTTTCTCCCTTTCTCCCCATTTCTTTTTCTATCATCTGTCCGTCTGTAATCACTATCTATCTACTACACGAGCTGTAATTGTGATTTAAAATGTAGCCTTTAAAAATGAGATAAACTAGCACAAAGAAAAAAATAGTTCCCTAAGTTATTGTGTAACTGTACTGCTTTACCCCTAGACATAGACTTTCAGGTCTTATGAAAAATATGAAAACTCAAATTTACATCATTTATTGATGAATGATCACAGTGTTGTTCTGTCTTCAAAAGAAAAAAAATGCACTATATTGTACACCTGGAGCTACTATTACACTGTATGTTAACTGGAATTTAAATAAAAACTTAAATGAAAATAAAAAACAAAAAAGTACATCCATATCATAAAAAATATTTAAATAGTATTTTAATTAATCTCAGAATAAATAATAAACCTGGTATTCACTATGAAATATGTCAATCCATCAGTAAGTTTCATGTCATACATTTTATTTTAATAAAGGTATAAAAAATACCTTGATATAAGAGCTATTTGTTGGGGTTTCTGGGTGGCTCGGTCAGTTAAGTGTCTGAATCTTGATTTTAGCTCAGGTTATGATCTCAAGATCATAACCTGTGAGATTGAGCCCCTCATTAGGCTCCACACTGACCATGGAGCCTGTTTGAGATTCTCTCTCTCCCTCTGCCCCTCCTCCACTCTTTTTTGCTTACTCTCTTAAAAAAAGATATTTAATAATTTATTATTATTATTTATAATTTAGAGAGAGTGTGAGTGGATGAGAGGGGCAGAGAGAGAGAGAGAGAGAGAGAGAATCCCAAGCAGGCTCCATGCTCAATGCAGAGCCCAATGTGGGGCTTAATCCCACGACCCTTGGATCATGACCTGAGCCCAAAAGGATTGTAATAACAAATAATAATCTAGGAGAAGACTCCAAATGAAGAGGATATTAAAAAGACTAGGCTGAATTGCTCTAAGAAGATGAAGGAGAAAAGGTGATAAAATAGAAGCATATTAAGTAAAGAATAGAATAAGAAAGATATGCAGAAATTCAAGGTCAGTGGATAAAACCAAAGTGCCTGAAAGATAAAAGCAGAGGACTTCTCTTTTGGAATAAATTGTCAAGAAATAGTTTTAGCATTTTCTGTCTGCCCCATTCTGAACTGGAAAACTAAATTGACATTCCCATGCCTCCATTCCCCAATATTTATATAATAGAATGTTAGATATTAAAAGGACTATCAAGAACCTAAATTAGACTAGAATCTAACAGCTTCAAAGAAAGAAAGAAAGAAAGACAAGAGAAGAAAATAAAAAGTAAAAGAAAACCACTCCTGTGGCAAAGCAGGAACTTTCTGTATCCCTATCTAAAAAGGAAAGTATATTGTAGACAACCACACATTTTTCCATTGCCCACCATAACAGAAGATAGTTTTTTATTAAGTGTTTTGTTTTAATTCTAATATAGTTAACGTGCAGTGCCATATTAGTTCCAGGTGCACAAGATAGTGATTTAACAATTCTGTACATTACTCAGTGCTCATCCTGATAAGTGTATTCTTAATCCTCTCCATTTCACACCCCCCCCCCCGCCCATTTATTCTGGTAACCATCCTTTTGTTCTCTATAGACGAGTCTGTTTTTTGGTTTATTTTTTCCCCTTGTTCATTTGTTTTTTTCTTAAATTTCACATATGAGTGAAATCAAATGGTATTACACTTTCTCTGACTTATTTTGCTTTGCATTATACTCTCTAGTTCCATCCATGTTGTAGCAAATGGTATGAATTTATTTATTTTTTTTTATTTTTTTTTTATGAAATTTATTGACAAATTGGTTTCCATATAACACCCAGTGCTCATCCCAAAAGGTGCCCTCCTCAATACCCATCACCCACCCTCTCCTCCCTCCCACCCCCCATCAACCCTTAGTTTGTTCTCAGTTTTTAACAGTCTCTTATGCTTTGGCTCTCTCCCATTCTAACCTCTTTTTTTTTTTTCCTTCCCCTCCCCCATGGGTTCCTGTTGAGTTTCTCAGGATCCACATAAGAGTGAAACCATATGGTATCTGTCTTTCTCTGTATGGCTTATTTCACTTAGCATCACACTCTCCAGTTCCATCCACGTTGCTACAAAAGGCCATATTTCATTTTTCCTCATTGCCACGTAATATTCCATTGTGTATATAAACCACAATTTCTTTATCCATTCATCAGTTGATGGACATTTAGGCTCTTTCCATAATTTGGCTATTGTTGAGAGTGCTGCTATGAACATTGGGGTACAAGTGGCCCTATGCATCAGTGCTCCTGTATCCCTTGGATAAATTCCTAGCAGTGCTATTGCTGGGTCATAGGGTAGGTCTATTTTTAATTTTTTGAGGAACCTCCACACTGCTTTCCAGAGCGGCTGCACCAATTTGCATTCCCACCAACAGTGCAAGAGGGTTCCCGTTTCTCCACATCCTCTCCAGCATCTATAGTCTCCTGATTTGTTCATTTTGGCCACTCTGACTGGCGTGAGGTGATACCTGAGTGTGGTTTTGATTTGTATTTCCCTGATAAGGAGCGACGCTGAACATCTTTTCATGTGCCTGTTGGCCATCCGGATGTCTTCTTTAGAGAAGTGTCTATTCATGTTTTCTGCCCATTTCTTCACTGGGTTATTTGTTTTTCGGGTGTGGAGTTTGGTGAGCTCTTTATAGATTTTGGATACTAGCCCTTTGTCCGATATGTCATTTGCGAATATCTTTTCCCATTCCGTTGGTTGCCTTTTAGTTTTGTTGGTTGTTTCCTTTGCTGTGCAGAAGCTTTTTATCTTCATAAGGTCCCAGTAATTCACTTTTGCTTTTAATTCCCTTGCCTTTGGGGATGTGTCGAGTAAGAGATTGCTACGGCTGAGGTCAGAGAGGTCTTTTCCTGCTTTCTCCTCTAAGGTTTTGATGGTTTCCTGTCTCACATTTAGGTCCTTTATCCATTTTGAGTTTATTTTTGTGAATGGTGTGAGAAAGTGGTCTAGTTTCAACCTTCTGCATGTTGCTGTCCAGTTCTCCCAGCACCATTTGTTAAAGAGGCTGTCTTTTTTCCATTGGATGTTCTTTCCTGCTTTGTCAAAGATGAGTTGGCCATACGTTTGTGGGTCTAGTTCTGGGGTTTCTATTCTATTCCATTGGTCTATGTGTCTGTTTTGGTGCCAATACCATGCTGTCTTGATGATGACAGCTTTGTAGTAGAGGCTAAAGTCTGGGATTGTGATGCCTCCTGCTTTGGTCTTCTTCTTCAAAATTCCTTTGGCTATTCGGGGCCTTTTGTGGTTCCATATGAATTTTAGGATTGCTTGTTCTAGTTTCGAGAAGAATGCTGGTGCAATTTTGATTGGGATTGCATTGAATGTGTAGATAGCTTTGGGTAGTATTGACATTTTGACAATATTTATTTTTCCAATCCATGAGCAGGGAATGTCTTTCCATTTCTTTAAATCTTCTTCAATTTCCTTCGTAAGCTTTCTATAGTTTTCAGCATACAGATCCTTTACATCTTTGGTTAGATTTATTCCTAGGTATTTTATGCTTCTTGGTGCAATTGTGAATGGGATCAGTTTCTTTATTTGTCTTTCTGTTGCTTCATTGTTAGTGTATAAGAATGCAACTGATTTCTGTACATTGATTTTGTATCCTGCAACTTTGCTGAATTCCTGTATCAGTTCTAGCAGACTTTTGGTGGAGTCTATCGGATTTTCCATGTATAATATCATGTCATCTGCAAAAAGCGAAAGCTTGACTTCATCTTTGCCAATTTTGATGCCTTTGATTTCCTTTTGTTGTCTGATTGCTGATGCTAGAACTTCCAGCACTATGTTAAACAGCAGCGGTGAGAGTGGGCATCCTTGTCGTGTTCCTGATCTCAGGGAAAAAGCTCTCAGTTTTTCCCCGTTGAGGATGATGTTAGCTGTGGGCTTTTCATAAATGGCTTTTATGATCTTTAAGTATGTTCCTTCTATCCCAACTTTCTCAAGGGTTTTTATTAAGAAAGGGTGCTGGATTT
The DNA here is from genome assembly GCF_016509475.1 of Prionailurus bengalensis. Classification (NCBI taxonomy): domain Eukaryota; kingdom Metazoa; phylum Chordata; class Mammalia; order Carnivora; family Felidae; genus Prionailurus; species Prionailurus bengalensis. The sequence goes on from NC_057343.1 coordinate 216,829,243, forward strand.
TGTCGAAGGCCTTTTCTGCATCGATTGACAGGATCATATGGTTCTTCTCTCTTTTTTTGTTAATGTGATGTATCACGTTGATTGATTTGCGAATGTTGAACCAGCCCTGCATCCCAGGAATGAATCCCACTTGATCATGGTGAATAATTCTTTTTATATGCTGTTGAATTCGATTTGCTAGTATCTTATTGAGAATTTTTGCATCCATATTCATCAGGGATATTGGCCTGTAGTTCTCTTTTTTTACTGGGTCTCTGTCTGGTTTAGGAATCAAAGTAATACTGGCTTCATAGAATGAGTCTGGAAGTTTTCCTTCCCTTTCTATTTCTTGGAATAGCTTGAGAAGGATAGGTATTATCTCTGCTTTAAACGTCTGGTAGAACTCCCCTGGGAAGCCATCTGGTCCTGGACTCTTATTTGTTGGGAGATTTTTGATAACCGATTCAATTTCTTCGCTGGTTATGGGTCTGTTCAAGCTTTCTATTTCCTCCTGATTGAGTTTTGGAAGAGTGTGGGTGTTCAGGAATTTGTCCATTTCTTCCAGGTTGTCCAATTTGTTGGCATATAATTTTTCATAGTATTCCCTGATAATTGTTTGTATCTCTGAGGGATTGGTTGTAATAATTCCATTTTCATTCATGATTTTATCTATTTGGGTCATCTCCCTTTTCTTTTTGAGAAGCCTGGCTAGAGGTTTGTCAATTTTGTTTATTTTTTCAAAAAACCAACTTTTGGTTTCGTTGATCTGCTCTACAGTTTTTTTAGATTCTATATTGTTTATTTCTGCTCTGATCTTTATTATTTCTCTTCTTCTGCTGGGCTTAGGCTGCCTTTGCTGTTCTGCTTCTAGTTCCTTTAGGTGTGCTGTTAGATTTTGTATTTGGGATTTTTCTTGTTTCTTGAGATAGGCCTGGATTGCAATGTATTTTCCTCTCAGGACTGCCTTTGCTGCGTCCCAAAGCGTTTGGATTGTTGTATTTTCATTTTCGTTTGTTTCCATATATTTTTTAATTTCTTCTCTAATTGCCTGGTTGACCCACTCATTCGTTAGTAGGGTGTTCTTTAACCTCCATGCTTTTGGAGGTTTTCCAGACTTTTTTCTGTGGTTGATTTCAAGCTTCATAGCATTGTGGTCTGAAAGTAAGCATGGTATAATTTCAATTCTTGTAAACTTATGAAGGGCTGTTTTGTGACCCAGTATATGATCTATCTTGGAGAATGTTCCATGTGCACTCGAGAAGAAAGTATATTCTGTTGCTTTGGGATGCAGAGTTCTAAATATATCTGTCAAGTCCATCTGATCCAATGTCTCATTCAGGGCCCTTGTTTCTTTATTGACCGTGTGTCTAGATGATCTATCCATTTCTGTAAGTGGTGTATTAAAGTCCCCTGCAATTACCACATTCTTATCAATAAGGTTGCTTGTGTTTATGAGTAATTGTTTTATATATTTGGGGGCTCCGGTATTCGGCGCATAGACATTTATAATTGTTAGCTCTTCCTGATGGATAGACCCTGTAACTATTATATAATGTCCTTCTTCATCTCTTGTTACAGCCTTTAATTTAAAGTCTAGTTTGTCTGATATAAGTATGGCTACTCCAGCTTTCTTTTGGCTTCCAGTCGCATGATAAATAGTTTTCCATCCCCTCACTCTCAATCTAAAGGTGTCCTCAGGTCTAAAATGAGTCTCTTGTAGACAGCAAATAGATGGGTCTTGTTTTTTTATCCATTCTGATACCCTATGTCTTTTGGTTGGCGCATTTAATCCATTTACATTCAGTGTTATTATAGAAAGATACGGGTTTAGAGTCATTGTGATGTCTGTATGTTTTATGCTTGTAGTGATGTCTCTGGGACTTTGTCTCACAGGGTCCCCCTTAGGATCTCTTGTAGGGCTGGTTTAGTGGTGACAAATTCCTTCAGTTTTTGTTTGTTTGGGAAGACCTTTATCTCTCCTTCTATTCTAAATGACAGACTTGCTGGATAAAGGATTCTCGGCTGCATATTTTTTCTGTCTAGCACCCTGAAAATCTCGTGCCAATTCTTTCTGGCCTGCCAAGTTTCAAAAGAGAGATCAGTCACGAGTCTTATAGGTCTCCCTTTATATGTGAGGGCACGTTTACCCCTCGCTGCTTTCAGAATTTTCTCTTTATCCTTGTATTTTGCCAGTTTCACTATGATATGTCGTGCAGAAGATCGATTCAAGTTACGTCTGAAGGGAGTTCTCTGTGCCTCTTGGATTTCAATGCCTTTTTCCTTCCCCAGTTCAGGGAAGTTCTCAGCTATGATTTCTTCAAGTACCCCTTCAGCCCCTTTCCCTCTCTCTTCCTCCTCTGGGATACCAATTATGCGTATATTATTTCTTTTTAGTGTATCACTTAGTTCTCTAATTTTCCCCTCATACTCCTGGATTTTTTTATCTCTCTTTTTCTCAGCTTCCTCTTTTTCCATAACTTTATCTTCTAGTTCACCTATTCTCTCCTCTGCCTCTTCAAGCCGAGCTGTGGTGGTTTCCATTTTATTATGCATTTCGTTTAAAGCGTTTTTCAGCTCCTCGTGACTGTTCCTTAGTCCCTTGATCTCTGTAGCAAGAGATTCTCTGCTGTCCTGTATACTGTTTTCAAGCCCAGCGATTAATTTTATGACTATTATTCTAAATTCACTTTCTGTTATGTTATTTAAGTCCTTTTTGATCAGCTCATTAGCTGTTGTTATTTCCTGGAGATTCTTCTGAGGGGAGTTCTTCCGCTTGGTCATTTTGGATAGTCCCTGGCGTGGTGAGGACCTGCAGGGCACTTCCCCTGTGCTGTGGTGTATAACTGGAGTTGGTGGGCGGGGCCGCAATCGGACCTGATGTCTGCCCCCAGCCCACCGCTGGGGCCACAGTCAGACTGGTGTGTGCCTTCTCTTCCCCTCTCCTAGGGGTGGGATTCACTGTGGGGTGGTGTGGCTCGTCTGGGCTACTTGCACCCTGCCAGGCTTGTGATGCTGGGGATCTGGCGTATTAGCTGGGGTGGGTAGGCAAGGTGCTCGGGGGCAGGAGGGGCAGGCTTAGATCGCTTCTCCTTAGGTGATCCACTTCAGGAGGGGCCCTGTGGCAGCGGGAGGGAGTCAGATCCGCTGCCGGAGGTTTGGCTCCGCAGAAGCGCAGAGTTGGGTGTTTGCGCGGAGCCAGCAAGTTCCCTGGCAGGAACAGGTTCCCTTTGGGATTTCGGCTGGGGGATGGGCGGGGGAGATGGCGCTGGCGAGCGCCTTTGTTCCCCACCAAACTGAGCTCTGTTGTCAGGGGGCTCAGCAGCTCTCCCTCCCTTTGTCCTCCAGCCTTCCCGCTTTCCAAGCAGAGCTGTTAACTTATGACCTCCCAGACGCTAAGTCGCACTTGCTGTGGGAACACAGTCCGTCAGGCCCCTCCGCTTTTGCAAGCCAGACTCGGGGGCTCTGCTTGGCCGGCGAGCCACCCCTCCGCCCCGGCTCCCTCCCGCCAGTCCGTGGAGCGCGCACCGCCTCGCCGCCCTTCCTACCCTCTTCCGTGGGCCTCTCGTCTGCGCTTGGCTCTGGCGACTCCGTTCTGCTAATCCTCTGGCGGTTTTCTGGGTTTTTTAGGCAGGTGTAGATGGAATCTAAGTGATCAGTAGGACGTGCGGTGAGCCCAGCGTCCTCCTAAGCCGCCATCTTCTGAATTTATTTTTTAAGGCTGAATCATATTCTATTCTATATATATATTACATCATATTATATTAGCTGTCGCTAATATATATATGTATATTACACCTTCTTTATCCATTCATCAATGGATGCATGGGCTGCTTCCATAATTTGACTATGGTAAATACTACTGCAATAAACATAGGGGTGAATATAATCCTTTTTGAATTTGTATTTTCATATTTTTGGATAAATCCCCAATAGTGTGGTTACTAAATTGTATGTAAATTCTATTTTGATTTTTTGAAGAGCCTCCACATTATTTTCCAAAGTGACTGAACCAATTTGCATTTTCACCGAAAGTTCATGAGGGTTCTTTTTCCTCCACATCCTCACTAACATTTGTTTCATATGTTTTTGATTTTAGCCATTCATACAGGTGTGAGGTGATATCTTATTGAAGTTTTGATTTGCATTTACTTAATGCTGAGTGATGAGCGTCTTTCCATGTGCTTATTGGCCATTGTATGTCCTCTTTGGAGAGATGTCTGTTCATCTCTCATGCCTTCTGCCCATTTTTTAGATTATTTGTTTTTTGTGTGTGTTGAGTTGTATCAGTTATTTATATATTTTAGATACTAATCCTTTTTTGGATATGGCATTTGTAAATATCTTCTCCCATTCAGTAGGTTTTCTTTTAGTTTTACTGATTTTTTCCTTTGATTTTTATTCTGATGTAGTCCCAAAAGTTTATTTTTGCTTTTATTTCTCTTGGCTTAGAAGATATATCTAGAAAAATGTTGTTATGGTAGATGTCAGAGCAATTACCAATTGTGATCTTCTAGGATTTTTATGGTTTCTGGTCTCACATTTGAGTTCTTAATCCATTTTGAGCTTGTTTTTGTTTATGGTATAAGAAAGAGTTCTAGTTTGATTCTTTTGCACATAGCTGTCTAGTTTACCCAACACAATTTGTTGAAGAGACTCTCTTTTCCCATTGCATATTCTTCCCTATTTTGTCAAAGATTAATAGACCACACAGTTTTTTTTTCTGTGCTATCTATCCTGTTTCATTAATCTATGTGTCTATATTTGTGCCAGTACCATACTGTTTTGATTACTATAGCTTTTTATTATAACTTGAAACCTGAAATTGTGATAGCTCTAGTTTTGTTTTTTCTTTTCAAGATTGTTTTGGCTATTCAGGGTCTTTGGTGCTTCTATGCAAATTTTAGGATGGCTTGTTCTAGTTCTGTGAAGAATGCTATTGCTATTTTGATAGAGATTGCATTAAATCTATAGATTGCTTTGGGTAGTATGAGCATTTTAACAATATTTGTTCTTCCAATCCATGAGCATGGAGTATCTTTCCATTTTTTTGTGTCGTCTTCAATTTCTTTCATCAACTTTTATAGTTTTCAGAGAACAGGTCTTTCACCTCCTTGGTTAAGTTTATTCCTAGGTATTTTATTGTTTTTGGTGCAGTTATAAATGAGATTGTTTTATTAATTTTTCTTTCTGTTGCTTCATTATTGGTTTATATAAATTCAATAGATTTCTTTACATTGATTTTATACCCTGCTGCCTTACTGAATTCATTTTATTAGTTCTAGTAGTTTTTTGGTGGAGTCTTTAGGGTTTTCTATATATAGAATCATGTCATCTGCAAATAGTGAAATTTTTACTTCTTCCTTACCAATTTGGATGCCTTTTATTTCTTTCTGTTTTCTGATTGCTGTGGCTAATATTTCCAGTACTATGTTGAATACAAGTGGTGAAAGCAGACATTCTTGTCTTGTTCCTGATCTTAGTGAGAAAAGTTTCAATTTTTCACCAGTGAATATGATATTAGCTGTGGGTTTTTTATATAAGGCCTTTATTATGTTGAGGTATGTTTCCTGTAAACCTACTTTGTTAAGGATTTTCATCATGAATGGATGTTGTACTTTGTTACATGCTTCTTCTGAGTCTATTGAAATTATCATATGGTTTTAATCCTTTCTCTTATTGATGTGATGCATCATATTGATTAATTCGTGAATACTGAACCATGCTTGCATCTCTGGAATAAATCCCCCTTGATTGTGAATGATCTTTTTAAAGTGTATTGTTGGATTGAGTTTGCTCATTTTTTTGAGGAATTTTGCATCTATGGACATCAGAATTATTGGCCCATTGTTGTGTGTGTGTGTGTGTGTGTGTGTGTGTGTGTGTCTGTGTGCGTCTGTGTGTGTCTGTGTGTCTGTGTGTCTGTCTATCTTTATTAGATTTTGGTATCAGGGTAATACTAGCCTTATAGAACAAATTTGGAAGTTTTCTTTCCTCTTCTATTTGTTGGAATAGTTTGAAAGGAATAGGTATTAACTTTTCTTTAAATGTTTGGTGGAATTCACCTGTGAAGCCATCTGGTCTTGGAGTTTTGTTTGTTGGGAGGTTGTTGATTACTGATTCAATTTCACCTCTGTTAATTGGTCTGTTCAATTTTTCTATTTCTTCCTGATTTAGCTTTAGGAGGTTATATGTTTCTAGGAATGTATCCATTTCTTCTTGGTAGTCCAATTTGTTAGCATATAATTTTTCATAATATTCTCTTACAATTCTTTTAATTGCAGTGACATCATTTATGATTTCTCCTCATTCATTTCCGTTATGTTTGTTCTCTCTCTCCCTCTCTCTTTTTATTTTGATGAGTCTGACTAAAGGTTTATTGATTTTGTTGATGTTTTCAAAGAATCAGCTCCTGTTTTCATTGATCATTTCTGTTGTGCTTTTTGTTTGTTTGTTTGTTTTTAGTTTCTATTTTATTTATTTCTGTTCCAATTTTTATTATCTCCTTCCTTCCACTGGAATATCCTTCCTTATACTGTTTGATTAAGATTTTTCTTGCTTTTTGAAGTAGGTCTGTAGTGCTATAAACTTCCCTCTTAAAACAGCTTTTGCTGCATCCCAAATATTTTAGACTGTTGTGTTTTTATTTTCATGTGTCTCTGTGTATTTTTTTATTTCTGCTTTGATTTCTTGGTTGACCCATTCATTTTTTACTAGCATGTTATTTAACCTCCATGCATTTATGCTATTTGCAGAGTTTTTTTCTGGTTAATTTCTAGTTTCATAGTATTGTAGTTCAGAAAAGATGCATGGTATGACTTTGATCTTTTGAAATTGGTTAAAGCTTATTTTGTGGCCTAATATGTGGTCTGTTCTTAAGAATCTTCTATGTAGACTTGAAAAAAAATGCATATTATGCTGTTTTAATATAGAATATTTTGAATATATCTATTAAATCCGTCTGGTTCAACGTGTCATTTAAAGACACTGTTTCTTTGTTGATTTTCTGTTTGGATGATATATCCATTGAGGTAAGTTGGGTGTTAAATTCCTAAGCTATTATGGCATTGCTATTGATTACTTCCTTTACGATTGTTATTAACTGCTTTAAGTATTTGGGTGTTCTCATATTGCTGAATAAATATTTACAACAATTTTATCTTCTTGTTGGATTTTTCCCCTATTATTATATAGTGTCCTTCTTTATCTCTTGTTATCATCTTTGTTTTAAAGTATTTTGTGCCTTATAAGTATTGCTATCCTGGCTTTCTTTTCACATCCATTTCCATGGTAAATATTCTCTATTCCTTCACTTTCAATCTGTATGCTTCTTTAGGTCTGAAATGAGTCTTTTGTAGGCAGCATATAGATGGGTCATGTTTTTTTAATCAATTACTTCACCTTATGTCTTTTGATTAGAACATTTATTCCATTTACATCCATAGTAACTGTTGATAGGTATGTATTTGTTGCCATTTTTTAAATCTGGTTTGTGGTGATTTTTGAAGTTTTTCTCTGTTTTTTTCTCTTGCTCTCTTCTCTCATGATTAGTTGGCTTTGCTTAGTGATTTAATTGGATTCCTTTCTCAAATTATATTTCCATATCTATTACTGATTTCTGAATTATGGTTACCATTCTGTTTATATATAATATGTTTTTCACATAGCAGTCTATATTAAGTCGATGGTTGCTTAAGTTTTTACTCCTCTCATCCCCAAGTTTTAGGTATACTATATATCCTTAATTTTGTGGGTCACTTGACTGATTTTTACAGATATACTTATTTTTACTGCTTTTGTGCTTCCTACTTTCCTTACTCTTAGTCTTTCCTTTCCACTCAAAGAGTCCCCTAAAAAAGGAAGTTTTTATAGTAATTATCATTTTATCCATTTTGCATTTGTGTGTTTTTAAGGAAAACAATTCATCCTGTAGTATGATACCATTGAACCATTTGGAGCTACATCTAGACTTGATGAAGAGGAATGAACACCAACCAAAATGTTATACTAGAGGTTAAATACAGTAATTAACTTTTGATTCTATCTATTTGAGGAGGAATTGAGACATATTTTATGTGAGCATGAATATTTTAAAAATATATTTGTAAAATAAGCTCTTGGATAACCAAAGAGCTTGTAATATTGGATAGTTGTTCATCTGTCCACATTCCATATCCCCCCTTTCCATTTCCCTACTAAAAACTGAACCCATTTACCCCAAATATCCAATGCTTTCTATGAAGCCTATATAACTCAGTAGAGACTTACTAGGCTGAATTTAGCCTAAATCAGTCACAATATGTATCTTCCTACTTGTCAGTGATTGGTTGGAATACAGACATGGGATTTATTCAGAATTAAAATTGAGAAATCTGCTGAGAAAACTTCTGAGAAAGTTCTTTCTTGCTCTTCTGGAAAGAACCTAAGAATAGGAGTTAGCCTGTAACAGTGATTGCTACTGACAGTCACCTTATAACCCTGGGGGCAACCAGTCTTAGCATGAAGCCAACCCTGAGGACAAGAGTCAAAGGCAGATAAAATTAATGACTCTGATGACCTCATTAAGTCATGTATTCAATAAGTTTAGAAATCTGCTATAACTTCCAGTACTGAGACAATAAATGTTCTCATTATTTTAGGAAGTTTATACAAGACTTCCATTAATTAAGCCCAAAACACCCTATATAATGTAATCATGTTCCCCATTTATTCCCTTCAGGAAAGCTAGAGGGTGCTTGTAAAGAGATTCTACATAGAACGATTTTCCAGTAGTATCCACAGTTATCCCACACATCAAGCTCTCTGTGGTCCATTATTCCAGAAAAACAAGTGGTTTTACTTTATTCTGTTCTCTTTGCTGATGATCCCCAATAAACAGGATTGTATGTACATGTCTAAATCCATTTCGAAACTATTCAAATACTTAGCCATGTAACTTTAGGTTTCCTTGGAGAGCAAAACATTACTCTGGGAATTTATTTCATTGACTGGACAGCTTATGAGAGAATTTTCTCATTTATTTTGGTTTTGTCAATAGGGAGGGCAGTGTACTCAGCAGAAAAGAACCAAAACAATATAACATATTCACTTGGTTGATAATAGTAATGTTTTTAAATATTTCCTCTAAAACTTTATACATAATGAATAACTGGAATTCAACCCTATATGTGAACGTTACCTTTCCCTAATTTTTCACTTGGGTTTTATAATTGGCTTTTGCTATTGTAAGCAATGCCTCTGTGATTATTTTACACAAAATAAGTATTATTTAATAAAAATATTATTCAAATGACTATTTTGAGCAAGATGCTTGTGTAGTTCAGGTTTAGTATTGGGTATTCATTAAGGAATTTGTCTCCTGTCCTCATGGAGCCTACGCAATAGTGAGAAGAGAAACATGAAATGAAATCTCACAATGACATATTTTTGTGATAAAAACCAATCTTTCACAAGAGAACAAAAGCTAGAGAGTAAATGTATTTTGCATTAAGAAGAAAAACTCATTTCTGATGAACTAATGCTTATACTGAAGTTTGACTGAATTGTAGAGGAGACTGGGCCTTTGAGGGAGAAGATACATCTTCCATGAATGTCTAAATGTGGAAAAGAGCTTTCTGTACTAGAGAAACTGAAAGAAAACTATTGTTCTTAGAAGAAGCAAGAAAACACACAAGATGAAGAAGTAAGGAGGAACTGGAATGTGCAAAATCTTGGATTACATAATGAATGTAATGGTGTGCCAGTTAGAGTTTGGCTAGGAATATAAAAACCATTTAACCTACTGAAAAATATTTGATATAAAGAATTAGAGTTTTACACAATATTATTCTTAGTCACCAAAATATACTGTGACTCAATGTAATTTGTTTAATAAATTCATAAGTAATAGACTGGCTGGAATATGTAGAAGGAGAATGTACCCAGAAGGACATCGAGGTTTCTGATATATGTAATTGGATTGGAAAGATGAAGGGATAGTTTTAATAAAGAAATCAAGTGTTTAATTTAGAAAAAAAAACTGAAATAGGGTATAATAGAGTAGAGAATGAAATACATAATCATATGTAGTGATACAATTACTTGCTCAGATTACCAGACAATTTCAAGCTAAGATAAATACAATAAACTAATAATAATTGAATTTTCTATGTATTCCTTTATAACAGAGGTCATCAAACATTTTCTGTAAATGCCCAGACAGTAAATATTTTAGGCTTTGGGGCCATGTGGTCTCTATCACAACTGGAAGAAATCTGCCATTGTAGAATGAAAATAGGCATAATTCATAGGTAAATGTATGAGGTGAAACTCCACAGATTAATTACACTTTTATTATAAAGTATTTTCTGTTGCTCAATTTCAATAAATTAGAAAACATAATAAATAATTTCCTTGAAAATTAATAATCTTGATTTATTGATTGATATACAATCAGGAAGCTTGAATAAATCAATCATCATAGCAAAGAAATAAAATATATACTATCAAAAGTAACACCACCAAATTAATTTATGAAATCATATCACCATGATAGTAAAGCCAGATACCACAAGAAAAAAAAAAGCCTATAGACCAATATACCTGATGAATATAGATTAAAAAAAAATCTCTCAATAAAATACTAGCAAATTGAATTCAACAGCACACTAAAAGTATCTTACATAATGACCAAATGGAATTTATTCTCGGGACGAAAAGATGGTTCCATGTAAACAAATCAGTCAATGACCAGTCAACACATTAACAGAACAAGAAAAAATATTATCATCTCAATAGATAGAGAAAAAAGATTTTCATATTTTCCAACATTCATCCATAATAACTCTCAATAAAGTAAGTATAAAAGAAACTTGCCTCAACACAATAAAGGCTATATATGAGAAGCCCATAGCTAAAGTCATAACCAATGGAGGAAAACAGAAGCCTTTACTCTAAGATCTGGTACTGGGCAAGGATGAACATTCTTGACTATTCCATTCAACATAGTACTGAAATTTTAGCCAGAGAAAATAAATAAGAAAAAGAAAGAAAAATCATTTAAGTAAGAAAGAAAAAAGTAAATCATATCTGTTTTCAGATGATTATATCTGCTTTCAGATGATATAATCACATACATAGAAAAATTTAAAGATTAAAAAAAAAACTTAGTACTAATGAACGAATTCAGTAAAGTTGCAGGTACAAAATCAACATACAAAAGTTTGTCGTATTTCCTGTAGCTAATAAGACTGTATTTCATTATTGGAGCATTGAGCCCATTGATGTTTAGAGTAAGTACTGAAAGATATGAATTTATTGCCATTATGATGCTTGTAGAGTTGGAGTTTCTGGTGGTGTTCTCTGGTCCTTTCTAATCTTTGTTGCTTTTGGTATTTCTTTACATATGCATATAATAATAATGTATATATATATATATATATATATATATATATTCATCTTTTCTCCCCTCAGAGAGAGTCCCCCTTAAACTTTCTTGCAGGGCTGGTTTAGTGGTCACAAGCTCCTTTAATTTTTGTTTGTCTGGGAAACTGTTTATCTCTCCTTCTATTTTGAATGACAGCTTTGCTGAATAAAGAATTCTTGGCTGCATATTTTTCTAATTAAGCACATTGAATATATTCTGCCATTCCTTTCTGGCCTGCCAAGTTTCTGTGGATAGGTCTGCTGCAAACCTGATCTGTCTTCCCTTGTAGTTTAGGGACTTTTTTTCCCTTGATGCTTTAATGATTCCCTCCTTGCCTGAGTATTTTGTGAATTTGACTATGCTATGCCTTTTTGATGGTCGGTGTTTGTTGAATCTAACGGGGGTTCTCTGTGCTTCCTGGATTTTGATGTCTGTGTCTTTCCCCAGGTTAGGAAACTTTTCCACTGTGATTTTCTCACATAACCCTTCTACCCCTATTTCTCTCTCTTCCTCTTCTGGGACCCCTATGATTCTGATGTTGTTCCTTTTTAATGAGTCACTGATTTCTCTAATTCCTAAGTCGTGCTCTTTTGCCTTAATCTCCCTCTTTTTTTCTGCTTCATTATTCTGTATAAGTTTGTCCTCTATATTGCTGATTCTCTGTTCTGCCTCATCCGTCCTTGCCACTGCTGCATCCATCCGTGATTGCAGCTCAGTTATAACGTTTCTAATTTCATTATGACTATTTTTTACTTCTTTTATCTCTGCAGAAAGAGATTCTAATCTATTTTCAACTCCAGCTAGTATTCTTATTATCATGATTCTAAATTCTGGTTCAGACATCTTGCTTGTATCTGTGTTGGTTAAATACCTGGCTGTTATTTCTTCGTGCTCTTTTTTTTTTTTGCTTGTATCTGTGTTGGTTAAATCCCTGGCTGTCATCTCTTCGTGCTCTTTTTTGGAGGGTGAATTCCTTAATTTTGTCATTTTGAAGGGATAAAAGGAATTAATGAGGTAGAAAAATTAAAATTAAAAAAAAATAAAAAATATTAAAATTAAAAAATTAAACACACACACACACACACACACACACACACAAACTAATATATTATGCTAGATCCTAGGTGTTTTTTCTGGGTGTTGAAAGTGGTTTGACATATTAGAGAAAAAAAAGGAGGGGAAGAAAAGGAAATCGTTTGGGAATTTGAAAAAATGAATACACTGAAGCAGACTAAAATGAGATGATGGGAATAAAATAGAATTTGAAAAAAAATACACAAAATTAAAGAATATAGTAGAAAAAAATTAAATAAAAATAGTTTTAATAAAAATTAAAAATAAAAGTGATTTTTTCTTTCTGTATTCAAGAAAAAGAAAAGAAATGAAAAAGAGAAAAAGAACATTTGAAAAGTTGAAAAAGTGAATGCACGTTAGTAGACTAAAATAAAATGACAGAAGTAAAATAGAATTTGAAAAAATTTACATAAAAGCAAAAAAATAGTATAAAAATTAAACAAAAATATTTTTTATAGAAATGGAATGTAAAAAATGAAGTTTTTCTCTTTCTGCATTCAAGAAAAAGAAAAGAATCAAAAAAGAGAAAAAAGAAAAAGAAATAAGAAAAAAAGGAAATCGCTTGAACATTTGAAAAGGTGAATACACTGAAGTAGACTAAAATAAAATGATGGAAGTAAGATAGAATTTTTTTAAAAATTACACAAAAGTAAAGAATATACTAAAAAATAAAAATATTTTTAATAAAAATTGAAAATAAAAATGATTTTTTCTCTTTCTGTATTCAAGAAAAAAAAAGTAGTGTAAAAGAGAAAAAAAAAGAAAAAAGAAAGAAAATTGAATAGATGACCTGCTAATAGATTGAAATAGGACTGAAATTACTTCGTTTTCCTCTAGAAGTCATACTATGTAGGTCTTTATAGTCCATAAACTAAGTAGGCAGTGAGACTTGTGTTCTTGAAGAGTGAGGTTGGCCCAGTTGGGCAGGGCTCAGTGTAACGGCTCTGTTCTCCACTAGATGGCACTGCTAGCCTACTGGGGTGGATTGTAGCAGCGCTTGTAGGTGCCTATGCGCATGTGCGGGGGCAGCAAAAATGGCATCACACAGCTACCCAGTCTGCAGTATCAGAACTCTGTTCTCTCTGATCAGCAATTGCACACCCGTCCTCTGTCTTCAGCTTTCATCCACCTCCCACTTTCCCACTGTCCATGACCAAGCCCCAGGCAGTAGCTCTCTCCCGAGTTTTGTCACAGATGCGGCTGCCTTCCCCGGCCCCTTACCTCTGAAGGACCTCAGGCTTGACCCTCTCCACCCCTCTGTGGTAGAGTCTCATCGAGCAATGGCCGTATGAGCAATGGCTGAATATCAGCTGCACCCAGGAAAGCTTGCTGGACCCCGCTGCTGCCAGTGCCCTGAGACTACGGCCAGGTGCCAGCCCAACCCAGAAAAAGTTTGAGAGATACTGTAGCAGCACCTTTGAGGGATTTTGGAAAATTACAACACACATCTGACACCAGGCTTCACCCTTAACGACCTTGTTCCAGCAACAGTGAATGTGGCCATTTTCAGGGGTCTGCTGGGACCAGGTGGCTTCAACAGTCTCTACCAAATGTCCTTCCAGCAGTGGAACCGCTTTTCCCCATGTGGCCCGAGAACCTCCTGGACCCCACTCTTTTCCTGGGGATTTGCCCTTCCCACCAGAGAACCGCCAGTTATCAAGCTGCGGAGTTGCAGACTTTGCACTCCCCCTGTTTACAGTCTTAGTGGAATTTAAACCCTTTCCTTTTTCCTTTCTCCTTTCTTTTAGTTTAGTACCTGCGGCTGTTTCCAATGTTCAACTTTCTTTCCAGCTGCTTTTGGGGAGGGGTGCTTTTCCCGCATCTGCCCCCCCCACCCCAGTCTCCGTCCTCTCTTCTGAAAAAGTGGCTCCCAGCCCACTGCTGGCTTCTCTCTCCCCAAGTTCACCTCTCCGCACCACATACCTGCTGAATTCTGTGGTTCAGGTTGTGCACATTGTTGTGTTAATCCTCCAATCAGTTTTCTAGGTGTGTAGGATGGTTTCATGTTGGTCTGGCTATATTTCATGGGCCAGACTGTATTGCATTATTAAAAGAGTACATCTTAAAAGTTCTCATCACAAGAAAAAAAATTTGTAAATACGTATGGTGATAGAAGTTAACTACACTTATTGTAGTGATCATTTTACAATGTATAAATATCAAATTGTTGCCTTGTATATTGGAAACTAATATAATGATATATGTAAATTATACCTCTATTTAAATAAAAGAAAAAAACCAAATGAGTCACATTTCTTTTCACAAAACTGAACTCTCTGAAAAAGAAATTAAGAGAGCAGTCCCATTCACAATAACAACAAAAATAAAATACTAAGGAATAAATATAACCAAAGAAGTGAGGACTTGTACATTAAAATGAAAAAATATTGATGAAATAAGTTATATACAGACAAATGGAAAGGCATTCAGTTTTCATGGATTAGAAGAATTAATAAAGTGATCACTACCCAAAGAGATCTACAGATTCCATTCAATCCCTATTAAAATCTCAATGGCATTCTTCAAATAAATAGAAAAAAAATCTAAAATTCATATGGATCCATAAATGACTTTGAATAGCCAAATCAGTCTTGAGCAAGAAGAATAAAGCTGGAGGGATCACACTTCTTGATTTGAAAATATATTAGAAAGCTTCAGTAATCAAAACGAGTATAGTACTGCCCTAAAAACAAACGCATAGACCAGTGAAAAGAACAGAGAGCCCAAAAATGAATTCACAATTCTAAGGTAAACTGCTCTTAACAAAGGTGCCAAGAACACACAGTAGGGACAGGAAATTTCTTTCATAAATGGTGTTGATAAAACAATATCAACATGCAAAAGAATGAAATTGGATACTTAGCTTACACCATGTACAAAAATCAACTCAAAATGGTTAAAGTCTTAAATGTAGATCTGAATCTATATTATTACTTTAATGAAACATAAGTAAAAAGTGTCCTGACATCAGTCCTGGCAATGCATTTTGAATATGACATCGAAATCACAAGAAACAAAAGCAAACAAGTGGGACTTTGTCAAAGTGAACAGCTTCTGCACAGCAAATAATCCATAAAGTGAGACAGCAACCCAAGTATGGAAAAAAGTATTTGCAAACCATATATCTGGTAAGAAGTTAATACCCAAAATACATAAGGGACTCATATAACTCAACAGCAAAGTAGTAATAACAAGAATTCAATTTAAAAATGGACAAAGACCCTCAATACAAATTTCTCAAAGTTATCAACATGTCCAAAAGGGGCATAAAAGGGTGTTCAACATCACTAATCTTCAAGAAATTCAAATTAAAACCACAATCAGGCACGCCTGGGTGGCTCAGTCGGTCAAGCACCTGATTCTTGATTTTGGCTCAGGTCATGATCTCACAGTGGGTTCTGCTGTCAGTGTAAAGCCGGCTTGGGTTTCTCTTTCCCTCTCTTCCTGCCCCCCCTTCCCCATTCTCTCTCTCTCAAAATAAACAAATACACTTAAGAAGAAAACTACAATGAGATATCACCTCGTACCTTTTACAGTGAAAGAAAGGTCAAGAGATAAAAATTGTTGACAAGGCTATGGAGAAAAGGGAACCCTTGCACACTATCGGTAGGAATGTACTTTTATGTGACGATTGTGGGAAAGAGTGTGGGGGTTCTGCAAAAAATTAAAAGTAGAGGTATCTTATGATCCAACAATCCCACTTTTGAATATATATACAAAGAAATGAAATCAGTGCCTTAAAGAGATATCTTCACTCTTCTGTTCATTGCAGTATTATTCATAATAGCCAAGATATGCAAGCAACCTAAATGTCCATCAACAGTTGAATGAATAAAATGTGGTTTTTATAATGTGAGTATATAATGGGATATTATTCGGCTTTACAAAAGAAGGGGACTCTGCCATTTGTGACAACATGGATGAACCTGGAGGACATTATGCTAAGTGAAATAAGCCAGACGCAGGACACAGAAAGGTGATCTACCTTATGTATGGAATCTAAAATAGCCAAAATCATGGAAGCAGAGACTAGAATGCTAGTTTCCGGGGGTAGATCTGGATAAGGAAGCAGGGAGCTGTTGACCAAAGAGTACATAATTTCAGTTATGCAAGATGAACAATTTTTGGAGATCTAATGTAGAGCAGAGTGACTATAGTTAATACTTATTGGGTACTTGAAATTTGCTGACAGAATAAATCTTGTGTTCTTACCATGTGCACACTCACACACACACACACACACACAAGCAAATGGTAACTGTGTGAGGAGGTAGATCTGTTCATTAGCTTGATTATGGTGATTATTCTCCAATGTTTACATATATCAAAACATCACGTTATGTGCCTTTAAATATATATAATTTTATTTGTCAATTATGCCTCAATAAATGAGCTGGAAAAAATAAGACCAAACACACACACACACACACACACACAAAGGTAAAGATATTTTTATAGTTAATTTTCCTATAAACTTTAAAGTAATTTTAGTGATATTTAACTCACCCCTACCATGGAATAAGACATAAAACTTTTTGATTAATTTTGCAAAATAAAAATAGAGCAGAGTGAAAATATTATGGTTAAATCCTAGTCCTATATAATATATAACTGATATATCTGTATATACCATAATATATGGTACTGTAGCAATGTATTGAGAGCATGGTATGTTATAGCAATGTAGGGTTTATCTCGAGATTGAAAACTTAGCTCAATACCTGGAATGCCATCAGTACATCTCATTGTATCCATAAAATAATATATCAGTACCTGTTTCTCATGTGCAAACAAATTTCTTGGTAGCATTTAAAAATAATTTATAATAAAATGTCTAAGCAAAATGGTAATTGCAATCAAAATCATTTATCAAATTTTAATAGCAAGCACCACTTTAGGTAAGGGAACTTTAAAGTCTTCACCAAGGAAAATTAGGATAAAGACAGAGAAGAATGACATCCACATTATCATGCAGTATTCTAAGTTTTGTTGCAATTAATAAGGTACATTGAAATAGTTTTTATAAATATAAAAAATGAAGAGAGAGAATATATATCTTTTTGAAGACATGATTTTTATGCCTAAAAAACTAAGAGACTCAAATAAATTCTTAGCAAATATAATAATGGGAAAAAAAAGAAAATGTAATAATGGATATAGAGCGATCGAACAGATGCAAAAAAAATTTTATTACTTGGTCTCTCCTATTAGAAGTAGTAACAGAATTTTTAAAAATCCATTAACACAGTGGAAAAGCTGTAAGATACTTTGGAATAAACTTAGAGGAAAAGTACCTAACTTTTATGAATAAACCAATACAGTTTTATTGAAGGATATAAAACAAGACCAAAGCAAAAAGAAGGAACATACCATATTGTTTGATGGAAACATACATGTTTATAAAAATGTTGATATTTCCATAATTATATTAAAAATTCAACGTGATTCTAATTTGAAATCACTTTTGAGAGTTATGCTGTAACCTTAAGCCAATGCAAAAGTTTTTCTTTGCTTATTTTGTGTTTTGTTTGTAAACTGGGAACCGTTTATTGTGTGTGATAAGAAGCTTATGTACAAAAAATACAGGAGGAGGGGGGGGAACTTTCCAGTCCACCATGTGTGGTGAGGGGCTGGAAAGTGAGCCTGATAGAGAGTCAGGAGAAGTTCTTTGAAATTGACTCAACTTTTACAATGTATCTCATGGCAACTAGCCTCCTGGACACATGGGCAAACCAGCAGACAAGATTGACTGTAAAAGCCAAGAATTTTTCCTGCAGTGGACTCTGACCAGATTTGGCAGGGACATAGCATATCTCCTGTGACCTATATTCAAGCCTGCTTTCTCTGTGATCTTGTATAAGTCCTCCAGTTCCTTGTCTGAGACCAGGAGGTTGGTGGTGGGTCATATTGCCTAACTGCTCACAAAATTATTTTAAAAGAATGGTTGGGAATTTTCTAGATTTTAACATGTAATATAGCTTAAAATAACTAAGAGACCCCAGAAAGCTATAGACGAAGTATCCAGTCATAACAAGGACAAATGACACATTCAGAAAAATGGAAACTGAGAGAATTTTTTGCCAGTGGAACTGTATTAAAAGAAATACTAAATGGTGTTTTTCAGGCTGAGGAGAAACACCACCCACTGGAACTCCCATGTAAAGGGAGGAATGAGAAAAATAGAAGTTTTAATTATTTAAATAAACACGAAAAAGAATCCAGAATTTTTTCCTGCTCTTAATTTAGATGAAAACAGCTATGTTAAGCCAAAACAATTCAAAACAATTACAGTGTACTATATGATATAACTCTCCCTAGGCAACAAACAAATAATAAATAATAAGAGTATAAGTCAATGAAATAAAAATATTCAATATAAATATAATTAACAGAGACAAATTTTTTTGCTTGTGAAAAACAATTAACAAGATTGGTAGAATTTTAACATGAGGAAGACAAAGGGAGAGAAAGAGTGTGGCTGCATGAGTGTGAGAACACCATCACTAAGGAGTAAAAAGATTTATTACTACAATCCTGTTGATTTTTAGAAGGAAGCCCAGAGTGGGCTGATGCACTACAATCCAGAGGAGTGTAGTTTGAGAAAAGTCAAGCAGGGAGATTTCCGGTAAGATATCCGGCAGTGACATACGTGACCCTTAGATTTGGCAATGGAAGGTTTTCTGGGGTCCCAAACTTTTGGGAGAAGAAGACGAGCCATGCCAGATTGTAGTTAAATTAACTGTAGTGTTTGGATGATGGTTTGAAAAAATTTTATATGCAGACAGCTTATTGAAGAAATTTGTGGAGTAGAAGGGAAGAGTACAGTCTAGCAGGAAAGGGGTATATACAGTCAATACAAATTGTTTCCTTCTTTCTTCTTTTAATCTTTTTAATTGAAAAATTGAATATGTTTACACATCTGCAAAGAAATTGGCCCATAGGACAATTGAATGTTATTTCCCAGCTCTGTAAAAAAAATACATGGGGATAAATAATATGACATCAGTTGTTTTTATCATCTGAAAACCTTGCTGCAAAGGGACAATAATCTTGGTTAAATGTAAAATATAATGTTATTTTGTTTGTTTGCGTTCACCTTCCTTTCAATAATAAGAGCTCTATTAAGGATTTATAATTGTGGCTTATTGAATATAGCATTCACAATGAAACTGACAGCCAATTAGTCAAGGATCTGTTGAATTAAGTAAAACTGCAATTTACATGCTATAAACAAAATGAAAGGGGAAAAAACAGCATTAGTTAAGAGATAAAAAGATTAGAAAATCTTGTAGGCAACTGACCTTTGTTTCAGATGAATGCATTTCTGTACATACAGATACATTTAAGAGTAGTAAATGTATCTTGAATTCAATAGATAAAATGGCCAAAAGTCTATAATTATATTGTTCATTGTGTTAGGCAATTATTGTCAGTTTTAATGCTTCAGCACTGTATCATGCCTTAGGCAAATACTCTCTGTGTTCATGAATATTGGAGAGAGCAAGTCATAAATCTGTAAACTGAACATAAGCATCTTTCAAGCTGTCTGGCCTCTTGCAGTGTTTGCAAAGCTTAACATATATTTTAATCTGTGCTCTGCTGTTTTTATTTGCTGCTTTCCATCTTTCTGTCCATCTTCTTGCCTCCTGTCTTTCCATCGATCCATCATTTTTTCCAATTAAGGGCAAGCTAGATGACAGACATGACAGGCACTCACTGTCCAATGCCACAGATTCTAAGTAGAAGTAATTACTGTGTATAAAGCTGAAGCAGTGCACCAATGCTGCCACCATAGGTCCCCACGACAGTAGCCCACTTGTTTGAGTAATAGGCATACGGATGACGTGAAAGGTGGGGAATACTGAACACAGTCTCAGAAATGATCTTTTAAGATTAATCCCTTTTCCTTTTGACCCACTGAAAGTAAAACCTACGTTTCTCCAAATTTATAATTGAAGAAATTATTTCATAATGCATACTGGTATACTCTGAACAATTCAGCCCTGGAGGGAAAGATTTTTGGAAAAATGCTATAGGCTTTATGTGCAGAAATATCCTTGATTTTCTCTTGTTATAGGACTTGTCATTAGAAATAAGGAAACAGTACCTTGCAGCTGAGCTATAATAATGATATCTATTTATTCAGCCATGCGTACAGAGTGAATTGTGTATAAAATGTTGGACTGAGACACATACATACACATAATTTGTATGTATCACCATATATGATTTATATATATTTAGTAAGCTCAGAAGATATTTTTGGTTTGTGACTCTGTAATAAAAGATGTATCAGTTTTTAAACCAATGTATTAATCCTTGGTCCTTTTAGATGAAAACAGTGAGTTAGGGGTCCTGTTAGAAATGCAAGATTTGTGAGATTCAAAAGAAAAATACATCCAAATTGTGTTTAATAAAATAATGATATCAGAGTAGACTGTAAGCAATCATTTTACCTGTTATAGTGTGGTATAACTTGAGACGGAATTTTTGTAAAGAAGCAGGAGACACCACTCTCTACAAATGATATAAAAGCTGTCCCAATGTCAAAATTGTTGTCTTTAATACAGTTCATCCAATTAAGGGGGCTGAATTTGCCTTGGGGAGATAACTGTTTCTGTGTTTGGAGTAGAAAATTCACAAGATAGATCTGGTGCATACTACTACACCAGAAAAAAACATGGCTATTCAAAATTAAGAGAGTCATGTCAGGAGGATCCAAGAGTTAGTTTTAATAGAAACTGATAGGCCAATATAAGATAGTTTGAATTTTTTTTTTTAAATTACTATACAATTGATTAAATCTCTTTAAGTATAGAAAATGAGTTCATAAAGACATTCATGAAAAGAAAAAAGTAGCATATCAAAATGACAAAAATCATTAGCGTTCACTAAAGCATCAACTCATTACTCTGAAAATAGATTAGTGGTAAAGAAATACACATTTTACTATCTTTCTGGTAGGAACTTCATTTTATAACTTCATTGCATAACTTCGAAAGTCACTTTTCTTAAAAAGGAAATCTAGCTCATAAAGAAGAAATTATCAAATTTATGTAACTTTCTTTTGCAATTTATATTGAAATACATGATTTAATCAATAGTCATAATGGCTGATACCATTGTGCTAAGGTGGAATGTTAGTGGGAAGTATTATAATAAAGGAGTTAGGTATCTACTGGAAAGCATTACAATCTTAGCATCAGAGAGAGGTTAGTTACTATGAAGGAAATAGCCTTAGCTTCAAGTTTCCTTATTTGCATTTGCCACTTCCAAGCTCCGAGAGACCAGAGCAATGTGTGAAGTTCACAGTAACTAGTTAGGGTTTTTTTGTTTTGTTTTGTTTTGTTTTCTTTTTTAATTTTAATTGGTGTGTGTGTGTGTGTGTGTGTATGATTTCCTTATTATTTTCTTCTTTAAAAAATTTTTTAATGTTTATTTATTTTTGAGAAAGACACAGTGTGAGCAGAGGAGGGGCAGAGAGAGAGGGAGACACAGAATTCAGAGCAAGCTCCATCCAGGTTCTGAGCTGTCAGCACAGAGCCCAATGCAGGGCTCAAACTCATAAACCACAAGATCATGACCTGAGCGGAAGTCAGATGCTTAAGGGACTGAGCCACCCAGGTGCTCCATTTCCTTATTATTTCTAACTAAATACTTATACTAGTAATTTTTTTGGTAATTTAAAATTTTTTTTAAATTTTTTTTCAACGTTTATTTATTTTTGGGACAGAGAGAGAGACAGAGCATGAACAGGCGAGGGGCAGAGAGAGAGGGAGACACAAATCAGAAACAGGCTCCAGGCTCTGAGCCATCAGCCCAGACCCCGACACAGGGCTCAAACTCATGGACCGCAAGATCGCGACCTGGCTGAAGTCAGACGCCCAACCGACTGCGCCACCCAGGCGCCCCTAGTAATTTTAAATTTTTTAATGTGTTTGTTTGTTACACAGACTTCCAGTTGTAAGAGCTTCAGGCTTCACGTAATTTGGACTCATTCGTTATTAGAATCACTAGATTTGAGACAAACATTACGTGTTTCCCCATGTTATGCAATGCAACCATCCAAAACTACTCCAAAATTCTTGCCAACAGTTTTGAAACTTAATGTATTCAAACCTTTATATCTAACTAATGTTCAGAAACATTCAGAAAATATGAAGAACAAAGGAAAAAGTTAAACTATCCCATAAGGAAACAATTCATAAAATTCAAAATATGGAGTATACTATAAAATAATTGAATACATTTTTAAAAACTATTAGTGGAATAGAATAACAAAAAATCAGAATGTTGGATTGCATGTTTTTTATCCTGAAGTAACAAGAAATATTTTTTATAAGGAATAGTGTAAGTTGATTATGGATTATTATATAATATTCACAAATCATAAAATATATGATATGAAAATATGATTGTATTTATGTAAGAAATACTTTTATTATTATTTTTGAAATTCATGCTAATTTTAAAATTGTTCGGTTTAAAGAACAAATATTTGGGGATAGCTTTGAAACATGTGGAAAAACATGTTTTGTTAAAGCTTGTTAATGAATTCCTAAGAGTAACTGACCTTTCTGCTGAATAGTTGAAAATATTGAAAATTTGTGAATATTTGGAAATTTTATAATTCAAAAATATTTAAAGCTTTTCTCACAAGCTTTCTATCTACTTACACCATCACTGAGTGGTATTTATTTCTGGCATGCCAGGATGGGTAAGCATATTAACAAATATAGGCAAAAAGGGAAAAATACAGATAAATTGGACCGCATCAAAATTAAAAGCATTTGTGCATCAGAGGATACTATCAGGGTGAAATGTAATCGACAGAGTGGGAGAAAATATTGGCAAATTATATATCCTATAAGGGAGAGATATCCATGATATACAAAGATCTACATCTCAACAATAAGCATACAGGAAACCCAATTAAAGTATAAAGGACTTGAGTGGACATTTCTCCAGGGAGATTCTAGAAGTAGCCCCTGAGCACATGAGAACATGTTAAACATCACTAGCCTTGGGGGAAATTTGGATCAAGACTATGATGGCCTGACACTACACGCTCTGGGATGGCTATTATCAAACAAAACAAAACAAAACAAAACAAAACAAAATAAACAAAACAAAACAAAATACCAAGTGTAGGTAAAGATATGGAGAGGTTGGAATCCTTGGGCATTACTGATGGGAACATAAAATTTTGCAGTGGGTCTGGAGGAAAGTACATGTGTTCCTCATAAGTTGCACATGTAATTACCTTGTGATACAGCATTTCCACTTCTGGGTATGTACCCATAAGAGGTGGAGTGAGGACTTGAAAAGATGCTGGTATGGTCGTGTTCGTGGCAGTATTTTTCACAGCAGCCAAGGAGTAGAAGCAACCCAGGCGTGCATCCAAGACTAAGAGGATAAAATGCAGCCTACACATACTTTAGACTATTGCTCAGACCTGAAAGAGAAGGAAATCCTGGCATATGCTACAGTTTAGATGCACCTTGCAGATGTTACACTAGATGAAGTAGGCCAGTCTCAGAAGGATAAGTATTGTATGATTCCACTTGTGTGGAAGTGCCCAGGATGGTGAGTTTCATAGAGACAGACAGACAGATGGTGGGATAGTAGTTACTAGGGGCTGCAGGGAGGGGAAAATGAGGAGTTGGTATTTAATGGGTACAGAATTTCAGTTGAGGAGGATGGAGAGGTTCTGGGAAAGGATGGTGGTGATGGTTACGCTGAAGTGTGGGTGTGCTTGAGGTACAGCTTGATGCTGGAAATGATGAGAATTGTGGATTTTCCATTGTGTGTATTTTGTCACAACAGACAAAAAAAGAAAACAATTTAACAAAATAAATTCGAAAAAAATCAGTAATATACCATGTACACATAAAAATACTATGCTTACAAAACCACATTAGCTTTATATTTATGGGCTCATATTTATCATTTCACAGGAATTTTTGGTGGTAAGTGTGGATTGCTGCTTTTCACACTCATTAATAAATAGCATAGACTCCTTTGGGGACCTCTCTGAATTTTCACATGTCCAATATCACATCAGAAACAAAGGCCCACCACTAAAAGAAAAAATTTAAAAAGAAAAAAAAATATATCATCTGTTATATATGCACTTATTATCAATAGTCAGCAAACTTTTTCTTTAAAATGCAAAAATAAGTATTTTAGACTTTGCAGGCCATACATAATTTGTTGCAACTATATAAATCTTCTGTTGTAGTACAAAAGCAACCATAAACAATACATCAATGAATAGGCATAGCTGACTCCATTAAAACTTGATTTATAGGAACAGTCATTGCCCGGCCCTAGATAATTTGCTGGCCATAATCTTTACCATGTGGTATATTTGATTTTTAAGAGTTTCAGCTTTCCTTTCGGCACTCAGCTGAAGCTAATAGCTGGACTAAATGTAACCTAGGTAGGCCTATGAAGTGCACTGGGGTGGAGTCCTCAGTAGCTGCAGCAGTCATGATTAGTGTTGGCAATCACTCCAGGCCTTTTTCTCTTTCATTCTGATCTTTAAAAAAAAAAAATTAACATTTATTTATTCTTGAGAGACACAGTGCGAATAGAGGAGGGGCAGAGAGAGACAGCGACAGGATCTGAAGCAGGCTCTGAGGTGTCAGCACAGAGCCGGATGTGGGGCTCAAACCCACGAATCGTGAGATCATGACCTGAGTGGAAGTCGGAGACTCAACTGAGCCACCCAGGCGTCCCTCAGTATCTAATCTTTAAATTAAGTATTGTCGGGTGCCTGGCTGGCTCTGTCAGAAGAGTGAGCAACTCTTGATTTTGGGGTCGTGAGTTTGAGCCCCATGTTGGGTGGAGAGCTTAGTTAAATAAATAAAACTTAAATTAAGCATTGTCACGTGACTTGCTTTGGCCAGTAAAATGTGACCAGAAGTATTATATGAATTTCCAGTTGGAGAATTTTGAAATCTAGGTGCGACCTGCCATTTAGTCTTCTCCTGACTCTAATGATTGTGGTAATACATGTTAAGATTGAGTCTGTATCATCTTAGATATCTGAGTGACAATCATAAACAGAAAGTCCCTGCAGTACCACAATAGATATGTTTAATTGGCAAGGAGTAAATTTTGTTTGTGTTAAACCAATGAGGTTTTGTGATTTTAAATTATCACAACATAATTTTATCCATCATGTGTGATATTACACTATTAGATTAATAATTATATAATTTAAATTTTTTTATCAATCATAAATCATGGTTTGCCAATATCTGAAGCACTAATTGAAGGGGTGACCTATTGAAGGGTATCGAGGTTTGCATCCGCATAGTTATGCATCGACATAACTATGCATAATATTGCATCGACAATGTTAGTGATGAAACATTTTGGAAATGCACTAAGTCCTCATGAAGCAGACCATAAGCAGTATTGGCACAGGCTTTCTTAGCTCACACAGCCCAAACTTGATTTTTATCTGGAGTACCATAAATCTATATCAATGTAATTCCTGTAATTGCTACTTCCATCTCAACCATCGACTATGAAAATTAGGAATTGCAAAGCATATTTTATAATGCTGATTTTAATACTGAGGCATGTAAAAACAACATGATTTTCTTACATGTATGTAAAAAAAATTAAAGATGAGTCAAAGTCACTTTCCTTCCCTTTGCCTATTGAGAAAGCTCATCTTGATTTTAAAACATAGTCCTTTTTATTATAGCTCTATTTAATTTTAACTTTATTCTGATAGAAAGGACCCAAACTAATGAATAATCTATACATATGACATGAATTCTAAAATAAAATAAAATAAAGACAAAAAATAAATTGTATTGTGCATATTGCTAATTCAGGTTACCCATTTCATCGTAACGCATACTTGACTTTCTAATATTTAACTTATAACCCTTAATCATTAACCTTGAAAAAAATAAAATCAAAACCTACCATTGAATATCCACAGCATGTCAGTTGGGTCTCTGAATTTTATGAATCTGATCATTCTGTGAAACACAGCATTCATCATTTTAGTCTATGTATGAAAAATGCTGAGAGTATTTCATTACGTATTCCTTGCCACAGGTGTAGACAAATGATGATGACAAGCTGTGAACCCAAAAACTGTATTTAACGGTCTATTAGAATAGGTTGAATATTGACAGTGAAAACATTTATTGATAAAATTTCCAACTCATGCTGCGCAGGGAATGGATGACAGAGGGAACCGACTCCTGACTATCAGCGCTCACCAGGGAAAACACAAGCAATGAATGTGTTCGCAACCTCTGTCACCTCCTATTTACTTTACATTTACCATTGGTTTTAATAAATAGGAGCCAGGTTCCAACAAATCTCTGCAGGGTTCTTCAACTTCTGTCTGCTCTGCACTTCTGCAGCTAACACATCTGCTTGAACACATCAGCTATGAAAAGTGCACGTTTTGAGTCTTCCCAGGATCTGCAACTTGGGCAAGGGCAGCAGTAACGTAGAGACCCTCCACAGTTTTAAGACATTTTTCAAATCCCATTTTAGGGCAATTTGTCCCTGAGAGCAGCGTATGCAGTCTTTAGAAAAGCCTTAAACATCTGCTTGAGACACCTATGTTTCACGGACTTCAAAGGCAACAGATGTGACAATGCACAGGGATTCATTGAGCTTTAGGTTAGACTGGGGAGATCAATGACCCTGGGCTTTAACTTAAGCAAATATATTATCTGAGTTAGTTTTTTTCTCCACAAAATATCTGTTTAGTAATTTTTACAGTGCTTATTATGTTTAATTTTGGCTTTCAGTTTACAGCCTCTTCTCATTTCCAGAATTACTGAGGTCAACACCTATTTTTCCCCAAACCCCCTTAAGTGAGATTGTTTTATACATTTGTACTAAGTTCGATCGGTCACATACTGCATGCCATTGCAGGATTCTCCTGACATTTTAAATGATTTTTTTTTAATTTGCAGATATTATAGTTCACCCTTTGTGCTATGAATTTCTATGGGTTTTAACAAATGAATAGTATCAGATGTCCATCAGTACAATATTATACAGAATAATTTCACTGCCTTAAAAAAATTCCCTGTACTTCTATTTAACACTTGTCTGACCCCAGACACCTGGCAATCACTGTTTTTTTTTTCAAATCATTTTATAGTTTCACCTTTTCCAGAACATCATATTTTTCATTATTTATTCTTTTCAGACCAGCGTCTCTCACTGACCAATATACATTTATAATTCATCCATATATTTCTGTGACTTAGTACCTCATTTATTTTTATCATGGAATAACATCCCCTTGTTTAGATATACCATAGTTGTTTATTCACACCTCCTGACATCTTGGTCACTTCTGGGTTTGGACAATTGTGAGGAAAGCTGGCATGTTTATTGGCACGTAGTTTTTTTTTTTCAGAACTTTATCTTTGATTTTTCTATACTTTCTTTGTCTTTGATTTTCTATAGTTTCTATGACATGCCTGCATATAGTCTTTTGGCATTTATTCTGCTTAATGTCTCTGAGCTTCCTGCATCTCTGATTTGGTGTCTGACATTAATTTGGGGGGAATTGTCAGTAATTATCATTGAAAATATTTCTTCTGCTCCTTTCTCTCTTTCTTCGCCTGGCATTCTCATACATATATATTACCTTTTGTGGTTCTCCCACACTCCTTAGATATTCTTTTTTCTTTTCTTTTCTTTTCTTTTCTTTTCTTTTCTTTTCTTTTCTTTTCTTCTTTTCTTTTCTTCTTTAATTCAGTCTTTGCCCTCTTTGCTTCTCCATCTTGAAGGTTTATATTGAAATTATCTCAAGCACAGAGATTCTTTCCTCAGCTGCATCTAGTCCACTCATTATCCCATCAAGGCAATCTTCATTTTTGTTAGTGCTTTTGATCTCTAGTACTGCCTTTTGGTTTTTTCTTAGGACTTCTCTCTCTCTTGTTATATTGCCCATCTGTTTTTGAATGTTAACTACTCTATCCATTATGCCCCTTAGCATATTAATGTTCTTTTAAAAGTCCTGGTATGATAATTCCCACTTTGAGGCTTCCTCTGTCCCTTCAGATTGTTGTATTTTTTCCCCACATTTTAGAATGCCTTGTATTTTTTTTTCTTGATAGCCAGACGTGAACAAGGAACTGCTGTACATAGGTTTTTAGTATGTGGTGTCAAGGTATTGGGAAAAGGGAAGTGTTCTCTGGCCCTACTATGATTAGATCTCTGTTTTTTAGTGAGCTTAGACTGTGAACTTTACAAGTATTTCTCTCTTTTTTTTCCCTCTCTCCTTAGGTAGCTGAGGATGGCTAAGTGGGTTGGAGTTGATACTTTCCTCCTCCTTGATCGAAAGCTATACTTGACTGAGGTTGGGTTTTCACCTTCTCCCAGGTGAGTTAGGGAGGGACTGATAACAACCAGCACATTAGTTTGTGGTTAATTCGTTTCTTCTGAGAGCAGCCCTCCTTAAGAACAGAATGCTCTGGCGTTTTTCAAAATGGTTCCTTTTCCCTTGCTGCCACTGGAAGCCAGAGGGGATTCTTCTCTCCTACTTACTGTGAGAATCTTGTTGGGCTCCTAGAGGTAAAATTCACGAAAATGTGAGAGCCCCTGTAACTGGGTCCCCCTGGAGTTTTTAACTGTCTGGAGATGTCCACACTGAGCCTCTAGCACTTAATCAGCTACAGTTCATGTTTTCCTCCTCCAGCACTGGCTCCCTTCGCATCTTCTGCTGCTGAGTCTCTGCTCAGGTAAGTCCTGATACCTGTATGCACTTGGGTGACTCTCTCCAATCTTGGGGGCGGTGGTTTGTGCCGTGTCCTCTTTTATGGATTTAAGAGGAGTTGTTGGTTTTTGAAGTCTGTTCAGCTTTTTTCTTGTTAGTATGGGGTGGTGACTTCCAAACTCCTTATATGTAGAATCAGAAACCTGAAGCCTGCAGGGTTTCTGTGAATAGAAGTTTTCAGTAAGGTGGGTAACTTGCCTAGGGGTATGACTGCTAGATTGTATGGTTAAGTGTATGTATAACATTGTAAGAAATTGCCAAACTATCTTCCAAAACCTTTTGCTTTCCCATCATCAGTGAACGGGAGTCCCTGTTTCTCTGCATCCATGCCAGCTATTATTACATTTTTCGATCTTAGTCATTGTAATGTTGTGTAGTCCTATCTTTTCTTGTTTTAATTTTCAGTTTTCTAATGATAAATGATTTTCAGCATATTTTCATATGTTTTTCCATTTGTATGTCCTTTATGGTAAGGTATTCAGATATTTTGCCTATTAATACTTTTATTGTTGAGTTTTTAAATCCTTCTCTGTATTTTGCATACAAGACCTTTGTCAGGTATGTGTGTTTTTTTTTTTTAATAGTTTATTCCAGTCAATAGCTTGTCTTTCTATTCTCTTAAACGTTTCTTTTACAGCATGTATATTTTTAAAGCCCAACTTAAGTTTTTCTCTCATGGAATGTGCTTTTGATAATTGTATCTAAAAACCTATCACCAAATTCAAGGCCACCTAGATTTTCCCTTTCTTCACTTTTGTAGTGATACATTCAAGCATCTTGTTGTTTGCAAACCTTTTTAACCATTGCAATTCAGTAAAAGCTCTAAAATCTGAATATTTACCTTCCTAATTTTCTCTTTAACTATTGATTTATTAGTCTGAAAAAGATGCAGTCTAAAAAATTTTAGTCCTTAAGAAATTTAAAGGACTTTCTAGCAAGTTCCATGCATTCTAATGACACTTCAGTCGTTTTACAGAGTTTTCTTCAAAGGCTTGAATATTTGAAGAGTGGTAACAGAAATTTATACTGCCACGTGGAAGCTCTATCTTTTGTCTTCTGTTTTATTTTCACATTAGTTTAGTGGCAAAATTTTACAGTCAGTTGTAGTGTGTATATAAAATATTTTCAGATCTCCGTTTCTTTTTTCCGCGTCTTATTGAGTAATAATTGAGAAACATCACTGTAGACTTAAGGTGTATAGTGGCTTGATTTCTATGTATTGTGAAATAATTCCCACAAAAGATTCAGCTAAAGTCCATTTACTCATGTAGATACAATTAAAAAAAGGAAAAAAGAAGAAGGTTGTTTTTTGTGATGAAGATTCCGTATTTTCTTAATATTTAGTATTTAGTATTTAATTTCCTCTATGCCATGCAGCAGTGTTAACTGTTGTTTTTTTAATATGCATTTCTGTCAATTGAGATAAAATTTAACAATTTCCTGGAAACAATATGTTGACATAACTTGGAATTGAGGTGTATTTTACATGACCTCCGATTGCCAAAGGGGTTTAGGATATGAACGCACTCATACATTTTGGTTTTGATCTATATTTTTTTCAGGAAAGCTGACACACAATGTTACATTAATTTCAGCTATATAACATAGTGATTCAACAAGTCTATACATTATACTATGCTGCCCACAACTGTAGCTACCATCTGTCACCATGCAACCCTGTTACAATGCCACTGACTATATTCCCTACGATGTACTTTTTATTCTCCTGACTTATTCCATACTGGAAGCCTGTATCTCCCACTCCCCTCCACCCATTTTGCCCATTCCTCCACTTCCTCCCCTCTGGCAACCATCAGTGTGTTCTCTGTATTTATAGGTATGATTCTGCTTTTTGTTTGTTTATTCATTTGTGTGTGTGTGTGTGTATTTAAGATTCTGCATATCATTCAAATCATATGATATTTGGGTTTCTCTGTATAACTTACTTCACTTAGCATAAAACCTGTCTAGGTCCATCTATGTTGTCTCAAATGACAAGATCTCATTCTTCTTTATGGTGAGTAATCTTCCATTACACGCAAACACACACACACACACACACACACACACACACACATACACACACACATACAGTGTCGTCTTTATTCATCTATCGATGGACACTTAAGTTGCTTCCATATCTTGGTTATTGTAAATAATGATGCAATAAACAGAGGGGTGCATGTGTTTTTTTTTGAATTAGTGTTTTCATTTTTTTTAAATACCCGGTAGTGGAATTATTGAATCCTATAGTATATTTATTTTTAATTTTTCGAGGAAACTCCATACTGTTTTCCACAGTGGTTGTACTAATTTACATTCACACTAACAGTTACACGAGAGTTCCTTTTTCTCCACATTCTTGCCAATACTTGTTGTTTCTTGTGTTTTTGATTTTAGTCATTTTGATAGATGTTAGGTGATATTTCACTGTGGTTTTGATTTGCATTTCCCTGAGGATTATTGATGTTGAACACCTTTTCATGTGTCAGATGGCCATCTGTATGTTTTCTTTGGAAAAATGTCTATTCATGTCCTCTGCCTATTTTAATCAGATTATTTCTAGTGCTGTGTTTGTGAAGTTGTATAAGTTCTTATATTTTGTATATTAACCCCTTATTGGATGGTTTGGATATTTTTTTTTGGTTTGGATATTTTTTAATAAATAAATTATAGGTAAACAGCTGTAATATATAATTTCTGATACAAATTGAAGGATCAAAAAGAAATCAGTTCATTCAAATTGCTAGAAATCTCAAACTAAAAGAAGATAGTGAACCTGATCACAAAAAGAGTTAATATGAAAGGAAAAATAGGCATTTGTCAATGACCCTAGAACCATCTCCTTTTATACCTTCAATGATTTTAATAGCATTTTATCTATCTATATCAACTTTTTTTCAGTGATGATAGAAAAATGCCATAGGAGCACCTGGGTGGCTCAGTTAAGTGGCTGACTTTGGCTCAGGTCATGATCTCACAGCTTGTGAGTTCAAGCCCCACATCAGGCTCTGTACTGACAGCTGGGAGCCTGGACCCTGCTTCGGATTCTGTGTCTCCTTCTCTCTCTCTTCCTTCCTGCTCATGCTCGCTGTCTCTCTCTCTGTCTCTCTCTCTCTCTCAAAAATGAATAACTATTAAAAATGCCATAAATGATTTATGATTCAAATTTACTAATCAGGGCAAGAAATTTTCTTTATATGATAGGAAAGTTCCATGTGAAATACTCTATTTAAATAAAGAGGAGAAAATGTGGAAAGATTCCACCATGTAGTAACCTGACACAGTGAAGGTGCTCAAAGTGCTTGCTGAATAAGTTCTAAAATGACTATGAAAAGTTGGCCCAGCAAAAGTTGAAGAAATTGTATCAATATTTTTGAGTCTAGTTCGCCAGGAATATTAATATTTGCTAAGTACCATTACGTATTTTGCAATCCTTATTCTACATATTTTACATACACTAATTTATTTACCCCCAATTATCTTGTGAGTGGCTGCACCTTACAAGCAATTTACCACTTGTGATTCATCTTTGGTTTATATAAAATTGGCATCTAGATCTAAGTTTGATTATGAGCTTATGTGTGATTAAGACACTCATACCCACTGCATTGAATTGAAGGCCGTGGAGGCCTGGTCCAGGCAAAGGCATATGCCATGAGGTGGAAGTAGCATACAAAGACTTCATTGGAGCAGCGCTTGCCCGCCTCTGAGGAGAAAATCCCCCTCAAAAGGAGACATTTTGGACACTGGGGCAGACATTTTGGATTCTGGTCATCCAGAAAGGGAGCCCGCCAAAGGAATTACTTGGGAGGAAAATTGAAGAGGAGGCTTAGTGTCAGGAGGTGTTACTCAGCAGCAAGATAGGGACTTTCTGGGTTTGAGAGACGTGGCTTGGGATCGGGGATGGCCCAGGGTTATCTTATTTACCACTAGCAGATGCCGGGTGCAGTTTCACGGAGTATGGGAAGCAGGCCAGCTTCTAAATAGCTAAATATATGCTAATTTGGACTATATTTAAGGCAATTGGATGTGTAAGAATAGGAGTTTTGTACCAGCAGGCTTTTGAGCTAATAGTCTTAGACTGCTGTAAAGAAGCAAACCATACTAGGGCCTTATGGGGCTCATTTGTATAACATCTCTCAAGACACAATAAATAAGCATACATTTTGCTGATTTTTAAATTACTTGGTATAAATACATGTAACATCACATGAGCTGTACCCTTTTTGAAATGTTTATTTGTATTTGAGAAAGAGAGAGCGCGTAAGCGAGTCAGGGAGGGGTCAGAAAGAGATGAAGATAGAAATGGAAGCAGGATCCAGGATCTGAGCTGCTAGCACAGAGCCTGATGTGGGACTTGAAATCAGGAGCCAGGAGATCATGACCGAGCCAAAGTCTGACATTTACCCAACAGAGCCACCCAGGCACCCCTGAGCTGTACTTTCAAACACACATGCATGCACAAGCTCTAAAACTATTAAATATTAGGAAAAAAGTTTTCTACATAGGCTATCATCCAACAAGCTTTGCTTAGGGAATTTCTTTGTTGTGCTTTTTTGCCTTTAAGCAATTGTTAGTCAGCTAAGGCAGCCATAATAAGACACCGTGGGTACATTGGGTGATTTAAACAATAGAAATTGATTTTCTCATTGCTTTAGAGGCTGAAAGTCCACAGTCAAGGTGTTTGGCAAGTTTGGTCTTTCCCTAAGACTTCTCTCCTTGGCTTGCTGACTTCTTGTTGTGTCTTCATGTGAACTTTTAATGGTGTCTCTTCTAATAAGGACACCTATTTTATTGGATTAGGGTTCCAAACTTACTGACCTCATTTAACCTTCTCAAAGGCTCTATTTTCAAATATAGTCCTTTGAGGGTTAGGATTTCAACATATGAATTGGGGGGGGCATAATTCAGTCTATAATATTTAATCTCTGGCTTGCTTTTGTACATATATAATATACATACATAAATGTCCACATATTTATATATAATACATATATTTACATACACATAAATGTTTTCATTTACATATAATACATGCCCCCAAATTTCACCATTTTAATTGGGTGTGTGTTGTATACCAAGTATCCACTTCACTTGAACAAGAATTGCTGATTCATTTGGCTTATGAAATTCAGTTCATTTATAATCACAGTTTCACACAGCACTTCAGAGAACAGGAAATTAACTTTTCTAGCTGAATAAAACCAAACATGGAAACAAGTTTGTAGTTCCTAAAAGAGCTTTGTAAATGATTTTGTATCACACATTGCATTTAATTTATTCCAGCAGACATTAAAATATCTGTTAAATACTCTTTTTTCATGAAGATGTTCACAACCGCCAAATGGAATAGCCATCATATTCTTAAGAGTTCAACATAATTGTCAAGAATGGACTTTATTGAAATCAACCAATTCCATTAAAATGAATACATTGAAAGGATTCTCAGAAATGAGAAGGAATGGTTATGAGTTACTGACATTTGAGCTCTATAAGGAAATTTGAGCTCCATGGTTTTTGTTTATATGTGCAAATAGACAAAAGCTGGTAGCATTTCAGTTTAAAATGATTCTATATTAAGTTTATGCATCCCTACAAATATTTGGTAATTTTCAAAACTGTATCTGCATGCAAGACACTTTTCTAGGGTTTAGGACTAGATCTCTGAATAAAACAAATACCCTGCCCTCATGGAACTTCCTTCCAGCATAGAGGCAGATAATAATCAAATTCCTCCTTTAATTTGGTTTTCCCCTTTGGGACTAGCCCTTGACCTTGACAGAAGCTTATTGGTATTCACATAAATATATATCTGTAATTTCTAAACTATAAAATGTTCATATAATAGTGGTACCTATAACCATTTCAGGGGACTATCATGGCCTACCTAATCTAAATGGCTAAAATAGTCAGTAAAGACAATTCAGCTTTAATTTCTAAGTTACTCTAAAAAGTAGACAGAAATGCAAGAGCCATATAAACAAATGGTTAAGAAATTAATTTTTTTGCTCTCCTTGACTCAGTTCTTTGTTATGTAATAACTCTATTATATGAGGTAATCTATCTCCACAAAACTCAGATGTTTTCTGGGTAAAATGAAGGAAATAGTAACTATATTAAAGGCAACTCTCAGTATGATGGAAGTTAATATGTACATTGTATTTAGCATGATGCCTATCATGTAAGATTCATTCAGATTTGTAGTAGCTATTGCTGAAATGTAGATGTGTTAAAGAGGTGTAAAAGTTTCTATCTGGGGCAAATTTCTTTCATATAGATTTTTTAAAATAAAACTCATTCCATAGTGTATGGGAAACTTTACATAAATGGTTATTATAATAGCACTGCCCTAGAAAACAGAATTATTTCCTGGCTGTATATGTTCAAAATTCAAGAACATTTTGATGTGTTTGTGAGAAAATTTTCAGTAATCTCAAATTTATTTTTGATACATTTGTATTCTCCAGGTTTTATATGTAAAATATATATATATATATTTTATATACATATATATATAAAATCAAATATTCTCACTACTAGAGTGTCAATTTACAGATAAGCATATATTTTATATATGTATATATGTATGTATTTACGTATGTATAATATGTATATTATTTATGTATACTTTAATATATATACACATGTACACATGTTGTTATACACACATATTTTACCTTGTCTTTCATCTGAGAGGGCTCAGGAGTAAGAACTCTCCAGTGGCAATGGGTGCACTTAGTAATGTTATTTTGGTTTCTAATTCCTCATTATTCAATAAAAGGAACCAGTGCTTCCTGAAGAAATGGCTGCCTCTAGCATCAGAGGAGGAAATTCACCATATGAGCCTAGAGGATCATCTAGTGCCAGGAAGTAAGGAAGGGCAACAAAACACCTATAATGATGAGAGTAGGTTGAAGAGACAGAGAACCAACTGAAAAAGTTCCCAATGGCTAAAGCTGGAAAAATTTGAGCATCAAAATAAATTAAGTGTATTGAGTTGTAACATAAAGTATAAAATTAACATCAATGAGGCCATATTTATATAAATAAATGATTATTGAATTGCAAATAATTTAGATACTCCACCCTCAAAGACATGGAACATAACTCTCATTTCTGAAATGTGGCCTATACACAGTGATTTCCTTCCAATGAGTAGAGAATGAGAGACAGGGTACAGGAAAGATTAAAACAAAAACCAACAACTTTATGGTGGAAAAAAATTAAAATGCTATCTCAGACAGGTGGTCAAGGTCAACATCAACATTGCTAAATTATGTTGATAGTATATACACTTGATATGATGAAAATGTCATGTCTCTTCTGTGCACTTTCTTCTCCAAATCTCAGACTCCCATGTAATAATAAGAAAACATCAGGCAACACTCAATTTAGGGACATTTTGAAAAGATACCTAAACAGTTCTCAAACTGTCAAAATCATCAAAATCAATAAAGGCATTAGAATCTGTCAACAGCCAAGAGGACCCTAAGGTGACATGACAACTAAACAGTGTGGTATCCTCGATGAGTTTCTGGAAAAGAAGACATTAGGTAAAAACTAAACAAATCTGAATAAAGTATGGACCTTAGCTAATAATTAGTTAATAATATAGCAATTTTGGCTCATTAACTGTGACAAATGGGCCACAACTAATATATGATGTTATGACAGAGGCTACTGGATATAAAATACATGAGAACTTTCTGAACTATCTTCACATTTTTTCCTATAAATCGAAAACTATTCTAAAAACTACATTTACTAATGTATAATCAGAAATTTTAAAAAATTCACCTGGTTTGGATGGTTCATTAATAAAATGGTGGTGTTCAAAGGGAAGTCAT
Organism: Prionailurus bengalensis; assembly: GCF_016509475.1. NCBI lineage: Eukaryota > Metazoa > Chordata > Mammalia > Carnivora > Felidae > Prionailurus > Prionailurus bengalensis. Next base: position 216,866,324 of record NC_057343.1, read on the forward strand.
GGAAATAAATACACTCAAAATTAAAAGTTTATGTACAGAGTGAATATAACTATACCTGTTTTCTTTTTCTTTTTAAAATTATCTGAATGTTTGAAATACTTACATAATGAGTCAAAATAAAGGCAAAGGAAAATAAAGGTAATAGAATCTTTTAAAAAGTGACTCATCTGGGCGCCTGCATGGCTCAGTTGGTCAAGTGTCTGACTTTGGCTCAGGTCATTGTCTTGCAGTTCATGAATTTGAGCCCTGTGTTGGGCTCTATGATGACAGCTCAGAGCCTGAATCCTACTTTGGATTCTGTGTCTCCTTTTCTCTGCCTCTCCCACACTCACACTGTCTCTCTTTCTCTTAGAAATAAATTAAAAAACAATTTTACAGTAACTCATTTGATTCATGTCAAATTCATATCAAATGAATACTATTATTTACACTTGACCAAAAGTTTGCAAAAAAATGACTATCTTTATTTACTTTGTGGTAAATATGTAATTTTAAAATACAACTTTTAAAATATGTCATGACTGGTAGGGTATAGAACTGACAAATCAGAGCAGATGTTGGTGGTGAATAGCAATCATACCTACCTAACACCTAAATATTAGACTGGCACTCCTAAATATAGAATGTCAATACATCCCAAAGATAAGATGTTTAGACGGAGTACCTGAAGTTTTGCTATGTTTCATAGTGAAAGAAAATTATATTATAAAAACAGGTGTAATGACAAATTTCCACAACCAGCATACTCCAAGCCCCAAATCTGGGGCACAGACCTAAAGGAAGCAAAGAGGAACCATTACTCATCTTCCTGACCTCAGTGTTCCACTTCCTGTCATTTGGGAGCTCCATTGTTCTTTGACTATGACATTTGGTACATATCTCCTCCCTTGGACAGATTCCTATTCATCCTTCAAGAACCGGATCAAAAATCAGTTTCTTCAAGAAGTCTTCTATGAAACCACCAGAGTTAACTGCCCCTCATCAGTATTTTTATATAGTATTGTGTTTATTTTTTTCATTCATTCAACAAATATTTACCACGTAGATACTATATTCTAGGTCCATATTTGTATCTCTGTACCATCATTCCTTGAACTGTATGACAGCCACATCTGATTATCCTACTGGACTCAGACTTGGTGTAAAATCAAGGAGAGAAAGGAGTCATCACCTACTTCTCACAGCCAGCTGTTTGCATGCAGTACATCCTTTATTAACCAGATTTTACAGATGTGAAAAATAAGACACTAGAACGTAGGTAACGTGACTGGGGTAAAATTTTCTTCTTTATTCTTTTGATGCAATTGAATATTGATGTTTAGCCAATTCAGGATAAATCCTACTTGGTCTAGTATGAAAATTCTTTTTACAAAGTTTTGGGTTCAGTGTCCTATAACTCTTTAGGACTTTTCATCTCCTTAAGAGAGATGTTGGCTTGTAGTTTTATTGTAATGTCTGTATCTGGTTTTGATATTGGGATAATTCTGGTATCATAGAATGAATGAGGAAATGTTCAACCGGCTTCTATTTTATAGAGGATATTAAAGACATTTAATTCATTTCTTTCTTAAATATTTGGTAGAGATCACCAAAGAAAAAATCTGGGCCTGGTTCTTTCTCTTCTTGAAAGATTATTGTTTTAATTTCTATAATAGGTGTGGTCTTATTCAGATTACCATTTCTCCTTGTGTAAATTGTGGTGGGTTGTGTCAAGTATTAGTTCATTTCATTCAAAGTATCAAATTTATGATCATAACATTTTACATAATCTGTTAGCTTTTAAAATGGTGGTACTCTTGGGGTGCCTGGGTGACTCAGTAGGTTGAGTGGCTGACTCCTGATACCAGCTCAGGTTGTGATCTCAGGGTCACGAGATCAAATTCCTCATTGGGCTCCGTGCTGAGCATGGAGCCTGCTTGGGATTCTCTCTTGGCCCTTCCCCAGCTCGCTCATGTGTGCTCGCTCTTTCTCTCAAAATAAACTTTTTTTTTTAAATGATGGTACTGTTTCATTTCCGATACTAGTCACTGTGTCTTCTCTCCATTTTTGTTCCTAGTCTGTATAGAAGTTTATCAATTACATTACTGTTTTCAAAGAGCCCTGATTTTTGGTTTCATAGATCCTCTCATTTTATCTATTGATTTTTCTCTACTTCTTATTTTAAACTTCATTGATTTCTACTTTAAGGTTGTTATTTCTTTTCTGCTTTTTGGAGGTTTATATTGCTCTTCTTTCTCTAGTATCCTAAGATGGAAGCTAACGTTTTTGGCTTTAGAGCTTTCTCCTGCTATACTATAGGCATTCAATGTTCTCCATTTCCCTCTAAGCACTGCTTTCACTACATACCACCAATTTTGATAATTTGTATTTTCATTCAATTTAAGTTATTTTAAATATCTTTTGGAATTTACCACTTTCTGTTACTGACTTCTAGTTCAGTTCCATTGTGTTCTGAGATCATGCTTTGGATGGCTTCAACTCTTCAATTTGCTAAAGTCTGATTCATTTACTTGAATGTGATATATCTTGCTGCATGTTCCATGTGAGCTTGAGAATTATGTATATTCTCCTGTTGTTGGGTAACTATTCTATAAATGTCAATTAGAGGCACTTGATTGATAGCCCTTCAGTTCAACTATACCCTAACTAATACTCTGCCAGCAAGATCTGTCAATTACTGATAGAGGTCTGTTGAACTCTCCAGCTATAATTATAGAGTTATTTACTTAATCTTGCTATTCTACCAGTTTTTTCCTTATTTATTTTGGTATGTTGCTGTTAAGCACATACACATTAAGGACTGTTAAATCCTCTTAGGAAATTGACCCCTTTATCACTATGTAATGCCTCTCTTTGTCCCTGATAATTTTCCTTGCCTGAAGTCTGCTTTGCCTAGCATTAATATAGTTACTCTAGCTTTCTCTTCATTAGTGTTAGCATGGTATATTTTTCTTCATCCTTTTCTACATAATCTATCTGTGTCTATGTATTTAAAGTGGGTTTCCTGCAGACAACATAGAGTTTGTTCTTTTTTAAAAATCTATTCTTTTTTTTGTTTTGTTTTTAAATAGTTGAATTTTTTTAATGTTTGGGGTGTTTAAATCTTTCTTAATGTTTATTCATTTTTGAAAGACAGAAAGAGACAGAGCACAAGCAGGGGTGCGGCGGAGAGAGAGGGGGTCACAGAATCCGAAGCAGGGTCCAGGCTCTGAGCCATCAGCACAGAGCCCAACACGGGGTTCAAACTCACAAACCTGGGCTGAAGTCAGACGCTCAACCAACTGAGCCACCCAGACGTCCCAATGTTTGTTTATTTTTGGGAGACAGAGAAAGAGAGGGAGCACACAAGAGAGGGGGAGGGGCAGAGAGAGAGGGACAGAGAATCCCAAGCAGGCTCTGCACTGACAGCAGAGAGCCCAGTGCCCAAGTCAGATGCTTAACCAACTGAGCCACCCAAGCACCCCCTAATAGTTGCATTCAATCCATTCATATTTAAAGCAATTATCTATATACTTGGATAATTCTCACCTCTTTCAGTACTGTTCTTTATTCATTGCGTTGTTTTTCTTTTGATCTTCCATACTTCTGCCTTCTCTGACTTGATTAGTCATTTTTTGTGATTCTGTTTTCTCTCATTATTTATTGATATTTTATTTTTATTTTAAAATTTTTATTTTAGAGAAAGTGTGCGAGTGGGGAGAGAGGGGCAGAGGGAGAGAAAGACTCTTAAGCAGGCTCCACACTTAGCATGGGTCCTGACGTCAGGCTCAGTCCCACAAGTCTAGGATCATGACCTGAGCCAAAATCCAGGGTCGGACCCTCAACCGACTGAGCCACCCAGGTGTCCCTGTTTTCTCCCATTTTTTAGTAGAATTATTTATACTTCTTTTAAAAATTATTCTACTGGTTTCCTGGAAGTTTTCAACATATATTTATAACTAATTGAAGTCCACTTTCAAATAAGACTACACCATTTTATGAGTAGTGCAGGTATTTCATAACAGAACGTTTCAAATTTATCCCTCCATCTGTTCTAGTATTGCTATCATGCATTTCACTTATTAATAAGCTATTATTGTCTGCTATGTCTTGCTGTTATTCGGGGCACCTGGGTGGCTCAGTCCGTTGAGTGTCTAACTTCGGCTCAGGTCAGATCTCGCAGTTTGTGAGTTCAAGCCCCGTTTCCAGCTCTGTGCTGAGAGCTCAGAGCCTGGAGCCTGCTTTGAAGTCTGTGTCTCCCTCTATCTTTGCCCCTCTCCACCCCCCGTGCTCTTTCTCTCTGAAAAATAAATAAACATTTAAAAAATATAAAGTTACTGAATCAACTATATGTAAAAAAAATTATCTTTCCTTTATTTCCTTTCTAATGCCCTCTTTTGTGTAGATTTCAGTTTCTGATCTTCATCAATTCTTTCTGTAGACACTTTTTTAACATTATACTTTAAATATTTTTTTAAAGGGAGGTCTATTGGTGACAAATACTCTTGTTGTTTTACTAGTTTCAGAAAATCTTCATTTCTCCCTCACTTTTGAAGAATAATTTTCCTTGATATAGAATTCTAGGTTGGTGATTTATTTCACTCCTTTCTCTCGTTGTTTGCATTGCTTATAGAAGTCTGCTATGAATCTTATACTTCTTTCTTCCTAGGTAAGATGTCGTTTTTCTGTCTGTGTGTGTGTTTCAATATTTCTCTTTAATTTTTTGTAGTTTAAGCATGAAATGCGTAGGTAAAGGGTTTTTGTTATTCTCTGAGTCTTTGATCTCTGGTTTGGTGCCTGCCACTTTAGGAAAATTCTTAGCCATTTTCACCTCTTACATGATTTTCCCTCCTTTTTATTTTTCTTCTTGCATTTCCAACATGCATATATTATGCCTTTTGTACTTGCCCTATGGTACCTAGATTTTTCAGGTTTTTTTTTTTCATATTTTTTCTCTATGCATTTCAACTTAGAAAGTTTCTGTTAAGGTGTCTTCAAGCTCAGTGATTCTTTGCTCTGTCCAGTTCATAAGATCATGAAAAGCAGTCTTCATTTCTGTTACAGTGATTTTGATTTTTAGCATTTACTTTGATTCTTAGTTTCCATCTAACTGTTTACATTACCCATTTGATGTTGCATACTGTCCACTTTTTCCATTAGTTCTCTTCACACATTAATCATACTCATTTTTAATTTCCAACCTGATAAACTCAAAATGTCTGCCACTTCTGAATTTGGTTCTGTTACCTGATTTGGCTCAGACTATGGTTTTACTTACCTTTTAGTATTCCTTGTAATTTTTGTTACTTGCTAGACATATTGTATTTGGATAAGAACTACAGCAAATAGGTTTTTAGTGTGAAGTTGTATGTTTATCTAGCTATGGGTCTGTTTTTATTGTCTGGCGTAACTATAGGTGTCAGAGCTTTAATTTCCTCTGGTGTCCTTGATTTTTTTGTTTGTTTCCTGTGTTTTCTTTTGATTTTTGGATTAAGCTTCTCCAGAGAAAAAGAACACATGAGAGAGAAAGAAAAGGACAGCAGAGACAGAGAAACAGAGACAGAAACCGAGAGAAAGAGATGTTTAGGGAATGTATTTCGGAGACTTGGGTTTATTTGCTCATGTAGTTGTGAGGACTGGCAAATCCAAAATCTCCAGGGCATGCCTGTAGGCTGGAAATTCCAGCAGGAACTGATGTTGTAACCTTGATTCCAAAGGCTTTGACTCTGTGTCAGCTCTGGAAATTATTTTCTTTCTCCATCCAATTTTGTTATTGTTGCTATTTGCTGTTTTTTAAAAATATGTATTTTAAAATTTTAGTCGAAATATAGTTGACCTACAATATTAGTTTCATGTGTACAACATAACGATTTGATAATCAAATAATTACAAAATGTTCACTGTGGTAAATGTAGTTACTGTCACTATATAAAATTATTACAAAGTTATTGATTGTATTACCCATTCTGCCCTTTTCATCAACATGACTTATTTGTAAATATCAACTTCCTATATCCCTTCAGCTCTCCCAGAGTTAAGCTCTACTGACTTTCAGAGACAGACATTATGATGGTCATTTTCCCCTTGCCCGTCTCCAGGGCAAGGGGTATCCAATGTGGGGCCTGATCCCTCACTCCTCAGGGAGGATCTTTGTGCCTATGGTATTCCTCCCAGTTGTGGTTTGGTTGTACCAGTGGTTTGGTTCTTGATTCTGTCTCTGCCCCTCCTACCCTTCTTAGTGTGGCTTTCTATCCCTTGTTGTGGAAGAGTTGTTCTGCTTGTCTTCAGAGGCATTTTAGGTGTGTACATGGGAGGAAATGAACTCAGAATCTTCCTACTCTGCTATCATCCTTTGTTTAGGACTTTTCTGGACTAATTCTATACTGTCTGTATTCTTTGTTGTATGTATTGGCTGGCCTCTACTTAACTTCGTGGAAGGGAGATATACTTATACACTTTCAACTAATGGGTTTCTAGGACTTTGCTGAGTGGCTCTGTGTGTGGGTGTGGGTTGTGTTGGGGTACAAGTTCACTGCTTTAGCCAATAGTTTAAGACTGTGTCATAACTTTCACTTACTGCTTTTGTTAAGCCTCAAGGTCAAGCAGAGGTTAAAGTACATTTTCATGTCTCTTCTGGGCATGTGCACAATTCTAAACATGAACATGACCTCCTAGATTTCCAGAAATATGATGGAAAGTTTTTCAAAGCATTTTAGTTCCCTTCTCCTCCCTTATCCCTTTGTGGAGCATGCACTAAACCAAAGACTCGTTATATTAATGATTCTATTTGAATCCACAGCCTCTGATAATTTTTTCTAAGTTTTAAAAAAAAATATTTTAAACTTCTTTCCTATTAATATAATATGTGATGTCTCTATTTTCTAATAATGGTACAGATAGCTATGTGCTTAAATTCCAATGCTTCTAGAATTGAATTATTAATTAATAAATAGAATATAATTATATATCAATTATCAATACATTTTATTTATTGAATATCCTTATTCATTTTACATTCTTGAGCTTATTGTTTTTAATCATAACGGTAAGCTTCCTTTTAATCTACTTAAATGTAGCTTTATGTATTGATTTAAATTTTTATTAGCTTTAGTAGAAAGTTTTGTTTTAAATAACGACAATTTAAACAATTTCCTAATACTTCACCAATGTAGCTATAGGCATCTTGTTTTATTATAAAATTAAGTTTTTAAGTGTCATGCACAATGCCCAAGGAAAAAGTAATGAATGTATTTGAGTATTATCCCTGATTAAATTTGTATATTTTATTAGATTAGAAGCAAAGCTTTGCCAGTGGGTGTATATCATTCCATGGGAACATGGAATGGCCCTCATTTCGTGGAAAAGCTAGTTTTGTGTTGAAGTTGCATATTTTTTCTTTAAATCTCTCTTTTCCTGTATCTTTTGAAAATTTTCAGCAATTGTGAGTCACTGGATAAAATGTTTAGCATATAAGAAATTAAACACAATTACATTTTTTTAAACCCTTCATATTATTTCATGTTATCTGGGTCTCTTGTTAAGTAACTCAGCATTCTTTAAAAAGAAAGTTTCTCATATGGAACAATTTATGTCATGAACCTCTTATATATAGTGGAAAACTGACAATTTTCAAATTCTTGTGTTTTTATTTATAAAATCAAGCTTAAAAATAGGTTTAATAAGTAATCTAAAATAAAACATTGGCGTACTGATTCTGCAATATATTGATAGGTATTATGATTAATAAAATCATGATAGATCATCAAATCCATTTTAGAAATGTTGGATTAATAATGTTCAGGTTTACTTATGGCAGAAATTCTCAGTGCATTTGCAAAGTTTAAAAAAATACATTATTTTGGTTTTATTAACCTGCCAATTTTCATCTTGACAAAAAAATACATCATCAAATATTTTTATTAGTGTTCTAGAATATTGCTAATTACTAGAAGACTTAAGATATCCATTTTTAATGTTTTCCCAGCCAATTCACAGAAACTACTTAAATCCACAATGGTAAAACATATTAAAAAGTAAGTCAGTGAAGTATAACAAAGAATGCAAGGCTACATACTGAATACTGCCAGTTTCCCATTTTACCCCACCACTCTGTCTAGGGCAGAAAATGGCTTTCTTTACCCTGGGCCACCATATTAAAATATTTTCAACAATGATTTAACTGCACTGAGTTTTTTCAAGGCTTTTAGTAGTATTTTAAGGTTATCAAGTTATGTTCCTGGGCCTTATATACACTTAGGCTATGACCACCTCTGCAGTCTCATCTTGTGAACATCTTTTTCATTTTTGTTTGTTTTTTATTCCATACTCCTCTAATAACCTATACATTATAGAAGACTAGCCACCTTATAGCTCCTCTAGGTCGACTTCTGCTGAGTCAAAGTGGGAACTAGTCTTGAACTGGTTTTGTCCAATTTATTTTCTTTGTAAAGCACTGAGTAGTGAGAACTTTAATTGTAATTGGATCAACTGTTGTCTTTCATATAGTGTGAAAAATGTTTAATTGTCAAAACACATGTATATGGCTGTGTATATACTACCTATGTAATGCGGTGACTCTTTACTTGGAAATGTAAAACCCAAGGCAACAAGAATAAAAAGGTGGGGTCGGGGGAAGTGAGGCAAGGTTTTCTTCTAATTACTTATTTTTTGAAGATTTATTATTATTATTATTGTTATTATTATTATTTCTAAATTATTTACTTAAGTCATTCTAAATTATTAAGTCATCTCTTGTCAAATCAAAGTGTTAGAAGACCAGACTACACATCATGATTTGATGCAGCTAAAGAAATGAGCTTAAAATCACTTATGTTTTACTGGTCCATGTATAGAATAACGGTCCAAATTGGTGCTGTGGTCCACAGTGTCAGAGTAGTGGTTTTCTTTATTCATATCATCATGGGTTGAAAGTGTCTTTGCATGAAGGCTACGGAGTAGAGCATGGTAGCCATCTTTCCAGAGAAAGAGCTTGGACCTGATGCAGAGATGAGGGTAGGTAGAGAATATGGGTTCTTGTGCTCTCCCTGGTATGACTTCAGGAAAGCAGTTAGCATATTGACTCCAACTCCAGGGAGCTTGATGAAGTAGATGAGGACCTTCCTTGCGGATAGGTGGCCCCAGTTGTGACTGGAACCCACAGAGTAGTCCAGAAATCTGGTATTCAGCCGCCACCTCCATTATGACCTGAAGCTATCATTAGCTCTCAATTTATGCAATTATTCTAGAGATTAGAAATAAAATATGTATTCCCGATTGAAAGAAGAATTATCAAATTTAAAACTGTTATGGCAGTAAACAAGTTATATTCCTTAGAAAATCAGTGCAATGAAACAGATATTCAGTCAACTTGTTCAGAATTCAAATAAAATCATAGAAACTAGATATGATGAGAGAAACATTGAGAGAGAAGTAGACAATAAAATCCAGTCTGCATAAAATGGCAATGTCATGAAACAAAACTGATAAAATATTGAATGCAAAGACTACCATGTTAATGTGAAAGAAGAGCACAGTTGACAAATTTATTTTTTTCATTAAAAAATTAATTTATAGGGGTGCCTGGGTGGCTCGATTGGTTAAGGGTTGGACTCTTGATTTCAGCTCAGGTCATGATCTCACAGTTTGTGAGTTTGAGCCCTACGTCTGGCTCTACGCTGATAGAGCAGAGCCTGCTTGGGTTCTCTCTCTTTCCCCCTCTCTCTCTACCTCCTCTCTCTCTACCCCTCCACCAGTCATGCTGTCTTTTTCTCTCTCAAAAGTAAATAAACTTCAAAAATTAATTTATGAATCTTCAAAAGCATCAAGCAAAATTAATTATCACACTGGCTACTTTTGCAAATTACAGAGAGTTTTTTTTCCTTTTTTTTTTTAAATCCAGAAAGTTACATAAAGATTTATCAGTTACTAGGTTCAGCCTTCTTCCAATATTTTGAAGACACAAGTCAAGATGAATCTGATATTTACCAAACACTTGATCTGATAAAAACATAATGCCACTAATGGAAGAGAAGTTTCCTCTGTTGACTGAGTAGATGGAGGTGGACTGAAGGGGTAAAAACATTTTTTAGAGCAAATTTTTGCCTCATGAAACTGAGAATACATGAAACAATGATGATAACAATTTTGATTAACCAGAGATGTTACAAATTGAAATTTAAATAAATACTTAAGGTTCTCCAAGGCAATCACTCATCTTCTTGAGGCCAGCAGTGGGTACTAAAACTCCTTACTATACCCCATTCCCTACTCTTATGATAGATTATACACTTAAGTGCTTGGCATTCTTTACAATATTGCTTAAAGAGAAACCTCCCTCTCCTTTCTCTCCCTTCCCCTATATTCATCTGTTTTGTTTCTTAAATCCCACAATGACTGAAATCATATGGTATTTGTATTTCTCTGACTGGCTTGTTTCGCTTAGCATAATACACTCTAGCTCCATCCATGTCATTGTAAATGACAAGATTTCATTCTTCCTGATTGCTGAGTAATATTCCTTGTATATATATGTACCACATCTTCTTTATCCCTTCATCAGTCAATGGACATTTGGACCCTTTCCATAGTTGACTGTTGTTGATAGTGCTGCTATAAACTTTGGGGTGCATTTGTCCTTTGAAAATCAGTATTTTTGTATCCTTTGGGTAAATACCTAATTGCTGGATCATAGGGTGGTTCTATTTTTAACTTGTTGAGGAATCTCCACATGGTTTTCCAGAGTGGCTGCACCAGTTTTCATTCCCACCAACAGTGTAAGGGGGTCCCCCTTTCTTCATATCCTTGCCAACATCGATTGTTTCCTATGTTGTTACTTATAGCCATTCTGACAGGTGTGAAATAGTATCTCATTGTAGTTTTGACTTGTATTTCCCTGATAATGAGTGACGTTGAACATCGTTTCATGTGTTTGTTACTCATCTGGATGTCTTTGAAAAAATATCTATTCATGTCTTCTGTCCATTTCTTCACTGGATTATTTGTTTTTTGGGTGTTGGGTTTGGTAAGTTCTTTATTGATTTTGGATACTAACCCTTTATCAGATATGTCACTTGCAAATATCTTAAATATGTACACTTAATTAGCAGATGGCTCTTTTTATATAGGTCTTGAAATACAAATCAAAATAGCATTCAGATGGAATAAGGACTTAAATGTATAGAGCATAAAATCCTACAATTATATAGGAGAAAATTGAAACTGACTACACTATAAGGAGTTATAATGATTTGATTAAATATCAAAAACTTCAGGGCACCTGGGTGGCTCAGTTGGTTCAGTGTCTGACTTTGGCTCAGGTCATGATCTCATGGTTCGTGAGTTCAAGCCCCACATCAGGCTCACTGCTGTCAGCATAGATCCTGCTTCAGATCCTCTGTCCCCCCTCTCAAAAATAAACATTTTTTAAAAATATCAAAAACTTCAAAAACTGCAAAGAAATTTCATTTTTTTTTCAACGTTTATTTATTTTTTTGGGGACAGAGAGAGAGACAGAGCATGAACAGGGGAGGGGCAGAGAGAGAGGGAGACACAGAATCGGAAACAGGCTCCAAGCTCTGAGCCATCAGCCCAGAGCCTGACGCGGGGCTCAAACTCACGGACTGCGAGATCGTGACCTGGCTGATGTCGGACGCTTAACCGACTGCGCCACCCAGGCACCCCAGAAACTGCAAAGAAATTTCAAAATAGAGAACTTCTTCAATGCAAAATAATCAATAGAGTCAAGAGATTTAATAAAATACATAGAAGATAAATATTACACTGAATCATCACAAGCAATTCAAAACAAATAATAAAAGCTTATAAATATAATAAAACATATAAACTGCTTAGCATTCAACCAAACCAAATTTAATATTAGTATAAATGTTTTATTTATATATTTAATTCATAAAATTAACCAAATGTAAGTATTCAGATTGGTAGAAATGTAAACATTGGACTAGTATTCTTTGTATTGCTTTGGATCATGCTTTTTATCTTATAATAAAATTTAGAAACTTTTTCCCATATCTCTTTATAGATATTTAACTTTTTCAGAATACCTTCATAGTCTTATATATTCTGGATTCTTCATCATTTATTTCCCATTCCTATGTGGACATTGAGTTGTCCTCACTTGGCTGCTGTACAAAGAGTTCTATAATGGAAAGCCTTATCCATCCAATTTTTGAGGGATGTGTTTTCTGAGCATTCATCCATTCTCCTGGGAAAATCTTGCCCTTTTCCCAAACTCCAGTTCAGGAATCACAAGATTGGTCACTTACATTTAGAACTTTGCATTGTATTATTGAGATGTGTGTTACCTCTGTGATCTCAGAGTTCGTCCTCGATTTGGTCCTATTACATTAACAAAATCATCTTCCATTAGATTTTCTATTTTTACTGAGCATACACTTATTTTTCATCTTCCTTTTGTTGGTGGCACTAAATTACTGAGAAAAGGGCCCAAGAAACAACTTTATTCTGCCATCTATAATTATAAATCAGTTTAATTTTTAGTTATATGTAGTAATATTGGTTCTTTTCATACATTATATAACTTAAAATTTAGAATATTTACAAACTGTCACAAACACTAGGATATTGAAATTACAAATTACTCTGAAATTACATCTGATAAGTATTTGTATTTTCTTAAGGAACAGTATGTATAAATGGTACTCTTTTATTGAAGTATAATATAATTACAACGTTATCTTAGTTTCCAGTGTACAGCACATTGTTTCAACAGTTCTATACATTACTCAGTGCTCATCATGATAACTGTAGTCACCATCTGTAACCATACAATATGACTACAATACTATTAACAATATACCCTATGCTGTACTTTCCATACACATGACCGTTTTTTTTATAACTAGAAGTTTGTATTTTTTAATCCTTTTTCTCTATTTTGTTCATTCCTCCACCTACTGCCCCTCTAGCAAACCACCAGTTTGTTCCCTGTATTATAAGTCTGATTCTGCTTTTTGTTTATTTATTAGTTTTTTTTCAATACCTCCTGTAAGTGAAATCGTATGGTATATGTCTTTATCTGTCTGATTTACTCCACTTAACATACCCTTTAGGTCTATCCATGTTGTCACAAATGGCAAGATCTAAGTCTTGGCTTTATATTATAGTGTGTGTGTGTGTGTGTGTGTGTGTGTGTGCGCGCGCGCGTGTGCAAGCACGTGTGCACATCACATTTCTTTATTGATTTATCAATCAATGGATATTTGAGTTGATTCAATATTTTTGCTATTATAAGTAATGCTGCAGTATGTATATATTTTCAAATTAGTGTTTTCATTTCCTTTCAATAGATACCCAGTAGTGGAATTACTGGATTGTATGGTATTATTATTTTTAACTTTTTGAGTAAACGCCATACTATTTTCCACAGTGGCTGCACAAATTTACATTTCTACCAAAAGTGCATGAGTGTTCCCTTTCCTCCACATTTTTGTGAACACTTGTTATTCATTTCTTGTCTTTTTGTGTGTGTGTGCTATACTTTTTTTAATATGAAATTTATTGTCAAATTGGTTTCCATACAACACCCAGTGCTCATCCCAAAAGGTGCCCTCCTCAATACCCATCACCCACCCCCCTCTCCCTCCCGCCCACCATCAACCCTCAGTTTGCTCTCAGTATTTAAGAGTCTCTTATGCTTTGGCTCTCTCCCTCTCTAACCTATTTTTTTCCCTCCCCTCCCCCATGGTCTTCTGTTAAGGTTCTCTGGATCCACATAAGAGTGAAAACATAAAGTATCTGTCTTTCTCTGTATGACTTATTTCACTTAGCATAACACTCTCCAGTTCCATCCACGTTGTTAGTCATTTCTTGTCTTTTTAATACTACTTATTCTGACTGGTGCAAGTTGATAATTCATTGTGGTTTTGATTTGTACTTCTCCAAAGATTAGTAATGTTGAGCATCTTTCCATGTATCTGTCGGTTATGTCGTCCTTGGTAAAATGTCTTTGCAGATCCTCTGCCCCGTTTTGAATTGGATTTTTTTTTCTGTGTTAAGTTGTATAAATTCTTTAGGTATTTTGGATATTAATCCTTTATAGGATATATAATTTACAAATATCTTCTCCCATTCAGTAGGTTGCCTTTTTTTGTTTTGTTGATGGTTTTCTTTACTGTACAAAACTTTTTATTTTAGTGTAGCCAGAATAGTTTATTTTTGCTGTTTTTTCTCTTGCTTGCGACTGTCTATAAATACATTGCTAAAGGCAATGTACGAGAGATTACTGCCCATGTTTTCTCTTAGGAGTTATATGGTTTCAGGTATCACATTTAAGTCTTTAATCCATTTTGAATTTATTTTTGTGTGTGATGTGAAAACGTGGCCCATTTCATTTGTTACTTCCTTTCTCTCTCCCTCTCTCTCTCCTCAGCATAGTCTCCCAGGGCTAGGGGTGCCTGGTGTGGTGTATACTTTTGTTCCTCCGTGCTTGTGGTGTCCCTCCTATTTCGGGTGTGTTACAGGAGAGTTTAGTTTCCAACTCTATCTCCACCCTTGCTACCCTTTTTGATGTGGCCTTTTCTCTGTGATTAACTTTGAAAGGTCTGTTCTTCTAGTCTTTAGGCCATTTTCAGAGTTAGTTGTATACATGGTAGCTATTATCTTGGTGTATTTGTGGAATGAGGTGAGTTCATTATCCTCTTAGTCTGCTTCTTCCCAGGAATCCTATCTTTGGTACTTTTTGATATAACATTGCATTAAGAACATTTTCCATGTTACTGAGTATGTTTTGAAGATATCTTAGTATCTACAAAAGATACTCATCTTATGAGTATGTTAACTTACCTGTACTTTTATTCCTTACTATTGAATGTGTTTCTAATTTTTCCTATCCCAACAAATTTTGTAATAACCATTCTTATATATTAATTTTAGTCAGTTATTTTATTCCTTTAAAATGAATAATTATTATAATGCCATATAAAGTATGCTCTGGTCATTCAAATCCATAGAGAAAACACTACATTTGAATATATTGGTGTTTAAGAATCATAGCACGTCTAGGGGAATTTTAAGTAAATGAACTTTGTGATCAAATTTAAGAACAAAAGCTCTATACAACCAGATATTATGTGCCACCTAATGTAAAGAAACAGGAAGTACAACACATCAACTATGAATTAAACTTGCCAACCAAATCTAAATCTAATCAAATCACTTCCCTGGTTACCAATTTATAGGAAAAACATAAAATCAAAGAAATATGTTAAAAATAAAAACTATAGGAATGCAAACAAAAATACAGAATTTGTTAATTCTGTAGGGCAGGTAACTACCTACAAAGAAAAACAAACTTCATGGAAAAAGAGAAAAAAACCTATAAAGACAAAACAATCATCAACCAAGCTATCAATATTTTGTGCCTACTGGAATCCTGATTTCAATAAACCAATTTTGAAAGAGACGTCATGGAAACATGTCCACAAACTAGATTTTTTTTTCAACGTTTATTTATTTTTGCGACAGAGAGAGACAGAGCATGAACGGGAGAGGGGCAGAGAGAGAGGGAGACACAGAATCCGAAACAGGCTCCAGGCTCTGAGCCATCAGCCCAGAGCCTGACGCGGGGCTCGAACTCCCGGACTGCGAGATCGTGACCTGGCTGAAGTCGGACGCTTAACCGACTGCGCCACCCAGGCGCCCCACAAACTAGATTTTTATATTATTAATGAAGTATTGTTAAATTTCCAGGTCGACAGCTAAATAATATTTTGTTTAGTTTTTATGCTAACTTTTTTTTTTTTTTTTGAAATGTTATGATGTCTAGGATCGGTTTCTGTACCAGTAAAGGGCTAAGGGAAACTGACTGGTATAGAACCAAAACATGATTGTACATGTGTTTATAATTTTGCTGATGCTGTCTAGCTTATAGACATATGTGTCTTATGACATATATGTCATGTCTTATATGCTATCACACATACCTGTGTATGTGTAATATGTGTATGTGTATATATGTGTGTATATATGTACATGTATGTGTATGTGTGTGTATGTATACACACACACACGCATACATACATACATTTTTTTTCTATTTAAAATTCCACAAAAGAGGGGCATCTGTTTGGCTCATTCAGTTAAGTGTCTGACTTCAGCTCAAGTCATGATCTCAGGGTTTGTGAGTTTGAGTCCCAGCCCCACGTCAGGGTCTGTGCTGACAGTTCAGAGCCTGGAGCCTACTTCAGATTCTGTGTCTCTCTCTCTGCTCCCTGGCTCATGCTCTGTCTCTCTGTCTCTCTCTCTCTCAAAAATAAATAAACATTAAAAAAATTTAAATGCCACAAAAGAGACTAGTAGTAAATGGGTTTAATATTTAGGCAGGTCACATATAATAGAGTCTTTTACTGCGTGTGTGTGTGTGTGTGTGTGTGTGTGTGTGTGCGTGTGTGGAGAGAGAGAGAAGATTTGGGGAAAGAATAAAATCATTAGATTCACAAGTTAGAGTACAGTGTTATGAATGTAAACATGAATTGGTCCAGAAGCAAGGAGACCAGTAAGTCCTCCTTCATTTTCTACAGAAGCAAGGAGACCATTAAGTCCTTCTTGATTTTCTATAATCCCAGTTTCCATACCGGCACACTCTTATGTGCTGTAATTTCTCTATAGAATGATAAGAAATATAATACTGAAGTGTGACAGGCCAAGGGACTTAGTAGAGGCAAGGAGACCCTCATGTCTTACAGTAGGAGTGCAGAGATAGCCAAACATAAAGCTTGAGATTTATTAGCTTGGCAACATACATACCATTTAACATATGCCCTCACTTTCCCTCCTGGTGTTGTGGCCTTTATCTAGGTTTAAGTCACAACAACCTGCTGAAGATACACTGAGCTTGGTAAGGAAAGAAAGTACTGGGGCACCTGGATGGCTCAATTGGTTAAGTTAGACTCTTAATTTCAGCTCACGTCACGATCTCATGGTGAGTTGGAGCCCCACATTGGGCTGACAGCATGGAGTCTGCTTGGGATTCTCTCTCCCTCTCTCTCTGCTCCTCCTTTCCCCCAAGTGCGTGCACATGCTCTCTCTCAAAAATAAATAAACATAAAAAAAAAAAGAAAGTACTATACTGCAAACCTTTTGACATATATTTGTCATCATTTGGGCAGCATGAGTGGCATTTGATTAGAAGATAATTTATTAGAAGATAAAACAGGGAAGATTTAATTTACTTGAGAATACTCTCTGGAGATAAACAGTTTAGCATCATGGAAAGAGATCCAGGAGATTGTGCAAATTAAATAATAAGATGGCTCCCAGTGGCATGTTAAACACAATGGCCAAGTTGAGCAAAATCACAAGGTGTAAAATGCCATGTCAGATGATCATAAAGAGATTAGAAAGTTCAAGGAAATGGACATGCCAGAATGGATATAATATATACAATCAGAACATGAGCATGATGATTCCTTGGGAACATTCCTTGGGAAAACTCAAAGGACACACAGAAGGCCAAATGTGAATAGCCTGGTAAAAAAAGCAGGAACATCATTAAAAATTCAGTGTGGCTCTACTTTTCAATCCAGGACTAGAGATAGGAAGGACTGTTATAGAACTTGTCTAGCTGAAAATAATGGCCATGTATGGACCTCAAAACTGTAGAGTCCAGGGCAGGACTTAACTGCCAGCAACCAGGTGGTACTTAACCATAGATTTTGTGATGACTAGCAGAATTGGAGCAGCAGCCCCAGGAACCCAATCCATAGGGACTAATAGGGCTAGTTAATAGAATATGACTTCCTTAGGGGCAAATGAGACTGGTGGCAAATAATTGTATTTCTCAGCTTCAACCAGCAGAATAAATCAAGGTTTGGTGTCTGAGAAACTGAGGGTGGCCACCTTAATTAAAATATGATCCCTTGCAGAGTTTCCAGACTTGAGCTCATTGTTCAGAGTTAGATCCCAGTGAACATTGGTTTTTCAAGTGGAACAACACCATAGCACTATGGTGTGTACACAGTAATTATTTCTTCAGTTTTTCCCCAAAGGGGATTATAAACACTTATTCAATTGACTATAAATTAGAAAATGAGGGCTACCCACATATTTTTAGCACTTGATAGTGCTGAGTTTGATGATATTGAACTGTGGGAACATTATTATAGCCCTCATATTTATAAGGGGGCATATGGAAGCCAGGAAATATGTGGCTTAGATTGGCTCTCTGGTGATAATTTCCCTGGACCCTGAATGTTGAACTGTTATCACATACTTGGAAGTTAACACAATCTCCAAATTGGGTCCTTGGTTGTGGATAACTACCGAAAGGGAGAAAGTCAAATGTAAGGTTCTGAAACTGTCCTCTCCCTGACCACGTTATTAAAAATAAATTTAAAAAATGTATCTGTATATGTTGCAGAATTTAGGAGATTCCTGCCAGCTTTCTGATAGATGCAAGGGTGGCGGTCCTTATCACATGCCCAGTTAAGTTACTAACATTATCCCTGCAGAATCCAGATGGGTCTTGGAAGATGACTGTAGACGACTGCAAGCTCAATCTAGTAGTTGCCTTGATTGAAGCTTCCATGACTAATGTGGTAAGTTTGTTAGAACAGATACAGCCTCAGGTTCATCGTATGTGGTTACGGATTTGGCATGCACGTTCTTTTTTTATTTCTAATGAGAAAAAAAAAGATCAAGAAAAGTTTTTCTTCACTTACAATATACAATAAAGATTCAAATTTTACCCTGGACTAATAACTACCTTTTGCTCTCTTATAGTTAACAGGGATCTGGACTATCTAAAAATTGCAGAGAGCATCATATGAATCCACTGTTTTGAGGATAGCACCCTGATCTATTCAATTGGCTTGTGCCCTGAAAGTTTTGTAAGACACATCTACTCTAGAGGATAGAGTAATTATAGTGGCAGAGATGGAGGCCAGTAGCATGGATTTTCATTTACTAGAGCTGACATAGCTATTGCTGGTGCCGAATGTCCAACATGTAAGCAAAAAAAGAAAAAACAATCTCCCAAATGCTGTAATTTCTTGATATATCCTGTCTACTTGGTAGCAAGTTGACGACTTTGAAACTCTTTCTTAACTGATACAGATTCACATTCTAGACAAGGGTTTCCCTTTTTATTCTGATGAACCTCAAAAGAAAGACCCACTATTTCATGGTTTACCAAATATTTGATCCATTAGCATTAGAGTCTGTAATAAATTGCACCAGATTTCAAAGCACAAGAAGTTTAAGTGTTGGTCCATGGCCAAAAACTCTACTGGTCTTTCTGCATACTACACCCTCCCAAAAGTGACCAGACTGACAGAGAATGGCCTACTGGAGACGCAGATGAAGTTTCACCATGGTGGCTACACTCAACAAGCTCTAAGTAGGGTTGGAGCTTCTGGCCCCCAGTGAATTTGCCTTAGCAGCTTAGACTATTGCAACAAAATACTAGACTCATAGACTCAGTGGCTTAAAAAGCACAGATTTATTCTCATAGTTCTGGAGGTAAGGATGTCCAAGATCAAGAAGCCAGCAGATTAAATTCCTGGTGAGAGTCCTTTTCTTGACTTGCAGACAGACATATTCTGTGTCCTCACATAGTTGAGAGACAGAGGAAGAGGGAGAGGAAGAAAGAGAATACACACTGGCTCTTCCTCTACTTATATTGACACTAATTTCATCCTAGTGATCAAAAGGAGACATGGCTTCTGTTACATGCCAGAGGCATGAAAGAACGCGTGTGGAACCCACACGATCTATTTGAGTATCTCTTGGTACTCTCTTGCCTAATTCTGGCTGTTTATGGACAGGTATAATAATCTTGTCCTAAGAAAGTTACAGTGACTTGTGGCTCAGACTCCTTTATCACAACACCAGCTAAGCTATGGAGGCCACCAGAGGTGGTAGCTAATGGCAAGAGGAAAAGAGACACAGATTACCTGTGGCAATGAGGCCTGTAGTACTTCCCACTAATCTCTCACCCACCAGAAAATATGTAGAGAAGTAGATCCAATAAGCACAGGGGTTAAATATGGAGGATTGCTGTTACGCACTCTCTTCAGAGACAACTTGATATACAATTCTGGGAAGTTTGGTTTGAAAATCGCCTGCAACTGTTACTTATCCCCTGGTCTACCTCAAATGCAGAGAACTACCCCACCAAAAGGGACTCAATTCCTCCTAAGGGAGTTCATATTTGGTGAATGGGTCAAGGGTGAAGTGGGTACAAAGGTCTGGCTATTTCAGCCTGACTGGAGACCTTCTGAATGGCAACATTTGCCTGGATATCTCTGTGGAACTCTGTGGATAAAGGTTTCTTGGGACTGTATCATCATTTAACTCCTTTCTTGATTCCAGTCTTGCTGCAGGAGTTGATCTTAAACATTTGTGCCCCAAATCCCATTTCAGCATCTGTGTCTGAACTTTTGGAAAAACCTAACCTGCAGCTATATTTACCTATTTATATGTATGGGAAGCATGTAATGCATAATCTTTATGACATATAAATTACGTATTCTAGAGACTGTTCTGTACGTTTTCCCCTCTTAACTGCATATCCTATTATTTTCATTATATAGAGATGTCCCTTACTCCTTTTTTGTAGCAGCATAAACTCAATTGCATGGATGTACCACAGTTAATTCAACCAGTCCCTACTGATAGAGAATGGGATGGGTTATTTCCTGTCTATTGCTTTAAATAATACTCTATGTAATCCTGCAAGTTACTAAGTAGTGTTTTAGCAAGTGTGTCCCTGAAATTATTCTTAAAAAGGGTTGCAAGGACAAGGGGTGAATGTATGCTTATTTTGTTAGGAATTGTCAAATTTGTCTTCCTTAGAAGGCATAGCAGTTTGTATTCCTAACACTTAAGGATTTTCCCATATCCTTAACAACAGATTATGTTATCAAGATTTTAGATTGCTGCCAAACTAAATGATAAATTATATCTCAATATTATTACATTATTGACTTATCTTTGTATGACAAATTTATTATTTTTATTTCTTTTACTGTCTTATGTCTTGTAGGTATTTGCTTTTCCCTTCAATTTTTAAGACTTTTCCATAGATTAGAGATACATTATTTCTCCCTTTTATTTAAATAGCAAACATTCTTCAGTTTTTTCTTTGTGTTTTTTATCTTATTTTTTTTGCCATGCAAAGTTTATTATTTTTATTTATGCTAATTTATCAATATTTTATTCCTTTCGGATAGTGAATAATATCTTTAAATTTTATGTACACTCTTTTTAAAAATGAATTTTATCTCTATACTGATTGCTTTTAATTAGGGAGGTAAGTCATTTGGAAAAATTGTTTTCCTGAAAGTTTTAAGTATGGATCTAAATATGTCTTTTGAATTTTTTCCATGCCTATCAAGTTTGAGTTTTCGGTGATGTCTCTTAATCCTCTGTTTTCTCCAATCCGAGGTACACTTCTGAATAATTTTCCTAGTTCATTCTTTCAGTTAATCCCTCCTTTTTCATATTCTTATGTTGTACAGACATAATACTTATGAACTTAAAAACTTTTAATTTGTGCTATTCTTTCAAAGCATTGATCATTTTCTTAACTTCTTTAAAACCTTTAATCATTTTTGAAATATGCTGCAATTTTCCTTTCATTTTGTGATGTCATGTTTTATTGTTACTATCTCATGGAATGTTGCCAGCTAATTTCATATTTTTCTGCCAGCATATTTGTGTGGGTTTCAAATGTATTCCTGTTCTGCTACTTATGTTTCAAAGAAATGGGTGTCATAGTAGGTGTGATTAATGTTGTGAATCAACTTGGCCCAGTTGCCCAGATGTTTTGTGAAACATTAATCTGGTGTGTCTGTAAGAGTGTTTCTGGAAGAGATTAACATTTGAATTGGTAGACTGAGTAAAGCAGATTGCTTTTCCTAATTCAGGTGCCTCTCATCTGATCAACTGAAAACCTGAGTGGAACAAAAAAGACTGAGTTAGTGGGAGCTTCTCTTGTCTGACTGGCTTCAGGCTGGGGCATTGTTATTTCCCTGCCCTTATACCGGTTGTTCTTAGGTCTCAAACTCGCAGTCTTCCTGCTGGAACTGACACCATTGAGTCCCTTGGTGCTCAGGCCTTCAGAATCAGACTGGAATTACAGGATCAGCTCTTCCTTGTCTTTAGCTTATTGACTATAGATCTTCTCTTTTGACTATAGATCCTTCTTTTGTGGGGACATGTGAGAAGTTTCATGCTCAAGGATGTACTCTTCTGTTGTTACCGCTTAGTATTCAAAACTATGGCCTCTTTGGGTGGCCATGGCTCTGTATCTCAGGGTTAGTGTGATTCTAACTCTGTTGTCCTGAAGGCTATAGGCCTTGACTTTTTCTTTTCTTTTTTTATGCTTTGACTTTTTAAAGTAGTGATTCGCTTTTAATATTGTATTATTTGGGAATGTTGTTTCCTGAGATCTATTTACTCTGGATCTGTTTACGTCTAGCATCATAACATTCTTTCTGTGGGATGCTAGAAATCCGCACAAATTATGTTCCCAATAGTTTTCCTGCAGGGTAGATCTTTGCCTTTATTATTTTTATCTTTTTAAAGTTTATTTTAGGGGCGCCTGGGTGGCTCAGTCAGTTGAGCATCTGACTTCAGCTCAGGTCTTGCAGTCTGTGGTTTCAATCCCTGCATCAGGCTCTGTGCTGACAGCTCAGAGTCTGAAACCTGCTTCATATCCTGTGTTTCACTCTCTCTCTGCCCCTCCCCCACTCCTGCTCGCGCTGTCTCTCTCTCTCTCTCTCTCTCAAAATTAAATAAACATTAAAAAAAGTTTATTTTATTAATTTTGAGAGAGATCATGTGAACAGGGGAGTGGCAGACAGTGAGGGAGAGAGAGAATCCCAAGAAGGCTCTGTGCTGTCAGCACAGAGCCTGACATGGGGCTCGAACCCATAAAACTGTGAGATCATGACCTGAGCTGAAATCAAGAGTTGGCTGCTCAACGTGATTGAGTTGCCCAGGTGGCCTGGAACTTTGGCTTTGTAAAACATATTTGTTTTACAGGCATCAGTGATGCCTGGCTATTTAGTCTGTTATGGTCGATCTTCACCTTGCCCCAATGTGTTTCCCAGAGTGTTTTGTTTTGTTTTGTTTTTTTTAACATGTCTCTGAAATCTGAAACCTGCAAGTTCTTACAGTGTTTCAGATTTTTCTAGGCACTTTTGAGATCAAGTTTTTGTTTTTCCTGGGTCCCATGACCTGGGTCCCATGACCTGTTTGTTATTCCTGGGTCCCATGACTGCGTCCTTCAGTGCTTACCTGTTTCTTCTCATCTAACACTGGACAGCAGCTGATCTGTTGTGGATCTGATGCTGTCACATGGTTCGGCCACACCACTCACCCTCACCTTGACGTAGAAAGTGGGAAAGAGAGTTAGGTGTCCATTTCCTGCCACATCGCTGCCATGAATATGTCATCTGTGAATTATTTAACTTGCTATCTCTAATGGCCTACATGGTTTTTATGAAACAGTTTGGGGAAATTTAAAGAAATTGCTGCAGTCATGATCTTGTTGTTAGTGGCTTAAAAATAGTTTTTTATCTTTATTCATAATATTGAAGTTACTTACTCATTTAAAGAACTCATTTATTAAGTATTTATATAATTATAGATAAACTCTTAGGTATGTATTATGTTAACACATTTTATCATATATTTTAAATTCTGATTATTATAGTATGGATTGGTCATTATATTACATATTCACATACAGCATATATCAAATAATTTAAATATGATCATTTTATACAATTTTATGTTAACCTTATATTAATAGACATATTTATACACTATCTCCTTCATTAGAACATAAGCCATTTGAGAATTGAAATTATATTTTATAAATCTTTATAACATAAGTGACAAAACAATTCTTGACGTGGTTTTGCAATAAACAATGTAATTGACAATGTACCATGATTCAAACTTGAAGCATTTTACTAAACATTGGATAATTTTAGCTCTGAACTAAAACGCCAAAAATATATCCACAAAATCAAGAAATCATGTGTTCGAAAAGTGAGCAGAAAAAAAATTATAGGTAACAACAAAATCATATTGCAGATGTATCCACATTTCATATGTAAATCTCCATAGTTGAAATAGTTTTATTTATATGCTCATGATATCTTAATCATTCTTGTATATAGGACTAAGTTTCCTGAAGAATTTCTAAAACTGAATATGAGATCAAAATATCTAATATTTATAAAGTAATTTTTGAACATTTATTTGCTAAGATAGCAGAGCAACTTTGACACTCATTGTTCTTTTCAAAATTCTACTTTATATTTTTGGTAGGTGGTTGGAAATGTTTTATTTTGATATTGAAATGTTTTTTCCTGGATATTATCCTATACCCAATAAAATTATAACACATTAGTAGAAATGCATGCAGAAATGGCATGCAGTTTGGGAAGATGATATTTTGGTAGAAAAAGTGTTCTTCTATTATCCAAAAATGTTTCTTTTCTTTTTACCTGTTACTAATATTCTTTTTTTCCCCTCAATGTATAATGAATCAGTCCCTTCAATACAACCAATATTACATGTTTTTTCCTATAGAAAATTATATTTTATATCACTGTTTTAATGTGTTCCTTCACAGCATTGGAAATGTACCAAACTTGACTTTCCAGTTTTATAGTTCCCTACCATCCTGCACCACATCATATTATTCTAATCCTGAATGTTTGAAAGAAACATTTATAAATAGAATTATTGTGAAAGTGTTTGCAATTTTTACTGTAAGTACTTTTGAAATTTACAGGTAAAAAGATCTGTAGACAAGTGTTTCCTATTCTTGGAAGACAAACCCAGCACATTTTCAACAATTTATTGGACTTTCACTGCCCGTGTCTTCTAAGAAATCAATTTATCTTTCTTGGTGGAATCTGTGAACAGAACTGCATTTCCAATTGACAGGTGCAGGAATTTCCCTGGTTAGCTGCCCCTTTGCTCTTTTTCCTGTGCTGTCACCAGAGAGAAATGACTGTAGGCCTTGGTAACGAAAACATTTTCTGACAAATAGTCCCATCCATGTGGAAAGAGGACAACACACGTCCATATGCAAACCTCCATTCAAGTTCCTTCTTCCTAATAGGGTTTGTTCTTTCTATGACTGTTCAAATCATTCGACCATTCACAGAAATTTTAAAAGAGTAAGAATTTACAGGGGTCAAAGCAATGGCTATTGGCTTCTACACGTGAAGTGGGGTCGGTGGACGAAGGTCATCTTTGGTACTCTGCTGTTTGTGTTTTCAAGTTATACTTGTAGAACATTTTTTTTTTCTTTTCCCGTCCATTTTATGGCTAAATGTCTAATAAGAGAAAGGTATCCTAATGAAAGAAATACAGTAATTACTCACTAGAGAGGCAGGAAGCCATATAAAAACACCAGTTGGAAATAAAGGGCCTGGGGCCTGTTTTGTTCAAAGCTAAGGCTTTAAGTGTGTCTTGTATCTCTCTTGCTTTCTTTTCTCTCTCTGAAAAGATTTACCTGTCGATGAGTGAGCACTGTGCATCCTCAGTGAGAACACATGGTACTGTGTAACCTCTCCTGGTGGATTATTTCATATATCATTTTAAGTGGGCAATAAAAGATATTGCTATTTAAGTCATTAAGAATAGTGACTTTACAATGGGGCACTTGCAAAAAAAGATGGCATTAATTTTCCAAACAATTCTACCTAGAAAATCTGTAAGGACAGCCTTGGTAATGGAAATAAGTCAGAAGTTCTTTCTACTCCGGATCCTTGTTGAGCTGGTCTTTTTAGTAGAATCCCATGGTCTTTGTTTCACATCAGTGTCTTAGTTTTATCCCTTGACAAAACAAGAAATATAATAAATGTGTGTCTAAGGATCAATGCCCTCACTTCAAATTAATTCTGTTCCATTTTCCATTGCTAGGATTAAAATCTCTGAGCTTTCTCCCATGGTTTAAGGTGGTCACTTTGTGCTTCTTAAATTTATATAGAGCATCTAAAATGAATTCTTTTGCTATTATTGTCTGACTTTTTGTACCTATCTCTATAATAACACAAACAGCATGTTATAATTATATAATAACTTACATGTGTTTTGGTCTTATGGTGTTTGTTTTTCTGTATAGGGTTTCAAAATATAAAATGCTTTGAGGAAAGGGTAGATTTTCTTGTTTGATGGTTACCAGTAAGGTCTGATGGTTATCAACAAAGCAATCTTCATATTATATATGGTCTTAAAAATGAAAAAAAAATGTTTTCAAAATTAGTGTAATCCACTCTTGTCTTAAAGCAATACCACTAACTAATATGCTAACCACCCTCACAGAATTCCATATTCATTACTTCTTGAAATCACTTGGGTGATATTCATTTGGTAGATTCAAAAGTTATATGATTTTTTTTTAGTCAAATAGCTTTTATTTTGTTAAAAAATGTCATGAACAGAATGATAAGCCATCCAGGACCTATAATGGTAAATGTAGATATCAATTAACGTTGTTTTACTGGGGGAAAAATCTATGTACAGTATCTGTGGACTAAAGAATCTTATTTCCATGCATCAAAAGAAGGTCTACTGATTTCTCATTGTTTTACTACAACAGACATGGTGCCTTACACGTGTGTCTATAGTAAGTGGATCTACTTTGGGGGGAAGTTAATCATCAACCCATTTTCTAGTTTAAATTCTAAAAAATACCATCATAGGACATTGTTACAGTACATCTTAATTCAGCTAACAGTATAAACCTATATATCCTTAAGTGTTATTTCATATTCAGTCTTCTGTATGTCTTAAAAATATTAAAAGTGGCTACACACAAGAAAGGTAAAAGTATCCATTAATCCAAGAATATTCTTGAAACAATGTAGACAGTGGTTCCATGAACTTGCGTCAGTCTGCTGAGTTTAAATTTTGGTTTCACCTACTGGGTGTGTCACCGTGGGAAAGTTATAAGACTCCTTCAACTATCAGCTTCCTCATCTATAAAATAATTCTAGGACTTAATTCCTGGGTTATTGTGAAGGCTACATGATAGAGTATATGAGATGATTAGAACAAATCAAGGTACCAAATAGCACAAATTA
Organism: Prionailurus bengalensis; assembly: GCF_016509475.1. Classification (NCBI taxonomy): domain Eukaryota; kingdom Metazoa; phylum Chordata; class Mammalia; order Carnivora; family Felidae; genus Prionailurus; species Prionailurus bengalensis. The sequence continues at coordinate 216,893,395 of NC_057343.1, forward strand.
AGTGGCAGTTAATTTGTGAGCTGGTCCAAACTATTAGCTATGTTTTTCCTTCCAGGAATAAGACAATTACTAAATAGCACTCAAAACCGTTATTTGTAAAGCTAAAAAAAAAAAAAAAAAAAAAAAAAAAAAGGTGATTTGCTGAAGAGATAGCATCAGAATCTCTCATTTTACCATTTGGGCATTTTTTTTTTTGGCACAGGAAAGTTGATTCTTTCCTAGCAAGCACCTAATATACCTTGTTTGCCTTTTGAAAATTTATGCTGCTATTAAACATCAAAAATTGTGTCACATGGAAATGCCTTCCTGGGAGGGTGTGCTGTTACTGTTGAATCATCTGTTTGTGCTATCATTAGGTACAAAAGCTTTGAAGTAAGACCTGAAGCCAAAATTCTCACAGATGTTGCATGGAAATAAACTTCAAAAAGGATGCACAGCGCTCATTCATAGACAGGTAAACATCTGTGAAAGAGAGAAAGGAAAGTGTGAGAGACAGAGAGGCTCACTTAAAGGCTTAGCTTTGAACAAAACAGGCCCCAGGCCTTTTCTTTCAAATTGATGTCTCTATTTATATGGCTTCCTGCCTCTCTTCTAGTTAACTATTGAAGTCTCCGTCTTTGAACTAATTTACATTGACCTCTCCCTTAACTCCCACTAGTTTCTTTTAAAGTAAGGTTTGTTTTCCCTAATGAGGATCGGCTGTGAGCAAGGGCGACCAAAAGAAAATAAGTTCCCTTTTAACAAGCTAGGCCTCTACTTAGGCTGATATTTGGAGGAGAGGCCGAGAATACATAGAAGATCTTGAGTCTGAGGGTTTAAAATTGAAGATCCTATAAATGCAAGGTATTTAGACTCACCACATATTTCTTTTTAAAGAAACTATATTCCAGACACTAAGGCTATAAAGACAAGCAAAGCCATAAAAAGAATGACCATTTTTGATGGCCGTGGGCCATCAATTAAACTTTCTCTATTTTTTATAAATGCACAAAATTTAGATCGAGTTTTACCTTCATAAAATTATTCTTTTTCTGTTCATTTTATCAACAGATGGTTTAGAAGTACTAACGCCATCACAGAATGAACAAGAAAGCAAAACTACAAATCAGAAAGGGTCAATCTATCAGAATGATAACTTGATCTCTCAAAGCCTACAGCTTGCTCAAAACCCCAAAATAATTTCATCAAACAGTATTGTAACTGGAGACAAACAGCCCAGCTCTCTTTGAGTTTTCAGGTCTTTTGTCTTCCATTATTAGTTTATCATATGATTTATTTTTCAAAAAACAAGGATCTGACAAATTTGTGCCACTAAATCCCTTCACTACTTTGATCTTCATTTATGCTTTAGGGCAAAACAGCTTATGTGATGCTCTGCTTTATGGAATGTAGATTCTTTGCCCTTCATGTACAAGCCAAGCTTCCTCACCTCCAAGCATTCTGGAACTGATCGATGGCAAGTGTGCCTCAAAAAGTCTTTTCTTATCCTCAGTAAGAATATATCAATAAATAGGAAAGGATGACGATGCTACCAAAGCCTGTGAGCACAGCTTCTCATTTCATCAGCTCTGCTGATGTTACCTCTGGCTCAGGGATTCCATTTCCTCTGCCTCTATGGGATACATCAGGATTGCTTTGACAGAAAGGCCCAAAGGCATATGGCAGAAAGTTTCTTGCTTTTTAAGCCTGCTTTTACTGGGTCACCAGTTCATCGAAGTAGCTCAAATGATAACCAGGGAGCTGGTAAGGTAATCCAAAGAGTGCTGTCCTCAGATTCTGAGTTAATAAAAAAGAAGGCAAACTCATCTGAGTGAACATACTTTGTTCTCAAGATAAAAAGAAAATAGGGTAGTCCTCTGGCTAATATTATTTTATTTTTATTACAATATTTTTATATTCTTTTCCTTAAGAGATCATGGGTTTTATGTCACAAAAACACGGATGGAAATTCTGACTTTGTCACTGATGAGCATTGTGACTGAGGAAATCAGATTAATCCTATAATCACCTTGAAATCCAGTCATCTCCACTATGTGTGGGTTTGAACCCAGCTCTAAATCAATTGAGATAGTATGCTGAGTGAGGTTTTGTGATGTGTCAATGACATGTGTTCATGTTTTGGATTGTAATAGACACAGAAATAATCACTTAGCATGAATTCTGTTGGAAAAACAAAAAACATACAATCAAAAAACAAAAGCTTAAGACACTTTATCTCTGTCTGGTTAAATACGCCTACCTCAAGAGCTTGAGTTCCCTGACTTCATTCACTATCCCTATACCTTTTGGTGTTTATTGGCCATAATGCATTGAATCATGGTCCCCAAAAGATATGTCCATGCCCAGAACCCTTGGAAATTGCATAGCAAAGGTATGATTAAGGAAATTGCATAGCAAAGGTATGATTAAGGAAATTGCATAGCAAAGAGTTATCCAGAACCCTTGGAAATTGCATAGCAAAGGTATGATTAAGTTAAGGATCTTGAGAGGAATGATTTCTCCTGGATTAGCCAGGTGAGCTTTAAATGCAATTGCATTATCTTTGTGAGAGAAAAACAGGGTTTTGAGACAGAGGAGAAGATCCAGACAGATTAGAGCAATGCACCCACAAGCCAAAAATCATCTGAAGTCCCCAGACGCTGGATATTCCATCTAGCTTTTGGAGGGAGTGTAGCCCTGCACCACCTTGATTTAGCACTTTTGGCCTCTACGACCATGAGAGAATACATTTCTACAGATTTAAGCTATCCAGCTTTTGATAATTCTTTATACCAACCATAGGAGGCTAATGCGTTGCCATTTTATCACTTTGAACCTTCTGTATGTGTTTGGGAAACCTTATCAATAGACTGCTAGGATCTTCAATGTGGAAATCACAGGTTGCTTCTCTTTGCGTTGGATTCAGTACTTAGCACAATTTCTTACACATAGCAGGGGCTAAAAGAAAATTCCTAAATGGAGTATTGAATGGCACATTAGTGAGAGAATTATTCAGGAAACAGTCCCAAAATACAAAGATTAAGAATAGACTGGTAAATATTCGGTAAGGTGGACTGACTTTTAAGAGATCTATCTTTAGGGGAAAAAATAAAATGAAACATTCATTTTTACACTGAACAAATTAAGAGCATGGAACAGTAAGGAACTGTGACTGACAAGTCTAAGATTAATTGACAAGCTAAGGGCAGAATTAGTAACAGAATTTTTGTAGATTGATTATACTTCCAGTGTCCAGTTCAACTTGTAAGGAGCTTGGGAGTGGTCACGGTCTTCCTCACAACAAGAAAAAAGATGGATAAACTGAAAGTCATCGACTCTATTTAGTCATCAGTGAGTCAAAACCACGTGGCAGACTGTTTCCCTTAAGACTAGAGAGATAGGTGAATACAGAGAATCACAGCTTATTGGGTGGATGAGTCCTGAAGTGGAACATAATCTTGTCACTAGTGCCAATCCTAACAGGAAAACAGACTGCGATTGACAAAATGCTAGAATCCCAGTGTGCACTAGCTTGGGAGTTAAAATCTCCACGTGGCCCCAGTCTTTCACAAATTTTATGTCCAGGAGTCCCATCAGGGACTCTAATCAGTGAAGGTTAGAGAAAAATCATCTCCTACATCTGGCAGGGGAAGAGTAAAAGCCACTGCTCTGGAATAGGCCTCTATCTGTTTGTTCTCCTTAACAAGGCCTGCCCTCAAGGGAAACTATTTTAGCAGAGCCTGTTTGGAATTTATCTAAGTCCAACGACCCGGCAGAAGGGAAGTCACCAATTCTAGCCCTCCAGCTCTTTGAAAGAGAAGAAATTAGTAGATGATATATTTAGAATACGTGTTTAGGAAAGAGACGTGTAATGAAAGAGTATTAATTCTTTTAGTGGATTAGAGAAGTTACCACCCAGAGTGACTGGGTAGGGGCATCCTGGCCATCACCAAGACCGTTTGATACAGAATCCAAGAAAATTCAACACCAGGACTCAAGACAACTACTGATGGACTCTGGCAAAATTAATAAATTAATCAAAAATGAGAAAGCATGGAGGTCAGAAAACAATGGATGCTACATAATGGAGCAAGTTCTAGGTTGAAGATGAATGAAAGTCTGAGGAGGAAGACTGTGCAGCAAGACTAGGGAGCAACCAGTCCAAAAGGGGATGGAAGAACTACCTGTAAGAAAATATTATGGTTAGGAACAAGTAGAATAGATCTGCAGGACCATTTGGAGAAAACTATTTAAAAAAAAAATTTTTTTTTTACATTTATTTATTTTTGAGAGACAGAGCACAAGTTGGGGAGGGGCTGAGAGAGAAGGAGACACAAATTCCGAAGCAGGCTCCAGGCTCTGAGCTGTCAGCACAGAGCCTGATGCAGGGCTCCAACCCACAAACTGCGAGATCATGACCTGAGCCGAAGTCGGACACTCAACCGACGGAGCCACCCAGGTGCCCCTGGAGAAAACTATTTTTAAATAGAGAATAAAAGGCAAAGGAAACACTGAAATAATTATCTTCAGGAAAACGTGAGAGTGTACAGAAAGGACATTTAATAATGTGCACAATTGGGTGATGTAGTGAGCACACTTTACATATTTTTCCTCTATGTGTATATTTGTCAATTTCCTTAACTAAAGGGAAGAAAAGAGGTCTTTATATTTCCTAAGGGTGAATTAGTTTTTTAAAAGAATACCCATAAAAATACATATTGCAGAGAAGAGGTTACAGCTAGATTGGTGGTGATCAGCAGATAAATCGCTAATCTGTTGTACATTCTCAGACTTTGTAAAGTTGTACTCCCTGGAAAACATTTTATGTTAAGTGGTACTTATGCATATTTTGGCTTTAACTAGTTTTTTGTTTCTGCAGCAAAATTGTTTAAAATATTATAATACAAGTATATTTTTCCTTCTTCATTTCTCTTTTCTCAGTCTTGTTGAACTTTGTTTTCCCCTTCAAACTCTTTCCCACCTCATTAATTTCCTTCTTTTACAGTCTCATCCCTTCTTAAAATATAGAGCTGTTTCTCTTCTAAAGGATACACAAGAATATGTGCATAGATGGAAATGAACTGGGATTCTGTACACCTAGATTTTGTGCCATTTCATTTTTTTAAATTTTTTTTAACATTTATTTATTTTTGAGACAGAGAGAGACAGAGCATGAATGGGGGGAGGGCCAGAGAGAGAGGGAGACACAGAATCTGAAGCAGGCTCCAGGCTCTGAGCTGTCGGCACAGAGCCTGATGCGGGGCTCGGACTCACGGACCGTGAGATCATGACCTGAGCGAAGTCGGACGCTCAACCGACTGAGCCACCCAGGCGCCCCGATTTTGTGCCATTTCAAATCCATACTTCTGGCATATTATGTTCCCATATAGTACCATTTTATTGTTCTTAAACTGATTAGTTATATTTCCTTGGGTCTCACTTTGTTTCTTCCTTTGATAGGTAACAAAAACACTTCAAGAAATGTATCATTGTGCTCTTAGAATGGTTTTCTCTAAGCATTGTTTGGAGTTCTCAGTTTAATATGGAAATAAATTATTCATATAATTTATGCACTTTGTTGCATAAAAAGTACATACTAAACATGGACTAATATATATTTTCTATCTTCACAATTCTTAGTTCAATCATGTAACATTTATAAAGAATCCTATATATCAATCTTTCTTACAGACTGGTCTACGAAGTTCTACATCAATAATAGTTTCTCACTAATTTATTACTGACAAATAAAAACAGCTACTCTTTGAGGCCTATATTATTATATATAATTTAATATGAGGAAATAGAGACTTAGATGAGTAGTTCTCAAGGTGGCCTTGTTAATAAATAAGAGATGCTGCTGATATTTATATTTAAATTCACACATTTAAATCCAAATTTGATATATATTAAATATTGACTGATATTATAAATATTGATAGATATTGGTGACTATTATATGTCATGATAATTAATGTTATATAATATTCATTTGATTTTGTCTATTTTTTAGACTCACAATAGGCTAGCAAAAAGGAAATAAAACAACTTTTCTATAAGAATAGTTTTTTTTTAATGCATGATGTGGAATTGAAAAGTAAAATTCAAAAGATCAATAATGTATACATAATAATGGATGTTATTGACTTCTTAAATTGTCGAAAGTAAATATGTTAGCATAAGCCTGCACAAGATTTAATTATAGGCTCAAATAGACAGATCCATCTCTAGAAGCAGAGTGTAAAGCATTTTCAGTGACAGGTCATGGAGTCCCTCTTATTGAATTCTGCTCAATAGCTAAAGAAACAGTCATCAATTTGGTGACTTAAACATTTAATTTTCTAGAGACATCAGAGTAAACACCCAGTGGAATGAGAATTATGCACACAATTACAATTTGTATTGCAAAAAACAACTAGCACTGCAAAGTGACATAAAATAAGGTTTGCAACACCTGAGATATTTAACATACTCCTGACTAAGAAAGCTCAGCATTGTAAATATATTTTCCCTTGTGAGTGTGTGTGCGTGTGTGTGTGCACACCAAAAATTAATAAAAATTTCACACTTAAACTAATTAGCTTAAAAATTAGTCTGGAAAAGAAATGGAGAATCATTTACCTCACTTTCTTTGGTACAAGTTTGTACTTCTGTTGGTTTTTCTTGTATAGCCTCGGTCCATATTCATTAAACTGGTCCATCTGGCCATATTCATTAAACTGCTATCTCCAGGCTTATGCCCCACTTGGGTCATGTAAAAAAATAATACAAGATCCAGCCAAGCGGATGGCCTTGTCAATCAACTGCCTCCAACTGTCTAGCAAACCCATCCTGTTCCATGCATTTTCACAATTACTGGGAAAGGACAAGTTCTAAGTTTTTCACTCTCTTTGGGCTTTCAAGATCCTCATGTTCCTCTTTACTTTAAGGTGACAAGATTTTTCACCAACTACACAGAAAAATAGAGCACATTAGGACATAACCTCTTCAAATTCATAGCTCCAAATCCCCAGACACATTTTTTTTCTTCCTGTCCCATATTTACACATCCAAGGCCATCTCTGTACTAGTGGCCTGAATATGACTAAATTTTCAGGAAACTTGTAATATTCATTACTTATTATCTTCTATGAATCTCCTGACTCCCCTCATTTACTAGACATCTTTGACAGCTTAAAAAAATGTTCTTAATGTATCTCTCATAAAGAATATATTAAAAAAATAAACTCTTCACAATATATATGAGGATCCTCTGTGCTATCTTTGCAACTATTCTCTAAAAGCCTAAAATTACTTTGGAACAAGAACTTGAAGGGGCGCCTGGGTGGTGCAGTCGGTTAAGCGTCCGACTTCAGCCAGGTCATGATCTCGCGGTCCGTGAATTCAGCCCCACGTCAGGCTCTGGGCTGATGGCTCAGAGCCTGGAGCCTGTTTCCGATTCTGTGTCTCCCTCTCTCTCTGCCCCTCCCCCGTTCATGCTCTGCCTCTCTCTGTCCCAAAAATAAATAAATGTTGAAAGAAAAATTAAAAAAAAAAAAAAGAACTTGAAGACCTAGAATTCTACTTCCTTTTACCAATGTTAGCCTACATCTCCATTCTTTTTCGTAAACAAATTTTGTGGAAAAAGTTTCTCCACTCCTTTCACTTCCAAACCATTTGGAGTTTATGGTTAATGCCCCAAAGGACCACACCAGGGATTTCCATCCAATACATCTGATAAGCAACTTTAGACTCAACTGTTTTTATTTAGCAGCAGTGTTTCACACAGCCCAGCACACCTCCTTTTTGAAATATGACTATTGTAACTTTCTTTTGTCAAAATAGGATCATAGATTTTTGTTCCCTGAGGTCCTTTGTGTATAAATTCCAACTATCGTGTAGGACTGTCAACCAGGCCCTCTTCTCTCTCCTGGCTTATATTGCTACGTACATGAAATAACTTCCCAATCAAAATCTCTAGTCCAGGCAACTCTGTTGTTATTTATAATGTGCCTACATTTAATAATTCCCATTGGGTGTTTAAAAATACACCCTAGAGTTAATGTAATCAGCTCTCCCTTTACCAATGTTTCCTTCATCCAGACTCTTCAGTTTCAGTGAATGGGCAGCCATTCATCTGTGTTTGAACTATACATCTTTGAGTCATCCTTAAAACACTCCTGCATATTCTCTCACCAATTTGTCACCAAGTCCTCTTTCTACAGTGGACTAAGTCTTTCTGAAGTCCTCCTCAGTCTCAGTTTTATGCAATATTTTTGAATCTACACTCGGACAACTACATTGACTTCCTGAATACTTTTTCCACGTTTATGTTCGTGGAATCCGCTCCACACACCATGACTAGAGTGATCTTTAGAAATACAAATCTAATCATGTGACTCCATGTTTATAATCTTTTCTTATGGCATACAATCTCCAATGTATGGCATGGAAAAATACATGTAACTCCTATCATAGCTTCCCATCCTCCTTGTCTAATCCTAGCTTCCGTTGGCCCAATATTCCTGCCCTCCCCTTATTTTCTTTGGATAAATATGTTTCCATTTCCAGTAGATTTTCACACATGGTTTTCCCTCTGCTTGGAGGATTGTGTCATCACTTTGTCCATTAAAGAATCCTACTCTGTATTCGTATATCACTGTATTTTCTTTAATGTTTATTATTTTTGCGAGAGAGAGAGTACAAGTTGGGGAGGGACAGAGAGAAAGGGGGACAGAGGATGTGAAGCAGGCTCTGCCCTGATAGCAGAGAACCAGATGAGGAGCTCGAACTCAAGAAGCATGAGATCATGACCTGAGCTGAAAACAGGAGTAGGATGCTTAACCGACTGAGCCACCCAGGCTCTCCTACATCTCAGTCAGTTAAAACATCCTCTGACGGTCTTTACCTTACCGGCTCTTTGCTTTTGTCCATCTAGGTTTCCAGAACACCTAGGAGTCTTTCTGTCACTTTGCATAGTGACAGATTTCATAGCAGGACATGATGGACATGTACATACACAACATACATTACATTTCCTTCTGGTAAGAGTATAGTTTATTTAACTTCAAACAATTTCCCTGTCATCTGCATATCTCTGAGGCATTGCACAGAGTAGAGGTTTTCCCTTCACCCCCACTCAAATAACCATGAACTTGTATTGTTCTCAAATGCAGTTTTAGATACACTAAATATTTATTGGCTTGGGCTGCCATAACAAAATATCATATAATAGGTGGCTTAAACCACAGAAATGTATTTTCTCACCATTCTGGAGGCTGGAAAGATCAAGATCCATGTCTGGCAGAATTTACTTTCTGTTGAGAGGGCTCTTCTTGATTTGCAGATATCCATTTTCTTGCTGTGTCCTCACATGACAGGGATAAAGAGATGAGCGAGACAGACGGGCAGATAGAGGTGAGAGATAGGAAGAGATTGAGCTGGCGGGGGAGGGGGAAGATGGACAGAGAGCGAGCTCTCTGGTGTCTCTCCTTATAAGGACACTAACTACACTAACCCTATCCTATCAGGACCTAACTCTTATAACACCATTTAAACTTAATTACCTCTTTATAGGCCATGTCTTCAAACATAGTCACATTAAAGGTTAGAGATTCAGCATATGAATTTTGGGGAAAATACAACTGAGTACCTAGCACTAAATATGGATTGGCTAGCTATATGGCTGAAGTACTGGCTCACTTTTCGATGGTATTCTGTTAGCTGTATTTGTTAACTTACATGGATCAAACATATCTATGTTCCATCAGACTCTTCCAAATTATGAACTTAAACAGCTCTCTTATCTTTAGGGGAATTCTCAAGAAATCCATCCTTAAGTACTTAAGAAGCTACATAGTAAATGTCTTATGGTATATAAGTATATATCTTTATAGATATCTATATAGATATAGATATATAATTATAGTTGACACGTGATGTCACATTAGTACAGGTTACAACATAGTGACGTGACAACTTTATATCTTAGGTTAAACTCATCACAAATGTGGCTATTTTCTGTCACCATACAACACTGTTACAATATCATTAACTATATTCCCTATCCTGCACCTTTCATTCCTGTAACTTCCATAAATTGAAGTCTATGTCTCCCATTCTTTTTCACCCCTTTTGCCTATCACCCAGTCCCTCTCCCCTCTAGTAACCACCAGTTCTTTGTATTTATGGGTCTGTTTTTGCTTTTTGTTCATTTGTTTTGATTTTTAAATTCCACACATAAGTAAAATCACACATTTGTCTTCCTTTTAGTTCACTTAGCATAATACCCTTTAGGTCCACCCATGTTGTCACAAATGGCAAGATCTCATTTTTTTTTTATGGCTGAGTAACATTCCTCTGTGTGGGTGTGAGTGTACATGTATTATAATAAGCAATGTATACTTTTCCAATATTTCATTAGGAAAAATGCATCAGAGCATATATTTTCACTAATTCCATACAAACTGATGTACATACGTTTTTTTGTTTGTTTTTTTGTTTATCTTCCCCATGTTTCATTTTCTCACAAACCTGTGTGGCCACCCAGGCTCTGTTTCTTCTCTTTTTTTCCACACTGGATAGTGACTTTCCCTAAGCTCCTATAAGTTTCCTAAGATGATCTTGAAAAATTTCACATTATTTACCCATTCATTATTAAGAGTATATTAGAATTCATCTTTGCTATTTGAGCATGTCCTAGAGCTTAGGTAGTCTGCCCAAATGGATAATCAAATATTTCTTTCTGGTGAATAACAGAAAATCCACATTAAAGTTTCTCTTTATGTAAATATGAGTTATATCTTATAAATAACATATTTCAACCAGACAGAATAATTTGCAAGTTGAGAATAAAGAACTAAACATTTTAAAATAACATGACTGGATCTCTGAAAATATAGATGTCTGAATTGTAAAATATGGGAAATAGATAGTTACACTATATATGATGGGAAATAGTATATATAATTTCTCGTTACTGATTGTATTTACTATCTTTTAGAGTTTACGTTGGTCTTGGGAGATGTCGGAATATGTCCAATAGTTCTGTTGGTAGTGTTCATGAATTTTTACTAGACATTGGGCTAGTTCATCATCACACTTGTTCAGAAATTCTAAAGGACCACTGAACACACTGAGACTGGTAAAACCAGTATTTTCCCTTATTGACTTATCTGCATATTTTGAGGTGTTAGAGACAAGAATTGGTAGGTTTAACAAGAAACCCTCAGAAAACATCATAATAAATGGCAAAGACCTAAGCAAAGACATTTCCTGGAGACAGAGTTTAGTGTTTCAAGGGAATGGATGGAGATGGGCAGATGAAAAGTAAGACTATAAAAGCTGACCCCATATAATAATTGAACTCTAGACTGAGAAATCAAGGCTAGTCAGTAAGTGGAATGTTGAGAACTTGTGACACATTTCATTTTGAAGGGTTTTGCTTTCTGGATTTTGAGAAAATTTGTAATTTATACAGTTTTCAATTTTTCCAATACTACAGTATAACGCTTTGTTGAAATTTTTCTTGTCCTAGAATATCTACAGTTATTAAACCTATCATGTTTGTTGTGTAGGGATATATAAAAATGTCAGGGAATTAAAGGGAGAACTGGGAGAGTTGTGCTAGCAGAGAATAAACTGCATTCTTTCCAGGGAACTTTGTCCCAGGATTCTAAACATTGGCCCAGGATGAAACTGAGAAAATTGAGGAAAAAGCCAGGATGCTGAGGAGGAGGTTTTAATGGAGAACAAAGGAAAGGGGAAGAATTAACACAGTAGCAACAACAACAAAACATTTGTTTTGTTTTTCATCTGTTTTTTACTGTTGCTGATTCTTCTCATCATCTAAAGTGGTCAAAGTTGCTGATATCATGTGTGTTTTGTTTTTTTAATCCTCGTTGATATATTGCTAGTTATCTAAGATCCTCAGATTTGAGATTATATTTTATTTTTTCATTTATTTTGTTTTTGTATTTAGAAACTACACCATCATATTAAGAGGTTCCAGGTATGATTTTTAATGACTCTAGCAGCCTAGCTTCCTAAATGTTATAGAGAAAGGTAGTTGTGTGATACTAACTAGATATGATTTTACTTCCACAAACGTGAATCCTAACCTATCAACATGTTTTGATATAAATTTATAGATTTAGACATTAATGGGCCATCTTACATTTAGGAATACTTGGAATTCTTATGGGTAATAATAAGACGATACGCTGTAAGACATTTCCTTTGAGATCTCTGCATCCACGGACCATGTTAGTAATCCTGTTTTAAAGTTTTGTCTGCTAATTCTGTCCTGTTATTTCTAGTCTGTTTCTAGTTACTGATTTTTTTCTTTAGTTATGTGTTACATTTCCTTGCTTTTCGTATGTCTAGCAAGTTTTGATTGGCTTTCAGGTAATTTATATGTGTGATTATGTTTTTTGTTTTTGTTTTTTGTTTTTAGTATAATGCCAAAGAGTTGTGGACTTCCTATGTGGTGAGCTATTAACTTATTAACAAACCAGGTTGATTGTGTGAAAGGCTTGCTTCTAAGCCCTTTTGTTTTAAGTGTAGAGTGCTCTTTACATTTGAGATAATTTAGTCCCACTTCTAAGGTATGCTTATAGTTTCACCATAAGGCCCTCTCTATTTCCAAAGTCCCTCTGCTCTAGATACTGTGAACTCAATTTTTTATTTTGTTTGATATCTGGATTTAATTCCTTTCTTCCTGTAAATTGCCTTTCCTGGCTTCAGTGAACCCATTTCATACATTTTCATACAGATACTCAGCTGAAAATTGAAGAAGACTTCTATTGAGACTTTAGAAATGCATACCTTCCTCTATTTTGTTACCCTTCTTTGCAAGTTTTAGCAACTTTTCTTCTTCACGTTATTTCATTTTTGCTCAAAATTAACAAAATTATAGGGTTCTATGTTTCTTGTTAATTGATTTCTTTAAATGCCGGTTGCTTATTCAAACCACAGCGTGGCTAATTATCATACATTAAATATCTAGTTGTCTTTAGGATATTTTTATGGAGTAAAGCTGCCATTTTACTCATATTTTTAACATTTTATTTTCATATTATTTTCGTATAATTTTGCATAATGATCAAAGACTTTAAGTGCTTTTAAGAAATATTTTCTTAGTTCTTCATAATAAGTTAATGTTTTATGAGTTTTACAGAGTATTTTTCAATTTTTAGTGACATTTTTTAGATATGTCCTAACGCTAGAGACACGTACATAACAATGAGAAGTATGATGATGATGATGAAAATTATAATGATGGTAAAAATATTAATAACAACATTTAAAAAATATTAACACCTATTTTTTAAATCTGTTAGTTACAGATTTTGAAAAAACTTTCACATTTCAAGTTCTCATAAGTCTCATGAATTGAAATTTTAGAAATGAAAAATGATTAATTTTTTCACTGGAATTTACACCCCCAATTTTGATATTCACATCAATTTTGTAATTTATGTACTGTGTAATTTGTATATTATTTAAATAAATTTCTAATTCCCTCTCTTTTTACACTTACTGCTATATTTTTTATAATAACTTCTTCACTTCTGGAATTTATATTGGTAATTTTCTTGGATGGGCAGTATGTTTCTCTGAGATTTTTTAATTTTTAAATTTCTTTTTTAATTAAAACAATTTTTAACGTTTATTTTTTTTTTTGAGAGAGAGAGAGAGAGAGAGAGAGAGAGAGCGCGTGCGCGCCAGTGGGGGGAGAGGCAAAAAGAGGGAGATACAGAATCTGTAGCAGGCTCCAGGCTCTGAGTTGTCAGCACAGAGCCCAGCGTGGGTTCTATCTAACCCATAAACCTCAAGATCATGACCTGAGCCAAAGTAGGAGGCTTAACTGACTGAGCCAACAAGGTGCCCCTCTCTGGTAGTTTTTAAAAAAAAATGTTTTAACTCTTATGTGGATCCTGAGAAACTTAATAGAAGACCATGGGCGAGGGGAAGGAAAAAAACAAGTTAGGGAGAGAGCCAAACCACAAGAGTCCCTTAAAAACTGAGAATAAACTGAGGGTTGATGGGGGATGGGAGGGTGGGGAGGGTGGGTGATGGGCATTGAGGAGGGCACCTGTTGGAATGAGCACTGGGTGTTGTATGGAAACCAATTTGACAATAAATTTCATATTAAAAAAATGAATTTTACATTAATTATACATTTAAGAATACTCTTGAGGTGCCTGGATGGCTCAGTTGGTTAAGTGTCTGAATTCGGCTCAGGTCATGATCTCATGCCATGAGTTTGAGCCCCGCATCAGGTTCTCTGCTGTCAGCCCTGCTTCAGATCTTCTGTCCCCCTCTCTCTCTGCCTCTACCCCGACTCATGCTCTTTCTCTTCCCTGTCTCAAAAATAAATAAACATTTAAAAAAACATATTTTTTAATTGCCTCCACCCATGAAGGGATGATGGATGAATGTAGCTTTCTTTTCCATCCCATTATTTCCCCTTATTCACAGTTGATGTCCATTTTCATGGAGAAGCACACTTAGGGAAATTCTAAGCATTGCTGTTGTCACTTTCTCCTTATTATTTACTGCTTTTTTTTTTCAGTCCACTATTTTTAACGGTGTTTAAACTAGAATGTACCTAGGTTTTAATAACTTTTTACCAAATTCTTCTCTACAACATAGGAAACACTTCAAATTATCAGACTTAATGTATTCTTTAATTATTGATGTGGGCCTCTATTAGCTCAGTTAATTCCAAGTGTAATTCTGATGATATTAAGAGGGCTCTCATATATTACTTCATTATCTGCAAATATCACTGTTGTTGACTGGCAATCCAACTTGAAAGAAGCATACGTTTTTAATATTTTGTTCACCTGACTTACAAAAAGAAACTGAACAGAAAATCCAGCATGGTCAGCATTTCCATCTCATCAGTTGGCTCTTGGTTACCCACGTGTATTCCTCATCAGAATGGGGCGCGTGAGGGTGACAGTCAATGGGAATGCACATCACACTGATGCAGAGAAACCAGTCTAAGTGTCCCACATTTTTTTGTATAAGATTCCAGTAACGTGCATGCATCGTATAGCCTGCTTGCCCGCTCTCAGCAACCGATGGCCCGATGTGGTTCCACAGATCAGAAGTTTCACAACCAGCAAGGCAGATATGATATTCCATATTCATCTTCATTTTTTTTATTTCCAAACAAACATTCATGTGAAAACCAGCCCCAGATGTTGTTGTCCCAGGTAGTTCTAGGTCAAGCCAAACTTGATGTCATTGCTTTATTCTCAAATATCATCATCTTCAGATTCCAACTTCTGTTTTCCTCACTACGGTGACAAATTTTGTTTAGTGTTGTCATCTCCATGTAACTTTTGGTAGAGAATCCACCTTTATGTTTCTTGCTCTAATTCATGGCTGTAGTACCCCTTTAAATCCTGTTGGAAGCACACTTTTATTTAAAATTAATAATTGTCCCATTTCCTTGTAAGCTTTTATTTTAAGGGCTTGTTCTCATTCACCCAAGTGATCACCCTTTTTAACTTCAGTATTTTTAAATTATATGCTTATCTAGTTCCCCAGTCATCTTTATAATATATATTTATTTTTTTCCTTTGTGGAAATTGACATAAAATATTTCTTGACTCTATCAGATAATCTGTAAGGAATAGCAGAGATATTTACATTAACTATAGTTTGATTTCATTAGTTCATAGATTTATATCCCTGGGAGAAATATATGGAGAAGTAAATCTTAAGGCAAGTGTAAAGTCTTTCATAAAATTTATCTAACTTAAGAAAAAAATTATACCTATCTGGAACTAACTGCTAAAAAATCTAATTACTAAATTAACGTGAACAGACTTTTTTTTTTCTTTTGATTGGTGGTTATATTAACAAGGGTTAAAAAGGGATGGACAGGTCTTCTATTTGCCTATTTCAGCGATCCATACCAAGTGCAAGTGCTGAGAATAAGAAAATATGATGTTTTATCCATCACCAGCCCTCTCCAAAGTGGTATTGAAATTCAAATGAGTATACTCCTTAGCCTGATTGTTTCCAAATTTTTCCAGTGCATATTTTCATATGTCATCATATAACAAATGATATCATATAGCATCATCATTATCAAAATTAAACTATTATTTTATATATTTCTATTTGTGCAATTAACCACTTAAGAGTTTCTGATGCTAAATAATAAGTAAATAAATGATTTAATAAACAGTCAAATAATTTAGTAACACAACCAGAGTTAGAGTAAATCAAATAATTACACATTATAATCAAATAACCATAAATAATTTGATAATAAAAATATAATAATGATGAAATAGTTATTATTTCATCGATATCCATTTATAAGAGAAGAAATTAAAGAAGGATATTATATATACATTTCTAAGTTTTTATGCTCATAGTTATTTAATATGAAATTGAATCTAGACTTTCTGAATTTATGATCCACTCTCAATAGAAATTTGCCCCACTTATGGGGGCGCCTGGGTGGCGCAGTCGGTTAAGCGTCCGACTTCAGTCAGGTCACGATCTCGCGGTCCGTGAGTTCGAGCCCCGCGTCAGGCTCTGGGCTGATGGCTCAGAGCCTGGAGCCTGTTTCCGATTCTGTGTCTCCCTCTCTCTCTGCCCCTCCCCCATTCATGCTCTGTCTCTCTCTGTCCCAAAAATAAATAAATAAATAAATAAATAAATAAATAAATAAATAAATAAAGAAATTTGCCCCACTTAGAATATCTTCTGTTTGTCATATCACTAGAAATGTGTGTTAATTTATCAGAACACTTATAAAAATTACATAAAACTTGGAAGACCCAAATATATTTCTTCATTTGTTATTAAAGTGTTGAGTTTTATAGGATATAATACATAAAGCTAAAAACTATTTTTCTGTGATTTAAAAAAAAGTCAAGCTCATCAAACATCATATTTACTTGTGCCTTTAAGACAATGAATCAACTTTAATATCATTCTATGGACTTTAAAATCTACACATTTTCTTTGCATAAATTTTATCTTTTATAAATTATAATACAGCAGCCCAATATTATCAAAACATATTTAATTAAATTTAATTAAACTTCGGTGCATTTTTTAAATTCTAAAGATTTTTGTAATTTTTGTTTCATATTTTTAACAATATACTAAATGTATTATGTATTTTAAATGAAATTTTTGATACACTGATGAATAAAAGCATCTTTTCTAGGAGATTTCTGTATAATTGAAAAATCAGGCCTAAACACGGATAAATAATAAAACAGTGTGGTGTTTGCCAGGTGGAATAATTTTGAAAGGTGCAACAGTAGTATTAAGAGGCTAGGGGTGCCTGAGTGGCTCAGTCAGTTAAGTCAGCTCAGGCCATTCATGATCTTGCGGTTTGTGGGTTGAAACGCTGTCAGGCTCGGTGCTGAGAGCTCAGAGGCTATAGCTTCAGATTCTGTCTCCCTTTCTCTCTGCCCCTTCCCCATGCTGTCTCTGTCTCTTTCTCTTTCCCCAAGATAAATAAACCTTAAAAAAAAAAAAGAAAAAGAAAAAGAGGCTAATTATTGGTATTAGATAAAATCCTAAACTTTGAGGTAAAGATAATATCTAAAGGAAATGTAGAACATGACTAGAGTTAAAATGGGGATAACAATGCAGAATTAATTATCTATGAGGAAATACATTTATATAAGAGAAGGGAATGTTTGTGTCCATAAGTTAGACACATGGTATAGGAACATG
The DNA here is from genome assembly GCF_016509475.1 of Prionailurus bengalensis. Classification (NCBI taxonomy): domain Eukaryota; kingdom Metazoa; phylum Chordata; class Mammalia; order Carnivora; family Felidae; genus Prionailurus; species Prionailurus bengalensis. The sequence goes on from NC_057343.1 coordinate 216,911,074, forward strand.
AGAATTAATATCACAGGAAGATTATTAATTCTGTAAACCAAAATCATTAAAGTGAGAGCAAACACTTTGACATGTTTTGCAGTTAAGAATATCACGCTCTATTAATATTTTAGGAAAAAGGGAAGAAAAACAAAACATTATCACACATTTAAACAAATATTATTCTGATTTCCATTCCTGGGGATGAATGTAACAGATTCATAATAAAAGCAACTTAGAACCCAGAATGGCTTTTTTTTCGACTGTATTTATTCTTTAAGGAATGCGTGAAAACAAGTGTGGATTAAAAAAAAAAGACTAAATAAATATAAAAACCTTATGGAAGTCTGTTGTCTTTGCATCTGATTGTGGACACATTGAAGGAAACACTGGAAAAGATAAGAATAGTGACTTCAAAAAAAGTGAAAGATTCCATTGAAGAACTTAATTCTTGGAAATTATGAAAGATAGGAAATACAAAGGAGATATATTTTTATCTGAGAGAATGACAAAAGTTAAAAACAAGAACCTAGGGTTGGTTCAGACTCCAAGTATTTTCGTTGAGAATTTAAATTTGTACAATATTTCTAGAACACATACCCTTTCTTTCTTATATTTTTGAAAATTTGCTTTGGATACATTGTCTCACATATATGTTTGTATGTTCAACATTAAACAATGTATAATGGATACAAAATAGGTTACTAATAGGAATTATAGTAAATTAAAATTTACTAAAATCTCATAGTAACAGGATTTCACATAATTTTTGTGCTTTTCTATATATCTTTTCCTTATTTTCAACATTTTAATTCACAAATGCAATATGCATCATTTACTTCTATTTAAAACTTAAATTCACCTTTTCTTTCAAAGATGCACAAGGGGGAAAAAATGCTGATTTCACATGAACGACTGAAAAGATCTGCAGACAACCCTCTCACTAATATTTCAACTAAGTATTATCTACACCATTTCTATGATGGAGTCCTTCTGTAATACCTGTTAATATCAGAAATGATAATCGTCTGAGAAATGCATTTTATAAGTACTGAACTATATCATAAACCTTATGTTAATATTTTTAAAAATAGAAGTTAAGGATCTGATAGGAATTCTTCATTACAAACAAAATAATATAACATGGTGGCAAAGGGAGAAGTCACTTTTTCTTTAGTAAACAAGTTGTAACCTGGTCAAATACATAAGCGTATATGAGGAGATGCCTGATTCTTCAAAGTAAATATGTAGATTAGATTGCAAGTTGGTTGCACTAGGGCACAATTGCCGTGTTCGGTCCATCCGAGGACTAGTGAAGCATAAGAGTAGTAGCAGTGTGCACATACATAGTTGTCATTTTTAGTGCTGCAAGGGAATTTCCATGTGTGACACTCTGTCAAGGTTGGAAGAGAAATCACATATATCAGAAAATATTAATTACAGGTTATACATAATTGGGGGTCAAGGAGTTGTTAAAGCTAGATTGGATTCATATCATAGACCATAAAGTCAGATAAAGAAAGTTCATGGTATAATTTATTTATTGGAGTTTATCAATATATTTTACATTTTATTAAATATTTTTATTGAAAATGTAATAAGGAGAACAATGAAAAAAACTGAAAAGTAGCCACCTCTGTCATTAAAGACCCATTCATAAACCTCAACCTGAGTCATTCTGATTACTTTCTTGAGGGTAGGCAACTAAAGCAAAAATGACTCAAACACTTTATAGATAATATAGATTTATTCCCATAACAAAATATATAAGAATGAATGCTGAGTTCATAATCGTAAGTCTTCACAATATTTAAGTATTGAATGATCACTATAATTATTAAACATTTTTGCATACCTTAAAAATAGGATTAGACAAATACAGAGCAAAAATATGGTTGTGGCCAATTTTTCATTAACTGCATTTGTTAATCTATTTTCTAGATTTTCCACAATAGATGTATATTACATTGATAATTATGAAAAAATAGATGTAATAGTTAAAAATATTTTCCTCAAAAATTATCTTAAAATGTGTTAGAACTTAAAATTCTTATGGCACACTGATGCCATGCCCATCAAAATAATTCTCATTTTTCTAAACCTTCTCAAATATCTGTATTCTGCGCCAAGACATTTGCCCTGTAGTGCCTCTGTTTTATGGAACCAAGTCTTGCAAAATATCAGTACCTGTGTCTCTTAACTTTATCATAATGCTTATATAAGTAAAAATCATCCACTTAAAATTAGTGAATATGAGAATCAAAGTATCCTTCAAATGATTGCCAGTCACATCAATTCCATGCAGTATTCTGTGGTGCACACATATTATAAGGTGCTCTATTTGTTAATTTAATGTGTCAACTTGCCTGCCCTAGGGGATGACCAGATAGCTGGTAAAACGTTATTTCTGGGTATGTCTTCCAGGGAGTCTTCATAAGTAATTAACATTTGAATCAGTAGATTCAGTAAGGAAAATCCTTCTCACAAATATGGTGGTGGGTACTAGATACCATCCAATCCACTCTGAAGCCCAAATAGAACAAAAATGCAGAGGATGGGCAGTCTCACTATATCAAAAGCTGGGGCATACATTCTCCTGCCCTTGAACACAGAGTTCCTGGTTCTTGGGCCTTTGGACTAACTGAATTACAGCATAGCTTTTCTTGGGTCTCCATATTTTTAGATGGTACATCATCATCTCTCTCAATCTCTCAAATTGCATGAGCCAATTCTCATAATAAATCTCCTCTTATATCTATATATCATATTAACCTGTTTTTCTGGAGCCTAATACAGATGTCAGCCACAAGCGTCATCCTTTCTAAAAAAAATGCAGTCTTAATATATGTGCATATTTTGTCTATTTTCTGAGAACTGCACAAGCATTGGAACAAATGAATTGTATTTGTTAGTATTTAGTGCAAAAATCAAATACATAAAATATATTTTAAGAAAGTTTTAGTTAGGAATCACTGCTCTAAAGGAGGAAATATCTAAATGAAAGTGCTAAAATATTTTGAATTACTAAAATCAGAATATCGTTCTAGATTTCTCATTAAGTCTGTGTTGAAAAATAATGCAAAAACATTTAAGCAAACATCGTAAGTTAAAATATTTGATTTCACAGTCTATAACTGCTGTATATATTTTTTAAAACTACTATTTACATATACTTTATGAATCTGATTTTATGTAACATACTGAGGAGGAAGAGGTATTGAATCAAAATGCTTTAAGAAGCCTAGAACTATGTATATATTCAAAATGTTTATTGAAGAAATTAACTAAAGCTGTATTATACTATTATAAAGTGTTTTGAATGCTTTTCTCAAGAGATTCTTACTGAACTGAAGAGAATAATAATTGAATTATAATTGCATGCCCATACAAGTCAAGATACATTTACTCTTTGTGTAAATATTAGAATAAAACCTTAAGTTTTTTCTTTAATTTTACAGTACGATTGTAGTGCTATAAATAGAAAACTAGCTACCAGATACACCTTATAAAGAATGGAAACAAATTTGCAATTATGAAGGATAGATGAGTAGTTTACATACATTACATTACATACATTATACAAAATGTAACTAGAAAGTAACCGTAAAGCTACAAATTCATTTCTACCAGATTTTATCTAGATTACATTGTTCATTTCCCATTCATTAGTTTTATTTTATTTTTATTTTTTTTGCAAAATTCAAAACTGTTCACACTAATATCTAGGAATCTTTTTTTTTTTTTTGCATTTGCTACTGGTTTCTCTACCCTTTACTGATTACAGTGTTAATTATTAATGCTATTGCTATTATCATCAAAATTTTAAAGATACATAAAGTTGGTAGTATTTTGGTTAGTCATAATCAATGTTTAAAAAGTTTATATATTTTCATATTGTTTTCATAAAATATATACTACATTACTAATAAAGTGAAGAACTTATTTCTCCCCATCTCATTCATTTTTTAACTTCTGTAGGTGACCGTTTATATTTTGCACTTGAATTCTTTTCATCTCTCATTGGAACTTTATCTACCGCCTACATTATCTGTCATCTCATCTTTTAAGTGGATCATCCATGTCTAGAACTATGTCTAACAAATTTTTAAATTTGTTATCTGATGTTTATCTTTTTCATATTGATATGACTTTAAAATAATTGCTGGATGGCAATTTTTTCTTTTTTAAAAAAAAAATTAATGTTTATTCATTTTTGAGAGAGAGAAACCTAGAGAGAGGGAGAAGGAGAGGGAGGGAGAGAGCACGAGAGCAAGCACGAGCTGGGGAGGGTCAGATTGAGAGGGAGACACAGAATCCGAAGCAGACACAGGCTCTGAGCTGTCAGCACAGAGCCCAACACAGGACTTGAACCCACGAACTGTGAGATCATGACTTGAGCTGAAGTCAGACACCCAACCACCTGAGCCATCCAGGCACCCCAAAGGATGGCAATTTTTCCATTTCATATTTTAAGATCTCTTCTACTGTATGTTTTAAACACCTACAATATCTTTTATCATTAAAAAAAATCATTCTGTTTAATTTGGAAAGTCTACTTTCTATATGCTTTTGTTATTGAATGTCATTTAGTTTATCCTTACATTAGACAAGAGTTTAATATTCTATATTATTTCTGATTTTCTTTTTATGTTTAGGGTTTTAATTAACCTATTGTGTTTGTGTGTGTGTATTGTGAGTCCAGTTATATTTTTTTTACAATAAAAGCCAATATATAAAATGTAATGAATAATATCCAATTTCCCCAGTATGTCTGTTGGCATAAATATGAGCAAATTGCATATATGTTTCAACCTGTTTGGGGGCCCCTGGGTGGCTCAGTCAGTTGAGCATCCAAATCTTCATTTCAGCTCAGGTCATGATCTTGTCATTCCTGCTGTCAGTACAGAGCCTGCTTGGGGTTCTGTCTCCCTCTCTCTCTGCCCCTTCCCTGCTCTCTCGCTCTCTCTCTCAAAATAAATGAATAAACATTTAAACAAAAATACATACATACATACATATATAAATAAATAATCTTTTTGGCTCCCTTTATTCTTTTTTGATGATTATTTCTGTTTTTTACTATTCATTCTTCTAGATTACCATACTTTAAATGTATTGGCATAAGATAAGGTATGGGTCTGTCTTAATTCCTTCTTTTAGAATTATCTTGACTATTCAGGAATCCTAACAATTTATTATAAAATTTAAAATTACTAATTCAATACTTACATTTTTATTAAAATTTTACTAAACTTGTGTTAAATTTATAAATGATTTTGGGAGAAACTGGCATCTAAATAATTTGAATCGTTCAAGTCGTACACATTGTATATCTTTCCCTTGTTTTTCCTCTGTGCATAAAAATCTTACGCCCATTTTATTAGATATATTTCTAAGCGTCATTTGTCTTGCTGCCATTTTGAATGTGATCTTTCATTATTATTAAATGTTCTAATTTTAATCACCCACAAGTAGAAACGTTATGGAATTTTTAACATTTTCCTGACTCTGGCAAAACTTCTGGCATAAACTCATTTATTAATTCTAAAATTTTGCCTTGAGGTCCTCTTGGATTTCCTATGGTGACAATTTCATCATCTGTAAATCACTGCAACTTTTTTTTAATTGAACTATAGTTAGCAAACAATATTATATTCGTTTGAGATGTATAACATGGTGATTTGATGATGGTGTACATTGTGAAGTGCTCACCGTGATAAATGTCATCACCATCTGTCACCATCAAGGTTACTACAATACTATTGACTATATTCCCTATACTGGTATAAAATAAGTCACAGGGATGAGAAGTACAGACCTGTCACTCTTCACTTTCCTGTCTACTCCCTGGGCCTTTTATACTCTCTCATCATCTCCAACTCTTGGACCTCATTCCCCTCTTCCTCCTTATTTAAAAAATCTTAATCAGGACTTAAACTAAAATACTAATGAGGTAAAGAAATATGGAGTGTTTTTTTTTAAGTAGGCACCACTTAAAAAATTCATGTCCCTCAGGCACCTGGGTGGCTCAGTCGGTTGAGCAACTGACCTCGGATCACGTCATGATCTCATGGTTCTCCTGAGTGAGTTCGACCTCCACATGGGGCTCTCTGCTGTCAGCACACAGCCTTTGTCAGATCCTACCCCTCTCCTGCTCATGCTGAGATCAAGTGTCAGATGCTTAACTGACTGGGCCACCCAGGAGCCCCGAAGATTTTGGAGTATTTGGTCCTCCTTGTCCTTTGTCTTCTTCCTCTCCCTTGAATATTTTTATTTATACTATAATGCTTACATTCCATTTTTTATTTTTTCTTTTTTTTTTTAATTTTTTTTTCAACGTTTATTTATTTTTGGGACAGAGAACGGGGGAGGGGCAGAGAGAGAGGGAGACACAGAATCGGAAACAGGCTCCAGGCTCTGAGCCATCAGCCATTTTTTCTTTTTTCTTTTTTTTTTTATTTTTTTTTCAACGTTTATTTATTTTTGGGACAGAGAACGCGGGAGGGGCAGAGAGAGAGGGAGACACAGAATCGGAAACAGGCTCCAGGCTCTGAGCCATCAGCCCAGAGCCCAACGCGGGGCTCGAACTCACGGACCGCGAGATCGTGACCTGGCTGAAGTCAGACGCTTAACCGACTGCGCCACCCAGGCGCCCCACATTCCATTTTTTCTTTTTTTTTTTTTTTTTTTTTTTTTAAATTTTTTTTTTCAACGTTTATTTATTTTTGGGACAGAGAGAGACAGAGCATGAACGGGGGAGGGGCAGAGAGAGAGGGAGACACAGAATCGGAAACAGGCTCCAGGCTCTGAGCCATCAGCCCAGAGCCTGACGCGGGGCTCGAACTCCAGACCGCGAGATCGTGACCTGGCTGAAGTCGGACGCTTAACCGACTGCGCCACCCAGGCGCCCCTATTTTTTCTTTAATTCATTAAAATTCAGACTTTTTAATTTCAGAAAGAGATTTAGGGATGCAGGCCTACTTAGGTTATCTAGACTTGTAAATGGTTTTTGAAAAGAATGGTCTATCTCTGTGTATTTGTAGGCAAGCTCTTAACTATGTTCTTCAGATATCCTTTATAGCTTCTTTCTTTTTTGTCAGATGTTTCAAAGTGAGGGATTTTAAAATTTATAACTTTGCAGATTTTTCATATATCTATTATTCCAATTTTTCCTTTATGTATTTCAACATAAGGTATAATTTGGTGCATAAACATCTGTGATTGCTTAATCTTCATGGAGAATTATTCAGTTAATCATTAGCTAAATGTCAATTATTTTTATCTCAATTCTATTTTGCTGCAGTTGATAGTGATATACAAACTTTTTGAAGGATGGGAATATTTGCCAGATTTGTTTAAAGTTACTACTTATTTAGCTAAGCAATGTACTTACCAAGTTCTTTATTGTTTCAGAATTCTGCATTTCTGTGTCATTTCCTCTTTTCTTTAAAGCCAATTTTTTCCTTTGGGGAAATGTTTGGGTTTTTATTTATTACTTATGTTAACTTTAGAAAAGTCAAAATTTTCAAGTATATGGAGATCATTATGATTTCAATACTGGATTTGGGCACAGCATATCTACTTACATAAAGAATGTTATATCTAGAATTATAAGCGATTGACAAGTACTTTCACTTTTAAAAAATTTTGGGGGGCACCTGGGTGGTTCAGGTGGTTAAGTGTCTGACTTTTGATTTCGGCTCAGGTCATGATCTTACAGTTTGTGAGTTCCAGCCCTGCACTCGGCTATGGGTGACAGCACTCTCTCTCCCTTCCTCTCAAAATAAATAAATAAACTTAATTTTTTTTTAATTGTGGTAAAATGCACACACAAAATTGATCACTTTAGCTATTTTTAAGTGTATGTTTTAGTGATATTACCTAGATTTACCTGACTGTGCAAACACTGCTACCATCCATCTCCAGAATTCTTTTCATTTTGCAAAAACGAAACTCTGCATACATTAATAATAATTGTCCATTCTTCTCTAATCCTAGCCCCTGAAAACTACTGCTCAACTTTCTGATTCTGCCAATCACATAAGTGGAACAATGCAGCATTTGTCTTTATGTAAATCGTTTATTTCACATAGCTTAATGTCCGCAAGATTCATTCATGCTGTAGGTGTGTGCCAGAATTTTCTTTCCTCTTATTGCTGAATAATACTCCATTGTATTTATGTACCACATTTTCTTTAATCACATCTGTTAATGGATACTTGGCTTGCTTCTACACTTCGGATTTTGGAAATAATGTTGCTATGCACAAAGGTGTAAAAATATCTCTTTGCTACCCTGCTTTCAATTTTGGGGGGTGCATACTCAGAAGTGTAATTGCTGGATCATATGCCAATTCTACTTTTAATTTTCTGAGGAACCACCAAACTGACTTTCATAGCAGCTCCACTATTTTACATTCCCACCACGTACAGGTGCCAGTTTCTCCACATCCTCACCAATACTTGTTAGGTTCTGTTTTTATTTGTCTTATAGTAGCTCTCCTAATGGGTGGGGGGGTATCTCATTATGGATTTATTTTTATTCCCTAGTGGTTTATGATGTTGAGCATCTTATGTGTTTTTTGCCATTTGTATAGCTTCTTAGAAATCTATTCGAGTGTTTTGCCAATTTTAGACCCAAGTTGTTTGTGGACTCTTTGTCATTTAGTTACGGGAAGATATTTTTGGTTTTTATTTAAAAAGATCCCTGTAGAGTACAGAAGATATAGATAGATGATAGATGGATAGATACATACATACATACATACATACATACATAGTTTGGATTGTGTTTAAGTATGGTGATAAAATATGAAAAAAATATACATTTAAAATGTATAAAATGTATAAAGTTATGTGATTGTAATCCTCTAAAATACTGAATTTCCCGAATAAAATATCAAATGGTATCCAAGGAGATACACCAAAAATATTTTCTTCAGTCATTGACTTACTTTCATTTTTGGTAAAAAAATATTGAATGTATTCTGTGACATATATGTATTTTTGTTTTGTTAAAAATCAGATACCACTAAAAATATTATACTCATTTTATCTTTATTTCCTTCAGGTGTATTGGGTAAGTAAATGCTACAAACGTATTCAAATATAATGATCCAATGGAAAAAAATTGAATGCTGAGGAAATATTTCTAATATAAGGTAAAAAAAAATTAGAGATAGCCAGTGCAAGTGGGTGAGGGGCAGATTGAGAGAGAGAGAGAGAGAGAGAGAGAGAGAGAGAGAGAGAGAGAGAGAATATCAGTATAAAACCTGACATGAGGCTTGATCCCAGGACACTGTGATCATGACCTGAGCCAAAATCAAGAGTTGGATATTCAACTGACTGAGCCACACATGCTCTCATAAAGTGAAATTTTAAAAATATTTGTAGAAATATTAAATTACTGATAAACCAAAGTATAAAATCAATTTAAAAAATTAATCTATTTTACAATAGGAAGCTTTGGTTTGTCCCCAAGAGATTAAAATTTAACTGACTTCGATCATTTCCTAAATTTTAGAATTAAAAAATGTATATTTACATACTTGACAGAAAATATATTCCAGCTGCATTGAGATTAATAAAAGAGCTTAGAATAGTGAAAGGGGTGCCTGGGTGGCTCAGTAGGTTAAGCGACCGACTCTTGTTTTTGGCTCAAGTCATGACCTCAAGGTCTGTGGGTTTGAGCCCTGCATTGGGCTCCGTGCTGACAGCTCAGATTCTGTGTCTACCTCTCTCTCTGCCCACACCCCCCCAACTCATGCTGTATCCTTCTGAAAAATGAATAAACATTAGACAAATTAAAAAAAAAAGAATAATTAGTGAAAAAAGGCAACTATCAGATGTCTCTCATTGTTACCATACCCCCCCCCCCCCCCGTGAGCCACATCAAAAATTACATTTAATTTGAGGCCACATTTTCTAGCTGACTTCTGTAATGGAGCAAATTTGATATTTATGACTATACAGGTATTATCTACAACATGGAAACTTGAATGGTCCAGTAGTTAAGGATATAGGCTTTCAGTCAAACGTGTCTGTTTAAATTTCTGCTTTGCCCTTTAGTCTCCATGTAAACTGAAGCAGATTGTTTAAGTATGTATACCTATATACTTGTGTTGTTTTTTACATGTATGATATGGGGTCCATGATGATAATAAATGGTCATCTTTTGCAGAACTGTGAATATTAGAAGAGTTAGCTAGCATACATTAAGTCCTATGTACCCTAAAAAGTTTACAGTATGACAACAGATGTGGAGGAGAAAATTGATTAGATAAGCAAGGTTTGGGGTGAGAGTAAGTCTAAAGCCTAGATCTACTGCTTGCTAATTTCACTATACATTTGTGTGTTTATATTTATTTTATTTATTATTTTTTAAAGAAATGGGTTCTTTAAAAATTTTTTTTAATTTATTTTGGAGAGAGAGAGAAACAGAGTGTGAGTGGGGTGGAGCAGAGAGAGGTGGAGAAACAGAATCCGAAGCAGGCTCCAGGCTCTGAGCTGACAGCACAGAGCCTGATGCGCGGCTTGAATTCACGAACTGTGAGATCATGCCCTGAGCCGAAGTTGGATGCTTAACCTACTGAGCCACCCTAGCGCCTCATAAATTTGTGTATTTATATTTTAAATGGGGATATTATTTGTTTCATTTCCAAGGGTTGCTATGTGGTTTTAATAGTTTAATTCATTTAAAGGGCTCCATACAGTGACTAATAAAGAAATAAATTTAATATCAACTATTGTTTTAATAAATGATAACCATCAAAATAGTTTTTTTTTTTGCTTTTGGGGCACCTGGATGGTTCAGTTGGTTGAGTGTCCGACTTCGACCCAGGTCATGATCTCATAGTTCATGGGTTTGAGCCTCATGTCAGCTCTTCACTGGCAGCTCAGAATCTCTTTTAGATTCTCTGTCTCCCACTCTCTCTGTGCCTCTTCTGCTCATGTTCATGTGCTGCCTTTCTCTCTCTCTCTCTCTCTCTGTCTGAAAAATAAACATTAAGAATAGTGTTCTTGCTTTAAATAATAATGTACACATTATTTGTTTTATTTATTTTTAAGTTATTCTTACTTACTTCTTACCTCTGAATTTGTTTTTGCAATACCTTATTTCTGTACACCTGCACTTTGCTCTTGCTACAAATTCAATTCATGTCTCCCAGGGTCAGTGGCTCTGACTCTTGTGTAAATATATGGGTGGTTGAAAGATGATTCTGAAGGAACAAACATATACATTTGAGTATATGACAGAATACTTGTGTGAGTATGTATACATATTTTCAGCATACAGATTATGGAAATATTCACCTAGTTATATCTGAGTTCTACTGAGCCATCTCACAGTAAAATCATGATATGACACTCTATTCAGGCTATGACTTGGAATTATTATGCATCCATTTGTACACCAGTATGATAAAGCAGCCTTATAGTATGTCAGTTTGATAGATTTTGTACATTACTAAAATTGTTGCTTATTTTATATTCCCTATTTTTTCCATTTTTTATTGTTTTAAAACATTTACAAATATTTAGAAGAGATTTATACCCAAAGCAACATCTTTGCAAACATCATTCAAGTCTTCTAGTATAATTTGCTCCCAGCTCTAAACACATCTGTCATTTAATGCAATGTTGCTTTATGTTATTCATGAAGAAAAAGAAAAATATCACATAAAATAAGATATATTTTTATAATAATAAATCATGAAAACATAGTTTTATTTAACCAACTAAATAAACATTTATTGGTATTGTAAATAAGTTTAGAAAGATAAATGCCTTTTTAATGAAGTACTTTCTCTGTTGTGTTATGAGACTAAATACTGCATGAACATGTCAGAACCCGTCAAATTTTGTACAAAGTGTTTTTTTATTGGGTAAATCCTGGAAGGAGAAAATGAAATCACTATGCTTCCTATTTAGTCTTAACAATACAAAAAAAAATACAAAATTTGCCTACATTACTTACATTGTTCTTCAAAGACATTTTATGAGTCTTGTTAAACAAGAAATATGGAATTTAGTTTTTAGTTTTAGATAGTGAAGTGGGAAACTATTGATTGATTGATTGTTCTGCAAATGATTCCTTTATATATTTTTGTAAGTTTTTAAAGTCTAGTTACTTAACATATAGTGTAATGTTGGATTCCGGAATGGAATTTATTGATTCATAACTTAAATACAACACCCAGTGCTCATCCCAACAAGTGCCCTCCTTAATACCCATCACCCATTTAGCCCATTCCCCACCACCTCTCCTTCAGTAAGTAATCCTCTCTTCTCTATAGTTAAGAGTTTCTTATGGTTTGCTTCTCTCTTTTTTTTTCCCTTCCCTTATGTCCATCTGTTTTGTTTCTTAAATTCCACATATGAGTAAAATTATATGGTATTTGTCTTTCTCTGTCATATTTTAACTAGCATAATATACTCTAGCTCCATCCACATCATTTCAAATGACAAGATTTCATTCTTTTTGATGGCTAATATTCGATTGTATATGTAATATATGTATTTGTATACATAATATATATATATATATATTTGTATATATATAACATATATATATATTCCATTGTACAATATATATACATATATATATGTATATATATATACACACACACCACATCTTTATCCATTCATCAGTCACATGTGCCCTTTATATCAGTATTTTTGTATCCTTTGAGTAAATACTGGGTAGTAAAATTGCTGAATTGTAAGGTAGTTCTTTTTTTAACTTTTTGGGGGAACTTCCATACTATTTTCCAGGGTGGCTGCACCATTTTGCTTTCTGACCAGTAGTGCAAGAGGGTTCCCCTTTCTCTGCATCCTTGCCAACATCTGTTGTTTCCTGTGCTGTTAATTTCAGCCATTCTGACAGGTGTAAGGTGGTATCTCATTGTGGTTTTGATTTGTATTTCCCTGATGATGAGTGATGTTGAGCATCTTTTCATGTGTCTGTTAGCCATCTGGATGTCATCATCGGAAAAGTCTATTCATGTCTTCTGCCCATTTCTTAACTGGGTTGATTTTGGGTGTTGAGTTTGATAAGTTCTTTATAGATTTTTGGATACTAACATTTTATCAGATATGTCATTTGCAAATATCTTCCCCCATTCCATTGGTTGCCTTTAGTTTTGTTGATGGTTTCCTTCCCTTTGCAGAAGCTTTTTATTTTGATAAAGTTACAAGGGTTGCCTCTGGAAACATGTCTAGTAAGAAGTTACTGCAGCCAATTTCAAAAAGGTCCTGTCTCCTCTGGGATTTCAATGGTTTCCTGTCTCACATTTAGTTCTTTCATCCATTTTGAATTTATTTGTGTGTGTGTGTGTGTGTGTTGTAAGAAAGTGGTCCTGTTTCATTCCTCTGCATGTTGCTGTTCAGTTTTCTCAACACCACTTGTTGAAGAAATTTTTTCCATTGGATATTCTTTCCTGCTTTGTTGAGATTAGTTGACCATATAGTTGTGGGTCCATTTCTGAGTTTTCTATCCTGTTTCATTGATCTATGTGTCTATTTTTATGCCAGTATCATACTGTCTTAATCACTACAGCTTTGTATTATAACTTGAAGTCCAGAATTGTGATGCCTCCAGCTTTGCTTTTCTTTTTTCAAGGTTGGCTTGCTATTCAGAGTCTTATGCAGTTCCATACAAATTTTAGGATTGTTTGTTCTAGATCTGTGAAAAATGCTGGAGATATTTTTATAGGGATTGCATTAAATGTGTAGATTGCTTTGGGTAGTATAGACATATTAACAATATTCTTCTGCTCCATGAGCATGGAATGTCTTTCCGTTTTTTTGTGTGTCCTCTTCCATTTGTCTTATCAATGTTTATAGTTTTCAGAATATAAATCTTTCACCTCTTTGGTTAGATATTTTTCTAGGTATCTTATGGTTTTTGGTTCAGTGGAAATGGGATTAATTTCCTAATTTATCTTTCTGTTGCTTCATTATTGGGGTGTAGAAATGCAACAGATTTCTGTATGTTAATTTTATATCCTGTGACTTTACTGAATTTGTGTATCAGTTCTAGCAATTTCTTGGTTCTTTTTTAGGTTTTGTATATAGAGTATCATGTCATCTGAAAATTGTGAAGGTTTTACTTTTTCCTTGCTGATTGGTTTGGATGCCTTTTCTTTGTTTTGTGTGATTGCTGAGGCTAGGATTTCCAGTACTTATGTAACCCATAACAATGGTGAAAGTGGACATCCCTGTCTTATTCCTGGCCATAGAAGAAAAACTCTGCATTTTTCCCCTTTGAGAATGATATTAGCTGTGGGTTTTTTATATAATGCATTTATTAAATTGAGATATGTTCCCTATAAACCTACTTTGTTGAGATTTTTTTTTTATGAGTGTATGGTCTACTGTGTCAAATGCTTTTTCTACATCTATTGAAAGAATCATATGGTTCTTATCCTTTCTTTTATTAATATGGTGTATCAGGTTGATTTAACTACTTTTGTGGGGCAACTGGGTGGCTCAGTCAATTGAGCATCCGACTTTGCTCAGGTCATGATCTCATGGTTCGTGGGTTTGAGCCCCGCATCGGGTTCTGTGCTGACAGTTCAGAGCCTGGATCCTGCTTAAGATTCTGTGTCTTCCTCTTTCTCTTCTCCTCCCCAGCTGGTGCTCTGTCTGTCTGTCTGTCTCTCTCTCTCTGTCTCTCAAAAATAAATAAACATTAAAAGAAATTTTTAAATAATAATAATAGTAATAATAATAATAATAATAATAATAATAATAATAACTACCCTTTCAGGGGCGCCTGGGTGGCGCAGTCGGTTAAGCGTCCGACTTCAGCCAGGTCATGATCTTGCGGTCCGTGAGTTCGAGCCCCGCGTCAGGCTCTGGGCTGATGGCTCAGAGCCTGGAGCCTGTTTCCGATTCTGTGGCTCCCTCTCTCTCTGCCCCTCCCCCGTTCATGCTCTGTCTCTCTCTGTCCCAAAAATAAATAAACGTGAAAAAAAAATTAAAAAAAAAAAACTACCCTTTCAGCCCAGGAATAAATCCCACTTGATCATGGTGAATGATTCTTTAATGTATTGCTGCATTCAGTTTGCTACAATTTTATTGAGAATTTTTACATCCATTTGCATCAGGGATATTGACCTGTAGTTTTCTTTTTTAGTGAATTCTTTATCTGGTTTTGGTATCAGGGTAATGCTGGCCTCATAGAGTGAATTTGGAAGTTTTTCTTCCTTGTCTATGTTAGGTATAGTTTGGAAATAATATTTTTAACTATTCTTTAACTGTTTGGTAGAATTCTCCTGTGAAACCATCTGTGAAACCTGGACTTTTGTTTGTTGGGAATTTTTGATTACTGATTCAATTTTTTTTGCTGGTTATCAATCTGTTAAAGTTTTATATTTTTTCCAGTTTCAGTTTTGGTAGTTATATGTTTCTAGGAATTTCTCCATTTCTTATTGTTGTCTAATTTGTTGACATAGGGTTTTTCATAATATTCTCTTCTAATTGTTTTTATATCTATCATGTTGGTTGTTATTTCTCCTCTCTCACTTGTGATTTTATTTAATTGAGTCTTTTCTCTTTTTGATAAGTCTGGTCAGGGGTTTATCAATTTTTATTATTATTTTCAAAGAACTGGATCTTGGTTTCATTGATCCATTGTACTGTTTTATTGTTGTTTGTTCCTATATCATTTATTTGTTCTTTAATCTCTATTATCTTTATTTCTTTTTTTTAAAATTTTTTTTTTTCAAACGTTTATTTATTTTTGGGACAGAGAGAGACAGAGCATGAAGGGGGGAGGGGCAGAGAGAGAGGGAGACACAGAATCGGAAACAGGCTCCAGGCTCTGAGCCATCAGCCCAGAGCCCGACGCGGGGCTCGAACTCACGGACCGCGAGATCGTGACCTGGCTGAAGTCGGACGCTCAACCGACTGCGCCACCCAGGCGCCCCAATTATCTTTATTTCTGATGGCATTAGATTTCATTTGTTTTCCTTTTTCTAGCTCCTTAAGGTGTAAGGTTAAGTTGTGTATTTGAGATTTTTCTTCCTTCTTGAAGTAGGTTTGTATTGCTATGTACTTTCCTCTTAGGATTGCTTTTGTTATATCTCCAAGGTTTTGGACCTTTGTGTTTTCATTTCCATTTGTTTCCATGTATTTGTTGTATTTCTTCTTTGATTTCCTGGTTGACCCAGTCATTGTTTAGTATCATGCTGTTTAACCTCCATGTATTTGTGCTCTTTCTAAATTTTTTCTTGTAGTTAACTCCAAGTTTCATAGCGTTGTGGTTAGAAAATATGTGTGGTATGATCTCAATATTTTTGTACTTGTTGACGATTGATTTGTGACCTACTACATAATCTGTTGTGGAGAATGTCCCATGTACACTTGAAAAGTATTTGTATTCTGATGTTCTAGAATGGAATGTTGTAAAAATATGTTAAGTCCATCTAGTCCAGTGCGTCATTCAAAGCCATTGTTTCCTTGTTGATTTTCTGTTTAGATGATCTGTCTATTGATGTAGGTGGCATTTTAAAGTCCCCTACTATTAATGTATTATTATCAATTGGCTCCTTATGTTTGTTATTAATTTTTTATATACTTGGGTACTTCTGCGTTGGGTAGATAAGTATTTACAGTTGTTAGATCCTCTTGCTGGATTGTCCCCTTTATTATGTTATGGCACCCTTCTTCATCTCTTATTACAGTCTTTGTTTTAAAGTCTGGTTTGTCCAATATAAGTATTGCTACTGTGGCTTTCCTTTGACGTCCATTTACATAATAAATGTTTCTCCACCTCCTCACTTTCAATCTGCAGGTGTCTTTAGATCTAAAATAAGTCTAATGTAAGCAGAGTATAGATAGATCTTATATTTTATCCATTATGACACCGTAAGTCTTTTGATTGGAGCATTTAGTCCATTTGCCTTCAGAGTAAGTGTAAACAGATATGAATTTAGTGCTATTTTATTACTTGTTTTGTCATTGGTTTTGGAGATTTTCTCTGTTCCTTTCTTGTCTTTGTCACTTTTGGTCTTTCCTTTCCACTCGAAGAGTCCCCTTTTATAATTCCTTGATAGCTGATTTAGAGGTCTTGAATTACTTCAGTTTTTGTCTGGAAAACTCTTTATCTCTCCTTCTATTCTGAATGATAGCTGGATAGGGGATTCTTGGCTGTAGATTGTCCCCATTAGCACTTTGAACATATCATGCCACTCCCTTCTGGCTTGCCATGTTTCTGTTGAGAAATATGCAGCTAGCCTTATGGGTATTCCCTTAAAAATTAAGAACTTCTTTTGTCTTGTTTCTTTTAAGATTTTTTTCTTTATCACTATATTTTGCCAGTTTAATTACAGTATGTCTTGGGGTTGATCTGCTTTTATTGATTTTAATGGGAGTTCTTGTGCCTCCTGAATCTGTGTGTTTGTTTCCTACCCAAGATTAGGGATGTTTTGAGCTATTATTTCATCAAATAAATTTTCTGCTTCCTTTTACATCTCTCCCTCTTCTGGAATTCCTATAATATGAATGTTAGTATGTTGGATGGAGTCACTGAGTTCCCTAAGTCTATTCTTGTGTTCCATATTTCTTTCCTTTCTTTTGTTCAGTGTCATTATTTTCCATTATTTTATCTTCTATGTCACTTACTCATCCCTCTGCTTTTTCCAGCCTGCTCTTCATTGCATTAAGTATGTTCCAATCTCAATCATTGTAGTTTTCATTTCTGACTGATGTTTATCTCTACGGCAAGGATCTCTGTGAAGTCTTCTCTCCTTTTTTCAAGACCAGCAAGTATTCTTATGACTGCTGCTTTAAATTCTCCATCAGACATGTTACTTATATCTCTTTCATTTAGATTTCTGGCCATGACCTTATCTTGTTGTTTCATTTGGAGTGGATTTGTCTGTTTTGAAATTTTTTTTAACGTTTATTTATTTTTGAGACAGAGAGAGACAGAGCATGAACGGGGGAGGGGCAGAGAGAGAGGGAGACACAGAATTGGAAGCAGGCTCCAGGCTCTGAGCCATCAGCCTGGAGCCCCACACGGGGCTTGAACTCACGGACTGCGAGATCGTGACCTGAGCTGAAGTTGGACGCTTAACCGACTGAGCCACCCAGGCGCCCCTGAATTTGTCTGTTTTGGCATTTTGTCTAAATCTCTGCCTTCTTCAATGTGGCTTCTTCAAGACCTTCAGTTGTGAAGTTTTTTCTGTCAGTCTTCAGGTTGATTTCTTGGATATTTAAAATGATTTGATAGATATCTAGTTGTGTTCATGGAATAAGAGGAGCCTAGCTCCTACTATTGTGCCATTCTCCTTCCCTCCACTACCAGTAGTACCTTGGACAAACTGCTTAACCACTTTGAACTTTGGTTTTCCTGGGTGTTTCTCAATTTTTTTTTTCATGGATCTGGCTTCACTCATTGCCACTTAAAGAAATATTACTTTTCTGTTCAGTTCTGGAGGCTAGAAGTCCAAGATCAAAGTGCTGGCAGGTCTGGTTTCTTCTGAAGCCTTTCTCCTTGGCTTGCTGCCTCTTGTTGTGTGCCTTACCTGTGTGCCCATGTGTGCGTGGTGTCTCTGTGATTGTGGATAGTTTTTAAGGTTCACCTTACCCTCTTTCTCTTCTGCCCTTCATCTGGACAAGCTGATAAGAAAGCCTGAGTGATTGCTCTATTATGTATCAAATAAATCATCTCCCAGTCATCTATCACTTATCAATAAATTATCATATATCCATCATGTTTCAATTATTTATTCATTTATTTTAAAGTTTATTTAGACAGAGAGTGTGCACAAGACTGTGCAAGTGGGGGAGGGCAGAGAGGGAGAGAGAGAATCCCAAGCAGGCTCCATAGCGCTAGCACAGAGCCTGATATGAGGCTCAGTCTCACAAACCATGAGATCATGACCTGAGCTGATATCAAGAGTTGAATGTTTAACACTGAGCCACCTAGGCACCCAATCTATCAATCATTTATTATCTAAATACCATACTTCATCAGTCTTTCATTTATTACATGTCATCAATCTATCATGGATTAGCAATGTATCTTCAAATTATAAGTCCATACTAATAATTCTAGCCATTACACGATCTTAACATTCTTCCTTGCCTTCCCTTGCTTAACATTTCTTACTTCCTTTCTCTGACAGTTATGTGTGTCTTCCAGTTTTATCAATATATTTCTCATTTGCTTACTCAGACAGTAAAACAGAAAATTGTCTCAGAATTGCTCACTCATATCACTGAGGTGAAAAAAAAAATCATGCACTGCATAGGATTCAGCATTTGTGTGCAGTTCTTTTTGTCTTCAAGCGGAGTAGAAATGGTGATAGTACACTATGTTATATGGTTACTCAGTTTCCTTTTCAGTAGCTATAATTATATTCAAAATAAATGCAGTGAGTTTTATTTATTTCTGGTTTCTAGAATCTCTGTTGTATTTTTGAGACAGTACTCTTAATATTCTCTTAATTCGAGTAGCTTTGTAGTATGTCTTTAATTCAGGTAGTGTAAATCCTGTTATTTTGTTCCTCTTTTCCTTGTATTGGATATTCTAGGCACTTTGCATTTCCTATAAATTTTAGATAAATAAAACATTTTTAAATGTTTATTTTTGAGACAGAGAGAGACAGAGTGCAAGCAGGAGAGGGGTAGAGAGAGAAAGAGACACAGGATCTGAAGCAGGCTCCAGCCTCTGAGCTGTCAGCACAGAGCCTGATGTGGGGCTCAAACTCACAAACTGTGAGATCATGACCTGAGCCAAAGTCAGACACTTAACCCACTGAGCCATCCAGGCGCCCCTAAATGAAAGATTTTTAAAAAGGATTCCATATAAAGCCATGGAGATCATACTTATGCTTATTTTGGATTTCTAAATAATTTTGGTAAAATTGATATCTTTTGTAAAGTCTTCTAATCCATAAACTTTGAATATTTTTGCATTTACTTAGGTCTTCCTTAATTTCACTTAGCAGCGTTTTGTAGTTTTTACGGTAAGGTACTGGTTTTGCATAACTTTTGTTAGGTATATGCTTAGGTTTATAGGATGTATATAATAAGACAGTAATCTGCTTTTATTCAAGAGTCAAATATGTGAATAACTTCAATATCTGAAAAGTTGTCTGTTCTATAAACTGAATAATAAAGAAGGCATAATGACAGT
Source organism: Prionailurus bengalensis (assembly GCF_016509475.1). Taxonomy (NCBI): domain Eukaryota; kingdom Metazoa; phylum Chordata; class Mammalia; order Carnivora; family Felidae; genus Prionailurus; species Prionailurus bengalensis. The sequence continues at coordinate 216,931,201 of NC_057343.1, forward strand.
TTTACTAATATTTTAAAAATAAATAGAAATTTGAGGTTATTTTTTTCAGTAAAGCTACCAAATTTATACATTAGTTTCAGGTTTTATCTGTTTGTAGTTATCATAGAGCATTATTTGTGGACCATCTTGTCATTTAAAAATAATGACAGCTGTAATTCTTTTCCAGTCTTAATTTCTTTTGTCCTTGCTTTATTGCATAGGTGACTTTTAAGTACAATATTACAAAAAAATGTGGAGATAATGAAATTTCTTTTCTATTATCAAACTCAGAGGAATATGTGATTTTTCATTCTTAAGTAGAATATTCATTTAATATTGTTTTATCTTTCCAGATTGGAAATTTTTAAAGTTCTGAATTGATTTAGATTTCTCAGTGATTGTCTGTCTGTCTGCCTGTCTGTCTCTCTCTTTTTACCAAGTATTTTAATATATTTATTTGGCAAAAGTTCTTTTTCCCCTCCATTATTCTGTTAATATGCTGGATCACTTTGAATTAATTTTGAATGTTAAACTAATTTGAATTATTGAAATAAATCTCATATAGTCACAATATATTATTGTTTTGTGTATTTCTGAATTATGTTGCATCATATTTTCTTTAGAGTTTTTGTGGTTATGTGTTAATAGAACACATTACCTTTACATTTGTTTTTCTTGTGAGATTTTCATATATGCTTATTCTGGATTCATAATATATGGGTTCAATTATTTTTAAATATAGGGAAATAATTGATTTTTCTATTTTTTCTTGTTTATGTTTTCATGAGTGTTCTTCTTTCCTGAACATTTTGTACATTTCACCTAACAGGTCAAATGTATTACCACAAAGTTGTTTATATTAGCATCTTATTATCATTTGGGACTGAAGGATCTATTATATAGTATAAGTAGTTTGTGGTTTGGTATTCTTTTTGTGATCTGATTTTCAGTGTTTATATAAATTTTATTAACACTTAAATGTCAGTGTTAGGCTTTATTGATTTTCTTTTTTGAAAAATGTTTATTATTTCATTTTTACTTAGACCTAATCATGTCTCTCTTATTGTTTTCTTTGCTACAATAAAAGTTTGGATTATTGTTTTAGTTTTTCTTTTTACTATTTAATTTAAAGTATTCTTTAAACACTTTTTTAACTGCAGTTTCTCCAAACTTGGTATTTTGTTTTCATTACTTCTCATTCTAAAGTATAATTGCCATTGCAATTTTTTTATACATTTCATGTTACTCAATTTCACACATTTAAATTCAATTTATATTTCCTAGTTGTATCTTTGGTTTCTGGTTTAATTCAATTATGTCAAATGAGTATACCATATATGATTTACATTTTCGGGTATTTGGTAAGACTTGTTTTATAGTTCTTTATATAAATTATGTCTTTTGGTAAATAGTCCATGTGTTCAAAGAAAGGATGTATATTTTGCAAGTATTGGATGCATTTTTAGTAAAGGACTTTCTTAGCAATTACTTTGTTGATTGTAGATTTCTACAATGAAAAAGAGCCTTCTTTAACTAGCATTGCACCTTTGATTTCTTCACACTGTAGATAAACAGCTGACATTTCAGGTGATATTCAGATGTGAGTCACATATTTGACAGTTGAGTAGATCTGGGTTACTGAATTGTTAGCAAATATTAAAAGTCTCATTCTACACTGCTGCCACAAAAGGAACACTTTTTTAAAGAAATATTGTCCTTGATTTTTAAATACATGAATCACTTGTTTAAAAAGAAATCTATGTTAATGGATTTACATGGTTATATAAATGATGAGCTAGTCTGTAAATGGATTCCTAGGAAACTCACTACATGTTGAAGAACATATTCTAATAATTTTTCCCCTTGCTGCATTTCAATCCTTTGGATGTGTTTTCAAGCCCAGCTTTAACTGCAGATATTTTATTGTAAACAGAAAAGAAATGTGTCTGAGATCATTTGATATGTCTGTTGGGAAGAGAGGTTTCACAGTTATGAACATTTTCCCAATGCTTTCAATACATCTCCAGTATATTTCACCCTCCTTATTTTATTCTGAAAATATAAGAATAAAGAGTAAATATACAATACATATGCCACCCTTATTAGAAAATAAGCATGAGGATTTGATTAGCCTGAGAGCCAACTGGACCTATTAAATAAAGTTCAGCATTCAGCACCTTTATCCTCCCAATGACAGTTTCAGACAGGATAGGTCTGACTCTGTAGAGAAGAGCTGACAGGTGTTCTCTTTGAGCAAGCTACTCCCAAGTAGAAATAGCACAGATCACAGACAAATTTTGTTTTATTGCTTCCCAATGCAACAAGAATGCTTTATAACAAACCACCTCTAAACTCAGTAGTTTAAAACAATACCTGCTTATTTACTTTTTTTCTCTTTGTGTGTAAGTAGATCTTCAGGCTACCAACCTACTGGGCTTGACTTAAGGCTGCGGTGAGTTTCTTTTTATTTATCTTTTAATGTTTATTTATTTTTGAGAGAGAGAGAGACAGACAGACACGCAGAGAAAGAGGGAGACGTAGAATCCAAGGCAGACTCCAGGCTGAGCTGTCAGCACAGAGCCTGACACAGGGCTTGAACTCATGAACAGTGAGATCACGACCTGAGCCGAAGTCGGACATTCAGCTGACTAAGCCACCCAGGAGCCGCAAGGTTGCAGTGAATTTCAAGTCTGCCCCTGGGTTTCCACATTCTCTTTGCACCTGCACGTAGCTGAACATGCTTTTCTCTCAACAGATCACTGAAGCACAGAATGGAAACAAACCCCTTAAAGGCTTGGCTCAAAAGTAGCCTGTTTACAATTCTGATCACATTTTCTTTCCCAAAGCAAGTCATGTGAATATATACAAATCAGTGGGACTGCAAAGTATAAAAATCATATGAGGGATTAAAAGCCCACGTGATAAAGAGTAAATACGTAATTCCAAATACAGGTAAGAATGGAAAACTGAGGGTAATAATTCCACGCCCTACACACACCCAGTTTTCTAAATTTAGCAATCGAACAAGAAAATTTGCCTCCTCAATAGTAGAGTCAGGAAAAAGTTACTAAGAGGTTCAGTGTTACTAATGTGTCTGCTTTCACAGAATAAAAATATTTTTAATAGGGAATAAAGGTTTCTCTTTAAAAACTAACACATCATTGTTAGTATACTGAGTAGAGATGATAATAAAAATCAGCCTAAAATTACATTTGCTTTCAATAGGGTTTTTCCAGGTAGTCATGAAATATTATTTCATTTTAACTGAAAATGAGAGATAATAATTACTGTAGATGTTGATGATCACACACATTGCAATTTTTATAGACCTCATTCCCTGGCAGCCCAAAGAAATTTGGAGGAAATGAAACAAGAATAACTTGGACCCTATTGCTCTACTTGGAAGTCATTGGATAACAAAGACTGCTCCAAAATCCATGTTAGGACTAAGGCCTTTTATAGAATTTGGACTTTGGACAAGAAAATAAAATTTTAAATTTCATTGTGTGTGAATTGATTGTCTCATTTTTGGAAACGGCTAGTTTTACTATAGAATGCAGGAGAATTTAAACGGACAAAATAGACGAATGTATGGTGTCAGATTATCACCTCACTTTCCAGGGATGATAGTTTTATAAAACTTAAATGAGGATTAAAAAAAAGGAAAAGATAAATATAGACACAGATTTCTTTAAGTTTGCTTAAATGTATTTTTGGAACATATTTTAAAATAACTCCTGGAATGGATAATACTTTAAACTTATCTATATAGAAGCAGAACAAAGGACTTACTCCTAATTTAGAATCTTTGTTCATTCCTTCGCTTTAAAAAATTTCAAAGTTCTTTTGCTTTGAAAAAAACCACATAAAACTGACTTCCTATAGCACCATTCAAAAAAATAAAGTACTTTTCATAAAGTAAGCAAAAATAGGTGATTGTGATTGATGAAGTTTAAAATTTGCCTATAGTATCAAAGACTTTTGGTTTCAATAAGAATTTTTGCTGAAATTTCTTAGATTCTAAGCTACTTTTACATTAACATGTTCATATCCATTAAAAAATGACAATATTTTTAAATTTTTTAATGTTTTTTTTTTTTGAGAGAGAGAGAGAGAGAGTGTGTGTGAGCAGGGGCGGGAGAGGAGCAGAGAGAGAGGGAGACACAGAACTTGGAAGTTGGTTCTAGGCTCCGCGCTGTCAGCACAGAGCCCGACGCAGAACTCAAAGTCATGAACTATGAGATCGTGACCTGAGTGGAAGTTGGAAGCTTAGCCAACTGAGGCATCCTAAATAATAATATTTTAAAGCTAGTACTTTCATCAGCAACAAAACATCTCTTGTTTTACTTTATTAACATTCACTTTCTCATAAAAGATTCAGGACAGCTTATAAGACACACAGTCTAACCTTACATAAAATAATTATTATATATATCATACATGTATATATATGCAGATTCTTATACTTTATGTAAGTAATGAATTATTAACACTGAGTAAACTGTGAAAAATTGATCAGATATTAAAAAAATAAACCTAAAAGCAAAAAAGAAGTTGTAGCTACAATGTCAACAGAGAAAATAATTGAAAATGATTGATTATTTCATAAAAGGAAGGAAAGGAGGAAAAAGAAATTTTACATGGCAGTAAAAAAGAAAATGAATTATTCTTATGCCTAAGACCATGGATGAATCTCAAGCTGCTATGCAGAGGATCAGAAAAAGGACACAGAAAATCCACATAAATGACGCTGTGTGTGTGTGGGGGGGGGGGGGTATCTGTTTGAGGTAAAATTAATGTTTCATAGGGAGAAATACCCCCAGAAATTTGGTTGCCTCCAGATGAGAAATTGAGATAGGAGGAACAAGAGAACTTTGTGGCATAAGAGAAATGTTCTGTACATTGATAGAAGTACATGGATGAATCATTTTTTTTTCTGAATGATCAAATTTAAATATAGAAATAAACGTAATAGATTTGTTTTTCATAGTGGTATGAGTTAGGATTTCTCAAATATTTTCTGTGAATTCTAGATTTAAAAAATTAGTAACTTTATTGAGTTTCTTTTATCACAGATTACAATGTAGAAAGCAGGAGATCACAAATGTAGAAAGAGAATAGACAAGAATGCCCCCCTAGTGTAGATCTGAATTGGAATTTTAGGTATGAGTATAAATTAATGATTATAAGTATAGATTTACATAGCAATCTTTGTATAGAAAATAGCTTTATATAAATCTATACATGTAGTTTTGAATATTTTTATATATGTATGTATATGAATATATAATTCATACATAAATGTTATGTGTACATATGTGTAAGTATGTTTTGTATGTGCATGTATGTTTGTATTTCTTTTTCTAGTTCTCCTTTCTAACAACACCTGGAGCACCTGGGTGGCTCAGTAGGTTGAAGGTCCAACTCTTGATTTCAGCTCAGGGTGTGATTCCAGGGTTGTGGGACCAAGCCCTGTGTCAGGCTCTGTGCTGAGCATGGTCTCTCTCCCTCTGCCTCCTCCCCTGGTCCCTCTCTCTCTCTCTTAAAAAAAAAAAACACATACACACAAATGCACATATACACACACACAAATATACATATATTTAAGAACACCTAGAAACAATGACATACCTTTATCAATGAGTATACCCATCTATATCTTGCTTTAAAGAAATTAATATATTTTTCCTGGGCAATTTTGGATTTACAGTTGCATTGAAACCAGTACAAAGGCTTTCCATAAACCTACTCCTGTTTCCTCCCTCAGTTTTCGTTATTATTATCTCTCATTAGAGTGAGAGCGCTGTTGCATTGATGGGCCAATATTGATACTTTATTATCAATGAAATTTCACAATTGCATTGTTTCTATCTTTGTGTTGTACATTTTTTGAACGTTGACAAACGTATATGGGCATGGATCCTCTCTTAGAGAGTCCTACTCTCTCTCTCTGCTTTGCTCTAGTTATTCCTCTCTCCCTCCTCCCACCCGCACTCTGACCTCCTGGGATTCACTGATCTTTTTACTATGTCCCTAGTTTTGCTTTTATGGACAGACACATATTAAAATCATGCAGTATGTAACATTTTTTATCTGGGTTTCTTTCACCTAGCAATATCATTTAACATCCTACCATATTTTTTTTTCATGGCTTCAGAGTTCATTTCTTCTTATTGCTGAATAGTATACCATTGTATGGATTTCCCATAGTTTGGTTATCCATCCACTGAAGAAGATCTTGGTTTCTTCCAAGTTTGGCCACCACTAATAAAGTTGCTATAAACATTATGTACAGTGTGTGTGTGTGTGTGTGTGTGTGTGTGTGTGTGTGAACATAAGTTTGGAGCTTATTTGGGTAATTGCCTAGGACTGTGATTTCTGGATAGTATTAAGACTGTATTTAGTGTTGGATTAACTGTCAAACGGTATTCCAAAGTGGTGTTACCATTTGTATGTCCACAAGCAATACGTGAGAATTCCTGTTGCTTCAAATTCACACCATCATTTAGTGTTGTGTTTTAGATTTTAGCCATCCTAGTTGGTGTATAGTAGTATCTCATTTTAATTTGTAGTTTTCTCAGGACACATGCTCACAACCCTTTCATATGCTTATTTATGATTTGTATATTTTCTTGGGTGAGATTGCTTTTTAGTAACATTCTTAATTGTGTGGAATGTTTTCTTATTGTTGTGTTTTAAGAGCTCAATATATTCTGTGTAATAGTCATGTATCAGACAGATACATGTCTTTTGCAATCTCCCTACATTGTTTGTCTATTCATTCTCTTAATACTGTCTTTCACAGAGAAGTTTTTATTATTAATGAACATTAATTGTTTTTCTTTTAAGATGGCGCCTTAGGCATTTTTAATTAAATGTCATTGCTAGACTCTAAGAAACAGATTTTTCTCCTATTCTATCTTTTAGGATTTCTACAGTTTTGTGTTTTACATATAGGTCTCTGATCAATTTTGAGTTAATTTTGTAAGAAGTATAAGGCCTTTTTGTTTGTTTTTGTTTTTGCATGTGGATGTCCAGTTTTTACAACAGCATTTTTTTCCCCAAAATAGTCTCCTTTCTCCATTGATTACTTTCACTCCTTTTGAAAGATCAGTTGACTGTATTTGTATTGGTCTATTCCTGGGCTCTCTAATATGTGTCATTGATCTATTTGATATTTTGCCTACACCACACTATCTTGATTACTGTAGCTTTGTAATAAGTCTTGAAAGCAGGTACTGTCATTCCTATGACTTTGTCCTCCTATTACGTTGTGTGTGCTATTTTGGGTGTTTTGCCTTTCTATTTATATTTTTGAGTCCATTTGTTGATATCCACAAAATAAGATAAAATTGAGATTGTGTTGAATTTATATGTCAGTTTGGGAAGAACGGATATGTTTACAATATTGAGTCTTCCTGACCGTGTACGTGTAGTATCTCTGCATATACTTAGATCTTCTTTGATTTTATTCATCAGATATTTATAGTTTTCTTTATATATAAATCTTGTTATACCTGTAATTAAATGATTTTGGTATTAATTGAAATAGTACTGTATTTTAAATTTCATTTTTTGGTTATTTGTTACTGATGTATAAGAAAGCAAATGACTCATGTATTAAATTTATATCCTGCAATTGTTCCATACTTCCTTACTAGTTACCGGGAGTTGTTTTGTTCACTCTTTGGGACTTTCGCCCTAGACAGTCATATAATATGCAAACAAATATAGTTTTATTTCTTCCTTCCCACTTTGTATACCTTTTATGGCCTTCTTTTTTCTTACTGCATTAGTTAGGACTTCCGGCACAACATTGACTAGGAGTGGTGAGGGTAGATATGCTTGCCTTTTCCTATGTCTTAATTCTAGATACAGTTTTCCATGGGAATAGTCTAGGGATCCTTAGAGGAAAGTCTCTTTCCTAAGCTTATGCTAAGAAAGCCTAAGATGACTTGGAATATCTCCTCATTCTAGAAATGAAGAAAATAGCCCAAGAATAATGGGGACAGAGGAAAAGGAAGTAAGGAACAGCATGATGAGATTTTTTCTGAGAACATTTTGGGTAGTTTGGACCTCAAAATAAATAATGACAGCAATTGATTATAATTCATTGAATAAATAAAAATCCTTAACTATTAGTTTTATAAATAAATAAATTAATGGTAAAATTTCCATTTATCAATATAAATGCAATGATAAACTTATATAATCACTAATGCTTGCTAACACTATGGCAGTATAAAGAATTAAAATATTTGTTTAAAGCATGTCTAAAAATTATTAATGACAATGTGAAAAAGAAAAACTTTACATGGGAGAGATGTAGTGGACATCACCTAATCCAAGTGACCAAAATTAACATTACTAATTTTAGGATAAACCAGTATCATGGGGCTTCTAATATGATGCCCCGAGATGGACACATCATGTTTGTAGCAATATTACCAAAATGCACAATTTGAGCCCTAAAAAATACTGTATAAGTCCTAATTAAAGGATATTCTGTAAAAATATCTTACTTTAGTTCATAGGACAGTCAAGGTAAAAAGATAAAATAAAATAAAGGATACTAAGTAATTTTTTCAGATTAAAGTAGACTAAATAGACCTGACAATGATATACGGTGCTTGATGTTGGATTGGATCCTAGCAAGGAAAATTTTTGATAAATTACAGTATTAATATAATTGATAAAATTATTAGTTTAGATAATATTGTTTGTATTCAATCTCTTGATTTTAATAAGTGTTCTGTGGCTAGGTAATAGCATATTTTTGTCTTCAGGATATACTGTATCTAACCTTAGAGGAATGGTGAGTTTGGATAAAAGATATGTAGTAATTTTAGAGGACCTTGGGTGATTCATTTGGTTAAGCGTCCGATTCTTGATCTCAGCTCAGGTCATGATCTCATAGTTCATGGTCTCCTACATCTGGCTCTGCACTGACAGTGTGAAGCCTGCTTGGGATTCTGTCTCCCTCTCACTCTGCCCCTCCCCCACTTGCTCTCCATCTCTCTCTCAAAATAAATAAAAATAAACTTTTAGAAAAGATCTATGGTAATTTCTTGTATAGTCATACAAGACTATATGGGTTAAATCCAAACCACTATAAGAAAGCTAATATGGCTTTATACAAGCTCTAATTTCTTGTATAGTCATACAAGACTATATGGGTTAAATCCAAACCACTATAAGAAAGCTAATATGGCAATAAGGTGAGTATCTCAATAAAGCGGGTCAAAGACTTTTTTGGTTTCCAAGTACATATACAAGTTATGTTTACACTACACTGCAGTATACTAATTATACAAAAATGATAGGTCTTTAAAAATAGTGTACATAACTAAAAATATATTTTATTGCTAAAAAATGCTAACCGTCATCTGTGCTTTCAGCAGGTCATAATAAAAAAATTACAGATCACCATAACAAATATAATAATAATGAAAATGTTTGAAATCTCATGAGAGTTACCAAAATGTGACACAGAGATACAAAATGAGCAAATGCTATTGGAAAAGTGGCACCAATGGTGTTCTTATATTTGTATAGAATGGTACGTGTGAAGCCCAATAAAGCAAAGTACAATAAAACAGGGATGCCTGTGCTAGTCTTATGATATACAATATTACATACATATTATTATTACATATTTATTATTTATACTTTAAGATATGTGTGTGTATAGACACATACATACGTATATGTTAGCTCCTCCCTCTGGAAAGATTGAAAGTACAATAGATCCAGGCATTGTGTTTTATCCTAAAGAAATATATGGAATCTTCTTTACTACTTTCTAATAATATTTCAAAAAGGATATATTTTAGTATGTGAAATTCAGAATAAATATAGAATAAATATTTAGAAGAAGCAAAACTACCCAAACACTTGTGCTTCAAGATTTTGCAAATTCTCAGAGAAAAAAAGCTGTGCCATATAATGAGTTTTCATCAAATAACAGGGAAGTTTCAAAAGACAGTTCTTCTAGCGCCTTGAAATAGAAGTTAATGGTGACATTTTTGCTATTTTCTAATGGCTATTTTCACATAAGAAGTAGATTGTAGATTAATGGATGGGCCTCATAATTGTTAAAATAATTTTCTTTAAAAAAAAATACTTGTGTTTTGGAAACCTATTACTCAATTGATTGTAAAACTGCGATGTGTTGAGAATTTATTACCTACCATGCACTACACTAAGGATTAGCATACAATTGGTCATTTGATGTCTTTCAGGAGACTTGCAAGTTTTATAGTTTGCTTTAAATCACACAAGTAAGGATTAGTGCACAGATTCAAATTGATACTCCAGCTATGTTATTATAATCCCTGTGCAATACAACTTAGTTCCCTGTAATAAGCATTGCTAAATGAAATCATGATAGTGTATGCAAAATGACTTAAATATGCATATGTCACTCTAAGTGATTTTCATCAGCATAAATTCATTGAGCATCTATAAAGATGATGGTTTTACTAGCATTAGATATACAAAGAACAACTATGCCCAAAGTGGATGTGGCAAGAAATAGAGATACCGGGATCTCTGCATAAAACTAAAATTAAAAATAAAAGTTATCTTTTTGCTAAAAACAATCCAATTACATAGAGAGTATTTTCACATTGTACCAAGATAGTATTCGTTAAGGATATCAACATATATCACTTAAAGAGACATTCTAAATCTAAATAAACTTGGGAAATACTGAATTAAGCACAGCTGAATCTCTTACAGGAGTTCTTAGAGCATTTAATATGCAAACTCGTAATTGTATATCACTTAGAAGTTAATGCAATACGCAGCGTACCTCCAGTTCAAATTGCTAGAGAACCGCAGCTTCCTTCCTCACTTTTATCTCCCTAACAAAATATCTCCAGAGTTAGAGCTCCACAGGGTACATGCATTGCAGTTAGAGCAATACTGAGATGATGTGAGAAGCTTCAAGATAGAGGAGGATGAAGTTCGGAAAATCATTAAAATTCAGCTAATTGTCAGGAAACAGACATTTCAGTTATTTTGAAAAGAGAGATCAGAGACTGAGAAAAAAAAAATGTTACTTGATGAGGAGAAAGCTTCCATGCAAGAACTATTATCTGTGTTGTCGAGATAAATGTCAGTGAACAGTGAGGAAATGAAATGTTGAATATAGATTCATTGTAACCATAAATGAATATGGCATCTTGAAAAGAGTATTCATATGGAAAAAAAAAACATTGCAATAAAATTTGTATTATATTTGGTAATAAATAGCAAGGAATTGGAGAAAAAAGACAATGATACATAAAAAGGAACAAGGGAATAATCTGGAGATCAAGGACCCCAATTAACACAAGTCAAGGGCTCCCCCTTGGAAAGGGTGTGGGATGCTATTTGCTATGAGGCAGAAAGGCGCTAGATCAGAGGTTCTCACATGTGGCCCCTGTTCAGTCTCATCACCTAAAGACTTATTTGAAATGCAAAGTCTTAAACTCTGTTAGTGGGCGTGGACTCTATAGCAAATTTCCATAGATTGGATGGTTAGACAACAAGTATTTATTTTTCACAGTTCTGGAAGCTAGAATTGGAAGATCAAGGTTCTGGCATGCTTAGATTTTTGGTGAGGGCCCTTTTCCTGGTTTATAGAGGGGTGCCTTCCTAATTAACTCTAGAGGTGGAGGGGGTGGCTGGCAGTCTGTGTTTTTATAAGCCCTCCAAATGTTTCTGTTTCATCCTTATTTTGAGGACAAATCCATTTCGTGTTAATTTGGAGAAAACAGTGATGTTTTCAGAAAGATGGTGCATGTTCAAAGCATTAACATGAAAAACTCAGAAAATAAAATTACCCCAGCTTCAGTCCTTTTATGGTTACTGATTATGGTGGATTCTCAAGTGGGCTTGTGATTCTGCTGTGTTCTTAGCATTGAAAGGCACACTCGTTTTAAATTGGATGATTTTTTTGTTGTTGTTGTTTCGGTTTTGGTTTCTTTGTCATTTTGCTATTGAGCTGTATGTGGTTCTTAAACATATTTTGGATATAAACTTCTAGTAAAATGTATACTTTGCAAATATTTCCTCCCATTCTTTAAGTTTCTTTTTTCATTTTGTCGATCATTTTTCTTTTACTCTGAAGAAGCTTTTGACTTTGTTATAGTCACAATTATTTTTATTTTGTTGCTTGTGCTTTAGGTGCCATATCAAAGAAAAAAATTCCAAAACCCAAGTCAAGGATCTTTTATCCTATGTTTTCTTATAGGAGTTTCATGGTTTCAGGTCTTAATTTAAACCTTTAATCCATTTTGAGTAATTTTTGTGAGTGGTATAAGATAGGCGTCTAATTTCATTCTTGTACGTGTTAGTATCCAATTTTCCCAGTACCATTTATTGAAGAGTCTATCTTCCCCATGGAGTATTCCAACTGTTTTGTCAAATACAATGGGAAAAGGGCAAATAGACATTTTTCCAAAGTTGGTAATCAAGTGGCCAATGGATACGTCAAAAGTTGCACATTATTAGTCATTAGGGAAATGCAAATCAAAACTACAATGAGATAATACCTCCTACCTGTTAGAATAGCTACCACCAAAAAGACGAGTGGTAACAAATGCTGGTGAAGATGTGGAGAAAAGGGAATATTTATGCACTGTCAGTGGAAATGTAAATTGGTACAGCCACTGTTGAAAAGAGTATGGATATTCCTCTAAAACTTTAAATAGAACTACTATATGATCTAGCAACCTCACTTCTGGGTATATATCCGAAGGAAGTGAAATAGTATGTCAAAGAGATATCTGCCTGCCCATGTTTATTGCAGCGTTACTTAAAATAGCCAGGGCATAAAAATCTTAAAATCTTACGTGTATAGAGACAGTTGAAAGGATGAAGAAAATGTCCATATATTTACACACACACACACACACACACACACACACACACATATAGCCATTAAAAAATGAAGGAAATCCTGCCATTTGTGAAAACATGGGCAGACCTTGAGGTCATTATGCTAAGTGAAAAAGCCAGAAAAGGACAATTATTGTATAATTTCACTTATGTGGAATGTAAAACCAACCAAAATCATAGAAAAAGACAACATATTTGTAGCTTCTGAAATGTGAGGGTGGAGTGTGGTAGAATTGAGTGAAGGTGGTCAAAAGGTACAGACTTTCAGTTATAAAACAAGTACTGGGAATATAATGTACAACATGATGACTATAGTTAACACTGCTTTATGGTATATTTGAAAGCTACTACGAGAGCAGATCCTAAAAATTCTTATCACAAGGAAAAATTGTAACTATATGAGGGGAAGGGTGTTAACCTATTTATTTAAATTTACTTTAATCACTTTGCAGTATGTGCATGTCAAGTCCTTATGCCATACACCTTAAACTTATATAGTGTTGTGTGCCAACTATATCTCAGTGCAACTGGAAAGGAAGGGTGGGAAGGCAGGAGGGAAGAAGGAAGGAAGGAAGGAAGGAAGGAAGGAAGGAAGGAAGGAAGGAAGGGAGGAAGGAAGGAAGGAAGGAAGGAAGGAATACTCATGCAACCACATCTACTTAGAGGGACAAGTGAAATTGGTGTCTGGGTGATGTCTGAGACTATAGGAAGGGACTGAGATTTAGACTTCCCAACAAATGCAAAAACTAGATTCATTAATGGAGACACTGTCTTCAGTGTCTCAAGGTTCACTATCTCAAGGCTCACTATCTCAATACTCAGATAAAAATATTTAGGGTATAATTTATGAAACAGTGCCAGGTGACAAGGTCCTGTATAGTGCCACAGTGTTAATGAATAATTACACTAAGGTTTAGCTGTCACAGGAGTCCATCAATTTTTAAAATTGCTAGATCAGATTGAAAAATAGGCCATGCGAGCTGGAGGAGGAAATATATATATATATATATCCATATATATATATACATGTATATATATATATACACACACACACACACACACATATATATATATATGGAGGAATTGCTGAAGTTATTAAAGAAGCTAAAAGTACTTGATATGAGATTGTTGAGAGAGCAAATAAAATAGAAAGTAAAAGAAAGAAAATTGGTGAAACATAAGAAAGAGTAATTGAACAAAGGCTTTCAGCTAGTTTGCACAATTAAGGAATATGCTGACCTTTCTCTCTGTCTTCCCCTGCCATCCCGGCAGATTGAGGCTAGTAGGAAAATACATTTCTAAAGGATTCAGCAGAAGAATTTGCCATAGATCAGAGGTGACCTTTATTTAACACAAATATACAAAAAGTATCCTTTTTGAAAAAGTAGAAAATGAGTAAGAGGACAGGGTACCTCAAACAGAACAAGGTACAACACAATACTATACCAAAGAATGGAGGATTAGGCTTGAAAAGTTTGTATTTAAACTGTATTTATTCTGATTCTGTTTACCAGGTCACTATTTGACCTTATTTCAGCTACTTAGATGGCTTTACTTCCTTCTGAGAGAATGTACAGTAGATTGACATGAAGATCTGGTAATTACTCCCTCACATTGTAATATCCCGTATGAATTCTAGAGGATATTAAGCTTCCAAAATTTTACTGGTATGAGTACCTTTAAAATATCTTGAATGGGGTCGCCTGGATGGCTCAGTCAGTTAAGCCTTGGACTTCTGTTCAGGTCACGATATCACCCTTATGGGTTCGAGCCCCATGTCAGGCTCTGTGCTGACAGCCCAGAGCCTGGAGCCTGCTTCAGACTCTGTGTCTCCCTCTCTCCCTTTCCCTCCCCTGCTCGCACTCTGTCTCTCTCTCTCAAAAATAAACAAAAAAAAAAATTTAAAAATATATATTATTGAACAAGTTAATCATGGAGAATTCTAACCCTACCAAATTGGAAGAAGCCATCAGAATAATTACCAGACATTTTATTTCTTTTGAATAAGACTATAAAGATCATAACATTATTTTTATTTTTTAAAACATTACTGATTATATTTTTCTGTATCATACAATTGTCTCTAAATGAATAAATGATGTATACGGTCAAATGTACACACTTTAAAGAATTTATGTGCATCAAATTTTCCTAAGTAGGCATGTACTTTTTAGTTTCTTTTTTAATTTTTTTTCAACGTTTATTTATTTTTGTGACAGAGAGAGACAGAGCATGAACGGGGGAGGGGCAGAGAGAGAGGGAGACACAGAATCGGAAACAGGCTCCAGGCTCTGAGCCATCAGCCCAGAGCCTGACGCCGGGGCTCAAACTCACGGACCGCGAGATCGTGACCTGGCTGAAGTCGGACGCTTAACCGACTGCGCCACCCAGGCGCCCCTTTTAGTTTCTTTATCCATGTAATAAAGCTTAAAATTTGGGCTTAGTTCAATATCAATTGAATCAGGTTTAACCATGGCAGTTGTGTTTCCAATGGCCTAGGCATCAGCACTTGGAATAAATCAGGTCAGATTTTTAAGTTAGGGTGTTTATTTGCATTATGAGAAAAAAAATAAGTAAAAGTATAAATATTATTTGTGTTGGTGAACTATCTGAAACAAGTGTCTTTGGTGGAAAAATGAGTTTTCTCCCATAAAAACAAAAACAAAAACAAAAAACAAAAAAACACAACTCCTTAATTGGCATTGATATGTGGTGTTATGCAAGCCTCTTAAATTGAGCTAAGAAGTATTTATGCCTCTTCTATTGTCTAAAACATTTTGTGTGGATTGGTATGACTCATTCTAAAATGTTTGATAAAAATTTACCTGAAACGGGTGCCTGGGTGGCTCAGCTGGTTACAAGTGCCCAGCTTCGGCTCAGGTCATGATCTCACAATTTGTGAGTTCAAGCCCCGTGTTGGGCTCTGTGCTGATGGCTCGGGACCTGGAGTCTGCTTTGGATTCTGTGTCTCCCTCTTTCTCTGCTCCTCCCTTGCTCACTCTCTCTCTCTCTCTCTCAAATATAATAAAGATTTTTTAAAAATTAAAAAAAAAATTACCCGGAACAGTCTTGGTCTGAGATTTTCTTGGCATAAAGTTTTGTTTTGTTTTGTTTTTAAATAAAAGTTCAATTATTTTAACAGATTCAGGAGTACGTGAGGTTATATTTTTGTGTGTAACTTTTGGTAATTTGCCTTTTCAAGGCATCTCTCAACTAATATTAGTGTGGTTTTCTGTAGACCATTCAGAAATTCTTGATCCCCTCAGATAATATGACAGAAGCTCACATGTTAACAAAGATATTTAAGGCAGAACTTTAATGTTTAATGTTCCCTTCCCCACATAAATGCAGTGTATAACTGTGATTGGAAACTAATGAATTAATGATATTAATATCCACATAACTTGTCATTGAGACCCTGTTAATCTGTTCTAGCAGAGATAACACATTTGGGACAGCATCTGCAATTGAAGCTATTGCTGGTTCAATTTGTGATCCACTCTCTTCCAGTATTCATTTGTTGTTGGGTTTTTTTGTTGTTCTGATTTGTTTTTGTTTGTTTGTTTGTTTCCTAGAGACCAGACTTGGGAATTAAATAGGGATATAATGGGCACCAGTAAATCTTTGTCAATTAAGACAAACCAAAATTCTCCAACCACCATCAGTGATCGGGCCCTAAGTGTCAGAAAACCCAAAGAAAATCCAGTTCCAAATCCCATTTTAGGATCTGTTTCCAAAAATGACTTCTGTTACCAATTGTTGTCAATCAGTTTCCCTTGGAAATAGACTCTGAAATGCAAATTTGTGTGAACGTGTGAAGATAGTTTATTTTGTAGCATTGTGTAGGGTAGGATTGCACACAGGGAGAAGTTGAGAATGGGGATGCACATAGGCCTCAGCCAAACCTACATGGAGCTCTGAAATTTGGATGGCCATTTACAAATAAAAAAAAAGGGCTGAGATGCTTCAACAAATCGGTGGATTTCCTTTCTGAGGTAAGTTATAGCCATGGGAAAGGCACTTCCTTTTGGTTAAGGGCAGTTCCTGAGAAGGGGCCCAGCTATGAGTGTCAGCAGGTTATTGATCCCAGCAACTGAAAGGATGAGGATTTCAGAATTAGCAGATGATTTATTAGCTCTATGTAAGACCCATCTCAAACTCTTTAAAGTCCCCATAACTGGGCACCAATCTGGCCTCCTAGTTTTGTTTTGTTTTTTTCAGAGAATTACACAGCATCTTCTTTAACATTAATTATTATCACTTTTATATATGTAAATATTATAGCAAAATTTTGGATAAGTGATCAAAATTACTTGCATTTTGATGAGTAATGCAAGGAAGGTTTTATGTGCTAATTACTGGTCATGCCTTAAAATTAAATTTTTTATTGTATAATTAACAGTATTATATTAGTTTCAGGTTACAATATGATGATTTAACAATTCTGTATATTATTCAGTACTCAGGTGAACTTTTGATCTCCTTTATCTTTATCACACCTACCACCACCTACCTCCCCTCGGGCAACTATCAGTTTGTTCTCTGTATTTGAGAGTCTGGCTTGTGTCTCTTTTTTCTTTGTCCATTTTCTCTCGACAGATCCAGGTCTTAACTGGCTAAAAGATCTCACACATAATTAGCTAAAAGCTATTTTACTCCTACATTTAATTGACTAAAAGAACTTTTACTCTCTTTTCACAAACTAAGTTATGTTGAAAATTCACCCACAGTCTTTCTAAATCCCAAATAAAATTATCAGACTGATTTCTATAATTATGTGAATGCATCTTCTCTTGTTGATCACTCGAGTTGGAAATCTTAAAGAACCTTCAAACATTCATTCTCTTTGTTCCTCATATTCATAGTCAATATTATCATTTTTAGTTACTATTGCCTTCTTTCTACATTAAACGCATTACTCTAGCGCAGTCTTTACTCATTCCGTCTGTTCTAGTGCAATTGCTTTGAAATTAGGGTTTTTAACTTTTAATCTCTTTTATCAATTACTGGTAGATTATATTCATAAAATTTGTTTCTGAATATACTCCCCTAACATGAAATACTAAGAAACCTAGAATATTTATCTTAGGACCTAGAATAATTATGGGCAACTAAGCATTGAATTAAAGATTCTCCAAAATCTAAATGAACCTTCTTCTCCAGCTTTTGCTCCTACTGTTTCTCAGGTAGATTTTGTTCTTCAGTAAGTCAACCTCTGTATTTTTTTTACTCATCCTACCCTCTGTTTTTATCTATGCTTATCACCTCTAGTAGATATCTCTCTACCCATTGTCCCTTTGAAAATACTCCTTCTTCCTGAAAAATTTTATCTTGAATCAGAAATTCATTTCTTTTGTGTCTCATAGCACTTTAAAATTTTCATAGGGCTTATCACATTTTGACTTTACTGCAGTTTTATATGTATGCCTTATCTCTTGTTGACATATAACATCCTTGAGGATTGGAATGTATAAATTCCTATTCATTTATAAAACATAATCTTTATTTGTTGTTAAAGAAAATGTTGGACAATCATTGAAAATCATTTTTTTAGTTATTCTGGTATTGATAAATGATGGTGTGACATTCTTGATCATTAAATGGAAAGATTTCACTATTATGCATATCCTATCCTTGAGAATAGAGATGAATTGACAGCCGGATTAATATATTCGTTATTGGGGTGCCTGGGTGGTTCAGTTGGTTAAGCGGCCAACTTTGGCTCAGGTCATGATCTCCAGTTTGTGAGTTCGAGCCTCATGTCGGGCTCTGTGCAGATAGCTCAGAGCCTGGAGCCTGCTTCATATTCTGTCTCCCTCGTGCTCTGCCCCTCCCTCACTCATGCTCTCTTTCAAAACTGAATAAACGTTAAAAAAATTTTTTTTAATAAATATATTAGTTAGAAGACATAGATAAATGCCAAATGAAATTTCACTGGTTAGGATTTTCAAATATAAAATATGCAAGAGAAACACAATTATTTTCTAATGTATACAAGTAAAAGTGATGTGCGTCTGAACGTGTTCATCAAAATAAAGGGAGATTTTTACCGAAGTGATATTGGCATTCAAAGTTCAGGAACATTTTAATTGGAATAGATATTATTTATGCTTATTTTGTAACCAAAAGATATTAACCATCATTTACAAGGTTAGAATTTAAACCATTTTGTGAAGAAATGGCACAGAAATACAAGATTCTAGAGTGTAATACATATAGATATATGTGTATATACGTTTGAATATATGAGAAATGTAGTGGCAATGTAAATACTGATGTTTCTTGGATTGAGATGAAGTATTTTTTTATGAAAGAACAGTGTTTCACAGTGATATTCATTAAAAAAGTCCTTCATCAAGGACTTTTGCAAGTATTTTGTCCAGTCTTACTTAACTTTTCATTTTCCTGTGTCTTTTGAAGAGTAAACATTTTAATTTTGTCTTTTTAATGGTGAATGCTTTATCTATTCCAAGAAACGTTTGCCAAACCATTGAATACAAAAATATTTCTCTTATGTTAGAACTTTTGTAGCTTTAGATATTATTGGTTCTATGATCCTCTGGAGTTAATTTTTATATATTATATGAGGTAATGATTGACTCAAGTATATTTTCTTCTACTTCAATATCCAACAATTCAAAACCATTTGGTGGAAAAAGGGTGTTTTTGTTATGCCAGTACATTTATGTGCTTTGTTGGAAATCAGACGCATGTATGTACCTATTTCTGCACTTTCTCTACTCTGTAAATTTTGATAAATAATTATATCTTTATGCCAATATAATATTGTCTTCATTAGCATAGTTTTATAGCATTCTTGAAATTATATGTTACAAGTCCTCTAAGTTTAATCTGCATTTTCAAAATTGCTTGGCTATAAGAAGTTATTTCCATATCCATATAAATTGTAGAATCAGCTTATTAAATTTTACAGAAGAGTTTGCTGGAATTTTGATTGGAATTATAACTAATAGAATGATTTGATACTTTAACAATATTGAATCTTCTAATCTATGAGTGTAAAACACTTTTCCATTAATTTTGTTTTAAGTTTGTTTATTTATTTTGAGAGAGACAGAGAGAAAGAGAGAGAAGAAGAGAGAGGGACAGAGAATCCCAAGCAGTCTCTGTGCTCTCAATACAGACCCCAATGCTGGGCTTGATCCTGTGAACTGTGAGATCATGACCTGAGCTGAAATCAAGAGCTGGACACTTATCCAACTGAGCCACACAGACTTCCCTGATTTTGGTCCTCTTTAATGTCCTCAGCAAGGTTATGTAGTTTTTGTGCTCAGGACTTCCCCACATTTTAAATTTATGCCATTGCATATGGTATTTTATTTCAATCTCATATACTTTGCTGTGGATATATAAATATATATTTAATTTAATAAACTTCTTTGCTACATTTATTAGTTCTGATGGCTTTTTGAAAATTCTTAATGTTATTCTACATAAAGGATAATGTCCTTTGCAAATAAAGAAAATTTCATTCTTTCAAAGCCACAAGGTTTTAATTTATTTTTCTTGTCTTATTGCAGTCATTTAAAAAAAATGATGTACAAAATTAAATAGAAGTGTTAAGTAAAGACATTCTTTACTTGTTTCTGATCTTATTGGAGAGAGATTTAATCTTTCACCAGTGGAATGACGTTAGCTGTAGGTTTAACAGTTGAGGATATTTCCTTTAATTCTTACCTTGCTAAAAATTTTTACCATGAATTCCTTAGGTGTTGAATTTTGTTGTCAAATATTTTTTTCTCTATTATCTTTCATTGATTTTTTTTGGTTTTTTACCTTCCTATATTGACTTTGGCTCTAGATTATTATTTCTTTAGTGTCTTGAAGTAGAAGTTTGGAACACTACTTTTACATATCTTTTTAAATATAAATATTTAATTCTATATATTGTCTTCTAAATACTGCATTGATATCTTCCCACATATTTTGATGTGTTATTTTTATATCTGATTTCATTAAAAACAAATACCAGTATCCCATCTTTTATTAGTTTGTTATTTAGAGGTGTACTATTTAATATCCACATATTTAGGGGGGGTACCTCTTTATCTTTTATTGTTGCCTAGTTTATTTCCTCTGTGGAAAAAGCAATATTCTATTTTATTAAATCTTTGCATTTATTGAAACATGTTCCATGACTTAGAAATGGGTAATCAGATACTTTTTGCTAGAGTGTTATATAAATGCCACTTAAGTTAGTTGATATTGACCAATTCATCTTTTGTCCTTAATTACTTTTTTCCTACTTCTTTTATTAATTTTTATGAGCAGAGTACTAAAAAGTCTCTATAATTTTGGCTGCATCTACTTCTCTTTGCCATCCTGTCAGTTTTGTCTTCTGGCTGAAATGAGTATTTTATCATTATGACGCATCTTTCTTTGTCCCTGGTAATATTCACTTTCTGAACTCATGTTTGCCTGATATTAGTTTAGTCTATCCAGGTTTCCTCAGATTGCATCTGGATGATTATCTTTTTATAATCTATTATTTTAACCTATGGCCCTTTTATTTAAAATGGGATTACATACATATCATATGCCACATCTGACTTTTTCATTTAGCTTGATAAAACTTTTAACTAGAGTATTTAGTCAACTTATATTTACTGTAAATATTGTTAGGGTTTGGTTTAAACCTAGCATCATGTTCACTATCACCTATTCTTTTTTTCCTTTTCTGTTTGCTTTTACATTGAGTATTCTATTCACTTATTACTGATAATTTCCTGTTTATATTTTTAGTGCTTTCTCTAGGGTTGACATAAAACAATCATAAGTGATAATATTACATGCTATAATTTTAAAAAAATATTCTACTTGTTTGCTTTTACACAATTATCTTTTAAAGAGAATAAAATTATGAAAATATTTTATATATTTGTTCATATGTATTTTTATGATGCTCTTTATTCTTTAATGTAAATATAACATTTTGTAAGGAATATTTTTTCTTTTGAGAATTTGCTTTACCTTCTCTTAAATGCACATATGTAATGGTTATCTTAGCTTTCATTACTCAAAAGTACTCTTCAAATTTATTTTGAGATAAATTTTTGCTAAATAATTCTGGGTTAACAGATTTTTCCTCTTGCAGTGATTTAAAATGGTATTTGATATTGTTTTTGTTACCAGTATGACTTATATGAGAAATCTGTGATCCTCATCTCTGTTATCTTTATATATCAGTCTTTCTCTGGGTGCCTTTATGAATTTAAGCTTCATGAATTAATACCAATAACTGAATTATGACATTTTCTGTTTCTTTTCTGTTTGTGATTAGTTTAATTTACTGAATTTGTGGCTCTATACATTTTACTAAATTTGGGAAAAACATTTTCTATGATTTCTTCAAATACTTTTCTACTCAGTCATTATTTTTGTCTCAGAGTATCCTGAAGATCTTATTTTCAATTTTTTTTCTATTTTTGAGTCTTTTCTCTTGTTATTATAAAATTTACTTTTATCCCATTATTTTATCCCATCAATTTTTTTACTCTTTAAAATTTCAGATATTGTATTTTGTATTTCTAGAATTTCTTTTATGTTTATGTCTTCCATTGATTTCCTCATTATGTTTATTATTTCCTTTGTATCTCTGAATATGTTTAAAAGATGGTTGTTTTAAGGTCCCTTTTTTTGTCTTAATTTCATAATGACTTTCATCTCTATAAATTTTCATTTTCTTAATTCTCTTGCTTATATCATTTTCCTGCTTCTTTGCATGTTGAGTAAATTTTGACTAGATGCTAACATTTAACTTTTTATGTTTTTGGAGTGCTTTGTTTCTCTAATTGTATTTTCTGTTCCTAGAAGCTCATTTCCACACTTTTGTGGCTGTTTTCAAGCTTTGTTATGGCAGGTTGAGAGCAATTTTTATTTTGGGGTTAATTTCTCTTTGAAACACATCATCTGAAGAATGTAATTGAATGTATTATAACATATGTTCACTTGGTCTATTATGAAACATAGCTATTCAAAATCTTTTATGAATTCTGATAATTATATATCCTACTACTTTCAAATACTTCTTTCCTTAAAGAGAAGTTTAGGAAGTTTTCTACCATTCATATGCAAAACTTTCTTCTCTGGCTCTCTGCAACTCAATTTCCAGTGCCCTTATACATGTAAAGTCCAGCCTCTTTCCTTAGCCCACTGAGAATGTTAAGTCTACTTTGGTCTCTTTCTGTGCTGTGATTTAGAACTGCCTTCAGACAGTGCACTGGGACCATTATTGGATTCACCTAATTTATTTTCCTTCTCAGTGGTCAGAGAAGACCACTCAGTGGTCATGTGTGCATGAGTGAGGTTAGGGGCAGAGAGAGAGCGAGAGTGAATCCCAAGCAGGCACCACACTGCCAGTGCAGAACCGCTTGATCTCATGAACCGTGAGATCTTGACCTGAGCCGAAATCAAGAGACAGATGCTTAACAAACTGAGCCATCCAGGTGCTCCTCACCTCATCCTTTTTCAAATATTTTTTCTCTTAGATTTTTATGTAATCTCAAATCCTCCCAGTTGCTAAAATCTTGGTCATAGTTTTTATTTTTTTTATTATTATAGTTGACATAAAATTTTATGTTAGTTTCAGTTACACAACACAGTGATTTGGCATTTATATACATTATGGAATAATTCCCATTATAAGTTTAATTACCATCTGTCACCATCAAGTTATAATATTATTGACTCTAGTTTGTATGCTGTACTTTACATCCCTGTGACTTATTTATTTTATAACAAAGTTTGTACTTATTTTTTTTTAATTTTTTTAATGTTTATTCATTTTTTGACAGACAAAGGGCAAGTGGGGTTGGAGTAGGGAGAGAGGGAGACACAGAATCTGAGGCAGGCTCCAGGCTCTGAGCTGTCAGCACGTAGCAGAAGGGGCTCAAACTCAGGAACCACAAAATCATGACCTGAGCAGAAGGTCGGATGCCTAATTAACTGAGCCACCAAGGTACCCCAGAAAGTTTGTACCTCTTAATCTCTTCACCTATTTTACTTATCCCCCCTCCCACCACTCTCCTCTCTGGCAACCACTAGTTTATTCTCTGTATTTATGAGTCAGTTTCTGTCTTGTTTGTTCATTCGTTTTGCTTTTAAGATTTCACATATAAGTGAAATCATATGGCATTTGTCTATCTCTCTGTTACTTTTTTCAGTTAGCATAGTACTCTCAAAGTTCATCTATGCTGTCACAAATAGCAAGATTTTGTTCTTTTTTATGGCTGAGTAATATTTTATTGTGTATATCACAGCTTTTATCCATTTAGCTGTCAATGAACATTTAGGTTGCTTCCATATCTTGGTTATTATAAATAGTGCTGCAATTAACATAAGAGAGTACACATCTTTTTGAACTAGTGTTCTCTTATTCTTTGGGTAAATACACAGAAGTAGAATTACTGGGTCATATGGCAGTTCTATTTTTAATTTTTTGAAGAATCACCATACTGTTTTCCATAGTGGCTATACCTATTTACATTCCCATTAACAAGGTCTCTGCATCTTGGCCAACACTTTTCTGGTATTTTTGATAATAGCAATTCTGACAGGCATAAGAAGATATTCCACTGTGATTTTAATTTGCATTTCCCCGATGATTAGTGATGCTAAGCAACTTTTCATGTGTCTGTTGGCCATCTGTATGTTGTCTTTGAAAAAATTTTCTATCCATGTCCTCTGTCTATTTTTTAATTGGATTCTATTTTTTGTTTTGGTTTGTTTGTGTTTGGGTTTTTTTTGTTTGTTTTTGGTAGTGAGTTGTATGCGGTCTGTATATAGTTTTGATATTAACCCCTTATCAAATGTATTATTTGCAGTTTCTCCCATTCAGTAGATTGTATTTTTGTTTTACTGACTTTTTCTTTTGCTGTGAAAATTTTTTTAGTTTGAGATAATACTTTTTATAATTTTTGCTTTTGTTACCTTTAGCTGAGGAGACAGATGCCCCTCCCCAATCTCCTGCCCCCAAATTGCTAAGACCAATGTCCAGAGTTTAATAGCAATGTTTTCTTTTAGGTGTTTTATGGTTTCAAGTCTACATTTAGGTCTTTATTTTGAGCTTATTTTTATGTATGGTGTGAGAAACTAGTTCAGTTTCATTCTTTGAAGCACCTCTTGCTTGAAGACACTGTTTTTCCCCACTGTATATTCTTGCTTTTTTGTTGAAGATTGAGCATATAAACATAAATATATTTCTGGGCTCTCCATTCTGTTCCATTGATCTACATGTCCGTTTTGTTTTGTTTTGCAAGTAGCATATTGTTTTGATTATTATAGCTTTGTAGTATAGTTTGAAATCTGGGATTGTGATAACCTCCAACTTTGTTCTTTCTCAAGTTTGCTTTGTCATTGGTGAGGATATGGAGAAAGAGGAACCCTTTTGAACTGTTGGTGGGAATGCAACCTGGTGCAGCCACTGTGGAAAACGGTATCGACTTTCCTCAGAAAGTTAAAAATAGAATTACCCTATAATCCTAGGTATTTATTGCCTTCAAAATGCAAAAATACTATTTCAAAGGGATACATGCACCTCAATGTTTATAGAAGTATTATCTACAATAGCCAAACTTTGGAAATAGCCCAACTGCCCATTGACTGATCAATAGATTAACAGGATGTGGTGTGTGTGTGTGTGTGTGTGTGTATGTGTGTGTGTGTAATGGAAGATTACTCATCCATAAAAAAGAATGTAGTCTTGCCATTTGCAATGATGTGTATGGAGCTAGAGAGCAGTATGCTAAGTGAAATAAGTCAGTAGAGAGAAAGACAAACACCATATGATTTCACTCATATGTGGAATTTAAGAAACAAAACAAATGAGTGTAAGGAAAAGGAGAGAGGGAGAGGCAAACCAAGAAACAGACTTTTAACTATAGAGAACAAACTGATAGTTAATAGAGGGGTTGTGGTTGGGGGATGAGTTAAATAGGTGATGGGAATTTAGGAGTGCACATGTGATGAACATCAGGTGAGGTATGGAAGTGTTATATTGTACAGCAGAAACTAATATAACACTGCATTAACTAATTGCAATTAAAATTAAAACTTAAAAAAAAAGAAAAAAATAACTGTATTGTAATATATGAAAAAAAAAAAAAAACTTCCTGATTGGGGAGAGGGGAAAAAGTGCTGACCTAAGTAATTTTAGAAAAAACTAAAGACAAAATAAACTGTACATAAGTACTGTTAGAGAGAGGGAAATTGCCTTTTGCTATTTGGGGTCTTTTGTGGTTCTGTATAAATTTAGGATTATTTTTTCCAGTTCTGTGAAAAATGCCGTTGGTATTTTGATAGGGATTGCAGTGAATCTGTAGATCACTTTGGGTAGTATAGGTATTTTAACAATATTCTTCTAATCTGTGAATATGGTATATCTTTCCATTTGTTTGTGTTGTCTTCAGTTTATTTCATCAATGTCATATAGTTTTCAGAGTACAGATTATTGGCTTTTAGGTTAAATTTATTGTTTGGTATTTTATTCTTCTGGATACAGTTATAAATTGGATCAATTCCTTAATTTCTCTTTGTGATAGTTTATTACTATATAGAAACACAACATAGTTTGTATATAATTTTATATCTTTCAACTTTACTGAATTCATTTATTCTACTATTTTTTGGTGGAGTCTTTAGGGTTTTCTATATAGTATTATGTCATCTGCAAATAGTGATAGTTTTACTTCTTCCTTACCAAATTTGGATGCCCTTTCCTTCCTCCTTCCTTCCTTCCTTCCTTCCTTCCTTCTTTCCTTCTTTCCTTCCTTCCTTCCTTCCTTCCTTCCTTCCTTCCTTCCTTCCTTCTGACTTTTGAAGCTAGGATTTCTAGTACTATGTTGAATAAAAGGAAAGGGAAACAAAAGCAAAAATGAACTGTTGGGACCTCATCAAAATAAAAAGCTTCTGCACAATGAAGGAAACAATCAGCAAAACTAAAAGGCAACCAATAGAATGGGAGAAGATATTTGAAAATGACATATCAGATAAAGGGTTATGGCCCAAAATCTATAAAGAACTTATCAAACTCAACACCCAAAAAACAAATCATCCAGTGAAGAAATGGGCAAAGGCAAAAGACATGAATAGACACTTCTCCAAAGAAGACATCCAGATGGCCAACCAACACATGTAAAAATGCTCAACATCACTCATCATCAGGGAAATATAAATCAAAACCACAATGAGATACCACCTTACACCTGTCAGAATGGCTAACAGTAACAACTCAGGCAACAACACGTGTTGGCGAGGATGTGGAGAAAGAGGATCCCTTTAGCCCTGCTGGTGAGAATGCAAGCTGGTGCAGCCACTCTGGAAAACAGTATGGAATTTCCTCAAAAACTTAAAAATAGGACTACCCTATGACCCAGCAATTGCACTGCTAGGTATTTATCCAAGGGATACAGGTAATGCTGTTGCGAAGGGACACATGCACCCCAATGTTTATAGCAGCACTGTTTATTTTGTTCATAGCACAATATGGAAAGAGCCCAAATGTCCATCGATGGATGAATGGATAAAGAAGATGTGTACACACACACACACACACACACACACACACACACATACACACACACACAGTGGAGTATTACTCAGCAATCAAAAAGAATGAAATCTTGCCATTTGCAACTACATGGATGGAACTGGGGGTATTATGCTTAGTGAAATTAGTCAGAGAAAGACAAATATCATATGACTTCACTCATATGAGGACTTTAAGAGACAAAACAGATGAACATAAGAGAGGGAAAACAAAAATAATATAAAAACAGGGAGGGGGACAAAACATAAGAGACTTAAATATGGAGAACAAAGGGTTACTGGAGGGGTTGTGGGAGGGGATGGGCTAAATGAGTAAGGGGCATTAAGGAATCTACTCCTGAAATCAGTGTTGTACTATATGCTAGCTAACTTGGATATAAATTAAAAAATAAATTAAAAAAAATTTAAAAATGGCAAGAGGCACTTCTCAGACATCCTTGTGTTGATACTGATTTTAGAGGAAGAGCTTCCAGCTTTTCACCATTGAGTGTGATGTTAACTGTGTATTTGTCATATATGGCCTTTATTACATTAAGTATGTGCTTGGTGCTAGTTTTGAATCCCCTTTCAAAATACCTCCATTTCTGGGGCGCCTGGGTGGCGCAGTCGGTTAAGCGTCCGACTTCAGCCAGGTCATGATCTCGCGGTCCAGGAGTTCGAGCCCCGCGTCAGGCTCTGGGCTGATGGCTCAGAGCCTGGAGCCTGTTTCCGATTCTGTGTCTCCCTCTCTCTCTGCCCCTCCCCCGTTCATGCTCTGTCTCTCTCTGTCCCAGAAATAAATAAACGTTGAAAAAAAAATTAAAAAAAAAATACCTCCATTTCTAACTTTTTTGCCTTTACATCTCAAGAGATTTTAAATCGGCTTTTTCTTCCACTTTTATTTCCCCAAATTTTATTTCCAAAACTCCTGAAAGCTTCTCATTAGATCTAGAATGAAATAAAACTTATCTCTATAAAATTTTCATGATTTAGCCCTAATTTGGCTTTTCTTACCTCTATCTGCCAATTCTTACTCATATTCCATGATCCATGTCAAATAACACTTCCTCACAGATCTTCCTGACTGCCTTATCCACATTCTTCTCCCTCCTTAGCTAATATTTCCACTTGCCTTATTTATCTTACTATAAAGCTTTTTTATTCACGTTATATTAATTATGTATTATTTTCTTTTACTCTGTCCTGCATTCCCTACTACAAGGTAATTTCTATGAGGAAAGGGACATATCTTTTTTATTCACTATTGTATCTCCAGTAACTAGAACAGTCCTTGGGTCATCCACATTGAACATGAAATTTTGGATAATAAATTGCCCTACACAAATCAGTTACCAAAAACAAACAAACAAACAAGCAAACAAACAAACAAAAAAAGAAGAACAAAAAAAAACAAACAAAAAAAACCTGGAAACAACCATGGGACAACTCAACAAAGTAAAAATGGATTATAGTATTTTGGGAAATATTGTTTTTTAAGTGTATTTTAATTGAGCAATACTTTTATATGGCTCAAAAAAAAAAAGATTGTGTATAAAGTGGGAACCGCACCAGGTCTCTACTGCAGAGTCATCTGAAAATCCCATATCCTTGGAAATTTCACTGTGAACATTGATTTGGGATTGAGTCCAGAAACTTTTTTTTCCAAATGTTTATTTTTTCAAAATGATCATGAGCAATAAGATCATACCTGAGCCGAAATCAAGAGTTGGACACTTAACCATCTGATCCAACCATGGGCCCCTGAGTCCAGAAAATTCATCTGAAGTTCTTTTCCTGAGTTGTAAATCGAAACAATTTTTTTTTCAAAGTGATTTGGTCCTCCAGAGAAAAGGAGGATGTTTCTTATGAATATAATTTCAAAGATCACTGTGTTATGATTTTAGGCAACAAAATTTTGCAGTGAGTTAGAAAGTAATATTTTCTCAAAGATAAAATGTGGTGGAGAGGCTCCCAGCATCCTTAGGAGAAATTTTTCCTGTTAAGATTGTAGCTGGCCTTATGTATCTGATATTATTGCATGATGAATACCCAGGCAGATCTTGTTTTGCTTGAGTTCGCTACTATTATCTCAGTTTGGGTAGATTATAGAATGAATATAGCAATTCACAAAGGAAATTTTGAAGCTTCTGACAGACACTGCATTGAATGTGTAGACTGTTTTGGGTAGTATCTACATTTTAACAATATTTGTTCTTCCAATCCATGAGTATGGGATGTTTCACCATTTCTTTGTGTCTTCAATTTTTTTTCCATAGGCTTTCTATAGTTTTCAGCGTATAGATCTTTTACCTCTTTGTTTAAGTTTATTCCTAGGTATTTCATGGGTTTTGGTGCAATTGTAAATGGGATCGGATCCTTGATTTCTCTTTCTGCTATTTCATTATTGTGTATAGAAATGCCACAAATTTCTATACGTTGATTTTATATCCTGCGACTTTGTCAAGTTCATGTATCAGTTCTAGGAGTTTCATTACTCCATAGACTTTAAAATTATATTTCATCTGTATAATAATAATATAAAGTATCAGAGAGCATAATATAAATGAAAATATAAAAAGCTAAAAATTTAAAAATTGTTTCTGATGACAATATTATAATAAATTATAAGAGTAGTAATACATATATGGTAATTATATGAATATCAAATTATATGAATTATATGAATACAAATCTGTAGCTCTAGAAAAATTAATTTGACACATAAATGATTAATACTATATATATATACATATATATATATATATACACACACACACACACTTTTGTGTAAGACACAGCAGCTTTTGGAGTTTTATTATCTTCATAATTTATATATATTCAGAATATGTTATATATATGTATACATGAGATTTCGCATGGATTGCTGTCACATAGGCAATAAATGAAAGATGCAGCGTGTAAAATTAAGTGCACAAAACTAATTTTTTCTGATATACCACTCTCCTTTATTCACTTTGTCTCTTATGCTTATAAATACATTTGAGCAGAAAACAAAAATAAATATTAAAATTGTCAAAAACCAATTGGAACTAAAATGGGCTAAATCTGTAAGAGAATATGAGAGCTTTTTATTCCTTACATTTGCTTTAATGTGTATACGGAGTCATATCTTGTGATAGTCATTTCTCTTTTGTTGCTCCCTTCCCTACAGTGAGTACATTTTATGCTTTTTTTTCCTAAAGATTTCATAAACTAACAGGGCAGTTCAATGCCAAAAGGTTCTGGCTCATTCTTTTGCTTATTCATTTATTCATTTATATATACTATATATATATAGTATATACATATATATATATACTATATTTAGACTATACTATATAGTACTATAGTATATATATATACTATATATATACTATAGTACTATATATACTATATATATATATATATACTATATATACTATATATATATACTATATATACTATATATATAGTATATATATATAGTATATACTATATTTATATATACTATATATATATTATATATACTATATATATAGTATATATATTCAATATATATATTCAATATATATTCAATATATATATTCAATATATATATAATATGTATATAATATATATTATATGTAATATAATATATAATATGTAATAAATAATATATAATGTATATAACATATATTCATTTATATATATTAAATATATATTATAAATATATAAAAATATAAATATATATTTATTATTTTATTTAATTTATTATATTATTATAATATATTATATTATATAATATATATTGTATATATTATATATAATATATATTTATTTATTATATATTATTAATTATTATTTATTAAAAATAAATATATACTTATTATTATATTATAGAAATATAATAAATATATATAAATATATTATATATTATAAATATATAATATATATTTATATAATATAAATCATATAAATATAATATATTTATATGTATTCATTTATTAATTTATATATTATAATATATTATATACATATATAAGATATATATTATATACATATATATTATATACATATACAAAATATATTACATGTAATATATAATATACATATATACATATATTCTATATATAATATACAAAAAATATATATATATAATATATGTATATATATAAAATGTATTTGCTTTCTTAAAAGGCAATGAGAAAGTATTGATAAGAGTAAAACACAAAAGGTAGATGTCTATGGGCCTGAAAGCGTGTGAAGTGCTTATGTACATGTTCTAAAATTCCAACAACTGTACAAATAGTGCTGCTTCACACATAACAATACGTGATATATACATAAAGTGTCTTTTGTAGCACAGTGCCAAAAAATAAGGTTATTAATTTTTAATCAGCTACTTGCATTAAAGAACAGGGACAAACAGTGCAAGTAAGTGATATACACCAAACTTTTAGGTGTTACTAGTAAATATGAGTTGTCATTTTCCAACACATTTCTGTTGGTATCATTTAAAATCAGAATTTCTCTTCTGAAAATTGTAAACTGTTTAGAAAGGAAACTTCAAATCTTAAATGCTGATAGTGGAAAAAATGCCAACCTTTTCCATTTTCATATTCGTTTTTTTCATAAAATTGATCTCTTTCAAATTTTAGATTATAAAAATGATGATTCAGACATATAATCACAGCAGCTATATCACTGGTAGAGCGGAGTCCAGGGAGACTTAGGTGCAAGGAAATGTGCTATATCTCATCCTCACGCTGGATGCAGTGCCACAGGCAACACTGAACCACAACAATTGTCCCCCAAAGTGGAGACTATCACACTGTGTGCATCCGAAGAGCAATTACAGAGAGGCAAGTCTCGGTTACGAGTATACAGTTGCTAATTTTATTTTCAGTTTTTTGATTTAACCAAAATCATGGATCAGATTAGTTGGATAAAGGTATCAACTGTATCGTCAAGCTGAGGCCAGACCAGTGTATTTGTTCTCTGCATTCAGTCTTATTCAGAAAGGAGGGAGGAAGGGAGAAGCTAAAAGTTCCTAACCCCACATTTACTGAAGAGAAAATTCACTTTTCTTCCACCAACAGGGACTGCATAAAGGAGTTCTGCGGGGCCAAAAGAGCCAGAGAAGAGTCTCTCCCTTTATTTCTTGACATATCATGTGCTTTATTCACTCTGTTGAATAAATGACAGTCTTGTTTTTGACCTGTCACTTGAGATCACACACCCTAAAGTATACTATAATTATGTCATTATTAATTAAAGAAACTATGGAAGTGAATATGTACTCATTAGCAGTTTCTAAAATAACTCATAAGCCTCTCCAGACACTCATACTGGAGAGAGAAAACAGTACTGTATTTTGAGAAGGAAAAGCAAAATACGACCCTTCCTTCAGGGAAAATGAAAAACCTGTTAGAAACAGCAAGGATCAAAAACACTAAGCCACCAGTTATTAAAAATTATTTATCACTTGAACTTTTAGTAGGAAAATTTCATTTCCTGTACAGATGTAAGAATTTCAATCACAGAACTAATGTCCTGAGAATTAATTTTATTTACTCTGAAATCTCAGAAGATTGGACACATTTTTATAGTTTTTAAGTCAGGATAAACCTTATTGGATTGTTTCTTTTAGATGAAATACATAGATATTAGTGTTTTTCAGCCACATGTTAGAACTTAACTAGTAAGGTACCAGACTATATGGCAGACAAACTACATGCACTTTAAAAAAAAATGTTACAGGGTGCCTGGGTGGCGCAGTCGGTTAAGCGTCCGACTTCAGCCAGGTCAGGATCTCGCGGTCCGTGAGTTCGAGCCCCGCGTCAGGCTCTGGGCTGATGGCTCGGAGCCTGGAGCCTGTTTCTGATTCTGTGTCTCCCTCTCTCTCTGCCCCTCCCCCGTTCATGCTCTGTCTCTCTCTGTCCCAAAAATAAATAAACATTGAAAAAAAAAAATGTTACAACTTGTGGAGCAACTGGGTGGCTCACTTAATTGAGTTCCTGACTCTTGGTTTAGGCTCGGGTCATGATCTGGTGGTTTCATGAATTCAAGCCCTGTGTCCAGATCTGTGCTGGCAGCTCAGAGTCCCCTTGGGATTCTCTCTCTCCCTCTCTCTCCTCCTTGACTTGTGCTGTCTCTGTCTCTATCAAAATAAACAAACTTAAAGAAATAAATAAAATAAATAAAATGTTACAACTTGTGATTGATGTTGATATTGTGTGTTTGTAAATTCACCTTTGCTGTTCATCTCTTTTCATATATCTGGTAGCCTCCATTGAATGTCATACTAATTTATCTTTTTTCTTTATCTCTTTATCTTTCTTCTGGTCTATCACTTTGGCTTTTTTTTTTTTTGGTACTTTTCTTAATGATTAAGAATTCCCTTTAATTAAATATGATTAATAAGTTTTATTTAATGCATACTCATTGCACTAGCTTTCTATGTAGTAACATAGTTTTAAACATTGCAGCTGAAAACTACATACCAAAATTTACGGGGTGCTGATAAAGCATTGCTTAGAGTAGAATGTATAGCTATAAATGCTAAGTTAAGGAAAAACAAAATCTATCAATAATCTAACATACTATTTTAATAAAGTATGAGGAAAAATAAGAGAAAAGTAAACCCATGGAATAGGATGAGAATAATAACAATGAGTACATTAAATGGAGATTATATAGAAATTATTGTTTTAATTAAAATTCACATATTCACAGTGAGAACTACATCTAACTCAAGACTAGTGTATGTATATCTTTTTATCTCCATATCTATCAATCTTTGCCTCTATTTATCCATTTACTTATGGATCTATTTATCATTTACACATATATATGTGTCTGTGTATACATATATATATGCATATATGTATGTATATACATATAAATGTATGTATGTGTGTATATATATATATATAAAACTTTGTAAACAGGCCATTTATAATTCCCACTTTTTTATTCTTTCCTAGTAGTTTCAATATTTGTTTTGAATTTCCCTACAAGTCATTTAAAGTGTCTTAGGCTTTTATTTTTCACAACTTCCACCATTTGTATTGAAATATGCATTGATAAGAGACTCTTAAAAACTGAGAACAAACTGAGGGTTGATGGGGGGTGGGAGGGAGGGGAGGGGAGGTGATCGGCACTGAAGAGGGCATCTTTTGGGATGAGCACTGGGTATTGTATGGAAACCAATTTGACAATAATTTCATATATTAAAAAAAAGAAATATGCATTGAAAGTAACATACCATAATTACAAAGATTGATGTATGTTCACCTAATACACTCAGATGTGCAAAACCTAGATCAAGAAACTGAACATTAAAGGATCCTATAAATCTCCTATGTCACCCAAAATTAAATACTGTCCTAACATTAATGACATAAGTTAGTTTTACCTGTTTTCACTGTCATATGCCTGGAACCATATGGTATATGCTTTTTTTGTGTGTCTGGCTTATTTTCTCAATATACTGTTTGTGATTCATCCATATTGTTTTGTATGGTTGTAAGGTTTTTGTTTTGCTTTTTCATTTTCATCATTGTACCATATTCCATTGCATGAATATACCATGATTTATTTATATTTTAGTGTTGATGGACATTTGGGTGGTTTCCAATATTTGGCTATCACATATAAGAATGCTTTAAACATTTCGGTACGTGTCCTTTGGTGAACATGTGTGTGTGTGTGTGTGTGTGTGTGTGTGTGTGTGTGTGTGTGTGGAGTCTTGGGCCGTACATTTATATATGGTGGGAATGCTAGGTGACCGAGTATGCATATATTGAACTTTAATAGAATATTTTAATGTATCCAATGGAGCTCTCCTGCAAAAACTTTCAAATGTTTTTCATTCTAGCATACATTTGCTCTACTATAAACACCTTGCGATGATCTGTACAGCTCTGCAAGCCTGGTTCCTGCCTATTTCTGCAATGTCCTCTCATGCTACACTTTCTCTTGACGCAGCCTTGTCAGAATCCTTTTGGTGATGTTTTTGGATTCAGGGCTTTTGCACATGCCCTTCTCTGATTGTGAGACTCACTGTTCCTTCCTGTTAACCTTGCTCTTCACAGGGCAGGCTCCTTCTCATCAGATGTCTGCTAAAATGTCACCTCTTTAGAGCGGTCACTACTATTTAAGTAAGTAACCATTTTGTACATAATTTTATCTGATTCCTCATAGCACTTGTGACAAAGATGTAAATATATATATTTTTTTCTTATGTGTTTCTGTGTCCTATTGGAATGTATGCTCCATGAGGGACATGGCCAGACCCACTGGAGATGTTTCACGATCCCATTTTCATACCATCATTTGTGGGCTTAAAACTGAAATTTCAAAGGCCATGCGTTTTTATGTTTTCTTTGTTAATACTGTAAAAGCAAGCATAGTAAAATTGGAATTTGGAGTTAGAATTACATGGATTCAAGTTCTAGTTCTGTCATCTAATAGGTGTGTAGCCTTGGGCAAACTACTTAAGTTTTCTTAGTCAAGTTCCTCATCTATAAAATGTTAATATATTTTGTTACCTGGTTTTATCCAGGGTGCAATAGAATTATTAAAAATAACCAAAAAAATGGGGCACCTTGGTGGTTCCGTTGGTTATGCGTCAGACTCTTGATTCTGGCTCAGGTCATGATCTCATCGTTCTTGAGATAGAGCCTTGCCTTGGGCTTCATGCTAGACGTGGAGCCTGCTTAAGACTCCCTCTCCCTCTGCCCCTCCTCCACTTGCATTTGCTCGCTGGCATGCTCTCTCTCTCTCCCCCTCAAAATAAATAAATAAAAGTAAAAAAAATGTTGTAAACAACCTACTTCCTATTCTTTCTTGCCTCCACAGTTAGTAACTGAACATAGTTGCTGCACAAGGTTTAAAGGAGTTCCAGCAACATTTTGTGCACTGCCCTAACTACAGCAGAGTTATTATGCTCAGGGTTTATGATCATTGTTAGGTGGCCTAGAAACTTTTATCTCCATATCTGCTTTTGTGTTTACCTCATGTAGATGGTTGATCAGTCATACTAACTGTGCATTGGTATCATAAAAAGGTTTTGTTTGTTAGGCCTGGTTTGATTTGTCCTCTTTATATTTCATTAGATATATTATTAACAATTTAATGATTTTTAATAAATGCCTATAATGCATAGAGCTGTTCAATCATGAATTATCACAACAATGCACTTTTAAAACTTTTTCATCATCTCCCATACTTCCATGGAGCCCGTACAGATAATCCCCATTTCTCCCCCCACTGCCCAGCCTGAGGCAGCCACGAGTCTTCTTTCTCTATTTTTAAAATTTCCCTTTTTGAACACTAAGAAGTTCGCATAAATGGAATTATAGAATATATATTCTTTTTGCAACTGGCTTAGTTTATTTAGCAAATGAATTTTGAGATATATCCATGTTGTAACATACATCAGTATTTTTTAATGCAAAATAGTATTTCATTATATGGATATATCACATGACATCTATGCATTCACAAGTGAATAGGCATTTGGATTATTTCCAATTTTGACTATTATGAATAATTTCAACATGTTTGTTTCTCATGGGTGGATTACTAAGAATGTGACCAGTGGGGTATATGGTAAGTTTAAATTTAAAATAAATTGTCAGACTAATTACCAAAGTATCAGTAGTACTTATATCCCCACCAGCAATGCCCAAGGAATCCATTTTTCCACATATTCACCAACACTTGGTATTGTGTGAGTTTTCATTCTAGCCATAATATTGAGTTAACAGAGATATGTCATTGTCAGCTTAATTTACATTTCTCTAACAACTTACAAGATTGCTTACCTTCTCCTGCCATTTTTAGGCATTTATACGTCTTCCTCAGGGAAACATTTGGCATTTTGTGAATTTTTTTTTTAATTTTTATTTAAAAAATTTTTTTTTTCAACTTTTATTTATTTTTGGGACAGAGAGAGACAGAGCATGAACGGGGGAGGGGCAGAGAGAGAGGGAGACACAGAATCAGAAACAGGCTCCAGGCTCTGAGCCATCAGCCCAGAGCCCGACGCGGGGCTCAAACTCCCGGACCGCGAGATCGTGACCTGGCTGAAGTCAGACGCCCAACGGACTGCGCCACCCAGGCGCCCCAGCATTTTGTGAATTTTTAATAGAGTTTCTTATTATTGAGTTGTAAGTAATATATTCTGGATATAGGTTCTTTGTCAAGTAAGTAATTTGAAAATAATTTCTCCCAATCTATGGCTTGTCTATTCATATTCTTATTGTTATGTCTAGAGGTACAAAGGTTTTTTTTTTTTGTTATTTCCTTTTTATTTTTAATCATTTTTATTTTTACTTAAAATATATTCTACATACTATATTAGTTCCAGGTGTACAACATGCAACATTGTGATGCAACAATTATAAACATTCTGAAATATCACAGTAAGTGTAGCTACCATATGTGATTATACAAAGTGATTACATTGTTGACTATAGTCCTTATGCTTTACATCCCCATGACTTATTATAATTGGAATTTATATCTCTAAATCTCCTTAAATTTTGAAGGACAACCTTGTGGGATAAAGTACTCCTGCTTGTAGGGATCTTTTCCTTTCAGCACTTTGAACACATATCATGCTACTCTGTTATGGTCTACAAAATTTCCGCTAAAAAATCAGCCAATAGCCTTATGGTGTTTCCCATGTACATGACTATTTGCTTTTCTCTTGTCGCTTTTGAGATTCCCTTTATCTTTAATATTTGACATTGTAATTATTATGTGTGTTGGTGCTAAGCTCCTTGGGTTTGTCTTGTTTGAGGCTCTTTTCAGTTCCAGAGACTTGGATGTCTATTTCCTTCCCCAAGGTAAGGTAGTTTTCAGCTATTATTTCCTTAAATAAATTTTCTGTTCCTTTATCTTGCTCTTCTCTTTCTGGGACCCCTATCTTGTGAATGCTATTACTCTTTATGTTGTCAGAGGTCCCTTAACCTATTTTTTAAAATCCTGCTCAGTTTCATACTTCCATCATCTTGTCTTTCATTTCACTGATCTCCTCAGGGAAGAGCCTTCGTGCCTGTGATGTCCCTAATGGGTCCCTGCATCAGGGATTTGATTCTTGACTGTGTCTCTGCCCCTCCTACTCTTCTCAGTGTGGCATTTTCTTTATGTTTCAGCTGTGTAATGTCTGGTCTGCCAGCACTCAAGTTATTTTCAGAGTGAGTTGCATTACATGTAGTTGTTCCCTCTGTGAGTCTGTGAGGAAGGTGAGTGAGTCCAAGTTCCACTTACTCTGCCACCTCCACCTTCTTTCATTTGGTTTTGTTTTAAAAATGAATTCGGGGGCGCCTGGGTGGCGCAGTCGGTTAAGCGTCCGACTTCAGCCAGGTCACGATCTCGCGGTCCGTGAGTTTGAGCCCCGGCGTCAGGCTCTGGGCTGATGGCTCAGAGCCTGGAGCCTGTTTCCGATTCTGTGTCTCCCTCTCTCTCTGCCCCTCCCCCGTTCATGCTCTGTCTCTCTCTTTCCCCAAAATAAATAAACGTTGAAAAAAAAAATTAAAAATGAATTCGTTTATCTGTATTTTTTTTTACTTATGCTATTGATATAATATTTGAGATCATTCTCCCTAATCCAAAGTTACAAAGTTTATATTATTAGAAGTCTCATTGGTTTAGCTTCTAACACTAAATTTGTGTGTATGTGTGTATGTGCATTCCTTAAGGTTTTCCACAAATATGATCATGTATTTTGAGAGTAAACGTTTTGCTTTTCTATAGTAGCAATGATTATTTTAGATTTATTATTTTATTTTATTGAATTGGCTAGAACCAGATGGGAATTATTGACTTCCTATCTTAGAGGAAAAGCAGTCCTTCACCATTAAAGGATGATGTTAGCTGTAGAAGGAAATAGAACTTTCCTTCTATCCCTAGTCTTTTTAGTTTAACTTCCTGGGATACAACTTATCTAAAACTGCCATTCTTTTGTCCTAATAACTTAATTAAGAGTAATAGGTCCAGTTGTTTGGGGAGTAGAGTAGAAGTACACCTGCTGGGAGGTGTACTTGCAGATAGTATGTTAGACATGATATTGCTCTGGGTCTTTGGTGCATGTCCATATTGTCAGTCTCTGATTGATAAGCAAAGCAACTTTTAGTTCAATATTTATGGGACAAGGGATTTGATCTGGCAGACCCAGAGTTTAGGTATTTGTTTATTCAAATAGTTCCTAATATAATTACTTCCAATGTTAACTTTATTAGATTTTTTTTCTGCAAGTTTATTCTGATCATTTTCCATTACTGTATTTCCATTTTCTCTCTACCAAAATTCTTCTAAATTCCTGGTCAATTAATAGTAAGGTGGCTTAAATGGGGTTATCCAGAAGAAGACCCTGAGATGATGATACATGTACAAGTGATTTAAAACAATATGTTTCCAGGAAAAGCTGGTCAATGACAGAGGAATAAGGATTGGGAAAAGGAGGAAACCAAGTAGGTGGTTTCATGCAAAGTATGGATGTCAGCCTGACCCTGCAGGTGGGCTCTAGAGTGTGAGTTATACTTCACAGTTCCAAATTCAGGAAAATGAGCCAGGCACATAGATTCCTTCCTCCCTTAAAGGTTGGAGACCTACCAGGAGCTATAGGATCTCTGCATGCAACAGTAAAGCTCCAAGCCAAGGACAGTCATCCAAAGACATTATTAAGAACATGTCTTAGAAGAAAATGTGTACAGAGTTTGGATGTGAGCCCACAGATAAAAAGAATTTAAGGGATCTGCGTGAGTACATAAAATGTCCACTACATTAGATTTACAAGCTTTGCATTACAATTGGGAAGTCTTAAGTATTTCTTATTGAACTATAACTGACCTACAATTTCCTGTCAATTTCAGTAGTAGATTGGGGTAATTTGGTATTTTCATACTTTATGAAATGATCCTCACAGTTTGTCTCATTGACATCTATCACTCTATGTTATGAAAATATTGACTATATTGCCTAGGTGGCACCCCTCATGACTTATTTATAACTGGAAGTTTATACCATTTAATAACCTTTACCTAATTTGCCTTCCCTCTAAACATCCCCACCCACCTAAACAAAAGTTTGTTGCTTGTGTCTGAGTTTGTTAATTTATTTTAGATTTCACCTATAAGTGGAATCATATGGTATTTGTCTTTTTCTGTTTGACTTACTTCAATTATTATAATATCTCTAGGTCCATCCACATTGTTACAAAGGGCAGGATTTCATTACTTTTAAAATTGAGCAATATTGCAATAGGAACACACATACACCCACACAGCCTCTATCAGTTCATCGATCATCAACACTTATGGTGCTTTGGTATCTTGGCTATTATAAAAAATGCTGCAATAAACTTAGGGGTGCATATATTTCTTCAAATTGCTATTTTCATTTCTTCAGATAAATTCCTAGAATGGAATTGCTAGATTATATGATAAATTTAGTTTTTGAGGAACTTCCACATTGTTTTTCATAATGGGTATACCAATTTGCATTCCCACCAACAGTGTACAAGTGTCCACTTTTCTCCTTATTCTCACCAACACTTGTTATTTTTTGTCTTTTTGATAATAGCCATTCTTGAAGGGGTGAGGTGATATCTCATTGTGGTTTTGATTTGCATTTCCCTAATGATGAGTAGTGATGTTGAGTATCTTTTTATGTGTCTGTTGGCCATCTGTATGTCTTCCTTGGGAACATGTTTATTCAAATCCTCTTCTAAAAAAATTTGTGTTGTTTTGATATTTAGTTGTGTAAGTTCTTTATATATTTTGAACATTACCCCTTATAGGATGTATGATTTGCAAATATCTTCTTCATTCAGTAGATGGCCTTTTCATTCTGTTGTTTCCTTCACTGACACTTGTTTTAAAGTCTATTTTGTTGCCCTTTGTGAAGATACAAATCCAAACAAATTTTGGTAATACTGACGTCCAAGAGCTTACTGCTATTTTATTCTAGGAGTTTTATGGTTATAGGTCTTACATTGAAGTCTTTAGTCCATCTTGAATTCATTTTTGTATATGGTCTAACATTGTGGTCCAAGTTTATTCTTTTCATGTAGCTGTCCAGTTTTCCCAGTACTATCTGTTGTAAAGACTGTAATTTCCCCTTTATATATTCATGCCTCATTTGTCATAATTTATTATACATGCATGGTTTTATTTCTGGACTTTCTATTCCATTAATCTATGTGTCTGCTTTCATGAGAATACTATACAGTTTTGATTACCACAGCATTGTAGTATAATTTGAAGTCAGGTAGCATGATACATTTTTTGTTCGTTGTCAAGATTGCTATGGCTATTCAACGTGTTTTCTGATTGTATTTAAGATATTTTTATTCTAGTTCTGTAAAAAAAAAAGGCCATTGTTATTTTGACAGGGAATGGAATGAATTAGATACATAGATTGCTTTGGGTAGTAAAGACATTTTAACAATACTAATTCTAATTCTTCCAATCCATGAGCACAGACTCTCTTTCCATTCATTTGTGTCATCTTCAGTTCCTTTTTATCAATGTCTTATAGTTTTCAGAGTACAGGTCATTAACTCCTTGGTTAAATTTATTCCTAAGTATTTTCTTCTTTTTGATGTAATTGTACATGGAACTGTTTTCTTAATTTCTCCTTCTGATAGATCATTAAATGTGTATAAAAACACAACCAATTTCTATATGTTAGTTTTTTCTCCTACAACTTTACTGAATTCATTTATCAGTTCTAATAGTTTGGATATATACGTATATGTGTATATATGACTTAGGCTATTGGTATACAGTTTTATGTCATCTACAGATAGTTTTAGTTCTTCCTTCCAATTTGAGTGCCTTTTATAAGTTTTTAATTGCCTAATTAATCTGGCTAGGACCTCTAGTACTTTTTGAATACAAGTGACAAGACTGAGGATCTTATTTTTAATCTTAGAGGAAAAGTTTTAGCTTTTCATCCTTGAGTATACTGTTAGCTGTGGGTTTGGAGGATATGTCTTTAGTATGTTATGATATTTTCCTTCTGTACCCACTTTTTAGATGGTTTTTCATCATAAATGACTGTGGAATTTTGTCAATTGCCTTTTCTGCATCTATTGAGATGATCATATGATTTTTATCCTTCATTTTGTTCATGAGGTACATGATGTTGATTCACTTGGAGATGCACTTGCATCCGTGGAACAAATTGCATTTGGGCATGGTGTACAATCATTTTAATGTATTATTGAATTTGGCTTGCTACTATTTAGGATTTTTGCATATATTTTCATCAGAGCTATTGGTCTGTAATTTTCTTGCTTTGTGGTGTCTTTATCTGTTTTTGATATTAGAGTTATGCTAGACTCCTACAATGAGTTTGGTAGTGTCCTTCCTTCTCATTTTTGGGGAATAATTTGAGAAGAATAGGTATTACCTTATTTTTTAGGGGTGGCAGGGAATGTTGGTAGAATTTACTTGTAAAACTTTCTGGTCCTGGACTTTTTTTGGAGGGAGGGCTTAAATTATTGATTCAGTTTCATTACTTGCAATTGGTCTACTCATATTTTCTATTTCTTTATTATCAGTCTTGGAGGTTGTGTGTTTCTGGGAATCAGTCCATTTCTTCTAGGTTTACCAATTTGTCAGGGTATAATTCTAATAGGTTCTTAATATCCTTTGTATTTCTTTGTCGTCTTTTGTAACTTCTCTTTCATTTCTGATTTTATTTGGATCCTCTCTTTTTTCTTTCCTGGCTAGAGGTTTATCAATTTTATCTTTTCTTTTCTTTTCTTTTCTTTTCTTTTCTTTTCTTTCACTATGCTTATTTTATTATACAGTTACATTTACACTTAGAATTGTTTGTTTACATAACATTTCCAAATTGGGTTATTAGACAAAAAGCGTGTGTGTTTCTTGTTTTCTAGAAAAGTGAAATGGTACCATCTACCAGAACCATCTCAATTCAGCCCCTAAAAAAGTACCAGTCCCTATTGTTCTAACATTAGTAAACAGTGTCTGTGAATATTATCATTCTGTTTTTCACTTTTCAATTTTATCTTTTCAATATTATCTTTAGCTCTTAATTTTACTGATCTTTTCTATTGTTTTAGTTATTGTTAAGTCTGTTTCAGTTATTTCTGTGCTGATCTTTACTATTTCCCTCCTGCCACTAAATTTGGGCTTCTACTAACTTCCTGTTTCTTTTAGGTGTAAAGTTAGAAATTTCCTTCAATATTTTTTTGTTTGTTTCTTGAAGTAGGTTTGTATCTATG
Source organism: Prionailurus bengalensis (assembly GCF_016509475.1). Taxonomy (NCBI): domain Eukaryota; kingdom Metazoa; phylum Chordata; class Mammalia; order Carnivora; family Felidae; genus Prionailurus; species Prionailurus bengalensis. The sequence continues at coordinate 216,974,831 of NC_057343.1, forward strand.
AACTTCCCTCTTCGAACTGCTTTTGCTGTGTCCTGTAGATTTTAAGTTGTGTTTACATTTCAAATGTTTAGTTTCCACATGTTTGTTTTTTCCCAGTTTTTTTTTCTTGTAATTGATTTTTCATTTTATACCACTGTGGTCAGATAAAATGCCTTACATAATTTCATTTCTCTTGAATTTATTGATACTTGTTTTAAAGCCTATTTTGTCTAAAAAAGGGGGGAGGGGGTGCCCAGTTGGCTCGGTTAAGCGTCAGGTTTTGGCTCAGTCAAATCTCATGGTTCGGGATCTGTGCTGACAGCTCAGAGCCTGGAGCTTGCTTCGGATTCTGTCTACCTTTCTCTCTGCCCCTCCCCCATTAGTACTCTGTCACTCTCTCTCTCTAAAATAAATAAACATTAAAAAACAATAAATAGGGGCGCCTGGGTGGCTCAGTCGGTCAAGCATCCGACTTTGACTCAGGTCATGATCTTGCAGTTTGTGAGTTCAAGCCCCTAGTCAGGCTCTGTGCTGACAGCTCAGAGACTGGAGCCTGCTTTGGATTCTGTGTTTCCTCCTCTCTCTGCCCCTCAATAATAAATAAACATTAAAAAATAATAAATAAAAGTCTATTTTGTCCGATGTAAGTATTGCTACTCCAGCTTTGTTTTGTTTCCATTTGTACTGTATTTTATTCATCCCTTCATTTTTTCACCCCTTCATTTTTTAAGTGAGTCTCTAGTAGGCAGCACATAGATGGGTCTTGTTTTATTTTTTTTTATCCATTTAACTATTCTCTGCCTTTTGAATGGAGCATTAAGTCCATTTACACTTCAAGTAGTTATTGATAGGTTTGTATTAATTGCCTATTTGCTACTTATTCTCTTCCATTTGTTACGTGATGATTTCTTTAGTGTTTTGCTTGGATTTTTTTTTCTCTTTTTGTATCTTCTATAAGTTTTGTTTTGTGGTTACCATGAGATAGGTAGGTAGATATGTATAGATATAGATACACACACAGAGTATTCTATTTTAAGCTGACAGTGTCTTAAGTTTGAGTGCATTTTAAAACCATTATATATTTACTCCCTCCCATTTTATGTTTTTGTCATTATGCATATTTTTATTGTGTGCATCTCTTGAATACCTTTTGTAGTTGATTTTGCTACTTTTTCCTGATAACCCCCATATTAGCTTTCTTAAATGGCTGGCTGACTGCCTTTTCCATATATTTGGCTTTACCAGTGAGGGATTATTTTATATATAATATTTCCTTCTTATTTCTAGTTTTTGTCTTTTATTTCTGCTTATAGAGGTCCTTTTAATATTTCATGCTGGCTTAAGAGTAATGGAATCTGGGGCGCCTCGGTGGCGCAGTCGGTTAAGCGTCCGACTTCAGCCAGGTCACGATCTCGCGGTCCAGGAGTTTGAGCCCCGCGTCAGGCTCTGGGCTGATGGCTCAGAGCCTGGAGCCTGTTTCCGATTCTGTGTCTCCCTCTCTCTCTGCCCCTCCCCCGTTCATGCTCTGTCTCTCTCTGTCCCAAAAATAAATAAACAGTGAAAAAAAAAAGAGTAATGGAATCTGTCTACTTTTGCTTGTCTGAGTAACTACCTTTCTTATATTCTTATTTGTAAGTTTTACCTTTCAGCACATTGAATATATTCTGCCACTTTGTACTGGTCTGCAAAGTTTCTGCTGAAACATAAGCTTACAGAATTTCTCTTGTACGTTATTTTTTTCTCTTGCTGCCTTTAAGATTATTTTACTTTTGCATTTTAATTTTACAATGCCTTGGTGTGAATCTCTTTGGGTTCATCTTGTTTGCAACTCTCTGTACTTTCTGGATCTGGATGTCTCCTCTCCCAGGTTAGGGACATCTTCTGCCATTATTTCTTCAATTAAGTTTTGTGTGCCTTTGTCTCTTTCTTCTTCTGGGACCTTTATAATGTGAATGTCAGTATGCTTGATGTTGCCCTAGAGGACACTTAAAATGAGGATATTTTAAGTTTTTAGTTTTTTAATAGGCTATTCTTATTGGCCTATTTCCAGTAGTCTGCCTTTCAAAGCATTGATCCATTATTCTGTAGCTCTGATTATTTCTTATATTTTCTAAGTCTTTGTCAAAGTTCTCACTGTGATCCTTCACTCTTTAACCATTTGTGGACCATGTATTTGATCATTACATTATATTCCCTGTCAGGTAAATTACTTCTATTCATTTGCTTAGGGATTTTTTCTCCAGGAGTTTTATCTTGTTTTGGAACACATTTCTCTGGCTCATTTGATTTGGCTTTCTGTGTTTGTTGCTACAAATTAGATGAAGCTGTTATCTCTTGTGGTCTCAAAACTGTGGTCTTAAATAGGAACATCACTGTGTAGTCTGTCTTTTCCTGGTGGTGTTGGCAACCCAGCTGGAGTAGGTGAAGGCTAGGGAGTCCCAGGGTATGATACATTGGGGCCACTTTGGTGGAACACCTGGACCTGGGATGGACGAGGGGCTTGGGGTACACTGGATCAGCTTTAGCAGGTTGGCTAGAGTTCGGAGTTCCTGGACCTTGCTTCCAACCAAGGTGGCAGGGGGAGCATAAAATATGGTGTTTAATGGTGCCTCAATCTTAGGTAAAGTATGAATAATTCCATGCTCTTTGTTGGAATCTCTAGGTGGCTGAGTCTGCACACAGACTCCTGAGTAATATAATACTTCTCCCTCCTCAATTTGTCATCATGGGTCTGGTTCTCTTGTCATGTTCCTCCTGCCTTTTTCCATGTTGCCCCTCTATCATTTGTTGTGCTGAAGCTGTTTGATCAGCCTTTAGTTTTCCTTCAGGAGGATTGCTTTATATGTGCGTGTAAATTCATCACATCTGTAGGAGAAGGTGAGTTCAGTATCTTCTCACACAACATTGTGAACTCTTCCATGATTATTATTGTTTTCATGCAGTTGTCTGATCCTGATGGATACCATCTTGTGTATGAGTAGTTGCTGGCAGGCATTAAACCTTCTGAGAGTATATAATGCATTAGAGATATTAATATGATGAATAAACAGAGGATATTTCTTGGAGCAGATTCCCTGGAGCCAAGATTTAATGACTTATATTCAGATTTTATCTTTATAAGTCAATCTACAATTTTTTTGAATAATGTGTAATTGGGTTTTTTTTCTGAGTCATTTTTACGAGCACAATATGATATATCAGCAAACATTATCAGATTCATTGTATCCTTTTTCAAGCAACAGTATTGCAGGTGAACTTCCACCTAAATAAGGTCTTTTTAGGATGGGAACAATCACAGTAATTTTAAGTTTGGAACACATACAGTTGAGAAAAGTTCTAGAGAGTAGTTTCAAAGCATTTTGAGATGATGATATGAGGATGGCAGTTTTTTCTTATAATGTTTATTTATTTTTGAGAGAGAGGGAGAGACACAGAATCTGAAGCAGGCTCCAGGCTCCGTCCGAGCTGTCAGCAAAGAGTCCGATGCAGTGCTCAAACCCACGAACTGCAAGATCATGACCTGAGCCAAAGTCAGATGCTCAATAGACTAAGTCACCCAGATGCCCCTTGGACGGCAGTTTTAATCTAATGGATTTTTCTAGTTTGACAGTTTTTGATGATTTCCGCAGGTACTCTTAAACTTTCTTGAATGGACTATATAGCAGGCATGAAGGTTGTCCCCCCATAATTCATTGTAATGAATTCTCTGAAATTTACAAGTAGACAACAAAACCTCAAAGACAGAACTATAATCTGATCTCTATAAGAGTATATTCTTGAAAACCACAATAACTTATTTGCAAATAAGTTTGGTTTTAATAAACTTGACCTGTTAATTGACAAAGTGCAGCAAGAAAGGTTATTGATCCAGGGACACCTGGGTTGCTCAGTTGGTTAAGCATCCGACTTCGGCTCAGTTCATGATCTCGCAGCTTTTGAGTTCGAGCCCCACGTCAGGCTCTGTGCTGGCAGTTCAGAGCCTGGAGCCTGCTTTGGATTCTGTGTCTCCCTCTCTCTACCCCTTCCCCAGCTCACACTCTGTCTCTCTCTCAAAAATAAATAACCATTACAAAAAAAGAAAGAAAGGTTATTGAGCCAGATAGGTTCTTTTAAATCTGTTTTATTAGAACTTTTCATAAGGAATCTCAGATTGGACTTTTAAAAACCTCTTAAGGCTAGGAGGCCAACCTAAGGAATTGTCCAATTGTGTCCTGGTTCAAGGAGAACAGATTTTTATTGAACTTACGCAAATACATATATTATCATGAAAAGTAAGAATATTTAATGGATTTCTGAATTCTGCAGGGATCAGGTAGAGAGAAAAAGATATACATATCGAGTTTTGTTTCAAAAATATACTTTACCTAATTTGTAGATTTCTTAGAAGACAGAGGAATAGGGGGTCTTTTAAATCTGGAAAACAAAACATTAAAGAATCAGTAATGTTTTAAATGAAGTCCTAATAATTATAATTCTTATATTGCTTCATCTTGGATTAGCAGCTTTATGAATCATTTTTTCATTAGAATTTTAGAAACTCTTACCCAGTTCAGTCTTACAATGTTAAAGTTAGCAGAAACATACATTTTAGAGTACTTGTCAGAGTGTTTTCCATGACTCCTTCGAGAATGACTCATTAGTGCACAAATATTTTTGCAAAAGCATCAGAGTAAAACAAAAAATATGAGTGACCCAGGACTTAAAAAGAACCATGGTTAAAGATCTGATAATGGTTTATTATAATATAATTAACAAGGAAATTTGGCTATTTCTGTGACATACTTTAAAAAAAATTAATGTTTATTTTTGAGAGAGAACAAGCACAAGTGGGGAAGGTGCAGGGGAACGGAAGTTCTGAAGCAGGCTCTGTGCTGACAGTAGAGAGCCTGACCTAGGGCTTGAACTCATGAACCATGTGATCAGGACCTGAGCCACCCAGGCACTCCTCTGTGACACACATTTTAAAAGACATTATACTAGGATAGATCAGATTTTTAGAAATTTCACATAATTTCTGTATTACTCATTTTAATGATATACCATAAAATATGATCTAAGATGGTTAAAATTATACTTGACAATATTTCCATTCAATTTATCAAATAACTAAATGAACACTTATCTTTTTATTTCATTCAGAATTTTGTTTAAAATGTCAAAAGATTTAAAACATTTCACGAAATTGGGTCACTGTGAAATAATACTTATCCATTCAAAGTGGTTATTAGAAGATTTAAAAGGCAAATACAGAAAGTTACATAGTTGTACAAAGCCTTGGTTATTTTTCTAAGTAATCAGAGTCTTGATAAAGACAATGGAAAATACACTGTCTACAGAAAATTTTTCATCAGAAACAAAGTTTTCTAGGTAGATCACGTTAAAGATAAACTATGTTTATAATTTCTTATTGAGTTCAGACTAATAATCTTAAAAAATACTTTTTCCTTTTAACAGAAAACCAAATTCTAATTCTGTAATAGCATACATTTGATATTAAAACTCTTTTGGGGATGCCTGGGGCTCAGTTAAGTGACGTGATTTTGGCTCAGGTCATAATCTCACAGTTTGTGGGATCAAACCCTATGTGGGGCTTTGCACTGACAGCACAGAGCTCACTTGAGATTCTCCCTTCCTTTCTCTCTGCTCCTGCTCCCCTCTCAAAAGAAATAAACTTAAACAACCTAACTTAAACCATTTCAATTTTAGCTCAACCACGCAGAAAATTATTTTCTCAAGATCTATTTTCCACCAACCTTCTGTAATTTCTATATCTTGGAATATTTTCAGACAAAATTATTTATTTCCCCTTGAAAAATACAAAAGTCCATGTCCTTTAGGCCTTTTCTTATCCAAAATTACATTCCATTTTTTTTTTTACCTATGTTTTATATACAACTGCTTTCTTTCATTCTTATTTCTAGTCGTTTCTTAGCCCTAATAATCCTTAATTCCTAATGAAAACTAAGAAGTAATCATCTGAGGACAGGCAAGTTAATAAATAATTACAGAGACATGTTTTTTATAGTATAATTTTTAGTGTAGCAAAATAGTAATAGACCCAAAAGTCTTTTGTCACTCTCTAAAAATTAATCTTTTGTCACTCTGTAAAAATTAAAAGACGAAACTGATAAATTTGTTTATATTTAATGTTTCAGTATATTATCTTATTTGGAAATAATCTAGTCATTGCATTTGAGTAGAAATTTTGTGCTCATTTACATTTATTTAAAATATTTGTTGTTATGCTTGGATTAGACAATAAATAACTAATCACCTCATTTTTCTTGTTGACAAATTTTTAACACAGAGATTATGAGTTTATTTGATTAGAAAACCAAGGTAGAACAAGTTACATGTTTGCAATTATGTTTAGTATTGACAACTCTGAAGACATGCTTGTTTTTATTAAATCAAAAAATTAGCTTCTATAGATTACAGATTATCCTGGGTCATGTGAACTTGAAGAACCTTTGGGTTAATTTCTGTATTTCTTAAAGTTTTACAAATACATAAGCACTTATTTTTCTATAACTCGACTAAATAGAGCTTTTTGCATATATATAATTTATATATATTATATGTGTTATATATACATATATACATATATATGTGTATATATACATTATATATACATATGCAATGTATATATACATAATATTTGTAAACAGGGATCATATATTAAAAAATAGCCATGTCTCTGGTACAAAACTCAAAAGAATAGTTGGATTCAAATTATGTTTCTGACATATAGACTAAGTGTTCCCACTCAGGTGGCTAACATTGTTTAAAAGTTTTCTATTTGCATACCATAAAGATTTTTTAGAACTATTTTGTAGTCATTTTATCTCTTAGAACTTCTGAATACTAAAATATGCATTTCTTTGTCTTTGAGCAGTTTGAGAAACTCTCAAATAATTATCTCAGTTAAAGGTTTCTCAAAAGGGTCACTACAATTACAAAAGTGCACTCCTTTTCCCTAAATAGTCCATAGACCAGGTAGAGTCATCTTTGCCTTTAGATTCCCTAAGACGTCTAACTATGAGGTACCCTGTTTTCCAACAGATTTTGAACAGAATAGGGTGACTTACCAAGAAACTTCAACAAATACATGTTCCTCTTGAACCTGTAAATGTGGCATTATTTAGAAATAGATTATGATGGGGTTATGCTTATAAGAGTGGACCCTAATTCCAATGACTAGTACCTTTGTGAGATTAAGGAGAAGGAAATTTTGATGCAAAGACACAGAAAAATACAGAGAAAAGATGGCCATCTAGAGATGAGGCAGAAATTGTAATGATGTAACTTTGAGCCAAGTAATGGTAAGGATTGTTAGTGAACTGCCAAAGCTGAGGCAAAAAAAGGATTCTTCCTTGAAAATTTCAGGGAAAGCGTTACAGGACTGACATTTTCATTTCAGACGTCTCCCAGAGTATAACAAAACAAACTCCTATTGGTTTAAGCCACCCAGTTGTGGTAAATCATTATGGCGGCTCTAGGAAGCTAATACACTATTCATCCCTCTACTTCATCTTGCATTCAAATCCTCTGTAAGCCTTCTCTAACAGCCATGAAGCCATGTGCCTCTCTGTAGTACTCTCATTGTGCCCTTTGCATTGTCATTCATAGCACTGAACACATTATATTAAAATTCCCTGCCAATGAGTTTGCTTCCATAGTGTTTTTAACTACTTAATTGTGTATGATACTGTGCAACAATCTGTGCACATGAAATTGAACACTTTGCAGAGTTTTGACATATGAATGTACCTGTCAGAATATTACCTAATCAACACACCACACTGTTCTGTTGAAAATGACTATTTGATAAAATATATCTTAATTATTTAACAGTGAAAGTAGAATAACTTTTGTCCACCGGTGCCCTTACTTGTGACAAGGACAATGCTGGCAAAGATATAAAGTGAAGTGTATGTAAAAATAATATGAAATATTGAAATTAACTTGATCATTAAAATAGAAAATGTACAAAATGCAAATTATTTATAATACATTTTGACTAATACTATTAAAGGAGATTCCTCTGCAAATGAAATGTGTTCAGTATTTTGCTAACAAATTGCATGTCAGTATTAATTATGATTGTGAAAGATAAATATACACAATAAAAGAGAGCTCATTAAAGATAGATTCACTCCATTATTTTCTTAATTATTTTTAACCATAATATATTCTTTCCAGAAATAAAACTTACTTGAAATTTGCAAATATTTAAATGCTCATTTTCTTCACAGACACCATTTATACAAGAACTTCATACAATGCATTTACACATAAAGCACTTCTAGGGTACAAAACCACATTTTAATTATATACTATCAGCTAATGATATCTGAATAAATCACACATATAAAAACAATTTCAGGAGAAATATAAAACTCTATTGGAGTTTTAAAATCAAACAATAGGTAACTCTATGAAATAGAAAAAGGAAGATAATTTACTAGACAGAAATTTCATACATTTGTCCAAATTAAATACATTTAATCATAAACATGACTTAAAGATAAATGATTATATTTTGTGAAAATTATTATTTCTTTTGCTTTAGCTTGAATGAATTCAGATAATCTAGCACAGTAAATTGTTCCCATAATTTGAACATTATACTTATTTTATTTAAAAGATATACCTAACAGGACTTCTTGTTTCAGCCCTAACATACACACACAAACATTGAAGTCATCCGTCTAAGACACACAACAGGAAAATCCTGAAAAACCCAGAAATTAATGCATAATTTAGTACTAAATATGGAATCCAGTTTGTAGGGCAAATCACCATCCCAAAGTCTAGAAAAACAGGTAGACTCACATGGTCACAGCAAAAATCTGCTTACCTGGAGAAAAAGGTACAGAAGCCATAAAATGGTAGGGCCTCTGTAGTGGTAACATTGATTAGTCCATCAAGTCCAGCAGCAACTTGAGTGTTGAGTGAGAAATTCCTGGGTGCTACATTCTTTAGGGAACCCCCCAAATTTCATGAGTTTTATATCTAGAAATATCCCAAGTTTCTCTCATAATGAAGAGTCAAGAAAATCCTCTCTGGTGTTAGGAATGGGGAAGCCAGCCATATTAGTTTCTTAGGGCTGCTGTAACAAATCATCATAAATCTAAGAAATAATAGAGATGTATATCTTACCGTTCTGGAAGCTAGAGGTTAAAAATCAATTTCACTGACCTGAAAGGGTCAACAAGGCTGTTCTTCCTTAGGAGACTTGAAGGGAGACTTCATTTCTTGCTCTTCCAGGTCCTGGTGGCTGCTGTATCCCTGACGTATGGCCATATCATTCCAATCTCTGCTTCTGTGGCCACATTGTCTCCTCTTCCTTTACATGCTTCTTATGAGGACACATATGATTAAATTTAGGGCCCACCTGGAAGATTGATGATAATATGCCTAATGTCAATACACTTAATCACATCTGCAAAGAGCTTTTTGCCTTCTGAGTTAACAATTACAGGTTCCAGTGATTAAGACCTGATATCTTTGAGTGGCCATTATTCCATCAATAGCATACACATTTTCAAATATTCACAGAATATTCTCCATGACAATAAGCTAATCTATGAGCAAAGACTTTACTTGTTTTATCTTACCTGAGAAGAGCATTTATCCCAAATCAGTCCCATTTGGCATTCTTGTCTTACATAAATTAAAAAAAAAATGTATAAAGATGTCTTAACTATGAGGGATCCTGTTTTCCAACAGCTGTTGTAAAACTTAAGGAATAATGTATTTTCCGTGCTTTTGAACAGAATAGGGTGACTTAAACAAACAAAACACATGTCCATCTTGAACTTGTGTACGTGACATTATTTAGAAATGGAATTGGTGCAGATGTAGTCAAGTTATGATGGGGTCATGCTTGATACAGTTATCCCATGGATGTAAGGGTAGTTCAGTATCTTCAAATCAATCAATGTGATTCAGTTCATTAAAAAAAGAAAGGATAAAAACCATGGATAATCAAGGGTGATCATATCTTCTCAATAGCTGCAGAAAAAAGCATTTGACAAAGTACAACATCTATTCATTCATGATAAAAACTTCCAGCAAAGGAGGTTTAGAGGGAACATATCTCAACATAATAAAGGCTACATATGAAAAACCCACAGCTAACATCATAATCAGTGGTGAAAAACTGAGAGCTTTTCCTCTAAAATCAGGAATAACAGAAGGATGTCTACTATCACCATTTTTATTCAACATAGTACTGGAAGTACTAGCCACAACAAAGAAGAAAAGAGAATAAAGGGCATCCAGATTGATAAGGGATAAGTAAAACTATTTGCAGAAATATTATATATAGAAAACCCTAAAGACTCCACCAAAAAAGCTACTAGAACTGTTAAATGAATTTAGTAATGTCACAGGATACAAAATATACAGAAATTATCTGCATTTCTATACACTAATAAAAAGCAGAGAAATTAAAACAATCTCATTTGAAATTACATCAAAAAAATAAAATACCTAGGAATAAACTTAACCAAGGTAGTGAGGTAAAAGATCTATTCTCCAAAAACTGCAAAACCCTATGATAGAAATTGACGATGACACAAATAGAAAGATATTCCATACTCATAGATTGGAAAAACAATACTGTTAACATGCCCATTCTATCCAAAGCAATCTATAAATTTAATCCAATTTCTACCCAAATACTGACATTTTTCACAAAGCTAAAACAAATAGTACTGAAATCTGTATGAAACCACAAAGCAATATCAAGAAAGAACAAAACTGGAGGTATCACAATTCCAGATTTCACAATATACTTCAAAGCTGTAACAAAATAGTAGGTACTCTCACAAAAATACACACATAAATCAATGAAACATAATAGCTTAGTAATAAACCTACATTTATATGATTAATTCATGACAAAGGAGGCAAGAATATACAATGAGGAAAAGATCTCTTCAACAAATGGTGCTGGGAAACCTGGACCACTTTCTTACACCATACACAAAATTAATTCAAAATGAATTAAACATCTAAGTGTGAGACCTGAAATCATAAAACTCCTACAGGAAAACATAGGCAGTAATTTCTCTGACATCAGGTTAGCAACATTTTATGGATAGGTCCCCTCAGGCAAAGAAAACAAAAGCAAAAATAATTATTGAGACTATACCAAAAAAAAAAAAGTGCACAACAAAGGAAATTACCAACAAAACAGAAAGGCAACCTACTGACTATGAGAAGATAGTTGCAAATCATATCTGATTAAGGAGTAATATCCAAAATATGTAAAGAACTTATAAGCATCTGACTCTTGATTTTGGTTCAGGTCATCATCTCATGGTTCTTAAGTTTGATCCCCACTTCGGGCTCTAGAGCTGACGGTGCAGATACTGCTTGGTATTCTGTCTCCCTCTCTCTGACCCTCCCCTGTTTGCTGTCTATATCTCTGTCAAAATAAATAAAGATATTAAAAAAAGAAATAAGTTTTGGTAAGGATGTGGAAAAAAAAGGAAGCTGAGTGAACTGTTGGAGGTAATTCAAATTGGGGCAGCTACTGTGGAAAGTGGTACAGAGGTTCCTAAAAAAATTAAAAAATAGAATTGCACATATGATTGCACAATAATTCTACTGGGTATTTGCCCAAAGAAAATGAAAATGCTAATTCAAAAAGATACATGTATTCCTGTGTTTACTGCAGCATTACTTATGATAGTTAAGATATGGAAGCAACCCAAGTGTCCATTGATAGATGAATGGATAAAGATATGTATATGTACACACACACACACACACACACACACCGACACATATTCACAATGGAATATTAGCCATAAAAAAGAATGAGATTTTGCCATTTGTAACAACACAGGTGGACCTAGAGGGTATAAGGCTAAATGAAATAAGTCAGAGAAAAACAAATACCATATGATTCATTCATGTGGAACTTAAACAAATAGACCAATAAACATAGGAGACAAATAAACAGACTCTTAAATATAGAGAACTGTAGCCATCAGTTTTTTGGTTGTCAGAGGGGAAGTACATAGGGGAATGAGTAAAATAAATAAATGAGATTAAGAGCTCACTTATTTTGATGAGCTTTAAATATGTAGAAATCATATATAGAATTATTAAATCATGATATAACATTGTATGTTAATTATACTTTATTAAAACAATCTCATAGAAAAACTGTTTGTAAATTATACAAAGAACTCTTAAAACTCGATGAAACAAAAAAAAATCCAATCAAAATGTGCGAAATATCTGAATAGACACCTCACCAAAGAAGACATTCAGATGGCAATTAATCATTTGAACTCAAGCTCAAAATCACTTGTCATCAGGGATTTACAGAATAGAATAACACCACGCAGGTACCTACCTATTAGATTACCTAAAATCCAAAACCTGGCAATACTTGTTAGAAAGCAAGTCGAGCAATGGAAACTATTTTTCTATTTACGTGATATTCTGGAAAAGGTAAACTGTAATAATTGTAGAGAAATTGACGACTCCCAGGTGTCCATGAGAAGGCATTGAGAAGGCTGAATAAGTGAAGCTTGGGAAATTTTAGTGTGGTTAAACTACAGTGTATAAGGCAGTAATGATGGCTGCATGACACTACAGATTGGTCAATACTCAGAATTTTAGAGCACAATAATTGAACCTTAATAAATGAAAAACAAATTTAAGTCCTTTAACAGAGCAGAGGATTCCAGGATGCGATGCAGAATATGGAAAAAAACAATTCAACTGTATTAGAAATGTGTTATCCTCACTGGAAGGGGTACAAGAGATTGCTAATATAAGCAATTTTGGAGTGAATGTAATCTCTAAGACTGAAGGCAATGGAAACTACATGAGAACTGCATCCAGTTGATAAAGTTGCTTTTCACGGGTATGGGTTAATAATTCTGATATTATACATATACACAACTGAATAATTAAGTAAATAGATGAAGGATGGTAGGAGTCAGTTTTCTCACTTTTGGAATGGGAGATTGAACATAAGGAAGAAAAAGAGACTAAAATAATATGGCTACTGATCAGCATCACAGACTGCAGTATTAACTCATATTTAACTGAATGTGGATACAGATAACCATTTAGAAATATCTGTAGAGATGTACATTCATAGAATCGTACTGTTTGGAATACAGTTGAAGTGGAGAGATAGCTGAGATGGTGGGTGTTGGAGTAATGGATTAAACACAGCAAGCCAAAATGAAAAAATTAAGCCTTAGTCACTTACTACAATATTATGAACAAGCATCTAAACAGGAAGAAGTGACAACACTGTGCTGCATTCCGTGTTTCCCTAATGAATGGTGTGCCAGGCAAAGATCAGGTGGATCAGCAAGACATGAAGATTGTCTTACAGTAGAGGCGTCTTTGAACAAAACATTCCTGCAGATTTATGGACTGTGAAGCCAGGGGTGCATGGAAGATGGTAGGAAGAGAGGAAATACGTGGAAGTAGAAACGTAGTAAGTATTTAAGGGGTACTTAGGATCTTTAAGAAATCCCCTTCTTACCCTGATAAGGAGGTTTCTGAAGACAACTTTGGTTGAGGACCCCAAGTCAAGCAATCTAGAAATGAAGGCACTAGAGGACTGAGTATTGTGCCATTTAACTTGCCCTATTGTTGTCTTTCTCTCTCTCTTTCTCTGTCTCTGTCTCTCTCTCTCCCTGCTCATAACTAGACAAGAAAAGCAACTGCCTGAAATCACAGTGAAAAGCAGCAGCATGATAGCACTAAAAGATGCAAATCAGAGCTCTTTTAATCTCCATTCTCGGTTGTCAATATTTGTCCTGTCTGGTAATTCCATGAAATTTTCAGTAAAAAAAAAAAAAAAAAAAAAAAAAAAAAAAGTCTTAATTTGACCTGACTCAGAATTCACCAATGGCCAGACATGTTTTTCTGGCCAATCAGTGGCAATTGTTTAACGTTACAGATATTCCAGATTTTAAAAGTTGGAACAAACAATAAGCTAACCAACAGACTTAAATAAAAAACAAAAATAAAAACAAAAACAAAAAAATGGGGGGAATACAAAGTCTACATAAGGCTGCGGACTGTGAATATGTGAATTTTTACATATTCCTAGAAGGTTATGCACAGATTAAAGCCTGAATGTTAAGACTTGTAGGTATACCACAGCCCACATACAGAAATCCTCAGCAAAAATTGGGAAGGTTATTAATCACAAGCATCTAAGGAAATCACTATAAATACATTAGTTGTTCACTAAGCTACCCAAAAGGAAATTCCAGTGAAAATTCAATTACAGAAAGAATACATTCTTTACATAATTAACTTTGAAATGCCTCTAAACAAACAAATAGCAATAACAACAAATGCTGGAGGCGGTCTGATTTCCAGAATTGTCATATTATATATTATTTAATATATCCATGTTTAAAAACTACAAAATATACAAAGAAATAAGAAAGTATGGCCAATACAAAGAAAAGGAAGCAGTCAATATAAACCCAGGAAGCTGATGACTTGACTTAAACTCAACAAAGACATTAAATCAGTTATCTCAAATATGTTCAAAGAACTTAAGAAAAACATATTTAAGGTACTAAGCAAAGTATATGAGTGATATTTATCAAATATAGTGTATCCATGAAGGATGGCAATCATTTAAAAAATTAGATGGAAATTTAAAAGTTGAAAATCATAATAAACAGCATGCAGAATTCAGTAAAACGGCCCCAGAGCAGTTTTTACTTAGCAGAAGAAATAACAAATTTGAAGAGAACTCAACTGAGATTATCTCAGTTGATTATCAGATATTACTCAGGTATTCTCAATTATCTTAGTCTGAGAAACTGAAAGAAAAAATTAAAAATATCAAAATTCTCTAAGACTTGTGGCACAATGTGATGAGTATCAACATAGACTTAATGTGATTATCAGAATGAAAAGAGAAAGAAAAGTCATGGAAAGAATATTTGAAGAAATAATGGACCAGGTGCCTGGGTGGCTCGGTTGATTAAGTATCCAGCTCTTGGTTTTGGGTCAGGTCATGATGTCATGGTTCATGAGTTCAAGCCCTGCACTGGGTTCTGTGCTGACAGTGTGGAGCCTGCTTGGGACTCTCTCTCTCTCTCTCTCTCTCTCTCTCTCCCTCTCTTTCTGCCCCTTCCCTGCATGTGCTTTCTCTCTCTCAAATAAACTTAGAAAAAAGACAATGGACCAAAACTTCACAAATTTGGTGAAAAACATTAATATTACTATCTTTTAAAAGCTCAACACATTTCAAATGAGATGCACTGAAAGAGATCCACACCTAGACAAGTTATAAACATTAACAAAAAGAGAACCTTGAAATTAGCATGAGAGATACAACTCATCACACACAAGGACTCCACTAAAAGATTGACAGCTTTTTTCATCAGAAACCATACAAGCCAAAAGGCAGTGGAATGACATAGTCAAAATAATATGAAAGAATATTGTAATTCAAGAATTATGTATCTAGAACTATCTGTTGAAAAAATGGACGTTAAGAAATTCTCAGATTAAAAAAAAAAGCTGAGGATTTTGTTGCTAACTGACCTGCTCTAGAGAAAGAAAAACGTATGAATGGTGATCTTTCAGGCTGAAATAAATGACAGCAGACGATTATTTGAATCCTGCGGAAGGCATAAAGAACACCGTTAAAGATAACTGCGTAGGTGAATGGCAGCATAAATGTGGTTTTTGAAGCTTTTTTTCTCCTATATGAATTGAATGACAATTATGAAAATCAATATTTCTAAATCTGAACTGTCATGCAGTGTACAAAGACATAATTTTTCTGATAGCAGCACAAAGAAGGGAGAGATAATTAAGATAAAGGAATATATTTTTGTATACTCTTGAAAATGTTAGTATCAATTGAAGAAGACTGTCATAATTCAAGGTGTTAATTGTAAGAACAAGGACAACCATTGGGAAAACATCACAAAAATGTAGTCAAATAACAAATGTACATTAAAAAGATACCTATTTGATAAAAAAGAAAGTAATAATTTAAAGATAGAGAAACAAATTAAATGTATGACTTATAGAAAGCAAATAGCTCACTGGTGACATAAATCTTGCCTCATTAATTCTATTAAATTCTAATGGATTAAATTTACAATAAAAATAAAGATTTGCAGAATGGATAAAATCAAAATTTAACATTATGTTGCCTTTAGGAGACAACTGAACTTCAAAACCACAGACTGAAAATAAAATGATAGAAAAAAAAAAAGCCATGAAACAATAATAAAAAAGACCTGCAATGTTTAATATCAGACAAAATAGACTTTAGTACAGAAATTGTTACTAGAGACAAAAATATTTTTAATGCTAAAGCTTCAGTTAATTAAAATATATAAATACATATGTACTTCATATTAGATCCCTATAGTACATAAACCAATAATTCATAAATTTGAAGGGAAACAAATGATTTCAGAATAATATATGGATATTTTTGCACTTTTAATAATGGATAGAATATCTAACATAAGATAATAAATAGATCTGAACTATGTTACAGACCAACTATAAGTAAACATGTCTACAGAACATTCTACCCAACATCACCAGAAAACATATTCATCTTAAGTGCATATAGAATATTCTCCTGAATAGATAATAGGTCATATTAACAAGTCCCAAAAGTTTTAATGAAATATTACAAAATATATTCTTCCAATAATAAAAGGATATATAAATTCAATAACATTCTCCAAGATAACTACTGAGTAAAATATGAAATCACAAGTGAAATTATAAAATAATTTGAGAGGAGTGAAAAGAAAAACACAGCATACCTAAACATACTAATAAAGCATTTCTTAAGAGAAATTTATTGTTATAAATTCTATTTAAAAATAATTTTGAAGGGTGGGGAGTTCCAGGGTGGCTCAGTTAGTTGAGCTTACAACTTTGGCCCTGGTCATCATCTCGTGGTTCATAGGTTGAAGCCCCATATCAGGCTGGCTACTGTCAGTGCAAAGCCTGCTTCCAATCTTCTGTCTCCCTCTCTCTGCCCCTCCCCCTGCTTGTGTGCTCACTTTCTCTCAAAAATAAAATAAACATTTAAAATAATAATAATTTATTGGGACACCTACATTTAGGTATCCGACTTCAATGCAGGTCATGATCTCATGGTTCATGAGTCCAAGCCCCCACATAGATCTCTGCTGTCAGCACAGAGCCTGCTTGGGATCGTGGTCTCCCTCTCTCTCTGCCTCTCCCCCACTCTTGCAGCTTTCTATGTCTCTCTCTCTCATAAATAAACATTAAAAAATTCTTAAAAATAAAAAAAACAAAAATGATTGAATTTATAACCTAATGCTCTCAATTAAGAACTAGAAAAAGAAGAGTAAACTAATCTCAAAGCAAATAGAAGATTAGATATACGAAATACAAGAACAGAGATAAGAGAATAGGTACTATATTAAAAAAATCAGTTCAGCAAAACTAAACATTTGTTCTTCAAGGAGATCAACTAAATTGACAAACTTTCAGATAAACTAATATAAAAAGGGAGAAGACTCAAATTACTATAATCAGACATGAAAGAGGGGGCAATACTACTGACTTTACAAAAATGACAAGAATTATATGGAAATACTATAAATAATTGTACACCTAAAATGTAGATAATCCAAATGAAAAAAAATTCTGGATAGATAAAAACAACAGAAACTAATTCAAGAATAAATAGACAATCTGAATATACTTGTAACAAGTGAGGAGACTGAATTGGCAATAAAAAAATGCTCTACAAAGAAAATTTTTATACAAGATGATTACTGAAGAATTCTACAAAAGAAGATGAACTTACACTGATACATAATGTCTTCTAAAAGATAGAAGAGGAAGAAACATGGCTCACCTTATTCAGGGGGGCATAAATACAATGATATTAAAACCAGAGAGAGATATCACAAGAACAGAAAATTATACATTATCTCTTATAGACATAATATTCCTCAATAAAATATAGCAAGCCAGATTCAGAGCAATATTAGAAGGATTAAACACTATGTCCAAGTGGGATTTATCCAAAAAATACAAGATTGTTTCAACAAATGAAAGTAAGCCTATGTAAACCACTATATTAAGAGAACAAAAGATATAAAAATGGTCTTAAAAAAAAGCCTAACACAGAATTCATTCATTGCTAACAACAAAGACCAAAAGCTTTCTTATAAAGTCAAGAACAAGACAATAATGTCCTCTCTGACTATATCAGTTTAGAGTAGCTCTACAGGCTCTAGCCAGGGCAATTAAAAAAAAGAGGGAATCAAAGAAAACTCATTGTTAAAGTCATAATAGTGAAAGATTGTCTGCTCTCACCTCATCTATTCTATTCAACTTTGTCCTATAAGTTCTTTCCAGGGCAATTAGGAACAACTAGAAATAAATGGCATCTAATTTAAAAAGAAAGAACTAAAACTGTCTCTATTCACAGATAATATGATATCGTATATAGGAAATACTAAGCTTCCCCCAAAATTATTACATCTAATAACTGAATTTATCAAAACTTCAGAGTACAAGTTTAATAAACAAAAACCAATTGTATTTACAAGCACTAGCCAAAATCAATCAGAAAATGAAATTGACTAAATGATCTCATTTATAATATCAAAAAGTAAACTAGATGTAGATTTAACAAAAGAAGTATATGACTTTTACATGAAAAACTACAAAATATTGTTAACAGACATTAAAAACTAAAATGCAGAGATGTCTTATGTTCATAGTTTGGATGAATTAAAATTGTTAAAAACGTAAACACCTTAATTATTTCACAGAGTTAACACAAACTTTACCAAAATTCCAGATGATAATTTTGCAGAAATTTATAATTGGATACAAAAATTCATATGGAACTGCAAAGAACTCAGAACAGCCAAAATAAACTTGAAAAGGAAACAGAAAAAAAGAAACAATATTTGAAGATTTTTTTTGTTTCAAAATTTACAACAAAACTACAGTAATCAAGTCTCCATGGATTAGCATTAATATAGACATAAAGATAGAATAAAGGAGTATACAAATAAACACTTTTAAATTTAATTAATTTTTTAAAGTTTGCTTTTGAGATAGAGAGCACATAGCATGTGCACAGGGGAGGAGTAGAGAGAGAAGGAGAGAGAAAGAATCCCAAGCTGGTTCCACTGTCATCATGGGAGCCCAACGCGGGGCTTGAACTCATGACACATGAGATCATGACCTGAGCCAAAATCAAGAGTTAGATGCTTAGCCCTAAGTTCAATTAATTGCCCCTAAATTCAATTAATTTTGATAGGGGTGTCAAGACAATTCAAGGGGGGAAAGAATAGTCATTAAACAATTGTGCTTAGAAAGTGGATAGCCACATGCCAGTAATAATGTTGAACCTGTACCTTATACAATATACCAACAAACAAATATACAAACAAAACTGAAAATAGATAAAAGACCAAAGTGTAAGAAATAAAATGATTAAATTCTTAGAATTTATATACCTAACTCTTTATGTTGCTGGATTACATGAAGTTATATCTTCTTCAATGGGATTTTTAAAAATTTTTTAATGTTTATTTATTTTTGAGAGAGAGAGTGTGTGTGTGGGTGGGGAAGGGTCAGAGAGAGAGAGAGGGAGACACAGAATCCAAAGCAGGCTCCAGGCTCTGAGGTGTCAGCACAGAACCCAATGCAGGGCTCGAACTCACGAACCATGAGATCATGACCTGAGCCGAAGTCAGACACTTAACCGACTGAGCCACCCAGGCGCCCCATGAAGTTATATCTTATATGTCAAAACAAAATAATAAAGGCTGGAAAGATGGCAGAATAGGAGGACCTTAAGCTCACCTGGTCCTGAATACAACTAGATAACACAGCAGCATAAATACCCCAGAAAAATGACCTAAAGCATGTCAGAACAAACTCCCCAATTGAGATAGAGAAGAGGCCACATCCAGGCGGGCTGGGAAGGGCAGAGACTTTCAGGACTGTGTGTTGGGGGGGAGCTGTGAGCTTATCTCAGACATGTCTGGAGGCGAAGGAATCGGGGGGAGACCCCTCAAGTTATAAGGGAGTAGACAAGCACCATTTTCCTCCCTTGGACCCCAGTGTAAACACATGGCAACCTGGGGGAACCAGCACAATGCCAACATTCACTACCTGCTATGTTTATACCAAGTCCTTCCCCACCCATGCTTCAGCGGATCTGCCCTTTCCAGTCACACTTGCCTCAGTTACAGCATTTCGGTTTCTTTCCCCTAGAAAACCAGCACTCACATTGCCAATACTGCATCTTTAGACCAGTGTGCTTTGCAGGGCCTCTGTCCCTGTAGCGGCAGTGGTGACAGGTACTTTGGGAGCCTGAGGTGCACCTTGCTAAGAGTGCATCCACCACCCAGACAGTCCTGGTTCCTACAGTACTGGCCACAGGTCTCATTTCACAAGCAGACCAGCAAGTACCTTATTAAAATTATATGTCCCACCCTGGCTAGGGACCAACCACTGCTCACAATAAGCAAAGAGAGCCTATGCAGATTACTGGACTAGAGGAAAAAGTGGCTAGGACATAACAGTAAGGCACACACAAAATACATAGGAGACCTCCCCTGAAATGCCATATTCTTCAGACATTGCACTTCAGGACACTACAGGACCTCTTCTTTATAAAGCCGTTACTTTCAAGAGCAAGAGACGTAGCTGTCTTCCTAACACAGAGAAAAGACACAGAGAGTTAGACAAAATGGGAAGGCAGAGGTATCTGTCCCAAATGAAGGGGCGCCCGGTTGGCTCGGATGGGCGGCCAACTTCGGCTCAGGTCATGATCTTGCGGTCCATGAGTTCAAGCCCCGCATCAGGCTCTGTGCTGACAGATCAGAACCTGGAGCCTGCTTCAGATTCTGTGTCCCCCATCTCTCTCTGCCCCTCCCCCACTCGTGCTCTGTCTCTGTCTCTCAAAAATAAATGTTAAAAAAACTTAAAAATACACTAGATGGAACAAATAGCAGGCTAGAGGAAGCAGAGAAACTAACTAGTGACCTGGAAGAAAGAGTAATGCAAAGTAATCAAACCGAGCAGGTGAGGGGAGGGGGGGAAAGAAAAGAAAAAAAGCAAGAATAGACTTAGGGAACTTAGAGATTTCACCAAGCATAATAATGAAAAAGAGCAAGATCAGAGAAAATACCAAAAATAGCCACAAAGCAAGTAATAATATGGCAAAAAATACATACCTATCAATAATTACGTTGAATGCAAATGGACTATAAGCTCCAATTAAAAGATATAGGCTTACAGAACGAAGAAACAGAACCTGTCTATATGCTGTTTACAAGAGACTTATTTCAGACCTAAAGATGCATGCAGATTGAAAGTGAGGGGATAAAGAAATAGTTATCATACACATAGTTTCGAAAGAAAGCCAGGCTAGCAATACTTCTATCAGACCAAAAAATTTTAAAATAAGGACTGTAACAAGTAACAAAAACGGACACTATGTAATAAACAGAACCCGGTAAGAAGACATAACAATTGTACGTATTTATGCACTCAACATAGGAGCCCCCAAATACATACAACAGTTAATAACAAACAAAGGAACTATTATTTGAGAGTAATACAGTAATAGTAGGGGATGTTAACACCACACTTATGTTAATGGACAAATCATCCAAACTGAAAATTAACAAGGAAACAGTGGCTTTGAACAACCTAGTGGAAAAGATGGGTTATGTAAATATATATAAATAATATATAGTTATATAAATAATATATATAAATAATAAATATAAATATACAAATATATATAAATAATATATAAGTAAATATATACTTATATAAGTATATAAATATATATGTAAGTATATATATAAGTATATATAAATAATATAATATATAATATATAATATATATAGATGTTTATATATATATATATAAACGTTCCATCATAAAACAGAAAAATACACATTCTTTTAGAAGTGCACCTTGGATGTCCTCTATAATGGATCACCTTTTAAGATACAAAACAAGTCTCAACAAATTTAAAAAGATCAAAGCTATACCAAGCATCTTTTCTGACCACAACACTATAAAATTAAAAATCAGGATGCCCGGGTGGTTCAGCCGGTTAAGCAGCCGACTTTGGCTCAGGTCATGATCTCATGGTTCACGAGTTTGAGCCCCACGTCAGGCTCTGCACTGACAGTTCAGAGCCTGTAGCCTAATTCAGATTCTGTGTCTACTTCCCTCTCTGCCCCTCCCCCACTCATGCTCTGTCTCTCTCTCAAAAATAAATTAAAAAAAAAATTAAAAAATATGTGAAAAAATTTTAAAACATTAAAAATCAACTCCAATTGGGGCGCCTGGGTGGCGCAGTCGGTTAAGCGTCCGACTTCAGCCAGGTCATGATCTCCCGGTCCGGGAGTTCGAGCCCCGCGTCGGGCTCTGGGCTGATGGCTCAGAGCCTGGAGCCTGTTTCCGATTCTGTGTCTCCCTCTCTCTCTGCCCCTCCTCCGTTCATGCTCTGTCTCTCTCTGTCCCAAAAATAAATAAACGTTGAAAAAAAAAATTAAAAAAAAAATCAACTCCAAGAAAAAAAAATTGGAAAGAGCACAAACACGTGGAGGTTAAAAACCATGCTACTCAACAATGCATGGGTTAACCAAGAAATCAAAGAAATCAAAAATTACATGGAGAGAAATGAAAATGAAACCACAACAGTCCAAAATCTTTGGATGCAGCAAAAGTAGTTTTAAGAGGAAAGCTTGTAGCAATACAGGCGTATATTAAGAAGCAAGAATAAACTCAAATAAACAACTTAATCATATACCTAAAGAAGGTAGAAAAAGAACAAAACCCAAAATGAGCAGAAAGGACATAATAAAGATCATAGCCGAAATATATAGAAAGAGAGAGAGAGAGAGAACAGATCAATGCAATGAGCAGCTGGTTCTTTGAAAAGATCAACAAAATTTATAAACCTCTAGACAGACTTATCAAAAATAAGAGAGTGGAAGAGGGAGATCAAGAGGGAAGGAGAGGTCGGGGGGTGGGGAGGACTGAAACAAAATCAGAAATGAAATAACAACTGACATAAAAAAATACAAAGGATTCTAAGAACATATTATGAGAAATTATATGCCAACAAATTGGACAACCTAGAAAAAAAGAATAAATTCCTAAAAAATTATGATCTAAATATGAAGCAGGAAGAAATAAAAATTTTGAATAGACTGATTAGTAGCAATGAAATTGAATCAGTAATCATAAAGTTTCCAGCAGACAAAATCAAGGACTGGATGGCTTTTCAAGTGAATCCTAACAAACATTGAAAGAAGAGTTAATATCTATTCTTTTCATACTATCAAAAAAAAATTGAAGAGGAAGGAAGACTTCCAAATTTATTCTAGGAGGTCAGTATTACCCTGATACCAAAATCATGTAAAGACACAACAAAAAAAGAGAACTAAAAGCCAATATTTTTGGTGAACATAAATGCAAAAATCCTCAACAAAATGCCAGCAAACTAAATCCAACAAAACATTAAAATAAGTATTCACCACGATCAAGTGGGATATATTCCCAGGATGCAAATATTGTTCAATATTCGCAAATCAATAAACGCGATACATCACATCAATAAAAGAAAGGATAAAACCCATATATTTTTTTGATAGATGCGGAACAAGCAGTTGACAAAGGACAACATCCCTTCATGATAAAGCCCTCAGCAAAGCAGGTCTAGAAGGAACACACATCAACAAAATAAAGACCATATATGAAAAATACCCATAGAGAACATCATTCTCAATGACAGAAACCTGAGAGCTTTTCCTCTAAAACCAGGACCAAGACAAAGATGTCTACTTTCACCACTTTTATTCAATATAGTACTGGAAGTCCTAGCCACAGAAATCAGACAACAAAAAGAAATTAAGTCATTCAAATTGGTAGGGAAGAAGTAAAACTTTCACTATTTGCAGATGACATGTTACTGTGTATAGAAAACAATAAAGATCCCACCAAAACTACTTAAACTGATAAATGTTTTCAGTCAAGTCATAAGATATAAAACCAATGTACAGAAATCCATTAAATTTCTATACACTAATAATGAAGCAGTAGAAAGAAAAATGAAGAAAGCAATCTCATTCACAATTACACTAAAAACAGAAAAATGCCTAGGAATAAACTTCAGCAAGGAGGTGAAAGACCTATTCTCTGAAAACTAGAAAATATTGATGAAAGAAATTGAAGAGGGCACAAATGGAAAGACATTCCATGCTCATGAACTGAAAGGACATATAATGTTAAAATGCTTATAGTACCCAAAGCAATCTACAAACTTAATGCAATCCCTATCAAAACACCAACAGCATTTTCCACAGAACTAGAACAATCCTAAAATGTCTATAGAACCACAAAAGACTCCAAATAGCTAAATCAATCGTGAAAAAAAAAAGACAAAACTGGAGGTATCACAATTGCAGACTTCAAGTTTTATGATAGAGCTGTTGTAATCAATATAGTATGATACTGGCACAAAAAATATACTAACATATCAATGGAAAAGAATGGAATGCTCAGAAATAAACCCACAGTTATATGGTCAATTAATCTTTATCAAAGGAGGAAAGAATAACCAATGGGAAAAAATAGTCTCTTCAACAAATGTTAGGAAAACTGGACTACAAGACTGAAACCGGACCGCTTTCTTCTACCATACACAAAAATAAACTGAAAATTGATTAAGGACCTAAAAATGAGACCTGAAACCTTGAAAACCCTAGAGGAGAACACAGGCGGTAATTTCTCTGACATTGGTTGTAGCAACATCTTTCCAGATATATCTCCTGAGGCAAGGGGAACACAATCAAAAATACACAACTGAGACTACATCAAAATAAAAAGTTTCTGCGTGGCAAAAGGAATGACCAACAAAACTAAAAGACAAAATACTGAATGGGAGAAGATATTTGCAAATGACATATCCTATAAAGAGGTATTATCTAAAGTATATAAATAACTTACTCAATTCAACACCAAAATAATAATAATAATCCAACTGAAAATGGGACAAAGACACATGGAAAGATGTACAACATTACTCAGAATCAGGGAAATGCATATCAAAACCACAATTTGCCATCACCTCCCACTTGTCAGAATGGCTAAAATAAAAAACTCAAGAAAAAACATATGTTGGTAAGGATGTGGAGGAAAAAAGAGCCCTGCTGCAGTGTTGGTAGGAATGCAAACTGACGTAGCCACTGTGCAAGAAGTTCCCCCAAAAATTAAAAAATTGAAGTACCCTACACCAGGAATCACACCCACACTAGTGAGTATTTGCTCAAAGAATATGAAAACACTAATTTGAAAACATATATGCACCCTTATATTTATTGCCACATTATTTACAATAACCAAACTATGGAAGCAGTCCAAGACTGCTTATTATCCATTGATCAATAAACTGATAAAGAAAATATGGTGTGTATATATGTGTGTATGTGTGCGTGTGTGGTACACACACACAATGGAACACTATTCAGCCATAAAGAAGAACAAAATCTTACCATTTGCAACAACATGGACGGATCTAGAGAATATATGCTAAGTGAAATAAGTCAGAGAAATACAAATACCATTTCACTTACATGTGGAAATTAAGAAACAAAATAAATGAACAAAGGTAAATAATGGACAAACCAAAAATAGACTTTTAACCAAAAGAACAAACAGATGGTTACTATAAGGGGAGCTGGATGAGGGGATGGGTGAAATAAATGAAGTGGATTAAGAGTATACTTACGTTGTTGAGCAGTGAGTGACATGTTGAACTGTTGAATCCTTACATTTTACACATGAAACTAATATAACACTGTATGTTAACCATACTGGAATTAAAATTTTAAAAATGGGCAGATTAAAAAAACACAATTACAAAAGAAAAATTGATAGTTTTAGCTGCATGAACTTTTCAAACAATCTTCTTCAAAAGACATGATCAGGAAGCTGAAAAAAAGCAGAATGGAAGATTACATTAGCAAATCATATGTCTAATAAGTAACTAGTGCTCAGAATATAAAAATTACTCTTGGGGCACCTGGGTAGCCCAGTTGGTTAAAGTCCATCTTTGGGTCGGCTCATGATCTCATGGCCACACAGGTGCCCCAGAAAGGCTAACTTGATTTTAAATTATGGTATCTATACAATAAAGATTATTTTCAAACTTGCACTGAATCTACACAAAAAAGTCCTGTCCTTCTTCTAGGATAAATGATAGCTGCTTGTTATTTTAATAAGCTTAGTCAAGTGGAATCCTTCCTATTTAAAACTCACTGTAGTTCTGTGATTAAAAATAATACATATTGTCAGAGTGCCTGTCAGTCATTTGAGCATCTGACTTTGGCTCAGGTAATGATCTTGTGATTTGTGGGTTTGAGTCCCACAAGGGGCTTTGTGCTGACAAATCAGAGCCTGAACCCTGCTTCAGATTCTGTGTCTCCCTCTCTCTCTGCCCCTCCCCAGCTCATGATCTGTCTCTCTCTTTCTCTCTCTCCCCTCTCTCTCTCAAAAATAAAGACTAATTTTTTTTAATTTAAACTCTTACAACTCAACGTTAAAAAGACTCAATTGAAATTTGACAAAATATTTGAATAGATGTTCTTGTAAAGAAAATATATAAATGACCGATAATCACATGCAAAGATGCTCAACATCTTTAGTCAATAGTAAAATAGACATCAAAAATACAGTGTAGGTGTGACATCACATAAAATGGTAGAATAGGAATCTTCAGGCATTGGTTTCTCCACTAAACATTTTAGCTGAAAAAAAATATAAAAATCAACTATCTTGGAACTCTAGAACCTGATCAGATACAGTTATGATGGGAATGCTATATCAAGGAAGAGTCTGCATAGTTTTGGTAAGAGAACAACATGTACAAAACCTGCTACCCTTCCCCATTTGTCAGGTTTACTACAACCATAAAGACAGTGGCCCACATTCCTAGGTTGGCTGGTGTTAAGATAGGAAGAAACAACTTTGTCCTCCAAAATTTGGGGTTGAATGTTTTGGTCAATCTAGCAGCTCCAAGATATCAATGCAGACACCTGCCTTTGTTTTGATCGCTTCAGTTTGTAGCAACTTCCCTCCCAGCCTTTGTTGTAAGATTCAAAGAAACACCCTTTTTAATTAATTAATTAATTCATTCATTCATTCATTTACTTATGTCTCTTGACATTTATGGACATCTATGCCAGGTAACAGGCTGACCGAAGAGATAATGGGCAGAAACATCAATGATCCCACATGACAAGGAAAACAGACTAAGCAAAGTTATTGTGGAAAAGAAACTATGCAAAACAATGATGCAACTTTCAATAAGCAATGAAAGCAATCCATGATGAGAGAAAGAAGATGCTTTGCAGCCTTACTGCATTAGTGGTACTCAAGATGTCCAGTTATCATTAAAAAATCACAAAGTAAACAAAGAAATGGGAAATATGAATCATTCACAGAAAAAATGCGACACGTTCTGAGGAAGCCCTGACACTGACATTACTAGTTAGTGTCTATATTAACTGCCTTAAATATGCTCAGTGTGCTAGAGAGAACCATGGGAAGGAAGGAAGGAAGGAAGGAAGGAAGGAAGGAAGGAAGGAAGGAAGAAAGAAAGAAAAAGAAAGAAAGAGAAAGGAAAGAAGAGAAAAAGAAATTATAAAACGTTGTTTGAACAAATAGAGAATGTTAACAAAGAGAAATTGTGAAAAAAAACAAATAGAATTTCTAGACCTGAAATTACCGAATTCTGGTACTGAAGGTAAAATAGTGAAGGTATAAATTTCACTAGAGGAATTCAACAACAGATTTTAGCAAGGAGAAGAAAGAATCAGGAAAAGTTGAACATAAAGTATTCCTAGGAGCAGAAAAAAGTTAAGAAAAAATTAATAGAACTTGAGAGACCTGTGGGGCACCATCAAATGCATCTATATATACCTCATAGTAGTTCCAAGAGGAGAAAAAATAAAAGGAGAGAAAAAAAAAACATATTTGAAGGAAGAGTGGCATAAAACTTCCCAAATTGGATAAAATATATGCATATACATGTCCAAGAAGCTCAATGAACTCCAGTCACGAAAAACTCAGAGACACATTATAGTCAAATTGCCAAAAAGACAAAAACAAAGAATCTTGAAAAGCAGCAAGAAGGAAGTAAATCATACGTACAAGGGACCATGAATAAGATTAACAGCTACTTTCTCATTGAAAAAAATAAAATAAAATAAGACCAGAATTGGATGGCAAAGTTAAAGTGCTGAAGATGAAAAACAAAACAAAAACAAAACCTGTCAACCAAATATTCTGTATCTGGAAAACTGTCCTTTAAGGATGAGGGGGGAAGGGGAATTAAGACATTCTTGGATAAACAAATGATAAGAAATTCTTTACTAGTAGACCTTTCATATAAGAAATGTTAAAGGGAACCAGGCAGAAATGGAATGATATTAGACAGTAACTTGAAGCTATATTAAGAAAGGACACTAATTTAGGTAACTGCATAAGTAAACATAAAGCCAGTGTTATTGCATATTTAGCATGTAACTCCTCTTTATCTCCTATGAGATTTAAAGGTATTTTAAACATATTAATATTTACACACACATAGAAACATGCAATCTGTGACAATAACAAAATAAAGAAGGTGAGATGGAGATATATTTAAAAAATGTTTACATACTATTGAAACTAAGTTGTAAAATTTGAAGTATATTATTACATTTAAGATATTACTTGCATTCTCCAAGATAACTACTAAAAATATAACTAAATATATGCAAAATGGAAAGAATAAGAGTCAAAATATTATACAACAAAAAAAAATCAACTAAGTAGAAATAAAGTCAGTGATGAAGAAATTGAGAAAAAGCATGTACAATACACAAAAAACAAATAGCTATATGGAAAAAGTCCTTCCTTAACAAAAATTACTTTAAAAATAAATGGGAGGGGCGCCTTGATAGTCAGTTAAGCAACTAATTCTTGGTTTCAACTCAGGACATGATCTCACAGTTTATGAGTTCGAGCCCCGTGTTGGGCTCTGCACTAACAGCATGGAGCCTGCTTGGGATTCTCTGTCTCTCTCTGCCTCTCTCCTGCTCATGGTCTCTCTCAAAAATAAAATAAATAAACATTTAAAAATAATAATTAAATAAAAATAAATGGGAAAAATTCAATTAAAGGGCAGATATTTACAGAATAGATTTTAAAACAAGGTCTATGTACGCTTTCTATAAGAAATTCTGTTTAAATACAAAAACAGAAATTGAAAGATTAGCAACCTTGTCAGTTAACACTTATGAAGTAGAACAGAGTAGGCAGATGGTGAGCTGAGTTTCAACAACAGAATACAAGAGGAACTAAAATAGAGAAGTTTACTACTCATGAGTCCTGGAGGAAGTACCCAACATGCCTTGAAAGGCCACATGGGGAGAGATGAAGACATAGACAGACATGGGGACACATGCCTTCACTAGACTCCATGGGTGAAGTGCTATGGGGTTTCTAGCCTAAGGGTGGGTTGGTCAATTCAATCAAAAGACCAGGTAAGTTTGGTAAGTTACATGAGGATCTTTTCTAAGGTGCACAGAAGAAGGCAGCACTGGGAGAATGTTGATTACAAGGGCTATTGGGAAGGTAGCATCAAAAACATATATTCGCTTGTGACTCTGCAGGCTGCTCTCAAAGGCATGCATTTACATGAGGGAGCCAGTGTCACTTTAATATGATTACTTTTTGGCCATACAAAATGGATGACAGGGCAGTAATACCATGGAGTAGCTTAGGTAAACTCTTCATACAATCCTGTGAAAAAATGAAAAAAGTCCTTGGATTAAACATTCTCCAGAGAAGATATACAAATGGCCAATAAGCTCAAAAAGATGCTCAGTGTCATTAGTCACTTAGGGAAATGCAAATTTAAACCACAATGAGATATAACTTCACACCTATTAGGATGGCTATGATTTACAAAATGAAAACAAGTGTTGGCAAGGATGTGGAAACATTTGAACCCTCATATATTGCTTATGGGACCATAAAATGCCACGGCTATAAAGAAAGATAGTTGGAGATGCCTCAGAATGTTTATCAGAAAGTTTCTATATGGTCCAGCAATTTTCAGAAATTCCACCAAAAGTAAATTAAACACATAGGTTCACATAAATACTTGCACACAAATTTTTATAGTAGTATTTCTCAGAATAGCCAAAAGGTATAACAATCCAAATATCTGTCAACTGATGAATATATAAACAGAATATAGCATATCCATATAATATTATTTAGCCATAAGAGTATAAGAAGCATTGATCCATGCTATAGCAATAATGAATCTTGAAAACATCATGATAATTGAAACTAGACACAAAAAGTTAGACATTGCATGATTTTATTTGCATATGATGTTCAGAATAGGCGGGTCCACAAGGACAGACCGTAGATTACTTGTTGTTAGGTAGAGAGGGTATGTGTGGAGTAACTGCTAATGACATTGGTTCCTTTGAGGGTGTTAAAAATGGGCAATTAGTGGTAATGGTTTTATAGTGATGTACTAAAATCCATTGTAAATTGTACAGTGTACAAAGGTAAATCTTCCAGTGTGTGACTACACTTCAATTAAAAATGAATGAATACATACATGTATTTTATCCCGTCATCCAGTTGAAAGAGAAGTTACATTTTCAGAATATCCATGAATACTTAATCCTACATCATCAGGATGGTCCTAGTCACAACAATCTTTATGTTCTGTTTAGTGTTCAAATAAATAGCCATTAGAATTCTGAGGTGGCAAGATGTGAGATGTAATTGGCTTTCCATCATTGCAAAGCTGATTATGTACATACTTTTGAGCTGGTGATGTTCTTAAATGAGGGAAGATAGAGAAGAGCAATTCTCTTGTCCAAAAATGCACAAATACTCTTTAATCATCTTCTTCCTACACACAGCTCTGAGATTGAATTGGATTAGAGGAGGATATTTTCTCACACAGTAGTCCCCCTTTATCCATGGGGGATATATTTCAAGACCTCTAGTGGATGCTTAAAACCACAAATAGTGCTGAACTCTGTATATACTATGTTTGTTTCCCCCATACATACATATATATGATAAAGTTTTATAAATTAGGCACAGTAAGAGATTAATAAAAATAATAAAATACAAGAGTTATAATAATATGCTGTAATAAAAGTTGTGTGAATGTGATCTCCAATCTCTCTCAAAATATTGTAGTGTACTCCCCCTTCTTGTAATGATGTGCAGTGATAAAAATGCCCACATGATGAGCTGAAGTAAGGTGAATGACATAGGTATTTTGACGTAGCATTAGGCTAATACTGACCTAACAGTATATCAGAATGACGATTGTCTGCTTTTGGACCATGGTTAATAGTTGGTAGCTGAAACTGTGGAAAGCAAAACAAACCATGCATGAGAGGAATATCTAAAAACAAATATCCCTCTAAGTCTGCTAGTGGAAAATGAGTTTTAAAGTATCTTCTTAGGTGTTAAAAAAAATCTTAAGTATTGGGGCACCTGGGTGGCTCAGTCTCTTAAGCTCCAACTTCAGCTCAGGTCATGATCTCATGGTTCATGAGTCTGAGCCCCACATCGGGCTCTGTGCTGACAGCATGGAGCCTGGAGCCTGCTTCAGATTCTGACTTCCTCTTTCTCTGCCCCTCCCCTGCTCATGCTCTGTCTCTCTGTCTCTCTCTCTCAAAAATAAATAAACATTAAAAAACTTAAGTATTGCACCCAAACATAATGTTTTTGATGTTATTAAGAAAGGCAATTTATAAAAGCTCCCAACATAATAGTACATAAGCATGTATTTAGGAGTTTAGAGGAACACAGTGTCAACAACAATGTCCTTAGGTGATTTCTTAAAAAAAAAAAATTCAATGTGAATGTCTTTACTCTGTTTAGATTTCCCATGTTAGAAGAATCTGTTTTAAAAATAGCACTTATTGCTCTAATTCCCCTAATTTAATGTCTGGAAGTTGCCCACTTGTAACAATGTAAATACCAAATTATTCCATCTTATTGTCATTGCTTCATTAATTTTCTGCAGGTTAAATGCATTTTAGATCATACCTTCAAGTTTCACATTATATCAGCATTTTTCTAGCTCTTATTTAATACAAGCAATTTAATCAAAATGTTGCAAGTGAAATTACAGTACAGTGAAGGGAATTTTTTTTTATTATTATCTTGTACCTCCCACAGGTTATAGTACATAAAGTGTTCAGCATTTCCTAAATGGTACTACTGTGTTTTCACACTAATGCGGCTAATATTTGGATGCTGTGGCTTGGGAAATAAAATAAGACCTCATAATTGCCATCAAACTCTTAGAATCTTCACAATCTAAATCCTATTCTGAATATTTATTTAGATAACGGCAGCCGTTCTTTAAATGGGAAGCTGCATTAACCTTTGAACTATTTGACTCAGGGATACACTCAAAAATCTCATTAACAGAGAAGCCACTCCATGCCCAAAGTTTTTACTCTTGTATTATTACTTCTATATCTCTTGATTATGTCTTTTCCTCCTGTTGACTTACTCTCAGGGCTTCTCCCCTTACCTTTAAGGGTAAGGCAGTGACGTCTAGTGTGACATCACTTTAGCCTCATGTCCAGTAGGGAGAGTAAGCAGGTCCCCTGAGTCTGACTTTCTCTTACACTAATGAGGATAGGGACTGTGGCCAAAGGGATAGGAGGAGTTTATTCCTTTTAACAAATCGCCTGCTTGTAAAGTTGAGTATGGAGTAAGTCTATCTGAACTGTGTGAACTAAAGCTAAGGCATAAGTAGTTTCCCACTGAAATGTATGTATTATTCTATCAGGATATGAGTACATTAAATTTAGGAAGAAATAGAAAACAGTGATGCCAAATACTTTGGTGAATCAGTGTGCATATATCCTTTAAAATTAAATATATATATAAATTAAATATATTTAATTATATTTAATTAAATTATTTAAATATATTTAATTTAAATTTTAAATATAAAATATATATATTAACTATATATATTTAATTTTAAAAGGATATATGGACACTGATATATATAAAGATATTATTCTGAATTCCAAAATTTTGTAAGTTTATCAGAAAAAATTTTTAAAATTTTTTTTTTTTTTCAACATTTATTTATTTTTGGGACAGAGAGAGACAGAGCATGAACAGGGGAGGGGCAGAGAGAGAGGGAGACACAGAATCGGAAGCAGGCTCCAGGCTCCGAGCCATCAGCCCAGAGCCTGACGCGGGGCTCGAACTCACGGACCGCGAGATCGTGACCTGGCTGAAGTCGGACGCTTAACCGACTGCGCCACCCAGGCGCCCCAGAAAAAATTTTTAAAAAGTCTCTCGTTTTTAACTAAAAACCCTAGAGATAACTATTAGAATTTTGATGTACATGTATAACATTCTTACATACTCTAATGTGCTTATTTGTAAACCTTTGGTTTGTTTTAAGCATTGAGTCCTATAGTTTTTACCCTTACAAAGAAAAGTATAACCTCTAATAATAAATTTTGGCCAAAAACTTGAAAAAACTTTTTATAACAAAAATAATGCTCTCTTGTTATCCACTCTTTCTTTTATTACTGTTTTCAGTCCTTCTCAAGAATATTTTCTTTTTTGTTAATGTTTATTTTTGGAGAGAGACAGAGAGAGAGAGGCACAGAATCCGAAGCAGGCTCCAGGCTCTGAGCTGTCAGCACAGATCCCAACACGGGGCTTGGACCCATGAACTGCAAGATCATGACATAAGCCAAAGTCAAAGGCTTAACCAACCGAGCCACCCAGGCATCCCCAAAATATTTTTTATTGTGTTTTTATGTACTGAGTCATGAATTTCTCAATTTCTGTCTCCCTTAATTTAATTTACTCATCTACCAAAGATTTAAGGAAGCAAGCCTATCAACACAGAGAAGCAGAGGGGTGCCTGGGTGGCTCAGTGGGTTGGGCATCCGACTTAGGCTCAGGTCATGATCTCACAGCTGGTGAGTTTGAGCCCCGGGTTGGGCTCTGTGCCGACAACTCAGAGCCTGGATCCTGCTTAGGATTCTGTCTCCCTCTCTCTCTGCCCCTCCTCCACTCACACTCTGTCTCTCTCTCTCTATCTCTCTCTCAAAAATAAACATTAAATTAAAAATAAATAAATAAAATAAATAAATAAACCCACAGAGAAGCAGAAATAAACTTTCGCCAGACTTTATAGGGAAACATTAATGCATTTGGTTATTCTACCCCTTTCCGTGGCACATTTGAGTGATGATTGTATTAAAAGCAAACCCAGCTTTAGGCAGTAATATTGAAAATGAGAGTAGGAGGTGAAGTAGGTTTATCATAGACAGAATGCTGTCATGGATTAGTCTTCTTGTGATAGGCCTGGCTGAAGCGTGGTTGGTGTTCCATTACTGGTTCTTTTATGTTCTCTTTTTCTGATTAGCTGCCATCTTGAACATGACTCATTTTAAAGACAAAATTACTACTGAGCAAATAAGCAGTTCACTTTCTTACTTTACCATTCTTCACCATTTTTTTCAAGAAACATATAAGACAAAGATAGGAAAATGAGAAATTATTTTTAATTACATCATAACTTATAAAGTGACGTGCATTCTTCAAGGGCAGAGGAAATGTGTCATGTTGGAGCAAGTAAACACTATTACTGTACATTTTAACACACCACTTAGTTTTTTGGTTTAGTTTCCTCAACTACAAAATTAAGGATATGAATACATATTTTTTTCATATTTGGTGTATGAATATTACATGGGGACATGTAATCTTGATACAAATGGGTAAATATATTAAGTATACGACAGTGTACCTTTTAATCACTTACAATAAATAAGAAAAGACTGCGGCTGGCTAAAAGAGTACCTTTCATTCATCTCTCTCAGTCCAGTATATTCTCATGTAACCAGGAAAGGATGTTGTGATGCTTATGAGCTGTGAGTTCCTGCAATGTCCCCCTCAAGCTGTCAGGTTAAAGAAAATGTTACTGACCTTGTGGTAGATGCAGGAAGGGCAAAATGAAAGCTACCTCGGAGAATAATGTTCAAGTACCCTCTTCTAGTTGATCAAGTGCACAAGTAGGTGACAAGCTCCCTTGCGATCTTACTTACCTTGCTTTCAACTAGCTTTTATCCACATTACTTTTTTCTTCAATATTCTATGCTCTGAGTTTGTCTTTGATCCCTCTCCAGAAGGAAGCATGAATGTGACTTCAATTTTGAGGTATACGTAAAACTTTCAAGAGATTGCTTCTTTTGTGCTCATTACTTTCCTATTTCGGTTACATACACCCTAAGCTCCATAATCTCATAGGCTTGTCAAATCCATTAAGGAAAAGAAAAATACAGTAGCCCATGTTTATCAAATTGGGAGCTTCCAACACATGAGGGACCTTTGTTGTCACTTCCATAATTGTAAGATTCTTCTATTTTAATGTAGACCGTAGCAATCGAGGGTGGAAAAAAGAAAACAACAACAACCTGAGTCAATATGTGTTTTGCTTTAAAAAAAAATAAACATTATACACTTTCACAAAGCTGTCAAATAACATAGAAAACTGGCTTAATTGGGATAAACTGAAGGTCATTTTACATGGTTAGACATTGATTACTCACATGTCACCTATGACCTCCTCAAATAATTAGATTCTCCCCTTAAATATCCACTGATAACGCATTTTAAAAGGCAAAATAACTACTGTGAAGCCATTCTGTTTTACTCAGGGTCTTATTTGCTGCTTTGTCACATCCACAGAGTGCTGTTAGTAATTTAAATAATTTAAGCTTTGGAAGATTGGTATGTTAATTTAATTAAAACTTTTCTGCCAATTGTTCTTGTTATTTTGCCATGTCTTATTGCCAGTACTTTCAGAAGCTGTGGAAGCTGTTGAGGAAAGAGATTACATTTTGCAATGAATTTCTCTTTCTGTTGAAAATGAGAACCATTATAAAATTTTATTTAGCCATTTATCCAAGATGGCAATACACTATCCTCAGGATTATAGGCCTGTGAGTTCGAAATCTTGCAGTGATTTAATGCTCACTGTCCTCTTCCAGCTCCATGGTAACCTGATTCCATTGCCTTGAAGTAGTAAACATGTTGCTTGACATCTAAATACATGCAGAACTTTTGCCAAAGGCACAGCATCCACTAATGAATTTCAGTGGTATTGGCCGGGAGAGCGTCAGTGAAGGCCAAGTAAGGCTTTAACTTGAGAGTCTTGATACTGATCACCGGAAGAATTTGGCTGCCACAGTGTTTTTAAGCCACCAGTTTGGCAGGTGAATTAGCAAATTAAAGGTGACACTATGAAGTTTTCAAAAATGTAAATAAAGGTGATGTATAGGTAGTAACCCAGTCTAGGAATCAGAAGACACAGATCCAGCCTAAGCTCGGCACTGTGAAACTTTGGGGAGAAATACATTTGCCTATCAGAATTTACTTACAGAGAATCTGATTTAAAATATGAAATGAGAGAATAGAACCTACCATAAAATGTAAATGTGGTTAGATATTATTTACAAATAAGAAAGCAGGCTTAAAGACTACCCAGTATGAGATTTCCTCCCAGCTGCTAAGATAAGGGGTTAAGTAATGGAGGTGAAGAAAATTAAAAATAAATAGGGAGTCATCTCAAATGTGCCAGTTTCCTCTTTTTCCCAGAACTAACCTAATCAATCTCTTTGTTTTCTCACTGTCTAGGGGCATTCACTCCAGTGCCCACTATGAGCCCGTGGCATCACTCCCTGCCCTAGATTGTCTCTTCACCCACATTACTCAATACCATTTTATCTTCTTCTTTCCTCAAGTAAATAAAAACAGTTAATAGTGAATCTATTAAAAAAAAAAAAACAGAAAAAAACCAAAACATGAAAAAAATCCCTTTGAGACTTTTCCTTTGGGAAAAGAGGGTAAGTCCAAAGCTAAGTATTTTTCATCATTTTAAGACTATATGATGAATTAAGATTTATCCTTTTATTTTTTGACACTCTTCCAGTAAGGAGACACCTCTTCTTGTATATGGGCAAGCTCTGTGACTACTTTTTTCCATAGAACATGGAGGAAATGATTCCATCTTCTGGGTGCGGGCTGCTTTTTCTATCCATCTCTTAAAACATACATGTTTTAGAGCCCAACTGTTATGAAATGAGAAGCCCAAGAGACATGAGGAGGCCATGGGGGGACAATGCATGCGATAATTCTAGAGAGCTCCTGGCCAGCAAACAGGACAAACCCTCCGCAATGTGACAGAGACACCTTGACTCTCCTGCCATGTCAAACTCAAAAATGACTCTCGTCCCAACTTCTCTTCAACCGTATTCACTATGAGAGGCATCAGGCAAGAACTGCCTAGCTGATTCTAGGAAACACATAGAAACATGATAGAAGACAACGTGGGTTTTTTTGTTTGTTTTTGTGGGTTTTGTTTTTTTGTTTTTTTTTGTTTGTTCTGCCATACACCCAGTTATTCATGCATCATAGCAACTGTACTCCTTCCTGCCAGCTAAAATACATGGGTACCTGACTTATCTCTGGTATCTATTTAAAGTCTGTTACCCGGGATTTTATGTCAACTTGAACTATAATCCCTACCTTGATGTCTCAGCTATTTTGGATTTCTCTATTCAGAACTTCCACGCTCGATTCAAACAAATGAAGTTTATTCTCCTTTATCATGTCCATTTCTTCCTATGTTACTTTCTTAGGTCAATGGAAATAGAATTTGAGAGTCACATATCCTCTAAAGAGTTAACAATTTGACTTGAAGCGTTCTTGGCATGTAAGCTCTTTCTTTATAGTCCCATAGTGGCATCCTTAGTTGCAAGTCTTGTATTTACATATATTAATTAGTTTCTTAGCCACAGTTTCTCTGCCCAATTTACCACTTACCTATAAATCTATTTTCCACACAGTTCCTTATTTTTCCAAAAATAAAATGTCATAATGCCATTAACTACACTTAGTTGATGTATTGTATGAAACATTGTTTTCCTTCAATCTGTAAAATGCCAGTTGAAAGATACACAGACAGATCTCTGCGTTCAGAACTTAGGAATTAACTAAGGTTCAGAGACCAACACCTGTCTTTGTAGGAATAAAGCCAAATAAAAAATTATAGTAATGGGAAATGCATTGATAGTACTAACAATGACCCAGGTGCTGTTCTAAGCATCCTATATGTATGAACTCATTTTATCCTCCCAATATTTGTATTGGATAGGTACTATTATCTCACTTTATAGATAAGGAAATTGAGACATAGAGGTTAAATCATTTGGACATTCTGCACATCTATCTCCCTTTAGAATATTAATGCTAGATAAGCATTTGTACCTTCTAATCGTTTTCATAAATGTCACGAAATTTACGAAAGACATGAAAATGGCAGAGCATATAGATTAGAAAATTTAGGTGTGCTTCAAAATCATTACAGTATAGAGATGGCAAATTACTCTATCCAAACATAAGAGTGACTTGGTCAGGACTTCAAAGCCATCTCTAGAGCTAGGAAGAGATAATGAAAGTGCACCTTTCCATGGGAGGAGGAATTATACAAGAGCAGATTGCGTAAAAAGTGAAATAAATGGTATAGAAGCTATATCGTGGGATGTAAGTTTATGATATGGGTCAGTATCTATGATCATTTCTCCCCTCCTCTTTCCCCAAGTGTACATAACTGAAGACTAGAATCCAAAAATAATGGATGTGAGTCACAGTATCTCTTGATTCTATCCCTCAAGTACCATATATGTATAATAAAAGTCATGGGAATTTTGTGGTTTTTTAAATCAGATTTTTGGTTAATTTCCTAAAGTTGAGGGCAATAGGAGCTCTTGAAAGAGATCAACTCAGAACCAGTGTCATCCTCCATACATTGCTGAGAAATACACTAGCTCCTTGACATCACTTCCTTTACCACATATTATCTATGTAATCAGAAAAGACCAGACAGTGTATATACTCAGAATACTGGAATTCATTTGAAGGCATATCATTGAAGTGAGTATGAATAATGAAAATGAGATTTTTCTTACACTTGAAAATTAAGACACAGAGAGGAAGATTAACTACAAAATGGCTGAAAAAGTGAAGTGAGATGTAAAGACGCTTCTATTTTATCACTATTGAGTCCATACTTTTTAATAATATATTAGCTATCAAATAGTACACAGAGCAGTTTAGGAATGACAGACAATGGTACATGTGAAAGCCCAATTCCCTCCCCTGTTCCTCGAGGTGTATGTGAGGTTTCTATTTCAGTTTGTTTGAGAAATTGCTCCAAAACTTTATATGATGCAATGCCACTACTTTCTTGACTTATATATTTTATAAGGGAATATTGATCCTTTCTATGAAAGATGGAAATTGAACTCACTTGTATCGGCATCTTTTCATTGCTGACCCCATATATGTTTGAAAGTTATATTAATTTCCATTCTTGTATTTAATGGAAACATCTCTTGAAATTAATGTTCATTTCTAAGTTACCTTTGCACAGTTAATTATATTTTAGTTCTATAAGGGCTGTGATGAAAAATAGCCTGCTGCAGAATCAACTTCACTTCCATTATTTACAGCCTGGGACTTTCAGTGGGTCTGGCTGTGTCTTTTAGTATTGTTGTTTGTTGTTGTTTGTTGTTCTATTTCTAAATTACATGCGTATGTTGATTTTTTTTGTATGTTTTAGTCACTATACAATTGTATTTATTTGTAATAAAAATGAGTTTAGTGTATCTTCCCTATTTCTGTCTTACCTCCTGGTTTTTCATACTTTGATTCCCTCTGAAAGATGCATTCTAAATTTTGTTAGCTCACTATTCAGTAGCTATATTATTATGACTACATGAATATATCCAACAGTATTTCCCTTTTTACTTAAGAATTTCCAGTATATGTTAGTCTTATAAGCATGTGAGATCCATTGCCCAACGAAAATAGATTAAATCCCTCTTTTTCAGGAGTTTATATTAAAGAGAAGAATATAAATTACAAATATAATAACCAAGTAAATTCAGAGGAATATTAGGAGGTGACAAATATCCTGGTCAGAATGAAAAGGGGAACAGGAGAAAGGATATCTGGAGTTGCTTATAGAGAAGGTAGAATACATTTTAAACATGATACCAGGCACTGTACCATTCATGTGCAGTGACATCTGAGCAAAGATGTGAATTAAATAAAGGGATTAGCCACCAAATAGGATGGTGAAGGCATTCTATGTGGAGAGAATGGTGAGCATTAAGTCCCTTTGGCTGGAACATGTTTAGATTGGACCTGGAGGATTTAGCAAGGAGGTTGGCTTAGCGGGAATGGGAGACCTCTTGGGGGATGTTGCGAGGGAGACAACAAATGGCTACATCATGAAAGGACCTCATGGAATGTTTTCAAGAACTTTGTTTTTTCCTATGAATGGAATAAGAAACCACTGCAGAAAAATTATCAGCCTTAAAAATTTTTAATCTGGCTACTCTATTGAAAATAGGATGTTGGACTCCAGATGAAGTGGGAAGAACAGTGATAAGATCACCGAAAATAAGAAATTGTAGAATAAACC
The DNA here is from genome assembly GCF_016509475.1 of Prionailurus bengalensis. Lineage (NCBI taxonomy): Eukaryota > Metazoa > Chordata > Mammalia > Carnivora > Felidae > Prionailurus > Prionailurus bengalensis. The sequence continues at coordinate 217,015,458 of NC_057343.1, forward strand.
CTAAGATAGCAGTTGGGATGAAGAGTACTCAAATCTTGATGCATTTTATTTTTTTAACATTTTTAAAAAATGTTTTTAATGTTTATTTATTATTTTGAGGGAGAGAGCGAATGGGGCAGGGGCAGAGAGAGAGGGAGACACAGAATCCGAAGCAGGCTCCAGGCTCTGAGCTGTCAGCACAGAGACCGTCGTGGGGCTCCAACCCACAGACCACGAGATCACGACCTGAACTGTAGTTGGTGGCTTAACTGAGTCATCCAGGCGTCCCTGTTTTTTAACATTTGTTAAGTGTATATTTACTTTTGAGAGAGAGAGAGAGAGACAGAGACAGAGACAGAGCACAAGCAGGGAAGGGGCAGAGAGAAGCAGAGACACAGAATCAGAAGCAGGCTCCAGGCTCCAGGCTCTGAGTTGTCAGCCCAGAGTCTGAGGCAGGGCTGGAACTCATGAACAAAGAGATCGTGACCCCAGCAGACATCTGACACTCAACCGACTGAGCCACCCAGGTGCCCCCATTCATTTTAAATGCAAGCAAAAAAGACTTTTCGAAGGGTTGGATGTGAAAAAATAAAAATGGCAGTTTAAGTATGACATGATAGTTTTTGTGCCGAAAGCGTGAAAAGTTAGAGTTGCCATCAAATGAGACAAGGATGGCCTCCGCAGGAGCAGATCAAGTCGAAGAAGAAAATTATGGGTTCATTTTTTGCACATGTTGATTTGAGATACTAACTAGACACATTTACAAGCTATAACTGAGACAGAGGCTGGTACTGTGAATGTAATTTTGGCAATCAGCATATAGATTAAATCCATAAAACTGGAAGAGAACACCAAGGAAATGAGAATAGAAAGTAAAAAGATAGGAGTCTTAAGCCCTGGAACACTTCAACAGAAACAAAACAAAAAGACACAAACCTAAGGTGGAAGAACCAGAAAAAGAGCCTAAGAATGAGTTTCCAGAGAGTAAAATATAATTCAGGAAGTAGAGCGGAAAGGTGCACATGGAGGGAGAGGATGATGAACTCGATATGATTGTGCTGCTCGTTTTCTGAAATTCTATGCTGATCCGCTTTGTTATGTCTCTACACAGAATCACTTGTTGGCATTCTCTGTGCCTTGTCCGTAGTCCCTTCTTTGGCTCTGGTAACTCCTCCCCTCCACACTCTCTCTTCTTTCTTTCTAGGACTTTTGTTTCTGTGTATAATTTGCAGATGGGTTGTCTGATTTTCCCTTTTGTCACCTAATAATTCCATTTCATTTGTTTTTGTTCTATTTTATTGGAGATTTTAAATTCTAATACATTATTGTCTATTGAATTCTTTTTTTTAACCCTCCCAATGTTGCTTTTTATGGCAGCCATTTGTTGATTAATGCTGTACCTTCTTTAAATGCTCAGAAGCTGTCTGTTCTAAAATTATTTTCACAAACAATTTCTGTTCTTTTCCTGCTGATTTTTTTAATCTTTAGTGTTTATCACAGACTCAATCAGTTACAACAGAGACTTTTTGCTTTAGTTTTTTAAAGAAAAGTTCTAGTGATCCCTGGTCATTTTCTTTTCTTTAAAAACAGAGAAATTAAAATACTTTTTTTGAAAATCTGCATATATAGATACGGCCTTTTTTTTTTTTTTTTGGTCTTTATTGAGTTGTCATGTGGCTGAACCATTTCACTGGGGAATCTTTAAAGTCAGAATTTTTTCTCAAAGTCATTTCTTTGAGTTGGTAAGATTTTCCACTTTGGAAGAATATATGCCTTGCTAACTGCACTGAAAATTCTAGAATTCCAGCAGGGAAAGAAACTGGTGGGTCCCAATATTCGTAATGTTTGATATGTAAACTTTTCTTTAAACCATTCCTCTTATCTGCAGTCCATAGCCTTTTATTACCCTCTTCAGAGAACGATGTTTAGTCTTCTGTGATAGAGAAGTGTAATTGTCTCTGGACTGCATGGCTGGAGCGGGTGAAGTTTGGGTAAAACTTCCATTTAGAACAATCAATCTTCCTGTTATCACATCAAGATCACCTCCACTTCCAGGTTGGTTACATCCAATTCCAGAAACTTATGAGGGTTCAATTCTACAAATCCAATTGCCCCTCAGATTTTCACAATTGGTTTAATATTCTGCTTTTCAGGGGCGCCTGGGTGGCTCAGTCGGTTGTGCGTCCGACTTCAGCTCAGGTCATGGTCTTGCAGTTTGTGAGTTCGAGCCCCGCGTTGGGCTTTGTGCTAACAAACAGTTCAGAGCCTGGAGCCTGCTTCAGATTCTGTATCTCTTTCTCTCTCTCTCCCCCCCTCCACTGCTCATGCTCTGCCTCTCTCTCTCAAAATAAATAAATGTTAAAAAAATAATATTCTGCTATTCAGGCTTACTAACTCAGACAACATTTATGCAGTTTCCAAAACACTGTTGATTTTTTCCTCCCCTATTTCCTTTATGATTTAATACTTAAAACTTATTCTATTGTTTTAGGAGGAGTTTGTGTTTATGGAAGTTAATGAGCACTCAGTTTGCCATGATACTCTTGGATGTCTCTTCTAACATTTATAATTTTAATATATTATATATGATAATATTATCATATTTTTTATCATTTTTCTTCAACCTCCATGTTACTCAAATTAGCAACATTCTTACTTTACACTTTTTTTAAAATAAACTTTTCACTTTGGAGTGATTTTAGGTTTACAGAGAAGTTCAGTCATTAGAACATGTGACTCTTGATCTTGGGGTCATGAGTTCAAGCCCCATGATATGTGTAGAGTTTACTTAAAAACAAAAACAAAAACAAATACACTAAAATTTATCTCTTATACCAAAACTATAATACTTTTGCCACTTTCCTAAATATAGGCATACCTTGGAGATACTGTGGGTTTGGTTCCAGACTACTGCAATAAAAAGAATATTGCAATAAAGCTAGTCAAATAAATGTTTTGGTTTCCCAGCATATATGAAATTTGTGTTTACACTCGACTATAGTCTATGAAGTATACAACAGCATGTGTCCAAAAGATTTAAATACTTCAGTTAAAAATACTTTATTGATAAAAAAAAAAAAGGCCAACCATTATCTCAGCTTTCAGAGTCATAATAATCTTTTGGCTGGTGGAGAGCCTTATCTCGATGTTAATAGCTGTGGACTGGTCAGAATGGTGGTTGCTGAAGGCTAGGATGACTGTGATATTTCTTAAAGTGAGACAAAAATGAAATTTTTTACATCAATTGACTCTTCGTATCACATATGATTTCTCTGTGGCATGTAAACTGTTTTATAGCATTTTACCCACATAGAACCTTTTCCAGAATTGGAATCAATCCTCTCAAACACTCCATCTGCTTCATTAACTTTTTTTTAAAGTTTATTTATTTTTGAGAGAGAGAGAGAAGGAGAGAGAGAGAGAGAGAGAGAGAGAGAGAGAGAGAGAACTTGAGAGGGGGAGGGGTAGAGAGAGCAGGAGAGCAAGAGAATCCCAAACAGGCTCCAAGCCAACAGCACAGAGACCTATGTGGGCTGGAACTCACAGACCTCAAGATCATAACCTGAGCCCAAATCAAGAGTCAGACACTTAACCAACCAGGAGCTACCCATGTGCCCCTATAGACTAAGTTTATGTAATATTCTAAATTCTTTGTTGTCATTTCAACAATTTTCACAGCATTTTCACTGGGAGTAGATTCCATCTCAAGAAAGAACTTTCCTTTTTTATTTAAAATCTTTAAAGTTTATTTATTTTGAAAGACAAAGACAGTATGAGCAGGTGGGGGGCAGAGATAGAGGGAGAGAGATTGAGAATCCTACGCAGGCTCCACACCATCAGCGCACAGCCCAATGTGGTGCTTGAACTCACAAAACTGAGATCATGACCTGAGCAGAAACCAAGAGTCAGGCGCTTAACTGACTGAGCCACCCAAGCGCCCCTCAAGAAACCATTTTCTTTGCCTGTCCATAAGAAGCAACTCATCTGTTAAAGTATTGTCAGGAAATTGCAACAATTCAAATATAATAATGAAGAATTTGGAAATATTGTGACAATTACCAAAATGTGACACAGAGACACAAAATGAGCAAAGGCTGTTTAAAAAAAATGGTGCCTCAACATTGTCTCAACACAAGTTTGCCACAAAACTTCAATTTGGAAAAAAAAATTCAATGTCTACAAAGTGCAAAAAATACAGTAAAATGGAGGAATGCCTATATAAATTCCCTCAAAATATTATAAAATGTACACCTCATTTATTATAGTAACTTAATAGTGTCTTTTTGTTTTCTTTCTTTCCATAGGGATAGTTTTAAAGTAGCTTAGGATACTTAAAGAGAATGTTTTTGGCATCATCATCACATAAATTCTTTTTTCTTACATTCAACTAATTCTTTAAAACCATTATAAATTACACCTCAGTGTATTCATGTTCATTTTTTTTAGTTGTTTTGCTATTTATGGGGGTTCTATTTGTCCTATTCTCCGCTAATGGAAATATGACTATTATGTTTTGAAAACATCGTGTTTACAACAGTTTCAATCATTAAACCTATTCATAGAATCATTTTTATTTCCAAAAATGTCTGCCTGTGTTTGTCCTGTTGAATCACAACTCCCCCCCACCAGTCCATATTCTTTTTATAATTAAGTATGCATTTTTTAAACATAAATCATCAGTCATATGTGTTAGGATATTTTACACACATTTTTGTTCTCTTTTTGAAATTTCACACCAATTCTTTTCCAATCCAGACCTTCCTTCCCTGATTATTAATCTGTTTTTGTGATCTTATTAAGTATCCTACTGTAACAGAAAGCAGTAGAGTTTATTGAATTTGACTAACAGTAAACCATGTGCTTTTGGCTCCTTCAAAAGACTGAAGTGACAGGGATTAGACAATAGCTGTTTTCCAGAAATAATCCCATGATCTGACATTTATGGCTAGGACAGCTGGTGTAGTCTAGTTCCTTATGTCAGGAATAATTTAGTATTTATGTGGCACTTCACATTTTCAAAGTGCTCTTCAATCATTAATAAAACATTTCCTTGGACATTCCTGTCAGAGAGGTCAGAATCACTACCAGTAACGAGAACCACTTAATAACAAAATGGTGACAAAGTTACCATAATCCTCTTTGTTTCTTGGTGTTAATTTTCAAGCATGTAAAATCTGAGCATTTATTAAAACCTTTGACTGTAGTGCATTAAATACCTTGAATTTACAATAAAGATGTGTTACTATAAAAGATATTCTAAAAAGCTTAAGAAGCTATAACTCCCCTTGCAAAAGCGGGCTGATGTGTGTTTTAGTAGACATAAAATAAATACTCTATTGACTAAAGGCTATTCTATTAATTCAGACAGGAGAGGATTCTAGAATATGTTACATTTGAGCAATGTCTTGACCAGAATTGAATACTGTAAGAGAGATTGATTAGAAGTTGAAGTCATACATAGGAAGGATTTCTGTCTTTCAAGTGAGTTTAATGGAAACATTAATTACCATTTTTCAATTAGATAATCCAAAAGAGTAGTAGGAAATGTTCCCAAATGTTTTTGAACTAAGATACATCTGGAAAACACCATGTTCTTGTGCTCAGTTACCAAGAAATAAAATTGTTACCGATTCACAAATGATGTTGTGGCCTATGTGTGTGATGTGTGGTGATGTTTTTTTTATACTACTCTCCTAAGAAGATTTTGGGAGGACATCCTTCCTTCTTACTCTCTAAAGCTATCTGGGCCTGTTTCTTGTTTTGCTTTACTTTTATTTAAGGGAGGATAATCAATAAAATAGACATATTCAGAAGTATTGTTTTCTTCCTTGATACTTTTTTGGGACAAATTTATTATTCCATCCCACATGTCAATTTTCTTGTAAAAAAGTACTATGACCAGGGCACCTGGGTAGCTCAGTCTAGTTAAGTGTCTTCCTTCGGACCAGGTTATGATCACGAAGTTGTGAGTTTGAGCCCTGCATTGGCCTCTGTGCTGACAGCAATGAGCCTGGAGCCTGCTTTGAATTTTGTGTCTCCCTCCCTCTCTGCACCTCCCCCCCACTCACACTCCTTCTCTCTCAAAATTAAGTAATCTTTAAAAAAAAGTGCTATTACCAACGTATTATTTTCTAAAATATGTATTTTTGAGAGTTAAAGCCACTTTTTAAAATTCTTATATTGTTAATCTGTGATTTCTATTTTGTTTGTGATCAGGCTTACTTAAAGTGCTATTAATTTATTATTTCAAATAAATTCTGGCTTTTAAATATTTTTTCGGTCTCAAGAGTTGGCTTTTCTTTTTAATGTCAGATAAGAAATATTTTAGGTTTGGTTGATGCATGCACTCTATTGCAACTACTCAAATTGGTCATTGTAGCATGAAAGCAACAATGTAATACATATATGAATAAGCATGGCTACGTTCCAATTACGCTTTCTTTTAATAAAAACTTCATGGTTGTTGCAAGTTGAGTAAATGATAACAGGAATATCAGTGTTTGGGAAATAAGTCATCTTTGAAGCATCTCTGGGCAATGTGCCACATTATCTAACTCAATTTTAGAAGGAAAACACTGGCAGTATTTGGCTTAAAGGAGGTCTACAAAGTTTCTGGTATAATGAGAATCAGATCATAGAACTCTTAAAAATTGCCTAAAATAACCACTTGCTCATGTTTAATTAGAGTAAAAACAACCTGCTAAGGACTACAAAACTCTGTATCATCTAATTCCTTTTACCTTGAGACGGTCTGTCTCACTGCCCACTTTCCTGTAACAATGACACGTTCTTTAGGTCTTGATACATCTAGTCTGTTCCTTTGTCAGGAACAGATTTCTGGAGCTGCAGAATACAATGACTGATATGCAAAATTCAATAGAAAGTTTCGAGAGCAGACTTCATCAAACAGAAGAGTCAGTACATTCTTGACAGGTCCTTTGAAATTATTGAGTTGGAGAAACAAAATAAAATAAAATAATAAAATAAAATAAAAAATAAAGAAATGAAGAAAGTATGTGGGATTTCTAGACCATGTTTAAGTGAAACGATGTATGCATCAGATGAGTACCAGAAGGAGAAGAAAATGAGAAAAAGTAAAAAGGGTAAATTTCTAACTTAAAGAAATGCTGGTTGAAACTTTCCCATATCAAAGAGGGAAATGGACGACCAGACTCATGAAGCCCAAAGGACAAACCAAACAAAGGGAATCCATCACCACTTACAAGAAATGTTACAGGGAATTCTTCATTTTGAAATAAAATAATGCTAAACAGAAACAAGCAAGTCTGTAAAAGGTAAAGGTATTTAGGGGCGCCTGGGTGGTGCAGTCGGTTAAGCGTCCGACTTCAGCCAGGTCACGATCTCGCAGTCCGTGAGTTCGAGCCCCGCATCAGGCTCTGGGCTGATGGCTCAGAGCCTGGAGCCTGTTTCCGATTCTGTGTCTCCCTCTCTCTCTGCCCCTCCCCTGTTCATGCTCTGTGTCTCTCTGTCCCAAAAATAAATAAACGTTGAAAAAAAATTAAAAAAAAAGGTAAAGATATTTAGTCTAACTCAGAATACTCAGTAATATAAGGATAATGAGTATGTTAATTTTGTCCCTAGTATAAAAGTTAAAAGACAGAATTATGAAGAATACCTGTAACCACAAAAATGTGTTAATGGATATACAAAAAAAAAAGTTAATTCTGACATTAATAAAAAGTTGGGGGAGAGGGAATAAAATTGTAGATTTTTTGCATGTGATTATAGGTAAGTTGTAACAGTAAAACACTGTTATAACTATAAGAAGTTTTAGGTAAGCCTATAGTAACCATAAACAAAAACCTATGAAAGAAACCCAACAGGAAAAGAAAAAAAAATCAAAGTCTACGGTTACAAAAAAAAAAAAAAAATCAAACCCCAAAGGAAGAGAGGAAGAGAGGAACACACACAAAAAAGAACTACACAATACACAGAAAACATCCAAATGACAGTAGTCCTTTCAATTATCTACTAATTACTTCAAATGTAAGTGAATTAACTTACCAATAAAAGATATAGAGAGAGGAGGTTGTCCAAGATGACAGTGTAAGAAAACCCTAAATTCACCTTGACCCACAGACACACCGACTCTACAGCTATATATAAAATAATTCCTAATGAAAAAGAACTGAAGATTAGCTGAACAGATTTCTCCACAAGGGATAAACAGGCCACATCAAGACAGGTAGGAGACACAGGCTTGCCAAAAATCCTACCCCCAGCATGGTGACTCACAATAGGGAAGAATCATATTGGTCCAGAATCTCTCCCTGAGGACTGGGGGATTGTGCCTCATACTGGGCACCCAACCCTTGAGACCTGCACTAGAGAAACAAGGTTCAAACACATGGATTTGAAAACCCATGGGGTTGATGTCTAAGGCATCTGGGGGTTAGTGTGGATCAGAGATCATCCTTTTGAAGAGCTTACATGCATTCATTCTTCCAAGGACCTAGTGCAAAGGCAGTGGCTTGAAAGGTAACTGGATTCTATGTGAAGGAGATTTAGCTGCCAATCTTAAAGTGCCTGCCCAAGGGGTAAGAGTCAGTTGAGACTTTCTTTGGGGATGAAGGCATTTGCTAGTGCACTTTACCTCTACTTTGCTAATGGCAGATGGGTGCATGCAGACAAAGCCTCACTAAAGTTTGGGTAGGTCCCACACCCAGCACTCTTGCCCAGCATCACTAAAGGTCAAGGCGCGTCTTGGCCCAAGTGCTCTTCCTCTGAATCACAAAAGGCACAGATGTGCCCAGTCATCAGCACTCTCCTGTAGCCTTGCTAAAACTGATGGGTGGGTGCAGTCCACACAGGGCATGCCACTTTATCGCCTGGCCTTGGTGGCCAGAGGTACTTATTTTTTCTGAGCTCCATGGGATTATAACAATTGGGAAAGACAGTTCTGGACAGGCTCCCACACTCAGGACACTGTACAGAGAGAAGACTGTAAGACATCCTTAATGTACCTGTGGAAAAGGCCCCTCTACTTGTCCTGAAGCTTAAACCTGAGAGAAGGACTTCAGTATGGCCACATGCTAAAAGCCGCAGAGGCATTCTCAGGAAACACAAGCAGGAAGAAACCCTCTGAGCCCTCCATTAGCCTCACTACAGGTCACTGCTACTTTCCAGAAAGGAGCATATTATACATTCATCTGAAGCTCCAATTTTTACAACAGTTTCCCAGTGGACAATTCCAGATCTCCTGTTCTACGAGGTCAGCAGAGTTTACAATTTCAGTCCCACAAGACTGGATATATTAACATACTTTAAAAGCTTCTGCCTGAGGATCTGGCTTTCAACCAGCCTGAAACGAGGTGCCGCCTGGTATCAGTCCGTCTGGAACACTGGCAGGTCTTGGCATACTCTCAACAACTAGGAACCATCAAGAACAAGCCAGGCTACTTAGACAATCACAGAAGCTCAAGAAATAACAAAGAACTAGGGCAAAATTGAGCACTAAGTTTCATTTCCTACACAATGCTACTACTTCAAGCCTGAGAGAGAGGGCAGCTGTTTATAATAGGGAGAGACAGGATAAGTTAGGCAGAGAGGGAAAGGTTAGCACCTGAGGTCCCTGGGTGGGGGAAAACACATATTTTGGAACAATGTTGGGAGGGTCTGGCCACAGCAAACTCCCTTGGGCATAAGGTTCCTGTTAAGAATGTAACAGACACCAGCTGCTCCACTGAGGGTCCCCTCAGGAATTTGACAAAAGACCTAACTAAAAATAAGTAGACCATAAAATGTATGATCCATAAGGAAAGGTATGGCACAGACCACCCCTTATACAATGGAAACAAGCCAATCAAAAAGGAATGGCTAGGCATTTAGTTATTTAGCCAGTAAGGGTAGAACTGGAGAAGGAACAAGGGAGAACGGAAGTGGGGGCCGGTCAGAACCTTATAAAACAAAGTCCCTTGCCTATAGTCCATGGGCATTCACTTTCTAATGTCCCCTCTTTGCAAGGAGAGCTTTCATATTATTCTTGCTTTCTAATCTTATACTCTAATAAACTTTTGCCTGCTGCTCATTTTATTTTATTTATTTTATTTTTTTATTTTTTTTTTCAACGTGTATTTATTTTTGGGACAGAGAGAGACAGAGCATGAACGGGGGAGGGGCAGAGAGAGAGGGAGACACAGAATCGGAAACAGGCTCCAGGCTCTGAGCCATCAGCCCAGAGCCTGACGCGGGGCTCGAACTCGCGGACCGCGAGATCGTGACCTGGCTGAAGTCGGACGCTTAACCGACTGTGCCACCCAGGCGCCCCTCATTTTATTTTGTGTCCACTCTTCATTCTTCAAAGTGGTGAGATAATGAACCTTGGGTATTGAGGTAAAGAAACCCTGCAGCATTCCCACCTAACACATAGCAACAAATGCAATGTTATGCAAAATGAAAAGACAGAACAATATGTTCCAAATGAAAGAATTTGATAAAAACTCAGAAAAAAAAAGACCTTAATGAATGGAAATAAGCAATCTACCAGATAGAAATCAAATTAATGGTCATAAAAATGCTCACCCCACACTCAGCAATAGAATGAATAGAGAATTAGAATATTAGAACAGAGAATAGAGAGAATTTCAAAAGAGATAAAATATATATGAGAGTACTAAAAGGAGTCACAGAGCAGAAGAAAACTGATTGAGCTGAAAAATATATTAGTGGGGTTCAACAGCAGATTAGCTGAAGGAGAAGACTAGATCAGTGACCTGCAAAACACAGCAGTGGAATTCACCCAGAGGCGCAACTAGAAAAAAAGAATTAAAAAAAAAAAGAATATAGCTTAAGGGACCTATCAAACAATATCAAGCAGAATAACATGTATATTATAGTGGTCACAGAAGGAGAAGAGAGGGAGAAATGTACAAAAAAAACCTGTTTTCAAAATAATGACTGAAAATTTCCCTAACCTGCAGAAGGAAACAGACATCTGTATCTAGGAAACACAGACAATTCAAATAAGATGAACCCAAAGACTTCCACACCAAAACACATCATGATTAAAGTGTTGAAAGTTAAAGAGAGAATCTTAAAAGCAGCAAGAGAAAAAAAAAAAAACTATTATGTATAAGGGAATCTTTATTGGATTATCAGCTGATTTTTCAGCAGAAACTGCAGACCAGAAGGAAGTGGCATAACATATTCAATGTGCTGAAAAGGAAATACTTTCAACAAAGAATACTGTGCCCAGCAAAGTTATAATTAAGAATTGAGGAGTACTTGGATGGCTCAGTCAGTTGAGCTTCTGACTCTTGTATTTAGCTCAGGTCATGATCTCACAGTTCGTGAGTTCAAGCCCCTCATCGGACTCTGTCCTGACAGCTTGGAGCCTGCTTGGGACTCTCTCTCCCTCTTTTTCCACCCCTTCCCTGCTCTCTCTCTCTCCCCCTCAAAATAAATAAATAAATAAATAAATAAATAAAAATTGAATGGGAGATAGAATTTTCCAGACAAGCAAAGGCTAAAGGAATTTATCACTATGAAACGAGTTTTACAAGAAATTTTAAAAGGACAGTTTTAAGCTGCAAAGAAAATGCACTAATGAATAACAACAAAACATTACAGTAAAAATCTCATCGGTAAAGGAAAATATACAATAAAGGTAGTGGATTAACCTTTTATAAACCTAATATGAAGGTTAAAAGAAAAAAAGTAGTAAAAAAATTATAACTATAATAATTAGTTAAGGGATGCAAAAAAAGATGTAAAATATGGCGTCAAAAAAATGTGGGGAAAGAGCAAAATGTAAAGTTTCTAGAATACGTTCAAATTCAAGTTGCTACAAACTGAAAATATGCTGTTAAATAGTCTTATACATGAACCACATGGTAACCACAGAGCATAAGCCTATAGTAGATACACAAAAGATAATACAAAGTATCCAACATAACACTAAAGAAAGGTATCAAGCCACAATGGAAGAGAGCAAGCAAAGAAATGAACAGAGAGGAAGTACAAAAACATCCGGAAAACAATGAACAAAACAACAAGAAGAACAAAACTATCACTAACACTTTAAATGTAAGTGGGCTAAATCTCCACTCAAAAAGCATAGAATGGCTGAATGGGTTTTTTTTTAATCACCTATGTTTTCACCTACAAGAGACACAATTCAAATATAAGGACATAGACTGAAAGTAAAGAGATGTAGAAAAAGATCCCATGAAAATGCAAAGAAAGCTGTTACAGCTACACATCAGACAAAATAAACTTTACACCGAAGACTATAATAAAAGACAAAAAGAGGCATTACACAATTATAAAGGGGTCAATCTAAAAAGAGGATGTAACTTTGTAAATATTTATGCACCCAATATAGGAGGACCTAAGTATATAAAGCAAATATTGATAGTCATAAAGGAGAAATTAGCAATACAATAATAATATGACACTTTAATACACCACTTATATCAATGAATAGATATTCCAGGCAGAAAATCAATAAGGAAACATTGGCCTTAGAACAGATGAGATATATATATATATATATATATATATATATATATCTCACATGTGAATATATATATATTCATATATATATTCACATACACTTGAGAAGAATGCATTCTGTGATATGCATTCTTCTCAAGTGCATGTGAAAAGTGCTCTAGAATAGATCTAGAATAGATAATTACACAAAAACAAGTTTCAAAGTGTTTAAAAAGACAAATCATATCAAGCATCTTTTCCAACTACAACAATATGAACCTATAAATCATTACAAGCCAAAAACTGGGAAAACTACAAATACATGGAGATCAAGCAACAGGTTAGTGAACAACTACTGGACCATAGAAGAAATCAAAGGAGAAATACAATGATACCTAAAGACAAATGGAAACAGAAATACAACATACTAAATTTTATGTGATGCAGCAAAAATGATTCTAACAGGAAAGTTCTGCATTATACAAGTCTGCCTAAGAAACAAAAGACATTTTAAACAACCAATATAACTTTACCTCCAAAGGAATGAGAAAAGAAGAACAAAGCCCAAAGTTAATATAGGGAAGGGAAAAAGTAAAGATTAGTGCAGAAGTAAATGAAATATCAATTGAAAAGACAATGGAAAAGATTAATGAAACTAAACTGGTTCTATGGAAAGAGAAACAAAATTGGCAAATATTTAGCTAGACCTACGAGGAAAAAAATAAGAGTCTCAAATCAATAAAATCATAAATGAAAGAAAAACACAAGTGATGCAACAGAAATACAAACAATCAAAAGAGATTATGAATGATTACATGACAACAAATTTGACAACCTAAAAGAAATGGATAAATTCCTACAAATATACAATCCCTCAAGAATACATTATGAAGAAATTGAAAATATGAATGGAATGATTATTATTGAGATTGAGTCAGTGATCCTAAACCTCCCAGCAAAAAAAAAAAAAAAAAAAAAAATGCCCAGCACCAGACGGATTCACTGATGAATTCTACCAAAGAACTTAATATCTATCCTTCTCAAAGTTTTACAAATAATAGAGGTAACACTTCTAAACTCATTTTATGAGGCCAGAATTACCCTGAAAATAAAACCAGACATGAACACACACACACACACACACACACACACAAGAAAATTATAGACCAATATCCCTGATGAACATAGACACACAAATTCTCAACAAAATATTAATGAACCAAATTCAAGAATACATTAAAAGGATCATACAGTGTGCTCAAGTAGGATTTATTCCATGGATTCAAGGATGTTCAGACAGTCACAAATCAATCAAAGTAATATACTGCATTAACAAAAAGATAAAAATCATAAGATCATCTCAATAGACGCAGAAAAGCATTCGACTAAATTCAACATTATTTATGATAAAAACTCTCAACAAAGTGGATCTAGAGTGAATGCACCTCAAAATAATGGAAGTCATATATGGCAAACCTACAGCTAACATTGTCCTCAATGATGAACAGCTAAAATCTCTAAAATTAAGTATAAGACATAGATGCCAAGTCTTACTACTTTTTTCAACATAGTATTGGCAGTTCTAGTCAAAGCAGTTAGGCAAGAAAAAAAATGCATCCAAATTGGAAAGGAACAAGTAAAAGTGTCACTATTTGCAGATGCTATGATTCTTTATATAAAAAACCCTAAAGACTACACACACACACACACACACACACACACACACACACTCACACACAGATAGAACAAATGAATGAATTTAGTAAAGTTGCAGAATACAATAAAAATATATGTAAAACTGTTGTATTTCTATATCCAATAAAAAACTATCAGAAAGATAAGAAAATTTCATTTATAACTGCATCAAGAAGAATGAAATACCTAGAAATAAATTTATCCAAAGAGGTAAAAGACATGTATAATGAAAACTGTAAGGTATTAATGAAATAAGTTGAAGACATAAATAAATGAAAGACATTCCATGTTCATACCCTGGAAAATATGATATCGTTAAAATGTCCATGATACTCAAAGAAATATACAGACTCAGTACAATACTTAACAAAATTTCAATGGCAACTTTATAGAAATAAAACAAACAATTCTGAAGTTTGTATGAAACCACAGGAGACCTCAAATAGCCAATGCAATATTGAGAAAAGAGAACAAAGGTAGAGGTATCATGCTTCCTGATTTCAAGCTATACTACAAAGCTATAATAATCAAAACAGTATGGTATAGGTGTAAAAACAGACATATAAACTAATGTAATAGAATAAAGATCCCAGAAATAAACCTACCCAAATATGGTCAATTTATGACAAAGGAGGAAATAATACACAATGGGAAAAGGACGATCTCCTCAATAAATGTTATTTAAAAAAACAAAACTGGACAGCCACACGTAAAAGAATGAAACTAGACCAGTATCTTACACCATACATAAAAATTAAATAAAAATAGACTAAAAACTTGAATGTAAGACCTGAAGCCATTAGGCTCCTAGAAGAAAACATAGGCAGTAAAGTCCTTGACATCTGGTCTTGGCACTGATTTTAGGCTTGACTCCAAAAGCAAAGTCAACAAGTGGACTTCATCAAATTGAAAAACTTCTGCACAGCAAAGAACCCATAACCCAAGTGAAAAGGGAACCCACTGAATAGGAGAAAATAATTAGGGGTTAATACCCCAAATTTACAACGACCTCAAGCAAATTAATGACCAAAAAAAGCCAATCTGCTTAAAAGTTTGTTAGAAGAATGAATAGATTTTTTTACCGGAGGAAAAAATAAAGGTGGCCAATACACATGAAAAAATGCCATTAGTTATTAGGGAAATGCAAATCAAAACCACAATGAGACATTAACTCAACACCAGTCAGAAAGGCAATTATCAAAACGGCAAAGAACAAGTGTTAGAGAGGATGTGGAATAAAGGATTTGGAGAAAATGTATTATTGCATTATGTCCATATCATTATGATACATTAATCATTATATGATATACACAATTATTTTCTCTTACTCATTATAACATACGCACAGGAAAGCAATCTTTAGTCGTCCTTAGCTGTCATTTTTTACTGTATGGGATAATTCTTGACAAAGAAACTCAATAATTTTTTCTGGAACTATAAAATATATAAAGTATGTAGAGAGAATGATACAATCATAAAACCCCTGGGTCAATAGCTGTGCCATTTGTTGATATGGGAAATACTGGAAGAAGTTTTGGTTGTAGAGAAGCATAAGAGTTTTAGACCAAGCTTAATAATCACTAAGGACAGGATTAAGAAGATATCAGAGATGGAGAGATGAAACTAGGCATGAGTGCTGGCGCGATATTTAAATAATAAGAAGTTATAGAAATAAAACTTTAGCTGTGTGACAGGCTGATGAGAGCTTTAGTCAGAAAAAAAAATTCCATTTGGTTTAGCCACACGGAGATATTAACAAGTGCAATGATGGACTTAAAGGGTGGAAGCCCGCTGAAAAAGGGTAGAAGAGTAATTTAACTGATAGATTAAGAAGTAGAAGCTGTTTGTAGAAAAACATTTTGTAAAATAGACAAAGAGAATGAATTAATAGGGCCATGGCTGGAAGGGGATATTTTATAAGGATGTTTTTCAGACAGACCTACCCTGGTTCATAAGGTAAGAAGTGTTCACAATGCCTGCTGAGCAGACACCAGATTTTGAAGATTTGATGGGAATAATATACATACTTTTAAACTTTTTAATGCTTATCTTTAAGAGAGAGACAGAGTATTAGCAGGGGAGGGGCGGAGAGAGAGAGAGAGAGAGAGAGAGAGAGAGAGAGAGAGAGAGACAGAATCCAAAGCAGGGTCCAGACTCTGAGCTGTCTGCACAGAGCTCCATACGGGCTCAAACTCATGGACTGGGAGATCAGGACCTAAGCTAAAGTCAGAGGCTTAACCAACTGAACCACCCAGGTGCCCCAAATATAAATTGTTTCTTAAGCATATTTTATATTGAGTACATATCAAGGTGGCAATATGTTTAATATGTTGAGTTAAATAACATATTATGAAAAATAGCTTTACATATTTCTTTTTTATTTTTAATGTGGTTACATATGTGGCTCACATTGTATTTCTATTGCACAGGGCTGACATAAAATATAATGAAAAGTCTGACTCAACTGAGGGAGAGATAGGAAAGGAAGAGGAAACTAATTTCTCTCAATTTTATAGACAAAAGATGAAATTATAAATAAGGTTGATTGGGTTCAATCTTTTAAAGAAGGCAGAGAATGCATATAGCTGCAAAAAATATGTCTTGAATTGTGGAGACAAAGTGTGAAAGTTTAGGTGTGCTTTCTGTATGTGGTATATGTTCCATTGTTTCAGTGGATTGCTTTTATGCGGTTTGGATTTAAGATGGCAAGCTGTGGTGGACATATGCTAGGCTGGTCTCTCTCATGATATCCATTCGCATCCATACCTTTGTAATCACTTTCCTTACGTGTGGGTTGGATCTGTGACTTGCTTCAAGCTAATAGAACATGACAAAAGTGAAGAGGTGTTGCCAATGGAATTAAATTTCCCAATCAGTTCTATTAGAGTTGATCAAAATGGACACTATTTTGTGCTGGGCTGACTTAATCAGGTGAAAGCCCTTAAAAGAGGGACTAGGACTTCCTGGAGCTGAAATATTGTCCTTTCTGGTTTGATGAAGTAAGCAGTCATGCTAAGGAAGCTCACTCACAAAAACAAAACAAAACAAAACAAAACAAAACACAAAAAAACAGAAAACAAAAAAAAAAACAGAAAACAACAAACAAACAAACACTGCAGGTGGCCTCTGGGAAATTTAGCAGCCTCTAAGACCTGAGAGTGGCCTCCATCCTCGGATGTGCAGAAAGCCAGTGCCGACGCTTATACAGTCATGAGAAAATGACTCCTACCAACAACCCGAATGATCTTTGAAGCAGATTCTGCCTCGGGTGAGCCTCCAAAATGAGAATGTGGTCTGGCTTACAGCCTGATTGTAACTTTTTGAAACCCTGAGCAGAGCAGCGAGTGAAGTTGTGTTCAGATGCTTGACTCGAGAAATGTGAGGTAATAGACGAAAGGTGATTAAAATTGCCAAGCCTGTGCTTATCTGTAAGGCAGCAACAGAAAAATAATACATAGCCTTTTCCCTTTAAACAATTTGGATGGTGCACATCAGAGTTCTGGACCTCTAAAAAAGCTGAGTTCTAGTCTGAGATATAGTATTTAAATCTGTTTTAATCTTCTCATTTCACTGTTGTATGCAAAAAAAAAAAAATGGCCTAAATTAAATCCTTGATTATTTTCAACTCCAACAGTCTATCTGATTATGAAATACCCAGAGAAGGATTCTCCATGATGATTTTCTACAACTTTCAGAGCCACCTTAAAACTTGGAACCACTTTTCTGCAACTTTATACCATCAAGACATTGGCAACAGACATATGTACAAAGAGTGTGCACTAAAGAACAATAAATATAGAATATGCTAAAAGTGTCACAAAAATTCATTTGTTATTTTGCATTTGGAGGTTTGCCAATAATGACTTCTGAAGATCTTCTAAGAAAAATCTATTGATATTTTATATTAATCTTAGATTTTAAAGTGTTTAAAAACCTTTTGAGTGTCTTGAAAATTTTTTCATCATTTATTCATTTTTGAGAGACAGAACCTGAACAGGGGAGAGGTAGAGAGACAGGGTGACACAGAATCTGAAGCAGGTTCCAGGCTCTGAGCTGTCAGCACAGAGCCCGACATGGGGCTCAAACTCACAAACTGTGAGATCATGACCTGAGCCGAAGTCAGATGCTTAACCAACTGAGACACCCAGGTGCCCCTGAGTTTTCTTTAAAGTAAACAATACTTAATTATGAAAATGAAGTGCAGATTAATTGATACGAGATACAACTGTTTCGTGGTCTACTAAAATGGCCCAGCAAAACTTACATGAAATCGTACAGGCATTGCTTCTGAGTCTTAGAAGTTGAGTCTGATCATGAAGTGGGACAGCAACTTTCTTCCCTTCTTATATTTTTGTCAAATAATACAATAACTTAAATTTTAATAGCAAAATCAAGAGGAGGGGCTTAGAGTGAAATGTGTATAACACATCATAAAAATGACTGGTAGATTTTATAAATGGATTATAGTAAATAATAAACTCATGAAGACAGATATCTGGTAGGGTGGTGTAAAGTCTTATATTTATTCCTGTCAGAGTTAGTATTCCCATTGATGATGCAGAAAAATAAGTAAAGCAGCCACTAACCCGTATTTTCACATGAAATTACATTGAAAGAATGTGTGGCGGGGCGCCTGGGTGGCTTGGTTGGTTAAGCGTCCAACTTCAGCTCAGGTCAGGATCTCACAGTCCGTGAGTTCGAGCCCCGCGTCAGGCTCTGTGCTGACAGCTCAGAGCCTGGATCCTGTTTCAGATTCTGTGTCTCCCTCTCTCTCTGCCCCTCCCCTGTTCATGCTCTGTCTCTCTGTCTCAAAAATAAATAAACGTTAAAAAAAAATTAAAAAAAAAGAATGTGTGGAGAGAAAAACAAAAGAGCACAAAACAAATAGACTGTGACAAGATCACAGCAGTCCCCTGTAGTTGAGTGTATAAAGGGACTCTTCAATCGAAGAGTCCCTTTACACAAATCAGGGTACAAATGAATGCCAATGGGGTCAGTGGTTATTTCATTATGTGGAACTGAAAAAAGGAAAGGCATGTGAGAAGGAAATACTGGAATGTGTCAAAATATGATTCATTATTATACAAAAAGATAACAGCACAAACATTTCAGGGGGAAGAAAAGGAAACATCAGTATTTTTTAGACTTGAGAATTAACTGTGAATTTTGAAACAGATTTGCAAAAATTAAGTGGCCAAATTATGAATCTGTTTGGGTGGGAAAGAGAACCACAAGGCCTGACTCAGTCACAAGATCACTTCTTATTCACGTTGTATGTGATCTAAAATAATAACCTCATTTTTGTATTGTGAATAAGTCATTGTTTCCAGAAGTATAGCACATTTGACTGAAGTAGGGCTCGTCTCCAAAATGGGCCTTTCTTGCTTTTGTTTCTACATTGAGAGCATATGTTGTATTTTAATTTCCTTAGGGAGTTAATAATTGTAATATATAGTTTCCTTTATCCTTTATAGGTATTTGTACAGTAAAACTATACAACAGGTTCTGCCCTCTTCTCTACAACATCCTTCCATCCCAATTTATTCTTGCATAAAACAGTAGCTTTAGGTACTTAGGTACACTTAATAGGCGAAGAGTTGAACACAGAGAGTGAGATATCTTGGAAAAATTCAAGGCTTAGTAAGAGATCTCTGGAATAAGCCAAGCTCTACATTTTCCCAGCTATGCTTCCCCAGGTACGTTACTAAATTTCTCTGAATGTTGGTTTCCACAAACTGGAAACTGGAAACACTGACACATAAGTCAGTGTGTAGTGAGACTTAAATAAGATAAGCTTAACTAAAAAAAAGAAAAATATTTAATACATATGAATAGTATATAAAGTGTGATGGAAAATAAATTTCACTCTATCCAGGCAAAAATAAAGTAGGTGCTAGTCATCAATGGCTGAGCTGACAATAATTCTCTCTCTATCCAATGCTATCCCATTTCTCATAATCGACTTCCATCTGTCTTCTATTGCTTATGTGAGCAAGTTGATTTTGTCTTGTCTCTTGCTTGCTCTTCCCTTATGTGTCTGAAATTTGCAGCAAAACACGAGAAGCAATGAAGCAGTTACTGAATTTTTCCCTTGAGCAGAAGTTTTTAAAGTTAAAATTTTGAAGATTAAAGGAAAATTAAAGATGAGGTATAAAGGTTTTATAAAGATGAGAGCGTAACACCTCCAATGATGTCACATTCTGTTTGACTTAGTATACAACCACATAATCTCAACTGTCCTGTTTTGCAATCATCATCAAAAAATCCCCTCTTTGGGGGGTGCCTCGGTGGCTCAGTCGGTTAAGCATTCGACTCTGGCTCAGGTCACGATCTCACGGTTTGTGGGTTTGAGCCCCATGTCCGGCTCTGTGCTGACAGCTCTGAGCCTAGAGCCTGCTTCAAATTCTGTGTCGCCCTTTCTCTCTACCTCTCTTTGCCCCCCTCCTAATAAAGGACAACAAAAAATCTCCTCTTTTGGAATTCAGAACAGAAAATTTGAAGTTTTATGAAACTATTAGGTAATAACTAAGTTTCTCACTATAGTTACAAGAAAAGATAGGAGGAAAAAGTAGATAAATATTTTAGTTCTTTTCTTTTGCCCTTTAGGATTTAAGTTATTTTTAAGTGGAGTAATAAAAGCTGTCTAAGTTGATTTATACAGTGATAAAACCATGCTAATTCTAAGATATTCATGCATTTGAATATTTTGCAGATGATCCATCAATCTTATATAGGTCTCATATTTTCTTACAATAGAACCTCTTGGTTAGTATCTAGTGACTGATTTACTTGCTAACTGAATTAAAACATTGATGTTTTTGAGACAATTTTAGGGTGCGTTAAAGCTACCCTCATTTAGTAAGTATGTTATTGTTTGAATATTTCTAAATGGTTGTGTGCCCATTCACAAAATGAAGATATCGATAGCTTTCAGTTCTAGATAAACCCTAGGCCAAATAAGGGACAGGGTCTGATGAGGGGCAATGCAAAAGAAAGCTTATTGTAGCCTTCTGTATTTAACTACATAAGGGCACTTGGGTTGCTCACTGAGTTAAGTGTCTGACTTTGGCTCAGGTCATGATCTCACGGTTCATGAGATCTCACGGTTTGAGAGTTGAGAGTTCAAGTCCTGCATCAGGCTCTGTGCTGACAGCTCAGAGCCTGGAGCCTGCTTGGGATTCTCTCTCTCTCTCTCTCTCTCTCTCTCTCTGTCTCTCTGTGCCTCTGCTTGCTCATGCTGTCTCTTTCAGTCTCACAAAAATAAATACACATTAGAAAAAATTTAAACACACAGACTGACCAAATACATTGATAAAATCTAACCTTGAAAAACAATGACATTTATTAGGAAGTAGTAGACAGTGGCGGAGGACTGAGCCATGGTCTCAGCATTGGGCTGAATGACCTACTGGTTGTGTGATAGCATAACATCCAACTTCACTCCTTACCTCCAATAAATATGCTCCAAGGTGTCCAGGCCACAGTTCAGGCAAAACCATCAAACTTACCACCGACACATAACTCATAAGGGAATATTTCCACAATAAAAGATCATCAAGAAAAAATTGGGCATTTGAAGACAATAGGGTATTTTTTCTCCTTCTCTGCAATATTTTTTTAGTAGGATCTGATGTTATTTTGAATATCTGTTAAGTAATTAGGTATTTATATAAGGCTTGAACAACAACAAAACCCCTAAAAAATCTCATTCAAAAATGAGAGTAAAATAAACATTTTTATTAACATGTAAAGAAATCCATGTTAGTAATAGCAATACAAAAAGTATAAAACAGTAAGAAACCTTTTCTTATAAAATAGTACAGCCTTAAACACTGGCACTTTGACTTGTCATTATTTTCCCAAGGTGACCCACCTGGATCAAACTTAATTAACAGCTGCACCCTCATAAAATAGATATTACTTTGATTATTATGCATGGGATGTTAATATTAATACTCCCATTTAATATTTCTAAGATAATAATCAAAACATTTATTCTAAGGCTATGAAGAAACATAAACTGGAGGGCATTGTAAGATCGTTTTGTCTACCTTCTTTTTTATATGATTACAACTAAAATAACTCGAGTAACTAAAACTTGACTCTATTTGAAAAAAAATTAGAGTGCATTTTTTTACCTTTTTAAATCAATGTCAAAACAATACAACAGAGAAAAATGTAAGCAGTAAAATGTGTTTTTTATGGTACATTTGTTATAATTTGACTCACCTTTATGATTATTCTATAAACGATTTTTTTATAATCCAAAATTCTCCATTTTTAGCACCCAAATCCTACATATGACAGAACTACTACCTATCATATATTAAAATTAAATAAGCTTTATCTTAATCAAAGTTCCTTTTCTAAATTTACTTCAGCTAAAATTTTAGGATTAGAATTGCTAGCACATTTTTTACAAATGGAATGGAATATTTAAAATTTTAACTTTGGTCTTATTAGAGAGATCACAGTGAATTCAATCTTAATGAAAAGGCATTCTCCACCATTTAAATTTGGGAATCAATTTAGAACATAAAAACATTATGGTCTCTTTATGGGAAAAAATGCAATTTGGGGGCACTACAGTTTGTCTTTTATTTTTTAATTTTTATTTATTTTTGAGAGAGAGAGACAGACAGAGTACGGGGAGGAGCAGAGACAGACACAGAATCTGAAGTAGGCTCCAGGCTCTGAGCTGTCAGCACAGAGCCCAATGTGGGGCTTGAACCCATGGACCGTGAGATCATGACCTGAGCTGAAGTCGGAAACTTAACCAACTGAGCCACCCAGGAACCCCCACAGTTTATCTTTTTAATATGATTGGAAAAATAAAATGTCCAGATTTTAGATTAAAATGATTCATATATAGCAAATCACATATGTAAAATATCATCAAAAATCCTTTAAAAAAACAATGAAATACTGACAAAATCATTGTGTCTAGAAAGATAATGAAGAAAATAAAATATCTCTTCTTCACTCTAATGGAATCTTATACATATAGCTTTTTTTTATAAAATGGCTTGGTTTCAGTTAAGATTATTACAGAGTTTTACACAGGGTCATATGTCTATTAAATTTTCACTTCATATTCTAGATTTAGCCAAAATTTCTAATATCCATACTGTAGAGAGTAATTTAATCTTACATTTAATATTTAAAAAATCAGAAAACAATGAAAATCACATAAAGCTCTCAAAGTAATATATTGAATATTAACTTTAAAAGATATTGGGAACAATGAATTAAATGTACTTTATTGTAAATTTTGGTTTTCTGACATTAAATGTTACATTGCTTTAACAATTTCAGCAGTTTTATTATAAATATTTACCTTAAATTGTTTTCTCTATATAAAGCACTTGTTTTGACATTCTAACAGGTACCTTGTGTATTTGTTTGCATTTCCCTGAAAAGTAATGGTGTTGATAATCTTTTCATACGTTTTCATTATTAAAGTTTATACTATGATAACAGACTTGTATAACTTATATTAATGGATTTATTTTATTTGGGGGTAGGGCAGAGAATATTAAACTTTACAAAATCACCTTCAAAAGAGTATATTTTATATAAAGTAATTCTTTTAGTTTTGAGAAATGTCCAGAGTATAATTTACATATAATAATTCTTTTAGTTTTGAGAAGTGTCCACTGAAATTTCTTCCACAATCACTTGTAGAACATTACTCTCACTTTGTAGACCATCATATTTGCCCTTCATGCCTTCAACTACTAATCTTCTTTTTGACCAGATTAATTTGTATCTTCTAGAATTTCATATAACATGGATTACACAATATGTATTAGTTTATGCCTGCCTTATTTTGCTGCCAATTTATCAGGATTGACAAGTATAACGAATTCATTTTTATCGTTTAGTATTATTCCATTGTGCAGATATACATTTTGTTCATTTATTCATGTTTTGATGGGTAGCTCAGTTGTTTCTATTTTTGGTGGTTGCAGCCAAAGCTACTATAGAAATATGTGTGCAAGTCTTTGTGAAGACATACTTTGTCAACTCATTTGTTTATATACTTAAGAGTTGAATAATTGGGAGCACTTGGGTGGCTCAGTTGGTTAAGTATCTGACACTTGGTTTCAGCTCAGGTCATGATTTCAGGTTCCTGAGATTGTGCCTTACGTCAGGTTCTGCACTGACCGAGCCTGCTTGGGATTCTCTCTTCCTCTCTCTGCCCCTCCCCTGCACTGATGGTTGTCACAAATGGCAAGAGTTCATCATTTTTCATGGCTGAATAATATTCCTGCATGTATGTTGGGTGTGTGTGTGTGTAAATACACCACATCTTCCTTATTTGTCTATCAAAGGAGACAGGTCAGTATTATATCTTGGCTGTTATAAGTAATGCTTCAATAGACATAGGGGTGTATATATTTGTTGAAATTTTGTTTTGGGGGCTCCTAGGTAGCTAGGTCAGGTGAGCGTCCCCTCTTGATTTTGGCTCAGGTCATGATCTCATGGTTAGTGGATCTGAGCTCTGCATCCAGCTCTGTGCTGGCAGTGCAGAGCCTGCTTGGGATTCTCTCTCTCTCTCTCTCTCTCTCTCTCTTTCTCTGCACCTCCCCTACTTGTATTTTTTCTCTCTCTTAAAATAAGTAAATAAACTTTAAAAAATTGGTTTAATTTTGTGTCAATACACAATAGTGGGATTATTGAACCATGTGGCATTTCTATTTTTAATTTCTTGAGGAATGTCCATACCACAGTGGCTGTACCAATTTACATTCCCACCAACAATGTACAAGGGTCCTGTTTCTCCACATTCTTGCCAACAGTTATTTCTTGTCGTCTTGATTTTAGCCATCCAGGAAGGTGTAAGGGTGATATTTTATTGTGGTTTAGACTTTCATTACCCTGATAGTGACATTGAGCATCTTTTCATGTGTCTGTTGTCCATCTATATGTCTTCTTTGAAAAAAAAATGTCTATTCAATCTTCTGCCCATTTTTTAACTGGATTGTTCATTTTTTCAGTATTGAGTTGTATATGCCTTTTATAGATTTTGGATATTAACCTCTTATCACATATGTCATTTGCTAATATCTTATTCCATTCGGTAAGTTGCCTCTTGGGGGTTGATAGTTTTCTTCACTGTGTAAAGTATTTTTATTTTGGTGTAGTCCCATATATTAATTTTGATTTTGTCTCCCTGGCTTTAGAGACATATCTAGAAAAATGTAGTTACAGATGTAAGATAAATGACTGCATGTGAGTTTTTTTTTTCCCTAGGATTTTTATGGTTTCAGGAGTCACATCTAGGTCTTTAATCCATTTCTAGTTCACCTTTGTGTTTGGCATAAGAAAATTGTTCTAGATTATTCTTTTACATTAGCTGTCCAATTTACCCAGCACTATTGGTTGAAGAGATTGTCTTTTCCCCATTGTGCATTCTTGCCTCCTTTGTCATAGATTAATTGACCGGATAAATACGGGTTGATTTCTGGGCTTTCTATTCTGTTCTATTGATCTGTGTCTGATTACTACAGCTTTGTAATATATCTTAAATTTTGGAATTGTGATACCTCTAGCTTTGTTCTTCCTTCTCAAGATTTCTCTGGCTATTTAGGGTCTTTTGGGGTTCCATATACATCTTAGTATTATTTGTTCTGTGCAAAATTCTGTTGGTATGTTGATAGGGATTGCATTGAATCTGTGTTTTCTTTGGGTAGCATGGATATTTTAATAATATTTGTTCCCCTAATCCATGAGAGTGAAATATCTATTTGTTTATGTCATCTTCAATTTATTTCATCAATATTTTATAGTTTTCAGTGTACAGGTTTTTTGCTTCTTTGGTTAAGTTTATACCTAGGTATTTTGTTCTTTTTGGTGCAATTATAAATGGAATTATTTTCTTAATTTCTCTTTCAGCTGCTACACTGGTATATAGAAACATTACCCATTTTTAGGTATCAATTTTGTATCCTGCAACTTTACTAATTCACTTATTACTTCTGTTAGTTTTCTGGTTAAATCTTTAGGATTTTCTATGTAAAGTATCATGACATCTACAAGTAGTGATAGTTTAACTTCTTCTTTACCAATATTGATGTCTTATTTCTTTTTCTTCTCCTATTTCTGGGGCTAAGACTTCCAATACTATGTTGAGGGGCTCCTGAGTGGCTCGGTTGATTAAGCATCTGACTCTTGATTTCAGCTCAGGTCATGATGTTATGGTTTCTGAGATCAAGCCTCACATCAGGCTCTGTGTTGTCAGTGGAGCCTGCTTGGGATTCTCCCCCCTCTTCTCTGCTCCTCCCACCCTTCTCTCTGAAAATAAATACATACACTTTAAAAAAACAAAACAAGGGGCGCCTGGGTGGCGCAGTCGGTTAAGCATCCTACTTCAGCCAGGTCACGATCTCGCGGTCCGTGAGTTCGAGCCCCGCGTCAGGCTCTGGGCTGATGGCTCGGAGCCTGGAGCCTGTTTCCGATTCTGTGTCTCCCTCTCTCTCTGCCCCTCCCCCATTCATGCTCTGTCTCTCTCTGTCCCAAAAGTAAATAAACGTTGAAAAAAATAAAAAAACAAAACAAAACAAAACAAACAAACAAACAAACAAATCTTCCAGTACTATGCTGAATAGAATTGTAGGAATGGACATACTTGTCTTGTTCATGATCTTAAGGGAAATGCTTTCAGTTTTTCATCACTGAATATGAGTTAGTAGTGTATTTTCATTTATGTCCCTTATGTTAAAGCATGTTTCTTTTTAAGTTTATTTAAGAGAGAGAGAGACAGAGACAGAGACAGAGACAGAGATAGGGCAAAAGGGGGAAGGGCAGAGTGAGGGGGTTACAAAGAATCCCAAGCAGGTTCTGCATTATCAGTGCAGAGCCAGATATGGGACTTGAACTCACCAGCTGTGAGATCATGACCTGAGACAAAACCAAGAGTTGGGTGTTTGACTGAGTCATCCAGGCACCCCAAAAATGTTGTCTATAAACCCACTTTGGGGGCACCTGGGTGGCTCAGTCAGTTAAGCATCTGACTTCGGCTCAGGTCATGATCTCACAGTTTGTGGGTTTGAGCCCCGCGTCAGGCTCTGTGCTGACAGCTCAGAGCCTGGAGCCTGCTTTGGATTGTGTTTCTCCCTCTCTCTCTCTGCCCCTCCCCTGATCACACTCTGTCTCTGTCTCAACAATAAATAAACATTAAAAAATTTAGAAACCCACTTTGTGGGGAGATTTTATCATGAATGGATGTTGAATTTTGTGAAATGATTTTTCTGTATCTGAGATAATTATATAATTTTTGTCCTTTGTTTTGTTGATTTGTCATGTTGATTTATTTGTGAATATTGAACCATCTTTGGATCTCAGAAATAAATCCATTTGATTGCGGTGAATGATGCTTCTAATATATTGTTGAATATGATTTGCTGATATTTTGTTGAGGATTTTGCATCTATTTTCATCAGGAATATTGGCCGTGTGTGTGTGTGTGTGTGTGTGTGTGTGTGTGTAGTATTTTTATCTGGTTTTGATATCCAGGAAATGCTGGTCTCATATGATATATTTGGAAGTTTTTCCTCCTCTTCTATTTTTGCAATACTTTGGGGAGAATAGGTGTTAATACTTCTTTAAATGGTATAATTCACCTGTAAACACATCTGGTCCTCATGTTTTATTTTTTGGTTGTTTTTTATTCACTGGTTCAATTTTGTTAGTAATGGGTCTATTCAGATTTTTTTTTTTATTTCTCCCTGCTTCATTTGGGAAGATTGTATGCTTTTTGGAATTGTCCATTTCTTCTAGGTTGCCCAATTTGTTGGCATATAATTTTTTGTACAATTCTTTTATACTCCTTTGTATTTGATCTTATTTTTTGTTTCTGTGGCATCCATTTCTGGTCTCATCTTTATTATTTCCTTCTCTCTACTTGGACTCTGTTTGGTCTTTTTCTAGTTCCATTAGGTGTAAGGTTAGATTGTTTATTTGTACTTGTTCTTGTTTCTTGAGGTAGACCAGATCACTATGTACTGCCTTCTTAGGACTCTTCCTGTATCCCAAAGAGTTTGGACCACTGTGTTTTCATTTGTTTCTATGCATATTTTTAAAAATTGCTACTTTGCTTCATTGACCCATTGGTTGTTCAGTAACATGTTGCTTAACCTCCATATGTTTGTGTTTTTTTTTATTTATGATTTATTTCCAGTTTCATAGCGTTGTGCTCAGAAAAGATGCATGGTAGCATTTCAATGTTTTAAATGTTATTATTTTGTGGTCTAACATCTGATCTATTCTGGAAAATGCTCCATGTGCACTTGAAAAGAATATTTATTTGTTGGTTTCGGATGGAATATTCTGTATATACATGTTATGTTTATTTGGCCCATTGTGTTATTTCAAAGACACTTTTCTTTATTGATTTTCTGCCTGGATGATCTATTTATTGATGTAAGTGGGGATGTTAAAGTCCTCAAATATTGTTATATTACCATGAACTCTCTCTTTATATTTGTTAATCTTTGCTTTCTGTATTTAGGTGTTCCAGTGTCGGTGTGTAGATATTTACAATTACTGTTTCCTCTTGTTGAGTTGATTGAATTCATCCCTTTATTATATAATGCCCTTCATTTTCTCTTGTTACAATCTTTGTTTTATTTTTCTTTATTTGTTTTCTTTATTTTTAAGAGGGAGAGACAGACAGACAGACAGACAGGGCATGAGCAGGTGAGGGGTAGAGACAGAGACAGAATCCGAAGTAGGATCCAGGTTCTGAACTGACAGCACAGAGCCCAATTCTGGGCTCAAACCAACAAACCATTGAGATCATGACCTGAGCCAGAGTCAGATGTTTGACTGAGCCACCCAGGCACCCTACAATCTTTGTTTTAAAGTCTATTTTGTCTGATATAAGTATTGTTATCCTAGCTTTTCTTTTTTTCACTTCCATTTGCATGGCAAATGTTTTATTCATCTTTTTACTTTCAATCTGTATATGACTTCAGGTCTGAGGTGAGTATCCAGTAGGCAGCATACAGATAGGTCTTATTTTTTTAATCCATTCTGCCACCAATAGGTGGAATTTTTAAAGCTAGAATGGTAAAACTGTCACTTAATGCAGTGATGTCCATGGAAAGGAATATAGAGCTAAAAAACAGATGTACTCTGCAGATGGTATGTGTTATATACAACATATTGCATATTGTAAATCAGTAGGCAAAAACAGAACTTTTGATAAACCATCATAGGATAATTGGTTATCCATATGGCAAACAAATATAGTTAAATATCCATCTCACATTAAATATATTTTTCTTTAAATACTTGAATATGAGCAGCAAAATAATTTAGACAGTTTATAATATGTTAAGAATTATTTAAACTGATCAAAAATAATTGTAAAAGACTAACAACCAATGGAAAGAAATGCCAATAGCTAATAAATGTGACAACTCATTAGTATACAGCATATATGATTTATAGAAGCTCATAAACAATAATTCAAAATCCATTTGAAGAATGAGTGAAGAGTATCTTTTGAATGTAAATTACATAATCAGAAAACCTAACAGCTACTTGAGCATATGGAAACAGGAAAACTTGTTAAGTCAAGTTTAAAAGTAACCATGTCATATCTACTACCAAATAGAGAGTAGTATCCTACTACCCCAACAGTTTGTCCAATACAAAATATTGACACAGAAGTAAAGAAACCAGGGGTACTCAAAAATCACCTACATTTTGGAGAACGATTTGGTAACAGAGCTTATTTAAATATGTACAGGCCCCACAACAGAGCAATGACAGTGATAAGCAGGTAGTAAAACATGCAAATGAAACTAAAGAACCATATACAATGAAATTATTCAGTTATATGTTTAAAGCAATGGTCAAAACTTAAAGCGTATCTTTGTAGAGAAGTAAATCAGAATATACTCGTAAAAATAGTATATACACATCTTAACTTTATAATGCCAAAAAGAAACCACATTCCAGAATTATGTCAACAATATATTTATTATTCATGTGACTTTTATAAGTGGAAACTTTAAAAATATTTTAATATACATATTTCATATATGACTTTATTAAGTTCATATTTTATGTGTGTGTGTATATGTGTGTGTGTATATATATATATATATATCATGTATATATGTATATACACATAGTAATAATAAAATATAAATTATCTGGATGGATCCCCAACAAGATGAGAAATGTAAATTTATGGGAATGAAGGAACTATAGAAGAGTACTTAGCATCTAAAATCTATAGGAGTAAAAGTAATTATAATTACTATTTTTTCTTTCTTTTTCATTGCAGGCACATAAATGCTAATAATTTTTAAAATTCCATTGTTGGTAAATATGTGCTGGACATTTACCAGGCATGCATTGGTACTTTTTGGGATATTTCATTATTTTATAACATTGTAATAAAAATGCATGGACATAGATTTTATAGGAAGAGTTCCATGAGGTCCAATGTAAGGAGGGGGTGTATTTTTGAGAAATAAATTACTTAGAGCTTGACTTGCAAGTTGTTAACTGCAAACTGTTAACTGTTGGACAAGAGAGTTTAATATAACATAAACTAAGAATCATCATGTTATTTCCTTCTAAACTTTCAAATGTTTTAACCTAAAACTTGGCGCTGAAGTCCTAATGAGTAACAATCTTAAATTTAGCATATAAATACACAACTTTTCTATATGACAGAGTAGATAATCTTCATTCTTTCAGAGTTCTTCCTTAGGATGGATATTACTGGAGGTGTATGTTGGTGTTAGGGCCCCATTGGGTCATTACTTTGCCTCTGTTTCATTAGTTAGATAGGTGTCAAAGGGTCAGTTACTGGCATAATTGGGTCTCAAAGCAATGTTTGCTTTATGTATGTCCTAGTGGTTACAATCTCCAAATTTTGTTTTAATGCCAGCTCAGACTTTAATGTCTCTGTTCCAACTTTTCCTATTTGCAAAATGGGAATATCATAGTAGCATATTTATAGGATTACTTGGGGGGGATTTGGGGGGGATCAAAGGCATGCAAATGAATTAACACGGGTAAACTTCATAGAAGTATCTGGCATGCTCAATAAAAATAGGAAAAAAAGTAATTACATTTGTGAGATGTATCTCAGTCATTCTGTATTGGTCTTTAACTTTGCTTTTTCATGACTAAAGAAAAGCAAGTTTTTCGCTATAGCATCATCTTTTGCTTTGTCACATTACAATTATAAGTAGAGCTTTTCCTTCTCTTTGGTTGAAGTTTCAGTCTTTCTTGGAAATAAATATGACAATGATAAAACACAACAATTTATCTGGGCAAGTGATCTCTAATCTGTTATTTTCTCAACTTAAACCTACTGCAAGTTTGAATTCTCATTAATATGATCTGTGCTTTTCTATCTTGAAGGTCAAGCAAACATATTTTTAAGAATGTCTTTTTTTTTTAATTTTTTTTTCAACGTTTATTTATTTTTGGGACAGAGAGAG
This sequence comes from Prionailurus bengalensis, assembly GCF_016509475.1. Classification (NCBI taxonomy): domain Eukaryota; kingdom Metazoa; phylum Chordata; class Mammalia; order Carnivora; family Felidae; genus Prionailurus; species Prionailurus bengalensis. The sequence goes on from NC_057343.1 coordinate 217,047,056, forward strand.
ACAGAGCATGAACGGGGGAGGGGCAGAGAGAGAGGGAGACACAGAATCGGAAACAGGTTCCAGGCTCCGAGCCATCAGCCCAGAGCCCGACGTCGGGGCTCGAACTCACGGACCGCGAGATCGTGACCTGGCTGAAGTCGGACGCTTAACCGACTGCGCCACCCAGGCACCCAAGAATGTCTTTAATATAGTATTGACAGCAGCCTTTTTTCTTCACTTGCCCTGAATGATGTCACTTCAGAAATCTGTTAACTTTAAACAATTGCATAGGAGGCATTTCAGGGAGGAAGACACATAGCAAAATTGTGGAGGTAAAACAGATTTAGGTACTTTCTGCTTTTCTCAATACTGGAGTAGCCTATAACAGATTAATTCATCCACTGGGGGGTGGGGGACAGAAACAATAGGAAGTTGGTAAATTAAAATGATATTATTTGTGGGCATCAGAGAGGCACAAAGCTAGGCTGGATTTGATGGACTAAATCCTAGAAGAAGGAAATGCCTCAGTTGAAGCCCAATATTCTCTACCACTGTTCCACATAGGTAATTTGCCAATTCACAAGCCAAATAATCAAAGCACAACAACATAGACTCATCTCACCACCCTAGACAACAAAATGCTGAACAAAAGAAGCTAGACACAAAAAAAAACACATGATATGATAATACTTATGTAAATTTAAAATTATATTGTTAGAAAGAATAGTAAGTATTTTAAAGAGAATGAGGTTTATATCATGGGAGGGTTTAAGTGAGGGCAGTCTTACATACTGGTTATGATCTATTTCTTCATCTACTGATGGCTAGATGAGTGTCTTTCCTTGCTGAAAGTCACAATTTTTGAACTTCTCTGTATATCTTTATATATACTTCATTTTTAAAATTTTATTTATTTTAAATGTTTATTTTTGAGAGGGAGAGGGAGAGCGAGCAGGAGAGGGGCAGAGAGAGACGGAGACACAGAATCTAAAGCAGGTTCTAGGTTCTGAGCTGTCACACAGAGCCTGACACAGTCCTCGAACTCACAAATCGCAAAATCATGACCTGAACCAAAGTCAGACACTCAACTGACTGAGCCACCCAGGTGCCCCTGCAATACTTCAATAAACATGTTACTAGTAATTAAAATTTTCCATCTCTCAGTGGTTGGGAATCAAATTATTGGATTCTAACTACTGTTTGGTTCAATGCAATGACAATATGCATTTACAATCACAATAATTATTGGAAAAAGAAAAATTTTCTATTAAAAAAAAGAATGAACTTCATATTTTAATAGGACAATTTAAAGAGCAACTTCATTGATCCTTCTCCTCCCTTGCCCACTTGTCCACCTTCCTTCCTTCTCTCTTCTTTCAACAAATATTTGTCCATGCTGTGCCAGATGTTGTACTCAATTTCTGGGTGTACTATCTTCATTGAATATTTTTTTTGGTGAGGAAGAGGCTCCATTTACACAATCAGGCTATAGAGAAGAAATCTACAATACAGACTCAAAATTCAGAAAAAGGTTTGTTGGATAACCATGAAAGTAAATAAAGAAAGCTTTGTTGAAAATGGAGTTTGGAGGCCCTGAAGGGGGACTTCTCATACAGTACCACTCAGACCCCAAACAGAAGAAAGCTTACTTTGCATTCCCCAGTAGGAGGAAGGAAAGGATTTCTCCTTTCCCAACAAGAGCCCAGCCAATGAGAAACTGCCACATTCAGCCAATGAGAAGCAATCACCACTTTGAACTCTTTAAATCAGTCCATTCTAGTTTCCTCCTTTCTTCCATAAAAGCACACACTTCTCTGTTCTATGAATTTGCCTATTCACTATAATTTGCTTGTGTCAAATTGAAATTCTCTGCTATTCCCAAATAAATTCATTTCGCTTGTAAAATATCTGGCCTTTTTATTTTTTATAAGGTGAACATAAGAGACTATAATATTGAATAACTCAAGAGAAAAAATAGAAAGAGGAAGCAACTATTTGATTGAAAGGATAGATATTTTCAGTAGAGTGATTGGGAAAATGGAGAAGATTGGCTAGGAAATGAAATGGGAGGTGAGGCAATCATAACCTGTACAGAGACAATGTGTTCAGGAAATAAGATTTGAGCTAAAGTTGTGTGTATCATACTATGGCTTAGATTTTGTGATTACTTGTCTTTAAAGTCAATGGAATATGCACACATGTTAATAGAAATAGTATGGAACAAAAATTTGACAATACTAAAGGAAAGAAAGATTGGGTAAACAAGGGCATAAATGAGATGGAACGGGATACAAAACCAGAGAGGAGAAGGTGAGAAGCGGTCAGGATGTTCTTTGGGTGGGAATACTCTTTGCCCCCCTCCCCCTCCCATTCAATAAATCAGGAAAAAGAAACAGTAAGACTACGGTGGAGGGACAGTGTAGGAAATTGAGATATTGTCTGTTTTTGAGGTCTTTTTAGTTTTTGTGATACATTAGAAAAAACTAAACAGCAAAGGTGTTTACATTGTTTATAGAAATGTATATCTTAAAATTATGCAGTTTTCTTGATTTAAATTGTACATCAGGTGCTTTAGGGGCACCTGGGTGCCCCTAAAGCACCTGATTAAATTGTACACCAGGTGCTTTAGGGGCACCTGGGTGACTTAGTAGGTTAAGGGACTGACTCTTGATTTGGGCTCCAATCATGATCTCACAGTTCAGTTCCTGGGATTAAACCCCAGATCAGGCTCTGTGCTGACAGCATGGAACCTGCTTGGGATTCTCTCTATCCCTCTCAATATGCTCCTCCCCCACTTGTGCTTGCTCCTCTCTCTCTCAAAACGTGAGAAAGTATTTTTGCATATCAATTATCAGGTAAGGGATTATTCAACATATATAAAGAACTCAAACGTGTCAATGACAAAACAAAATCATTAAAAAATAGAGGAATTAAATGAATATTATTCCAAAGAATACATCCAAACGGCCAATGTGTACACGAGAAAATGCCCAACATCACTAATTATCAGGGAAATTTACACCAAAACCAGAATGAGCTATCACCTAACACCAGTTAGAATGGCTATCATCAAGAAGACAAGAAATAACAACTGTTGGCAAGGATGTGAAGAAAAAGGAACCTATGTTCACTGTTGGTAGAAATAAAAATTGGTACAATCATTATAGAAAATAGTATGGAGGTTTCTCAAAAATTAAAAATGGAAATACTCTATGACTCAGTAATTCTACTTGGTATTTACCCAAAGAAAACAAAAACAATAATTTGAAATGATGTATGCACCACTATGTTTACTGCAGTATTATTTATAATAGTTAAGATATGGAAGCAACCCAAGTATTCATCAACAGGTGAATAAATAAAGAAGATGTAATGTAAATATATACATATATATTTAATATGATAATCAATATATTCAATTGGATATTTCTCATTCATAAAACAGAATGATATCATATCATTTATGGTGGTATGGATGGACCTAGAGGGTTTGCCAAATAAAATAAGCCAGAGGAAAACAAATATCACATGATTTCACATATGTATGGATCTGAAAAGCAACAAAACAAAAGAACAAACAAAACAGGCATAAACTCATAGATACAGAGAACAATCTTCAGTTGCTAGAGGGAAGGGGAGTAAAAGGATAGATAAAATAAAAGAAGGGGATTAAAAGGTACAAACTTTCAGTTATAAAATAAATAAGACATGGTGATGCCATGTACAGCACAGGGAATATAATTAATAATATTTGGCAATTTTGTATGGTGACACATAGTGCTAAACTTCTGTGGTTTATCACTTCCTAATGTATATAAATAATCACTGTTTTACACCTAAAACTATGCATGTCAAGTACAATTCAATTTAAAAAATAAATAACCATAATACCTGTTTAGTCAGAAAAGCACATTGCCAAAAATAAGGAAACTTTTTTGACAGGTAAGTATTTAACTATACACTCTTACAGAAAGCATTTCAACCTTTACTGAACACAACAGCAATGTTTGCTGAAACTCATTTTCCTCTATTCCCATTTTTCATTTACCAGTTCCATTTTCATAAGCAGCTTAGGAAGATGGAAGATTATATTCCATATATTTACTAGTAAATAATTCTATGCAATAAGAGAAAAATAACATGTAATGTGTCACAGTATTGTTGCTGGAGTTCTCAAGATTTAAATGGGATCATAATCCATGGACTCCAATGTAAAATTAACATCTTTATATGTTATATAGCCATCTAGCTTACTGCCTGGGTATTTACTCACACATACATATTTGTGTCTGTTTCTGTGTGTGTACATGAGATTTTGTGTTTCTACGTATGTGGTATATGCATGATGTCATATATACACAAAAACACATAATGAATACACTCCATGTATTTAAAAATCAAGACACGTATATTTATTTATAAATTATACATGTATTCCAGTGGTATTATATTCATTGCTAATGATGGTTAAATTTCCTTCTAAATAATTATCACTTGATAGAAGCAAAATATGTTTCTGTATTAACAAAAATAGAGGGAGCCCCTGATTTACAAACCCATCTCAACATTCATAATTCATTGGCTTGCACCATTTAAAAAATGGCATGACTATGAAATCAGACTAGATATGTTTTATAATTCTTGAAAAAATACCTAACTGTGATGAACTAAAATAATTTCCTAACTAGAAGATAATAATCCAAAGAATCTTGGCTACCGATGGTTTCACAGATTTCTTGAATACTACTTAAAATATCAGAAACACTTAGATGACGTTTTCACAAACTACAGAACTTCTATTTTTATTTTAAGTTTTTAATTGACTTATTTTGAGAAAGTGAGCACAAGTAGGGGGAGAGAGGGAGAGTGAGACAGAGAGAGAAAGAGAGAGAGAGAGAGAGAGAGAGAGAGAGAGAGCCCATGGGGGAAGGGTAGAGAGAGAATCCCAGTCAGGCTCTGTGCTGATAACAAGAGGGCTCAAACTCACAAACTGAGATCATGACCTGAGTTGAAATCAAAAGTTGTATGCTTAACTGACTGAGCCACCCAGGTGTCCCATACATACATATATATCTTATAGATGTATATATGTTTATAGATATATCTACATTAAAATAAACATGAAACATATATACCTGCATTTATATTAATATATAGTATATGACACTGCTAAAGATAAAAGTTAAGTATTTTCTAGATTCAGCTCTGATTATTCCTGTATATAACAAAAACACTGGCATTTTAATATGTAAATAACTATTATATAAAAGTAAATATTCATAAATAAAATTTAAATATGTGTTCTGAATAATTTCAAATTTTAGAATGTGTTAATAATTTCTTTTTGAATTCTATTTATTTTTCAGAGAGAGAGAGACAGCGTGTGAGCAGGGGAAGAGCAGAGACAGAGGGAGACACAGGCTCCAGGCTCCGAGCTGGCAGCACAGAGCTCCACACAGGGCTCAAACTCAAGGACTGCAAGATCATGACCTAAGCAGAAGTTGGTCGCTTAACTGACTGAGCCACCCAGGCGCCCCATAGAATGTGTTAATAATTTCTGAATTAGCCACCTAGGTGGCTCAATTGGTTAAATGTCAGACTCTTGATTTCAGCTCAGGTCATGATTTCATGGTCCTGTGATCAAGCTCCATATTAAGCTCCCCACTAAGGCACTGAGTGTGGAGCCTGCTTGGAATGTTCTCATTCCCTCTCTCTCTTTCTCAAAATAAAATAAACATTAAAACAATTCCCAACAATCAAGAATATAGACCATTTTGATAAAGGTTATATGTGACCTTGAAAATCATCTGTATATATACCACATCTCCTTTATTCATTCGTCAGTTGATGGACTTTTGGGCTCTTCCATAATTTGGCTACAGTTGATAATGCTTCTATAAACATCTGGGTAAATAGAGCTAGAGTCTATTATGATAATCAAAATAAGTCAGGGAAAGATAAATTCCATATGATTCCACTCATATGTGGAATTTAAGAAAGGAAACAGAGACTCCTGAGAAGAAACCGAGGGTTGCTGGAGGGGAGGTGGGCAGGGGAATGGGTTAAATGAGTGATGGTTATTATGGAAGGCACTTGTTTTAATGATCAGTGGATGTTATATGTAAGTGATAAACACATAAACTCCACCTAAAACCAACATTACACTATTTGTTAACTAACCAGGATTAAAATAAAAACTTCGTAACAAAAAAAGGAAGGCATATAAATTGAAGTTTACATTTTAATCACCTTGCCATGCAGATCAACTAACCACTTTATTTCTCTTACTGTTTTCCTGACCCTAACACAGATTCTCAGCTTTAGCTAAGAGATTTTTACTACTATGGATTTACTTATGAATAATACCTTCCTCTTTGGGACTTCATTCAACAATTGTTCTTTATTTCTTTAGTTATCTGTTTCCAATAAAATAGCACTTTTGTAATTTCTCATGCTTTTGTTTTTTGTTTTGATCAGCAGAAATGATAGCTTGTTGGAGTCTAGGACTCTCAACAGGACATTTGGTACTTAGAGTACTCTTAAACCATTGCTACAGTATGTCATATCCTCATTTACCAAGTCCAGTAGGCAAATATGGAGGATTTGTGTTACACTGTCTAAAATGGCACTGGGCATTACTGTCAATGCTGTCAAGGGATTTTATGTGGCGTGGAGGCCATTGTAGCCTGGCTTGAAGAGGTATATGGACAGCACCCATATATCGTTAGAACTTTATTAGAAAAGAGAGTGATCTACCAAAGTTGGAGTACAAAATTTTCTGGTTCTGATCCCACCAGAACTTGTCACTCAACCTTGGAAAAATAAATCACTACATTTCCTTGAACTTCAATTTTCTCATTTCCCAAAGTAGGAACACACTTATCCCGGCATGAAGTTTGATGGTTTTGGGATGACTAGGGACCTCCTTGAATAGAGCAGTGGAGCCCCATGGTTTACCCCCACACCACACTGGAGCATACAATCCTAGAATTTTTATGCTTGGCCTTTCTTGTAAGATTACATTTCTTATTGAAATTATACTCTGCTTATGAATAGAATATCCAATTAACATTTTCAGTTAATATTCACTGTTATACTCTCTGGAGCTAATATGAAGAAAATAATAGGGGTGCCTCAGTGGCTCAGTTAAGCGTCTGACTTGAGTTCAGGTCATGATCTCATGGTTACTGAGTTCGAGTCCCACGTTAGGCTCTGTGCTGACAGCTCGGAGCCTGGAGCCTGCTTCGGATTCTGTGTCTCCCTCTCTCTGCCCCGTACCCACTCACATGCTCTCTTTCTCTCTCTTTCAAAGATGAATAAATATTAAAAAAAGATTTAAAAAAAGAAAACATATGGTTTCATAAACGAAGGGAAATTATTTTTTATTTAACTTAAAAAATTGTTTTAATGTTTATTTATATTTTGAGGGACAGAAAGAGAGCGTGAATGAGGGAAGGGCAGATAAAGAGGAAGTCACAGATTCTGAAGCAGGCGTCAGGCTCTGATCTGTCAGCACAGAGCCTAGCATGGGGCTCGAACTCACAAACCCTGAGATCGTGACCTGAGCCGAAGTCAGACGCTTAACTGACGGAGCCACCCAGGCACCCCAATTTAACTTTAACATTTATTTCTTATAATTTATCTTGTGAAAATTTAGAAAAAAATTTACAAACCTACAGATAATAAATTTCCTCAAATATCCTTTATTTTTATGTCAAAAGTGGAGCTGGTCATTTAAAGTAGAATCAATAAAGAGAGTTTTACTCAGGTCTTTAAAAATGTATAGTTTTTAAATACATATAACAAATAATGCCTTCCACTGTGAATTGATATCAAATGAATACTGTAATAATTGTAATTACCGCAACACCCAGACAAAAATTTTTTTAAAAATTGCAAATTTAGAAAAACGCTGAGTGTAGTTTTCCGATCTCTTCTTTTTTGGTTTCTGAAGATATAGCTACAATTCTGTGAATTAGAAATAACTTGAAGTTTACCACCATGCTTTGAAACATCACCGCAACTCACCATAAAGTTTTTGACAAGCACCATTGATGTCCAAATGCCCTAAATCTATTGACAACAAATATTATGAGCACAGAGTAGTTATACACAAAGTAGTAGATCTGCTTTGACTTGCAATGTGGTTACTTCCTGATAAACTTTCTGTAAGTTGAAAATATCTGAAGTCAAAAAGGCATTTAAAAATGCATTTAATACATCTAACCTACTCAACATCATAGCTTAGCCTACCCTACCTTAAACATGTTCAGAACACTTACATTTGCCCACAATTGGGCAAAATCAATTGGCACAAAGCCTATTATATAATAAAGTGTTGAACCTCTTACATAATAATTGAACACTGCACTAAAAGTGAAAACTAGAACAGTTGTATCGGTACAGAATAGTTTTAACTGAATCTGGTTTTTGGCCTTATGCTTATGTGGCTGGCTGGAAGCTATGGCTTCTATCGCTGCCCAGCATCTTCAGAGAGTATTACCCTGTCTATCTCTAGCCTTTAAGATCAAAATGCAAAATTCAGACAATGGCTTCTACTGAATGCTCATTGTCTTTACACCATTGTAAAGGTGAAAATTTGTAAACTGGGGACCTTCTGTACTGTGTAAGAAGAGATCATATACAAAAATTGCTATCTCCAGCTTTATTAACTATTGCAATATGATATGATCTTAGAGTGGCTTTTCTTTAAAAATTTTTTTTTCAACGTTTATTTATTTTTGGGACAGAGAGAGACAGAGCATGAACGGGGGAGGGGCAGAGAGAGAGGGAGACACAGAATCGGAAACAGGCGCCAGGCTCTGAGCCATCAGCCCAGAGCCTGACACGGGCTTGAACTCATGGACCGCGAGATCGTGACCTGGCTGAAGTCGGATGCTTAACCGACTGCGCCACCCAGGCGCCCCAAGAGTGGCTTTTCTGAGTGCAGTATACAGTATAATGTATTCAGCTCTGTTAGTATATATATGCATTATGGATATAATTAGTGTGTGTGTGTGTGCACATATAGTGGATTAGAGAAGATTAGTCCTATTCATTTTGTTTTTGAGTATTTGTATGAGATTACAATAAACATGGGATCATATCTAGAGACAGCAGTTCAGCAAATCTGGTCAATGTTTTAGCATTAATTGGTGAGTCAGCTTAGTCATAATGTGAGGGGTGATGAGAAATAGATGGGACTAATGTTTAGCAAGAGTCACTGGAAATTTTCAGTTCTTCAGCATCCAGTACATTATGTAGTATTTGTGAGAAAAATATAACCTTATTTAGGGACTTAGTTTCTATTCCTCAATTAAGTGGATGTTATCTTACCAAATAACAAAAACATTACCCTAGGCTATAGATAGCATTGAGTTCCAGAACAAGAGTGTGAGCCCTCATGAGAAAAGACTAAGACTAATAAAAGTGCACACTAAAATTTAATTTATCAAGTTGCAGACTATTTGGAAAAAGAGTGTGTTAGAACACTGTGGCTCATGTTTTAATAACAAAAAAAAATCTCAAAATTTAAATGAAATTCATGGTCCTTTGATGGAAAATTCATTTCTAATTCCAGTTACACAACATTCAAATATATTCCATGCCTTTTACATATTATAGTTTCCTAAGTATTACATTTGATGTTATGCTATAAGTTGTAAATGTGAATATTTCCTAAATGCATGGACAAGCTAAAAAATATATAAATTTATACTTTACTTGTTACTTTATTCAGATATTTAAACCTTATAACTTTGTAAAGAAGTCATTTATCTGCAAAACAGTATCTGGGGAATACAAAGGAAAATAAGACATGATCCCAAGACTCTGAATTTAAAGTCTAAAATCTCAATACCCCATTCCATTTTGGGTGGCTCTTTAAGCACAAATGTCTAAAATAATAACATGTCAAGAAATGTGAAATCTTGTTAATAGACATACGAAGAAAACTTGGATATGATTTTGCTAATCTAAATATCCTAAAATCTAAAATTGAAATCTGAAATAAAAAGATTCAGCACAAATATCAATCTATTTGCCAATAATTCTCTACAATCTTGCCTTTTAACTTTTCACTCTTTTTAATAAAATTAAATACCTTCTTTTTCCTCTGTGTTGATTGACTTTTGCTAGAGACTAACAATTTTTAATTGTATAATATAAAAACATGTCAACTTTATGGGACAAGGAATTGAAACCTAATAAATATCCTACACAGCATATAATGTATCCAAGACAGCTTACAATTTTTATGTAACAGTCTTGAGATCAGGATTGGGAAATGACATCAATCAGACTGTGACTCTGCCCTCTCGATACCATAGCAGATCTATATGAATACCTGTCACTCAGCTATTCTCAGTAAGGCTCAAATATTTCCATCTAGTGTCACTGTAATTAGGCTCTGCATTAAGGATAGTGTTCTGTAACCAAGCTGCCCACATTATCAAACATATAGTTATCATCCATTTGAAGGCACTTGTGACAAGATTAGTATTCGTAGTTCAGTGGTATTGTACTCTCTTAATTGGATCTGGAGATTTTTTTTTAAAGACTGACATTCTATTTTTGGTGATAATATCTAATATAACTGCCAATATTTCTACCTTAGTGTGTTCTGCCTTCACACTTCTATAGGCAATGAGATATTGAAGACGGAAGCCTCTTCTCTACTCTGTTGTACAACTCCGTCACCTCAAATAGTAGCTACTTTATTGATGATAGTGACTACACCTCATTGTTTTTTTGCCAGTATCTGTCATAGAGCATGGCAAAAAGTGAGTTCTTACAAATACTTATAGAATGGAATTGACTCCATAAACTTGGACAATAAACTAACTGTCCACAAATGGAATTGTTTCAATTGGCCTGAGTTGTTTAGCAAAGGCATGGGGAATCTTAAAATCTTAAAATCACATTAAGAACACAACATGGATAGACATAGTATATATGAAACTCTTAGCCACCATTGACAGTTTTTAAATTTGCTTATTTAGAAGAGAGAACAGTCTATCTAAGAAATACAATGGAGTATACACATTTAGTATTGGCAGATTTTACTTCACTGTCTGTTGTGATGCTCACAAGTTACTCACCAAATCTGCAACACATAGTACTTGTTAAATAACCTAAGCCACAAATCTGAATCATGGCCATACATCTATGTTTTCCACTTAGTGAATTGAGTCAGCCATTTTGTCATCTGTATGTCAACAGAGTTTAGTACCTTTATATGCTGAATGGTCACATCAGGAAGATCTAATGGATTTTTGCAATCTGGCTTTATTCTGCCATACACTGTATTCTGCTGTCATTCTTATTTACCCCCTTCCTGAAGTTAGAGCAGCAAAACAGTCTGTATATCATTTTAACTTTTGGAAATACAAATATATTGTTGTCACTGTTAATAAGATGATAAGCGAGGTTTTTAAAAATCATTAAAGTAGTTTAAAAAACCTATTCCATCTTGTGATAAAAATAATTTATTTTAGGGGTGCCTGGGTGGCTCGGTCGGTTAGGCGTCCGACTTCGGCTCAGGTCACAATCTCGCAGTCAGTGAGTTCGAGCACCGCGTGGGCTCTGTGCTGACAGCTCAGAGCTTGGAGCCTGTTTCAGATTCTGTGTCTCCCTCTCTCTCTCTGACCCTCCGCCGTTCATGCTCTGTCTCTCTCTGTCTCAAAATAAATAAACGTTAAAAAAAATAATTTTAGGAATATTTGAGAAATCTGGTTTTTCCTGGAATCTTAAAATTGATCTATAAATGCAAATTAATGCAAGAAGTTAATTTTAGATGAAGTTTAATCCCTTTTTTTTCTGAAAATTATTTCAAACAAAGAACCATGAAACACAAATACCTCAATTAAAAAAATCTAACAAAAACAAAAACAAAACAAAAAAGAAAAAAATCAAAAGAAGTTAAACTTTACAAGACATAAATTTTGCTAATTATAGTCTTGGAACAGTGTTTTAAATTAAATACATAACAGGTTGTGTATTTTAGTTCAAAGGGAGCAAAACTGTTTAATTGACTTTAAGGGCTTTTCAAATTCAGGACACTAATTCGGGAAGTTAGTTTTAAATTCTACAAGATTTAGGAGATTTCAAACTCAGCATACAAGTTTGAAAACCTATGTATGTGTCTGTACATGTGTGTGTGACAGAAATGGAAAAAGAACATTTTTAATGCAAAGGAAAACTCATTTAGGAAGTACAGATCACACAATTTAAAAGAGTAGAATTATTTAACTGAAAAATCACAATTCAACATGACATTGTTATGTATTCACCAGTCTGATTGGAACCAAGCCTAGTTAATCCTTCAAAAAAAATCCTTAGTGTGTTCTTGGGGCCCCTGGGTGGCTCAGTGGATTAAGCTTCCAGTTTTGACTCATCATGATCTCCTGGTTTGTGAGTTTGAGCCCTGTGTTGGGCTCTGGGCTGAGAGCTCAGAGCCTGGAGCCTGCTTCAGATTCTGTCTCCTTCTCTGTCTGCCCCATCCCTGCTCCCCCTCCATCTCTCTGTCAAAATTAAATATTAAAAAAAAAATCCTTAGTGTGTTCTTAATAGAGTTAGATAAAATATTTAAATGCTTTTATTGATTTATTTGCTTCATGAATACATCAACTTTTTTTTAAAGCAGTAAATTCTACAGTGTATGTAAGTAAAAATATAATTTCGCATGTACCTAAGCTTTGAAAAGTACACAACTTTGGTTCTTCAAAAAGATCAACAAAATTGATAACCTCTGGCGAGACTCATAAAAGAGAAGATTCAAACAAAATCACAATAAAAAAGGGGAGATAACAACCATACCACAGAAATACCAACAATTTTAAGAGATTATGAAAAATTATATGCCAACAAATTGAACAACCTAGTAGAAATAAATAAATTCATAGAAACATATAACCTCCCCAAACTGACTGAATCAGGAAGAAGTAGAAAATCTGAACTGACCAATTACCAATTAAAATTGAATCAGTAATTAAAAAAAAAAAAAAAAACTTCCAATAAAAAAAAGCCTAGGAGTAAATGGCTTCAAAGGCTAATTAAACATTTATTTTTTTCAATTAAACATTTAAAGAAGAGTTAATACCTAGTCTTCTCAAACTATTCTAAAACATATAAGGAAAACTTCCATATATTTTTAAATATAATTTATTGTCAAGTTAGCGAACATACAGTGTATGCAGTGTGTTCTTGGTTTTGGGGTATATTCCCATAATTCATCACTTACATACAACACCCAGTGCTCATCCCAACAAGTACCTTCCTCAATGCCCATCACCCATTTTCCTCTCACCCCACCCCCGCTCCAACCCTCAGTTTGTTCTCTGTATTTAAGAGTCTCTCATGGTTTTTCTCCCTCCCTCTTTGTAACTGTGTTTTTTCCCTTGCCTTCCCCTGCAGTCTTCTGTTAAGTTTCTCAAATTCCACATATGAGTGAAAACATATATCTGTCTTTTTCTGACTGACTTATTTCACTTAGCATAATACCTTCCAGTTCCATCCACATTGCTGCAAATGGCATGATTTCATTCTTTCTCATTGCCAAGTAGTATTCCATTGTATATATATAAACCGCATCTTTATCCATTCGTCAGTTGATGGACATTTAGGCTCTTTCCATGATTTGGCTATTGTTGAAAGTGCTGCTATAAACATTGGGGTACATGTGCCCCTATGTATCAGTGCTCCTGTATCCTTTGGCTAAATTCCTAGTAGTGATATTTCTGGGTCATAGGGTAGTTCTATTTTTCATCTTTTGAGGAATCTCCACATTGTTTTCCAGAGCGGTTGCACCAGTTTGCATTCCCAACAGTGCAAGAGGGTTCCTGTTTCTCTACATCCTCGCCAGCATCTGTAGTTTCCTGAGTTGTTAATGTTAGCCACTCTGACCGGTGTGAGGTGGTATCTCAGTGTGGTTTTGGTTTGTATTTCCCTAACGATAAGTGACTTTGAGCATATTTTCATGTGTCTGTGGGTTATCTGGATGTCTTCTTTGGAAAAGTGTCTATCCATGTCTTCTGCCCATTTCTTCACTGGATTATTTGTTTATCAGGTGTTGAGTTTATTACGTTCTTTAGTGATTTTGGATACTAGCCCTTTATCAAATAACCATTTGCAAATACCTTTTCCCACTCCATTGGTTGCCTTTTACCTTTGTTGATTGTTTCCTTTGTAGTGCAGAAGTTTTTTACCTTGATGAGGTCCCAATAGTTCATTTTTGCTTTTAATTCCCTTGCCTACTGAGATGTGCCAACGAAGAAGTTGCTGCAGCTGGGGTCAAAGAGGTTGTTGCCTGTTTTCTCCTCTAGAGTTTTGATGGTTTCCTGCTCACATTTAGGTTTTCCATCCATTTTGAATTTATTTTTGTGTATGGTGTAAAAAAGTGGTCCATGTTCATTTACAAATGACATCTCTGATAAAGGGTTAGTATCCAAAATATATAAAAAACTGATACTCAAAAACAAAAGAAAAAAACCCAAATAATACAATTTAAAAATGGGCAGAAGATATGAACAGACATTTCCTCAAAGAAGACATACAGATGGCCAACAACATGAAAAGAGGCTAAACATCACTCATCATGAGGGAAATGCAAATCATAATTACAATGAGATACCACCTTACACTTGTCAGAATGGCTAAAATCAAGAACACGAGAAACAACAAGTGTTGGTAAGGATTGGGAGAAAAAGGAACACTTGTGCACTGTTAGTAGCAATGTAAACTGGTGTAGCCACTGCTAGAGTGAAGGTTCCTCAAAAAGTTAACAATAAAACTACCTTATGATCCAGGAGTCACAATAATGGCTATTTACCCCAAAAGACAAACACGCTAATTCAATCAGATATATGTACCCTAGTGTTTATACAGCATTATTTAGAATAGTCCAATGATGGAAACAACCCATTTGTCTATGGATAGATGAGTGAATAAAGAAGATGTCTCCCTCTCTCTCTCTCTCCCTCTCTCTCTCTCTCTCTCTCTCTCACACACACACACTAGAATATTATTCAGTCATTAAAAATTATGAAATCTTGCCATTTCCAACAACATGGATGGAACTACAGAGTATAATACTAAGTGAAATAAATCAGAGAAAGACAAATACCATTTAATTGTAAAATTAAAAAAAAAACAGAACAAATGAGCAAAGGAGAGAGAAAGGTAGAGAAAAACCAAGAAACAGACTCTTAACTACAGAAAACTGATGGTTACCAGAAGGGAGGTTTGTAGGGGAAATGGGTGAAATAGGGCACCTGGGTGCCTCAGTTGGTTAAACATCCAGCTGTCGCACGGTTCCTGGGATTGAGCCCTATGTCTGACTCTGCACTGATGGTGTGGGGCCTGCTTGGGATTCTCTCTCTCCCTTTCCCTCTGTCCCTCCCCTGCTCATGCTCTCTCTCTCTCTCTCCTCTCAAAATAAACAAACATTAATAAAAAAGAGTACACTTATCATGATAATCAATGTGTAATGCACAGAATAGTTTAATTACTATATCGTATATCTGAAACTAATATAACACTGCATGTTAGCTACACTAGAATTAAAGTTAAAAACTAAAACTAATGGGGCACCTGGGTGGCTCAGTCGGTTAAGCGTCCAACTTCGGCTCAGGTCATGATCTCGCGGTCTGTGAGTTCGAGCCCCGCGTCGGGCTCTGTGCTGACAGCTCAGAGCCTGGAGCCTGTTTCAGATTCTGTGTCTCCCTCTGTCTCTGACCCTCCCCTGTTCATGCTCTCTCTCTCTGTCTGTCTCAAAAATAAATAAATGTCAAAAAAATTAAAAAAAAAACTAAAACTAATTAAAAATGAGAAATAAAAAGTAAACAGCTTTGTAATAAAAGTGGTGTTGGAAATAGTGCTCTAAAATTTAAAATTGAATGATGTTTTCTTTGATCAAGGCTTCACTTAATCTTAAAAATATGAGACATGTCAGATTTTATACGTGGCTTAAGAAAAAAATTAAGAATAAATTAAAGACAAACGTTAATGGATGTAGTCTCTGAAACATAAGAGGCTACAAAATCCATGACTTCAATGAGTGACTAGGTCAAAACATGTGAAGAACTGTGTGGGCAAATATAAAATAACAATAAAAGCCAAGAGTAAAGCCCTATATTGTACAAGTTTAAAGTCATTTGTAAGATTTCCTTGCCTTTAGCTCACCTCAAGAATAATGAACTTCAAAGTGCCCTGTAGGCTTCTTATTTTTGCGGAATTCAAGAACAATGACCAAGAAAAAAAAATGTGTATGATAAATCCCCTCAGAGTTTATCACAACCGAACCTGCAAAATATTCAAACAGCTCCAGTCAGCAGTCCCTAGAGATACTGGAAGAGGACTTAATGTTACGAATGAGATCAGTGCCTTCTGTTTTAATTTAAAGTATAGCTTCTGCCTTTGATTTGAGTTAAGCAAATAACCCTAAGTTCTAAAAAAAATACTCCTCAGAATTAGAGACAGACCAGAGAGAAACAGAGATGAAGGCAGAGGAGACAGAATGAGAAAATAAGAATAAAGGGATGTAACACTACACTGTTGAGTACGACAGTCATTAGCCACGTGAAAGTATTTACATTCCAATTAATTAAAATTAAATAAATTTAAAAATTTAGTTCCTCAGCTACGCTAGCCTCATTTTGAATGCTCTAACAGCTAGTCGGTATTTGCTAGTTGCTACTATATTTAACAGTGCAGATGGAGAATGTTTCCATTATCTCACAAAATTCTGGTACAAAGGCTGATATACAAAGATGGAGAGAAAGAAACAACAGAGGCAACATATTGAGAGGCTTAAATTCATTGATGAGAGAGTTTGAAGGTTAGAGATAGACATGAGAGAGAATATTTAAAAAAATGCTTCAAAAAGTTCTTCTTATAAAATGAAAATAATTTTAAGATAGGGTAGCATGTGGGAATAATAGGTACAGAAAGTTATAAAAGCCAACCATCATCTGAGTGGTTTGTAATTAAAAAATAATCCATGACTATTAGTCCAGTTTACTAATATTTATACGTTGAGAAAGTAACCAACAAAAAGATCCTAAAAGTGTCAGAATTTATAATTTAAGCACAAAAATGGTTTCTAACTACTTTAACTTGACTTTTTAAACATATATAATTAAAATTTTGTATTTGCTATCCTTTCTCTATGTATGAAGTAGAATTATTGCCTTTCTGGGGCAGAAAGCAAGGAGTGGCATAAAAAAATAAATAGAATATGAGAAAATACCCAAAAAAAGGCATTTAAAATGTATATGTGAATTTTTACAATTTGAGGTTCAAATGACTATTTTTTCTTTAGTCTGAAAAAATAAATATGAATTTTATAAATACATTAATTTTTAAATGAAACATTTTTAAAATATTAAGAAAATGAATTCAGGAATGAAAAATAATTTCAATTTTGTATAGGAAAAATGCAGAATCTGAAGAATTCAGTTAAAATTCAAATAGATAATTTACCAAATACAGTTTCAGGAAGACAATTAAAGGGAATTTCTTCATTTTTCAGCAAATATCTACATTAATGATAATTTTTAAAAATTACTTACATTTTATACATTTACATTGACACATTTACAATTTAAATATTACACATATTTATTTGGAAACATTAAAAAGGAAAAATAATAAAAACAGGCTTTGAAATTGCATATAGTCAATATTTAGTGACTATTAATCTGAGTAGAAGAATTTATCTACCTATTCTCAAGGACTACACATAGAGTTTATATGTTTTCTTTACCATAAAGTCTCTGATGAAAGGGATTACATGAGGAAAACAAATTCCATGATAATCATAAATGATTTTAGAGGTCACTAAATTATCTTCTTCCTACATACTAGGATTTTTTTTTAATGTTTATTTATTTATTTTGAGAGAAAGAGGGAGACAGCATGATCAGGGGAGGAGCAGAGAGAGAATCCTAAGTAGGTTTGACACTGACAGCACAGAGCCCGATGTGGGGCTTGAACTCAAGAACTGTGAGATCATAACCTGAGCCAAAATTAAGAATCAAACGGCTAACCAACTGAGCCACCCAGGCGCCTCAGCCTATACTAGAATTCCAGGTAACAGCCATTAGGTGTCTGTCAACAATGGGGGGCCAATACCTGTTTCAGCTCTAGCTGTCCTACCGAGGGTTTTGTGTGGAGCATTCTGAGACCATCCATCCTGTGTGTGCCTTAGCTCTAGCCATCCCACTGGGACATCCCCTGCATGCAGTGCCCCTGGAGCATCAGGCCTGCACATGCTTTAGCTCCTGCTGTCCCACCAGAAAGCCCCCTCCACAGAACACCCTGGCACCCACTGGCTCATTCCTGCTTCATCTCCAGCCAACCAACCAGTTTGGTCTAACTGCAGAGTACTCCGGGATCCCAAGCCCATGACCAGTAAAATTTTAGTAAGCCAACCACAGCTGCCAGGCACACATAGCCCACACAGGGAATGTTCCCACACCAGGTAATTCCTTTAAGACTAGAAGTAGCTGCTCCATCTAATTAATAGAAACAAACACAGAAAGTCGAACAAAATGAAGAGGCAGGAATATGTTCCAAGAGAAAGAACAAGATAAAACTCTAGGAAAGAACTGAACAAAATGAAGACACACAATCTACCTGACAAAGAGTTCAAAGCAATGTTCATAAAGATGAACTTTAGATAAGACTGCACTCATTAAGAAATTCAACAGAAAGAGAATGTAAAAAAAAAAAAAAAATCAGGGGCGCCTGGGTGGCGCAGTCGGTTAAGCGTCCGACTTCAGCCAGGTCACGATCTCGCGGTCCGGGAGTTCGAGCCCCGCATCGGGCTCTGGGCTGATGGCTCAGAGCCTGGAACCTGTTTCCGATTCTGTGTCTCCCTCTCTCTGCCCCTCCCCCGTTCATGCTCTGTCTCTCTCTGTCTCAAAAATAAATAAACATTAAAAAAAAATCAGTTGAAGAATACGGTAACTGAAATGAAGAATATACTAAAGGGAATTAACAGCATATTAGAAGATGCAGAATAATGGATCAGAAATCTGGAAGACAGGGTATAGTAAAGCACTCAAGCTAAATAGCAAAAAGAATAAAATAAAAATGAGAATAGATTAAGGAAGCATTGGGAAAACATCAAGTGAAATAATATTCATATTATAGGATTCCCAGAAGGAAAAGGGAAAGATAAAAGAGCAGAAAACTTGTTTGAAGACAATATGGCTGAAAAATTTCTAAGAAGGAAATAGACATTCAGGTTTAGGAGGTACAGAGAGCCCAAGCAAGATGAACCCAAGGAAATCCACACCAAGAAACAATAATAAAAATGTCAAAGATAAACATAGAAAACATTACAAGCAGCAAGAGAATAGAACAGTTACATACGAGAAAAACCCCATAAGACTATCAGCTGTTTTTTCAGCAGAAACTGCAATTCAGAAGAAAGTGGCATGATATATTCAAAATGCTAAAAATACGAGCAAAAAACTACAACCAAGAACATGCTACCTGGCAAGATTATCACTCAGAATTGAAAATGTGATAAAGTTTCCCGAAGTTAAAGGAGTTCATCACCACTAAACCACCCTTATAAGAATGTTAGAGAGAATTCTTTAAGTGGAAGGAAAATGTCATAGCTACAAGAAATTATAGAAGGGAAAAAATGCACATAAAATGTACATTGAAGGCAATGAATCAATTATAAGGCCAATATGGAGTTTAAAACACAAAAAATATAAAAATCAATTATAGCTATAAAAAATTAGTCAAGAGATACACAAAATTTACAATGTAAACTATGACATCAAATACATAAAATACATAGGGAGGAAGTAAAAATTTAGTGCTTTTAGAATGTGTTTTAACATAAGAGACTGTCAACTTAATATGGACTGATATACATGTAGAATGTTATATATAAATCCAAAGTTAACCAGAATAAAAATATGTATAATAGATTCGCAAAGAATAAATTAATTCAAACATAACATTAAAGAAAACCATCAAACCACGAAGAACAGAAACAAGAAAGAAGAAAGGGACAGAGAAGAACTACAATAACAACCAGAAATTAACAATATAGCAATAAGTATATACCTATCAATTACTTTAAATGCAAATTAGGGGTGCCTGGGTGGCGCAGTCGGTTAAGCGTCCGACTTCAGCCAGGTCACGATCTCACAGTCCGTGAGTTTGAGCCCCGCGTCAGGCTCTGGGCTGATGGCTCAGAGCCTGGAGCCTGTTTCGGATTCTGTGTCTCCCTCTCTCTCTGCCCCTCCCCCGTTCATGCTCTGTCTCTCTCTGTCCCAAAAATAAATAAACGTTGAAAAAAAAATTTAAATGCAAATTAAACAAGGTGATAATCAAAAGTCCTAGGGTCACTAAATGGATTAACAACAACAAAGAAGACCCATCTTTATGCTGTCTACAAGAGACTCACTTCATTCTTAAAGGCACATATGGACTAAAAAAGTGAAGGGATGAGAATATATTTTATGCAAATGGAAGAAGAAAGAAAGAACAACAAAATAGATTTTATTTTTTAATGTTTATTTAGTTTTGAGAGAGAGAGAGAGAGACAGACAGACAGACAGACAGACAGCACGAGTCGGGGAGGGGCAGAGAGCCATAGAGCCTGACACCAGGCTCAAACCCACAAGCCATAAGATCACAACCTGAGCCCAAGTCAGACGCCTAACTGATTGAGCCACCCAGGTGCCCCAGACACAATAGATTTTAAAACAAAGACTGTAGCAAAAGACAAAGAAGGTCTTACATAATGAAAAAGGGATCAGCCAACAAGACAGTACAACGATTGTAAATATCTATGAATACAATATAGAGGCACCTAAACACATACAGGAAATACTAAATAACCTAAGAGGAGAAATTGATAGTAATACAATAATAGTAGGGAATTTTAACACTCACATCAATGGATACATTATTCACACAGAAAATCAATGCAGAAACAATGGGTGTGAATGACACATTAGCTAGATGGAATAACAGATACATTTATAACATTTCATCCAAAAACAGAAGACACATTTTTTAAAAGTGCACATATACATTCTCCAAGATAGATCATATGTTATACTGCCAAACAAGACTCAATACATTTAAGAAGCTTGAAATCATATCAACATCTTTGCGAACCCAAACTGTATAAAACTAGAAATCAATTACATGAAAAAAAAAAAAACCTGCAAAAGAACACAAATATGTGAAAGCTAAATATGTTTCTAAACAACAAATGGGTCAAAAAAAGAAATAAAAAAATACATGTAGACAAATGAAAATAAAACATGATAGTCAAAAATTTTGGGGACTCAGCAAAACAAGTTCTAAGAGAAAAATTTTTAGCAATAGAAGCCTACTTCAAAGGAGGAGAAATCTCAAATAAACAATCTAACGTTACACCTAAAGGGACTAGAAAACAAACAAACAAGCAAACAAACAAAAAGAAAGAAAATCCCAAGTTAATGTAAGAAAAAAATAATAAAGATTAGAGTGGAATAAATAAAATAGCAGCTAAAAAATTAGAAAAAAAATCAATGAAACCAAGAGCTTGTTGTCTGAAAAGGTAAACCTTTATCCAGATTCATACAAAAGAGAGAGAGAGAGAGAGAGAGAGAGAGAGAGAGAGAGAGAGAAATCTCAAAGAAAATCAGAAATGAAGGAGAGGCAACACAACCACAGAAATACAAATAATTATAAGAAACTACTATGAAATATTATATGCCAACAAATTGGACAATCTAGAAGAAATGCATAAATCTTCCAAAACTGAATCAGGAATAAATAGAAAATCTGAATAAGCTGATTACTATTAATAAAATTGAATTGGTGATCAAAAAAAAATTTCCCCCCAAAAAAACCCAAAAAAAACCAAAAGCCCAGGGCCAGATAGATTCACTGGTGAATTCTACCACATCTTTAAAAAAGAGTCAACACCTATTAAATATTATAAAAATTAAAGAGCTAGTAACTACTAAAAATTAGAACAAGAAGCAAAGCTTCCAAATTCCTTCTATGAAGCCAGCATTACCCTGATACCATAACTAAATACACTATAACAAAAGAAAACTATAGGCCAATATTCCTGACGAACCTAGATGCAAAACTCCTCACCTAAATATAGCAAATCAAATACAGCAATACGATAAAGTATCATTCACCACTATTAAGTTGGATTTATTCCAGGAACATAGTATGGTTTATTATCCACAATCAACATGATACATCACATTAACACAATGAAGGATGAAAACCACATGATCAGAAAAAGCATTTGACAAAATTCAACATCCATTTATTAAAAATACTCTCAAGGAAGTGGGTTCAGAGGATATATACCTCAACATAATAAAGTCCATATATGACAAGCCCACAGCTAACATCATACTCAATGGTGAAAAATGAAAGCTTTTTCTTTAGGATCAGGAGAAAACAAGGATGTCCACTCTTGGCACTTTTATTTAACATAGTACTAAAAGTCCTAGCCCTAGCGATAATACCAGAAAAATAAATAAAAGGGATTTACACTGGTAAAAAAAAAAATAAATAAATAAAACTATCACTCTTTGTGGATGACATGATACTATATATAGAAAACCCTAAGGACTCCATCGCAAAACTATACCAACTAATAAACAAATTCAGTGAAATCGCAGGATACAAAATACACAGAAATCTGTTCCACTTCTATAAACTAACAATGGATTACCAAAAAGATAAATTAAGGTAACAAATCCATTTAAAATTACACCAAAAAAGAATAAAATATCTGCAATAAATATAACTAGGGAGGTGAAGACCTATACGCTGAAAACTATACAGGTCTAGAGGTAGTTCAGAGTTCACCTTTTCCTTTATACCCACCCCAAACATCTCCTATTTATCTCAAAAGACTTGTAAATATTAGCTTTAGGAAAATAATTTTCTGTATTTGCCTGTGAAGTCTTTAAATTTCACTCTGGTTAACTGGATAACTAAGTATTGTTTCACAATGACCTATGATCATATTTGACCAAGTGCTTTAAAATCTTTTGATTTTTTTGACAAACTTTCCAAAATCTAATTCTAAGGGGAGTCTTTTTGACCTAGAACTAACCTTGGGATTTTGCAGAGTCCCTGAAGCATCTGAAAAGATTTTTTCTCTCTCCTTATAAAAAAGAAGAGATGTTAAACTAATTAGGCTAACTTGGTATGTAAATTTATCTGGTAAGCATTGTCAAATAAGAATAGTAAGCTTTCTTTCTGTTATATTTGTATAGATATAAGTGTTCCAGAAATATGAAATTTCTAAAGTCTGCTTTGTCCTGGTATAGCATTAGTCATGATTCCAGTTATTATCTTAAAATGTATGCATGGAAATAACGAAATTTCCTTGTCAGTTACATTATACTAAATTCCTATCAGATCTTTAAATATAAGTATCATGCCAAGTAACAGGTTCTTACTGTTTTATTTTCATGGTTTTACATTATTCCTGCAAAAGTGGTTTATTTCCAAGGAGATTCATGGAAACAATCTTGAGGAGTACAGGTTTCTAATAAATTTAAGATGACAAAACTGAACTGGGTAAGAATTTTTTGAACTAGTGGAGAAACTGTATTAAAGTAGAACAAGTATTAATTATTAGGACCATATGAACTAAGAAGCATGATTATAATTTTATGACTTTTTGGAAACATTGCTGGTTCTATGATGATTTGCTTTTCAAAATTTAAGGAAACTTTTTCTTAGGCTTCCTATAGCTTATAGCAATTTGGTAAAGCACACTTTTTGTAAACAAAGATAAAAACATTTACTTTTCCTCCCTGCCTGATTCCTCTAGAATTTATAAACTTTTGAGTATTCTTTTAATGGCAAAATCATCATTTACCTAAGTTTAGTAAAATCTGTTCTTGTTACAGAACATAACTGGAAATGTTGACTATATTACCAAGGCTTTGATTGGAATGTCATATTTGAGAGAAATGTGCATACACTTAGATGTGACAAGACAGTTCTAAGAAACAAAAGTTGACTTTATGGAGCCAATAAAGCTTCTTGGAAAAACCATGGTATCTTTTTTAAAAGATTTCAGTAAACGAGTCTTAAAAAGAGCTTATATGGTCAATCACTATTCTCACTTTACATTTGTAAATAATCAGGCCAAATTTAATGCATACATTATTTTAATATGATTATCTTTGATGAAAATGGTGATAACTATAGACAGAAAAATGTTTATATCTTTGTAAATATTAAATTCTAATCCTGTTAACTTGTCTAATTACATTTTTTTTTTTACATAGCTGGAAGTTGGATTGGATTCTAAAATTTAATTTTTTCAAATATCCAGCTACAACTCTCCAAACTAACATTTCCAATTTTCTCCCACAGTTCTAATTTGGAATCATTAAGAACAAAGACTGCCTTTGAATCTCCTTAGAAATAAATATATCAGGTTGTCTTCATTATCCAAAGGGCAGCCAAGCTTCGGGAAGATGAACCTTGGATATACATCTCACAGCCAAGGAAGTCTCCACTTGACATCTGGTCCTAATGCCGGAGACCTCTAAAACTAGTTGACTAGGAAGAGAAGTAGCTGACCTTGAGATAGACTGGTTTCTCTCAAGATTCCAGATCAAGACTTCACACAGTAGCCACACATAAAACCTTCTTTTTGCTTTTTTTTTCTTACTCTAGCATTGACTTGGAAAGACAATGCTATCATCTTTATCTCCCAGTGCATTCCTAAGGGGAGGGGGTCATCCAAACTTCAAACAACTGTTAAATTTTCAGTGATACTAGTGATTCTGTAGTTGTGCCTATCACAAACTACTTTTGGATTTCCCAAAGACTCAGTTTTTCTGGAACAAACTCAGTTCTCTCTCTATTGTGTCAAACTACCTAACCTAGAGATTCTATTTCCCTGTCTGTGATGAATAACCCCAAACCCAGGGAACTTTGCACCCAGGCTCTACAAAAAGAAAGAGACACAGGCATGGGTGACCAGAATAAAACTATTTGTGTTGTCTACAGACCATTAAAAGTTACTGGCATCCGTGGCTCTTATCTTTCCAGTCTAGAGCGATAGACTCAAATGGAAATTACCAAATTTCAAATTTAGCTTCCTTTGGTGGATCATAGCTCCCTTGGCTAGGAATAGGTGAAAATGACACTGTGACCAGGAATCTCTCCTTAACTCTTGAAGATATTGCAGAGCTGCTAAAACAACAGCTGCAAGCAAAAATTCTTAGACTCTTTGGCCAAAGTCATTCTTGATATAGGATAGTGCTTGATTATCTTTTAGTGAACAAGGAGGTATTTTTCTGTGGCCAACACAGGTTCCTACACCAGGATTAACACTTCTGGAGAAAATGAAACTCAGTATCTTCCAAAACTGTGGGATCACTGAGGAACACACTTGGCTTAAAAAAGATAATTCCTTAATGGGGTCTTTCACTTACTTGATTTTGATTGATTCGTGTTTTGGGGACCATGGTTCTGGAGTTCACTCCATACATTTTACATATACATATACATATACATATACATATACATATACATATACATATACATACATATACATATACGTATATATACATACATATACATATATATACACACATATACATATATACATATATGTATATGTGTATATATATACATGTAAGTATATATATACATATAGGTATATACGTATATACATATACACATACATACGTATACATATATATATACATATAATATATATATGTATATGTAATTTTTTAACTTACAAAACTCAACAGTAGTCTCCCTGTTGTGCTATATTCTCTCAAAAGTTTCACATGCATGTTTCCAGCCGGTAATCACCAAGCAAATGATCTCCCTAAGACTGAAATGGTAGAAAAAGTATGAAGAAAATGACTGAAATAAATTTGTAGATATAAAGTTGTGAATATTAATTTCGCAGAATTTAAGCAAAAAAAAAAAAAATGCATGACTACCACACAGAGGATCAACAAAAAGCAAAAAGTGCAAGAACTTCAGAGTAGAGGCTGGGAGGGGTGCTAATGCCTTAAATTTTGTTCATGTCTCTCAATCTGAGAGTTTGATCAAAAGGAGGAAATTACAACAAGAAAAGTCAATAGGCCTACAGCGGAGTCACTTGTGCTAAACTCTACATCAGCGAATCAAGACTTAATATTTAACCTAAGTGCAATTTCAGTCACTCCCAGGAATGTTATCCATGTTACAGTCAATCTGAAATGTTCTGGTCAGTGTTCCTAAGCTACTACACCTGATAAGCCTTTCTATCCCCCAAAGATGAGATAATTCACTCTTTCCTTGTTCCTGTCCCCTTCCACCTATGAATGTCTCCTGTTTTGTTTATCTCTTTGGATTTCTCCTTTCCATTTGCTAGATGGGATGCTGCTTGATTCAGTAGTCATTGGTCGAAGCCAACTGGTCTTTAAGTTTACTCAGATGAATATTTTTAACACATTTATCCAAACATTTCTCAAAAACATCAGTTCTCATTTTTTTCCTAAAACAGAGGGGCAGTAGTAAAAACTGATGTAGAAATAAATACAAACTCTACAATCCAGTTTTCCTTCCGTCACCATGGCAAGCTATTAAAACCTTATTTGTTTGTCATTTCTTTATGTTTAAAATGTGGCTATTAATACCAGCAAACAGTTTACCTCAGAGTATTGGTTAAGAATTAAATGAGATGAAAGGCATATTTTAAATACATTTGAAATGATAAATGAAACAAAAGTAGAAGATAGAGAACAGGGCTTTTTTTGTTTTTTTGTGTGTGTGTGTTTTGTACTTGGTGGGTGGTAACATACCCATCTTATGTATTGAATACTTTAGAGTGAAATAGTTTTTTTCTAAAAATAATTTCTGGCAGACACCCTAATATGGCCTTATTCTACTGAAGCATTTTCTGAAACTACTTGATTTTGTACAAATATGGCTTTTCTACACCCGGAATCAGATTCTTCCGGGTGTGTAACTACTCCATAAAACATTAACTACAAAGGTTATTCCAGCAGCTTCTGAGAACACAATTTAAACTACAGAACCTGCAAAGGTACACATATATCAGACAACTCAATTTTAGCAGAAGGAGCCAAAAGAATTAAGCACCATATTTACATATATTTGGATCCTGGCAACTTTGGCATTATTCCACTACCTTTCATATGATATTGCAACGTCTGCTCCCTGAGGAGACAGGAGGGAAGCTGACACCACCCATTGTCTACTGTACTTTGCTTTATGCGGTCGGATTCTTCATTTTGTTTGACACCAGATATGCAACTCTAAATTAGCCCTTCTAATGTTCAAGCCTGAAGGAGTGTAATGAAAACAATAACTTATGTTTTTGTTCTAAGAAGTTGTCTTTTTTTTTTTATTGCATTCGCCTTTCACCTTCTTTCTATTTGTTTCCTAACGCAGGCATAAATATGTATGCATGCTTAATAAAGCATTATTTTTAAAAGATTTATGCTAGTTTTTAGACCAACTACTTGGTATTTCAAGAAGGACCAAAGGAGTTGTGTTACTATACTATATTCTGGAAGTAGCAAAACAACATAATGTTTCAGAAAAAGGAATAAAAAATGAAAGATACAGAGCCTTGATGAAGATACATTATGAAATATATCAATACCAAAGTTACTTATACACACACACATATATATATACACACATTGTTATATGAGTGTAAAAGAGGATATATATATATGTGTATATGTATGTGTATGTATGTATATGTATATATGTATATGTATGTATATATGTATATACATATGTATATATATCCTCTTTTACTCTCATATAACAATAATGCAACATATTTAAGCAAAGACCAATTTTTAAACTTTTAAAGTAAGTTGATTTTGTCACTTGTTTTCATTCTTTTAGCTTAAAGCACTGACTGGACACTCTGTTATTATTCCAGTTTTCTATTAAAAAGTCCTAACACACACACAAAATCATAATGAGAACAAAAATTGTCATCTTGGTAGAACTGACATGTTTCTCTAGTTCTTTATTTTTTTTTCCCTTTCCCCAGGCTATTTTGGAAACTCTCTATTTTCATTCTCACTTCATGTTTACTTTGGGACTTTTCAGATTAAAATGGGATGACACTGCCTCCAGTGCATAAATTATTGACCAGAGGTGGGAATCAGATACAAGACATGCAAATGAGGATCTTTTTGGGTAACTGAACAAACACTTCCAGATCCCACTGTGCTCTTTAATACTTGCTTTCTGGTATGGTGGAGATATCAACTTACTGATACTGGCTGTTTTCTGCTGTGTGAACTTGAAAATGGAGCAAACAGATACGGGGCAGGTGAGACAAAGCCTACGGGGGGCGGGGAGAAAGGCACAAAAATAGTGTTTGAAAGGATTTATATTTCTGATTTTAGTTCAGCACTTTTTGAGTTTCCTGAATTACTGCAGCATCATTATTACGCCTTACTCTATTTTTGATTAATATAGCTTGAATTGGCATTTTGTCACCTACTATGATAACAGTTCCTAATAATAAAGAGTTAAACCTTTTTCTTTTCAGTTTAAGAGAGAAATTAGACTTTATAGGCCATTAATAAAAGGCACTAATGTAATTAGTCTTTACAAATATTTTGCTGCCTGGGGAAGAAAACAAAAAGAAGCAAATAAACACCTTCCCTAAGCCCTTCAGGCTGGTTACAAACCTGATAGCTATATTTCTATTGCAGTATACTTTTGTTTAAAACTTGCACATACTCCATTAGATCTTTTATTGTACATCCCTAATGAGGTAACATTTTAAGAAACAAGACAGGATGTGAGTGGGGCTAATAATTGGCATTATATTCTGGGATGTTGGTTCCCCTGAGGAATACTGAAAGTAGAGATAAATACTATCAAACCTTTAAATATCCAAAGAAGATGAAGAGTTTAGATTGATAGTAAAATTAACTGGTAGATAGAGGGAATTAACTAAATCTGGAATAAAGAATATAATATATGCACACTATATGGATACGAGGAAATAAACTTGGAATTTTGAGACTTACAACTTATCTGGATTCAAGTGCACCAGAAGGCACTGACCAGATATACTTTGAAGTGAATTTGCAGAAAGCTATTGATTTTTTTGCTGTTTTGCTTTTCACTGTCTTGTTCGCATGTCAATTATTTACAATGCACTTTAATAAAACAAACAACCAAAAGGCAAGGCTGGCTTCAAAATAACCAAAAATATAAGGCTGGTTTTAACCTGCTTCAATTTTCATTAACTTCCCCTGGATCAAAATACTGGCAGGTTGGACATCACTCTTCAACATTTCACTGCCCTGAAATGTATGTAATCCCATTACTTTTAAAATATAGTGTAGTAAGAGAATTACTTCTGTTCCCTTTATACTGCTATATTCTTTGTATATTAGATCTCTTAATTTATCTTTGTCTAATTTAAATATGTTCTATCGGGGCACCTGGGTGGCGCAGTCGGTTGAGCGTCCGACTTCAGCCAGGTCACGATCTCGCGGTCCGTGAGTTCGAGCCCCGTCAGGCTCTGGGCTGATGGCTCAGAGCCTGGAGCCTGTTTCCGATTCTGTGTCTCCCTCTCTCTCTGCCCCTCGCCCGTTCATACTCTGTCTCTCTCTGTCCCAAAAATAAATAAACGTTGAATAAACTCACTTTGGTAAGAGTTTAAAAAAAAATAATAAATAAATAAATAAATAAATAAATAAATAAATAAATAAGTTCTATCAACATTCATCTACCTGGCACATTCACTTAAAATTTTCAAGTTTGTCTACCCTGACATTCAATTCCTTGTCAAGTACATTTTTTAAAATCCCTATATTTGACTGGAATGAGTTTCTTTCACTTTTTTAGAATTATAGTGTAGGGATATTGGTTAAAAATTACTTCCTTTTTTCTTTAAAAATATCTTAATTTTTGAAGAATATTCTTTATAGAATCTTGCATTTCTTAAAGTGCTTTAATGATATAATCCCATGGTCTTCTGGATTTCATTGATTCTGCTGAAAAGTCAGATGTCAGTTTTATTGGTTCTTAATTTAAAATTTTTACATTTAATTTTCTTACCATTTTCTTTTTTTCAGGTATTTTACTATGATGTTTATATAAGTCATTTTATTTTCATTTACACTGCTTGGTGTTCATAATACTTTATTAACTTTTGTATGGTATTTCTTTAGTTTTAGAAAATTTGTGGTGAGTATATCTTTAGATATTCTTTGTACTCTTATTTTCTTCCCCTTTTTTCATTATAAATCAAATTACATGCATGCTATGTTTTTTCACTACATTGCACTTAACTGTAATTTTCTATTTCTGTTACTTTATTGCTTATTCTTTGTATTTAAGTTGGAATACTTTCTATTATATAGGCTTAACCTCAGTTTGGATTCAGAATAGGAAGGCCAGTGAACTTTAAGATGGGTAAAACTAAATAATCAAAGTGGAATAAAGAGAGAATAAAGAGAACTGTAAGAAAACAAATCATCTCCAATATGTGCTAAAATAGTTAATGGAAAACCTGTATATAACTAGCTTCCAAGGAGAGAAGAGATAAGTTAGAGGAACTATTAGAAGAAATAATGAATAGAAAATTTCCAAATTGATAAAAGACACTAATGCATATATACATGAAATACATGAAATCACATCTAGCATACCATAAATTATTAAAACAAACAAAAAGTAATTCTTCAATAACAAGGAAAAAGGATTTACTACATATAGCAGAACAACAAAATGAATGACTAATGACTTCCTATCAGGGAAAATGGAATGTCAAATGGCAAAAGAAAATAAAAATTTTTAGCTACAATTTTATATTCTCTGAAAATATTGCTTGAATTTTGATAGGTCTCAAGGGATATTTCCAGACAAAACTTGAAAGTATTTTTATCCAGTAAATTCACTACCAGAAGTAGTTAAAAGAAGTTCTTTAAGTGGAGGGAAAAATTAACAAATAGCCAGATTTAAAGTATGTAGTAAAAACACCAGGAAAGGGATATCTCTAGAGAAATATATAACAGAATTTTTTAGTAATTTTTTATATTTATAATTTTTTTATGTTCACAATTTTATATTTAGAGTTTAGCGATTTTTCTTTTTTTTTTTAATGTTTATTTTTGACAGAGAGAGATGGGGGAGACAGAGTGAGCAAGGGGAGGGGCAGAGAGAGAGAGAGAGAGAGAGAAGGAGACACAGAATCCAAAAACACGTTCCAGGATCTGAGCTGTTAGCACAGAGCCCAAGGCCAGGCTCAAACCCACAGACCACGAGATCATGGCCTAAGCTGATGTTGGATGCTTCACCTACTATGCCACCCAGGCGCCCCCACTCTAGTTATTTCTTTAAAATAAGTTATGTTAGATTTATAATGAAGGGAAAGTAAAATACAAAAATTTTGGTCAAGTATTTGAACAAAGTAAATAATACTGTGATATGTTTTTAAAATTCTTATTACAGGGGGAAAAAAAAGTTACAGAGAGGGAGGGAGGCAAACCATAAAAGACTCTTAAATACTGAGAACAAACTGAGTGTTTATGAGGGGTGGCGGAGAGGGGAAAGTGGGTGATGGACATTGAAGAGGGCACTTGTTGAGATGAGCACTGGGTGTTGTATGGAAACCAATTTGACAATGAATTATATTAAAAATTGGGGCACCCAGGGGGGTGGCTCAGTCGGTTAAGCGTCGGACTTCAGCTCGGGTCACGATCTCGTGGTCCGTGAGTTCGAGCCCCGCGTCAGGCTCTGGGCTGATGGCTCAGAGCCTGGAGCCTGCTTCCGATTCTGTGTCTCCCTCTCTCTCTGCCCCTCCCCCATTCATGCTCTGTCTCTCTCTGTCTCAAAAATAAATAAAACATTAAAAAAATAAAAATAAAAATAAAAATAAAATAAAATTCTCATGACATACCGTAATATCATTTGCATACTAAAATCAAAGTATTTTGCTTACCAAATCAAAGACATAGTTAAGTCAGTATAGGATATATTTGCCACAAACAGGTGAGTGAAAAATAACAAAGAACAAATGGTATACACAAAACCAAAAACCAAGATCCAAACATGTCAATTATTCATTTTATATGTTTGAATTAAGATTACCAATAAAAAAATCAGGCCAGTCTTTTGATCAACTAAGAACATGTTATACTTGCTCATTAGAGATATATTTTAAATTAACAGAGGCAGTGGCTAAAATAAAAATTCTGAAAAATGACATAGTATCCTAAGACCCAGCTAAAGTAGGTTGTAATGACTATATTTATATCTGAAAAAGTGGATCTCACCTCAAATGCATTACTAGAGTTGAAAAAATATTTTATAAAGAATAAAGGATCAATTATTCAAATCTAATAATCCTAAGTGTGCACCTATTAACAGAGCTAGAAGATATATGAAGAAAAATAACAGAGCTAAATGTGGAAATATCAAATCTACAATAAATGCTAAATATTTTAATATCAATTTTATTAGTTGATAGAACAAGTATATAAAAATGACTATAGGTACAGATATTTGATCAATACTATCAAGTTAACCTAAGTTCTGTACATCTAATTGACCTCATTAAAGAACAAATACAACCTACCACTAAAACATAAATATTCAAATGTCTGTGGAATATTAAGTCATACGGTGGACCATAAAAACAACTCTAAGTATAAATTAATGAGTAAAGCAAAGTATATTTTCTGACCCATGTTTATTTCTAGAACTTGATTCTCTTGTATAGATCCATATTTACATATATTGTTAACTTTCTTGTCTGAAATATTACATACAAGATTTCTTTACTATGGGTCTCCTGAAGATAATTCTGTATCACAAAAATATTTGCTTTCACTTTATTTTTTTAATGTTTGTTATTTATTTTGAGAGAGAGAGGAAGAAAGAGAGCAAGGCAGGGAAAGAGAGAGAGGGAGAGAGAGAATCCCAAGCAGGTTCCACAGTATCAGCACAGAGCCCAACGTGGGGCTTGATCCCATAAACTGTGAGGTCATGACCTGAGCTGAAATCCAGTGTTGGACACTTAACTGACTGAGCCAGCCAGGTGCCCCTTGTTTTCACTTTAGATGATATTTTTATTTTTGTATAGAATTCTATGCCAGGAAGCATAGAAGAAAAAGAGAGTGGTGAGGAGACCCTCATAACCACAATGTAAGGAGAGAAGAAAAGATGAAAAATTGGATTGAAAGAGCTTCAGCCTGCAATGCATCTACTGGCCAGGTACTGGCCAGGATAATGGCAGTCCCAGAACAAAGATATTCCATTAGAAGATTTACATATTAGGCAGGCATATCATAACTCCAGTACCCTCACGCCGTTCTGTCATTGGTTGGGCATAAACTGGACAGTGTGGCTTTGATAAAATGCTTTGGTGGATCCTCAAGTTGTGGCAGCTAAAGTTTGTCAACTAACTTTATTCCTTCCAGCACAGATTCTTTTTTGAAGAGAGCTCTGAGTGGAACACTCTCATGGCAGACACAGAAGGAAACTTTGTTATCCTCATATAGAGCATCTTTGATAAGTATGATATTTGTAGTCTGATGACAGAAGATTGAATACTTTCCCTTGGGCTCAGGAGCAAGAGTAGACCATCTGTTTTCACCTTTTCTATTCAATATTGTCCTAGAAGACTGGAAGAGTGATAGATATATATATCAGATGTGTATGGTGTGTGTGTGTATATATATATATATATATATATATATATATATATATATCAGATGTGTATGGTGTGTATGTATACATATGGTGTGTATGTATATGTACGTAAGGGTATGTATGCATATATATGTTATACTATGTATATACTCTATATTAATATAACATACATATATAACATGCATATGTTATAACTATATTATGTCTCATTTTTTATATCAGATTCTCTTTGATAGATGCAGCATTCTCTTAGATCTTTAAGGGTACAAAATGGTATTTTTTTCCCCATAAATAAACTGATTCTCACAAATTGCTTTAGTTTGTTTTTTTTATTAGTTGCTTTCCTGGTGATGTTGATCTATTATCTTATGTATAAGACGGGTGTACTAAAAAGCATGTTCAACTGAGATTCATGTGGGAATACTTGCCCTCTCTATCCTTTACTATAGATTGACCTTGCTAGTACTTATTGTGGAAATCTCTGATGATAATATTTTTTTCCCATTTGGCTGTACTTCCTTACATGTGGTAGAGAAGTTAATGCCCATTTTCTACCTGAAGGGTGAATACCTGTCTCCCAGTTGGAATACCAAATAATAGAAAAAAATCCTTGAGTATCCCTTAATTCTCATGTGAACAGTATGGTCTTCCAACCTTCAACTTTTCCTCCCAGGCAAAGGAAATTGTGTTTTATACTCTCTAGAGTACAATCCTTCAGTATTCTCTCAAGTAAGGAAGCTACAATCTCCTGCCTGCATGGAGTGGGAGGAAGATACTTATGTATAATTTCTTCTCAATTAGACTTTGAACCAGTCCATCTGCTTTAAAGGTCACCTTCCTTCACCTTTCAGCATTTACTGCCACTAATTACTATGTCTTCTGGAAGTTCTATGGGGATATATTAACTTCGTTCTTAACTTTCCCCACTGCTAAATTAAGATTCTGTCTTTTCAAGCTTCCCGCATTTATCCAGAAGACAAATGTTACCTCTTTAATCCTTTTAAACACACTTAGGCTAGCTGTATGTATGCACGTATGTGTAATTTTTCTGTCCTCACACGATCACATACTCTTGGGGTTTACTTTGAGGTTTTAAATCCAATAGCTCAAATTCTGCTGGTGCTTTTGACTGCTGACTATCCCCATGAATGTTTTAATTTCCGATTTTGAGCTAGTGAGCTCATCTTAACCTGGCCTCTTTTGATTTTCCCCATTTATAAATCCTACATGGACTAATATCTCTCTCCAGAGCAATTTTGCATTTGATTTCTAGGCCACCCAGGGTTTGCACCACACCAGGATCATTTTTTAATTGCTACCTTCTCAGCTTGCGCTATCCCCATATTATAAGTATAGTGTAAATTTATGTTCAAACACGTCAAAGTTGCAAGGCTATTCTTTTGATTTCTTGAGAGAATTTTTGCCCCACGCATAGCGCCATAGCAAAGGCAAGCTTAGTTTTCTCTGGCGACAGATTTAGTTGGTTTTCTTATCACTGACACTAAAGGCCTTTGATGGTACCTACTCCATAGGAATTTTGTAGTCTTGTAAGTGCTGTACTCTAACCATTACTATTGCAATAAATTCACTGAACGACTGCTGTATCGTCTTGTTTACCTCTGTGCCTAGTTCTCAGTTCATTCTTTACTTCTGGCATCCGGAATTTCCCCTTCCTTTTTTGCAAACTACTGCACGATATTTTCATAATCATATTTTATGCAGATAATCTCGTTTCTCTTTTCCAGGAGAAATAAGCACTTGAAATTGCATGATGTTAGTCCACAATACATTGTAGATAGTATTATAAAGAAACCATCATTTATGTTAAGAAACATACTTCTTAATAGTGATATACACTCATCAAGGTAAAGGACTTAGTAAATAGGACCTTGGTATATGTATACGTGTTTCGTTTTTCAGTGTCCTTTTTGAAAATCTCAAAGCTGTCCATGCCACTGCATATGTTGTGTTCCAGTCAACTCTTAAGACCTACACTTGCATTAGTTATTGATTTGCTGTACTAAGCCAATGTTTTCTCAGTCCTCAAAATATTCTTTCTTGCATTATAAAATCATCCCATCTGTGTTACAGGTGGAAATTTTCCTAAGTGTCATAGGGTTTATCTTTTTGCTTGATGTACTCCTAGTTTATCCTTAAGCAAATACTCTGTAAGGAGGCAGGAAACAGTTGCTGGCTTTTACTACTTTCATGTGCCTCCTAAAGAATTCAGTATTAGTGGTCTCATTGATTTGTGAGGCTGTCGTTTTCAGTTGATGGTGAGGATGGCTCATGGTGACACTTTGAAGCTACTCAAGAAGCTGAATGTGATATCCCTGGCAAGTCTGTGTTCACAGCAGGAAAGATTTTATGCTCAGCTTTGCTCTACTGACCTTTTGCTCAATTTATCCTTTTATGCCATAAGCCATGATTCAGAAATAGATGCTGGCTTTCTCTGTGTTTCAAGTATCTACCACTTGCCAAATAATATGCCACATGACAGGGTTGCCTAAGAAGAAACTTCTGTGATTTCATGACATTTATGATTCATGATGGAAATCATTGTATTGTCAGGATTTTTCTTCCAGGTGTATGTTATAAAACACATCAATTTATCAATTATAGTACATGTGTACGTGTGTACTTAGAAAATTATAGTGTGTGGATATGTGTATTTACTTCTTTGGTGAATCCGTCTAGTGACATGGTTTTAAATATCTATATCCTGATATTTAAAAATGTATATTTCAAGCCTCATTCCCTTCCCTAAACACAAGTCACACAAATCCAACTGTCTATTCAATATGTATGCCCTACTTTCCAAGTGTCCAATCAATATGTGATAGAAAGCCCAAATTTTCCACTTTCAAAACGTACTGGCTTTATCACCATTTTTTTTCTATACCAGTCTTCCCCAGTCCTAACGATCCCATCCTTTCTGTTGCTCAGGTGAAAAGTATTGAAATTTTTCTTAACTCTTGTCTTTTTCACATAGTTTCTTATCCATTCAGTCATGAACTCTTGTTGGTGTTTCTTCAGAATGTCTAAAATCTAAAAGTCCTCAACACCACCACGACAAGGTATTCATGATTTCTCACCTGAATGAATATACTAGCCTGCTATGTTCTTGCTTTTACTCATTCAGGCTTTCCTCTTAGAGTGTATTAATATTCGAGTCAGAGGAAACTTTCAATAAACCAGATTATATCACTACGTGGCTCAAAACGACTCTGGCTTCTCATAGTATAAAATAATAGCTGAGAACAATCCTATGTGTTGAAAGTGTTATCATAACAATTTTAAAAATGGAGAAACTGAAGCACAGAGGTTCAGTTTCTTAATCCATATTAACTGGCTAATAGTGGTTGTATATGTTTTGAGGGGTCTATGCTGTTAACCATGGCAGTCTATGGTCTCTTAGTAGTAAGGTATCTTTAAAGCGCTTAATGTTTTGCACATATTCTCTCCTTTGCACAGACTTCTCTGTCTTCATACCTCCTTTCACTCTCCCAACTTGTTTAGTCAAAGTGAACTTGTTGATATTCCCCAAATATTCCAGGCATAATTCTGCCCCAGGTGCTCTGCACTGGCTCTTCCCTTCTGCTAGAACTCTCCACTAGAAATTTATTTGGGTCACATTCTCATCACACGCACTAAAATATTGCCTTATCACTCAGATCTATCCTGACTTCTTCACTGAAAATTTCAACATCCCCTCCCCTGGGCTTACACTGCTGTGGATCCACTCAATGTTTGTCCATAAACCTATCACACTCTAACACACTATTAAATTTACTTGGTAATTGAGGCATCTGTGTGGCTCAGCCGGCTGCGGTCTGACTCTTGATTTCCACTCAGGTCATCATGATCCCAGGATTGTGGGTTTGGGCTCTGGGCTGAGCATGGAGTCTGCTTGAAAATCTCTCTCTTTCTGTCTGTCTCTCTGTCTCTTCCTCTCCTTCTGCCCCTCTCCGCTACTCACACTTTCTCAAAATATCTACCAATAAACTTACTAATTAATTGTATTTAATTTATTTTGTTGTCATATACAACAGAGAGGAAAATAAAACTAGTATTTTAGGAAATTAAATAAGTTAAATTTCATATATCTTAATCACTGCTTAATTTATGCACAGTCTTTTCCTCTGAGTTTGTTGTGAAATATTTACTAACAATTCTAAATTGTGATGAGTGAAAATACACTTGAATTGGTAGTGCAGAGTAATGGATAGACTTAAGACTTTCTAAATTCCTAAGGCTGACTTTAAAGACAACATAAACTAAATATAATGAGCATTAGCAATTGACATTTTTATGGTCATTATCAGCATCATGGTTATTTGTCCTTCAAGCAGTTTTTACTATATATATAATTTTCATAAACACATATAAAAGAACTTTAAAATAAGCTATTAATATTTATTGAGTACCTTCTAAATCTAAATATGTTAACATGGGGTTACACTTAATTATTGCAAATGTTTATGAGGCTCTATTACATCCCATACTTCATAAACAAAGAGTTCAGTTTACAGAGTTTCAGTGTCTCACTCAAGTTTATCTACACAGTAAGTAATTTACCCAGAATATAAGTTCAATAATTCCTTCCAAAAGAGACCGGGGCTGTCAACACCCACTGACATCCCCCAATTTCTTTTCCTATTCTTAATATTGCAAAATGAAAATCCATGTGTATATACCAGTTGACCTAAGGATATTTATTGCTACGGCTAATGTCATTTCACAATGCCTAGGTTTATGAGGAAATTAAACACCTTTTTAAAATGTTTTAAAGTATTACCCTAGTCTAATATAATTATTCCTTTTTCTGTTGATTTAACTTATTCCCAGGAAATCTAATATGTTTTCATGTGCACAAATATAATTTGTGTAAATAAAGGGGAGACCAAATGTGAGATACACTATGTTGGCCGGTATACACACAATTAAAGAAATATGATTAATTCATTCCCATTCTTACTTATCTAATTGTTATGCCTTGAAATCCTTTTGAGGGTAAATTCTCTCCAGGTCTGTGTATTTTACGGTCTCTGATTTTCAAGGGTATTCTTTGTCAAACTATATCTTAAAGTGGATTGAACTTCGTAAATACAACCACTTTTTGCCTCCACTGCATTTCTTGGATGTTACTATAAATTAATTTATAATGGAGCTCTTAACTGAACATTCATTATGAATATCTACACATTTATTATTAGCGTAAGGGACTCTCCATCCTTCCCTTGTAATCTATTAAGATAATTTGCATGTAAATTTATAACTTCTGTGTCAATTTTTCTTAAATAAAATGTGAAGAAAAGATACAGACTTGAGATTTGAGATTAACATGTTTCAACTACTTTTTAAACTTCTTTGCTCGAATTGGACATTATTTGATTTACGGCTGGATATTAAGTTATCAAAAAGGGTGTTGCACTTCAGAAAAATTAGTTTAAGTCACATTAATATGTATCTTCTCAAGTGTAAGTGGGTAACATATTGAAATCACTCTTGAAATCTTTACGTAAATGAACATAAAAAGAAGCTGTAATATCTCCTTAAAGCATAATTTGAGAAAAACAACTGGGTTACAATACGATGGGAGATTGTACAGAGGATTATATTTCAAACTAAATCAATATAAGACAAAGAGCCATGGTTCCTCAAAAATACATTTTTTTTGAATTGTGAAAAACAAGGCTATAGGAAAGCTCAAATATCGAATTAACAATATAACTAGCTAACTGCAACCGACATGTTATTTTCTTATCCATAATATGAAGATAATAACAGTTACCTGGGCTTCCCCACAAAGATTTTTGTAATATCAAAAGAGTCAACAAATTTGAAAATATAAATTCTTCTTCGAGAAATCCAACCTCCTATTAACCCACTTATGCTGCCCTTTTTGCTCTGGCTTATACCTATATTGCCTCCTCACATCCAAACACATTAAACGAAGCATGCTCTTGAAATTCTATTATATTATGTACTGTTGCCATGGCCAATGGTAACCTTTCATATATGCTCACCTGTGCTCTTGTTTTCCTCTTAAAACTGTCTTAATTTGCCTCTGTGCTACTCATTTCTGTACCCTATTCTGTATCAGTCAGTGCACAGATAGAACAAAAACAACTTCTGGACATTCCAAGCATATATTTTTCACAAATTTGTTTGTAAAGCTGAAATTGCAAAGAAGAAAAAAAAAGGGGGCTCCACAGAAACATGGAAGACATCACTACCCTAACCCAGAGCCCGCAACTCTACATTTCTAACTAGGCATCTAGAGAGTCCCATTGCCAATATTGCTAGTGGTGTTGGGGCTAACAGTTTTCTGTAGGTCCCCAAATCGGCTATTGATTCTTCTACCTCCTAATTACAGCAACGGAGTAGAAATAAGCCGGTAAGGGAGTCTAGGAATACAGTTGCTGGATTCCTAGCTCCCTGTGAACCTTGAGAGCTAACGAAAATGAGAACGGAAACTGGAATTAATGATATGTGTTAGAGTGCCTGTACTGCTTTGCTAGGGCTGTTGTAACAAAGTACTGCAGATTGTGTGGCTTAAACAACAGGAATTTGTTGTTTAACAATCTGGCAACTAGAAGTTCAAAATCAAGGTGTTGTCAGGATTATTTTTTTTTATTTTTTTTTCCTAAGGCTTTGACAGAAGCATCTGTTCTGGATCTCTAGCCTTGATTTGTAGATGTGGCTGTCTTTGCCCTACGTGTCTGCACATTATCCTTTGCTTTATTCAGGTCTTTGCACTAATTTTCCCTTCTTATAGGGATACAATTCATATTGGATTAGGCTCATCCTAATAACTTTATTTTAATTTAAATATCTAAACACCCTATCAGTCACATTTTGAGATGCTGGGGATTAGGACTTCAGCATATGAATTTTCAGGACATAGCACTCAACCCATAAAGGTGTCCCAAGGTGGCAAGTACATAAATGATTTGTAGCTCATAGGAGAGTTTACCCAGCATGTTTCTTTTTTCCTTTCTCCATAAGGAATCTTGTTTTAGTTATCTTTTAACTCATCCAGTAGTAAGGTGTTTGGTATATCAGAGTCTCAATAAATCAGTCAGGCAGTTGTTAAAGACTCATTGAGCCAAACATTTAATGTTACATGAAAGAATTCAAAAACTAGAAGTCAGTTTGCACTCTAAATCTATTCAACATTGCTTTCCTATCTAACTATTCCATTCATTTGCTCAATATAAACCTACTTGGGACTCGTCTCTCTCTCTCTCTCT
Organism: Prionailurus bengalensis; assembly: GCF_016509475.1. Classification (NCBI taxonomy): domain Eukaryota; kingdom Metazoa; phylum Chordata; class Mammalia; order Carnivora; family Felidae; genus Prionailurus; species Prionailurus bengalensis. Next base: position 217,087,972 of record NC_057343.1, read on the forward strand.
GCCCCTCCCACCCCTCTCGCTCTCAAAAAAAAAAAAAAAAAAGAGTAGGACACTTAACCTACTAAACCACCCAGGTGCCCACTTACCTTTGGTTTTAAAGGGGGATACAAAGGGGCCCCTGGGTGGCTCAGTTGGTTAAGTGTCCGACCTCGGCTCAGGTCATGGTCTCATGGTTTGTGGGTTCGAGCCCTGCGTCATGCTCTGTGGTGACAGCTCAGAGGCTGCAGCCTGCTTCGGATTCTGTGTCTCCATCTCTCTCTGCCCCTCCCCCACTTGTGCTCTGTCTCTATCAAAAATAAATAAAAAGTAAAAAACAAAATTAAACAGGAATACACAGCAACTCCTACTACATTGCCTGAAAGTTTCATATTTCTTCCCACTCGTCCTCTCTCCTCTCTTCCCCCTGCTTCAACTTCTTATTCTTCCCCTCCTTCCTCACATCAGTTTAACAAATTCATAGCAATCACAGTTTTGTTGTAATGTGACACATGTGTTGATAAAAATCAATGTGCTATCCAAATAATCATTCCATAAACAGCACAATGGATTAGGGGAAAGTGGCACCAATTTGTATATGATTACTTACAACCAGAATTTTGTCATTCATTTTTCATTTATGCTTTGTATAATAGTACTCACATATTGCATCTCTTTTTTAATGCCATTAACCCATTCTGAGTCCTTGATGATTTTGTTCTGTTTAATCATTTTTTTCAATATGAATGTTAGTTTAATAATCTTATAAACCTATGTGTTCATTAAATTGCTCATTAATTTGTGTTCTGATTAATGAAATGTTCCTTTTGTGAAGATTTGAGGAAACAATTATATCTGGTGATGAGTTTTTCCTCCTAGACTGTAAGACACGTGGAGAAAACAGGGCTCAGTTGTTTTATCCATGTATCATTATCTTTCATATACACATTGGCTGTATCTAAACGTGATTCAAAGTATCAATGAATTGAGAGAAAATAGAGGGTGTTTGGTTAAGAGGATTGGCATTGGTGTCAGAAATCCGCATCTGGTTCCTTATCCATTCAGAAAAATCAGGCAAACTTGCAACTACGTGGATGGAACTGGAGGGTATTATGCTAAGTGAAATTAGTCAGAGAAAGACAAATATCATGACTTCACTCATAGGAGGACTTTAAGAGACAAAACAGATGAACATAAGGGAAGGGAAACAAAAATAATATAAAAACAGGGAGGGGGACAGAACAGAAGAGACTCATAAATATGGAGAACAAACTGAGGTTGTGGGAGGGGGGATGGGCTAAATGGCTAAGGGCCTCTTAAGAATCTACTCCTGAATTCATTGTTGCAGCATATGCTAATTTGGGTGTAAATTTAAAAACAAATAAAAAATTAAACAAGTTAAAATAAAAAAATAAATACATAAAAAACTACCACACACACACACACACACACACACACACACACACACACAAATAAAATAAAATACAGGCCTTCCAATCACATAACTGAAAAAAAAAATCAGGCAATTGAATATTATTTGGGCCTTGATTTTAATGTTTGTTAAATGAGAATAATCATATCAACCTCATAGTCTCTTAGAGAAAATGAAGTTAAAAATATGTAGAGTAGTGATATCAAAATTCTTAATATCTAGTATAGGCACCCTGTTTTATTCTTTTTAATAGGCATCTATGTCATTTTGTCCAAATGTTATTTTGTTTCAAATTTGTTTAAAATTTGAAAGCAATACGCAACTACCTCGGTAGAAAAATACATTTTTCATGACTTTATTATTTTTATTAATTTTGAGTTACTTCAAAGCTAAAAAAAGATTTGTTACATACCTTCCAATCACTCTTTTAAGTTTCAGCTTAAAAAGTATGCTTCTCTAGATTTATAATAAATTCAACAGGTAACAAAGATACCCTGGTAAAATAAATATCTGTCCCTTTCCTGCTGACCATTCATCCCTCTCTTCTCTTTGACGTCCTAAGGAATAATTTCCTCTGGTTATTTCTTCTCAAAGATTTAACCCACACTTGGTTGCTAATGGTTTAAAAATTACCATAAATCAAGTCAAGTTAGGGTTTTATACATTTCAATACCAGAATAAGTATGTTTAGAATTATAAGTTGCTGGTAGCAAGGGATACCTAGGAGATATCAATTAGTCCCTCCTTTTCTTAAAAAGGAGTGCTTGTAATGTCTAATTACGCTCTTGAAAATTAGATGAATCAGTCTGCCCCAGGCAATATAGCTGAAAGGCTTAGTAACTTTCTATACTACAGGCTTTTTAAAAATATAAATGTAAAATAGCATAGTTCCTTAAAACTAGGCTTTTCTTACTTCTACCAACATGATACATAAAATAACTGTGTTAAGTAAATTTAATAAATAAATGACATTTTCAATCCAAGAAAGATAAATGTATTGGCTTAAAAATTTTAAATCGGGTTTAAAAAAACCATTAGAACAGAGAAATGATACACTCACTTGAAATAATATGAGAAATTAAGTAAAAGCCTTAATTATTATTAAGGAGGAAACTAACATTTCAACAGTAGAGAATAATGTAAATAGTTTGCTTATCCACGACTTGTTCCGGGATATACTGACATAAAATAAATAAATAAATATATATATTTAAACTCTGGCACATATATTATATACATATGTATATAATATATATATATGTATATAATATATATACATATGTAAAATACATATGTATATAAAATATATATGTATATAATATATATATAATCTGGCATATATATTTATATATGTAATATATATATATAAATATATGTATTTAAAATCTGGCATTAAAATCTATGAATTAACATGGGAATTTTAAAAGACTGATTACTTTTATCAATGTTATACTTGTTTTTCTTGACATCATTAAAATTAAACAATACCTAACAGAAATGATTTAGTTTTCCTCACTTGAAAATTACATGACAAGTATGGAAATATTTCATTTAAAACATTCTTTACCATCAAGTTACTCATAGGTTTGTTGTTAGTTTCAATAAAAACCATAAAAAGCTTGTATGCATCAGGTGTTTTTTCAGTAATTTGCCAATTGCCAAAATTCCACCATGCCAAATTTTAGGAAAATTAATAATATTTATGTTGAGAATAATGACTGCATTTCATTTTTATTTATAATATATAAAATACCGTGAAGACACATTTCATTCTTATTTCGTTTGTCTACATTTTTTCCCTTTTATTTATTTTATTTTATTTTTAAATATGAAATTTATTGTCAGATTGGTTTCCATACAACACCCAGTGCTCGTCCCAACAGGTGCCCTCCTCAATACCCATCACCCACCCACCCCCTCCCTCCCACCCCCATCAACCCTCAGTTTGTTCTCAGTTTTTAAGAGTCTCTTATGGTTTGGTTCCCTCCCTCTCTAACTTTTTTTTTTCCTCCTTCCCCTCCCCAATGGTCTTCTGTTAAGTTTCTCAGGATCCACATAAGAGTGAAAACATATGGTATCTGTCTTTCTCTGTATGACTTATTCCACTTAGCATAACACCCTCCAGTTCCATCCACATTGTTACAAAAGGTCATATTTCATTCTTTCTCATTGCCATGTAGTATTCCATTGTGTATATAAACCACAATTTCTTTATCCATTCATCAGTTGATGGACATTTAGGCTCTTTCCATAATTTGGCTAGTGTTGAAAGTGCTGCTATAAACATTGGGGTACAAGTGCCCCTATGCATCAGCACACCTGTATCCCTTGGTAATTTGTCTCCATTTTTAAATTAAAATGTATTTATCCACTTCTAATCATGATGAATTAATAAGGACAAGACTTCCACTTAAACCTTAAAAATAAATGAAAACTGAAACCTAAATAAAATAACTTGCCAAGAGATCAACAAATGTTTCAGAAATTAGACACTAAGAAATGCTAAATTTTGATTTATATACATGAGGAAAATAAATGAGATATTTTTGACATTGACTCAGATTTCCTGCTTACATGCTTTTTATTACTATGATGATGATGATGATGATGATGATGATGATGATGGAATCAGGTATGGGAAATAAAACAGAGTCCAAGAGCCTTATTAAGAAGAGATACTAGAGATTGGGAATCTGAGGAGAATAAATGGCTGAAAGTTACAGAGCTAAGTTCCAGAAAGGCGCGAACCATAAAGAAAAATAAATCCAGAAATATGCATAATGTCCCAATTGATATTTGCTGAGTATGAAACTATGTAAGCATGGAGAATAAATCTAAAAGTCCAGGAAATAAAAAGTGGAAAACTGTAAACTTGAAAACATCCATTAATCACATAGAACATGAAGATATTTCAGCTATGTACAGGCAAAATAAATATAGTTGACCCTTGAACACTGCAGATTTGAACTGCATGGGTCCACTTCCACAAGGATTTTTTTTTTACAATATAGTACTGTAAATGTATTTTCTCTTTTTCATGATTTTAATAACATGTTCTTTTTCTATCTGACTTTATTATAAGATTACATTATAAAATACATATAACATGCCAATATGTTAATCAACTATGTTATTGATAACTTCTAATAGCTTACTTTTGACTAGAAGCCTTCAGTCTTGGGGGAGAAAAAAGTTACATGTGGATTTTCAATTGTGTGTGGGTTGGCAGCACTAACCCCCACACTGTTCAACGATCAACTTAGTCTTCAGTGACCACTAGGCTCATTAGTGGAGATACCAGAGGTATCTTCCTTCTAATAAAGTTGAACTATCCCTGGAATAAAGGTTGTAGTTTATGCTCCCTGGAAAAACTAGTATCTCACTGACTCACAAATGACTTAACAGCCAGCCAAAGCAACCCAAAACTCCTTAAGGAAAGAAAACAAAATCCAGTCATTCAACAAGAAAATACACTGACCAGCATCCAACCAAAATATGACAAACAGCAGAAATTTTCCAAAAAATGTGACCATAAACTTGAAGGTATAGCAAGATGATTTAAATACTATGAGCCAAACAATTCTGATTCTTTAACTCAACTGCCCATTATGGAAACCATACTCATCTTATAAATATCATTTAATGTATGCTCATTAGCCATAGCTACCATGGATACTCCACTTAGTTCAGTGAGCTCAGTTTCATGGTGTCACTCCCACTGACATTCACTATCTGAAGATAATAGTCACCATATTGTTGTTTGAAAATATTAAGACCACATCACTCACAGCCATTTCCTACTTCTTTGGGATTTCATTTATTTATTTAGATTCATAAAATTGCACCTCTTTTTCTAAAAGAGGTTTTTAATATGAAGCCTATGGAAAAAGGTATAGGAATAGGTCTTAAAGGATGGCATCAGGATCTAAGGTATGTAGTATTGGAACAGCTTGAATGTATAATTTGTGAACCAGGAGAGATTCTGATTTCCATGTGTTAACTCAATTTTCTAGAAATGACACATTTCGGTGGTCAATGTAATCATAAACCCAAAGGTAACAGCAAAATAAAGTTGAAACTCCTAAAGTGTTTTGGTATTCTGTACAAAAAGAGAGAACGAGATCAGAAATTTTCAGTGGATCCAGAATATAAGACTTGCTTACTCTAACAATGTTCTCTGGAAGGACCAAAAAGATATTCCCTTTGGCTCATAGAATTTTTTTTTAATGTTTATTTCATTATTTTGAGAAAAAGAGAGGGAGAAAACACACAAGAGAGTGGGGCAAGAGCTAAGAAAAAGAGAGACAGAGAGAGACTCTCAAGCAGGCTTCATGCTGTCAGCACAGAGCCACATGCGTGGCTTGATCTCATGTGAGATCATGACCTGAGTGGAAATCAACAGTCAGATGCTTAACCCACTGATCCACTCAGGTGCCCCCACTTTGACTCACAGAATGTTTATGTGCCTCGCTGATCATGCTCTCAACAATGGATACAAATGGACAGCCTGCAAAGGCAATATTTGTTCTGCATATGCAGGAAATATCTGTATTTATTGAACAGAAAATGACTGCAATCACCATAATCAATTCCCAGACTTGAGCCTGTTTACATAGTCAAAAACCTTTAAATAAAGTTGAGATCATTTCCTCTTGCAGGAGCATCCTGCTCCATAACCAAATGTCACCCTATAATTTTCCCTTTTAGTAAATCTTAGAAAATCTGGCTGTAAGTGGCAACATGGATGGATCTTGAGGACATTCTAAGTGAAATTAGCCAATCGCAGAAAAAATGCTGCATGATTCATTTTTATGAGGTATCTAAAATAGTCAGTCATAGATGAAGAGAGAATAGGGGTTACTAGGAATTGAGAGGAGATAAAAAATAGGAAGTTTCTATTCAACAGGTATAAAATTTCAGTTATGCAAGATAAGTTCTAGACATCTGCTGTATATCACTGTGCATAATAGTTAATGATACTATATTATGCACTTATTTTTTTTATATTATGATAAATCTCCTATCAAATGTCCTTACCACAATAGCAAAAAGGTGGGGGGAGCTGAGACCACTTACCAGGGTAATTGTACATTGGCAAAAGAGAAATAAACTGACTTTTCATGAACTCCCAGCTTTAAATTGAAACTAATATCTGGAGGACAATGCTATTATATTCTGTCCACCAGAGAAGAAGTTTATAAAAATCAGGTAATCAGTCGAACTTTGACTTGGGTTAATTTTACAATTGGCCCACGTCTTCCCCAAACCTCTTTGTGATTATATCCTCAGTTTCAGAATGTAAGGTTTCATTAGATATAATTAGCAGAAAATCTACACTGGTTTTCACGATCCACGGAATAATGATTTATTCTGTTGGAAAAGCCAAATGGCATCCATTAATACTGCCTCCTGCAAAAGTGGTAAGTTAAAAGTCATATTATATTTATAGAGGGACTCCAGAGAACAATGCCACCATGAAAGATTTGAAATATGCAAGGATGGGGATTTTCATCATAGCCATATTCAGTGGGCCTATTTAGCATACACATAAAATATATGGGTCATGGTAAATGATGGTGGCTTTTCATAAACTTATTGAGGTTTATCATTTATCCAATGCTGCATGATAAACCACCCCAAAACTTATAATTGTTTTATACCAACAGATATGGATCATTAATTTTTTTTTTGTCTAGTGAGCACCTTTAAGCATGTAAACATCTAAAAGGGTCTATCATTGAGTATGTACTCAATATATATTTTGAATAAACTAATGAGCTATCATTTGTCAATAATGAACTGTTTCCAAACGTATAAAATGGTCATCTTTTTACACACCTCTGTTCTTAGACCCTTGACAGTACTTTTCTCCTTGAATACTTGCATTTGTTTAATTAATGGTAACATTATTTTAAAGTAAAATATCTAACTATCACAGCACCAGAGTATTTCATTTACAAAAAAGCTCATTTATACTACACATAGATTTCTATAATATAATACTCTTGGATATGTGGAAAGGGAAAACAATAAAATTAAAATGCTAAATATTCCTATTTTTTTTTTTCATTTGTAGAATCAAATGATTTTTTCCTAAGGTTAGTGAACTTTATATTTTCCACTCAAAATCATACTTTGTGCCATCAATAGTGTTAGTGGTACAGCATTAATTTAATAAAATGTGTTATAGTATCTCTGAGGTTTTTTCCTCCAATACATTGATCTCTGTTCCCCCAAGTTTTAAGAAACTTCTTTTTCATCTCATCTAAAGGTGACAATGAAAGCTTTGCAGAATGGAAGAGAAGACCCGTGTTCTTTCTTCAAATGATTTTTAAATTATTACTGACTGAGACTTCAAAAGACTGAGGGTAACTAGTCATGCTAACAGAAATAATTAGGTTCATCCTTGTGCAGGCTCTGACAACCAGTGTCATTTTAAATACCACCTAGCCAATGACAATTGCAGTATGTCACTGAACGTCAAACATGTCTTACCTACATCCACATAAAAATATGGGAAGATGGAGCACCTGGGAAACTCAGTCAATTAGGCATCCAACACTTGATTTGGCTCAGGGCATGATATCATGGATTGTGAGTTCAAGCCCCATAATGGGCTCTGTATGGACAATGCAGAGACTGCTTGGGATTCTCTCTCTCCCTCTCTTTCTCTGCCCCTCCCCTGCTGTTCTCTCTCTCTCTTTCAAAATAAAGAAACAAACTTTAAAAAAATATGAGCAGATAAGGATCTTATAACTGAGGTAATATGTAATTAAGACTTCAGAAGGAAAAATATTAAAAATAATTTTATTTTATTATTTTTTAATGTTTATTTAGTTTTGTGAGAGAGAGATGGAAAGAGACAGAGAGACAGAGTTCCAGCCTGGGAGGGGCAGAGAGAGAGGGAGACACAGAATCTGAAGCAGGCTCCAGGCTCTGAGCTGTCAGCAGAGTCCGAAGCAGGACTCGAACCCACGAACTGTGAGATCATGACCTGAGCTGAAGTCGGACGCTTAACTGCCTGAGCCACCCAAGCACCCCTAAAAATAATTATTTTAATATTATTTTAAGTATAAATTATTCAAGAGCTTTTTTATTTGCTTTATCTTTAAAATCCATTATTACGTGCATAAAATTAATGTATATTATTCAATACATATTTTTGTGTAAATATATTCATATTTATAGATGTTTGTGTGAGTTTGTATATGTGTATGTATATGTGTAAAATAATTAACTCTATAGAAAATTATGTTTACTTGTCCCATGTTTTCCAATGCCATACTGTGGATCTGGTCAAGAGCATAGGAATAGATCTCTAAGTATGCAATTTCCTGTTAAAGTTTAATTTTTTATCACCATCAGTGAAATTTTGATGCCAGTCTTTTTCTCTAGTCTCATGAAATCAACTTGTTTCCAAAAACTATGAGCTCTGTTCAATATGAAATTCCAACGCAGTATATCACTTAAGAACATGATAGATATTCACAAGATGAACATTAAGGGGATGTGATTGCCTAGATTTGGTTTGGTGTTACCAGTAGACAGATGGGGAGGTGTTATTAGCATGCGATGGTGAATGGATTTATTCTATACTCAATGAAAAGACAACTTTGACACAATAGTGACAGTTTTCAAGGCCTATTCCTTCAAATTTGCTGTTCTACCCCATAGGCTATATCTTCTTTTTTGATTATCTGTATAGGTTCATGACTGGTCCCTTTTCTGTTTCTCTAAAAATCTTTTGCTGGTTGGTTCAAGGTCTTCTGAACTTATCTCCTCTGATAAAACCATCTGCAGCTACGTATGTAATTCTCTCATAAAATGATCCGAAAACTAGCTGAACAGTACCTCCACAACAAAGGATAAAAGGGTTGCGCTGAGATGGGTTGGGACATAGTCTTGCAAGAAACTCCAACCCAAGTTCAGTGAACCACAGTTGGGAGAGATGCTGTAGCACAGAATTTGTCACTGGGAAATGAGGGATTTGTGCTCCACATCAGACAGCCATACATACCCTTGGGAATTGCACCAGAGAAAAGAGACACCAAAGCTCTTGAAAGGAAAACTATAGGGATATAGGGAATAAAAAAAAATAAAAATAAAAATAAACACTTCCTTTGAAGAGCCCCCACACAGACCTATTTGCCCATCATCCATAATAAAGAAACAGTCTGAAAGGTTCTTGGAACATATGTGACAGAAACTCATTTATGTATCATTTATTTAAATGTTTATTTTTGAGAAAGAGAGAGAGAGAGAGAGCATGAGCATGAATGGGGGAGGGGCAGGGAGAGAGAGAGACAGAGGATCTGAAGTGGGCTCTGTACTGACAGCAGAGAACCCTATGTGGGGCTTGAACTTATGAACCATGAGATCATGACCTAAGCCAAAGTAGGACGATCAACTGACTGACCCATCCAGGTGACCCATGACAGAAATTCACTTTTTAAAGCATCTGATAGTGAAGCAGAAACCTGTTGGGATTCTCTCTGGGGACAGAGGGGCTGGCAGTCACCAAGTTTGCATTGTCCCTCTGTCTTGTTGGAGTGGGCATCATTTTCACACATGCCACTAGGTTGCTAGGCCTAGTGGGAGCATCCTACCTCTACACACTGCAGCTGAGGCCTAACCTGACACACCTGGATGAGTTCCCCATCCTTCCCGCCATGGCTGTAGCCAACCCTGCCACAGCCAACAGGCAATAATGCCCTTACAGAGTATACCCCTTGAACACCTGGCTCTGGTAACCAGAAGGGCTGTCTTTCCGGGCCTCATGGGTCTGAAACAATTAGAGAGAGAATCCTTGGCAGGCTACCAACTACCACTCACACAAAGAATAAAGTGAAAAAACTCCCCAGTCTTCATGTGAAAAAGTCCCTTTCTTTTCTTGAAGCTTCATCCCAAGGACAAGGCTTTAGGTTTGCCACACATTCAGAGGCTACAGAAGTGCTCCCAAGGGAACATGGGCCAGGAGACACGGCACACTCCCTTAGCCTCACTACAACTTGCTGATACCTCCAAGAAAGGATCTTATATGGATGTATAAGGCTATAATTATATCAATTCTCATACACAGGACACTTCCAGATCTACTGGTCTGGAAATAAGACAATTTTATAATTGGAGACCTACCAGACTGTACATTCATTTACCTTAAGCTGCTACCTGACAATCTGGCTAACAATTAGCCTGAAATTAGGCATATCTAAAGATCCTTCCTCCTGGAACACTGACAAGTTTTGGCACACCCTTAACAATGGGAAAGTATCAAGAATAAATCAGGCTACTTAGAAAATCATGAAGGTCCAAGAAATATCAAAAGCTAGGGCAGGGTTTCCTTCTCCTACAGAAGTCCACTCCTTCAAGATCAGAAGAAATAGCTATTTTGGATCTTACACAGCAAGTACAGAGACTCAGGCAAAAGAAGACAAAGGAGTGTATTCCAAATTAAGGCACAAGAAAAATCCTCAGAAAACAATGTAATGAAACAGAGAAAGGTAATGTACCTGATAAAGGGTTCAAAGTAGTGTCATGAAGAAGCTCACTGAACTCAGGGGAATGGATGTACATAGTGAGATTCTCAAAAAAGAGAATACATAAGAAAACCAGAGTTCACAGAGCTGAAGAATACCAATGGCTGAACTTAAAAATATGCTAAAGGGGTTCAACAGCAGAATACCAAAAGTAGATCAGATCAATAAGCTGGAAGATAAAGCAATAAAATTCACCTAGACATCAGCAAAAAGAAAAATAATTTTAAAAAGTGAAGATAGCTTACAGGGTCTATGGGACAACATCAAGCATAACATCTGCATAATAGGGGACCCCAGGAGGAGAAGACCGAGAAGGAGGTAGAAAAATTACTTAAAGAACTACTTGCCGAAAATTTTCTTAACATGTGAGAGAAACAGACTTCAGGTCCAGGAAGCAAAGAGAATTCCACATAAGATAAACCCAAAAAGATCCACACCAAGACACATTATAATTGGGGCGCCTGGGTGGCGCAGTCGGTTAAGCGTCCGACTTCAGCCAGGTCATGATCTCGCGGTCCGTGAGTTCGAGCCCCGCGTCGGGCTCTGGGCTGATGGCTCAGAGCCTGGAGCCTGCTTCCGATTCTGTGTCTCCCTCTCTCTCTGCCCCTCCCCCCTTCATGCTCTGTCTCTCTCTGTCCCAAAAATAAATAAAACGTTGAAAAAAAAATTAAAAAAAAGACACATTATAATTAAAATGTCAAAAGGTAAAGATAAAAAGAAAATATTGAAAGTAGTAAGAGAAAAACAATAATTACTTTCAATGTAAATGAGCTGAATTCTCCAATCACAATACCAAGTGACTAAATAGATTACAACAACAACAACAAAACAAACAGAACCAAAAAAAAAAAAAAAAAAACCCCTTCTATATGCTGCCTACAAGAGTCACTTCAGATCCAAGGACATACAAAGACTAAAAATGAAAGGATGGGAAAAAATATTCCATGAAAATGGGAGGGACATAAAGTTAGTGTAGCTATACTTCTATCAGAAAACAAACAAAAACAACAATGAAACATACGAAAATGAATTACACAATAATAAAGAGGTAAATCTAACAAGAAGATGTAACATTTATAAACAAGTATGCATCCAGTATAGGAGAAGATAAATATACAGAGCAAATATTAACAAACCTAAAAGAAGATAACTACAGCAAAACAATAATAGGACACTTTAACAATGCACTTATATCAGTGAATAGCTTATTCAGAGAGAAAATTCAATAAAGAAAATTTGGCCTTAAACAACATATTAGACCAGATGGACTTAGATATAGAGAGCAATCCACCCAAAAACAGAATTCACAATATCTTCTTCTACGCATGTAATATTATCCAGGATAGACCATATGTTAGGATACAAAACAAATCTCAGCATATATAAGAAGACTAAAATTATATCCTTCATCTTCTCTGAACATATTGGTATAAAATGAGAAATCAAGTACAGGAAAAAAAAAAACTGGAAAAATCACAAACATGAGACTAAACAACCTGCTCCTTCATAATCACTGGGTCCATGAATAAATCAAAGGAGAAATAAAAAAAATCTGTAGACAAATGAAAATGGGCATACAACATTTATAAACCTATTGGATGCAGCAAAAGCAGTTTTAAGAGGAAAGTTATAGGCTATAGGTGTACCTCAAGAAACAAAACTACCTCAACAATCTAACTCTACTAGAAAACTAGTTCTACTAGGAACTAGAAAAAACAAAGCCCAAAGATAATGCAAGGAAATAAAAATCAAAGAAAAATAAATAAAACTAACAAGACAATAGCAAAGGTCATTGAAACTAAGAAGTGATTCTTCAAAAAGATAAAATTGTAAAATCTTTGTTTTGTGTCAAGTTTTTATTTAAATTCAAGTTGGCTAACATATAGTGTAATATTGGTTTCGGGTGTAGAATTTAGTGATTATCACTTACAAATAACACCAGTGATGGTCACAAGTGCCCCCTTTAATACCCATCACCCATTTAATCCATTCCCTCACCCACCTCCCCTCCATGAAGTCTCAGTTTATTCTCTATAGTTAAGAGTCTCCTAAATTTTGCCTCCTGTCTTATATTTTTTCCTCTTCCTCAATGTTTGTCTATTTCTTAAATTACACATGAGTGAAATCATGTGTTATTTATTTTTATCTGCCTGATATTTCACTTAGCATAATATAATCTAGCCCCATCTAGGTCATTGCAAATAGCAGGATTTTATTCTTTCTGATGGCTGAATAATATTCCATTATATGTATTTATATATATGTGTGTGTGTGTGTGTGTACATATATATATGTTTAAGGCCAAATTTTCTTTATTGAATTTTCTCTATAAATAAATACACACACACACACACACACCTTTTTTTTTAAATTTTTTTTTCAACGTTTATTTATTTTTGGGACAGAGAGAGAGCATGAACGGGGGAGGGGCAGAGAGAGAGGGAGACACAGAATCGGAAACAGGCTCCAGGCTCTGAGCCATCAGCTCAGAGCCTGACGCGGGGCTCCAACTCACGGACCGTGAGATCCTGACCTGGCTGAAGTCAGACGCTTAACCGACTGCGCCACCCAGGCGCCCCACACACACACCTTTTTAATAAATGTTTATTTATTTTGAGGGAGAGCAGAGAGAGGGAGAGAGAGAGCCCAACCAGGTTCCTCACTGTCAGCACAGCCCCTTATGCGAGTCTTAATCTCACAAACCATGAGATCATGACATGAGCCAAAATCAAGAGTCAGACGTTTAACTGAGCCACCAGGGTGCCCCTATACCACTTCTTTATTCATTCATCAGTTGATGGACAATTGAGCTGTTTCCATCGTTTGACTATTGTTTATAATGCTCCCATAAACATTGGGGTGCATGTGCCCCTTCGAATCAATATTTTTGTAACCGTTATGAAATACCTAGTAATGCAATTGGCTGCATCATAGCATAGCTCTATTTTTAACTTTGTGAGGAACCTCCATTCTGTTTTCCACAGTGGCTGCACCTTTTTGCATTCTCACCAACAGTGTAAGAGGGTTTCCCTTTCTCCACATCCTTACCAACTTATGTTGTTTCTTGTGTTGTTACTTTTAGCCATTCTGACAGGGGTGAGGTGGTATCTCATTGCGATTTCGGTTTATAGTTCCCTGATGATGAGTGATGTCGAGCATCTTTTCATGTGTCTGTTAGCTATCTGCAGCTCTTCTTGGAAAAATGTCTACTCATGTCTTCTGCCCATTTTGTCACTAGATTATGTGTTTTCCTGGGCAAAGAGTGTGCTTTATAGATTTTTGGATGCTAACCCTTTATCAGATATGTTATCTGCAAGTATCTGTTCCCATTCTGTAGGTTGTCTTTTAGTTTTGTTGATTGTTTCTGTCACTGTGCAGAAGCTTTTTATCTTGATAAGGTCCTGTTAATTTATTTTTGCTTTTGTTTCTGTAGCCTCCAGAGACATATCTAGTAAGAAGTTGCTGTGGCTGATGTCAAGGAGGTTGCTGGCTATGTTGTCCTGTAGGATTTTGATGGTTTCCTGTTCCTGTCTCACATTTAGGTCTTTTATCCATTTTGAATTTATTTTTGTGTATGGTGTAAGGAAGTAGTCCAGTTTCATTCTTCTGTATGTTCCTGTCCAGTTTTCCCTACCATTTGTTGAAAAGAGTTTTTTTCATTGCATATTCTTTCCTGCTTTGTCAAAGATTAATTGCTCATATGTTGTGGGTTCTTTTGTGTGTTTTCTATTCTGTCTCATTGATCTATGTATCATACTGTCTTGATAACTACAGTTTTGTTATATAGCTGGAAGTTTGGAATTATAATGCCTCCAGCTTTGCTTTGATTTTGCAAGATTGCTTTGGCTAGTCAGGCTTTTTTGCGGTTCCATACAAATTTTAGGATTGTTTGTTTCAGATCTGTGGAAAAATGCTGTTGGTATTTGGATAGGGATTGCATTAAATGTGTAGATTCCTTTGAGTAGTACAGACATTTTGGCAATATTTGTTCTTCGAATCTATAAACATGGAATGTTTTTCCATTTCTTTGTGTCTTCTACAATTTCTTTCATAAGTGTTCTATGGTTTTCAGAGTACTTCCTTGGTTGGGTTGATTCTCATGTATCTTATGGTTTTTGGTGCAATTTTAAGCAGAATTGATTCCTTGATTTCTCTTTATGCTGCTTCATTTTTGGTGTTTAGAAATGTAAATTTCTGTACGTTGGGTTTGTATCCTGTAACTTTACTGGATTCTTGTGTCAGTTCTAGTAATTTGGGGGAGGAGTCTTTGGTTTTCTACGTGGAGTATCATGTTGTCTGCCTGCCAAATTTGTGTGGAGACATCTGCTGCTAATCTAATTTGTCTTCCCTTGTAGGTTAGATATTTCTTTTCCCCTCCAGCTTTCAGAATTCTTTCCTTATCTCTGTATTATGCAAATTTTACTACCATACATCTTGGTGTTGGCCTTCTTTTGTTGATTTTGGATGGAATTCTCTGCACCTCTTGGATTTGGATGTCGGTTTCCTTCCCCAGTTTAGGGATGTTTTCAGCAATAATTTGCTCAAATAAATCTGCCCCCTTTTCCCTCTTCTTCTTCTTCATACAAATGTTATTACACTTTATGCAGTACTGAATTCTCTTTGTCTATATCAGGATCCAGTATTTTTCTTCCTTCTTTTCAGCTCCATTATTTTCCATAATTTGTCTTTATATCACTAACTTGTTACTTTGCTTCTTCCAACCTTCTGGTTATTAATGTAGTCAGTGTCTCATCTTGGTTATAGCATTTCTTCACTTTGGAATGACTAGTTTTTAGGTCTTTTATCTCTGTGGTAAAGAACTTCTTGGTGTCTTCTACGTTTTTCTCAAACCCAGCTAATATCCGTATGATTGTTGTTTTAAATTCTGGTTGAAGCTTATTACTTATATCTCTTTCAATTGGGTCCTTGGCAATGACCTCTTCTTGTACTTTCTTTTGGGATGAATTCCTCCATCTTGGCATTTTGTCTAGGCTTCTGTCTTCTGTGTGTTAGGAAAGCCTGTCATGTTTCCTGCTCGTGAGAGTAATGCTTATATACTGTCCAGGGTATGGTGTTCAGGAAGTGTTTCTGGTTCTGCACTTTGCTGTTGTGTTATGGTTGCTCATTTCCTCAAGTCAGACCTTTGCAGAATTTCTCATTGCTTGTTGTGGGTAGTGTTTGGACCTTGCCCAGTATGTGGAAAGTTTTAACTATGTGTGTTTTGGTCTGCTTGTTAAAGACTTTGGATTCTACTTCCCCTTGAGCTGAAGCTTTGCAGCACTTTATGGTTAGTAGACTTGGGGTGGGATAGGGATGGAGTTGTGCTGGTCTTCTGGGGGAGTGGCCCATTGCTGCTCTCTCAGGCACATTGGCCCTCGTTCAGAAGAAGCTGAAGAGCACAGGGGGATGGGGTTTGGTGTCAGTGGCTCAAGCCTCCACTGTGTGGTGCACTGAAGTCCCTCCATACTGATGAGCAGGGTAAAGTTAATGTCAGCCAGGTCTCTCTCATCCGTGGAGACAGGAGTTCCCATTTGCTACTCTTCAGGAAGCCCTCACAGAAGAACGAACAATCTCCCCTAATTTGTTCCAGGCATCCCCCAGATCCCTGACTTCACCCTGTCAATGTCTGAGTCATCTCCCCACCCAGCCGTGAAGTGTTCCCGTGTTTAGTCTAAGGTGCATTGGCTGTGTTTCAAAATTCCAAATTTTAGGGACCCAGCACAGTATGTGACCATGCTGATACTTTGGGGAGAAGTCTCACTGTTTTGTGACTGGTGCTAGTTTGTTTGTTTGTTTGTTTATTTTTATTTTTTTAACTTTTGCTTATTTATTTTGGTGTGGCAAAAAGCTGGTATCTAGATTAGCTGCCCTCAGCTGGAGCTTCTGTTCCTATGCCACCTCTCCAAAATGCACTCCAAGAAGGGGACCAGTCTCTCCTAGTGCTACCCAGGGGATCCTTGGACCATGCTGTCTGTGCTCCTGGGCCTGTGCCCTCCTTTCTCTATAGGAACACTGAGACACCCATCAGGCTCCACCCTGGCATTGATGCAGCCTTCTGCAACTTCAACCTTAGGGCCCCACTGCTTGTAAAAATGTGCAATTATCAGCCCCTCTCATTTTTTCCAATAACGGTTTGGGGGAAGTGTTTTCCTTGTGCGATGATCTGCACCTCCCTCCCTCCCTCTCTCTCAATCTCTCTCTCTCTCTCTCTCTCTCTCTCTCTCTCTCTCTCTCCTCTCTTGACAATCAGTGCTCTCTCCCCTCCATAGCACCCATGATTCTTTTCTCCTCTAAATCACATCTCTGTAATTCCTGCCTTCCATGACATGGCCTCTTTTCTTCTTCTAGTTGTACAGCTTGTGCTCTTAGTTCTGGATTGATTTCCTGAGTATTCAGAATGATTTGATATTTGTCTAGCTGTGTTTGAGGGTTGAGGTGAGCATAGTGTCCTCCTATTACTTTACTATCTTAACTCCACCCCAAAGTTGATACATTTAGCTAGATCACCAAGAAAAAAAAAATGGCTCTAATAAAATAAGAAATGAAAGAAGTTACAACTGATACCACAGAAATACAAAGGTTTATGAAAGATTAGTATGAACAATTGTATGCCAACAAATTGGACAATCTGGAGGAAATGGATAAATACCTAGTAACACACATTCTTCCAAGACTGAAATCATGAAGAAATAGAAAATGTAAATAGAGGGGTGCCTGGGTTGTTCAGTCAGTTAAGTGTCTGACTTCAGCTCAGGTCACGATCTCGCAGACCGTGAGTTCAAGCCCCGCGTTGGGTTCTGTGCTGACAGCTCAGAGCCTGGAGCCTGTTTCAGATTCTGTGTCTCCCTCTCTCTCTCACCCTCCCCCCGTTCATGTTCTGTCTCTGTCTCAAAAATAAACGTTAAAAAAAGTAAAAAATAAAGAAGAAAGTGTAAATAGATTTATTAATAGAAAACTGAAGTAGTAATCACAAATATCCTAACAAATAAAAGTTCAGGACCAGATACCTTCACTTTTATTCTACCAGATATTCAAAGAGATTTAATGTCCATCTTCCCAAACTCTTCCAAAAACTGAAGAGGAACAAAAGCTTCCATACTGGTTTTATGAGTCCAGCATTACCTTAGTGCCTAAACTGCACTAGGAAACAGCAAAAATACAGGTCAATATTAATAATTTATAGATGCAAAAATCTTATTCATGATAAGACCTCACCAAAGTGAGTGTAATGGAAACATACCTCAATATAATAAATTACATTTACAGCAAGCCCACATCTGATACCACGTGGAATAGTAAAAGCTGAAAATTTCCTTTATGATCAGGAATAAGACAAGGATGGTCACTTTTGCCACTTTTGTTCAATGTAGTATTGGAAGTCTAAGCCACCGCAATTAGGTAAGAAAAATAAAGCCATCTAAATCAGGAAGGGGGAATTAAATTTGCCACTATTTGCAGATGATGTTTCACCAAGGATGTGAAAAACCTATACATGGAAAACTATAAGACACCGATGGAATAAACTGAAGAAGACACAAATAAATGGAAAGATATTCCATGCTGATGGATTAGATGAATTAACATTTTTCAAAATGTCCATACAACCTAAAGGAATCTACAACTTGAGTACAATCCTTATCAAAGTTCCAGTGGCATTTTCCACAGAACTAGAATAAATAATTATAAAAATCTATGGAATCACAAAATACCCTGAATAGACAAAGTGATGTTGAGAAAGAACAAATTTGGAGGTATCACGCTTCCTGATTTCAAACTATAATACAAAGCTATAGTAATCAAAATAACATGGGGTTGCCATACAAGCTGACACATAGATCAATAGAACAGAATAGAAAGACCAGAAATAAACTGACACATATATAATAAATTAGGATACAGTATATAATGGGGACACATACATATGGTAAATTAATTTACACCGCAAGACACAAAACTATACAATGGGGAAAGGACAGTCTCCTGAGTGAATGGTGTTGGAAAAACAATAGCCATATGCAAAAGAAGATAATTAGACCAATGCCTTACACACATAAATTAACTTAAAGTGTATTAAAGACTTCAATGTAAAATCTGGATCCATAAAATTCCTACAAAAAATCACAGGCTGTAAACTCATTGAAATTGGTATTGATGATTTTTTTTTTTTAGATCAGAGTCTGAAGACAAGGAAAACAACAGCAAAAATAAACAAACAGGGCTACCCCAAACTCCAAAGTTCCACATAGCAAAGGAAACCATAGACAAAATGAAAAGGTGACCTATTGAAGTAGAGAAGATACTTTCCCCGCTAATATAAGGGGTTAACATCTCAAGTATATAAAGAACTAATCCAGATCAACAACAAGTCAAGCAACTGGATTTAAAACAACAAAAAACATGCAGTATCTGAATAGACATTTTTCCAAAGAAGACATACAAAAGGCCAACTGGTACATAAAAGTATTTCAAAATCATTAATTATGAGCGAAATGCCAATCAAAACCACAGTGAAACATTACTTGACACTTGCCAAAATAGATATCAAAAAGACAAGAAAAAACAAGAGTTGGAGAGGATGTGGCAAAAGGGAATCCTTATACTCTGTTGGCAAGACATTGTAAATTGGCACAGTCACTATGGAAAACGGCATGGAGGTCTCTCAAAAAAATCAAAAAACATTCTACCAAATGATCCAGCAACTGCCCTTTTGGGTATTTATCCAAAGAATACAAATATACTAATTCAAAAAGATAACTGCACCCTTATGTTCATTGCAGTTTATTTACACTGGCCAAGATACAGAAACCACGTAAGTGTCCATCAACAGACGGATGGATAAAGAAAATGTAGTATATGTATACACAATGGAATATTACTCAGCCATAAAGATGAATGAAAACATGCCATTTGTGACAACATGAATGCATCTTTAGGATATTATGCTAAATGAAATGTCAGATAAAGAGAATTACCATATGATTTCATACAAATGTGAAATCTAAAAAAACAAAATAAACTCATAGATACAGAGAACAGATTGGTGGGAAAGGGGGAACGGGGGGAAAGGGAGTTGGGAAATGAGTAAAATGGGTTAAGGGCTCAATTGTATAATTATAGATGGTAAGTAGAATTATGTTGGTGATCACTTTGTAATCTATACAAATATCAAACTATGTGATACATGTGAAATTTATGTTCTCTACCAATTTTACCTAAAAAAGTGACACCTCTCATTTATTAATTTCTACTTTAATTTCCAATAAATACACCTTATCTCTCTCTTCTGTATATTTTATCCAATAAGTAAATAGTGGCCCCATGAATTTGAGTGTTGTGAATATGAGTTATGACCAACTCTCCATATGCAGTTCAGATTACTTTTCTGAGCTCTACCTTCACAGATCAAACTCACTGCAGACATGCATCTAGATCTTGTTGAAGAGCTTTTTTCTCCATATAAGTTTAATTACTGCGTTTCATATTTTCAGGTCTGAATGTTGTAAATGCTATTTCGACAAAGTCTGATAATATTAGACATTTTTCCGTGATTAAGTGGCTATGCTTATCTACAGAAAGGTCAATCGAGGTGAACGGACTTAGGAAATTGGCAGCTTAGACAACGTCGTCACTGCATAGTGTGCTAATGCGGCTGCTTTCAAAGTCATATGGTCTAATGATGTCACCAAGACTTCTGATTATATCATTCATAGAGAGTTATAAAATCAAGTATAATATTAATAGATTTAAGGACGAACCTCCCAAAGGAGGTATTTAATGCTGCAAAATAACTTTGACATATAATTCTCCTTTCCTGTTATGTTATGATACATACATAAATTTGAAAAATGTTCATGTTTAATAATTCCTAATTACGGAGTATTTTATGAATGGGTTAAAATCGTAGATATTCTTCCATCTGTTAAAAAATCATTCTATGTAAAGTAAAATTTCATTCCTGTTATCTCATGATGTTTTTTCACTGCCTGCAAGGTTATCATTACTGTGATCAACTCATTCAGAAATGAGACATCTGATCCTCAAGAATCTGTCCGCTATGGAGAGAATACATTGGTGTGTAATTGGGTATTTGTGTGTGTTGTGAAGGTGGGAGATAAAGACAACTGGAAAGATCCCTTTGTGTGGACTGAAACTCCTTTTACAAGTAACGAATTTTGCAACTAGATGCATATTTGATTTGAAAATCAAATATGAATAGTTTTGGTGGGAAAGAATGGTCACATTGTTGAAAAGCATAGTTTATTTTAAGCATACATATGTATGCAAATATATTCATATATACATATGTACTTCTCTTTCTGTTGTGGTATGTGAACTACCTATAGGGTCAGGGCTTTTAAGTAAGATGCTTTCCTGCTATATAGTCAGTAGTTTCTCAAACCTGATACATGTGTTCACCTATCAATCTGGGAAAAACAGCAGTCAGTATTTTCCAAGAGTGTTTTTGATTTTTAAAGAAACTTCTTTCAAGTATGCATTCTCTTAATTCATAGATAGATAGAATACCTTTTCATTCTCAGTGAAATACTGAATTTATAGAAGGGCTTAGAAGGTCACGGGAGGTCAGATTTAATGGTCTCCTTTATTATATAGAAGGGAATGGGTGAGGACGTTCAGGACACATTGGTTCTTATTCACATTCTAATTTTATCTTAAAATTCCATGAAATCTGTGCTCATTACTGAGCATTCTCATTGCTCTAAAGAGGACAGTGTTTGAAGGGGAAACCTGCTCTACAAAGATGCCCTAACATTTCTACATAATTCATCTCTGCACCTGGAGTGATAGATCACTTTTTTAAACAGTGTCCACAGAACATAATCTGAGAAGCTCTCTTGGGGTTTGCATTAATAGGATGTGGCCTCCATACCTAGAGGTTACTGGTCTGTTGTGTAGTAGTTAATAGCTAAGTGTAGAATGCTTATTTAATTTTTCAATTTAAATGCCTAGATAATGCTGGGGGCAGTGCAGATATATAAACAACTTGTTCTTGGCCTTAAGAGGTGTTATTATTGCTTGGGATGAGCAATTATTCAAGATTTCCCCTGGAGAAGTGCAATGTGACAGATGACACACAGGCTCTATTTAGAAGCAGGCTGCCAGATGGTCAGAACCTGCATGGTGGAATGAGGACAATATGAAGAGACCTGGGGCAAAACAGTTTTTCTGTAGCAATCTGGTAGCAGACGCATTTGGAAATCTGAGGGACTAGTTCTCAAGGTTTTGGCGGGAGGGGGGTGGGGGTGGGGGGACAAGTTCCATAGAAGTACATGAAAATTAGCTCAATAGTAATGGAAACTAGACCAATTTCACAATTCGGTGGTTTCCTGATTATCGTCTTCTATGGCCCAATGGGTTGGCTCTCTTTACTTCATCATGATACAGTATTGAAGTTACGGTCAAATTTTCAATTTGCTTTAAAACAGTTAATTGTTAGTCTAGAGCCACAGGCAAGAAAAGGAGTTGCATATTGCTCGGGCCACAGTTTCAGCAGGTTTTTCAGCAGGTTTTTCAGCTGCCCCTGTTACCAAAATATTTTGTGCTTTTCACAGTTTCCATGTGTGGTCTGCAGTTTACGGTGCTCAGGACCACCTTTCTTTGTCCAACCAGTATATCATTGGTGGATGAATGCACAAAGGAGTATGACCTACTGAATGTTCGAGGAAAGGAAAGCAATGTTCTCTGCCAGTCTCCTTTTTGTGTTATATGGGAGAAGCAGATTATAATGTTGGGAAAACAGTCATTCAAGGGAAGCATCAGAGACTACCCATCCCAGCAAGTGTATACAATTCACTTCAAGCATAATACGTCTGGCATTTTAAATGTAAGGAATGTTCATTTGCTAGATTATAGCACTAACCTTTATTTAGACCTTTAAGTTAAATGTATTTTAATATAATTCAAATATAATAAAATGCACTTGTGTCAATGCCATGCTATTGGAGGGGCTCGGAACAAGTCTCCCTGAAATATTTTGCTTTGGTATGAAACTCACATTGACCTAAAAGCAAACAAAACTCAGCAGATTTAGGAAAAGTTCTCTACCTCTCCCCTCAACTACCCAAGTTGACACTGGAAAGGGGACCTGTACCCAGAAGAGAGCTTTTACCAGAGATTCTTTTCTATCTAAGAAACTTACCTGTATAGCAGGATAAACGTTTACTTTTCAACCTCCTCTCACCTACCTGAGAATGGCCTTCCACCCTTTTGTATCCCAGACCCCAACCCCTTTTCTTAGCTCAAGATGTTACCTAAGCTTCATTTACCTAGTTGCCCTGTGGGTTTCATATTTCATATGTCCCTGTATGTATGTAATTTGTTTTTCTGTTAATCTGCCTATGTCAACTTAATCATTAAGCCAGCTACAAACCTAAGAAGAAGGAAGGAGAAATTTTTCTGGCCCTGCACTGTTTTTATAACTACCCACTTTCAAGATTTAAAACAAAACTATAGTAAAGTATCTGCTGACCTTTAAATTCTTGTTCAAAATAGTTTTGGCTATTCTAGGAAAATTGCGTTTCCAATAAATTGTAAAGTTTGCCTATAAAGTTTAGAAAAAAAATTTTTCTGGGTTTTGAGTGGTACTAAAATGAAGCTATGTCTTCCAATCTATACAGTTAGTTCAATAATCTGCTTACTTAAGTTTTATTTTTAAAGAAACAATTTACAGCAGTATTTTGCTAAATTCATTCCTAGGAATTGTTGGTTTTGATACTATTGTAAATGCTACATTTAAATTTCATTTCAATCTAATTTATATTCAAATATTTTGTTCATGGTATTGAAAAATAAAATTCCTCTTGACATATTAACCTTGTATTTTGAAACTTGTCAAGATCAGTGTTTTACAATATTATATACATTTAGATTTATTTCGTATTTTTTTATTTTTTATTATCATTTTTTATGTTTGTTTATTTTGAAGAGAGACACAGAGCATGAGCAGGAGAGGGGCAGAGAGAGAGGGAGACACAGAAACTGAAGCAAGCTCCAGGCTCTGAGCTGTCGGTGCAGAGCCTGATGCGGAGCTCTAACTCAGGAACTGCAAGATCATGACTTAAGCAGAAATTGGATGCTCAATGGACAAAGCCACCCAGGTGCCCCTATGTCAGGTTGCTTTAAAAACAAAGATTCTTATAGTTTGGAGATAGTTTTAAAGGGGTACATTTTTGCCCTGTTGCAAATCTTAGCGTAAAAAGTGTGGTATTTCACTATTAAATATGATATTAGCTCTAGGTGTTTCACAAATGACTTATGAATTTGAAAATAATGTTTCTTCTATTCCTAATTAAGGGATTTTTAAAAATCATAAATAGCTTTTGAGTATTGCAAATGTTTTCTTTGTGTCTATTGAAATGACCATAGAAGTTATATTTCTGTTGATAATATAGTGAATCCTTTCTTTGTAAACATTGAAAAAATATTGCATCCCTAGGTATAAAATTCAACTTAATTCTATATTGTCACATATAATGTGAATGTTTTAGTTTTTTTTTTTGTATCTGTGCTAAAAAGCAGTATTTGTAATTTTCTTGTAATGTCTATGTCAGATTTGGATATCAGAGATAAACTGGCCTCAAAAATGAGCTGGTAGATATTCTCTCCTCATTTAGAATTTATAAAATCTGTCAATATATTTTCTTTATAGAGAAGGTTTATGGGTAAAAATTAAATATCCTTAATAAATAGATAAAAGGTTAATCAGATATTTCATTAAAAAAATAAAGTTTATTCATTTTGAGAGAGACAGAGAGCAGGTGAGGAGCAGAGAGAGAGAGAGAGAGAGAGAGAGAGGAGAGGGAATCTCAAGCAGGCTCTGCACTGTTAGCACAGAGTCTGACATGGGGCTCAAACTCAAGAACAATGAGATCATGACCTGAGCTGAAAGCGAGTTGGACATTCAACCAACTGAGCCACCCAGGTGTCCCTCCATTTCTTTTTAATCTGTTTTGGTACATTATTTTTCTAAAGTTTATGAAATTGTTTCTCAAATTTTATAAATGTGCCTATTAAATATAAGTTGTCCAATTTATTGATTTAGAGTTGTTTATAAATTCTCATTATTCCTCTTTTGATGTCTGAAGTGTCTGTAATGATGTCCTCTCATCCATTCCTGCTATTGGTTGAGAGACAGAAAGAACTTGTTTACCTAATAGTCTTGTAAGAATTTTGCCAACTTTGTTTTTCAAATAACTTTTGCTTTTGTTTTCTCCTTTTTAGAAATATTTTCTACTTCTATTCCATTCGACTGATTTTATCATTTTTTTGTATTTACTATGGATTAAATTGTTCTTTTAAAATTTTTCTTAGTGTAGAAACATCTATCATTGCTTTTCTTAAATGTTTCCTTTTTCCAATATAGGAATTTGGTGGTAAAAAATTTCCCTGTAAGCAATGTTTAACCTTGTCTCACAAATTCAGATAGGCTGTATTTTCATTATTCAACTTGAAATACTATATAATTTCTCTGGTTATTTTTATTTCATTTTTTGAGGGATGTGGGTAGAGTGCACACATGCATGCAGGCACATGAGTGAGCCAGGAAGGGGCAGAGGGAGAGGGCGAGAGAGAATCTTAGGCAGGCTCCATGCCTGGTGTGGAAGCCCCACTCAGGGCTCCATCTCAGGATTGTGAGGTCATGACATGAGATAAAATCCATAGTCTGAGGCTTAACCAGCTGGGGCACCCAGGGGCCCCCTGGTGCTTTAGTTTTTGATTCATTGTTTGTATGTGTGTGTGTGTTAATATCAAATATTTAATGATTAACCAGATATATTGGAGTTATTGATATGCAATTTAACTAAATTGTGATTAGAGTATAGGCTCTGTTATATGTCAATCATTTAAAGCTTAATAAGTTTTATTATTTGGCCCAAAACTGGTCTATCTTGGTGAATGTTAGTCTGCACTATAAAAAAAAAAAAGTATATTCTGTAGTGGTTTTTTGTATTGTTCTGTAAACAAAAATTTGACCAGTGTTGTTGATAGCTCTTCTCATACCTTGTATATTTTTACTGAAAATCATTTATTCTGTTTTATCAGTTACTGAAAAAAACATTTTTATAAACTTCACCCATCATCGTGGACCTGTTTTATCTCTTAATTCTGTCCATTTTGCTTTTGGAAATATTAAATGTTGAAACATTCTTTTTAAGGCACATACTTAATATTTTTATGTTAAAATTGAGAAAAAAAGTATGCACAGAATATCTCATGAAATATTACCTTAGAATTAAGAACACTTCAGATGTGTTAAGTCTATTTGGCCTGTGTCAGGTTTCTAAAGTAATTATTGATTTGGAGGCTACCTATTTTGAAAATATAGTAAAACGCATTTTCATATTCAGAGAATTTTGTTGCTTAATTCATATTTTCTTGATTGTAAAAGGTGTTAAAAAGGTTTTTTTTATCAAAGAAAATAATCTAGCCATTATGGTTGCTCTCAATATAACAAAATCCTTCCTTGGAAAGTAACTTGATGGTATTAATCAATTTCAACTCTGTCACTTTCTATGTGCATGATCTTGACCTCATTTATTTGTACTTCAGATTCCTGTTCTATAAGTTTGGCTTGTTGAGATAATTGAATGAGTTCAACCATGTAAATGTATTTTTAAAAATGGCAGTTACATATTAAGATCCCATACCTAAGGAATGATCATTAGTTTTATAAATGTAATGATTACTGTTTTATACTATTTTGTTTAGGTCTGTTAGATAAAAATAGACACAGTTTTCTTTTAATGTTTATCTACTTTGAAAAAGAGAGAGAATGAGCACACAAGTAGGGGGAGGGGCGGAGGGAGGAGGAGAGAGAGAATCCCAAGCAGGCTCCATGCTGTCAACCCAGAGGCCAATGTGGGGCTCGAACCCATGAACCACAAGATCATGACCTGTGCCAAAATCAAGAGTCTGTCCCTTAACCAACTGAGCCACCCAGGTGCTCCTAGAGATAGGTGATTTTTTTAAGTTTAAAAATTTTTTAACATTTATTTGAGAAAGAGAGAGTGCAAACAGAGAAAGGGGAAGTGAGGTGGCAGGGGTAGGGGGTGGGTGGGGGATGAGGGTGGTGGGAAGAGAGGATCCCAAGCAGGCTCTGTGAAATTAGCACAGAGCTGAATGCAGGACTCAAACCATGAACTGTGAGATCATGACCTGAGCCGAAATCAAGAGTCAGATACTTAACCAACTGAGCCACCCAGGTGCCCCTAGATGCAGGTATTTTATTGAGATGGTATGATTTAATTAAAAAAAAAAATAAAGAAAAGAAAAACCTCATTCCATTGTAGAGTATCTCAACTGATGCATATTTATAAAAACTGATGTTCTTTGATAATATTAAGGCTAATATTTTACATGACAAACACGACAAATATTTTACATGACAATTAGATCTAAGTAATATCAGTAGACAACACTTCTAGTAATACCATTCACTTGAAGCAGGCTAAAGGTATAGCTTTAAAAATATACTTTCATATTTTAGCCACCAATTCCTTTCTTGGACAGTCTGGGCGTAAGTGTTTATAGGTTCTTCTTTAATGCTTGGCTGTAAAGTTTAAAAAGAAATTGCCCAATGGGTAGAAGCCCAAGAATTTACTAAGTAATTAGAGTTGATAATCAACATAAATCAAAGATCCTGCCTAATTGATGTTTGCATTACTTTCTGCTTAGTTTTATATTAAGACTTACTTAAAATGGAGTCTTAATTA
The DNA here is from genome assembly GCF_016509475.1 of Prionailurus bengalensis. NCBI lineage: Eukaryota > Metazoa > Chordata > Mammalia > Carnivora > Felidae > Prionailurus > Prionailurus bengalensis. The sequence goes on from NC_057343.1 coordinate 217,115,646, forward strand.
CTGATAGATAAAATGATGGAGATACTATTGTAAATATACTATCTGTCAAGGTTATCTGTATACCTGTTATCTCCTTATTTATCCATCTGGATATATTGATTCTGTTTCTATTTTTCTATCACCTATCTAACTATCTATGAGAGAGAGATCAGTATACTCATGCATATATATGTATATATAAAGGGAGAAGTTTACCTAGAGATTGTATATTTAGAGATAGATAATCTCTATAAATCTAGAGAGCATATCTATATCACAGTATCTATATCTGGAGGGAAAGGTTTATATTTATTCTCCTATTTATTCATGGGGGTGAGGCAGAGAGGGAGATACAGACAGAAAAAATGTATTAGTAGTTCCTGAACTTGTTCTCAGATAGCGATACATGAAGAAAACAAAATTGTTATATCTACTCTGTAGAATACACACCATTCATCTAGTTTCAGTGACCTGATTTACAATCCAAATGTCATGACAAATATAGTCTCTCTTGAACTTTGTGGAGAATCTCAACCTTGTGAGTAAGAGCAAATAACAGAAAATATAACCTTTAATAGATCCTTTGGGAGCATTATTTAATTCTGTTATTGGCAAATCTTTATTTCTAGTGATAATTACAAATAAGACAAAATAAAATTAGCTATCTTAATGTCTTTTGAGAGTCATTTCCTTCTCTATCCAACTTTTTCGTAATCATATTAATACCAAAAAAATGGAGAAAAGAAAAATATCAACTGGAAAAAAAGATTGGATTCAGAAAAGATTTGTAAAAAATATGCTGCAAGTTAAGCCTAAATCCAATGTTTCCTTTATTTAAGGGTTCCACAAATAAATTTTGGGAAGAAATTTTGGAAAACAGAATTTTGAAATCTTAGCTATGTGGGAAGATTCATGTAGAGTGAACTGAAGCTTCATGTTAAGTAGGGTGACTAGAGTAAGGAAAATATGTCCTGTTTCAGTAATCTATAAACATTCTGCCCGTGTCATTATGAGATTATTGACAACATTCTTTTGGGAAACATATGGTTTACTGAGTTATAACAATATTAATACCACCTGTGTCCCTAATTAGAGCACTTCAATTTAGTTACTCTTAAGTATCAAAATCATGTTCAATACTCATTACCAGGGCTAAGTTAATCACATAATAATGAGTAATACCAAGATGTCAAAATCACTTAGAATTACTGAGGCTAATTGCACATTAAAAGGATATAATATACACACCATGGCCCACTAAAGCACAATTAGGTACATTTTACTACTTTTCCCCATAATGTATCCCCAGTTCCAGGCCCAATGCCTGGAATCCCCTAGGCACATGGCAAGTATTAAAAAAAAAAAAATACTTGTATATAAATAAATGACTGAATGTAGCAGGAACTTTCCCATATGCAAAAAGCAATGTAGTCAGAGAACCACTGAACAAGACAGGTGGGAAATTAAAGAACATACTGAATTCATATTTCAGAAAAAATAAGCTATTTACTTCTGCTCCTAGGTTTTTTGCAATTTTGTTGGAAAGAACAAATCCACTTAATCCAGCATAGACACTAAAGGCAATGAATGACCCCTACATTGCTGAGTGATTCTGAGGTATAGAAATCCGAGTACTCCTCAACCCTGTGCACGAGAATCACCCAGAAAGGAGTAGAAATGAGAACACCATTGCCAGTTCTTCATCCCCACATCATTTGATTATTTATTTTTGGGTGTGTCTCAGACATGAGGATTTTTAAAAGTACCTCACCTCAGATTATTTAGCAATGTAGGTAGGGTGAGAAGTAAGAGCCAGATGGAGAAAGAATTTCTAACCAGTAGAGGGAATAGTATAAACCAAAAAATACAAACATGAACTATTAGAAGTAGTGAGGTATCATGGTGCTGGAGGGACACAGTATTTGGAGATGAAGCTGAGAAAGAAATGCATAAAGGAATTTGTATTAAGCTGTTAGAGGCTACGGTCTTACTGTAGAAAATAGGTAGGGATGTGCGGATTTCCAGTAGAGGAATGGCAGAGTCATTAGGTTGAACTTCTTACAGAGATGTGGCTATATCCAAAGAGAATCATTCAGGATTCTTATAAGAGATGATGAGAACTTGAATAAGAATAAAGAAGGTGATAAAAGGATACAAATACATGTGTATCTATTTGTGTTTTTATTAAGTTGATAAATTCAATTTGGAGGAGCTGGTTTCTAATTTGAATAAATGATAATATAAACAGCTAATGCTATTTCCTAATATTAATGCTAATTTGCTAATGTAAAATCTCGGAGGCAATAAATGGTCAAGCTCCAGTGTTTATAAATCCAAAGCGTAGGTTGACATTATCTTATTTTAATGTTTATTTTTGAGACAGAGAAAGAGAGAGTGGGAGAGAGGCAGAGAGAGAGAGAATCCCAAGCAGGCTCCATGCCACGGGCACAGAGCCCAATGTGGAGCTTGAACTCACAAACCAGGAGATTGTGACCTGAGCTGAAATCAAGAGTTAGACACCTAACTGACTAAGCCACCCAGACACCTGACCATTATCTTTTTTTACTTTAAAAAATTATCTCCTTTAGTTAAGGAAAGTAAGGTGGGAACAATATAGAAGAAAGAAGCAATCACAGGTACATTAATTTTCCATGCTGCATAGCAACTTAACACACACTTAGTGGCTTAAAGAAAAATATTACTTCACAGTTCATATGCAGAAGTCTCTGCTCCAAGTTGGCAGGATTGGGTCTGGCATGGCCAAAAATTAAGGTGTACTCAGTTGGGCTCTTATCTAAAAGATCTGAGAAAGAATCAGATTCCAAGTTCATTCCTCCTGTTGATGTAGATCGGTTTCTTGTGACTGTATGCTTCAGGTCCCTGTTTCCTTGCCATCAGCTAGAAGCCCCTCTCTGCTCTGTTGCTTCCTGGGTTCTTTTTTCATGTGTCTTTCCTCCTCCCACCACCCATATAGAAGCTAGCAATGTGTGCCAACTGCTTCTTGTGCTTCAAATCTGTTTGACACCTGCTACTTCATCTCTGACTTCTTTTTCTGCTACCAAATAGAGAACAGTCTCTTCTTTCAAGGACCCATTAGACCAGGCCAACATAATCTATATTTTAAGATTGGCTTTAGAAGTTAATTACATTTGCAAAATCTCATCATAGTAGGAGATTTGTATTTAGTTGAATAACCAGGGGGCAAGAATCTTGGGGGTGGGTGGAGACTATTTATAAAATTATGTCCAGCAGAGGAAGATACAATTATATATACAGACATACACACAGAGTGAAGGTTCATCAGCTTTTGGCCAGTGATAAAAATTATTAGAGTAAATAAATTTGCATAAGAGGATATTCAGAAAATTAGAAGAGAGGCCTGAGCCAACTTATGGGTAATAAAGTCAGGGAAGGAGGAAGAGAAAATTCAAGGCAAAATAGCTGATCAAGGAGAGCATGTTTATCTCCTCTCTGGAAGCAAAGGTGGAAAACAATTTTTAAAGGTTAAATCAATTTTCTATGTGAAATGATGAGAAGAGATTAAATAAGATTTCACAAACAAATGCTGGATTTGGCCATTAATTATCCAAGTGATAGCTGGGTGTAAAAGACATAATGAAATTCACAAGTTGAACATCAGAAAGTCAAGAACATAGAAGTGACAGGATCAGAAGTGGATTGATTTTTGACAAACTTGGATGAGAAGACAGTCTAAGAGCAGCATTTAGAAAACATTTAGGACAAAGAAAAAAATCTATTAATTTTTAAGTTTTATTATAAAAGATTTGAAAATATTTGTGAGGGGAATTATTGATAGAACAAGTTCTTGGAGGAAATGTGAGAAAAGATGTGCAACACCAATACTGAGTCTAATCTCAAATGAGGGCCTGATTTTATGCACTGTATTAGCATTTCTCCCTTTTGAGTGATTCTTTAAGAAGTCTAAAGACTCCATCATCCCCCATTCACCCAGTTCTAGGCAATCAAAACAGATTCCCTTAGTGCATTAATTGTTTGGGGAAAAAAAGGAAACATAACAAGTTATACCAAATTGGGAGTCAAATCTGTCATAACTTAAAAGTGGTTGGGGCACCTGGGTGGCTCAGTTGGTTAAATGTCTGACTTCAGCTCAACTCATGCTCTCTCAGTTTGTGGGTTCAAGCCCCACATGGGCTGGGTGTTGACCCTCAGAGCCTGGAGTCTGTTTCAGATTCTGTATCTCCCTCTCTCTCTGCCCCTCTCCACGTTCTCTGTCTCTCTCTTTCAGAAATAAACATTTTTTTTTAAGTGGTAAATAATGTGGCACCTGGGTGGCTCAGTCGGTTCAGTGTCTAACTTCTGCTTGGGTTATTATCTCATGGTTCATGAGTTTGAGACCCACATCAGACTCTGCACTGACAGTTCAGAGGCTGCCTCGGATTCTCACTCTTCCCCTCCCTCTCTCTTTCTCAAAATAAACAAACTTTACAAATGGTAAATACTGGACATATCTAAATAAGGTATTTCAAAAGTTATAAAGTTTAACATGATAATTTTAATGGGGTGCCTAGATGTCTCAGTCAGTTGGGCATCTGACTCTTGACTATGGCCCAGGTCATAATCTTAGTTTGTGAGTTCAAGCCCCGTTTCAGGCACCACACGGTCAGTGCAGAGCCTGCTTAAGATTCTTTCTCTCTCTTCTCTCTGTCCCTCCCCAACTTGTTCTCTCCCTCTCCCTCTTCCTCCCTCCCTTCACCCATTCTCTCTCTGCTCCTCCCCCACTTGTGCATGCTCTCTCTTTCAAAGTAAATAAATAAATTGAATAAGAACACGGTAATTTTCAGAAGCTCTAGAAATGGAATTGTTGGAACGCTAAAGGAGAAAAAAAAACATGTTACTTTTCATCTTGTGTTGTTAGGTCACTCTTTTATGAAAATGTTTATATGAATTTTTACAAATAGAAAAATAACTCAAAAATTTGATAGAAAAGCATTAAGCTATATGCACACCACTGAGTTCTTTGAAAAATTATTTGAATGAGTATATTATTTTCTTATGTTAGTAATATAATTATCTCTGTGGTAAATTTGAGTTACCATGTTCTCAGCAGGCCATCTTTGCTGCAACTCTTATCACTGGGCATTGAAACACAATGAGGTATCCCAGTAATATATCTCTATTTTCATATAATTTCCCCTCCCTAGTGCAAATTAATAGCAGCAAATATATTTTCTCATAAGAGTGAATCACTGCTGCTCACTTATGATGGAAGAACTTAAAATGTGACAAGGAGGTAGCCATAGCTCGAGGTTAAGCGAAACTCTGTTTCTTGGTAGGAGCACTCTCTCTCTTGGGAACCACAATCTTTAGTTCACGAGAACCTAAAGTTACAAGCATGGGAAGTACAAATTGTCCATGTGAGTTAATGGAAATTACAGTGGGAGGACCAACTCCTACTTCAGCCTTAAGTTCCCAAATTCTTGTGCTCACAGAGCTACATGAAGGCTGTCAGTTCAAAGTTCATGTGTCATCTTAAGGACAGCAGTCCAACCTGTGGTTTCTTCATAATCCTTGGTTGTATTTTAAGATCATTCCAAAGTTCTATTAAGCTTTCAGCTTCCAGACAATATACAGGGCCAGAGGAATTCATAGACATGTGCCATTGGCGTACCTCATTTACCCTTGGTCTGAGATAGTATCAGGCAGGATGCTATGATGTTAGTCAAATGCTTGGAGTCCTAAGTTGGTGGTGTTGGCTAAGGCTCTGTCTTGGTCTGTGACTGGCAGGTCTAACATACAATAGAAGTCTTATGTATTGACTCCATCTCTGTCACCATATCTCATCCATTTCAAGTGCTTATTGTGCATCCACTAGGGTGACTGAAGGCAGGAAATAACTGATCTCCACTAAGAAAGACCACCTATGTAATTTTCCCAACCAGTTGCCCATCTGACTGTGGTCATTGCCTTTGGAAGCAATAACTGAGTGACATCCCCAGACCTTCTCCATGGCTGTCCCAAATGCACGATTTCCATTTTACCATGGATTGGTGGTATTTTCAATCAGTGTGACAGACTCACCGGGTCTGACTATACAGTTCACGTGTACCTGTGGCCACATAGTCAGTTGCAGCTGTACTGTCGTGTTTAGTATTTACTATGGCATTTAGTAGTCTTGAAGCTACTTTCAGATAGTAATTCGCAATTGCAGATGGCAGGACCTAACTCTGGAACCCTAGGTGCCTAGAGTTGCCACTGTAACTCTCACATTAACACTTGTAAGAAACTCTACACTGCACTCCTATTTAACACGGGTATTTCCAGCTCCATGGGATTGGATAATTCAAGTGATCCAATAGATAAGACCATGTATGCTGAAGCCTGAACATGCTACAGATCCTTTGTTCTGGCCCTATAGTTAACTGAGACACCAAATCACTTGATGAATGGGCCCAATCTCTATTCTAAAATGTGCTATTGGCTCTCTCAAATTTAAGAGAACTGTAAATAAAGAGGCTTTTAAGTGCCTTTTGTTTATAGTTTTGTGTTTATTTGTTAGTTTTGGTAAAAGATATGAAGTACTATGTCTTTACCTTGGATATTTCCGCATGCCCCACATAACCTCCCACCAAAAATCACCCAAGGTAACAGCCATCTTTGTATACTTTGTCTCCCAAGTTCTCACATACATGTATTTTATAAAGGCATCCAGGCTACCATGTGTTATCAGGTCCAATTCATATCACATCATCAACAGAATGGACTCATGACTATCTGTGGATGTCTATATAATCAAAGTCCACTTGTGCCATGGAGAGCAATGTGTCCCTAGGACATGGTCATAAATATAAATTACTGTCCATAGCAGATGGTTATGAAATACTCCTGTTTTCCCTTCTCAAAAGGGATTTGAGAGAACATATTTGCAAATCATCATCGGTATACCATGTGCTAGTAGGTGTACTGAACCTGTCTATTTAATCATACTACCTACACCAGAACAACAGTTCTTGTGCTTATGGTTTGTTTACATTTATAGTAGCCAGATAGCTCCAGAATTCATTTAATAGCATTCCCTATATTTAAGTGTTTGAGATATTTTTTAAGTTGGCTCTACCAAATACTGTATCATAATTCCCATTGTTTATTGAGCCTTAGTAACCGAGGCACTTCAGCAAGCCAAGGATTTGTAATACTCCATTTATTACCAGCAATGCAGTCATTTCTACCACTTGTGCAACAAATTATCTGATTCCAACTTTCAGGATCTACTTCCTAAGACCTATTTTGTTTCCAACTCTTTTGATTTGGGTTTTCCTGTAAGCAGACATGGGTCAACAAAGATTTGAGGTCAGTTTATTTCTTTAGGAGCTTCCCCAACAAAACACTGGTAGGAGAGTGGGGAAGGGACAATGGGGAGGGGAAAAACAAAGCAATAAAGTGCGATTAAACCAGTTACCATGTATACCTGGAGGGCAGTATCTCTGAGGTATTCTGGGAACAATCTAGACATGCCTCAGTTATTTTTACTATGGGGTAAGAATTATGTGGTATTTATGCTCTAGCACTCTGGCTTGCCCTGAACTTGGACCAGTGCTCTCCTTAGCCCAGAAAAACACCTTTAAGCAAAGACCACAGGTATATTCCATATGAAACCTTCATTCTGTAAAAGCATGGACCTCATGCTGTTAGTTTATACTACTAACACAGAATATAGGAGTTTGTTCAGAGACTGATCAAGGTTTAAGATTTGTGGGAGAAAAAAAATACCATTTGTATAAAAAAGAAAATGAAAGGCAGAAAGAATTGGAAAATTAGGGAAAGAGATTAAGTGATTAGATGGTATGATGTGGATGAAAGGACAGGAGTAGTAGAATGAATAGAGTTTATAAATAGAGTTACTATCTAAGTCAAATTGAAAAATAGGTACTTCGGGGTCCCAAGTTAACTTGACACACTAGCTTTACACAGGTCTACAAATAGCATTAGGAAATTGATAGAGACGCACAACCTAACTTGTATAATGATCATCATTGTTACTCATGAGATGGCTGAGGAAGCCATACACACTGGAGACATCAGGTTCATGCTTAGCAGGCAGAGGCGGATTTCTAAGACCATTAATCGTGTATTTTGGAAGACCATTTTCATTTAATTATTGGTCTAGATTAGTGGGGTTTTTTTGTATCTTTAAATTATTTTGCTTTAAATCAACATTTCAGAAAACACGGTATTTAAAAACAAAAATCCAGGAGGGAAGTAGTCAGATACTAGATTAATAGTGCTAACTTTCATAGAAATGTATGAAATCACCAAAGAAGAGAAGGCTGAGTGAGTCAAAAGGCATGTGCTTATTCTTTTTATCCGTATCCTCAGGCAAGAGGCAATGTTGTAATGCCTTGTATAGCTGTTCCATCATATATCTATTCTATTCTTATATATTTCCAATAAAAGGGAACAAGTGACCTAACCATCACTGGAAGAATTCGATGTGTAGGTCACATAGCAAAAAATATATGAAAATAGACATGAAACTGAAGGAGAAATGGAAACATGTTAGGCGACTTTAAAAAGTTCATTTAGACAATTGCATAGGATATGGGCCTACCAGAGTGAATGCATTTAAAACGATACAGAATTAGCAAAGGTTGTATATGCCGTTAGGAAGGAAAATAAACAAATCCGGAACCCAGAGAGGCATACGAGTTAAAGGAATACATAGTGGCTGGGCAGATATCTTCTAATGGGGAATACACTGAATAGGTAGCCTGGGGTCAGAACACAAATGGCTTTGAAAGTATGCAGCTTAGAATTCACTCTGCAGGAAATGAGGAGTAACGGACTGCTTTTAAATAGAGGAGTGGCATGAATAGAAATAAGAATATTTGGGTTTAAGAGAAGGAGATGGCAAGATGCAAGGAGATCACATGCACATCCCAAGATTATTTGGGAGTGGAATAAACAGAGGAGAGAGGAGTCAGAATGGGATAAGAGAAAATATTTTAGAATAGTTGTTTTGAAACGGCCCTTTCATTATGCTCTTTCAAACTATGAAATTAAGTCCACCAGAAACATCATGAATGTTATCCCATCCCTAGTTTCTATTTCATCTCTGACCCATGTAGCCATGTGAAAATGGATCCTGATTAAAATGTTATTCAGCCAGAGACCCAGCAATACCAGAATGCTAAAATCTTGTTTTGATCCAATATCCCTACTAGACTCCAAAAGGCATATCCCAAGAGGGCAAAAGCCAAGCTTCCTAACTGATCTTAGAACTTACCTGAGGATTCATACCAGTACGTATGACTTTTCAATGTGGAGTAAGTGGAGCAGATAATGTAACTTAAAAGCCTGTCACTGGCCTCTTCCTCCACGAAAGACCCGAAACTTGAGCATCCCTGCATTGGTCGTCACACTAGTATAAGAGGTGTTTAAATATTCACAAAAAAATTTGAAATGTTGATAGATTTTGGGTCCCCATGGTAGATCCCTCAATGCAAAAACTACTTCAATGCAAGCACCTCAAAAGGATAAGACACTTCAGAGAGAATAAAAGGGAATAAGTGACAATTGTAGCTCCTTAAGGAAGAAACAGAATTTTTATTTTAGAAAATTCCACGTATATAGCTCTTTAATAAAAGCTTCTGAAGTTGTTAGAATGTAGTAACTTATTTTAAGTGTTCAGGCACATGCTTATTTGAGTCAATTAGACAGTCATCTTATAAACTATGCCCTGAGTTTGCAAGAGCTTTTATCTGTGAATGATTTGCAAAACATTTAGGAGAACAGCAACTACAAATGTTATTTTAAGATCTCCAAGAAATCTAACTTCTGTATACTGCAACATGCTAACTCAATGGGCACACAGGGCAAAGTCTATCTTGGGTTTAGACATTCTAAACTTGCTAAATTCTCACATACCCTAAGATTTTTATTATATTTGCTTTTGTGTTTCCTGTTTCAGATTTGTATTTGGAAATCACAAGATTAGTGTGCCAAAATAAAGTGTCACTATTTTTTCCTAAAAGTACATAGAAATATTTTTGAGCATTTCATGTGATTAATACACTGGAGATTAGATGTTCGAATATTTGTTCTAGAAAGAGAATAAATTGTCTAAGGATTCTAAGAAATTAAAATTTTCTTTCAATAATATGGACTTTAAAAGTCTGTTGCTTCCCTCTTTCCTAGATCCAGTTTAATCAGACTATTTTATTTTTGCCTGTATGTACATCTTTGTATATGTATGTGTATGTATTCTTCAGAACTCTGATAGCACAGTTAATATTTTTGTCCATGCTATAAGTGGAATTATGACATATATGATGTTATATTGGACACAATATGTTTTTTGTCTTAAAATTTAAACATAAAATAGAAGCTATGGGTAAAGACAGAAACTAAATATGTTTATTTAATTGAAAAGAATTCAGCAAGCTTCTATTAGAAAATTTATATTGTAATATCCCAGGAAATACAAGAAGTTAAACAAAACAGACAAAGCCATCAGCAGTATTTTTTAATATTGTTGCTCAAAACTGATCTAGTTAAAGACAGTAAAATACAGGTGGTCAAAGAAAATTAATTACTAACATGCAATGAAAAGAAGAATTAAAGCAATAAGATTATTAAATGATGGCATTTTGCCCATGGGAAAAATTTGAAGTACTTAATTAAGGAAAAAAAAAATGGCAACTTAAAATGTTGGCAACATATAAATTATATGCTTGAGCGCATTTCATCAATGCAAGTGAGGTATATTTTTTATGTGTAATTCTAGTATGCAGATTAAACTTTATTTGTATCTTACACTATCTAAATAAACCTCCCTTTACTCTCCATTAATGCAAATTGCCTTAAAAAGACATTAGCTTTGACAATTTTAGTTAAAGTGGGTCACACCTGTGTTCAAGGCTCACTGGCTGCACCATTCTTTAGTATGAAGTGGAAGATTCCATAAGTTAATAACAGATAGTTAGTAGAATTGCTGGAGATTGTGATCCAAGACGGTGATTATCCTGTTTTCTGGAAGTCTGTTGGTAAACAGAATATCAACAAAAATAATTTACTCAGGTTTTTCCCCCCAAGGGACTAAAGTAGGAGTTTACGACCACAACCCAAACCAAAATCAAATTCTAAACTAAATATGACAACTTCTGACTTTAATATAATCATAGGCTACTGACATGGTGTAACTACCATTTGTCTAATAAAAAAGTAATTCAGTAACATTTTATTATGTTCACATTTTCTTTTTGAACATTATGTACGTTCCAGGAACCTTTGCCAACTCTTTCCCTAATGCATGAGGTTGAATAACTGACTTTAAAGAGAATAAATTTATGCCAGGAAACTACTAAAATTTTCTGTCCTGATTCCTGATTTATTCATTTTCAATAAAACAGTGCAGTCCCCAAATCCTGGTGTATTTATTCAATCCTCTTAGTTTCTCTGGTTTCTTTTTGCATGCACTCACATTCTCAGGATTAATGACACTACAAACAATGAGATGAAACTAGTTAGCAAATTTCATCTACTAGGCAGGCTAAGGCTATACAGAAGGCTGTATTTTTAATTTTTTTTATTTTTAGGTAAGATGATAAGAGAAGATATCTCTGAAGAGGTTGGAGTTTAAGAGACAGGTTACTAAAGATGAAGAAGGACACAACGGCAAAGTTTTAGAACAGACTTCCTGGCAGCATGAAGAAGAAACGCACAGACCCCAGTGACACAATATGCCTGTTTAAGGAGTAGCAAAATAGACTGTGAGTCTGGAGAAGAGTAACCAAGTAGGAGGGTTAATAGAGGAGAAGCCAGGTTATATAGGGTGTGGTGGACAATGGGAAAGACTTAAACTTTCATGCCCACCCAGTGCGCTGTGAGGTTGGGAGGTTGTCTTAGGAGGAAAACAGCATGATCTAGTTGGGATTTTAAAAGACACCCCTGTTGTGTGAACAACGGATTGTAAGGAAACAGAAGTGGCAGCAGGGAGAAAATTAGGAACTTACTGCTCAGTGTGCATGAGAGCTGCTCTGGTTAGTAAGGGTGCTGGTATAGGGGATGTGGAGAAGGATCTGGATGGAAGATTGTGAAATTCAAAGTGACAAGATTTGCTAATAGACTACATCGAAAAGTGAGAAAAAGACCAACTTCGAGTTTTGAGATGTGAGTGGCTTGAGAAATGACAATGCCATTTATGGAGTTAGGAAATGCTAGGAAAGCAGTATAGGTAGGTTAAGTTCATGACGCTTCAACATCCAGGACAGTCATATGTAGGATTCTGGAGTCCAGGGAGGAGATTTCCACATGGGTGTTTAGGGATATCAACATATCTGGGGTAGACCGAGAAGATACTGGAACAAGGGGCTTAAATGGAGAAAAGAGAAAAGAGGTAGCAATTAATTCTGAGAGATGCTGAACTCAACAGATTGGGATCTTAAAGATGGGAAGGGCTTATGAAGGAACGATGAAAATGAAATCTTCAGGAGATAGGAGAAGAATCAGGAGCATTTGGTATTCTAAGGAATGAAGGCTTTCAATCTTCATTTCATCCTTACAACTACTTTGTAGAAGAGAATAGCCATTTTTATATTTTATTTATTAAAAAACACTGAGGATTCAGGAAGATATTTGGCATTTCAATTATTACAAAATTAGTTAATAATAACAATGTAACTAGAACAATGCATTTTCTCAGGCCTAGACCAAAGCACCCTGAACTAAAAAGAAAAAAAAAAAGTCTTAAAATAAAGTTTAAACCCTATGATAGATTTTTAAGGAGAGAAAATTATTTGAGCTATCAGCAGACCTTAGTAAAAGCTTACATTTATAGCCTTTGAACAACGTACTTAAGTTTTATAGATGATCTATGCCTTTCCCAAAAGAGAGAAGGAAACCTACAGCTCATCATTCTTTTCATTCCAGGGTCAATATGTTTGAATCATTGCACTATGAAAAGCGGCCGTTCTATAATATACATCAGTATAATTAAGAGTAGACAAAAGTAGGATTACTCATTTCATGGATCAAATTCCACAGGGGGCTAGAAAATAGAGACAGTAATGTTAAACATTTTTAAAAGTATGGCGAGGTCAATAGATTATCCAAGAAATAAACCTATTTGAGAGAGATCAAAAGTATATTTAAACTACCAAATATGAACTAAGAAAATATTATGAAATCTAACATTTTTACCATAATTAATTTCTCTTAAAACATCAATATGATGAAAAATAGCTATTACAGTTTTTTTATTATAGTTTTATATTAATCTTTAAAATAAAAAAAATCATGCTTATTTTTGAGAGAGAGAGAGTGTGTCAGAGCATAAGTGGGGGAGGGGCAGAGAGAGAGGGAGACAGAATCTGAAGCAGGCTCTAGGCTCTGAGCTGTCAGTACAGAGCCCGACACAGGGCTCGAACTCACAAACCATGAGATCATGAACTGAGCCGAAGTCGGACGCTTAACTGACTGAGCCACGCAGGTGCCTGAGAATTATTTAAATTATTTAAAATTTAAGCAGAATTTTTTAACGTGAAAAATGGGATAATTAGAAAAGTAAGTCACTCACTACCATTTATTATACCTGCAAATCTGATAGGTTAGTTTTGTATTATTTTGTATTATTTTGCCTAGGTTTACATTTTTAAAATGTAATTGATAGTAGTTCTATAAACATGATATTTACCACCACCATTATTTCAACACTTATACATTCCTGAATTTGTCTTAGATGGTCTTCATTTTGTTAATAAAATACAAATGTTGCATGTACCTCTTTTCTGCAGCTTTAGAATTTCTATACATTCTTCAACAGTTGTAGAACTGAGTTCATTTCCCTTATGCACTGAATGGTATATATAAGAAACTCAATTCTAGTGTAGGAGTTTTTTTTTTCCCCCTCCTGCTGAAAGGTTTTGTTTTTTGAAAGTCAAAAAATAAGCTCTAGGTATTCTAGAGTTTTAGTATCTGAATCATTTTCTTGGTGCAAAGTGCCTTTTCCCCACTGTAAATGAAAATTTCCCCTCATTAGAGGTAAATATTCTAGTAGCAAAAGTTTTAATCCTTTTTGAATGCTAATACATTAATTTTATAATTCATAAGTACTGATAATCCTTATGCTGTATTGATATTTAGGGGTTTTGCTAGCTGGTTTAAAAAGTGTTACTCTATCCTGAATTCTCTATTTTCTATTAAGATGTCCTGGGTAAAACTTTTGGAATTCTGTTCTATGTAGGTCAGAGTGAATTAGGCTATAGAATACCCCTTTAAGATATAAAAGACGCAGAGCACCTGGGTAGCTCAGCTGGTTATGCGTCAGACTTCGGCTGATGTCATGATCTCACAATTCTGGAGTTGGAGCCCCAAGTCGGGCTCTGTGCTGACAGCTTGGAGACTGGAGACTGCTTCAGATTCTGTATCTCCCTCTCTCTCTGCCCCACCCCCACTCACGCTCTGTCTCTTAAAATAAAAAATGAAACATTAAAAAAGTTTTGGTCAATATGGTCACTACTAAACATAGTATACACTAGTGATCAATAAATAACATGTTAAACTTCAAAGTTTGTGGCAAAACAAACAAAAGCCCCACAGGACTTTCTGGTTAGAATTGCAGTAGTTTCCAAGAATAACTAATTTCTCCATATACATGTTAGATATATAAGTCAGTCAACAACTGAATTCTACCCAAGTTGTCATTTTTGGAAAAATGAAAAATAAATGATTACACTTATTTTGCTGTATTTTAAGACTGGGTTTGTGTAAGTTATGTGTGAAAATTCAGGTCCATGCATACTAATATTGGGGAAAGGCAAGAGATAATTAAACCCTGGAAGGAAACAACTAAGGTAAATTCTTTCTGGTGACCATTGGCTCCAAATTCCGGAGTTGAATGAGTGAGTAGGACAGTTTCACGGTATGAAGAAATTCTCACAGGTTCATCTTTAACTAATGTGGAGTAAAAATGGAATATATGTAATAATATTCCTTCTCTTTCTTCTGTGAACTGATTAGTTCCTTTAGGGTCTTTTTTGCATTGTTTCTGTGTTTGTTTGGGTCATCTTTATTCTTCTGTTTGCTCTGATGACCCTACATCCTTAAATAAACATTAAAAATTTTTTTTAAAAAGATTAATTTCTGAGACAGAGAGACAGAGCATGAGTGGGAAGGGGCAGAGAGAGAGGGAGACACATAATTAGAAGCAGGCTCCAGGCTCTGAGTTGTCAGCACAGAGCCCGACGTGGGGCTCGAACTCACAAACCATGAGATTATGACCTAAGCCGAAGTTGGTTGCTCAACTGACTGAGCTACCCAGGCGCCCCAAACATCCTTTAATCTTGATTGTATTTTCATATTTAAAGATAAAGGAGCAATTTAATTAATGTTAATAGATAGTATCTCTTTCCTGGGTATGATGGAGTCCTACCCTAGGTGAATAGGAAGGAGTATAAACTTGAAGGCTTCCTCCTAGTGTTCACAGACAGGCTGCCCACACAGATACAAGAAAGAATTTTATTCCAAATGTACAACCCTCACTCCTGGGAACCCAAGTTCCTACTACTTAGCTTGGTCAGGTTAACCTGAAAATATCTTATACATTCAACTACTCTTGCTATTATGGGACCAGCCACTATTGCTGTATATAGTGAAGATATGTAATATCTGAACTTAAATGAAGGCTGAACTTAAATGAACTTCCTGCAGATATTTTATTAATGTCTTAAGGATACTGTGAATAAAGTTGTTTAAATTTCCTTTTCAGACGGTTTATTGGTAGTATATAGAACTATTTTTATACTGATTTTATATCATAAAATGTTCAAATTGTTTCAGTTCTTAGTTTTATTGTGAATCCCTTTGGATTTTCTAGATTATCATGCAAATTGCAAATAAAGACAGGGTTACTTCTTTCTAAGACAGATTAGAATATTAGTTCGTAATTTCTTTCATTTTAATTTCCTTCCTTATTGCGCTTGCTCAAACTTCTAGGAAAATGTAGATTAGAAGTGGGGAGAATCTTAATAGTAAAAATGAATGATTTTCTTTTAAATGAGATGTAAATTAAGTTTTTTGTAGGTTCCTTTTAGTAAGTTGAGAAGCTAGCTTTTAGTCTTTATTTGGTTAGAATATTTATCATTAACGTATGTGAAATTTGTAACTTTTGTGCATCTACTGAAATGGTCATGTGGCTTTCTCCCTTTATTAGTATGAAGTATTATATTGAATCAGATGTTACATCAAATTTGCATTCCTGGGATAATCGTTCTTGAGCATGCTGTTGTTTAACCTTTTATAACTTGCTGAATTTGGTTTGTCCTTATTTTTGAGCATATATGTTCCCATACTCGAGAGACATTGGTGAGTTTTATGTTATTTCTTTGTCTAGCATTGGTATTGGATTAATACTGGCTTGAAGGAATGAGTTGGAAGATATTTCCTACTTCTATTTTCTGAAAGAATGTGTGAAGGATTTATGTCCTATGGATGTTTTTGGTAGACTCAACAGAAAAACCCTCTTGTCTCAGTTTTTTGAAAGGAACAATTCCTCTGAAAAGACACCAAAAATATTTGAAGATCTCCTCTAAAGGATATATGGGTCCCATCATATCATAGAGGATAAGCAGAGATACAGACTTGCCAAATAGCTCACCCTGAGTTTTGTGAGGAATCTCACAAATAGAGAGCTTTCCCTGAGGGGCAAGTGGTTTGTGCTCTATATCAGGCACCCCAGTCCTTGGGACATGCACTGGAAGATAAGCCCCCAAGACATTTGGCTCTGAAAACCAATGGAGTTTATGTCCAGGAGACCCACTGGACTGTAGGGAATGGAGATTTTGCTCTTAAAGTGCTTACATGCAGACTCACCCAGGGAGCTAGCACAAAAAGCAATAGTTTGAGAAGTACCTAGACTATATATGAAGGAGATTCATCTGCTGGAGGGGAGGAAGCCTCCTGAGACTCTATGAGGGGAAGAAGGTACTGGTGGGCACTGGAGTGTGTCAATTTTGTTTTCTCCCTGTACTTACTAGTGCCAGCAGACACAGTCCCAAGCTCACTGGAAGCCCTGCTAAAGTAAGAGGGCATGCCCTCTTGCCCTTGCTGCAACAGCCCACATAGGTGACACCTCTTCAGTGCCTGGCTCTGGTGGCCAGTTAGTCTTGAGTTTCTGAGTTCCACCGATCTGAAAACGTCAGAAAGATCATTCTTGGCCAGCACCCACCCCCAAGGCACTGCACAGACAGACTGAAGCACACCCCGTCTTGCTATGAAAAGACCCAAAACTTCAGCCTGAGAGGCAGCCTTCAAGTTTACCACACATTTAAAGGCTATGGAAGTGCTCTCAGGAGACATGAGTTAGGGGATGCCATCTTTGTGATCTACTTTGGCCTCTTTACAGCTTTCCAGTACCTTCCAGAAAGGAGCTCATACACTAACATGGAGCCCCAGATTTTTGGCCAGATATTGCCAAGGGGACATTTTTAGATGTGCTCTAGAGGCCAACAAGATTTATTATTATGGTCACAAAGGGTTATATATGCTTGGATACTTTAAAAGCTGCTACCTGAGGTTCAGGCTTTCAATCAGCCTCAAACCAGGTACTGATTGAGATCCTACAGTAGATACTAAAAAATATAGTATGAAAGTAATCTAAGAATTACACTAAAGACAGTCATGAAACCAAAGATAAAAATTTCAAAATAGGCAGAAAACAATTACAATGGAAGTACATACCTATATATCCCTTTAAATGTAAGTGGACTAATTTCTCCAAAGGACAGATTGGCTGAAAAGATTAAAAAAAAAAAAAAGAATACTAATGTATATGCTTCCTACAAGAGACTCATTTCAAATGGAAGGACACAAAGATTTAAAGAGATCTAAAAGGAAGTTTGATGACAATAGAAAGTTGGGGTATCCATATTTATGTTGAACAGATTAGATTTTAAATAGATAGTACCAAAAGGCAAAGAAAGACGTTATATGAGAAAGGGGTCAGTCCAACAAGAAGGTCTAATATTTGTGAATATTTAATGTGCCCAGCATATAGGAAGAAAAATATTTAAAG
This sequence comes from Prionailurus bengalensis, assembly GCF_016509475.1. NCBI lineage: Eukaryota > Metazoa > Chordata > Mammalia > Carnivora > Felidae > Prionailurus > Prionailurus bengalensis. The sequence goes on from NC_057343.1 coordinate 217,133,671, forward strand.
CAAAAATAGAAGACAATAATACAATAGCTAGGGAAATCAATACTGTTCTTATATTACTAGGTAACACAAGGAAACAGACTTAAAAACCACATTAGACCAGATGAGCTTTGTGCACACACACACACACACACACACACACACACACACACACAGAATGTTCCATTCAAAAGTGGGAGAACACACATTCCTCTAAAGGGCACATGAAACCTTCTCCAGGATAGATCATATGTTAGGCCACAAAACAAGTCTCAATAAATTTAAGATTGGAAAAGATGCTTGAAAGAATTTCAACCACAAGAGTATAAAACTGGATATCAATAACAAGAAAACTGGAACAACAACAAATATGTTGAGAATAAACATTCCAAACAACCAATGGGTCAAGGAAATCCAAGGAGAAATAAAAATGTACCTTGAGAAAAATGAAAATGAGAATACAATATAACTAAATCCATAGGATAAAGCCAAAACAGCTCTAAAGGGAAAAGTTCATAGTAGCACAGGCTTACATCAAAGAATGAAAATCTCTAACAGCCTAGCCTCACAACTACAGGAACTTAAAGAACAAGAAAAGGCAAAGTTTAGTAGAATGATAAATATCAGAGTGGAAATAAATGAAATAGTGACTAAAGAAGCAATAGAAAAGATAAGAATAAGAACTGGTTCTTTGTGAAAGGTAGAATTGATAAACCTTTAGCAAATACTAAGCAAACTCAAATGAAAGAAATGAAATAGGAAAAGTCACAACTAATACTACCAAAAACAAAGCATCATGAAAGACTATGAATAATTGTATGCCAAAAAAAATTGGACAACTTAAAAGAGATGGATAAATTCTTCAAAACACAAAATCGTCTAGACTAAATCTGGAATGAATATAAATTGGAATAGACCAATCACTGGCAAGGAAATAGAATCAATAATCAAAAACGTCTCAAATAAAAGTCCAGGGACAGACAAGCTTCACTGATTAATTCTACCACAAAACATCCAAAGAAAAGTTAATACTCAAATATTTTCAAAAAACTGCAAAGGAGGAACCACTTCCAAAGTCCTTTTGCAAAGCCAGAATTACCCTGATATCTAAATCTGACAAGGACACCACACACACACACACACACACACACACACACACACACACACACCCCTGATGAATATAGATACAAAATCTTCAACTAAATATAAGTGAGCCAAATTAAACAATTATACACCATAATCAAATGGGATTTACTATAGGATACAAAGGGTGGTTCAATATTTACAAAATCAACATTATATATCACATTATCAAAATAAAGGATAAAGATCATGTGATCATTTCAACTGATGCAGAAAAATTACTTGGAAAAGTATAACATCCATTTACAGTGAAAACTCTTAACAAAGTGGATATAGAGAGAATAAACCCCAATATAATAAAAGTCATATATGACAAGTCCACAGCAAATATCATACTCAGGTAATGAAATACTGAAAGCTTTTTTCCTAAGATCAGGAAGAAAACATGAATATTCACTAGCCCACTTTTATTCAACATGGTAGTAGCAACCCTAGAGCAATTAGACAGGAAAAAGAAATAAAAGACATCCAAATTGGTAAGGAAGAAGTAAAACTCACTATTTGCAGATGGCATATATATCATCTGCCATCATATGTATCATATGCCAAAAATATATGTCTAGAAAATCTTCACCAAAATCCTGTTAGAATAGACAAATTCAGCAAAGTTTCAGGGTACAAAAATCAATATATAAATATCTGTATGTTTCTATACACTAATAAGAAAGTAAGACAACAATTCCATTTACAACTGCATCAAAAAGAATATCTAGTAATACATTTAACCAAAAGAGTGATGACATATACTCTGAAAATAAGATACCAATGAAAGAAATTGAAGAGACCAATGGAAATATACTTTGTGCTTATGAATTCAAATTCTAGTTGTTAAAATGTCCATATTATCCCAAACAGTCTGCAGATTTAATGCAATCCTTGTCAAAATTTCAATGGCATGTCACAGAACTAAAACAAATAGTCCTAAGATTTGTAGGGGATCACAAAAGATGCCAAACAGCCAAAGCCATTTTGAGAAAGAATAAAGCTGGAGGCATCATGCTCCCTGATTTCAAACTATACTACAAAGCTGTAATAAAAACAGTATGGTTTTGGCATAAACACAGTCACATAGATACATAAAACAGAATAGGTCCAGAAATAAACCCATGTATATGTGGTCAGTTGACTTACAACAAAGGAGACTAGGTTCTACAATGGGGAAAGGCCAGTCTCTTTAATAAATAGTGCTGAGAAAACAGCACTATATGATCTAGCAATTCCGCTCTTGGATATTTGTCCAAAGAAAACAAATACCAATTTGAAAAGATACATGCACCCTTATGTTCATTGCAGCATATTACAATAGCTAAGATATGGAAAAAAACCTAAGAGCCCATCTATAAATGAAAGGATAAAACATTCACCCTTTAGAAAGGATGCAATCTTGCAGTTTGTGTCAAAATGGATGGACCTTGGGGCACCGGGGTGGCTCAGTCAGTTAAGCGTCCAGCTTTGGCTCAGGTCATGATCTTGTGGTTAGTGGGTTTGAGCTCCATCTTGGGCCTTTTGCTGAGAGCTCAGAGCCTGAAGCTTGCTTCAGATTCTGTGTTTCCCTCTCTCTATTCCTCTCCCACTCGCATGCTGTCTCAAATCTAAATAAAGACTTTTAAAAATTAAGGTCCAAAATGGATGGACCTTGAGGAGATTATGCTAAGTGAAATCCAGAGAAAAATATCCTGTGATCTCAAAATATCATATCTAATTTATATATGGAATATAAAGAAAAAACAAGCTCATAGAGAACAGATTGGTAGTTGCTAGAGGTGGGGAAGAGTCTGGGAAAATGGATGCAGGGAGGTGAAAAGTTACAAACTTCTAGGTATAAAATAAGTCCTGGGGATGTAATATTCAGCATGGTGACTACAGTTAATACTGTTTTACATGGTTGAAAGTTTCCAAGAAAGTAGACCTTAAAAGTTCTCCTCACAAGGAAAATAATTTTTGCAAGTATGTAAGGTGATGGATATTAGCCAGACTTATTGTGATCATTTCAAAATGTTTACAAATATCATATATTTATGTTGTACACATGAAAGTTTTATGATATATCATTTATATACCAATTTAAAAGTTTAAATAGAAAATATAAGTGTTGGAGAGGGCTTCTCTGATGTCCTCTTAACATGCTATCTTACTTTTTAAACAAAACATAGAACCTGTTCAAGTGGTTATGCCATACATTTTAGGATTTTTTAACATAACATACATATATTGGCTCATTGTTTCCCCTAAGAGGTCTAAAGGCCAGATAGGAAAAACATCCAGTCTTCTTTGAGAAATCACCTCAGTCTACATGAAGTGACTATATTTTAACACCTCCTTCCCCTGGGACTTGTCTTCAGTAGGTAGACATTAGTGTTCTCCAGGGAAATAAGATTTACCTTCCCCTCATTCTTGCTTCTATTCCCTACTATAAATATAGGGAATTTTCCTCATGTTTTTGATGTACAACTAGCATAATCTTCCCAGAACACAAAGATCAAGCTCTCAATGAGGGCCAAAGGCTATCAGGGAAAGAAAAGGTTTCAAGGAAAACATTAGTTTAGAGATATTTCAAAATATTCTCCTTCCCTTATTAAGAATTCTTATGTTGAAAAAAACCCTAATAATTGTATGAAACAAAACTTTCCATTATTGAGAGATTATTCTTAGCCATGCTCTAATAAAAATGATTTACATTTTAATTTCCATTTTCATATAAAATACTATTAAGCGTTCTTGGTAATTTGTAGCAAAATATAGTAGTTTTATGTCATTATGGGATATCCAAGGAAATTTTATGTATCTATTCACTATCAACAATAAAAGTTACTGTGGAGTATGCACACACGCACACACGCACACAGCCATGACCAAGAATTGTTTCCAGGAGTTAATGGTCAGATGCTTTAAGTAGTGATAGTGAAGGTAGAATTCAAAGGGAAGGTTTATATTAGGTCACAAAGTATTTTGAATATTTGGCTAAGAGTAATGAATTTTTAAGTTATTTTTTTCTGTATTATTTTGAAAAGTTAGAGCCAAATTTAACTATCTGTATTGTAATTCTTTCTTATGTACTGGGATTATAGTAAGATTTCTTGAGTCAGAAACAAAAGGATGGAATTATGTCTAATATGCTAGGATTTATACAGAACCTCAATCTTAAAGATTACAGTGCTCACAAACTGAGAGAATCATAGGCCAAGAATTGCTTTAGAAGAGTGGTTTCTAGAAAGCGTTAGAGAAAAATAAAAATAGGTCCAATGAATTAGGTGTTGAAGGTGATCAAGTCAGCAAGTCTCATGGGTGGTTTGATGAAATAGGAAAGTGTTTTTTTTCTCTTATTTACCTTTAAGTAAATGGATAGTTTGATTATGGCAGAGAAGCCTTGAATATATTTGTATAATGAAAGAATGGAGTAATATATATATATTATATATATGATAGAATAAAGAAAGGTGAAAAGAAAACTGGTAAAAAATACTTTGTGTGCTTCTATGGTAATTTTTACAACTGTAATAAAAAGACTATTATATTATATTTTGACGTTTGTTTACCCTACTAGAATATAAACTGCATTATATCTATCTTGTGAACTTTTATATTCTCATTGTCTAGCAGAGTAGCGCTCAATAAATACTTGAAGAAATTCATACAAGGTTTGTAAAGAAATACAGAGAAAGGACTAAGAGCCATCAAATGAATGGCTGTTAATCTTAGACAAAAAAGAATACCCACCCTTCCACTAAAACTCCAGACCAGGATACTCTCAAAATTTGGGATTATGGTTGATTTACCTACATGTTAGGGATTTCAAAGCTGACTGCTCTATTTTCACTGTAACTTTGAATATAAAAACTACTGAGGAAGACTGAGAGTTGCAGAAGTAATGTAATTTAGTGATGCAATATAATTTTTAAAGCAGATATAAGCAGTATGCAGTGGAGTCCAACTAAAATATGTGCCATTCAAATCCGATTGTGCCAATATTAAGGGAGTTCTTAGACATTGTTCTAGGCTTTCATAAGTTATATTGGTTTGCTAAGTATCTACTACACTGAATTGTAACAATCTACTCATGTAACTCTTCCAGAATGGATTAGATGTTCCTCCGAAGCAGAAACTATTTTATAATCTTTATAGATTATAAAGAAAAATCTATCATGCTAAAAAAACACCTAGGAAATGCCCACACAGTGAACATTTATAATCACTTAACAAAGTAGGAAGAAACACAGGTAACACTTTGAAGTTTGATAGTTACTAGAGGATATTCAAATGACCCCAAACATCTAAGGTGAACACCAATACAACACCTTCAAGTCTTCTAGTTGTTTCAGCCTCAACAGTGGGATGCATAAATTAGGTAATTAGTATGTATTTCCTACTGACATCTTTGAGGTATGGGCAAAAAAAACCTTAATATATTATATATGTGAGGTATGCTGAATTCCTAGCCCATTAAAATAATAATTATAGTTTATTCTTGCAGAAACTTAGATTCAAGTGTGACTTTGAAATTGGCTTTCATCACAAGCTAATGGGGAAGAATAAGTAAAAAATTTATAGAAATACATATCCAAATCAGGTGATAAGAAGTATAACTAGCACTTCCTGAGTCTTTACTATGTTGAAGTCACTATGATAATCCCCTCGTGACTTACTGCATACAAGTCTCTCAAGACTCTGCTAGGTATGACCTAGAGGTCTTTTTCATTCTATTGGGAGCAGCGTCTACCCAAGACATTTTCTGGGCATCACGGATAACAGAAGCATCAGAGAATAAATAAACCCATGGGAATATATACATGCTCTGGTTTCATCACATCTGCTGATACTTCATTGGCTAAATTTTATTACCTGGTCAAGCCCAAATTGTGGGCTATACACTACGCACAAAGGTATACATTGGCCAAAGGAATGTTTTTACAGTGGGAGAAAAGAGTGACTATTTACTGACCAATCTGTTACACGCTGGAATGCATTTAAGTACATAATACTGGACCGGACAGGAATGCTTTATAATCCTGGCTAAAGAAAACACAAGTGACTTCATAATTCAGTTATTTTCAATTATAATGTGGTATCAGGCAGAGTCCTGCAGGGAACAGATGGCATATGAAAATTTTGTAGTTTAGGAAAAGTTTAAAGAAGAGAACATTTACAAGGTATAGCGAGGATGCAGAAAAACTACAAAGGACGGTGAAACAGCTTGGCACTGGCAAAAGCAGGGCTCTGTTAACACCACTCATTCTCAAGAGACAAGTAGGGGAGACGTGACATCAGCATATTGGTGAACTATAGCAGAGTAATTGACCAAAAGGAAGCAGTGCTTTTGGATGTAGGCAGTCATCAGCCTGTGTAAGGTAGCATAGGTAGGAAATTTGGGCAGAAATACACACAGAGAAGGCCACATGGAAATGAAGGCAGGGATCTGAGTGCTACAGCAGAAGGCAAGCAAAGTAAAAGATTATTAGCCAACTTCCAGAAACTAGGAGAGAGGCGTGGGTTAGATTCTCTGTTGCAACCCCCAGAAGGAACCAAGTCTGTTGGCACCTTGATCTTTGATTTCTAGTCCCCAGAACTTCGATAAACTTCTTTTTGTTTAAGCCCATTTCAAGTACTTTGGCAGCCCCATGGAACTAATGCATCATGTAGTGAAAATATCACCAATCTGTAGTTGGGAAAGCTCGTCTTGAATGCCGGCTGTGCTTCCTAGGTTTGGAGGCTGAAGCAAATGATTCAAGTTTTAAGTCTCCACGCTTCACCTGCAGCTGAATGACCTAACATTTGACAGGGGTTGGCTCAGACTAGGGCTAAATGTCTTTGTTATTTTTAATTTTTTAAGAAGATTTTATTTTTAAGTAATCTCTACACCCACCATGGGGTTCGAACTCACAACCTGGAGATGAAGCACACTCCACCGACTGAGCCAGCCAGGCACGTCAGTCCTTGTTATTTTATTTTACTTCTCAATTGATGAATAATTTTCTGAGGTTAGGAAAGCAGAGCAAAAAGTTTTTCAAAAGTACTGCCAGAACTAAGCACAGAGAAGCCAGGGTCACCTTAGCAGGTGAGGTAAACCTGGGATTTCAAAATCTCGCTCCTTTGAATTTACTCCTTTATTTCCATTTTCCACAGATGGTGCGAGGCTTTACCCAGTTTACAGAACCTTAAAACTGTTTATGTATTTCCACTCTAAACTAGCTTATTTCACTGAAACCTAACACCATCTCACCTTAAACATAGATAACATGTGCATTGTTTTCATCACAACCACCTTACATGAGGATGAAATCTCTAAATTATCGAAGTAGAAACACTTTTCTGTTAAGAAAGCATAAGCAGTGACCCAGAAAACTTCTCTTTCCCCTATAAAGCTCTGCTTTTTCATCACTGCCATGTGCTTTTAATATCATTTCATGTTAACGTTGGTGCTTGGTAAAGTAATATGAAAGATAGTATAATACTTTATGGAACACAGTAATTTATAAAAGGAGAGGTTTTAAAATAATAAGCTAACAATTTTATGGTACCCTTATGTTTTTCTAGCCCTTGCAAAGAGCTGAGGGAAAATAAACATGGGTATTTTTAATGTCTGGGTGAGTGCCAGTTTAACCAGGTTCCATACAAGTCATTGTATACAATTGTACACAATATATACAAGGCATATATATATATATATATATATATATATATATATATTTTTTTTAAGTTACACTGAGGCACCTGGATGGCTCAGTCAGTTAAGTGTCTGACTTCAGCCCAGGTCACGATCTCACAGTCTGTGGGTTTGAGCCCAGCCTCAGGCTCTGTGCTGACAGCTCAAAGCCTGAAACCTGCTTCAGATTCTGTGTCTCCTTCTCTCTTAAAAATAAATTAACATTAAAAAGAATTTAAGAAAAATAAAAAAAGTTACACTAAACATGAAACCTTAAATAACAAATGAAAAAATAAAAGTAAACTTGAGAGAGTAATTACCTATTAAGAGTGATACAGGTGGGAAATGATGGTTAAGGACAAATGGTGGACTGCTTTGTTACTTTTCTTCTTTACCCCATGAAAACTATTTTAAAGGTAGTTATTATCAGCTTAAGAATCTTGAAAATTTTATTTTATGATTGGTCAGTCATATTAGTATCTGCATTCATAGATTGGGTGAACTGAATGCTTTCAATAAAATTGCTAAAGTTTATCTGCTGAACTAAAGATAGATATAGAGAGTTCCTTGGACAGAAGGTATATTCTTTTAAGTAATAATTTTAACCTCCTTAATCCTAAGTTAATTAACAGCTTCTTAAAATAATCATATCAGTCCTTTAATGCACAGATCAAATAGGAGTTTATAAGGGCTTGGATATAATCACCAAAAAGATGAATGGTGATGAAAGCTATTTCAGCTGTAGGAGATAAAGGGAAAGATTCCTTTCCATTTCCTCCTTTGGCCTTGGACTACCAGCAGAGACCATATGATCTCTCATATGGAATTTGCTGGCTTTGGCTACTTTAAATTCTATTTATTTACAAATATGAAGTTTTCCAAGATTTTTATTAGGCACTGAAGTCAAAAGATGAATAGAGCATAAGTTGATTTCATCCTATAATTTGCAGAGGGGGAAGGTGATAGCTTGGGGTGGGTAGGGAGCAAATACACAATGATAACTTCCAATAAATACATTTCAAAAACAGGGTTTTGGAAGGGGAGCATCACAGGGGCATGAGAATGTCTAGATGGGAAATAGAATGGTAACAGAAAGACCAGCTATAAGATTATTACAATAGTCCAGGTGAGAAATGATTAGAATAACCTAAGATTTTAGAAAGATGACAGTAAGAATAAAACCATATTCAAGAGGCTTGGGGACCAGGTGGACATGGCAGAAGAGAGATAGTTACCAGTAAAGGATATTTCCAATGTTTTAAATTCAATGGCTGGGTAAATAAGACATTAATAAGGATTAGGAGTACACATTAGATTAGATGCCAAAACTGGTTGGGAGAGAAAGCAATTTGCTCTAGATTAGAGATCATGAGTTTCAGAAACCTGTTGAATACCCAAGACCAATAAGAAATTGATCTTCAGCTTTAAAAGAAACATGCCTGGAGATAAATAGAAGTAGTAGAATTTATGGAGTGGGTAAACTTTGAAAAGGACATATTAAAGATGTCTTTTTTTTAACTTGTAAGGAAATACTTGAATTATATTAGGCACTTAAAAAAAAAGATCAGAAAACAAATTTGGTCAGCTCTCCAGTTTTGAAAGCTGTTTGGCACAGTTGCAGTGATACTCTCTACTCTTTCTAACAGCTCCATAACGGAGTTGATTTCCCCCCCATGAATTTCCCACTATTCAATACACAGAAAAATAAAAGCAAAAGGCGTAAACAAAAACATAAAAAAAATTTTGTTTAATCTCATGGTATTAACTTTCTATTGCAGCTGTAACAAATTACCACACACTTGGTACATTCAAGCAACAAAAAGTTATCGTCTTACCATTCTGTAGATTACAGGGTTTACTGGGCTAAAATCAAGGCGTTGACAAGGCCTCATTTCTTCTGCGGGTTCCAGGGGAGAAGCTTCCTATGCCATGGACTGAGCGCTGCTCACGTCACTTTACCCTGACCTTTTTTTTTTTTTTTCTTGCCTCCTGCTTCCGCTTTTAAGGACATTCGTGATTACATTAGGCACACCTGGATCATTCATGCTGGTCTCCCTATTTTATGGTTAGATGACTAGGAACCTTAACTCCATCTCTAACTTTCATGTAATGTAACATTTTTCACCTGTTCTGGGACTTGGGACATGGAAATCGTTTGGGGGGGTCATTAGTCTGTCTTCCATATTGACAAATCTAGCTCAATGAAATTATTTTGTCATTCTGATTAGATAAATATTCTCTATATTAATGCTTAGGGTCTAATTATACTTTTACACGAGGTCCTGGGTAGAAGTGGGCTTGAGGCTGTGTGGTTTACTTGACCTTGAATTTTATGGGTGGAGAGGTGTCCTAGATCCCAGCTGAAACCATTAAATACTTCGTGCTTTCAGACGCAGCTCCAAAAGACTGGAGATCTTTGATGTATAATTAGTCCCACCTGGCTTCAGCTGAGCTCGCTATCACCAAAGCCTATTGTCTATAGCTCCCTATGCTACATCAAAGTTTCCAATCATAGTGATTGTTTTGTTTTGATTGTTTAGCTTTTGCCATTCATTGCTGCTCTTGGCAGTTTGTCCCTACATAGGATATAAAGAAAGTGCTAGAGCCACTAGATAACATACAAGACAAGTGGACATGATAGTACTGCTTCAAGCTCATCTGACTATTCTCCATTGCCCAACATACCATCTCTCCACACTGGATCTATCCTCCATGATATCTTCCACTCAGGCTCCTGACAATGCAGTTTCAGACTTCTCCGTTCATTTGAGGCTTCTCCTAAAACTCCAACTCCCACCTTGTAGTTTGGTTTTGAGGCAGGAAAAATATGAAAACTGACCTTTCATATCTTTACTCCCTTGAACTTCTCTAGGTAAGAAAGGGGAATTATCTTTCTCATTTTTCTCCTTGCTACATCCTCCTTTTCCCTTATGGCAACAAATATTGTGGAGGGGTTATTGGAAAGATCTGTATTATGTAAGGGGTCTTGAAAAGGTCTGCATCATGTAAGAAACTCTAGGATCTCAGTTCCCCCATGTGTCTCATGATCTAGGAGTCAAAGTATAATTTTTAACTAATGATTGCAGATGATGAAATATTATTTCAATACCCCAAAATATTCACCTTGTGCCATACAAATGTTAAATAGTTCTTTCTATTGTTTAAAAGTGATTCAGTCTTTACTCTCTTATTCCTAGTCTACTAATATATCTATGTATCTATCTATAGATGGTAGATATAGATAGACAGACATTTTTTTTAATTTCAAGATATTTGCACTTTACTAAAGAGGCAAATGATGATTTTTTAAAATTTCCTATGCCACAACATAATAGTTATAATCACTCAGTAACTCTTTCCTGAATTACACTCTTAAAATTCAGAAACTTCAGAAAATGGAAACCGTATGCCTCTTCCTTTCCAAAGGGGATTGAAAATCGTACTACAAGGTACATAATATAAAAACATTGTTAAAAAGAAAGCCGTATGTATTGACACAGTTTTTATTGCTCTTAATTTGGCATGAAATTATTTGCTTTATAATAAGTGTAGCATTTTTTCACTAGTACGTATACTTTCTGCCACTGTGATGAGTTTCTACTACTTGAAGAAATGTTTTAGAGATCTCAACCTATTCCTCCCTCAAAGTCCTTTGATGTGCACTGAATAGCTGATTCACAAGTATTTCCCTTTTATCATAATATCTTAGGCTTTGAGATGGAGTAGCACTCTAAAACAAAATCATAGATATTTGCTGACAAGATTTTGTTTGTTTTATTCTGCTTAAATGTGAAACTGGAGTCAAATAGTGTTAATTTTCCAGACCTTTTTTTTTCTCATTATATTATTGATTTGAGTAAGTTTAAATATCTAAGGCTTTTTAGTTATTTTAAAATGATATATTGACTCCAGAGTTTTTGTTATATTTGAGAAATATAGATATCTATTGGTAAGAAAACAGAATATAAAAGGGGCGCCTGGGTGGCTCAGTCAGTTAATCCAAGAGTCATCTTACTCTTGGCTTAGGCTCAGGTCATGATCTCACAGTTCCTGAAATTGAAGCCCCATGCTTGGGGCTCTGCTCTGACAGTGCAGATCCTGCTTGGGATTCTCCCTCTCTCCTCTCTTTGCCCCTTCCCCACTCTCTCTCTCCCTCTCAAAATAAAGAAATAAAACATTAAAAAAAGAAAATGAACTGCATAGAATAAAATGTGAATAAAGTACAGATATATGATATTAAAATGTAAATATTACATGTTAAAATTGAAAATTTTTATGCTAATAGTTTTTAAAATATATTAAGTGAATAAATTCCCTGAATAATCTAATTCAACTAAGCTGTAAAGAACTAGGAAACTTAAATAGACATTTAACTGCAGAGAATCTGAATCAGTAACTTCTGACTATTCTGCACAAAATTCAAATAGCTTTAGAATAGTTTTTTCTAAACATTTATTGAGAGATAAATTCAATCTCATACATATCCTTGCAGAAAATTGCAGAAACAAAAAATGTTTAGCTTCTAAAAATGAAATATAGGGGCGCCTGGGTGGCTCAGTCTGTTAAGCCTCTGACTTCAGCTCAGGTCATGATCTCACGGTTTGTAAGTTCGAGCCTCGCATTGGGCTCTGTGCAGACAGCTCAGAGACTGGAGCCTGCTTCAGATTCTGTGTCTCCCTCTCTCTCTACCCCTCCACTGCTCACACTCTGTCTCTTTCTCTCAAAAATAAAATAAACATTAAAAAAAATTAAAAATGAAATGGAGTAAAACAAAAAAGGTAAAGATAATGCAAAAACATGTATTAAAAGATAATATTATATAATGAGCCATTCATTTTTTCCCTAGAGATTCTAATTTAAGAACAGAAAATTGATCAATATGATTTTACACATTAACAGATTAAAGAAAGGAAACTGTATGGTTGTGGCAATACATGCAAAAATAGTGGCCAATACATTGTGTCATTGAATGATTGGAAAGTGTTAGAAAAACTAAAATAGAATGCCATATACTACAAATAATATATAAAATATATTATATCAAATCTAGCAAAATGATATCTTTTGGAAAAATAAAAGTTTATTTAAAATATTAAATAAGTCCTATAATATTTTATAGATATATTAAAGATGTCAAATGTGACTATACTTTTTAAACTAATCTTTATATTTAATACAATTGAAATCTCAATCCAAACAGAATTATACTCATGCATATGTCATAATCAAATTTGTGATGAGCTTATATTTTCTTGGGGATACAGTAGCCTAAGAAATGGGAATGCAAAAATAATTATCATTACATGAAAAGGAGGCGAATACTTATCTCACAACATAAACAATTGATATAGATGTATCATTGACTAAAATGTGACAGAGAAATTTATACATTTCTTGGAAGATTAAGAGAATAACTTTATGGCTTTGGATAGGGAAGGATTTCTTGAACGAGAGTCACAAGTTATAAAAAGGAAGGGAATTATAGATGAATTCAGTAGATTTAAGAACCTCTGTTCATCCGCAGACACCCTAAATAAAATAAGCTAAGTAGAAGATATTTTCCACAAATATAACCCACAAAAAATCCAGAGGAAATATTCATGGTACATAAGTGAGTAAGTAAATGTGTGTATGTGCACATGTCAGTAAGAAAAAGATCACTAACACAATTTTAAAATAACAGAAACATAAGAACAGGGATTTTATAGGAGATAAAACATGAATAATAAAGGGACGTTAGAAAGCAGAGAAGTGTAAATCAAAATCACAGTGAGCAGTTTGGTAAACATTTTGAGGTTGGGCAGAACCAATTATTGGCAAAGATAGGGAACAAGGGACACCTTCATTAACTGCTTAACAACTGTTTGTCTTATTGCAAATTGATGCGGCTGCTTTGGAAAATGATTTGGCATTACTTAATACAGTTGACACATACATATTTTTAGACCCAGAAATCCCACTACTTGGTATACACTCCAGAGACAATCTTGTTCATCTGCTTCTGCGGACAGGAAATCAGAATTTTCCTAGAAGCCCTGTTTGTAAGAGGAAAACACTGGAAAACACCCAAATGTCCATCATCAGCTGAACAGACTGCAGCTACATGCATCAAATTGAACGAATCTCAAAAGCATAAAGTTGAATGAGAATAACAAGCACAAAAAGAATATACAATAATTTCATTTATATAAATTGAAAATGTAGGCAAAGACAATTATATATAATTATATATTTTACATATATATATATATAAAATTATCATTGCCTATATAAAAGATTATACCTAATAAAACTATATATATAATTATGTATATAATTAAAATGTAGGCAAAGACTAACTATATATATATACAGTTGTATACATATATACACAATTACTACATTGAGAGTAAAACCCTAAAGAAAGAAATTTAATAACCTATAATTCAGGATAAATGGATACTATGCCTACTGAATGAAGTCGACAAGGAACAAACAGGGGCTTTTAAAGTATAAAGCTGCCTTGTGAATATATCATTTGTTTTACCATTATGCTTTATTGAACATACAACTTATATACAGCAGGGGTGTGTATATTTCACAATTTAGAAATGGAAAAAGAAAGTAGTGTTAATGATATATGCACAAACAACAGTGATAAGAGAGCTCTTTAAAAGGGCAGAGAGCTTGGAATTAGAGAAAATCAGGGTTGAAAAGGTATTCCCTCACTCTCTAGGTTTGTGACCTGGACATTTTTAAAAAGGTTATAATACAATTTATTCCATAGGGCTGCCATAAGAACTAAATGAAATAATGAATGCAAAATGCCCAGCAGAATGCCTGGCACATAGATGCTCAAATTGAGCAACAGGATGAAGGAAATTAAGTCTCCTTTACTGACAGCAGTTTCAGCAGAAGTTTGTGTTCACTGCAGCAAGTACATTGTGGGAGAAATTGTCAAATTGTGAGTGAAAAATGCAATGGAGTAACAGCTTCCAATAAATAACGTTGTAAGAAAGCAGAGCTTCATGTACTCAGGCATGCATATACATAGGCAGTGGGAAGCACCGGAGAAGTCGCTCTCTTCAGTCTTCACTGAGACTCTTTCCCCCCTCGATGATCTGTCATTGTATGCAGAATACAGTGGCAGATTTATCCCCACGATTCAGGTTGCTCAGTAATGGTTCAGGTGAAAGCATTTCAGTAGTGCCATAAAATGGGAACTCATAAATGACGGAGTCTATTATTGGGTGACAAGCTCCAGCCCGGTGACTTTGTTTGTGACTTTGTATAGACTCTGCAGAAATGCTCCGTTGTCATGAGCTTCAGGGGAAAAAAAAGTAATGAAAATACTGGTCAGCACATCTAACCACCTGATGTTATTAAAAAAACATCTCATATGGACTGAAGGCTAAACGATTTAAAATAAGTGGCATGGTAGTGAGCAATTATATGTACGGATGCAACTCATAAGCATGGCCAGGGTTGGGTGGTTTCCTTAATAGTGCAAATTAGCTGTTCCTTCCATATTCAGAATAAAGTCGCTGATTCTTCACTCTGTTTTTCTTTTGTATTATAGTTAGAATTATGATTAATGGTGTACTTCCTTATAATTAAATGATTGGCCAAAAAAAGGTACGTGCCAATAACAAAAACCTATGGCTAATATTTCCTGTAGGAATTGCTTTGGAATGGGAAGGGGAATAAACAGTGCTTTGGATCATATAATAGTGCCTCATACAATGTACCCTTCAGTGGTCAATCGTAATGGAACCTGGAACTTCATAGATTAATATATTTAAATTTGTATTACTTTGTCGTCGTCATTGTTGTTGTTGGAGAAATAATGATGCCAGTTTCTATCTAATCTCAGTATTGCAAAGAACATTAGAATCCAGAATCAAACTTTATGTACTTTAATTCCATTCCTGTTAATATTTCATACGATTTCTCCTTGATGCTAATCTCAAGTGAAATATATAGCATTCTTTGTATCATATTTTCTGAGATAGGCAAACAAAGAGCTGTGCCTCAATTTTAACTGCTATATTTACTCCTAATTCTATTTCATAGTTTGAAATAGAATATTCTATTCTATTTTCCATAATCATTTTACATATTTTTTTTCTGTCACGTGTTAGTTATTCAGTGAAGGTAAAATCAGAAGTCTAGAGTATGGGTCCATAAACCTTTAAACTGTTACATATCTGCCTTGGTAACCCAGAAATAATGCTCACCATATAACAGGGTTTGTATATACATTTTTATATGTGTTGAATCATCTTTAAATAATGGGGTATAAATACAACATGGAGAAAAAAAAACTAATTGTGGAGAATTTTAAAAGAATTGGATAAAGAAGGATTTTCTAGGATTAACAATGGATATAGCTGTACTTTATTTCTGTTTCAGTTTTGTCACATTTAGATCTAAGCCAAGATATAAAAGATAAGCAGATTTTGAGTTAAGTATCTCAGAATTTGAGGAAAACTTAAAAAAATTCAAACACACAACTCATTAAAAGTGATAAAAAATAGAGGTTTTACATAGTCTTTTATCTGTTGAAGATTAAATAAATTCCCACAACAAGAATAATGTCTTTCTCTGGTGAGTTATTTGAAACGTTCAGTGACAAAAAGAACATGAATTTTATACAAACTCTCCCAAGATCTGAAAAAAGAATAAATACTTGCTAACCTCAGGTCAATCTCTCTCATAAATGGGTATGCCTAATCCTAAATATAATATTTTGAATAATATATATGAATAACCATTCATTGTGAACACAAAAGATTTAGTCCATGAATAAAAAGGTTCTTTGAAATTCAAAATTTGATGAATATAATTTCACCTTGATGACAAAATCAGGAGAAAACTTATGTGATCATAAAATGAAACACCAATAGAAACATTACAATAAATTTATTCACCAATATTAATAAAAACAAATGAGTGACAGAAGAGAATTTTCATAACCTGATAAAGGATATTTGCAAAATCTAGAAAAAAATCATACAAATTAAGAAAAAGTTTTCTTTCCAAACAAAGACAAAGAAGCTCCTACTACTATTTCTAATGAACTTGTTTGTAGTACTTGTGGGTGGTAAAATAGAATATAAAAACAAAAGTAAGCAATAAAACTATTATTCAGAAATATAACATTGAAGAAAAATATGGATGAGGTACTGATATACTATTAGATTCATAAAGTAGACTTATCAAAGCTCTTGAATATAAGGCTGATATTCAATTGAATATCTATATGCCAGAAACAAAGCATAAGGAAAGAAAATGATATAAATGACAGTGAAATTGAGAAACATAAAATATACTAATATTAAACGTACAAGTTCTCTATACTAGTGACTGTAATGCATATTGATATACATTTGAAAAGACCTAAATAAATGGAGAACAAAATCATATCCCTGCAATTAATGATTCAATATTGTTAAGTTTTAATATGCTTACATTTTTCTAAACATTCAGTTCAATCATACATAAAATGACACTTGGGTTCTTTCTGTGGATATTGTAAAATATATGTAAAACATATGTTAAAATATATATTAAATAATACAAAGGCAGTAATTATAAAGAATTAAAACATTGGCAGATTATTCCAGTGGCTATTACATTTATTGGAAAATAAATCAGAAAGATATACTTTGGATTGAAGGTAAGCGAAGAAATAAATGGTAAAGGACAGGGAGCCCAGAAACAGACTCACACATATGTGGAAATTTATATACGACAGTAGGGAAAGGGTGATCTATTCAACAAATATTATTGTGTCAATTAGTTAAACACACACACATTATGCTTATTATTTATATGTATTATAAATACATATCGTATTATATACTGATTAGTACATATTTATATACTAATTAGTACATATAAATAATAAAAAAATTATATACTAATTAGTATATATAAATAAGTATAATGTATATACTTTATATACTAATGAGTGTATATTACTTAAGCATAAAATAGTATATATATAAAATATATACTCAATATATATAACATTATATATTATATAAAGTATATACTAATATATATAAATAATGGTATGCATATACATATATACATACATATGCATGTATATTTTATGTTTTAATACTTTATATACTAATATTCTATAATTCACATACATATACATATGTATATGTTTATTAGTTAAGAGAGCAAACATTCAAAGCACAGAGTAAGAAACAGTATTTGCGAAACATATAAATGGCAAAGGTTGATATCTAGAATAATATATAAAGCCCTACAAATCCCATAAGCAAAATGGACGAGATGCCTGATGAAGCACTTAAATAAAATGGATATCTAAATGGCCGATAAATGTATAAAAGTGTTCCCATTAATCATGAGGGAAATACAAGGCATACAATCATGAGGAAACCGGTCTAAAGAGATAATGCTACACATCCACCAGGTTGCTAAAATTAAAAGGTCTGACAGTAGCTCATCTATTGCTTAGAAATATAGAATGTGGCAGGCAAAAATGGAAAGTTGGCATTGTCTATTGTTGGTACCCCTGATCCAACAACTCCATTCAATTGTATGTATCAAACAGAAATGTATGCACGTGTTCATTAAGAGCTAAAACCAAAATGAAAACGAGAGCATTATCTGTACTTGCTCTAAACTGGAAACAAACCAAATGGTTCTCAACAATATAATGAGTAGATCAATTGTGATATATTTCTATAATAGACAACTATAAATAAATGTAAATGAATGAAATACAAACATCCCTGATGAACCTCATCACAATAAAGTTGGCCTAATGAAGGCATCACTAGAAACCCACATTTATAAATAATACCCTACACGCGCGCACACACACACACACACACACACACCCCTAACAAAACTATCCTATGCTATTAGAAATAAGAATGATGGTTATTTGGAGTCATGGAATCAGGAAAGGTATATTGAAGTACTGTTGTGTGACCTGTGTATGTATTACTAAACTGTTCTCATTGTGTGAAAATTAATCGAAGAATACACATAATTTGTGCATTTTTGCATGTACAGTCGGCTCTTGTGCAACATGGGTTTGAACTACATGTGTCCATTTATATGCAGAATTTTTTCTATAAGTATACTGGAACACTTCTTGGAGATTTGTGAGAATTTGGAAAAAAACTCACAAACTACGTAGCCTAAAAATATTGAACAAGGAAAGAAAACGGATGTCATGAATGCATGAAATATATGCAGATACAGGTCTATGTTATCATGTACCAAACGTCAACTATCCACAAATCTATTACAAGAAGTTAAAGTTTATGGAAAATTACCCACACAAACACAGACCACACATGGCACTCTTCTCAATGGAGAGGGACGTAAACAAATGTAAAGATGCAGGATTAAATAACTGCATAAAATTAACTCTAGTAATACTGTACAACTGTAATAATTTTGTAGCCATGCCCTGTTGCTATTGCAGTGAACTCAAGTGTTGCAAGTATCAGCTTAAACTGCCATGTGATACTAACTATGTTTCTGTGAGCCGTCTGTCTCCCGGGTCAAGTTTGTATTGCAGTAAAAAGTGGTCTCTCCTGGCTCATGTGTATTCTTCATCCTGTTTAGTACAATATTGTAAACCTTGAATAACCCCATGATAGCTATCGGAGGTGCTACTGGCGATGCTGGACGTGCCCCCTAGAAGCAGAGAAAAGTCAGGCCTTTCAAGAAAAAGTTGAATTGTGAATTGATATGTAGCCTAGATTGTGGTCTGCAGGTGCTACAGCCCATCATTTCAAAATAAATGAATTCAGCATAAGCCACAGTGTTTAGAAGGGGAAAGGGAATCTGTGAAGCCGTCACTGAAGCTATGATGACAGGTGTGAAAACTTTGCACTTTTTGTGAAATACCTTTTTGTCTCCTACTGAAAATGCACCTTTCTATGGATGCAAGGTTGCTATAAGCAAGGCGTACCTATAGACTCCAATATTATTTGAGAAAAGCAAATTATTATATGGCATCTTAAATGAAGGTGAATAATCTAAAGCTGGAGAATTTAATGCCAGCAAAGGATGATTTGCTTTTAGAAGGAAGTTTGGCTTTAAAAATGTCAAGGTAACGCGAGAAGCAACTTCTGCCAACCAAGAAGTGGTAGACAAATTCCAAGAAGCCATTAGGAAAATCAAGGAGAAAGCACATCCGCCTGAAGAGGTTTTTAATGAAGATGAAAGTGCTTATTCTGGAGAAAAAAATATGTCAAAAAGTACATTTATTAGTAAGGAAATAAAAAGGGCACCAGGAATTAAGACAGGAAGTAACAGGCTAAACCTACTGTTTTGTGCAAATGTAATTGGATTTATGATCAGAACTTCCCTTATTTATATAACTACTAATCCCCGAGCCTTGAAGGAAAAAAAAATAAAATAAAATAAACAGCAGCTGGTACTATTTTGATTGTACAGCGAGAAATGAGGACAATGAGGACCTTTTTTTTCTGGATTGTTTCTATTGATGTTTTGTTTCTGAAGTCAGGAAGTACCTGCCCAGTAAGGCACTGTCTTTTTAATTTATTCTGATATTGAACAATGCCCCTGATGACCAAGAACTCCATCAGTTCAACACAAAAGGTATCAAAATGTTCTACCTGCTCCCTAGTACAACATCTCTAAGTCAGCCTCCAGGCTGGGGGTCATAAGTGCCTGAAAGTCTCATTATGTTTGGTGCTCCATGAAAAAAATTGTCAACGCTGTGGAAGAGAACCCCAGTAGAACATCATGGAGTCTGCAGGATTACACCATTGAAGATCTCTTGGTTCTTGGAGAAAACTTCTTGAGGCTCCAAACAGTAAATTTCTGCTGGAGAAAACTGAGTGTGGATGTTGTGCAGTATTGCATAAATCTACAACAGAACCAATCAAGGAAATTATGAAAGCGGTTTTGGATGTGGCACAAAAAATGGGGACTGAAGTGTTTGCAGATAGAGATCTTGGAGAAATTCAAAAGCTAATAGATACCACACCGGCAAAATTGGCAGAAAACGACCTCGTGGAGGTGAGTGCTCCTGAAGCGGTGCCAGATGGTGAGGAAAAAGACAGAGAAGAAGCCGTGCCAGGAAAACCACTGAAGTAAGACAACCTGGCAGAAGTGTTCAGATTATTCACAAGCCCTTTGGCTTCTTTTACAACACGGATCCTTCTGATCCAGGAACTGAAACTAAAGTAACTGAGGAAAGAGGATTGGTATCACATAGAAACATTTTTAGATAAATGAAAAAGAAAAAAAAAACCTGTTAGAAATTATGAGGTATTTATAAAAAAAAATATACCACGTGTGCCGGCTGCTCCTGCCTCCCTTCTCCTTCCTCCACCTCTTCTGCCTCTGCCACCACTGAGACAGCAAGACCAACGTCCCCCCTTCCTCCTCCTCTTCAGCCCATTCAACATAAAGAGTATGAGGATCAAGACCTTCATAATGACCCATTCTACTTATTGAAGAGTAAATAATTATCGTATTGTAAGCTAATAAATGTATCTGTTGTGTACATATGTGTCTGTGTGAAAATCTAATATACCACAAGAACTGTAGGAGACATTTTCATGTCATCATTGCCTAAGTATTCATCGTGTGCAACACACTTATGGAAGAGCATAGTCTATCCTTACGTGAGCATAAGGTGAGCGATTTTTAATACAAAATAAATGCTGTGCCATTTTTTTTACTGTTTGATAACTTTGCTTTTGAAATTATATTACCATAGAGTATGCCTCTCTCTATTTAATTGGAGAAAGCTCCTAGTAACCTACCATCCAAACCTACTTTAGAAAAAGTAACAGTGTTACCAATACTATATTATGAATTTATTTATTTTTTTTTTAATTTTTTTTTCAATGTTTTATTTATTTTTGAGACAGAGAGAGACAGAGCATGAACGGGGGAGGGGCAGAGAGAGAGGGAGACACAGAATCGGAAACAGGCTCCAGGCTCTGAGCCATCAGCCCAGAGCCTGACGCGGGGCTGGAACTCACGGACCGCGAGATCGTGACCTGGCTGAAGTCGGACGCTTAACCGACTGCACCACCCAGGCGCCCCTATATTATGAATTTAACTACTACTGTATGTCGTAACATTTTTTTTAAATGGACCAAATAAACAATCTAACCTTATACCTAAAGGAACTACAAAAGAACAAACAATGCCCCATGTTAATAGAAGGAATAAAATAATAGCAATTGGAGTAGAAATAAATGACATAGAGACTAAAAAATTGGAAAAAAAAACAATCAATGAAACCAAAAGCTGGTTCTTTGAAAGGTAAACAAAATTTATAAACTCTCAACCAGATTCATCAAGACAAAAGAAAAAGGACTCAAATAAATACAATCAGAAACGAGTAACAACTGACACAGTAAAATAATCATTCATCACAATCAAGTGGTATTTATCCTGGGAAAGCAAAGATGGTTCAATAATTCACAAATCAATCAATGTAATACACCACATCAACAGAACAAGGATGAAAATCATGATCATCTCAACAGATGCAGAAAAAGCTTTTGCACAGCAAAGGAAACCATCAGGAAAATGAAAAGGCAACCAACTAAGTGGGAGAAGATATTTGCACATGATATATCTGATATAAGGGGTTAATATCCAAAATATATAAAGAACTTATACAGTTCAACATCAAAAGAACAAACAACCTAATAAAAAAATGGGCAGAGGAACTGAGAAGTTATACAAATGGCCAAAGAAGTTATACAAATGGCCAACAGACACATGAAAAGATGCTCAACATCACTAATCTTCAGGAAAAGGCAGTAAAACTACAATTAGATATACCTTATACCTATTAGAATGGTCAAAATAAAATTTCAAAAAATACAACAAATAATGAGTGTTGGTGAAGATGTAAAGAAAAAGTGTTGGTAGGAACGTAAACGGATATAGTCACTATGGGAAACAGTATAGAGATTCCTCAAAAAACTAAAAATAGAAATATTGTATGATCCAATATTTCCGCTATGGGGCATTTACCCAAAGACAACGGAAAAATACTAATTTAAAAAGATATATTCACTTCTATGTTTATTGCAACATTATTTATAATAACCAATATATGGAAGCAGCTTAAGTGTCTATCAATAGACGAATGGATAAGGAAGAAGTGGTATAGACACACACACACACACACACACACACACAAACACACACACACAGAGGAATACTATACAGCCATTGATAAAGATGAGAGAGTGCTATTTTTGACAACATAGGTGGACTTAAGACAGTATGATGCTAAGCGAAATAAGTCATACTTAGAAAGACAAATATCCCATGATTTCACTCATTATGAGGAATCTAAAAAAACAAAACAAAACAACAAACCACACACACACACACACACACACACACACACACACATACACACTAATAAACAAAAAGCAGAATCAGACCTATAAATACAGAGAAAAAACTAATGGTTGCCAGAGGGGAGGGAGTGTGGGTTGAACAAAATGGGTGAAGGTGAGTTGGAGATACAGGCTTCCAGTTATGGAAAGGCACAGCATAAGAAATAGAGCCAATGACATTCTCACAGCATTGTATGGTGACAGATGGTAGCTACATAATATATAAATTTGTGCAATCACTACATTGTATCCCTGAAACTAATGTAACATTATGTGTCAACTACACTCAATAAAAATTGTTTAATTATAACCATCCATTAGTGCATAGGCTAGGCTACCATGAAACAATCATATTACTGCTTCTTTATGATCAATGCATGAGCTGTTGTACCTGTAAATAAATACAAATTTCTTGTTCACATTATCTTTCGTTTTTACATTAGTAACAGGTATCTCATCTACAGTGTTTTGTATCATAGAAGACAATATTGATGTAGATACTGACAGATGATTCATCTTGTAAACAGATGACACAAACTTATAGTATTGATAAATATAGCACAGCTCTATATGTATTTTCTTTTATGGTTTTTTAAATGTTTATTTACTTTGAGAGAGAGATATAGAGGGAAGGAGAGAAGGAGAAAGAGAGAGAGAGAACATGGGGGGAGGCAGAGAGAGAGAAGGAAAGAGAGAATCCAGCGCAGTGCAAAGCCAGATGAGGGGCTGGATCCCACAAACTGAGATCATGACCTGAGCCTAAATCAAGACTTGGACAATTAACCAATTGAGCCACCCAGCTGCCCTCTGCCTTATGATTTTCTTAATAATGCTTTTTCTTTCCCAGCTTACTTTATTATAAGAATAAGTACATAATACATATAATATACGGTATATGTAT
Organism: Prionailurus bengalensis; assembly: GCF_016509475.1. Classification (NCBI taxonomy): domain Eukaryota; kingdom Metazoa; phylum Chordata; class Mammalia; order Carnivora; family Felidae; genus Prionailurus; species Prionailurus bengalensis. The sequence continues at coordinate 217,157,711 of NC_057343.1, forward strand.
TAATCAATTTGTTATGTTATCAATAAGGCTTCTGGTCAACAGTAGGCTATTAGTAGTTACGTTTTGGGGGAGTCAAAGTTATGCTGGATTTTCAATCGTGCAGGGAGTCAGTGATCCAGACCCTCATTTTGTTCAAATACCAACTGTGTATTTCAATTAAAAAATATTTCAAGGGGCACCTGGGTGGCTCCGTCGGTTAAGCATCTGACTTCAGCTCAGGTCATGATCTCACAGTTCGTGGGTTTGAGCCCTGTGTCAGGGTCTGTGCTGACAGCTCAGAGCCTGGAGCCTGCTTTGGATTCTGTGTCTCCCTCTCTCCTCCCCTCCCTCACTCATGCTCTGTCTCTGTGAAAAACAAATAAACATTAAAATTTTAACAAAATATTTTAAAATAATGGCATATGGAAGAGTTAAACATTGTACATAGGTACTTTTTTTTTTCACTTTAGGATGATTATATAAATTTCCTGTGGACAAAACCAAGGACAACCAAGAATCACTGCCCAAATAGAAGAAAGTGCCATTGGTGCACAATGTATCTCAGAATATCTAATGGTTTACCTGATGTATTACATGTGAAATATTTTCACACTGAAAAATCATTGGTATATTTCTTTAAAAAAAGGATATTTACTTCTTTTGAGAGAGAGAGAGAGAGAGAGAGAGAGAGAGAAAGAGAGAGAGGTATCAGGGGAAGGGCAGAGACAGAGGGAGAGAGAGAGGATCCCAAGCAAGCTGTGCCCAGCAGCACATACCCCGACATGGTTCTTGAACTCATGAACCATGAGATCATAACCTGAACCAAAACCAAGAGTCAGATGCTTAGCTGTCTGAGCCACCCAGGTGCCCCTGAATATATATTTCTTAAAATTCAATTTAAGCTGGAAATTTTCAAGTGAACTATGAAATTCAAAATTTTCATTTTTAAGAGAAATTAATTATGTAACTTTTCAAACTTCTATAAAAGCCTATGGAAAAAAAAATACAGTGCCATTTACCTGAATTTATCAGTTATCAATACTTTATGATAGTTCCTGCATCTTTTTTGTTCAGAAATAAATGTGAAAAGTGCTAAAGGCTCATACCACAATCCTCTTTCTTTCTATATCCAGTGGAAAAAAACATCACTTTTCTAAATTTGGCATTTTTCTTCCCTTTGCCAAATCAGCATTTATTTTGATAGTTGTTCATTGTTTTATTTGGCTCTCATTATTTCTGTTAATTGAATACATCATAGCTTATTAATACAGCCTCCTACTAATGGGCAATAAGCTTATCTTTACTTGTTTAGTGCTATATATAACATATGCAACTTTCAAAATTGTCAGTGCTGTTGTAATAGAACTGTATGGCGATGTGTTAGCTACCCTTGTGGCAGTGAAGCATAACACATAGAGAGGTTGAATCACTATGCTGTATGCCTGAAACTAATGGAACATTGCGTGTCAATCATACTCAAATTAAAAAAAAAAAAAAAAACTCTACAAATCACCCAGTACCTTCCAATTAAAATTGGTTACATAAATGCTGGGAAATGGAGACACTTTGTTCTTTTTTTAATGTATCAAAGACAATAGAATAATAGATATACAATTATCACCTGATTTCTGGTTATGAGAAATCAGAATGCTGTGATAAGAAAATGTATTCTTAAATGTTTCTTATCATTATAAATTATATGCCCGTTACCTTATGAGAATGGTTTGAAGAGATACACTATTAAAATATATATCTACCTTTATCTATTATTTCTTGCTTATCTTATATTTATCTGAGTATGTGTTGAATCTATTTACTGTTTACCATCATTTGTAATGTCACCCTTAAAGGTAATTTCCCAGTATACTTGTGGTGAGCATAGCATAAAGTATGGACTTGTTAAATCACTATGTTGTATATCTGAAATGAATGTAAGATTGTGTATCAGTTATGCTTCAAATAAAAAAAAAAGACATAATTTCTGGGGTGCCTGTGTGGCTCAGTCGGTTAAGGGTCCAACTTCAGCTCAGGCTATAATCTCACGGTTTGTGGGTTCGAGTCCCGTGTCAGGCTCTGGGCTTACAGGTCAGAGCCTGGAGCCTGTTTCAGATTCTGTGTGTGTGTCTCTCTCTCTGCCCCTCCCTGCTCATGCTTTCTCTCATTCTCTGAAAAATAAACAAACATTAAAAAAAACATAATTTCCTATTATTTTATGTTTACTATCCATCCAAAACAGCAAAGTTTTAAAATGATTAATAGTTACCTTTATATAAAATATAATAGTATAATACACTATAATTAGTAGAGTGAAAACATACAAATCATTATTTTTCTTAGTTTTAATTGTTTTTGTCACAATGTCTATTTTAGATTGTTTCTAGTATAGTCTTGCTTTTATTCAAGAGAAAATAACTGGAGATAATTCTTTTGACCTACCACATATTTGTTTTCTTCTTAAAAGTATAAGAAAGCATATTGTACTTAACCCCACTTAAAAATAAGAGGACCTCAGTCTAAGATTTTTGCTTTTAACGTTGTTTTTATTTAAAGACATGCTATAATTCTGAGAGAACTATAAAAGTCTACTCAAAAACATTATAATGTAAAATGGATAGAGAAGGGCAATGGGATATTTAATTTACCACAGCACAGTCATTGCTGTGAAGAATGCATAACATATACCAATGGTAATATATGGAGAAATAACAAAGGTGAATAGCAGAGACAATAAATCTGTTTTTACAGGACATGTCTTAGGTATTCCTCTTATTAATAAATAAAATAATTTTAGGCCATATGGAGCTGACCTTAAATCTTCCTGTTTATGGCAATATACATCAGTTATGATTCACACAATATAGAGCATTTCCACCCCCCCCCAAAAATTTATAACAACAAAAAGATAAGTCCTTAGGTGAGTATTTAGAAAATTATTCAGTATAGAGGTTCATTTTGTCTTTATTGATTCTCATTATTGGAAGTCATGTATTTGATCTTGACTTCCACTCTGTAAAGGCAGTATTATAGAGGTTAGCATGTGTTCCCCTGCTCACATAGATCTGCTCATTCAGTTGTCCAGCTTGAACTTTTACCATGTATTATAAAATAAAACAAATGATACACAATCTATTTTTCAGTCAAATTTCATTCTTTGGCTGTAGAAATGAAACTCAGGAGTTGGAAGAAGGAACTGTTTTTGAGCTGTTCTGTTTCACATGCATGTACACACACACACACACACACACACACACACACACACACTTGTCTCTCTCCCTTCCTACTCACCTCTCTTTCTCATCTTCTCAGTACCAAAAGATAAGAGCTCTGGGCACAGTGAACCAGGAAATGCACTCTGTAGCCAATGCATGCTTACCTGCAATACTCGTTACTGCGAAATGCAGAGTGAGTACTTTAACTCATGCTCCTGAGAAGCAGTGATTGTATATGCAATACCCTTACATTTATAACATCAGTTAAAAGAGTTTTGTGGTTTTGTGTCATTTGTATGTTTCCTTTTCCCAAAACCACAATATGAAATACTATTTTAACTGTTACAAATACCAATGTTTATAACAACGCAATTACATTTGTCTCTTTCAGAGTCAAGCTCTAATATAGGTACACAGACCTCTTAACATGAACAAGAAATAACTCCGTTCAGAAAAATCATATAATCTAGTAGAGAGAAAGAAAAATAACAACTTTTAAAACAAAATTACAGTTTCAGGGGGCAAAAGTACAACTTAGGAAAGTATACTGGAGGTGCTCTCCACTTCTTTGACAATTAACTACTAATAAAATTGGGATCAGATATATAAAGTGATCTGATAGCAATATCAGATGCATATATCAGAAATTATATATGCATCTTCTGATACACTAATATAAATTAGTACTAATATTTATCTTAGTGAACTTAAAGAATTAGAGAATATACACATAAATGGTTTTCAATGTGTAATTCATACTCTCAGAGCATCTTCAGAAACACAGTCAATTTTTATATGCAAATAAACCATTTTAGTGAACTATGATTATTCCTTGTATATTCATATTCCTACAACACATACAGATTCCTGAGTTAATTAAGGTTTTACTGAAAAACTTAGAATGCATTATTGAGGGAGTAGGATTATCATGTGGTTATATATAAATCCGCTCTATAGCAGACATTTGTTTCCTACCATGTGCAGTGGTAATTTGCTTTGGTTAAAAAAAAAAATCAGAATTGACTAATCCTGAAGCTTTTTTTAAGAAAAAAAATTCAGAATACAATGGCTGCATATAACTTAGAATGAATATATGCATATATATGTATATATACATACATTTCCATTTATTAAACAGTTTGCTACATATTTCATATTGACATTCTATTTTAATGAAATTCCACAAAGTCTTTTCTTAGATGAATATACACTGGATTTCAATCTTATCTGCAATTATTATAGCTTATTTTCCCTTTTTAAGACTTAGATGCAATTTTATTAGGCATTTATGGTTGTGTTTTTATTTTGAAATGGTTCTTTGATGCTCTCACCGACTAAAATTTTAAGGTATATTTTTTACAGAGTGTCTTTCAATGAATTAGGCCTACTCTTTTCTACATGAACTTCTGTTTGAAATATAGACTCACCAAAGGGCTGCTTATCATCAGCAATAGAACTAAAGGCAAATGAAAATTATATATACATGGAAAATGAGCAAAAGATATATTACATCACCAACATATATAATTCCATGCCTTCTCAAAGAAGAAGTAGTAAATAGAATAGGAATAGGGGTGATGTAGAAATCTCAGTCACTCAATTGGCTTTATTTTTTAGTGATACAAAATTTAAATTATTCAAGCTGAAGCTATTAAATATTCATAGTGCTTCATGTTATAAAGTTATTGATTAATGTCTTTGGTAAAGAACACTATTATCTCTGATTACATCAAGGTCATCCTGAGGAACAGGACCAAGGCACAAAGTTTTATATATGGAAATATGAGAAGCTAATACATAATTCATATTTAACAGATAACATAAAGGTTAACCCCTTGGAGAATTTGAAGATAATACTCATGTTCTTCTGACAATTCTTTATACTGGCAATTTGGAAAATGCCAGTGTTTTATTACTACCTATTCTTGTACTATGACATGAATTAATGCACACCTGCCTCACTATTCCTAGGGGAAAAAAAAGAATTTGAATTATGTACAAGAGAGAGATTTTACAAAACTAAATGAGCCAAATGTGTTTCCTCTGTATACCCATTAAAAATATTCTGAGACTAGTCCCTTTAACTTTTAGAGAAAATTGGTCCTTCACTTTCATATTTTACCAAATATCTGTTAAATTTTCTAGTCCCACTGAAAGTCTGAAGATATTTGGGATCGGTTCATATTTTGGAATCATATACATACTGAGCATAAGTGAAATATTTCAACTTTAGCTCGGTCTAGGCATGTACTCTCAACTTTAAAAAAAATCCTAAAACTTAATTCCAGTAAGTTTAAATGGCTAGTTTAAGGTTTTTACAGTGAACATATTGCCGTTTCATGAAAAATGTTAGGACTTTGTGTCATAATTTTTCTCATATATGCAACTGAAAACAATGTCAACTGTAAGATTTGGTAGAAGAATGAGATAATGCAAGTAAAAGCATTTGGCACATATTTCCCCACTCTATGAATAGTAGCTATTCTTTTTGTGGAGGAAATAAATCCAGGATCTTGGCCTCCAAAATTCCTTTCTCCTACTTCATTGCCCTATCACATTTAAGTCAACGAATCTGTCAGTGAGATTGGATTGTGGATAATTGTCTCTTAACGCCATATGTTGTTTTCTCCGCCCACAATGCCATCTTAAACCAATGGAAGAGAGCCGTGGTAATAGAATGGTTACCTCCCCCGCCCCTTTGGGAACGCTTTCATTGATATTCCTGTATGATTTTATTTTTTTTTTTAATTTTTTTTTCAACATTTATTTATTTTTGGGACAGAGAAAGACAGAGCATGAACGGGGGAGGGGCAGAGAGAGAGGGAGACACAGAATCGGAAACAGGCTCCAGGCTCTGAGCCATCAGCCCAGAGCCTGACGCGGGGCTCGAACTCACAGACCGTGAGATCGTGACCTGGCTGAAGTCGGACGCTCAACCGACTGCGCCACCCAGGCGCCCCTATATTCCTGTATGATTTTAAATTCTGGCTTAATTTCAAATATGGTGCCAATGAAATTGCTCAGTCAAAAACCATGGAATCCTTTTTTTCCTCACACCCCAGACCTAGCCATCATCACATTCCATTGATAGCATCTTGAAAATACAATGACATTCTGGCCACTTTTTGTTATTTCCATCCAGCTGTGATTGTTTATCATCTGACTTAATATAATTTCTTACCAACAAATGTCTTTGATACTGCATTAGTCATCCTTCAGTATATTCTCAAAATGGAAAATTGTATAATTAATTTAAAACATAAATCAGATTATGGCCCAGGGTGCCTGGGTGGCTCAGTTGTTTGAGTGACCAATTTCGGCTTAGGTCATGATCTCATGGTCCGTGAGTTAGAGCCAGCATTGGGCTCTTGCTGACAGCTTAGAGCCTGGAGCCTCCTTTGGATTCTGTGTCTCCCTTTCTCCCTGCCCCTCTCCTGCTCACTGCTCACATTCTCTCTCTCTCTCTCTCTCTCTCTCTCTCTCTCTCTCTTTCTCTAGCTCACTCAAAGAATAAATAAACATTAAAAAAATGAAAAAAAAAACAGTTTATGGCCCTCTTTTCCATAAGAAAAATTCACTCATTGTAAAAGCCAGAAATTATACACATGTCTTATAGGTCCTATCATATGGACTCTCTAATTTCTATATGGAATTTTCCACTTGTTCTGGGTCATTCCTCATTTCAGTCTCAGATGCAACAATTTCTTTGTTATTATTAAGCATAACAGTAGATATGTTATGCTCCATATCTTCTTAATGTCTTTGGTCAGATGCTATCTTCCTGTGAGGCTTTCCATGGTCATTGTATTAAACTGTTGAAACTCTCTGTGGTCTCTAGACACTTGCCATGCTTATTATGTTTACCATAGCACTGGCTACCATCCAATACACCATACATTTTGCATTGACTGATTATATTGGGTCCTCACCAGAGTACTAGTTACATGAGAACAGAGGTTTCCACAGACTTTTCATGTTGTATTCCATAAGCCAAGAGTATTAACTGGAAATACACAGTTGTTTAAGCAATGAATCTGACATGGGTGATTCATGGATCAGAGAGGAGATTTAGTGTAGTAGTTTAAGAGTCATGAAATTTAGTCACATATGCACCTCATCTTAACCATTTATAATTATGTTACCCTAAACAAATTGTTTTTACTCTCCACTTTTTAGTCTCTACAGAACTAATTTGTTGGAAGTATTGTCTGCATCAGAGTACTGCCAAAGGTAATACTGAGATAATGTATAAATAATACTTAGCATCATTGTCAGTGAATAAATGATTTCTTTTTAGTAGGCTTCACATCCCTCACAGAGCCCAATGTGAGGCTTGAACTCCTGACTCTGAGATCAAGACCTGAAATGAGATCAAGAGTTGGACACTTAACTGACTGAGCCATCCAGGCGCTTCTAAATGATTTCTATTAAATTAAAAAAAAATTACAGGTTTTTTTGCTAGAAAGAGTGAAGATGGAATAAGAATACAGATCACAAAAAATTCTGGGAATAAATGAAGTCCAAGTCATATTCTTACAACCCTCTTCACCCAAGGAGTAAAATCTAGGTGTGGGATAGAGCTCTTCCCTTTTTTTCATCTCCCTTCTTGAGAACTCATGGTGTTTAGTACTAACTTTTTTTTTTAATGTTTATTTTTGAGAGAGAGAGAGCATGCACACAGGGGAGGTGCAGACAGAGAGCGGTGCAGAGAATCTGAAGTGGGCTCCATGCTGACAGCAGAGCCTGATGTGGGCTTGAACCCACAAATCGTGAGATCACGACCTGAGTCGAAGTCAGACACTTAATCGACTGAGCTTCCCAGGCACCCCTAGTAACTAGCTTTTCTTAACCAAAGGATTTAAATTTATCACAACATTGTTCTCCAAGCTTGAGTGTCTGAAATGAGTTCTTACCATGTGTTTCACTTCCACCATTATCACCCCAATATATTATGAACTGAAGCCAGAAAATTTTGTTAAAGCCATACATGAAAAATACTGTCTCATTCCAGCCTGTTTCACTAGCCTTGCTACAGGAGATATTCGCAGAAAATATGTGAATAAATGAGTTATCCACATATACTATCTCAGTGTGTGTTTTAGATAACTGCTCATCATGATGCAGAATGCACCTACTTAGGGCCTTCCCGTGAGGGATTATTTCCTTTAAACTGGGTACAAGGAGAGATCCAACAGCTTTTATATATGGTCCCATTTCCAGGAGATGATTTTCTTGACACTAAACTACAGAGAGTACTTATCTAAGAGAATAGAACCCTTTTCTTGATTTCTGCCACACATTGTACTTTATCACTTCTATTTTGTCTAAAAATCCCCCCTTCTGTACTATCAAAAAAACAACAACAACAAAACGGATTAAAGACTTATTTACTTTTAAATAACAAAGAAAAAAACAGGCTAGGAATCACTGAAGGACTTTAGAGGGATGTACAAAACATCAGAGCTAAGGCTTACTACCAACAGCTTTTATTCTTACTATATTCTGCATATCAGAGATACATGGGATCTAGACCCAAGTCTGTTATTTATTTTGTCATTTTCTATTCCTATAAATGTCATAAAGAAAAAAAAAGCCCTCGTGTATCAATCACTCAGCTAGAAATAAAATAGTATCAGTTCATTTGGAGGCACCATGGGAACTTTTATCAAATCCCCTTCTCTACACATAGATGAAACAATGACTCTAAATGTGGTAAGTAATGTATTCCTGTTGTTTACAATTTTACCATATGTTAAAGTATCTACACATACAACTGACAATAATCATGTTCTTAAAAGTTTAAAAAGTCCATCCACATCTTGTTTTGTTTTGTTCCATGTTCCGTTAGTGAGATTCATCCATGTTGACACATAAGTCTTACCCACCACTTTAAATTCTGTGTAGCATTGCATTGCATGAAAATATCACAATACAGTTACCCATTGTTCAATATATTGTCATTTAGCTTTCTTCATTTTTTCCTATTGCAAAAAATAACTGCTATAAACATATATATATATATATATATATATATATATATATATATACACACACACACACACATATATATGTATATACACATATATATGTGTATACTTCAGAACTTCTTTCCATTGTGAACTTAGGCAACTATAACAAAGTACCATAGACTGAGTGGCTTATAAACACCAGAGTTTTATTGCTCAAAGTTCTAGAGGCTAGAAGTCTGAGATCAAGGTGCCAGTATGGTTGGGTTTTGGTGAGCATCCTCTTCCAGGTTACAAACTGTCAACTTTTTGTATACACATGTGGCTGGGCACAGAGAGATCTCTTTGGAGACTCTTTCATAAGGATAGTGACCCCATTTCTAATCACATAATCACTTCCCGAAGCCCCACTTCCTAACACCATCAATCTTGAGAGTCAAGATGTCAACATAGGTATTTTGAGAGGGCATAAACACTCACTCCACGCAGATATACACTTAGGACTGTAACTGCAACATCACTGGATGTTTTGGATGCTTCTTATCCCGTGGCAAATCTCCTCAGCTTCAACCTCTTTTTCCAGTCATCGTCTTCCGTATGTACCAGTGTTACGTAGACTTTGTTCAGCTTCGTAAAAATGCAACTGATAGTATCTGTCCCAGGACCCAGTAAGACTTCCATCTCTGCCTTAGAACCTCTCAAACAATGCTGATGGGAGTCCTGGAAAAATCTTGTCTGGTACTCACATATTCACCATTCAGACAAACAGGTGAGTTAACACCATGGGCCAATGCTTGAATAATGGAACCCCTAAAGCAGTGAATGTTCCTGGAGTGTCCAATGACCTAACTTGATAGTATGTTCTAGATTTGACTTTCTTTTTCCCTGGTACATTCATCCTGTTCCTCCACGATCACATTCCCAAATGAACCACTCATGCAGTCGGCTCTGGGCAGAATGGCAGGGGTGATCCCAGGATCACATGGCATATGTACATTTTTTTTCTCTAAACTAATTGTACTGATTTACACTCTTGCCGGCAGTTTATAAAATCCTTCCTGGCAGCTGAGATGTGGGAACGTGACCCTCACATGTACCTGATGTGGGCATGTGACCCTCACATGACCCTAGCTGATATCTCTTCTCTGAACATCAACACATTTATAGCTGCCTTGAATGTCAAATAGGCGTCTCAAACTCAACAAGTAAAACAGAATTCTTGATCTGTATTGTCTCAACTCTGCTTCTACCCCAGTGATTTTCCACTTTTAACTTGTGCCATCATTAATCCATTTTCTCAGCCTCCAAAATGGAGTCATCAGCAGCTCTTTTTAAACAAACTTTTTTCAAGTTTTATTTTTGTTTATTTTTGTTTTTTGTTCAATATATGAAATTTATTGTCAAATTAGTTTCCTTACAACACCCAGTGCTCATCCCAAAAGGTGCCTTCCTCAATACCCATCACCCACCCTCCCCTCCCTCCCACCCCCCATCAACCCTCAGTTTGTTCTCAGTTTTTAAGAGTCTCTTATGCTTTGGCTCTTTCCCACTCTAACCTCTTTTTTTTTTTCCTTCCCCTCCCCCATGGGTTTCTGTTAAGTTTCTCAGGATCCACATAAGAGTGAAAACATATGGTATCTGTCTTTCTCTGTATGGCTTATTTCACTTAGCATCACACTCTCCAGTTCCATCCATGTTGCTACAAAGGGCCATATTCTGTTCTTTCTCATTGCCATGTAGTACTCCATTGTGTATATAAACCACAATTTCTTTATCCATTCATCAGTTGATGGACATTTAGGCTCTTTCCACAATTTGGCTATTGTTGAGAGTGCTGCTATAAACATTGGGGTACGAGTGCCCCTATGCATCAGTACTCCTGTATCCCTTGGGTAAATTCCTAGCAGTGCTATTGCTGGGTCATAGGGTAGGTCTATTTTTAATTTTCTGAGGAACCTCCACACTGTTTTCCAGAGTGGCTGCACCAGTTTGCATTCCCACCAACAGTGCAAGAGGGTTCCCGTTTCTCCACATCCTCTCCAGCATCTATAGTCTCCTGATTTGTTCATTTTGGCCACTCTGACTGGCGTGAGGTGATATCTGAGTGTGGTTTTGATTTGTACTTCCCTGATGAGGAGCGATGTTGAGCATCTTTTCATGTGCCTGTTGGCCATCCGGATATCTTCTTTAGAGAAGTGTCTATTCATGTTTTCTGCCCATATCTTCACTGGGTTATTTGTTTTTCAGGTGTGCAGTTTGGTGAGCTCTTTATAGATTTTGGATACTAGCCCTTTGTCTGATATGTCATTTGCAAATATCTTTTCCCATTCCGTTGGTTGCCTTTTAGTTTTGTTGGTTGTTTCCTTTGCTGTGCAGGAGCTTTTTATCTTCATAAGGTCCCAGTAATTCATTTTTGCTTTTAATTCCCTTGACTTTGGGGATGTGTCGAGTAAGAGATTGCTACGGCTGAGGTCAGAGAGGTCTTTTCCTGCTTTCTCCTCTAGGGTTTTGATGGTTTCCTGTCTCACATTCAGGTCCTTTATCCATTTTGAGTTTATTTTTGTGAATGGTGTGAGAAAGTGGTCTAGTTTCAACCTTCTGCATGTTGCTGTCCAGTTCTCCCAGCACCATTTGTTAAAGAGACTGTCTTTTTTCCATTGGATGTTCTTTCCTGCTTTGTCAAAGATGAGTTGGCCATACGTTTGTGGGTCTAGTTCTGGGGTTTCTATTCTATTCCATTGGTCTATGTGTCTGTTTTTGTGCCAATACCATGCTGTCTTGAGGATTATAGCTTTGTAGTAGAGGCTAAAGTATGGGATTGTGATCCCTCCTGCATTGGTCTTCTTCTTCAAAATTACTTTGGCTATTCGGGGCCTTTTGTGGTTCCATATGAATTTTAGAATTGCTTGTTCTAGCATCGAGAAGAATGCTGGTGCAATTTTGATTGGGATTGCATTGAATGTGTAGATAGCTTTGGGTAGTATTGACATTTTGACAATATTTATTCTTCCAATCCATGAGCAGGGAATGTCTTTCCATTTCTTTATATCTTCTTCAATTTCCTTCATAAGCTTTCTATAGTTTTCAGCATACAGATCTTTTACATCTTTGGTTAGATTTATTCCTAGGTATTTTATGCTTCTTGGTGCAATTGTGAATGGGATCAGTTTCTTTATTTGTCTTTCTGTTGCTTCATTGTTAGTGTATAAGAATGCAACTGATTTCTGTACATTGATTTTGTATCCTGCAACTTTGCTGAATTCCTGTATCAGTTCTAGCAGACTTTTGGTGGAGTCTATCGGATTTTCCATGTATAATATCATGTCATCTGCAAAAAGCGAAAGCTTGACTTCATCTTTGCCAATTTTGATGCCTTTGATTTCCTTTTGTTGTCTGATTGCTGATGCTAGAACTTCCAACACTATGTTAAACAACAGCGGTGAGAGTGGGCATCCCTGTCGTGTTCCTGATCTCAGGGAAAAAGCTCTCAGTTTTTCCCCGTTGAGGATGATGTTAGCTGTGGGATTTTCATAAATGGCTTTTATGATCTTTAAGTATGTTCCTTCTATCCCGACTTTCTCGAGGGTTTTTATTAAGAAAAGGTGCTGGATTTTGTCAAAGGCCTTTTCTGCATCGATTGACAGGATCATATGGTTCTTCTCTTTTTTTTTGATAATGTGATGTATCACGTTGATTGATTTGCGAATGTTGAACCAGCCCTGCATCCCAGGAATGAATCCCACTTGATCATGGTGAATAATTCTTTTTATATCCCGTTGAATTCGATTTATTTTCGATTTATTTTCGTTTATTTATTTTTGGGACGGAGAGAGACAGAGCATGAACGGGGGAGGGGCAGAGAGAGAGGGAGACACAGAATGGGAAACAGGCTCCAGGCTCCGAGCCATCAACCCAGAGCCTGACACAGGGCTCGAACTCACGGACCGTGAGATCGTGACCTGGCTGAAGTCGGACGCTTAACCGACTGCGCCACCTAGGCGCCCCTCCCTTTTCTTTTTGAGAAGCCTTGCTAGAGGTTTGTCAATTTTGTTTATTTTTTCAAAAAACCAACTCTTGGTTTCGTTGATCTGCTCTACAGTTTTTTTAGATTCTATATTGTTTATTTCTGCTCTGATCTTTATTATTTCTCTTCTTCTGGTGGGTTTAGGCTGCCTTTGCTGTTCTGCCTTTATTTCCTTTAGGTGTGCTGTTAGATTTTGTATTTGGGATTTTTCTTGTTTCTTGAGATAGGCTGGATTGCAATGTATTTTCCTCTCAGGACTGCCTTTGCTGTGTCCCAAAGCGTTTGGATTGTTGTATTTTCATTTTTGTTTGTTTCCATATATTTTTAAATTTCTTCTCTAATTGCCTGGTTGACCCACTCATTCTTTAGTAGGGTGTTCTTTAACCTCCATGCTTTTGGAGGTTTTCCAGGCTTTTTCCTCAACTTTTATTTATTTTTGAGAGAGAGAGACAGAATGCGAGCGAGCGGGGGGAGGGGCAGAGAGAGAGGGAAACACAAAATCCAAAGCAGGCTCCAGGCTCTGAGCTGTCACCACAGAGCCCGATGCAGGGCTCAAACCCAGGAACTATGAGATCATGATCTGAGCTGAAGTCTGACACTTAATCAACTGAGCCACCCAGGTGCCCCATCAGCTTTTTATATGCACCACCCCGATTGGAAAATTAGTTCCATTTCACCATTAAACAGATTGAAAATCTGACTGTCACCTCTCTCTCTTTTAAAAATTTTAATGTTCATTTATTTTTGAGAGAAAGAGAGAGATGGAGAAAGACAGAGAGAGACAGAGCACAAGCGGGGGGAGGGGCAGAGAAGAGAGGGAGACAGAATCTGAGCAGACTCCAGGCTCCAAGCTGTCAGCACAGAGCCCGACATGGGGCTTGAACCCACCAACCCCGAGACCATGTCCTGTGGTGAAGTCAGACGCTTAACCACCCAAGCGCCCCATTGACTGTCATGTCTTGTGTGATCTACTAACATACCTTCTTAATGCATTTGTCTGCTGCCACTATCCATCCTTTCTTCAATCTCTTCTCCAGGAAACAGCCAGTCATCTTTTACAGCATAGCTCAGGTCATAGCCGTCTCCTTCCTCCCAGGTGTTTCTGCCACACTTTTATAAAAGCCAAAGATCTAATCTGGCCCCTGGTTACTCCGCTGGCCTTGTCTCTCACCACCTTCTGCCTTGATTGCTCTGCCCTGTATCCCCATCTTGCTTCCCTTGACACAGACCTTTTATCCGCAGTGCTTCATTTGTGAGAAATACAATGCTACATGATATTTCTTCTTTAGAGTGCCTTCCACACCAACCAGGCAATATTTTAGTATCATTGCAACATGATTTGACTGTGCAATAATTATCACTAACCTGCTATCGTATCATACACGTCTAACTTATTTTTCCAATTCTTATTGTCTAACAGCAAACCTTCAGGTAGAATCAAGGTGCTTAGTTAATACTGGTTAAGAGTGTAGGCCCAGGCCTAGCACAAGACCAGGAGCATGCCTGAAACCCAATTAATGGCTGTGAGAGGACTGAGTGAAAACAAACTGTAATCTTGGGATCCATGCTTGTGGTGACAACGAATGATACTGTAAATGCCAGGCCAACAGCTCCCACTGCGTTGGCCTAGTTACTTTGTAAGGCGGGCAGGGCAGGTTGGGGGGGGCGGGGGGGGGTGCGCTGTGAAGTAGTGAGGCAGCAGCAACAGTGTTACTTTAACTTGTTAGCATATTGAGGAGAATCCTTGGCAAATGTTGCCATCTCCCTTAAAAGTGGGTGAAAATGAAAGGTGTTAATAAAAAATAGTTTCCGGGGCACTTGGATGGCCCAGTCCATTGGGCGGCTGACTCACGATTTCCACTCAGGTCATGATCTCACGGTGGTGGGATCGAGCCCCACTCTCGGCTCTGCACTGAGTGTGGAGCCTGCCTGGGATTCTCTCTCTCTCTCTCTCTCTCTCTCTGCACCTCCCCGGTTCATGCTTGCATGCTCTCTCTCTTTCAAAAAATATTTTCTGCAGTTTTATTATTAAAATATAATTTCCATTTGGTTCCTAACAATCAGAAATAAGGCAGACACCAAGTAGAAGGTTTGTCAGTGGGATAGCTCCAGCGATTCCCCCAGCTCCAGAGGGTCAGACTTAGAGGGAGTCTGGATCTGCCAAGACCAGAAGGGGGCAGGACGATGCCCAACAGAAAGCAGCGAAGGACATGCAACATGATGGGAAACAGACACCCCCTTACAGGAAGGCTGGATAAGCAAAGGGCGCAGCGCCTTCAGGGGACCAGGCATGGCTGTTGTATGTGTGGAAGGACCTGCCCACAGAGGGGGGAAGCCCCGAGAGGGCAGCCCATAGGATCCTGCAGGCCCGCAGAAGGCGGGAGCAGCCAAAGCTGGAGAATGAGGACACTCCTGAAATACAAGCCCATGCACTCATCACTTGCTACAGTAGCTAAGTTCTCTGCTACGGGTGCAAACAAATGTGGCGTGTTTTATGCCCAAAAGCAAGAATCAATGTGGACGGTGCCAAGGAAACCTTCACATTAGTTTACATTAGTTTAATAAAAAATAAAATCCATGTTAAAATCATCAGGCACATACATATATCCTCATGCCGCTGTGGGAAATGGTGAGATATATTGTACTTATTGGGAAATAATAAAATCTGTCGTGTAATATTTGCATCGTAAGTCATTTATACATGGCGACGTTAGTTTATTTTCTAAATGCCTCAATCTGTTTCTATTTTACTACTACTTAAAACTCAATTTCCAGAATAGAAAATCATCGTCAGTTCCATCAGTGGCACCCGAAATCTTGAACACAGGTGTGACCACTGCAACTGACTTTTAATTACCAAAAATGTATGTTCATTATCAATGAAACTATACTTGGTAGGAAATTTGTGATAAAATGAATGGAACCATTGATAAATAGTATAAGCCATTGCGCTTGTCCTATTAAATATTAAATTTAAATATTTGGATTACACATTTAAAATATTCACTTATTGTGTGCAATAAAGTGAATTCTATGGATAAATATAGGTATATTTAAATTTAGGAAAGTGCTTCAATATTTAGCTATTAATAAAAATGGACATCTGTTGGGTTGTCCGGGTGGCTCAGTGGGTTAAGCATCCGACTCATGATCTCAGCTCAGTTCTTGATCTTGGGGTTGTGAGTTTGGGCCCTGCACTGGGCTCCATGCTGGGCATGAAGTCTACTTAAAAAAAAAAAAAAAAAAAAAAAAGGACATTCATTGACTTTATCCTTTTTAATTGCTTTTTTTCTTTTCATTTTAAGTTTATGAATCTTTTGATATCTTTTTGTATACGCAAAAGAGTTTTCCTCATTTATTCAATTTAGATTTGAATCACATTTGTATCAGACCAAATGGCTGATACTATATATAGCTCATAGTTTAGATAGTAAGTACTCAATGCAGTTTTTTTTTAACAACACATGAACTAATTATAAAAGCAGAATGTAATGAGCCATACAAAGCAATTATCACCATATTTTATCAGTTTGGCAAACATTAAAATGTCTGACAATACTAGATAATGGTGATGTGGAATATCATTCATATGAATCAATGCGACCATTTTATTTAATAGTCAATGCTAAAGATTACAAGGTCTTCAAGTGAGAATTTTACTCCTGGGTATACATCTGAATGCATGGATAATAATATCATAATGAAAGGCTAATAATGATAAAATTTGGGAAAGTAGCTATTAAGAACAAAATTGATATCTGAAGACGGTTCACACAATGGGATATAATATACACCAACAAAAAATGTAAAAACTATAAAACACAATAGAAAACAAAACTAAAACATGTTTCTGTATGGAAACAGATAATACAATTATAAACAACTGTAAGAAAAAAAATATTACGAAATTTGGGACAGAAGTGGCATCAAGGGAGTACAGGAGACCTGTGGCTGAGGAACAACACTAGAGTTTGCTGAGGGTACCATTAACGGTCTATTTGTTGTTGTGTAACAAGGGCATGAATTTTTCCTACATCATTTAGTTCAACTTAAGCTTATTGAAAAACTCAATCTATTCAAGAGATAGTGAAACCAAAATTCACATATTAGTGTCCTGAAGAAGTTAATGTAATTTTAAATCACTATTGAAATCCAATCCAGGTCTGAAGGTTTGATTGATATGTCCCTTAAGGAATATCAGTCCATCTTCCATCTCACTAAAAAAGTTGCTCTCTCCTCAGAAAATGCTTCATATTAAATGTAATTTGTGCGACTATACCTTTTACAAATATTTTATATTGTGTTATATTTATCATGGTCCTGGTAAGAGGCAGACAGCAAAAGGATCACAAAAGGGAATTTAACAAGTAGACATTTTACACAGTTTTGAACACGAGTAAGGAGATAGACAAAGGATGATGAGGCTCCCAGCAATGGGCCTTGGAAGGAAGCCTACCTAGACCTGAGAGAAAATGGCATTAGGAAAGCCCAGAGAAAGATGAAAGTCATTGAGGTGAACAGGAGGAAGAAAATGTTATTTATGAAAGAATGCAGTGAATAGAAGATTTGTGGACTTGGAGTAGAAATATGTAGAATAAATACCTCAGTTTCTCTCTCATTCCCTCCCATGCCTAGCAAAACCTTGTCAGAAGAGTGATGGCCAGATAAACTGGGCGATCCAAACTCAGTCTATCAGGACTGAAAATGGATCAGGTGGAAACAGAGCTCATGGGTCTGTTAATGTATAATACATCAGTTATAAGAGTTAATATGGTGTTTCTCAAATAATAAGTGTTGAATAATATTCTTTGGACCTACCAAAACTCTACGTATTTCATACATTGTAGCTTATTTCCTAAGTTGTTCACAATATAAATGTTTTGAAAGATTTTGAGACCTTTCCATAGATGTCTAAAATTATTAATACTTGCTTTTCCTGGGGCCATTATTTGCCCATTTATTTTTTCTAGTTAATGGTTTTTACACCCCGTGTCCATCCATAAGATGAACTGTTTCATTGCCACATCTTTTAAAGGCTAATGAACCATTCTTGGGAATAACAATTTCCAAGAAACTAGCTTTTCTCAGGTAACTGGCACTGAAAAACACCACCAGAGAATGATAAACTGCCAAGAACCACTCACTGATTCTTAAAACTTTATGGAAATAGTCCATAACTTAATTGAGATTGAGAACTGTCTGGCATTTACAAAACATGCATCACTTATTGGAGGGTTAATGTTTATTTATTCCAGGCTTCCATAAGACTCCTTGGTTGTTTCCTCAGTAAAACAGTATACCTCGCTTTACCAGATCTCCTAGATTTGCTCTGGAGACACTTGGGAGGATGTGTGTGCTCTGATGTTCACCTTATCCCTACCCTTTATTCAGTCTTACGGCGATGAAGTGAAGATAGAGATAAAGATCAAAAACAATATATACACAGAATGAAAAATTGTATGCGTTTGTTTGTGGAGCTTATTCTTGTGTTATCAAAGACATTAAATCATTTTGTCAGGCTTTTCTTTTTTATGAAAAATGGAAGCACAGAAAACTCTTGGATTTTATTCATCCTCTTTTTTCTCAAAATACATAGTATGGAGTTGAAAAATATAAATTCTAATATAAGTTGCATTATTTTTTTTTTATGAGTACTGATGCACCATATGTGGTTGAGATTATTCATTTTACATGTTGTTCCCTATCTTCTCCTATTCAAGATAGCATTATATTCTTTTGGGGGGTTAATTTTATTTTTTATATTTTAAAATTTACATCCAAATTAGTTAGCATATAGTTATTATGCTATAATATATGCATAAATATGCATATATATGCATTGTTGAGAAAAAATGATTTCAGGAGTAGATTCCTTAATGCCCTTTACCCATTATATTCTTCATTCAAGAGATTACACTGTAGATGGTCAGAGTTCACTATGAGGGTTTTGAAACAGAGTACAAAGTAATAAATGTTAAATGGTTTGTTGAAATGCTGTGCTATATGTCTTCAAAGGCTTTTTCAGATTATGGTTTCATTGAACTGAAAGAGGGCTTTGAATTGTACTGTTGATGGAAACTTCCTTATATGACCAGTTATAATTATGAAATATCCTAACAGCTAATGTCATAGTTTTTGTATTGTTATTTTGGTTAACATTTTATAAAATATCAATAAATATTCATAAATCTACATTGGAATGCTTCATAATTAAAATCTAAACTATTACCTATCTTGAGATTCTATGAATAAAAAATGTGAGCTCATACATAAGAATTAATTTGGCTAACAATTTTCCATCTTATGTGAAATTAAACCTACTGCTTTCTGGAAGGAATAAAATATTAAGAAAAAGAGATTTACTTTATTGTAGAAATTAAATTTGAATATCATAAATTCAAGATAGAAACTTAACCATATGACTTTCTCTTTACCATGATTCATTTTTGTAGGATTCTCACTCTGTATTCTTGTAGAAGACCAACTTCAGTATTTACAGTTCTTCTGCACATGGTGTTAAACAGTTAGTCTGGGGCGCCTGGGTGGCGCAGTCGGTTAAGTGTCCGACTTCAGCCAGGTCACGATCTCGCGGTCCGTGAGTTCGAGCCCCGCGTCAGGCTCTGGGCTGATGGCTCAGAGCCTGGAGCTGTTTCCGATTCTGTGTCTCCCTCTCTCTCTGCCCCTCCCCCGTTCATGCTCTGTCTCTCTCTGTCCCAAAAATAAATAAACGTTGAAAAAAAAATTTTTTTAAATGTTTAAAAAAAATAAACAGTTAGTCTGATGCCTCTCAGCCTAGTCCCTGTTCTCATTTGAACCCTTGGCCATTGTATGTCTATACTTCTTAGTTCTTTCCCAAATGCTATGTGTTTTTTTATATTCAGGTATGATCTTACCTTTTGCAGCTTGTACCCTTTTCAGTTCCCTCATCTTTAAAGATGATAGGGATTTCAGTTTCAAACTTGAATCTAATTTTTGATATCCCCAATTGCACACTTTTCTTAATTAAATTTAATATGAAGATGCAATCTAGAAGAAATGCCAGAAGTCCTATCGATCAATAGCTTCAGTTTACCAATGAAGAAACTAAAAGAAAAAAAAATTCCAATGTTAACTGTGAGTTAGTGTATAAACTCTATTAGAGAGAACTCCTGATTACAGTGTATTATGTTTTGCTCTATAAGGTTTTGAGCAGTTTGATTTAAAAAAGATGGACAGCAAAATCTTTAACACTTATTTCATATTAAACATTTTTTTTCGGTGAAAATCATAATAATATAGAGTTGTTTAAGGAACAAAATAATTAAAAATAATATTAAAAACTTCAAACCATACTAACTGCCTTTCCATACATTTGATTTTAATCACTCTTTATAGGAGGAAGTCTACTTCTATCAAGATAACTAGAAATTGGAAGGAAACTAACACATTGAATGATTGAGTAACTTGAAAGAATTATAGATATACTTACAAGTCTAAAATCTGTAAGGAATCTTGAGAGAATTAGAATCAATTTATATTTCCAAATTTGAGTCAAAGTTAACTATGATGGATCTATTATAACATGATGACTAATTTAATGTTTGAAGAATGTGTGTGCACTTTTAATTTTGATTTCTCTTTCTGTGTCATGCACCAAAATATTGAGGTTATACTATAATTATGCTTAAAACCTTATTGGTATTTGTAAATAAATTACAGGATAAGTCATAATAGGAAGCCAAATAATACTTAGCTGCTGAATATAAACAAAATATAGAGTGGCATAAATCTTGCAAGCACAAAAGTGGTAAAAACAGCAAGATTTAGAGGCTCTAGTACAAAAGAGATATATAGTACCAACTGCAGTAATCTCAAAAATTTATATCCCGAAATGTGCAGACTTGATCTTATTTTTCAGTCAGTGTGTTCTCTATGGAAGATGAACATGCCCACGACAATGGAGTATGATTTAGAAAACTAGATCCTGCTCAGAGGAATATAAAATGTGATTATACACCGTACTTCTGTGCAAGATTTTAAACAGAATTTAATAAATCATTCTGAAACTTAGATATATTTGTGGAACAATGACATCACTTTTCAATTATGCGTGGTTTGTAAATGCACAAAATTAATAATGTCTTTTGTGTACATGTATTACTTTGGAAAGAAACTACTAAGAACTATATTATCAGACCAAACAGTCTTTGAAAATTTGTGTGCTACAGGGCAATTTGTCACTTCATTTTAATGGAATGTTCCATACTGAAAATGTCTAACTGCTCAGAAGAGGAATAGAGCGTAAATTTATTATCTGAGAAAAGAAAATTAATTGACACAGGCCAAAAATGTAATGGAATTAGACCCAGGTGGATAACTGAGAACTTCAAGAACTGTATCTGGGCTCTATAAAATGATAAAATTACATGCAGAAAAATTGAAATATGTCATTTTTGAACAAAGCTCAGGATTTCTCAAAGGAATGGCGTATAAATTAATTAAGGCTTCTTTGTCCCTAAGACCTTGTAATCTTAGGAAAGAAAAGAACCTAGCTCTTGGGGTACAAAACATATATTGTGTTGATTTCTTTATTGTTATTATTGTTTTAAGTAGATACTTCCCATTATGGAGAGAATTGGCCATTACCGAGGTAGAGTTTAATAAAAATATTTAACTATGAGGGCAAAATGTAAACAATTTATTCAGTCTAAAATAATTTATGAAACATCTCTTTGGTAGGTCATGTGCAAAGAACTGGGGGTAGAGACATTTATTCAACATGGAAAATTTGATGAGACTGGTTATCAGGAAAGTAATTCGATAGAAAAATTAGATAATTTCCAATAGCTCCATTTGCTGTGGAAATGGAAAAAAAAAAAAAAAAAAAAAAAAAAAAAAAAAAACAGTAGCAGAAAAAAAAAAAAAGAAACAGTAATGGCAAAGCCATGGTGATGGTGTGGTAATGAGTTTGGCAGGTTTTGGTAAGCAGAATATAGTCCAATGTGGCTGAAACACAGTGAGAGTCAGAGAAATGTGGTATAGATCATGTTTTAGAGGATCATGCAGTATTTTTATCCACAGTATTACTTATACAAATATAGGTTGAATTTTAACTCTAAAATAGTGTCTATATTGGATAAATTAGATTAGTGATTTGAAAAGAAATATCTCATTCTATCTATAATTTCTATTGTGTTTTCTGCTAATAATGATAACTTGTAAATCTGTGACTTTTCTTTAATTTGACCATTTCTGAAATTATGTCTCTGAATACTCTGAATACTTGAGAAGAGTTCATCTTTACTGAGCCACAATTACCTCCTCCAGACAAACATAGAGCCTTATGACTTTTAGCATTATTTTATTTTCTAAGTTATATAGTATAGTGGTATTTAGCACATGGAATAGTAACATTGTTAGTATAAACATTAGCTTCTTTGGACTTCTTAAACAAGATGAAAATTTAAATTTGTAAATATAATTGATTCAAATAAAGATATTTGTTCAATTTTGTTCAATTTTTAATTCACTCCAAAATGTAAAAACAATGGAAATAAAGCAGAATTATCTTCAAAACTATTAAATTATAGTATATCATGAGACTTTGTTTCTTCAAAATTAGTTTTATAAATATCTAGTTTATGGGTTAAAACAATGGCTAGTAATTAAATTTTTGTTTTACAGATTTAGGCATTTCAGTCAGATCCAAACTAGCTATCACTAAATAAAGAAAAGATTGATTTGTCTTCACCACAATATATGTTTTTCCCCTAGAGATCTGAAATATAAATTATGTCAAAGCTGTTCTTTCTCTCTGTGGATTTAACCATGCAATTTTAGTCACTACCATGGGAAAATAGATTTCCAGAATATTCAGAGAATTTATGAAATTAGATAGAGGTGGCATGGGCCCTTAAACATGGTGAACATCTATAAGTAGTTGGCCAATTGGAGAATTCGGCTGGGAATGCTGGTTTACATTTACACAAATTCTGCACAATACAGAATTCTATCGACACTTGCATGGGTAATAATTATGGGCATCCGAGGGCAAAACTTAACCCATCAGTTCAGAGATTATCAGGATCCAAAACAGAATGAATTGTAGGTTAAAGATGGATCCAGAAATGGCTCAGCTAATGAGGAGCTATTGTTACTCCTTTCAAATATAGAATGATATGAACTCATACAATTTATGTTACTTATAGTCACAAATTGAGAGAGCTAAAATCAGATTAGAAAACCTGGCCTTTGACTCCCAAAGACTTTCTTTTTCCCACTATATTCTTTTTAAATAATGAAAAATAAAGCACTGGTACTTTTACAATCACTCTAAATATTCACCATGCAAAGCTCTTTAATATATGCTCGCATACATATATACATATAGTAAATCTATTTCCAACTGGTGGTGTCTATCTCAGAAAGTTATTAATTACTGTTTCAAAATTTTTAATACAGGGAGTCCTTTTCAAATGATCTCTTTTTCCATTGTGAGTTTTGGTTGACCATGTCTTTCAAGGAATTCCCTCATTTCATATAGGTTAGCAATATGGCAGACCATAAAGTGTTGTTCATAATATTCTTCTATTATTCTTTGAATGTCTGCAGTATCAGTAGTGATAGACCCTCCTTTGCTTCCATTATTAATAATTTGTATCTTCTCTCTTCTTATTTTACCTGGCTGGAGGTTTATTAGTTTTTACCTTGTCAGAGAACTGACTTGATTGATTTTTCTTCTAATGACATTCTTTTTTAAACGTCATTGATTTCTGCTCTAATTTGTAAATTATTTCTTCACTTTTGCTTACTTTGTTTTAATGTGTTCTTCTTTCTATTTTTTTCTTGAGGTGGAAGCTTAGGTTATTAATTTTAGGTGTTTTTTTCTTTCAAATACGTGTGTTCATTCAATGCTATGCATTTCCCTGTAAGCCTTGCTTTCACTGAATCCCACAAATTTTAATAAGCTGTATTTTCATTTTCATTTAGTTCCAAATCTCTAAAAATTTCCTTAGAGATTTATTCTTTGACCTATGGATTACTTAGAAATGTGTAGTTTAATCTCCAAATATTTTTAAGCTTTCTACGTACATTCTGTTATTAATTTCTAGTTTAGTTCTGAGACCGGAAATCATACTTCTTGTGATTGTTGTTGTTGTTGTTGTTGTTAAGGTATATTTTATGGCCAAGAATGTGGTCTATGTTGGTAAATGTTCCATGTGAGCTTGAAAAAAATGTACATTATTTGTTGTTGGATGACTTATTCTATAAATGTCAATTAAGTCCAACTGATAGATCATGTCCTTCAGTTCAACTATGTCTTCACTGATTTTCTGCCTGCTGGATGTTTTAATTACTGATAAGAGTACTTTTGAAGTTTCTAACTATAATAGTGGTTTCACCTATTTCTCTTTGCAGTATTATCAGTTTTTGTCTTACATATTTTGATAGTCTATTGTTAGGCACATACACATTAAGAGTTGCTGTATCTTTTTTGAGAATGATCTTTTCATTGTTATGTAAACTCCTTTTGATCACTAACAATGTTCCTTGTTCTTGAGTCTGCTTTGTCTGAAATTAATGTAATTACTCTGGTTTTCTTTTCATTAGTGTTGGCACAACATCTCTTTTTCCATCCCTTTACTTTTAATCTATGTTCTGCCTTTATGTATAAGGTGGGTTTTTATAGACAACATATACTTGGATTTTGTTTTCTATCTACCCTATGGTCTCTGCCTTTTAATTGATGTATTTAGATCATTTAGATCATCAATGTTTATCTTTTTTTTTTCTTAGAGAGAGAGAATGTGCAAGTTGGGGAGAGGAGCAGAGGGAGAGAGAAAGAGAATCTCAAGCAGACTCCATATTCGGCATAGAGCCTGATAGGGCACTCGATCCCATGACCCTGGGATCATGACCTGAGCCAAAATCAAGAATCCAATGCTCAACCTACTGAGCCAACCCAGGCACCCATAAGTTATTGATATATTTAGAATAATATCTACTATTTTTGTTACTGTTGTCTTTATTTTTTGTTTGGTCCAACTTTTTTCTCTTCCCTCATTTTAACTGAGCATTTTACATAATTCCACTTTTTCTCCTCTATTATATCAATTATACCTCTTCTATTTCTTTTGTCATTGTCTTGTGGCTGTCTTTGAGTTTAAAATATACCTCTTACTATTAAAGCAAGTACACTTAAAATAACAATATACCACTTCACAGGTATGCAAGTATCTTACAATGGTATTAGGGAATTTCTCCTTCCCATGAATAATTACATGGTGACATTCATTGTTCACTTTTCCATAAGTTATAATCATGGACTACATAGCTGCTGTGGTTATTTTGAGAAAGCTCTTATCTGTTCGATTAATTAAAAATAACAAAATATATTAGTTTATCTTTATTTATTCATTATGTAATCTTCTTCCCTTGTGTATGTAAATACGAGTGTCTGACCTATATCATTTTTCCTCTTCCTGAAGAATTTTTTTCCAATATTTCTTGCAAAGCAGATCTACTGATGAAAAGTACCTTTAATTTTTGTCGAAAAAAATTCTTTATTTGTCCTTCAATTTTTTTAAGTGTATTTATTTACTTTGAGGGGGGGTTGGAGGGAAAGAGAGGAAGAATCCTAAGCAGGCTCCACATTATAAGTGTCGAGCCAAATGAGGGGCTCAAACTCATGAACCATGAGATTGTGACCTGAGCCAAAATCCATAGTCCGATGCCGACTGAGCAACCCAGACAGGCACCCCTGTCTTTCACTTTTGAAGGATAATTTCACTTGATAAAGAATTCTAGGTTAGTGCATATGTGTTTCCCTCCTTTTAACACTTTAAATATATGCTTCCACTCTCTTAGTTGCATGGTTTATAAAGAGAGGTCCAATGGAATTCTGATCTTTCCTTCTGTACAGATAATTTATATCTCCACCTTCCCTGGCTTCTTTCAAAGCTTTCTCTTCGTCTTTGATTTTCTGCTGTTTAAATATGATATTCCGATATAGATACAGATATAGGTATACTTATAGGTATAGATGATACAGATTTGATGTTGGTGTAGATGTAGATGGAGACATAGATGATACACACACACACATTCTTTTTTGTGTTCTCTGAGTATCCTGAATCCATGGCTCGGTGCATATCATTAATTTCGGAAAATTCTCATTCATTATCGCTTCAAATATTTCTTCTTCTTCTCTTGCTGGTATCTTATTACACATATATTACAACTTTTATAATTGTTCTACATTTCCAAGATATGTCCTTTGTATTTGTATGTCTTTGTATGTCCTTTGTATTTGCTTTTCCTCTTTGAATTTCAGTTTTGGAAAATGTATTGACATTTCTATAAAGCTCACATATTCTTTCTTTGGTCATATTTCAGCAAATGCCTGAGCATACCAAAGGCACATTACATTTCTTTTACAGTGAGTTTTATTTCTAGATTTTTCTTTATTCTTTCTAGAGTTTTTCTCTGTTTACATTACTTTTCTATTCTTGTGTATTGTATATTTTTTTCTTTTTTTTTCTTTTTTTTTTTTAATTTTTTTTTTCAACGTTTATTTATTTTTGGGACAGAGAGAGACAGAGCATGAACGGGGGAGGGGCAGAGAGAGAGGGAGACACAGAATTGG
The DNA here is from genome assembly GCF_016509475.1 of Prionailurus bengalensis. Classification (NCBI taxonomy): domain Eukaryota; kingdom Metazoa; phylum Chordata; class Mammalia; order Carnivora; family Felidae; genus Prionailurus; species Prionailurus bengalensis. The sequence continues at coordinate 217,184,513 of NC_057343.1, forward strand.
AAACAGGCTCCAGGCTCTGAGCCATCAGCCCAGAGCCTGACGCGGGGCTCGAACTCACGGACCTCGAGATCGTGACCTGGCTGAAGTCGGACGCTTAACCGACTGCACCACCCAGGCGCCCCTATATTTTTTTCATATTAATCATTTTTCCTTTAAACTGCCAATCTGATAATTCTTACCTTTCTGCCATATATAAATCTGGTTGTCATGCTTACTCTGATTCTTCAAGTGTTTCTTTTTGTCTTTTAGTATGCCATGTAATTCTTGTTGTTATTGAAAGTGGGATATGATGTACTACATAAAGTGATCCAAGGTAAAAAGTCTTTAGTGTGAAGGTTTAGGATGATTTGGCTAGGAGTTAGGCTGAGTTTGTGGTTCGTTGTATCTGTAGGTGTCAGAGGGTAGCATTTTCCCGTGTCCTTGTTTGTATTTCCCCTGTTCTCTTGTCTTTGGGTGTCCCTAGAGGCTCCATTTTTTAAAACTTCTTAACTGAAGTATAGTCTACATATATTAAATTAGTTTTAGATGTACAATGCTTAAACCTCTGAGACACACAGTTCTTTCTGTTGTATTTCTTGCTATTACATAGTACTCCTACTGATGTAGTAGCAAGGTGTGGGGGAAGGAAAAAATACTGCAGTCCTATTAGTGGGTCTCAGCCTGTGGCCCTGAGCTGTGACCTGCACAAATGTCTCACTTTCCCCTTCCCTTTCTTAGATAAGACAAGATGTCTAGAGGGGCAGAATTTAGTATTTCTCTTTCCCCATGTAGAAAGGTACAGTGGACTAGAGTTGGATATTTCTCCTCCCCTAGGTTGCTTAGGCTGTGGTAAAATAATTTCCTTTTAGAACAGGCTTTGTTAAGAAAAATGAAATATCCCATTTTTAAATGCTTTTTCAAAAGTGGCTACTTTTCCTCTCCCCCTGATGGAACCACACAGGAACTTTTCTCCAATCTCCATTGTAAGAAACTGGAGGGCTGCCATAGGTAAAATTAACACGAGTTTGGAGTCCGCTAAGGCTGGGGGAACTAGAGTTTTTAACCGTCCAACTAATTCGTATTGAAGCTCCAGCAATTTGTCAATTACAGTTTATGTTTTCCTCTCCCATCACTGGTTCCAGCTGAGATTTCAGTCGCCGACTTACTCTGATTCTCTGTATCCACATGTCTGTCTCTAGATGAAGTGGTTTTCAAGCTCCTGATGGATGTAAGAAGAATGGCTACTTTTCAGTTCATTCAGCTTCTTCCTTTTGTTAGAGTGAGAGTGACAAATTCTTAGCTTCTTACATGCTGGACTCGAAACCGGAAGTTTTGCAATCTATAATGCTGGACCTAAACCTCTGAATTTCTGATTCATTTTGTCTATAATAAGACCCCAAAATTTGTATTTTTAACAAGTTCCAATGTAATGTGGATGATACTGATCTGGGACCACTTTTTTAAAATGACTCTTTTTCACCCAAGTACATTTTGAGTAGATCCTTAAGAAAAAAATAGTAGTAAGCAAGTTTCTTGAGTTATCCTTCCTTTCATAAATCATTCTTCATTTTGCTACATAGAGAAATCCAAATGTATTTTAGCAAATCTTACTGTATTACAGTCTTTCTTCGTTTAGTGTACTGAGCTTTTAGAACCTCAGTTGAACTTTCCAATCTGGAAACTTATGCCCTTAAGTTTTGGAGAAATTTGCCTAATTGTTTTTGTGATGATTTCCCTTGGTTCTTATTTTTGGTAGTTTCTCCCTAGCCTTTTTTTGTTTGTGGCCGTATTTGCCATTCCCATATTTATTAATTTCTAACTTCCTTCTTTCTCATCTCATTATCATTGAGGTCTATTTCCGCTAAGCTTTTCTTAACTTTATCTTCAATTAATTATTTATGTAATTAGCTTAGTTAATTATCTTTAATTAATTAAAGTTTAGCTGTCATACTTCCTTTTTCTCTCTCTTTGCATCTCTCTCTTAACATTCGCCCAATAATGCAGCCAGAGAAACTAAAATTATTAGAAGACTTATTTGATTTGGAATAGATTTTTTTATTTTTTATTTTTATTTTTTAAAATATTTTTTAGTGTTTATTTATTTTTGAGATAGAGAGAGACAGAACATGAACGGGGGAGAATCAGAGAGAGGGGGAGACACAGAATCTGAAGCAGGCTCCAGGCTCTGAGCTGTCAGCACAGAGCCTGATGCGGGGCTCGAAGTCACAGACCATGAGATCATAACCTGAGCTGAAGGACGCTCAACCGACTGAGCCACCCAGGCGCCCCAGGAATGGATTTTTTTTAAAGAGGAGGAGGAAAACCTATTATCAAATGAATTCTTAGAGGGTGTTACATTTTTAAGTCTTTTTAATTTTTTTCTTCTTTTATCTATCTATCTATCTATCTATCTATGAGATAGAGAGGGTATGAGTGAGCAAGACAGAGAGAGAGAGAGAGAGAGAGAATCCCACACAAGCTCCTCACTGTCAGCACAGAGCCTGAAACAGGACTTGAGGTCACCCAAAGCATGGCTCAAGCTCATGAACCATGAGGTCATGATCTGAGCCGAAATCAAAACTCGGATGCTTAACTGACTGAGCAACCCAGGCCAGGCGCCCCAAGGGTGTTACATCTTATACATGTGTAGAGAGAATAAAATTGTGATGAGCAAAGGAAGAAAAGACAGTTGGATGACATATCTTTGCTTTCTAGGCCCACTGTGGAATAATCAACTGGAACGTGTACTCTGGTTTCAAAAGGATAAATCGATATTTCACATTTCTTTAAAGAATCAAATATTTTATCATTTCAAAATGTGAGAAGAAAATAATGCGTCTGTATTTCAAGGGAAGATGGGATAAGATAAATCTTGAGAAAGAGGTAAAACATAGAACTCAGAGGTATGTCTAACAATGTTAGACATGATGGAAACAAATGCAAAAAGAACAGAAAAAAAGAACAGAAAGAAGAGAACAGAAAGAGGAGAACAGAAGAGAAAAAGAGAAAAAAAAACAATTTGAGAACTTAACAATGTTAGATATAATGGAAACAAATGTAAGCTAGAGATACTGACATATTTAGTTTACATCTAACTTGCCTGTAAGCCGTATTTATCCTAAGATGTGTATATGCATATGCCCATCTGAAAACAAAATGTGCATAATTGCATAAATATCCTTTTTGGAAGAACTGAGGATTATCCTACAAAATAGTCCATAACAGGAGTAAATTTGAGGTTAACGAAATGTGATAGCAATACAGGGAAGAGATAATTTTGAGTTCAGAATGGATTCTATCATTCAAGTTGTCCTTATGTGCTCATGCCTAGGACTAGGCTTAGATACTACAGGAAATGTGAGATTACCCATTCAGCAGTGAAAACACTGATGTGCTTGCTTATCCAAGTTAGCCAAATTTACCAAAGTACAGCTGGAAAGTTGGCTTAAATGTGCCAAGCAGTGCATATTCTAAGATGTTTTAACTTGGGACATGGAAAAGCTTGAGTCTCTCTCTACAGTGGCTGGAGCCTGAACACACACATTTCAGAAGTATCAGCAGGGATATTTCACTACATGAAGAAAACACGGCTGCTGTGGAAAATAAGGAGGCCACGACCTACAGAAAATGTAAAACCTGAGACAAAGAGAAAGGTCTGATGACTTTTAGACTTTTGCTTCTTATTGTATTTGATAGCACCTTTATCTTTGCCCTTTTCCATGGCTTTACACCATAACCTGCATGTGCATGACAAATGACTTGCCTTTTGTTTAGGCATGGGAGTTGTATTCTGTCTCTCACATCTAAGTTCTTTCTGACTACAATGAAATTGAAGCAAAATAAAAATATCAAGAAACAAAACCAGACTATGGCAATGCTAATAATAACATCGACTACAATGCTTGCAAAAGAAAATATTGATGACAATTTATATTCACTATCCTCCCCAAACCATCCACAATCTTGCAATTTACATTATCAGGCAACATCAACAGTGGCAATTCTACCTTGTGAGAAGTAACTACATTGGTAGAAGTAGTTTATTAGAAAAAATATACTAAGAGTAGATTCTCTTGGGATAAACACTAGCATTGCAGAAACCAGAAATTCACTTTGTGGATAGACTTGGGTGCTTGTTAATATTCACTAATTCATTGGGGAATAGTGGCAGCAGCCATATAACAATATTGGTGGTGAAGCGTCAATAATTAGGACTTGAAATCAGGAGAGAAAGTTTTCCAAAAACATGTTGTGGACATCCTTAGCAGCAGAAGAAAACAAAATGTTGCCTTTCAACTCATTATCAAGAGGACTATTTTAGAATTGCTATCATTACCCAATTGTCCCCCAGGATTTTGTGGCATAATAAATATGCCTTACAATGAGGTGGTTAGGAATATTTTAGGTAATAAATGTAAACTAACGATTCATGTCTCAAGCAACGTAAGTGATTATTTGGAAATACATAAGCATTATGTAGGTGGAGATTCAAGATTGACAAAATAAAGTAGAATGAATTCTATTCAGGAAAACTAAAGGCATATTTTCCTACACTGAATCTTTAGGAAACAAAATATTTTCAAGTTGTGTATAATTCCTGGTACTTTGAATGAAACTTGTTAAATAATATTTTTGAAAATACATCCATTCTCAAAAATAATATTAATTATGCAGTTCTCTAGACATGATTTTCTGTGAGCTTAGTAAATAAATTTAAGGGTTCAACTATTTTTCCGTTCTTTTTAACACATAGAGAAAGAGTTGAATTTTCTGCAGTTATCAAAGTTTCTCCTTGATCAAAGTTACAAACTAGCCATGTGATTTATTACACTCAGTTAAAATTCTCTGGCATTTTATCTCAATGTAACTGACAGCCTGGAAGCCATATCATGTTTGTCTGGAAAGTGGGAAAAAATTTAAGTATCTTTTTGCTTTGTAATTTTTATTGTTTATTTTGCAAGGTTATGAAAAATGCCCTTAAAAGGAAATGGCATATTGATTTTAATCTGCATATAGTATACTGATTGTGACAGGAATAAACCAAAACTTAATTTCATGCCTTGTTATTGCAGACTGTTACAATACATTGTTTCATTCATTACATTTATATACAATGGAATACACACTTCTTCCGAAAAGACTGATAATGTTACACATGCCAATATAAAATCGTCTCTAAGTTTTATTAAGTGAAAGAACACACAAAATACAAGATAATATTATATTGTTATAAGAATATAACATTGTATATGTTGGCATATGTGTGGAGAATATTTGGAAGGACAATTCAGAATCTTTGGATTCTGATTCATTTATTTCACTACATGGATATCAAGATGAGACATGATCAGTTATTAGAAATGCCATCATTTTTGCTGAGCTACGCAACATCTGTTGTGTATCACACATCCACATATGCATGATTCTGTTTCATTTTAAGTCGTGTATCAACTAGAAGTTTGTATTGTACTGTAGGCAGTCATTAGGAAATCGATTTAAATATACTTCAATGTTTTTGCCACAATAAGAACATATTATATTCTGTGGCTATTCTGCAATGTTAAGCATTTTACACTCTGTAATATTTTAAGATATGAGGGCTCCTTATTTCTAGAGTCTGTTGTCCTACCATCAACTTAGAAACCCTTTTCTCTGAGCTATTAGCCCATCAAGAAAGTCCTAACTTTCTTGATAACCGTGAATTCCTATTTTTCACTTGCTTTCCAAATACATTACAAAATCTAGGCTTCTGTATTAATCTCCTTGGGTTACTATAATAAAATACCATTGTCTGCATGGATTAAAAAACAGACATTTATTTCTCACCGTTCTGGAGGTTGAGAAGGCTAACATCAGGATGCCACTTTGGCTGGATTCTTGGTGAGAATCCTTCTTTGTGGTTTGCAGATGATTGCCTTCTCACCGTGTCCTTGAATGATGGAGAGAGAGCTCTGATGTCTCCCTCTTCCTATAAAGACAGTATTCCTGTCATGGGGGTTCCATACTCAAAGCCTTATAGAAATCCCAAAGGCTCCACCTCCAATTATGATCACATTGGAGGTTATGGCTTCAACATCTGAATTTGTGAGAACACAAATAGACCACAATAGCCTCTGCTCTTTCTTCAGCTAATATATTCCCAAATTGGAACTGGCAAATATCCTAGGTCATGCAGTCATTGCCAGTTTAAACTTAAACTAGTTTCTTTCTCTTCTCCCTTTTGCCTCCTGACATATAAAATCCTTGTCATCTTTGCTATTCTGCCACAGCCTCCTCTATCGTTTTTTGTTTCTTTTGTGTGTAGTTGAGCTTTCCTAATTACTTGTTAGTGGGAGGATTAATTGAATACAAGTTATTCTAGCAAAGCAACATGTGGAAATTGTATTATGGTATGAATGTGCCTTTCCCTAGTTAATAATAAATTTGAAGTCTTTTTATGTACTTACTAGCCATATTGATTCCTTCTTTTATAAAATTGCACATCATCTTGATTATTCTTCTATTGGATTATCTTTTTTCTTATTGATTTGTAGGAGGTTTTTTTCCTCTCTCTCTCTCTCTCTCTTTACTATGTGGTCTTCTCTTTACAAGCTTATTCTTTGGCTTATTTTTTAAGTTCATATGTTGCTATGTTTTGATAAACAGATGTTTTCTTAAATGTAGCCATTGCTACTTACCACAGTACTTTTATTGTTAAGCAATAGTTTGCTACCCAAACATCAATATTTCCCTATATTGTCATCTAATTTTTAAATGCTTTTCCATACAGATATCCAAATAAGAAAGGAAAAAAAAACTGTATGCCTATAATTATATACTAATATGTAATTATTTTCTACATGTATGTATGCTTGTTTGTCATATCTTGAAAATATAATTCTTTCCCTACTACTCTGCAGTATTCTCTTCATTATAAACCACATTTTCATACATGTGTGGATCTGTTTTAGTGATAATCATTTTATTTCATTAGTTTATCCTTTATAGATTTAGGTCTTATTATTTAATAAGTTATATCAGTGCTGTTCTTTTTATAGAGCATTTTGGCCATTCCTTGATTTTTATATATGTATTAATTTATCTAATTATAAAAAGTATAATGTATTTTTACTGTTAAAAAATAAAGATGTCAATGATAACCATGTTATTTTTTTAATATTTGTTTACTTTTGAGAGAGAGACAGAGACAGAGACAGACGGAGGGGCAGAGAGAGGGAGTCACAGAATCTGAAGCAGGCTCCAGGCTCTAAGCTGTCAGCACAGAGTCCAATGTGGGGTTCAAACTCATGAAGTGGGAGATCATGACCTGAGTCGAAGTTAGATGCTTAATTGAGCCACCCAGGCACTCTGATTGACATCTTTAGAATATTGAGTTTTATAAAATGTGAACATCACATATATCTCAATTAATTATGATTTACTTAATAAGCATTAATGTTTTAGTTTCCTTTGCAGAAGTCTTATATATTATTGTTTATGTTTATTTATAGGTCTTTGATATTTCCTGAAGTTATGGCAATAGTAACTTAAATTATTTTCTACCTGTTATTTTTGCTATTTAGAAATGTGATCTTTGAAAAAAATTAGTCAAGTTATGGGGAGCCTGGGTGGCTCTGTCGGTTGAGCCTCCGACTTCAGCTCGGGTCATGGTCTCACGGCTCAGAATTCAAGCCCCACATCAGGCTCTGTGCTGACAGCTCAGAGCCCGGAGCCTGGTTCAGATTCTGTGTCTGTCTCTCTCTCTCTGCCTCTCCCCTGTTCTCTCTCTGTCTCTCTATCTCTCTCGAAATAAATAAACATTTAAAAAAATTAGTCAAGTTTACTAAGGTATTGTTTATAGACAGTAAATTTAGAGTATGGTTATGCAAATGTACATACATGAAACTGCCAGAAAAATTGAAATAAGAATATTTCCATCACCTCTAGAAAAATTACTTATGCCAGTTGCACTGCATTCTACCCCCTTCCCACTCTGTGACAACCACTGTTCTTATTTCTGTCTCTATACATTTTTTCCCAGAATGTCATATAAATGACATAGATGAATCTTGAAATAATTATGTTGAGTTTTTTTTAATTTTTTTTCTTAATGTTTTTATTTATTTTTGAGACAGAGAGAGACAGAGCATGAGCAGGGAAGGGGCAGAGAGAGAGGGAGACACAGAATCGGAAGCAGGCTCCAGGCTCTGAGCCATCAGCACAGAGACCAATGCAGGGCTCGAACTCACAGACTGTGAGATCATGACCTGAGCTGAAGTCAGACGCTCAACCAACTGAGCCACCCAGGCGCCCCTGTTGAGTTTAAAAAAAAAGACAAAAATAGTACATACTGTATATAACATTCTAGAAAATAAAAAAAAATAACCCATAGTGATAGAAAACAGATCTATAATTTCCTGGGTGGAGGGGCAGTGGAGAAGGAAGAAGGGTTACAAAGAGGCATAAAGAAACTTTGTGTTATAGAGTAGATATGTTTATTTAAATTTTTTTCTTAAAGTCCTCATATGAGTGAAGTCATATGATTTTTGTCTTTCTCTGACTAATTTCACTTAGCCTAATACCCTCCAGTTCCATCCACATAGTTGCAAATGGCAAGACAGATGAATATAAGGGAAGGGAAACAAAAATAATATAAAAACAGGGAGGGGGAGAAAACAGAAGAGACTCGTAAAAATGGAGAACAGAGGGTTACTGGAGGGGTTGTGGGAGGGGGGGTGGACTAACTGGGTAAAGGGCATCAAGGGATCTACTCCTGAAATCATTATGTCACTATATGCTAACTAATTTGGATGTAAATTTAAAACAATAAAAATAAATAAATAAGCAAAATAAATTTTTAACGTTATTTATTTTGGAGAGAAACAGAGCATGAGCAAGGAGGGGCAGAGAGAGGAAACCCAGAATCCAAAGCAGGCTCCAGGCTCCAAGCTGTCAGCACAGAGCCTGATGTGGGGCTCAAACTCATAAGCCGTGAGATCATGACCTGAACCAAAGTCGGCCCCTTAACCGACTGAGCCACCCAGGTGCCCCTTACCTTTTTTATTATGGTGATCATGTCACATGTATAAGCATGTGTCAAATATATGAAATATATGAAGTTGAACTTTGAAACTATAATATTCATATAATGAAATATAATTTAGCAGGAAACAGGATAAAGTGCTAATGCATGGTGCAATGTGGATAAACCTTGAAAACATGCTAAATGAAAAGGGGCAGGACACAAGGGGCCACACATACTGTATCATTCCGTTTATGTCAGAGGCTTAGAATAGGCAAATCCAAAAAGACACAAGTGGGTCACTAGTTCCTAGGATATGGAGGTTGTGGGGTGGGGCGGGGGGAGGCAGGAGAAATGAGGAATGAGTGCTGGTTGATGAAGATTTTCTAAAATTAGATATTTGTGATTGTTGCACAACTCTGTATATTTTCTCAAAGGCCCTGAGCTGTACACTTTAAAATAGTGAAGTTTATGCTATATAAATTATAGCTCATATATAACAAACTTACTATTTAAAAATTACAAGACAGTATGTTGGGACAAGGTGTAAATGCAAAGATTCATTAAGCACCAATAGATCAATTATCTATCAGTTTGTATATTAGAAATCCATGAATGTTTTGACCTATAGAGTATCAGTGCATTTTAGAGTTTACTGGAGGCCTGTATATAACTCTTTTGAAGTGTCAACATTCTAAAATCAATATTGCAAAAGGTCTGCAAACATTTGAGGATTCTTGGCTTAGCATGGATAAGAGAAAGTGTGGTGGAGAATAAGAACTATTTTAAATATTTTAAAGTCATCCCACAGAAATTCTTTCTGTGGAGGTCCAGAAGCTAGCTCTAGAATTGGTAAGTGGCAAATTATAAGAAGACAATTTTCATTTGCCAATGTCCTTGCTTCCCATATATTGTTGACTAATTACAAAAAACGGCAAGTCTTCATCCCTTACTGCATCCACTCTCGTCACAACATAACCTTCCATTTCCTCCAAACAAGCATGGGATTCTTTTTTCCTCCCTTTTGATACTGGACTGACTTCAGAATCAAACACCTTAGGCTTCAAACAGCCTTGTGATTTTTTTTTTTTTCCTCTATTCCTCTTGGATCTCTACCACCATCACGAGCTGATGCTAGCATCCTGGAATGTCACTGAAAATACAGACCAGATTTCAGGAGTCTTAGTAAAGACCTTTAATATACAAGCCCACATTAGCTAAATCGGAGCTCCTATCCGCAGAACTATCAAGATATCCAATAACATTGTGAGAAATAATAAATAATTGTGTAATGCGCTGGTAACTTTGCTGTGTTTTGTTGCTCAACCACAGCTAACTGGTAGAATCTAGTCATTGATTCTTCTTGGACTAAATAATTAATTAATCTTTATTTATCTGGGTGCCTGGGTGTCTCAGTCAGCTAAACATCTGACTCTTGATTTCGGCTCAGGTCATGATCTCACAGTTCATGAGACTGAGCCCTGCATCGGGCTCTGTGCTGACAATGTGGAGCTTGCTTGGGATTCTCTCTCTCCCTCTCTCTCTCCCCCTCCACTTTTGGTGCATTCGTTCTTTCTCTCTCAAAATAAATACACTTACAAAAATTAATCTTTACCTAAATACTTCTTTCAGGAGTTATATTAGAAAATCATTACCTATCTGACAACAGAGACATGCATTTATTCACAACCATTTTTAATATGGCAACCAGTATACAAATTATAGGCGAACTTAATTGAATTTTAATATCTTGGTAATAATCAAGATACTGTATAATATGTAATGTATATATGATAAAGATATTAAATCATTGTAAATGGTATATTACATAGAATTTTCTTGCATGTTTTGTGTCTCCCTCAATCTATTATAGTTATTTTTTTGTCTTTCTGAAAGCTTAGCCTTCCTGTCTAATATTTTTAACTCTTACATTAATGATGTAGAAGCATTTTGTTGGTGATATTTTTGTTGTTTGTTTCAACCCATTCTGACTTTTTCAGCTTGTCAACTTACATTTGAATTACTGAAGATACTTGGCTATTATTTAAGTTTGAACTCTGAGACTTCTAAACGGTGAGCTTTTCAACATTACTTCACATCTTCTTACTTTAACATGATATTATCAATTATTATACCACTCCAATACTTTCTAGATATTTTTTTTCCAATGTGATCTTCCTGATCATTATTAACCTCTTCTGCCATATTCTTTCTACTTTCACCCAGTTTTTTCAAATTAATATGTATTATACAGATGATAGAGAGACACCTACTAGATAGATACATTACATACATATCATTAAAGAAGGATTTGTTCTCAATTAAGATTTTGCTGAGGGGCGCCTGGGTGGCTCAGTCGGTTAAGCGTCCGACTTCAGCTCAGGTCATGATCTCACGGTTTGTGAATTCTGAGTTGGAGCCCTGCGTCCGGCTTTGTGCTGACAGCTTGGAGCCTGCTTCTGGTTTTGTGTCTCCCTCTCTCTTTGCCCCTCCCCTGCTCACGCTCTGTCTTTCCCTCTCTCAAAAATAAATACACATGAAGAAAAATTAAAAAGAAATTTTGCTAACCGAAAAGGCAGGGAAGGGAAGTGCAGGTGCAGACAACTTTCGTAAGCCATCTCTGAGCCTGGAGGTTATATAATTAAGGTACAATTACATACAATAGTATGAAATACCTTACCTTTGCAAAGTTTTCACGTACATAGATAGTCATGTAAATACTTTCCTAGTGTCTTATCCAGGTCCTTGGAAAAGGCCAGTGCAAAAGACAGACCGAGCAGCATAAACTTCAGGAAAATTGTAGTTGTTTGTAACCCTCACTAAGTCTTGGGCTTCTATTTTTCCTCTACACCGAGCTCTAAATATGGCATTTCTTGAAGTTTTCTCACAGTTTTGTTCCAAATGTTGAGTATGGCTCTGCATCTATCCCACCTTCGTGCCTCCAAGCAGCATGTTGGTATTCAGTTTTGAATTGATGAGAAAATTGAATACATGGGGTGTTTTATAACAGCTGGAAACAATGGGTGCCTTCACTTCTTTGTTTCCCCTGCCAATAAAGATGCTTCCTTGCTGAGTCAATGTTACTAATGATGCGGTGCTGTTTCCGCCTATGTGTTTTGGAGTAGAAAAATAATGTGAGAACTGCTAGAATTAAAATTACCTTCATTGAAGATGGTAAATAAGTAAATAAACTTGTTACTAATGTGCAAACAATAATGCTTTATTGGAACTGAGAAAGATGATCTCAAAGGCTTTACAGATGCTGAAATATGATAGATAAAAAAAAACTTATTTACTAAAGATCGTGCAAAGTTAGGAAGAGTCAATAACAGTGATCTATTTTCTGATAAATTATATCTATATCAAATAGCAAATGTAGATTAAAACAATAAATTGAAGGATGTCAAATACAAGCTGAAATTTTGCCCTGGCTTTAATATTTTTTAATAACATTTAGTATATAACACTATTTTTCTCTGTGTGAAAGTATTTACCTACACATATAAGTACACCTATATGGAGAGTTATGTGACTCAAACTTCTCACTTTTACCCTGAGAATCAGCAATTGGTGTATTACTTCCATCCTAATTATGGAAAACTTTTGGGGTCATGTCTTGTCATGGCACAGATTGTGATGTCATCTGAGGCACAGAACTGTAATCATTTCACATCTTTTCTGGGGCATCATTTGATCCTTTCTGTAGTAGGCATCTGGGTACAATTTAAACAGAGATGATAATTAGAAGGGAGATTGACACCACTCATCTGAATAATGCAAAGCATCATTGACATTGTGGGTATAGAACTGGGCCAGAATTTTTTTAATGTGTGATCCAGATTACTTGCATTATTTTAACTGCTTGGAATGCTTATTTAAAAAAAAATAATAAAACATTGGATCATGACACAGAAAGATATAAAAGTATCTGAAAGCAGGTTTTGAAAATCTACTTTTAAAGCATCTCCAAGTAGCATTATATACATTAATAATACTTATCTAAACACTCTTTCTATAATTCAATATTTGTCTTTGGGAGTTGTGCATTTATAAATGTGTGCATGTAGGTTTGGTTCAATATTTTCTCACTCAAATGTCATAAAAATTACTCATTTCTATTTTTACCATAACATTTATTAAGGATCCCAAAAGGGATTATGTATTAAGATATCAAACTAGACCCCTAATTTTTCTTTTGTTCTTGAGTTCAGACTTGGAGAGAAATGCAACCTCTGAGTTTTTAAGGTGTGGGGGGAGAGATGGGTCCCAGAGCAGGCCAGTCTCTGTGGGAGGGAATAGAATAGAAACAGGTACACTGTTAAGGTTTGAGAATGGTAATATTCTCCTGGAAGATACCAGAAACTTGCTAAGAAGGAAACAAGTTTAAGAACTGAGGTTGGTCAAAAGGACTCATGCACCAGGACTCATGCCTGGGTGGCTCAGTTGATTAGGCATCTGGTTTCAGCTCAGGTCATGATCTCACAATTTGTGAGCTTGAGGCCTGTGTTGGACTCTGTGCTGAAAACTTGGGGCCTGGAAGATGCTTTGGATTCTGTGTCTCCCTCTCTCTCTCTGCCCCTCCCCCACTGGTGCTCTGTCTCTCTCAAAAATAAGTAACATTAAAAAAAAAGATTTATGCTCAAGTGTTTTCTTCGTTTTCCTCTTTTCCCCCCTTCCATGTTTAAAAGGATATTTGTGCACTGATCTATATATACATATATATATATACATATACATATACGTATACATATATATATACATATATATACACATATATATGTATATATATACATATACATATATGTATACATATATGTATATATATAGTTTTTCATTTACTTTTCTTTAATTACCCTCAATGATGCTAACCCCATGTTTTCATTTAGACTTAAAGGATGTGATAATGGGAAAGATTGACTCTTCCACAGCATCACAGTCTTCACCTGTATTTCTGTGTGTTAGGAAAACAGTGTTAGGAAAACAGTCTTCACCTGTATTTCTCCTTTAGCTTTACACAAATACCCCCTTCACAGTACTTCCGACACCAAATGTAGGGGGGACTTCCCCTGCTAAGCACTTCTCTGCAACATGAGCTGTGTCTCCTACAAGTGAATTCAGTTCAGATGCTATCTTCCTGAAGATAGCACCAAATCCCACAGGCTAATGGTTCGGTGCCACAGGACTGCTCCCTCCTCATGTTGGAGGCCAATCAGAAGTCCACATTGTCATCTGTGCTTCTCACTGCTTTGCTTTAATTCTAAGACTCCAATGACCTTCTCCTTGGATTTGATTAATTTGCTAGAGTATCTCACAGAACTCAGGAAAATAGTTACATGTTTCCTAGTTTATTAAAGGATATGATAAAAGATATAGATGAACAGATAGATGAAGAGATACATAGGGTGACATCTAGAAAGATCCCAAGAGCAGAAACTTCTATGCCAGTGAAGTTGGGGTGTGTCACCCTGCTGAGAAATGGATGAGTTTGCCAACCTAAAAGCTGTCAAAACTCCCATACAATTGGGATTTTAGCAAAGACTTCGTCACATTGGTGTGATTGATCATTTACTCCCTTTCCAGCTCTTCTTCCTTTTCTGGAAAATGTGGTGGGGGGGTGGTTACCTGAAAGTTCCGAGCTTCTAACCATAGCTTGGTCTTTCTGGTGTCAAGCCCTCATCCAGGAGTCCACCAAGGGTTGCCTCATCAGAACAAAAGACACTGCTATTGCTTTTATCACTTAGGAATTTACAAGGGCTTTAGGAATTCCTGTGTTACAAATGAGGCCAAATGCTCAATTTTAGAATAAAAGATGATCCTAGAGCTCTTATCATTTGGAACATTTCAAGGGTTTTAGAAACCCTGCACCAGGAATGGGAGGCAGAGACCAATATATGCACATATTTTCTACTATCTCATACCTCTTTTAATACGCACACGCATGGGTCAGAAAACTTTCCCGGAGCTCTTTAATACAGGGTATAAGAAATAAGAAATGAATAGCAACCAAATTACTAGCGTCCCATAGCAAAACTAAGAATGTTGAATGAGTGGGTTTCCAGGGGTAAGGGAAGGGTGGACCATGTACTAACAGCTGGTAGAGGGATAATTAATAGGGTATTTAAGACAAAGCCCCTTTTATAATGTTATTAGAGGAACTCAACCCCCGAATGGGAGCGAGATTAATATTTTATAAACTGTCTATCCATCTCTCCATCTATGAAAATGTTTTGTTTTACTTGAGATGACAGTGCAGGAATTGCAAAACATAGTACTTGTGCAGACTCTTCCACCTGAGGTGGAAACAGCTCAATATGGGACAAGTAACTATCATAGAAGCTAAGATAAAGTGTAGGCTTCTCCTGCCCTAAGCTCTCAACAAGATTTAGAGAGAGAGGAAATGGACATGATACCTGTTTGTTCACTGAACATGAAGCTTCCCTGTACAATATTGGTTTTGATGTATCCCAACCTCACATAATAAATAATTTTAAGTCATTTTCGATGTCAGATTTTTATTTTTTTTAGTTCAGGTAGAGAGATCACAAAATCAGTCCAGGAATCAGAAATTGTATAGATGATTTCATTTGTAGTACTTTATAATAGATACTAAAAATCATAAATATTGCTCATAACTTTTCCAGAATACTTATGAATTAAAGAAAGACTTAACTTTTAAATATTTTCTCATACTGTCACATTTTAACGCTATTTTCTAGCGCTCAACAGAATTGTGTAAATTTATAGGAACACCATAGAAAAATGTCATATAGGATCCTTTAGTGCTCTTATAAGCAAATCTGTTTATACACATGCACACACCCATTAAGTTAAGTTTTGAATGTAGGTTGTGATAGGCTATATTCTTTCTAATTATATATTCCTTTGTGTCTTTCAGGTAGAAAGGAAACAGGAGAATTAAAAAAAATGAGTGCAGATGACACAATGTTACATTAGTTTCAGGTGTACAACGTAGGTATTCAACATCTGTACACGTTATGCTATGTTCACCAGAAATGTACCTACCATCTGTCACCATGCATCACTATTACAATATCATTGACTATATTCCCTATGCCATGCCTTTTATTCCCCTGACTTAATCATTCTGTAAGCAGAAATCTTTATCTCCCATTCCCCTTCATCCATTTTGCCCTCTCTCCACACCCCTTCCCTCTGATAATCATCAGTTTTTTCTTTGTATTTACAGGTCTGATTCTATAAAGAGGAGAACTTTGAACCTAGTATTCTAAACTTGTGCACATCCGTTGAAGTTGACACTTCTCCTAGGTTTCCTAACACAATGCCAAAACTTCATTATTTTTTAAAAAATGTTTTTAGACTTATACTCTTATATATAACCTTGTTTTTGGCTGGGTCACATATGAGCCAGGAAAGAAAAGGAAAAATCCTTTTGTCTAGAGAATGCAAAATTAAGGATACTAGGGAAAAGAGGGTAAGGTGGATTTTTGCCCCCATATTCTAGGGTACAGGTCTGCCTTTGTTTTTCTGTATCATCCTACTAGAACAATAAACTCATTGAGGAACAAATCCAAAGAACAAAACTAAGGAAAGACAGCATTTATCAGAGATTGCCCAAGCTACCCTCCGAGACTTTCCTGGGTAGAGTCCTTCCTAAGTAACAGTAATCTCAGACCCATTTTGTAGCACCAATTGCCAGCCAGCAGGTCATGGGTACACACTCATACATGCACACAAACGTACTAAAGAGATGACACCAAAGAGGAGATTTTGGAGAACAAAGGAAGCAAAAAATCAAAGATAAAATCCAATAGAACTCCAAATAAGCCACAGTTTATAGATTTAAAAGTCTTTCTCTTCCTGGAACCATGTAAACCAACCATGAATTTAATCTTGACCCTAATGAAGATCAATAATACTCTTCACCTCATAGAAGGAATTAGAGGTTGGAATATGCCATTAACTGAACAAACTCAGTTAATACGCATCCATCTGTTTCATTCTTCACTTAAAACTGTTTTTGTAATGTCTGACATTTGTCACACTTTGTAAAATGCGTATCTTTATTGAGCAAGTATATATAGTATAGAAGTCAAACTGTGGACCAGAAAGGGAAGCTACGTTCGAGTAGCATAGGTTCAGCTCATAAAGAGATGAATCAAGTTAGCAGAATAAGTTTTAAAGTATTAGTAACTCTGAAGTTCATGGTGACATTATAGCCGAGTAGTGCTACTGTCCAAATGTATTTATAAAAATGTTAGCTGTTATTTGTACAATCGCAAATGCAATTGAAATAGCCAAGGAAACTTCAAGTGTTTTGAAAGAGCTCGATAAAGAAAACTTTTTTTAAATGTTTATTTATTTTTGAGAGAGAGAGAGAGAGAGAGAGAGAGAAAACACAAGTTGAGGAGGGGCAGAGAAAAAGGGAGGCTCTGAGCTGTTAGCTCAAAACCTGACACCGGGCTCAAACTCAACGAACTGTGAAATCATGACCTGAGCTGAAGTCAGATGCTTAACTGACTGAGCCACATAGGCGCCCAAGAAAACTTTCTTAAACCAAGATTTGTTATCAAATTGAGAAACAAAAGCAGAGCCAGAAGATGATGCACAATTTATAAA
Source organism: Prionailurus bengalensis (assembly GCF_016509475.1). Classification (NCBI taxonomy): domain Eukaryota; kingdom Metazoa; phylum Chordata; class Mammalia; order Carnivora; family Felidae; genus Prionailurus; species Prionailurus bengalensis. Next base: position 217,202,091 of record NC_057343.1, read on the forward strand.
TATGAATAGTGTTGAATTATTTGGGACAACTCAACTGGTGTTACACCTGGTTGGGTCTTCTTCCTCTTTAACTAAACTTCCTTAAAGTCCAGGTCTTGTGGCAGCACACCTAAGGAAAATGTTGAATTTAAAGAGAAGAATACACTTGCCCAGGCCACTACTTCCCCCTGAATCAGTACAGAAAGGAGGACTGCAGAAGTAGAAGAATCAAATATCCTATGTCAATACATTAGCTGTTTCCAGTTTAGAGCTGACACCATTTTCAGTTTCTTCCCAAGCGGGAAACCCACCTATGTGTAGTGGAGAAGAACAGGGATTTTCAGAAAGAGTACAGAAGTGTACTGGGAAATCTGTTTCCACCATAACTGGAAATTAGAAAATAGTATTCCCATCTCAACAAAAGACTAGAAGCAAGAAAGTATTCACAGGCAAATATAATCATCATCATAAACAAGATTTGTAGCAATCAGCACACTCCATTTTAATTTATTTATTCTTCCTGAAATCGTGAAAATGTAAATATGTGATAACACATGAATAGCCACTGGCAGCCTAGAAGAGGGTTGGGTTCTCTGTTATTTGAATAAGTAGGGATGATTCTGCCAAAATACAGTGGATACAAATAACATTAAAAATGGTTATAATGAGAGTGGATTTATAATAATTTTGTAAACTTCATCTGTATGTACACTAATACAGATATCTACATATGTAATATATCTAAATATATTTAGATGTTTATTTAACTGATGTATATATTAACATATATTATATATTATAATATGTAATATACATATATTAGCATATATATGTGAATGCTTACTCTTACACACAAAAAAATTAAAATTTATCAGAGATATAAAGCCAAACTCATTTTTATCAGAATAAACTGGATTTAGTGGAAAGTAAACTATTAATTTTTTAAAAATTTTTTTATATTTATTTATTTTTGAGACAGAGAGAAACAGAGCATGAGTTAGGGAGGGGCAGAGAGAGAGGTAGACACAGAATCCGAAGCAGACTCCAGGCTCTGAACGGTCAGCACAGAACCCAACGTGGGGCTGGAACCCACCAACCTGACCCAAAGTCAGATGCTTTAGCGACTGAGCCACCCAGGCGCCCATAAATTTTTTTTAATGTCTATTTATTTTTGAGAGAGACAGAGAGACAGAGAGTGAGCGCTAGAGGGGCAGAGATAGAGGGAGACACAGAATCCGAAGCGAGCTGCAGGCTCTGAGCTGGTTAACACAGAGCCCAATGCGGGGCTTGAACCTATGAACTGTGAGGTCGTGACCTGAGCTGAAGTCGAAGCCTTAACCGACTGAGCCACCCAGGTGCCCCAGAGAGCAAATTATTAATAAACATTTTACTGGAGAAAATTACTTCTGGCTATGGTATAGTTTTCGACAGGCTCATGTAGTTATTTATGCTATATTTGAAAGGTGGTACTTTTTACCTTCAGTGTAAGCAGACATTAGACTTTGCTTACACAAAGAAAACACAGAGTACAACTTAAAAGAAGAAAATCATCTCTTGAAAGTTTGACACTAGTCATTTGCCAACTATGTTCCAACAAACACAAAATATTTCATATAGAATAATTAGAAAAAAAAGCACAATGTCACTAAGCTTGCAATGCCTATTTACTTCCCCTGAATAAATAAAAGGATTGAAGCAAGTGAAAAATCATCCATTTCGGCCAAATGAGAATGTTTGGTGAGGAGAAAATGTTCCCCGAACTTTAAGCACTCTAAATTCACCAGCTAGTCTTATTTCAACAATCATCTTATTCTGCTTTCTGAACACATGCATATGCTGCCTAATGGAAAATAAGTATTTCATATCGAAGACTGAAATCAAGGTTTTTAGTTTAATCACTCACCACAGAAACATAGTAAATTCTTGCAAAGGCATAGCATTATCTGATGGGGACGCACAAGAACTGTGCTCCAGTGGGCTGCATGAATCCACGGCTGTTTTGCCCACGGTAACTTGAAGTCGTCCATGATTACAAAATGTGTTATGAACATAAAAAGTCTTCTTAGAGTTTAGGATTTTATTAGGTGCAGCCCCTACATTTAATTTAAATTGTGTTTAATAATTTGTTTTTGGAATTTGTCCTTTCAAATTTCAGTTCAGATTATTCTTTCTATTCAGACATATTTCTAAAGTTGGATTCCATTTTCATTTGGTTAAAGCTTATTGAGATATAATTCACATATCAAAATTCGCCCTTTTAAAATGTACTAATTAGCGATTTCTAGCTTATCCATGGTGTTGTGTGATTGTTACCATTATTTAATTCCAGAATATTTCCATCATACTATGGCAAATTCCCGTGTCCATGACAATTATTACACATCCTTAGCTCTCCCTAGCCCCTGGCAAATGCTAACATACTTCTGTCTCTAGGAATTTGCCGATTTTGACCTTTCCTGTAAATGGATTCATAAAATATGTAGTTTTTTTGTCTGGCTTCTTTCATTTAGCATAATTTTTCATGAATCATCCAGGTTTTAGAATGTATCAGAGCTCTATTCCCTTTTATTGGTAAATTGTGTTTTATTGCATCAATATTCCACATTTTTCTAGCCCATTAAACAGGTGATCGATTTGAGTTGTTTACAAGTTTTGGTTATTATTAATAATTCTGTTATCAATTTTGTATGCAATTTTTGTGAATATACATGTTTTCAATACTCTTGGGTATATAAGTAGGGATGGCATTGCTGGATCATATAGAGACGTATTTAGTCTTTTGAGGATGGCCAAATTGTCTGCCAGAGTGGCTCCACCATCTTACATTCCCAGTAGCATGGAAGTCTCACCAGTAGGAGAGTCCCAATTTCTTATATCCTTGACAAAACTCATTTTCCATTTTTATTCTAGCCATCTTATCAGATGTGAAGTGATATTTCATAGTGGATTGATTTGCACTTACATAACAAATAGTGATGTTGAGCATCTTTTCATATATTTATTGCTCATGCATCTTTTTAATAAAAATCTATGTTCATATTCTTTGTCCTTTTTTTTCCCTCATATTGGGGTTGTTTGCATTTTCATTGTTAAATTGCAAGAATTCTTCACATATGTTAGATACAGGTCTATTGTCATATGTATGATCTGGTAATATTTACCCCAATCTGGTACGGTTATCTTTTGAATTTCTTGATGGTGTCCTTAAAGCAAAAAAATGTTTTTAAATTTTGACAATGTCGAATTTGCCCGTTATTTTCTGTCATTTTTGCTTTGGGTATCATAGCTACAAAATTCTTGTTTAAGTCAAGATCATAAAGAATTGCTCTTATGTTTTTTTCTGAGAGTTGCATGGTTTTAGGTCCTACATTTATCTATGTGATATATTTTGAATTAATTTGTGTACATGGGATGAGGTAAGGGTTCTTTTGCATTCTTTTGTACGTGGTGACCCAGTGGTACCCATACCATTTGTTGAAATGACTATTCCTTTGCCTTCGGAATTGTTACTGTATCCTTGTCAGAAATCAATTGACCATAAATATAATGACTTTGGATTCTCAATTATATTCAATGTATGTAATCCTATTCTTATTAAAGTACCGCACGGTTAGAGAGGATGACAGCAAGATGACAGTCTAAGAGGTCTTAGCACTCATTGCTCCACACAAAAACAATAATTTAAGACACCTTTAATGGGTGAAATAGCTCTTGGAGACCTTAATCAGTATACAGTTAGGAAGCTGCAACAACCTGATAGGACACAAAAAATGACAATGGTTGCATAGCGAAGTTTAGGAAGACATCTCATCCCCCACGCTGAGGTATGTTGTCCCCCACGCTGATGCAACTTGGCACCAAGACAAATCCTCTCGGCCATGGTTGTCTCATGGGGGAAGTTGTTTTGTATTATTTTGTTTTGTTTTGTTTTGTTTTGTTTGTGTGTGGCTTTTTTTGTTTGTTTGTTTGGTGTTGGTGGGGATGGTTATTACTGCTTGAATCTCATTATTTTTTATTGGTCTATTCTAGGTTTTCTATTCCTCTTGACTCAGTTTTGGTAAGTTGTATGTTTCTAGGAATTTATCCATTTCTTCTAGGTTACACAATTTGTTGACATATAATTGTCGAGGGCAATGGGGAAGGAACAAATGAGGAGATGTTGGTCAAGGGAGACAAAATTTCACTTATATCAAGATTCGGTTCTGGTGATTTAAATACGGCAATGTGATTATTAACAACACCGTTCTGCATACTTGAAATTCACTAAGAGGGTTGATCTTGTGTTCTCTCCACTAAAGAGACAGAGAGAGGAGAGAGAGAAAGTGATAATTATGTGAAGTGAAGGATATAGTAATTAGTTTGCTTCTGGCGACTATTTCAAAGGGTATATTATGTCAGAACACCAAGTTGCATACCTTAAATATGTTTATTACTGATTAACTATATGTCAATGAAATTAAAAAAATTAAAATTAACATGCTGTTTTGATTAGTGTGGCTTGCAGTAACTTTCAAATTTGTGAAGTGTGAGCCGTTCTGCTTTATTCTTTGTGAAAAGATTTAGTTACTCTGAATCCATTGCATTTCTGTGAAATTTCTTGAAACGTTTCTTTTAATGGTAGTAGGTCTTCTGATCTTAAACATACAATAGCCTTACAATTATTTGAATATTATTTCATTTCTTTCAACCTTTTTAGTACTTTTCTGTGTATCAGTCTTGGACTACTTTTAATTATTACTAAATATTTTATCTTTTGATTCTGTTTTTGTTTTTTAAGGGAAATCATTATCTTTTACTGCTGTTGTTTTTGTTGTTGTTGCTGTTGTTGTTGTTGTTGTTGTTGTTTTGAGAGTGACAGCAGGCAGGAGAGGCAGAGAGAGGAGAGAGACAGAATCCCAAGCAGGCTTCCCATTGTTAGTGTGGAACCCGATGTGGGGCTCGAAGTCACTAACTGTGAGATCATGACCTAAGCTGAAATCAAGAGTCAGACGCTTAACTGATTGAGTCATCCAGGTGCCCCATACTCTTTTGATGCTGTTTTAAGTGGACGTCATAATTTAGTTTTACAAATGTTCATTGCTAAAGTATAGAAATGCAACTGAACTTTACATATTTATAATCTATCCTGAAAACCTGCTGAAATCATTTATTAGCTCTAACAGGTGTTTTTTTAAAATATATTCTTCAAGATTTTCTATATACATGACACTGACATTTGTGAAGAAAGAATTTAAAATTTTCCTTTTCATATCTGGATGTCTTTTTTATTATTTTTTTTAGCATTTATTTTTAACAGTAAGAAAGAGAGAGTGAGCGAGCATGAGTGGGGGAAGGGCAAAGAGAGAGACACGCACACACAGAATTTGAATCAGGCTCTGAGATGTCAGCACAGAGCCTGACCAGGGCTCAAACTCACAAACTACAAGATCATTACTTGAACTAAAGCCAGACGCTTAACCAACTGAGCCACCCAGGCACCCAAATCTGGATGTCTTTTTTTTTTTTTTCCATTTACTTGATTAATTTTACTAGCTAGCATGTCTGGTATAATTAATACAATTTATAAGAGCATATATCTCTATTTTGTTCCTGATCTTATGAGAGAAGAATCAAGTCTTTCATCATAAAATATTACATAAATTGGGAGTATTTGTGAGATGGCCCTTATCATATTGGAAAAGTTCTATTCTACTCTTAGTTTCTTGAATATCTGTATCAAAAGGGAGTCGGATTTTGTTAAATGTTTTGTCAGTGTCTATTGAGATGATCCTGTGCTTTATTTCATTTATTCAATTAATATGGTATATTATTGATAACTTTCACAGGTTGAAGCAACGCTGAAATCCTACGATAATTCCCACTCTGTTCCAGTGTATAAATTATTTTTATATATTGCTGGCTTTGGTTTGCAAGCCTTTTGTGTAGGATTTTTGTATCTATATTGCTAAGAGATAGTTTGTAGTTCTCTTTTAATGTCCTTATCTTTTTTTAAATCAGGGTAATGCATTCCTTAGAATTATTTTATCAACGTTTATTTATTTATTTATTTTTTGGAGGGACAGAGAGACACAGAACATGAACGGGGGAGGGGCAGAGAGAGGGAGACACAGAATCGGAAACAGGCTCCAGGCTCTGAGCCATCAGCCCAGAGCCTGACGTGGGGCTTGAACTCACAGACCGCGAGATCGTGACCTGGCTGAAGTCAGACGCTTAACCGACTGCGCCACCCAGGCGCCCCTAGAATTATTTTAAAAGCATTTCCTCCCTACTATTATTAGGAATAGTTTGTGAGTGATTGGTATTAGTTTTGCTTTAAATGTTCGGTGGAATTTGGTATATTTGGTGTAATGATAAATCAAGTCCTATGTATCAAGGCTTTTCTTGGTAGAATTTTATATATTATATATATATATGTGTGTGTGTGTGTGTGTGTGTGTCTATACACACACACACACATATATATATATATATATAATTTATTGTATACTCTTTATTGTAATACTGAGATCTATCAAGATTTCTCTGTTTCTTCTTTAGATTCAGTTCATTAGTTTATGTCTCTAGGAATTTGGTTCATCTAGGTTATTTAATTTATTGTCATAAAAACATTGTCAATTGGACTTCCCTGTAATCCTTTAATTTCTCTAATGTCATTAATAATGCACTTTCTTTCATTACTGATTCTAGTAATTTGAATTTTTGTCTCATCAGTCTAGCTAAAGAGTTGTAAATTTAGTTGATCTTTCCAAAGAACCAGAATTTGATTTCATTGAATTTTCTAGATTGTGATTTTATCTCCATTTCATTACTTTTCTTGCTATAATTTATTATTATTTTTCCTCTGCTTACCTTGAGCCTAATTTTTCTTCTTTTCCTGATATATTAATGTGAGCAATTATACCTATTATGTACAACTATTCTTCTTTTTTAATATAGGTTTTTAAAGCTATAAATTTCCTCTAAACACTGCTTTAGCTGCATCCCATAAATTACAGTATGCTTATAGTATGTTGCATTTTTAATTTCATCCATTTTAAAATTCTTTTTTTTTCTAGTTTTCTTTGCATGATTTCTTCTTTGATGATTTCTTATTTTGTTATTTAAAATTTTTTTTCAACATTTTTTATTTATTTTTGGGACAGAGAGAGACAGAGCATGAACGGGGGAGGGGCAGAGAGAGAGGGAGACACAGAATTGGAAACAGGCTCCAGGCTCTGAGCCATCAGCCCAGAGCCCGACGCGGGGCTCGAACCCACGGACCGTGAGATCATGACCTGGCTGAAGTCAGACGCTTAACCGACTGCGCCACCCAGGCACCCCCTTATTTTGTTATTTTAAAAAGTGTGGTTTAGTTTTCATGTATTTTTAACTTCAACAAATCTCTACATGTGGTTATTAATTGCATGTAATTTCTAATTCAATGCACTGTGGTCAGAGAACATAATTTATATGATTTCAGTACGTTTGTATTCATTGTGTTTTGTATTTTATTTTATTATTTTTTTAATTTTTTAAAAATGTTTATTTATTTTTGACAGAGAGAGACAGAGCATGAGCGGGGGAGGGGCAGAGAGAGAGGGAGACACAGAATCTGAAACAGGCTCCAGGGTCTGAGCTGTCAGCACAGAGCCTAACAAGCGGGGCTCGAACTCACAGACCACGAGATCATGACCTGAGCCGAAGTCAGACACTCAACCGACTGATCCACTCAGGTGCCCCCGTGTGTTTTGTATTTTAAACTATGATCTATCCTGGAGAATTTTATGTGCACTCTTAGAAGAATGTGTGTTTTCCTGTTTCACATTGAGATGTTCTAATGATATCTCTGAGGTTTAGACGGTTTGTAGTGTTCAGGTCTTCTACTTCCTGATCTTCTGCTGAGATGTTATATTTATTATTGAAAGTTGGGTAATGAAGTCTCTTACTATTGTTATTAAATGGTCTGATTCTCTCTTCAGTTTTTCAGTTTCTGTTTCATATATTTTGGGCCTGTGCTGTTAGGTACACATATTTTATAATTCTTGCGTCCTGCTGATAGATTGACCATTTCATCATTATAAAATATTTGACTCCAGTAATAATTTTGTCATAACATCTATTTTGCCTGATTCAACCATGGGCTCTATCAATTCTCCTTTGGGTAATATTTACATGGCACATCTTTTCCCATCCTTTTATTTTTAACCTAAGCTCTGGATATAAACCTCTTATATATAGTATTATAAGCACTTTGTGTATTTGTTATGCCTTTTGTCAATTTTTACATCTTTGTGTAGTTTCTAGTCTGTCTACATTTAATACAATTACTAATAAGATGGGATATATCTGACATTTTGCCATTTTTTTCTGTAGCTTTCATGTGCTTTTTATTTTTTTCTATTGTTTCATTACTGTATTTTTCGTTAAATGGAAATATTGGGATATATAATTTTAACTCTAGTTTTGCTTGTTTTACTAAATTTTTTTGAGTTTCTTTTTTGGAATAGTTACCATAGAAAATATGAATAATTTAGAACAATCTAGTTCAGACTAATACCCGTGCAATTTCAGTTATATACAAAAATTTTGTTCTAACACAGGTCAGTTTCCTCCTTCTTGTGGTATCATTATTGTCATATAAATTACATCTTTGTTTACCATAGACTTATTAGCATAGTTTTATAGCTATTATTTGTGAAAATTTCTATTGAATAGATAGAATGAAAGTGTTATAAAGAAAATACATATTTTTCAGCTTAAAAAAAGAATGAAGTGTGGATAATACTACAAGAATAAATCTTAAAAAATATTAAGTGAAAGGAACTAGAAATAAAATGTTATATATTATATGAAACCATTTATATGACACATCCAGAATAGGCAAATACAGGACGACAAAAACCATATTAATGTTTTTCAGGGGCTGAGAGGAGGCAGGAATAGGGAGTAAAAGCCCAAGGGATACCTGGTTTTCTTTAAGGGCAATGAAAATGTTCTGGAACTATATAATGGTGATGATTGCATGACACTGTAAATGTATTAAATGCCACAAAATTTGTGAAAATGTGAATTTATGTTTGTGAATTTTACCACAATAAAAATGCATGTATATGTCTTCTAGATTTACCTTTATCACCTTACATTTACTTTTTTCACAGTTTTTTTTTGTTTTATTGTATGGATTTAAATTAAATTACTCTATAGTGTATTTGTATTTCATTCACATAAACCCCTTTTTCTATTTCTTATAAGGTAAGTTTATTAGCAACAATCTTTCTTAGTTTTTGCTTCTCTGGTAATACCTTAATTTCTTCTTAGTTTTTACAGCATAATTTTGCTAGACATAGATTTCTTGCTTGCCTTTTTCTCTGAATATGACATCCACCTGCCTTCTCACCTACATGATGAGAAGCCAGATGCTAACTTTTTTGGGTATCCCTTTCACATGACAAGTATACTTCTTGATTTTTTCAAGATTTAGGGGTTTTTCTTTGAATTTTGACATTTTTTTCATAAGTTGATACATGGCTCTCTTTGAGTTTACCCTACTTCAAGTTTGTTGAAATTCTTGGATGCGAAGACCAAAGTTTTAGCAATTTTTTCTTCAGATATTTTTTCTGCCCCTTTCTCTTCCTTTCTTCAGGGACTCCCACTATGAATATTTCAGTATACTTGATAGTATTGTTCACAATTCTGAGTTCCTGTTCGTCTTTCTTTATTGTTTTTCCTTCTATTCTGTTCCCCAGATTGGATAACCCCAGTTGTTCTGTCTTCAAGCTGCTGATTATTTACGCTATTTTTCAAATATGCTTTCAAGGCCCTCTAATGAATATTTTCTTTCAGTTTTTGTGTTTTCTCCTCTAGAATTTCTATGTGGTCCATTTTTTTCTAAATCTATTTTTTGATATTCTAGACTTCCTCAGAAACACTGTCTATTGGCTGTACTTATTTTTCTGTGTATACACTATGTTTTTCTGTCTTTTTGTATTTTATTATTATTATTACTATCTTTTTGAAAACTGGAATTTTAAAATAATAAAATGTAGCAACTCTGGGAATCCAATTTTTTTCCTCTCCTCAGGCTTTGTTAGTCTATTTCTGTATACCTAGTTAGCATTTTAAATATGGCAACTTTTGAAATCACCCCTCTCTACCCCATTTGTTAGGGTTCCTTTTGTTTTCAATCTTGCTATGTGTTCATTAGTGACTTTTCTGAACCAGTTCTGTAAAATCAACTTTTTTTTTCATGTGAAATCTATAGTCAGTTCACTGACTGGTCACTTGAGAGATTCTCTTACACAGTAAAACCTTATATTGTGAGTAACTTGGTCTGAAAGTGTTCCACAAGAGAAGCAAACATTTCTAATAAATTGTAACTTGATAAACGAGCGATGTCTTGCAATACGAGTAGTACATGACGCCGAACATCACATGATCACAACTGAGCCAATGGTTCTCCTCTCTCTTCCTCTCTCTCGCTTGCTCACTGTGGGCTTGTGGGTGATCGTCTCCCATGCTTGGATGCTCACAGACCACAGGGTTTGGCAGAAATCAATGATTTTTCAGAACGTTGGAAGGTGCCCACAATTGGCACTAAAGTATTTTCTTGTCACTTCAAAGCACCTATGGATTGTCCTTTGCTTTTCCATACAAGAGGAAGCTTAGGAATGCTTTGCTTAATTCTAGGTCATTGAATAGGTTCTTTGTTAAAGTTGCACAAAAAGAAAAATATTCCATCAAGCCAATGGACAGCAGAGATGCGGTTAATGATAGTGAAAGTCCTCCTACACAATAACCCTTCTCTCTCTTGTCTCCCTCACACCAGACACGAAGGTTTTCAAAGGTAAGTGAAGGTTCATTTGTTTATTTTTTTGTTTATATTTTGATTTTCTTTATTATTTCATATTATATTACAGTATTGTAATCATTTTTATGTAAGCATTTTTGAGTTGTGGAAGAAATCGTCTTGAGTTTCCATTATTTCTTGGATTATTTCTTCACATTGGTCTGCAAATTCTTTGGATCACAAGCATGTTTCTGGAGGGAATTATGCTCGTAACCGAGGTTTCACTGTATTCTTTTTTTTTTTTTAATTTTTTTTCAACGTTTATTTATTTTTGGGACAGAGAGAGACAGAGCATGAACAGGGGAGGGGCAGAGAGAGAGGGAGACACAGAATCGGAAACAGGCTCCAGGCTCTGAGCCATCAGCCCAGAGCCCGACGCAGGGCTCGAACTCGCGGGCCACGAGATCGTGACCTGGCTGAAGTGGGACGCTCAACCGACTGCGCCACCCAGGCGACCCTCACTGTATTCTTTAAACCATTAAGTCTTCTAGTCTTTGCCAGTGGAATGTGTGTGTGTGTTGTGTGTGTGTGTGTGTGTGTGTGCCTGTTTTTAACAGTCTGCAAGGAAGTTTGTAAGCCTACCTTAATTTTCACTACTTTTTTGCCTAGAGTCTTAAGTTCAACCAGAGTTCAGTGTTCAGGGCTTTCTCAGGTCTTTCGTGGGCATATGCAAAGTCCTGGGTATGCACATAGCTCTGTACATGTACACAGTCTTCCAGAATTCCAGGGTATGTTGGAGGTTTTCAAAGTGCTCTATGAATATCTCATTCCCTATTTTTTCCTTTTAAGTTTTTTGGTCAGATATGTGTTGGATGCAGCTGTTATGATCACTTCAGGAAGGTGTGCTAATTGCCACTGTTTATTTTGAAACATGTCCCAAGCCTAGGGCTGTTTGCAAAAAGTATGTTCTGTGCCACATCAAATATAAAAAAGCCCAGAGAACCAAGTTTTTTTATGGAGCTGACAGACCATTCAAATGGTGGCAATTTGCTGGGCTTTTGGCTTTTGATTTTGGGTATCCAAACGTGTTGTATCCTTCCAGTGCCTGTCAGTGTGCTGGTTTCTATAGCTATTACAGTTACGAGGCTGCTGGTTTTCAAGCCTATTGTGAATCTGGGGAAGAGGATAGGATTAGGGCATGTCAATGCACAACAGAAGTTGCTGTTCTTATGGAGATTAAATAATTTATCTTGCATAAGCACTTTTCACATTCTTGCAAGCTTTTATTTTCTTGAATTCTGAAAGCATTTGATTTTGCCAGATTTTCTTGTCCTCAGTGCTCTCATTGTTTTTATGGCAAAGTGGATTTTTGGATGTCCTTCCCCTATCATTTCAAAATTGTCCCCTAGGACCCATTTTTAAGGAAATTTATTTTCAGTTAGCATGATTTATTATCTTTTTAATACTAAAATGTGTTAACTGGCAGTGTTTTATAATGCTATTGGTATCAGGGTAAGAGAGCCTATGGACTATTCACCTTTCTCATATGTAATTACCAGTCCTCTGGAAAGCCATGTGGCTGATCTGGCCAATGAAATGTAAACAGAAGTCACATGTCACCAACAGTTGTTATGGCAGGTTATGGAGCAGCTAATTTTGAGTAGAAGTAGAGGTGTTAATTCCTTTTTAAGTCATTTTTAAAAATAGATATCTGGGGGCGCCTGGGTGGCGCAGTCGGTTAAGCATCCGACTTCAGCCAGGTCACGATCTCGCGGTCCGTGAGTTCGAGCCCCGCATCAGGCTCTGGGCTGATGGCTCGGAGCCTGGAGCCTGTTTCCAATTCTGTGTCTCCCTCTCTCTCTGCCCCTCCCCTGTTCATGCTCTGTCTCTCTCTGTCCCAAAAATAAATAAACGTTGAAAAAAAATTTAAAAAAATAAATAAATAAAAATAAAAATAGATATCTGTGTCACGGACAGCCTAAATCTGACTCTAGCAGCGTGTTTTATAGGAAAATGCTTTATTTCCCCCATTTTTAACTAGTTATGTATAGTTTGCTTTCATATTGTCTTGTTCCAGAGTTTATACACACTATGTATATGTACACACCTGTATAAGGGAGTGACTCTTAAAATTGGGTAGATGTGAGTGCCTCTCTCCTTTATCTTTACTATTTAGTTTTCTTTGTTGTAAAAGGTAGATTCACAGAAGCATCTTTCAATGTAATCACTGGAGTTATTTATTAATTTTATAACTTTATTTGTTTATTTTGAGAGAGAGAGAGAGAGACAGAGAGAGAGAGAGAGAGAGAGAGAGAGAAGGGCAGGGGAGAGAGAATGGGAGAAAGAGAAACCCAAGGAGGCTCTGTGCTGTCAGCCCTGAGCCCCACCGCCCTATGCAGGGCTCAAACTCACTAACCACGAAATCATGACCTGATCCAAAATTAAGATCTGGAGGCTCAACCACCGGAGCCACCCAGGTACGCTGCCCCTTATAACTCTTATAACACTTAATAACTAGTGTGGAACTACCCTGAAGAATACAACATGATTCCAAAAATCTCCAGTGATGGGGCGCCTGACTGGCTCAGTCAGTTAAGTGAGGAGCCTGCTTGGGATTTTCCTTCTCTCTCTGCCCCCACCCCTTGCAGTAACACACATGCACTCTCTTTCCCTCAAAAATAAATAAATAAACATTTTTAAAAAGTTGTAAGAACGTATAAGTTGTGTAAGAGTTATACGATGTATTAATTGTGCCTTATGCAACATGGTACAATGTATCCTAAAGTTTCTTTAAATAATAGCTAGTTTACTTCAATTTAAACATTCTCAGTGATAATTTTCTATATGGTGAGACTCTTCTTTGCTTTTTATTTAATTTTTTGAATGTTTAATTTTTGAGAGAGAGGTAGAGTGGAGCAGGGGAGGGGCAGAGAGAGAGGGAGACACAGAATCTGAAGCAGGCTCCAGGCTCTGAGCTGTCAGCAGAGTTCGACGGGGGACTCGAACCCATGAACCGTGAGATTATGACCTGAGCTGAAGTCAAACGCTTAACTGACTGAGCCACCAGGTGCTTAGGTGAGAATCTTCTTTGTAGTTGGCACTTCTAATTCTCACAGAGTCTTTCTTTGTCACTATGTGTTTCTCCTCCCCACCTTGCTTCCTGGTTATGGTGAATTTCCTATAGATGCTGTGGACTAGAGCAAACATCTTTTCAGCATACAATAATCTCATTCTTAAATTTGCATTTAATACCCCCAAAATGTTAATTAAGAGGTTAAAATGCCTTGATAGTATTACTCCAAATGTTTTCAAAAATAGTTATTATTCCGCTAGAGAATTCCAACAGTCTCAAAATCCCCCCAAAAAAGTATACATTTCTGGGGGAAGAATTAAAAATTTAGAAATAATGTTTCCAAAAAAATGTATACCCAGAGGAAACAATAAAGATATGGAACAATAGCATGCTTAATGATATTAAATATCCTTTTCTGGAATATTGAATACTGAATAATGAAATCGCTCTGAATTTTTTAACTAAAGACATTTCTGTAATATTATTAGAATATATTAAATGGAAGATGCCAATGGGTGAAAAACAAATAAAAAACATTAAAATGATTCTCATGTAATTATATTTGCAGAAAGAAGACTGGGATCACTGAGGGAAATGTGGTAAATAAAAATATTAAATATTTACTGCTTGCAAGAGTATATTTCACTAGACATGGATACATTCCCACAATTAAGTGAATAGGGGTATTAAAAGCTGAACCATTCTAGTTGTCACATCCAGAAAGGTAGAAAAATGGCCATTGAGATAAGTACTTATAAGACATTATTAATTACATAGTTTCCCTGGAGTATATTAGTTTTCTATTGCTTCACATCAAATTAGCATAAATATAACAGCTTAAAACAACCTCAGTTCACCACCTTCCAGTGATTCACAGCATTTTTACCTGTAAATCTCATATTCTTCACCCATGAACTGTCAATATAAGAAATAAAAATCCATACCTATCAAACACAGGGAACAGAGGTGCCCACACCCAACCTCAGGAAAACACATTCTTTATAGTACACATACCTAGAAAACTAATCTCAAATATTTGGTTGCAAACATTTCCAGTTGGAGATGTTCACTTCATTAATGACAACTATATTCCCATTATCGCCATTTTGAGCTACAGCAGGGTCACACAGGTCACGATTCTCATATCCAGGACGAGTATTTTTTTTTTTTTTATTTTTTTGACTGCTGTCTTGTTTGGCAGTTATGCTAGTTGAGTCCTTCAGTAAGGAGATACTGAAATTAAATGCCATAGTATATTATTATAATAATTATATTCTATATAATACCAGAGGGCAAATATAACAGAGGAGCATATTTTATAGTGAAGACTCTGAAAAACAGAAGGAGTGGAGGAGATCAAAGTTGGACAGTGAATGCCTTTATACCTTGAGACCATATTCATCTGCTCTAGCAAAGGTACCATCGAGATCTTGTTATAGTCTTTGAGTCATTTTTTCAGGATTTTTTTGTGACTGGCCAGCCTAGTGAATAAAACGGAGATACAACAGCTATTCCTGAATTCTTCAGATTCCTAAGGCTTGTACTTTTTCATCACTCAATCCTGGTTGCAATATTGTCTGTTTTGCTATATTGATTGTAGATTGAAATGGGGAGGTCAGTTTCAGAGGCTTCCATTTTATCTTTCCCGCTATATTTTCTCTTGCCCTTTAATCTAGGACAAATGTGAGAAGTTCTACAATTACCAGGTGTCATTCTGAATTATACATTTGGAATCCAGAAGATTCACTCTAAATACAGTTTAGCCAAGATTCTATTCAGTACGTGGTCTCTGTATGATCTCCTTCCAACAAGGGCGGGGCACTAGGAGAAGATTATGGTCTTTAAGGATATCCACTCATTATGTCCCTGGCCCAAACATGAAAAGTTCTAGGTTTTCTAACCAAGGCACTGAATCTTGGTTAGACTTTAGATTTTTTTTTCTCTCCCATTTCAAAGGATAAGGGCCCTTTGCAAGCCACCACAGTGACTTTTTGCACTTCAGTTGTAGTTGCCAAATCCTCTATTCTTCCACTCTCTCTCTCTAGCACATCAATGAAATCCCCCCTTTTTTGTATATTATTTTATTTTCTACCGTTTACATTTCAAATGACTAAATCATTTTTATAAACTGGCTATTCCTCTTCCCTGCAACATAACCAAATCAACTCAGATGAAAGTTTCAAGAATTGGATTTCTACCAGGGACCATTCATGCCCCACACACCTTGTAGGATAGGGTCTTCATTGCCGGCCAGGTGGTGAGAGATCCCATCCTAAATCTCCCTCTTACCAGCTGTGCCCTTGTATTCCTCTTATTAGCTGTATTATTTTGGTTCTCTGGGAAGCAGAGAATGAGAGACAGTTAAGAATGTCAGGTGACAGGTGGGAGATACACTTGTGGTAAGCATAGCATAATGCATAAACTTGAATTACTATATTGAGCACCTAAAACTAGTGTAACATGGTGTGGCAGCTGTACTTCAATAAAAAAGTCTGTGCTCCAGACATCTGTGCAAACATATCTTTGTTAACTCATGAACAAGTGAATGTAGTATACTATATCCAAATATACTTATTGTGTGTGGTACTAAATTATAGGGAAAATGTTCATATACATTATTTTTTTAAAGAGCCTGAACAATTAAGGAAAATCAAATGCTAGAAAACAAAACCAAAATCCTTTCTTTATTATTTTAATTAGCTAAGGGGATGAACCTTAAATAAGACATAAGGATAAGCATTTATATGGTTCATCTTTCAAAGGAGCCCAAGTATGAGTAACTTTCAAAAAAGATAAATACAAGTATAAAAGAATGCCAATATTTTATTACAAAAGTTAAAGAGGAGAGGACAAATAATTATGCAGGAAAACCTTTCAGACTGCAAATCTGAAACCTTAGGGAAGTGGGATTGGTCAAGGAGACTCACCAACAGTGCACAGATTTGACAAAGTCTTCATAAAACCAATGGAGAATTCTAAAGTGAAAATGGCTCTTTTAAAGAGTCCTCCTACATTCAACAGAAATAACCAGGCACTGGAACCCATGCATTAGTCAATCATCGGCTAGGGTTTGTCCTGGAAAGGTGAGGTAGCTATTGAAAATACTTCACCTGGAGATAATCCACTATTTTCATTCCTTGCAACTGAACAAATTCTTTCTTAAAGGGAGATGTCTTGTAACCATCACACCTTTATGTTTGTCACAACAATACACAAAATAAATGAAGCTATTATAAACTTGGTTGCTCAAATAGGTTTTCATTTTGCTTTGATTTGATTTGTAAGGAGAACGCTTTTCAAAATCCAAATAGTAGATTATTTTCTCTATATTAATCAATATACACGGCACAACAGTCATAAGGGAAGAAAATATATACTCTAAAATACCTTCTCTTTAATATGTCAATGGCCAGAATTTCTTTCTGCAGAAGCTACCACAATTATTATTTTTCATGGACCCTTCCACAGAAATTCTATGCACATAAAAGCATATGCATGTACGTATGAAGAAACAAAAACAATTGGCTTGTGGTCTATTCTTCACTCAGTCATTGGAATTTGCTCCAAGAAAAAGAAAGAAGGCAGGGAGCCTGATCAATATCCACATAAACATGCCGATCATTGACCTACCAAGAGAAGGGATGATGGTAATTGCTAGACATAGTCCATATCTAGGAAATGCGTTTAGCACCTACTTTATAATTGCTTATGGTAAGCAAGTGCTCAATCTCTAGATTTATGAGGAATATATCCTCATTGAATGTAAAATAAGATACATACCTTTCTGTGGGTATTAAACAGAGTATTATACATCTTTTAACCTAGATGCTTCTCAATGTATGAGGCAACTCATGTACCTCCTTAGAGACCTCTTCCACTCTAGCCAAGAGAGTCCACTTGCAATGATAAAAGACAGGACCAGGGAAGACCTAAGCCTAATTTACAATTATCTCTTAATATTTTATAATCTCAAAAATCTTAGTTAAATAGGTAAATTATTTAATTCACAAAAGTTTTAAATGGCAATTCAATTCTTTGTTAGTTCAATATGTATTTTGGGAATTTTCGTATTGTTCAGATTTTTAGTAAGTTATTTTGGATAAATTTCCAAACAGTGTGCTAGTGTCTTGTTGATTTTTATCATTCTACATTATTTGATACTATGGTTGCAGGAAGTTTCTTAGAGTTGGCAGGATTTTGGAGTATTTAATCTCTTCCATTAATCTCTTGCATGTGCCAGTAGTCCAATATCTCTCTGCCGTATTAATTATAAATTCTAGTAAGTCTTGACTTCTAATTTTGCAAGTATTCAGAATTTTTTTTTTTCAAAATTATGATTGCTATTTTCAATAATTTGTATTCCAATATAAATTTTAGAACCAGCTTGTCATTTTCCACAAAAAAAAATCTGTTGGTTTTTGAGAAATAATCCATTGAATCTATAATTTAATTGAGTGAATTGACATCTTTGTAATACTGAGTTCTATAATCACATAACATCATATATTTCAGTTGATTGATTTTTTAAGAATGAGTTCAATATTTTACTGGAGTTAATTATATCTTCCATTAGATATGTTGCTGGTGTTTTGTTTTCTTTTCCTAAATTACCTATAAATTCACTTTCACATGTTTGCTAGTGTTTGTTTTGTTTCATTTTTGTATATTAACTTGCATCTATCAGCCTTAGTTCATTCACTTATTTACTCATTATTTTTAGTAGTTTGGAGAAATCTATATTTACACAAGTATGTTGTCTAAAAAACTGAGCATTTTAATTTTCCTTCCAATCTGTGTATCTTTAATATTTTGATTTCTTATTTCACTAGATAAGACCACCAATAAATTGCTGAAAACTGAATACTGAATAACACTTTAGAGTATTTATCTACAATCTTATGAATATTAATCCTTATCCTCTGTTAGGTGAAAATAGTGCTTTTTCCAGTTTCAGGTGAAGAAATAAGGACCAGTGAATTAGTTTCACCTTCTCAAAGTTAAACTGCTCAAATGTAGGCAAACCAGTACTAGAAACCGAGTTAACTCATTATAATTCTTGGGATTTTCCTTTTACTACTTGTATCGCATCATCTAATTTAAAATGCATTTGACAGTACATTTTCTTCTAACATTGTTAATATAAGTTTTCCCCTTAACATTCTGAAAATCCCTTGTATTAATAAAGTTCATGGAAAATCGATTTCTCCTACAATGGCCGCATTTGAAACTTCACTTCTCAAAATTTGTATGTGTTCAGGCTTGCCTCAGTAACGCATCATATGAGTATATGTAATAATTACCTTAGTGAAATTTTATGTAACATTTTTCACATTTCTATTTGGAAGTTCTCTGATGGTAGTGTTAACAATTATGCTTCACAAGTTTAGGTATTGCCAGTGTTAAATCTAGTATTTATAAGCCACATAAATATCCCTTTAAGCTGTCTATGTCAAAGCTTTTATGTCTAAAGTTAAAGACTAAATGTCCAAAAGTCCATCTAATTTATACCCACCACATATACAATATTTATAAATAGAATTTATAAATAATTATATAAATAATTACAAAAAGAATAATAAAATGTAATTTAAATAAATTGACACACTTCCATATGACCTGTCTGAGTGTATTTTTAACTACCTGCATGAACCCTGTTAAGCCATTTTTGACGCTTTATAAGGAAATGATTATAGAGGCCATTTGATGTTATTAAATTGCAAGAAAAAAACCTACATTTCTCTAGTTGATGAATCATACCCTTGAGTTTCATTTTATTAAACTATAATTATTAGATCCTCTAATATTCATACAGGAAGAGCCTGTATCAAATTTTGAGCTCAAAACTAAGCAGCAAGAAGATGAAGTGTAATGGGACAGAGAACTAAAATAGCTATAGGAGTTCCTTTTCAAAAGTATCAATCCATTTAATATCCAAAGCTACAGGCATAAAAATGAAGTTTGAATATAGATGCTTTATCATGCATATTGAAGTTGACTTTCTAAAAAGTATGATCCTCAATTTTTAAACTTTCAAAATCTTCTTTTATTCCTTACATTAAAATTTACCTTAAAATAGGATATATTCTTTCCTTTTTAGCAATTGAAGTAGTTGGTGTTTGCTGCTGCTTTATATAATTTCTCATTTAGAACTGAACTCCTTACACACTATCAGGGTACCCTCAATAGACCCAGAGTGATAAGAGATATTTTCATTGTTGGGCACAGATAAGTTATAGTTCATTGCCTATTTACATTCCAGGATAAATTGTACACATATCCAGATAGAGCTGTCAATATTACATTGACACTAACATCCAGAAGGAATATAGAAATAAAAAAAATTAAAGACTAAAAATCTCTCATGTGCTCATCAGTCAATATATATTCATATATATTAGGTGATAAAAAAAACTCTCTTCTGTTCATCAGTTAGTATATATTAATATATAAAGTGAATATCATTTATTAAACTTTATTCTTTACACAGAAGATACAGGGATGACAAAAGAAAATAAGAGTTTGGGCCTTAAAGAATTCACAGATTAAACACAATTTTCTTACATTTGTTTATTTTTGAGAGAGAGAGACCCAGATTGTGAGCATGGGAAGGGCAGAGAGAGAGGGAGACACAGAATCTGAAGCAGACTCCAGGCTCTGAGCTGCCAGTCCAGAGCTTGATGTGGTGCTCAAACCCATGAACTGCGAGATCATGACCTGAGCCAAAGTCAGAAGCTTAACTGAGTGAGTGCCACGCAGACACTCCAAATAATTTACATAGTTTTAAAAAAGACACATATTAATCATCTGTACATAAAGAAGTAAGATGGTTTCTTGTTCTTATGAGGGCTATGAATACGCATGTAAAGGGATGTGATAAAGAATGACAGATGAGGAATTTTGCTTTAGTTCGTGTGGTCAGGAAAGCGAAGCCTTAAATGAAGGAGGCAGTAGTGAAAGCATCATGAAGAAGAATGTTCAAGCAGAAGAAACACAACAGGGAAGAACCCTAGGTAAGAATGGACCTGAAATCCTGGAGGACTGTAAACCACACCCACCGCCAGCGTGGCCTTTTACCCCGGTTTCATTTCAGAGTTTGAATGGTTTCCAGGTTATATTCATTCATTAAAGAATAAATTTTAAAATATTCAAACTAGATGTATAGCTGAACGATACATAAAATAATAACCTGTGAAAGTTCTTTATAATCATATACTAATATACTCAGAGTTTTTATTTAATGCCCAATTTTGAAAGAATAGATGCATTTTCTTTTTTAAATGAAGGTTTGATATTGTAGGGAGATCCAAGACATTTTGCCATTCTTGCTGAAAAGCATATACAGAATATAAAGGAGGAAACCATATGGAATGAACACCTACTGTATGTATCTGTGTTACTAAAATGGCCTTATTTTGTCTATTTATCACAACAAATATGCGATTAATATTATTTTGTTTGTTTTCTATCAAGGAAGCTGGTTTACAAAGGGAATATGACCAAGTTAACAGCTAGGAAGGGCAATTATGTTGAAGATACACATTCAGCACTAATCCAAAGTGTGTGGCCTCTAACTGACGTCATTGCCTGAAAAGGAGGAGGATGTGGAAGGAAAGAAGGCACTTTTATCCCACTATCCTAATGATGGTCTGTTGTTGATTCATAAATATGAAGTGTTTACTTTTACGCTTTTCTGAATGGCTCCTTCCTTTTCAGGCTTTTCTTTTGTAGGAATTTAGAAGCAACACTGTGAACGTGACATTTACAAAAAGAAAATGGCCAAGCCAGTTGAGAATTACCTTATAATGTGTTCATGGATTCCAAATTCAACTCTCAGAACAAAACTCTCTGGTTTTTGAAAAATGCCAGTTTCTGAAGAGTGAGTTTTGCTTTAAGTGTGATGTGAGTGTGGATCTGTTAAATTTATGATAAATTCAATATTTTATGGAAAATTTGAAAGGAATAAAACAGGATAAAAATGTATCTTTTACCTTATTCCAGGTTCAGAAAGTTTCAGAATCTCAACTATATCTTTATTATAAAGGTAATCTGAATATACTATAAACATTGACTGCTTAACTATAACACAAAGCATGTCAAATAAGTATTTAATATACTCAATGGATAAACAAACAAAACTGAATAAACAGCTATAGGGATATAATAAATTATGTCAGTTCATATTTAATGCCAAACACTGGAATTTGAAATTGCTAATTAAAGACATTAGTGAATGTCAATACAGCAATATTTTAATGACTCCAAGATAATCCCACAGCAATCAATTTAGATCAGAATGAGTTTATTGTAAAGCACCAAAGGTGGAAAAAATGCTTCCTTTGCACTATAAAACAACAATTTCTCAAATGAATAATGTCTAGTCAAAATTTAACTAGATAATTACTTAATTTGCATTTATTAAGAAAATACAATAACTGGGAAGAAAGCTCTTTGGGAAATGATCTAAGAGTTAATAGTTGACTTAGATAAACAGTATTACCTTAACTTCTGAATACACAAACACATTACTGGTACTAACAAATCAGGGCAACAAAAACAACAAAATCCAATAATAACATGGCATTCTTTTGACAGAAAGCAAGTGCCAATTTCATGCTAGGTGGAGAGCTACTTTCTCTGGTGGGTTAAATAAGAATATAAGCTTCAGATGTTTGTTTGTTTGTTTGTTTGTTTTTAATTTTGTTGTCTGCTTTTCCTAGAAGCAGCGACGGGTGTCTGTTTTATTTCTGCACTTACATAAGTGGAGATAAAAATAAATTCATGAAATTTGTTTGTTCCCGAATTATTCCAAAAGGATCTAACATTGTTTCCATATTATATCCCAAAGGATACTGCAAACCAAACAGCCTGAAAAAAATCACACTTAAGGTCAAATATCCCTCTTTCATGTAGTGAATGGTCTCCTCTAACTAATGGGGCTCTTTTGGACCATGGTACCGGCAGCGGGATATTCTTATTAACAACAAAGGGCAGAACTGTTAACAATCTTCAGAGCTGGACTTAGAGGTGATTTAGAGTTCAAATAGGTCAGAGGACTATCTAATGCTTTGTGACAATAAAGGGGCCAAGAGCAAATATTGAAGTTGATAGAGATAATCAAAAATTAGAAAAAATATGGAGATTAAATGTAATAGATTTCAAAATGAATGACAGAATTGGTAGCTCCTTTCATCAAGAAGTAGTATCTGTTTTCTAACCCTTGGAATCAAAGCTTGCTTTGTTATTTGGTTTGATTCATAGCATGTAGCATAAATGACATTGTGACAGCCCAGAGCATACAAGAGGCTTTGCAGGTTTTGCTTTCATGCCTTATAATTCTACTGCTATGTGAAGAAGCTCCAAATGGTCTGTGGTACATCACAGTCACCTCCATCACTGCCTATAGAAAGCTTGTTGTTGCCCAGCATGTGAAAGTGGCCATCTGGAACAAGACATTCACCAGTAAAACGTTCAACTTTTGGCAGATATATGAATGCATAGGTTTATATCTACAGTCCCAGGCCAGACTAGGAAAAAAAAAATTGGAGAATTATTAGCTAACTAAATAGCTTTAAGACACTAAGGAATCATGAAGAAACAGAAAATGTGAACAGTCCAATAACAAGTAGGCAGACTGAATCAGTAATTAAAAATCTCCCAACAAAGAAAAGCCTAGGAGCAGATGGCTTCCGTGCTGAATTTTACCAAACATTTAAAGAAGAATTATTGCCAATCCTTCCTAAACTCTTCCAAAAATTTGAAGTGAGGGAAACACTCCCAAACTTATTTTATGAGGCCAGCATTACCCTGATACCAAAGCCACATAAGGACACTACAAAAAAAAGAAAAGAAAAGAAAAGAAAAGAAAAAAAAAAAAAGAAAAGAAGAAAAGAAAAGAAAAAGACAAGACCAAAATCCCTGATGAATATAGGTGCAATTTTCTAAAAAAATATTAACAAACCAAATACAACAGTACATTAAAAGAATCAAACACCATGATCAAGTAGGATTTATTTCTAGATCTAAGGATGGCTCAACATACACAAATCAATAAATGTGATATACCACATTTATAGAATGAAAGACAAAAATCATATGACTGTCTCAATAGATACAGAAAAAGCATCTGACAAAATTAAAATTCTTTCATGGTAAACACTCTCAACAAATTGGGTATAAAAGGAATATACTTCAATATGATTATAAAAAGAATATACCTCAATATACCACAACATCATACTCTGTGATGGTGAAAGATTGCCAGCTTCTCCTCTAAGATCAGGAACAAGACAGGGTGCCATTCTCACCACCCTAAACTAATTTGATTCATGCTATATAGTTATTATGATATATAGCATATGATATATTGCATACAACAATATAACATATCATTTATTTTCTTTCATATCATAAAATATTTTATTAATATAAAAATATAATCTAATATATAGTATCAAATATGGGATATATCTAACAATAGAAAAGTTGTTTTGTGTATATGCCATATGCACACACATATACAAATATGCACACACACATGCACATAAACACACATGCATACATAAATTCATTTTTCAATTGGGGTTGGAAAGAGAATAAAACAAACAAAACTCAATCCATTGGTCTGTTGGGGATATTCGTACATATTATTTCTGAATCTTAACTTTAAAAACTAACACATTTAAATAAAGTTGTGTAGATACAGGTAAAACAATTTAGAATATCTCCTATCAAAATCTCATTTGAAAGAAAATTTTGCTTAGAAAAGTATTAGTGTTCCCTTTGTTATTAATTTTGTAAAACAATGCTTTATATTTGATATGCAGTTATTCATTAGGACAGTTTCAGGTAAAATGCAACTTGTAAACAACATCCATACATCCTTTGGAAAAAACAAATAGTATAAATGACTGGGGGGAACTTCATTTACCCATTTATTTATTTGTTCACAGATTCTTTCATCAAAAATTTCTCCTTGCCTCAAGTGATTTAAGCACCAAGTTGACAGAACTTGCTCTGAACGAGCTTTTGATATAATGGGTCGGAGACACATGTCTTTGTAATACGAGAATAATTGGGATACAGATAAAAGCACAAAGGAGTAACATTTTTTTTTTACCTCTGCTTGATGGCAAAAATAATTCGTAGGGGAAATGACACTTGATTTGAATTTAAACTGCATCATTTTTCGTATCAATAGATTGGGAGAGGACTTTCAAAATAAGAAATGGTATTACAAGGTCTTGCTTCCACAGAGAACCTTTATATATATTTCAAAGAGTGTCTCAAGTAAGACATCTTTGCAAATTTTTTTCATTTACTGCTTAAATATATGCTATTTAAAACAGAGATCGGTAAATATATGAAGTGAAAAACAATTTCTGACTTAAAGTGGCATAAACATAAGCTGGAAACTCTGTATATTAATTTTGAGACAGAGAAGGTGAGAGAGAGAGAAAATGAACCCATAAACGTCTCAGGTACGTACGGAAGAGAGTTGTGGTTCAGTAGATCTGAGATATAGTCACAATTCGATTATATGTCAGTAAAACATATATAAACCATGTTTTAAAAAATGAAACAATACACAGATACAAACGTGCAAAAATACTAGTGTCCTGGTTGAATAAAGTGAACTTTAAGTATCTTCTTGCTTTAGCACTGATTTTTAAAATTATTTTTGTGTAAAATCAATAATAAATACAAAATATATACATGCATACATATATACAAACATACATACATGCATATACATATATATTGCTTGAATATGCAAATATAAACACAAATACTATGCATAATCATATGTACATGTAGATATACATGTACAAACAAAAGACAGGAGTGAAAGGAGTGCTTTACACAGAAAAATCTGAAATTTTTAATAGTTTAAAACATAGTCTTTTTCTCTGTCTGGTGATTAGATGTTAGATCTAAAATTTAAGTTAAATGCAAACTTGCTGTTTGCCAGACAATGTAGACATCAGGAGAGAAAAATCTTCATAGCTCACAGGGAAAATAATTACAATTATAATCCACATGCCTGCAGTTGTGATAACAAAACCTGGCTTTAAAAATGTTTAGCTCTAGAATCCTAATGGGCACCAAAGGAGGGCTCAAACATCTTTCTATTGTTTTCTTATTTGCATACATTGGTGAGGCATTGTTTGTCCCATTCTGTGGATTTGTTTTCTTTATGAGGTTGTATATTTTTGTTTTGTGTATGCATTTGTGAGTCTGACTCTTCCTTTCCATTCATTTTTACTATTGTAATCATAATTCTTTTTCCTCCCTTTTAAACTATTTTTCTTTCTACTTTGATAGCTTTCTAAACCATGTTCTTTCCACATAATTAGCCATAGTACTCAATTGAAATAAGCCTTTTTTTTAATTTGGCAAAAAAAGAGATTGTATTTGTTGATCTTATTATTAAAGAATAAATGAGCCATATGTTTTATAAAACTCTCTGAAATATACTTGCATTTTATAAATATGGATCTATATTTTGTGAAGTTTCACTGGTCCTCAATAGAAAAAAACTACACCATGGTAAAATAAAATTTGTGACATAGAACTGGCAAAATCACATTTTATTATAAAACATCTATAGAATTTTCATATATCAGACATTATTTCCAAAATCAGCACTTACAAACTCAATATTACATACCAACAGTACAGATATGTTTATTTTTTTATCATTCCCCATATTTATTGGAATATAATTAACATATAAAAAGAGTGCATATAGGGGTGGTTGGCTGGCTCAGTCAGTTTAGAGTCCCAGTCTTAATTTCAGCTCAGGTCATGATCACGGGGTCATACTGATTGGAGTCTGCTCTGAGCATGGAGTCTGCTTGGGATTCTCTCTCTCCCTCTCTCTCTCTGCCCCTCTCCCCCACTTGAGCATGTACACTCTCTCTCAAATAAAAACAAGTAAAAATAAAAAGGAAAAAAGGTACATGTATTCCAAGTGTACTTCTATGAATCCTGACATAAGTATATACCCATAAAACTATGACCAGAATCAAGAAAATAGATGTAACTACCTTTCCCAAAAATTTTGTAGTACCATTTTATAATCTCTCACAACCATACCTCTAGAATTTCCTAAATTTTCT
Source organism: Prionailurus bengalensis (assembly GCF_016509475.1). Lineage (NCBI taxonomy): Eukaryota > Metazoa > Chordata > Mammalia > Carnivora > Felidae > Prionailurus > Prionailurus bengalensis. The sequence continues at coordinate 217,229,026 of NC_057343.1, forward strand.
GTAATTAGAAACACAGCATGTACTGTTTTTGCCCATCCTCTTCCATAAAACATAACTGTCTTGAAATTGATCCAACAGCATCTATCAATGATGCATTTCTCTGTACTGCTGAATAGTAGTGTGTTACATGGATATTCCAAGTTTGTTAATCCACTCATCCCTTGACAGCCATTTGGTTAATTCTAGGCTTGCCCATTATAAATAAAGCTTCTGTGAATACCAATGTACAAATCTTTTTGTAAATATATACCTTCTTTTATCTTGAATAAATAAATACCTAGGAATAAAATATCTGGAGCCTATAATAGATACACATTTAAATTATCAAGAAATTGCCAACTTATTTTCCAATGTGTCTTACCAATTTGCATTATTAGTTTATAGGCATAGATTTTTTGTAGATGCATATAGTTGACTATTCCTTTCTATTGTGACTTCACTGGAATTTTATTATTGTAACTGGATAATTACATTTGTCAAATAAGTTTTCTGTGTATTGAAATAATACATAAGAATTTCCTTTCTTAATTTATCTTTAAATGTATTAATATGGTATATTACATTGGTTTCTTTGCATTTCCCTGATAAACCATACTTAGCCATAATGAAGTGTCATTTTCATATATTAGGTTGGACTTAAAATTGGTGTGTTCTTTTTACCTCTATTTTCATAAGATTTATTAATCTAGAGCTTTCTGTACATGCATATATATAATGATTTAGGAAGTATTAACATCTCTAATTCCCTGGAAGTATTTTTATACAGTTCATATTTTTTGTCTTAGTATTTGATATAATTTACCAGTTGTTTCCTTTGGCCTAAATCACTTCCTTTAACCTTTTAATAGCACTGATCTGGTGGTCATGGATTCATTCAACTTGTATATTACTGAAAATGTCTGTATTTAAACACCATTTTGATTTATTATTTTTAGAGTTTATTTATTTATTTCGAGAGAGACAAAGACAGTGAGAGTGGGGGAGGGACAGACAGAGAGGGAGAGAATCGCAAGCAGACTCTGTGCTGCCAGAGCAGAGCCCGACGTGGGGCTCAAACCCATGAAGCTGTGAGATCATGACCTGAGCTGAAACCAAGAGTTGGATGCTTAACCTACTGAGCCACCAAGGCGCCCCTCACCATCATGTTTTAAAGTCATTTTTTGGGGCGCCTGGGTGGCGCAGTCGGTTAAGCGTCCGACTTCAGCCAGGTCACGATCTCGCGGTCCGTGAGCTCGAGCCCCGCGTCGGGCTCTGGGCTGATGGCTCAGAGCCTGGAGCCTGTTTCCGATTCTGTGTCTCCCTCTCTCTCTGCCCCTCCCCTGCTCATGCTCTGTCTCTCTCTGTCCCAAAGATAAATAAAAGTTGAAAAAAAAAAAGTCATTTTTTTTCTTGGTAAAGAAGCATTAATCCCTCCTTCAAATTTGATTATCTAGTTTGCACATCTCCCTATCCCAGTGCCCATCTAAAAATTAAAAATAAATATATCTAAGGGAAAACAACAATGTTCAAGCAGTCAAATTATCTCCATTAAGTTAATATTTGTCTAAAATTTACCTGTATTCAAAAGGAGGCAAATGAAGATATGACTTGTTTATTGACTGACAATGATAAAAAGCAGTAGAAATTGACCCACAAAGATTTCAAATTATACAGAGATTCTACAAGGATTTAAAATAAGTATGATTAAAATGATTTTGGCAAAGAATTAGCAAACATAAAAACAAAATTTATACAACTAAATATAATAATGATAATAAAAGTAATAAAAATCAAAGATAGCAAATGTCTCTTTTAAAAAAAAATTTAATGTTTACTTATTTTTAAAAGAGAGACAGAGCACAAGCAAGGGAGGGGCAGAGAGAGGGACACAGAGCATCTGAAACAGGCTCCAGGCACAAACTGTCAGTACAGAGCCCAACACAGGACTTGAACTCACGAATCATGAGATCATGACCTGAGCCACAGTTGGACGTTCAACTGACTGAGCCACCCAGGCATCCCCAGAAAATGTCTTAAATACAACTACCGGAAAATAAATACATATCACCTTTATGGGACAATGTGATTTTTGTTCCTACGTATTCCTTAAACTAACCGAATTCAAACAAAAAAATCTAAAATTTATTTATCATAGCTGAAAGACTAGTCTTACTCAGGTAGGTTTTGAGATTTTATTATAGTTATCTATGAGGGATTGAGAGAATGTGACACATAAGAACTGAGAATAATTTATCTTGATTAAGGAGAGATTAAAAAAAGTAAGTGATGAAAACTATGACTTTAGTGTGGCAACACATGCGGGCTTCCAAAAAATCATTCTTTTTTCACTTATCATATATATAATGAATATAAAAGTATAGCATATTATGTTAGCAAGAATGTGGATAATTGTGGATGTTTGTCTATTGCTAGAAATATAACTCTCTCAATAACTGAGAAAAATAATTTGACAAATCCTATAAAAATGTAAAATTACACATATCCTTTATTCCAGTGGTTCGATACCTGAAATTTAAACAGAATACAGAAGGCCTCCTTTTCTTTTTTAATAAGATACAAAGTTATGAGTAAATATGGTCACAGAGATACATGACAAATATTGGATACTGGTTTCATAAAAAATAATTATAAATATTGGCAGTCAGGGGCTTAAATATAGGCCCCATGAAAGGAGAAATAAAATAAGAACATGCACACATTAACACTTTTGTTAAGCTATAAAATTTAATTAGTCTGATACTTTAGTATTGAAGCTGAATGTTAATAGTAAAAACTTTGTTTTTATAATTTCTCTACACTTCCGAATTATATGTGCCTAAATAAAGGTGAGACTATAATATTGGGGACAAAATATTCCAAATAAGTATTCTCTAAAACATTTTTCAGAAATGTGTAACTACTGCCATTTGTCCTTAAATATATTTATTCATCTTTTTTTTTACGCTTATTTATTTATTTTGAGAGAGAGAGAGAGAGAGAGAGAGAGGGAGGGAGGAAGGGGAACAGGGAGAGAGAGAATCCCAAGCAGGTTCCGCACTCAGTGCAGATCTCTTCCCAGGGCTTGAATTCACAGTGTGAGATCATGACCTGAACTGAAATCAAGAGTCAGAAGCTTAACCGACTGAGCCACCAAGGTGCCCCTATTCATTCATCTTCAATCACTAAATTATTCAATATGTATAACGAATATTTGCAATGAATTTATATTTATAAATATGGCAGAATATATAGCTTAAGACATATTGTATCAGTTTAGAAAGAAAAATGTCTTCATTAAATAATTTTGTGAAAAAGCAAGACTATCTTAAACTGAATGTCAAGATTTGTGCCATATAATAAGAAATACAGAAGGAATTTGAAGGAAAGAAACTCTAGGCAGTCTGGATATTGGAAATACATTTCTTAGATGACATCAGATACGTGTAGATGAGTGTACCCCTATTCATATATTAGGAAGAAGAAATTTCAAAGATGTAACAATATGAGAAACATAGGGCAACTATGTCTGATCTCAGTGATTGGCAAACATTCTGGGATGGTGGATGATACAATTTGGGGAAAATCTGGAGAGTTACACTTTATAATTTTGCAAAGAAATAGAATTGAATTCTACATAACACTGCCAAAGAATACCAAATTTCTATGTTTTGAAAATTAATCTTTTGCTATTAGCTTTTAAACTAAATCTCTAAAATATTGGCATATTCCACTTATACTTTGATATCGCTAGACTGACTTCATGTGGAGGACTTCAATATTCATTTTTTAAAAATTCTTCATCATTCTAGGCCAAAACATTGGATGCCATTAACTTACCTTTTATTCTCATGCTTGAAAAGCTAAAACCCATCCTCTCTTGGGAAGATAAGCATTTCTATTAGGGTCTTCCTGGGAGTGCTCATTAATGAAAGCTTCCCCATTTGTGTAATTTGAAAAATAAAAGAAAGTATAGGATGGAGTTTATCACTTTTATTGAAGAGAGTAGCTAAATTGGATGAGTTTTTAATATGAGACAAATATATCTGCTAACACAATCACAGGTTAAGGTTGATTTACCTATTTGTAGGCAGGAGTGTGTACATCTAAGATAGTCGTGATGGAGGAGAACAAGTACTTTTTTTTTAATTGTTTTAATGTTTATTTATTTTTGAGAGAGAGAGAGAGAACCAGAGGATGATCAGGGGAGAGGTGGAGAGAGGGAGACACAGAATCCAAAGCAGGTTCCAGGCTCTGAGCTGTCAGCACAAAGCCCTACGCAAGGCTTGAACCCACAAACTGTGAGATAATGACCTGAGCCAAAGTTGGACGCTTAACTGACTGAGCCACCCAGGTGCCCCAGAGAATAGGTACTTTCTGAGAGCAATAACTACCAAGAGGAGTTTAGAAAGAAATTGTAAGCTAATACTTTGTTTAAATCTGTTTCTATAAAGTTAGACGGTTATATTGTTTGTAAATTTTTGATAATTAAATGTACTAAATGCAAATATAACTAAGTATTCATTCACATTTTAAAACATAATATTAAAGCCAGAGTTCACAAAGGAAAACATTTCCATAAACAAATTCATGTTTAAACTACTTCTGATGGTCCATTAGATAAACTTATATGCCATGCATGAAAGGTAATGTCTTTAATATAAATACAGTTTTCTTTTTTTTTTTTTTAATTTTTTTTTCAACATTTATTTATTTTTGGGACAGAGAGAGACAGAGCATGAACGGGGGAGGGGCAGAGAGAGAGGGAGACACAGGATCAGAAACAGGCTCCAGGCTCCGAGCCATCAGCCCTGAGCCTGACGCGGGGCTTGAACTCACGGACCGCGAGATCGTGACCTGGCTGAAGTCGGACGCTTAACCGACTGCGCCACCCAGACGCCCCTAAATACAGTTTTCTTAAATCAGTGAAGAATTATGAAAAATTGGCCAATACTTTCACAAATAGTTCAGGATGAAATAATACAATAAAACCACAATAGCAAACTTATTAGTAATAAAAGAACTGTATTTAGTGAACTCTCTGGCCAATATTTAGTTTATCATGTTAAAGTGAAGATTTCCTTTCAGGTTCACCTTTTGGAGATCCTTTCATCGTTAATTATTTTCTCACATGTATAGTTTATTTTTGGTGTAATAAACCTTATAATTACCATTTATCTGTCTTGGAACAGTTCATTTTTTCATATTTATTTATTTATATTATTTTCCCTTAGTTAATTTTCGAGTTGGTCTTTTTTGGGATATCCCTTGATTTTTATAATAAAACAATAAAAGTGTATCCTTTCAATTTCCCATGTTGGAGAGATTAAGAAAGAGTAAATACTTTCTTAAACGTTATATAGTTGGAATATTAGAAACCTTGACATTTTTTTCAGTGCATAGTATTTTTGAGTAAAATACACAGTATTTTCTTCTGTAAGGACTTTACTACTCCCATAGTGTGTTTGAAGGATTTTAAATGTAAATAATTACTTTGACATGATACTATCATTTTCACATACTCACTTGATTTCTCCAAATACATGTATTCAGTTTTTACATCAAAAAATGTATATATACTTCTTTGGGTGCTATATGTTCTTTATAAAATATCATACACAGAATTTTAGTCTGACATATGTAGTTTCCTCTTTTTAGCAAAAAATTAATTTGTGTACTTTTCTTATATTTGAGGAGTTATAAATTCTATTGAACCTATAAATAAGGGAAACATGCAAGTGAAGATTTGTATGAATGTGTGCATGTATGCACTCATTTAGGTTTCTTCAATGCCAAAGTTCACAGATACTTTGTTACAAAATAGCCACCACAGTAAGTCTAGTTAACAGAGGAAATTTGTAATGTTCTTAACATTCTTTTCGGTTGTTCTTCTTTGCACTTTCCCCCCTAACACATTGTTGTTGTTGTTGTTTCTGTTGTTGTTTTGTTTTTTTGTTTCCACAAAATGCTACACTATTCAAACACCTTGATTTTTAGAGTTCGAGGATGGTTGTGAAAAGGTAGGTTAATTCTCACAGAGTTCTAGGACCCTCCCGGAAAGAGAATCATTAAGACTCTAAATCTTTTCAGTTTGTAATTTAAGGTTATTGGATATTGCCCAAAGATTTTAGATGGCCCAGCTGAAATGGTTGGCAATCATAAACATGAAGATTTGTCTTCTAACCACCGCTTCTAAGATTAAGCCCATCAAAAGAAAAGAGGATTGTTATCAGGTGAATCAGGCTTAACCTTACCACCCAGATGCCTGATGAATCAACCTGAGGTCTGGGCACAGTATAATGGTAGGCAGCCAATACCTTCTCACTGACATGATGGACAAGCTTTCTAAGTTTTGATCTTCCATGTATTTTCAAAGTAAGGAGCTATGTAGCCTCAGTGTCCTGAGTGATTTTTAATTTGGGACTTCTTTCATGGGTATGCCACTGAGGGAGTAAGATCACCATCACTTGATAAACCACAATAAACTGTGCTAAGATCTCTTATGATTTATTGTTTAAAAACTGAGGACTAAGATTTATTCTCAGAAAGGATATTTGCAAATGATATATCCAATAAGAGGTTAAAATCCAAAATACATAAAGAAGTTATACAACTCAACACCAAAAAAACAAAAACAAAAACAAAAACAAAACAAAACAAAAAAACCCACAAACAATCCTATTTAAAAATGGGCATAGGGCCTGAATAGACATTTTGCCAAAGAAGACATATAGACATAGAGCAAACACATGAAAAGATGCTCAACATCACTAATCATTAGAGAAATGCAAATCAAAACCACAATGAGATATCACCATACACCTGTCAGAATGGCTAAAATTTAAAAAAAAAAGATAAGCAATAACAAGTGTAAGCAAGAATGTGGTAAAAAAGGAACCCTTGGGCACAATTGATGGCAATGCAAATTGGTGCAACCACTGTAGAAAATAGTATGGGATTTCCTCAAAAAATTAAAACTAGATATGCCATACTGTCCAATAATTCTACTGCTGGGTGTTTGCCCAAAGAAAATGAAAATAATAATCTGAAAAGTTATATGTATACCTATGTTTATTGCAGAATTATTTACAATAGTCATGATATGGAAGCAACTCAAGTGTTCATCCATAGATGAATGGATAAGGACGATGTGAGATATGCACACATGTGTATATGTAAGATTTGTACACATAATGTATTATATATGTGTACATTACATATGCATTGTGTGTACATATATACACACACACTGTGTATACACACATACACACATGATAGAATACTACACAGTCACAGAAAAGGATGAGATCTTGCCATTTGTGACAACATGGACGACCCTGAGAACCTAGATGGTATTATGCCAAGTGAAGTAAGTCAGACCAAGAAAGACAAGCACCATATGATTTCATTCATATGTGGGATCTGAAAAACAAAATAAGTGAGTAAACAAACAAAAAGCAGAATCAGACTTATAAATACAAGGAACAAACTGATGGTTGCCAGTGGGGAGGTGGTGGGGGGAGGGGATAGGCAAATGGGTGAAGGGAATTGGGAGATACAGGCTTACAGTTATTGAATGAATTAGTCACAGAAAAAAAAGGGAAAGTGGGAATATAGTTAATGATACTGTAATACTGTTGCATGGTGACAGATGGCAGCTACACTTTGGTGAGCAGAGGATGACCTACAGAGTAGTTGGATTCACTTGTACATTGTACACTTGGAACTAAGATAGCATTATGTGTCAATTACACTCTAATAAAAGAATAAGGATTTATTCTCAGAAAGAAGCCTTGTGAGATTTCTTTCCCTCCATTCTTTAAAAAAAGAATTAATTATGGGAATAGCAGGGACAAATCCTAGGTTCTTGTGGCCTTGTTTCTAATTTGACAGTGTCTTAGACAAATATAAATGATTATAGTGGAAACTGAGCCCATGGTTATTTGAAATCAAGGAAAAAGATTCACATTGAGGAGCTGGTTCTAGGTATAGTTGACGGTTTCAAGAAAGAAAATAGACTTCACCACAAGCTTGGCATGTGGACTTCTAAGCAAGAGGTTTGAACACTTTAAAAATCAGTACATTATTTGTAACTCAAACTAACTTTACAGATATTGAGAAAAATATAAGCTTTAAAACAACATAGGCCTATGGAATAAACATTAATTAAGTCAATAATTTATAGTACATTGAATTAAAAGCTAACATGGTGGAGGAAAAGACAAGGTTCTATATAGATTAAATGCAGATATATTAACAGAACATTATTATCTGGTCAGAGTAAACTGCAAAATGCACTTTGATGACATTTTAGAGTGAGTTTTCTTACTGTTTACGATCACCTCATCAAGGTATTAAAGAGAAAAGAGAAGAAATTGTTCCACTTCAAGAAATGCAAGCAATGCCATTACACAGATGAGTGAATGCCAACCATTTGTCCCTTTTCTTTATTATTCCAGGTTCCTCCCTTTTCCCATTATGCCTATATTTCATGGGTATTTTCTTCTTACACACACCCAGGCTGGTCTCAATATAGTTAATAAGTATAACATAATTGCACAAAAATTGCTCCTTTTCCTGTGTGAGTGACTGGCATACTGGCAAAATATATGTTACTTTATGTTCTCTATTCAAGATTATTCATATTAGAGTGTTGGAGATTTATTTTTCTACTGGCAGGATTAAATAGATAGTATAAAATGCCACCTATATCTTTTAAGTTAATTTTATAATCTCATTTTCTTAAGTTTAGGTCTTTAAAGAATAAATATCTCTGAAAAAATCATTTATCTAAAATTTTGCTAATTTCAGGGAATGGTAATATAGTTAAAAGTGGTAATAGAGGGCATAAGGCAGTAGATATGAAAAGAAGTGGCCATATTTAAGAGATAAGAAGAAATCAAATCAAAACAGCTTTATAATTGGTTGGAAGAGAATGAGAAAATAAAGAGGGATAATTTAAAGTTGATACCCAGTAAGGCTGGTGTAATATAAATTTGGATAGGAAAAATAGAGATTTATGAGGAAATATGATAAGCTGAGGTTTGAACATGTTAAGCTTGAGAGACCTGGGGGACATTCAAGTGACAGTTCAAACCATGACACTCTAAACCATTTTCACAAGACATCTGGCTAAATACAGGAGCGGGATTACACCATCATACAGTTACTATCACCAAGTTACTGGGTGGGATCATCACAGGAAGTTTAGTCAGAACAAGAGAAGATCTAATGCATAAACCTCTGAGACACAAGTACATCATTGATTGGCAGAAAGTGAGGTTTGTCCCAAAAAAGAAGTCAGGGGAAGAGATCTTCCCACAAGACCTGGTAGTGAGGAAAATGCATATTTGACAAATGGAAAGAATCCCACCATGGCTAAAGGTGAACATGCAGAATTCATATCTAAAGTAGAAAACTGAAATCCAAATGACTTATGGTCTCTAACCTCAGAGAAATTGATAGCCTGAACACCTTGGGTTAATGAGTTATTTTGTAAAGAGGAGAATATTGGACTGAGAAATTATTATCCATAAATCCCATTCAGAGGAAACTAAAATGCTATTGCTTTATTCTGTAAAATAATGACATAAAGGAACCGACTTGGAAAATTGACCAAGGCATTGAAATATATTAAAATTGTGACATAAGCATTTTTGAACAAAAATCGTTTTATTCTGGAGAGAGTTTCATTATTTTCCATTAGTGTTTTGAAGTTTTTTTTGTTTCCTTCTGCTTATATTCAGTGGTTTTTATTTCAACATATTTAATATAGACATCATAGGGTACAGTTACTGTTTCTTATGTTTCATAATTATCTATACTTCATAAAATTTAAAAATATTGGAGACATGTATGTATGCATAGTGTGCTACATCATTTTTTTCTATACATCATCTTTTTAAAACCAGGTCATTCTTCACTAAACTCTGATATGGGCATTGTTGAAATAGTCACATTTTTGGCTATTACATTTTATTTTTTCCTTCTACTCTATCTTACACATGTAATTTATTTTATCTCTCAATAGTTTAAATGTGGTTTAACTTTTTAAATTAATGTTTCAGAATATGAAAAGCAGGAAATAAATTAAGAGAGGTCAGTTCTTTGAATTAAATAAAATTAACTCTTGGGAAAAAATCATAAATCTTTCATGGTGGCTGAATACAGAGTGCTTAACTCTATTAATTTGTAGACATAATTGAAAATAATGAATAATGCTTCCTCTAGATTGGGATATACGTTTTGAAAGAAAGTAAGACTTTTCCTTAGTTCAAACACAGATCTTAAAATTTATTATGGTTTTCTGTTTTTGTTTGTTTGTTTGTTTGCAAAAATTATTTTTCAAGTGCTCTGGCTACAAATTTTAGGTTACATTTATAATAAATTATATTCAGTAAGAAGTACAGCATGCAGTAGACTTCAGGAAAAGATACTGACTAGGTGCCCCTAAGTTGTACACCTTATAATTTCTTTCTTTTTCTTTGTTTCATATTATCTGCTTTTTCATAATGTGATTTTTTTCCCCTTTCTGAATTCACGTACACAGGAAGAAAGAATTCAGAGATCGACTTATAGTTTCCTACTTCAAATCAATATATACTAGGTTCTGTTGTCCTCCTCATAATGAAAGAATTATAATTCAGGAAACCCATCCAAGTAAGATAACATCATTTCAGATATTATGTACAATTTAAAAACAAGTATAATACTTTTAAATGTTCAAGCAAAAATATTTATTAAAAGTGACTACTCCAAGGGCACCTGGGTGGCTCAGTCTGTTGAGCATCGAACTCTTGATTTCGGCTTAGGTCATAATTCCACGGTTGTGGGACCAAGCCCTGTGTCAGGCTCCACACCGAGCATGGAGCCGGCTTAAGATTCTCTCTCTTTCTCTCTCTCTCTCTCTTTCTGTGCCTCTCTCTCTCTCCTTCTCTGCCTCTTTCAATCTCACTCTCTCTAAAAAAGATAAATAAAAGCAAAAAACAAACCAAAACACCCCAAGAAGTGACTACACCATAAACTCTGTCAACTAACATTGTAAAATATGACACCGAAATTCAGCAAATATAACATAATTGGACTCTTTTGTGTGCTTTCAAATATACCATATATAAAAGGTCATATCTATTATCTGTCATCTATCTAGCTAATATATAAAAGCTGTTTAAACAAATCCTCTTGTCCTTGAACTTACTACTTAGTTCCTTCAAAAACAAGGCATACTCTTTAAAATGTGATATAGTATTGATGTGACGGTTTTCTTGGTCCTGACTCTGATGTAGAAACAACCAACATGGGGTGCCGGGGTGGCTCAGTGGGTTAAGTGGCTGAGGGTGGCTCAGGTCATGATCTCAGTGCTTGTGAGATCAAGCTCCCCATCGGACTCTGTTGACGGTGTGGGGTTTGCTGGGATTCTCTCTCTCTTTCAAAATAAATAAATAAACTTAAAAAAAGCACCAACTAAAACATTTCATTCACGTCATAAAGTATGTGATAAAGTCTTATTTCACAATAGATATTACTTATCAGAAAATGAAGTTTATGTGAAAATAATGACTTGGTTATGAATTGATCCTTTAAAACATCATAAATAGGTCAAACTAGTTTATTTGATTTTTGAAAATATGCTTTATTGTAAGAATTAGCACTAACCTCAAGTAGTCCGATCTTACTCCCTCTGGGCGTGTGGCAGGATAATGCTTCCCCACCTCCCTGAGGTCAGATGTGGCCACACAACTTACACTGGCAATGAAAAAGTTTGTGACATCGTTGCCATAAACTTGAAGACAGAGTAAGTGCATCCTTCTCTTGTTCCCCCTTTCCTCTGCCACAGTTACTCTCAGGTCATGGTTCAGATCATGATTACTTCATTTGCCTGTGCTTATGATAAGGATCATGAGAAACATGTCACAAGAATGGAACTATAATGTTTATCTTTGTTATCAAAGCAGAAGGAAATGTGTTATAACAATATTACTCGTTCCTTTCATTTACTTTGAAATATATTTTTACGCTAAAATAAAACATTCCCATAGTGAATAGTTGTAACAAAGTACTTATGTCAGAACTAATGATTAAAATGGTACATTTGTGCGTTCATGAAACAAAGTCTCATTTATATTTATAAAATGAAGGATAATATATAACTTTAGATACTGAGACTTTACAATTTGATTAAAGCTTAAAATGCACAAAAATATTTATTCATTGACTCACTGGTTCAAAAGATTCATTAATTTTAAATGAGCTAATATGTGTAAAGCATTTGCAACAAGGCCTAACACATATTAAGAACTATAAAACTGTTAGCTGTTATTATTATTTTTCATTTGACAAATACTTATCGGGTCCAATTTAATATTGTTTTAGGCCTCAGAAATATATCACAGAACAAAATGGGAAAAAACATTGCCATTGTGTACCTTGTATTCTTTTAGAATCAGACACGTGATTCTGAAAAACAAGTGACTTATATAAAATTATTATGAAATAAAATTAAGCATGTGGGAGGATTGGGGAGTCTATTGTTGCAAGAAGGGCATTCAGTTTTAAATACATAGAAAGGGATGGTTTTATTCAAAAGGCAAAATTGGTCCAGATCTTAGAGTGGTCCAGCTATCTCGGTCTCTTGAGGAAATAGCTTTCTAAGTACATGGGCTACAGGATCAAAGTGCATTAGGTGGAGGGTACCTGGCAATGAGAATGAAGCAAGGTGGCCAGGACAGCTGGCTTCTAGTGAGCAAGAGAGAGAATAGTGTAGTACAAGAAGGAAAGATGGAACCCATCTGGCTGTGGGTCAGATCCTGGAAGGATTCCTGGGTTGGTCAGATAATTTAGATTAGTTCACTATGCACAGAAAACCACGGATAGGTTAAAGCATGGGATAGACTGATGTGGTTTACATTTTGAAAGGTTCACTCTACTTGTTTATGTTAAGTAGAATGTAAAGGGATAAAGACCTGAGGAGGTGAGATTAAAGGTTATTACAGTAGCTTGGACAAGGTGGTAACAATGCATGTCGTAAGAAGTGTTCAAGCATCGGTATATTTTGAAGAGAGAACAAACAGTATTTGCTGATGGAATGAATGTAGAAAATGAAGAAAACCAAAGGAATCAAAGGTCAAGTGTTCTTTAACTGAGATGGGGCACATTGTGGAGGAAAGTGTTTGGCAGAGAAATGTCAGCTTGTCCTAACTTCTCCATTAAAACTTTGTTTGATACCTTAATTAGAGATGTGTTTTCACGGCCTGGGTTAGTAGGACATGAGTAGGACGTGTTGTCTTGGCTAAAATGAACACAGGCAGGATCAGAAACAGGAAGATTCTGTGAATTTTTTTGTCTTTGTATAGGATCCTCCCCTGTCTCACCAAGTTATCACGAATCACCCAGGACACTGTCAGATTTGTTTGGTCCCATTGCTAATCTTCTTGCCTTTTTTACATTGATTCGCCTTCTGCTGACATTAAATACCATGTCGGAGTAAGAATCATTCTCAACGAGTTTTTTTTACATTCATTTTCACCTGATTTTTCAACCATAGTATACGTTTTCCCCCCTTATAATGAAATAAACCACAGATCAATCCAATGTTTAATAAAAATGGATAAAGTTACAGATATATTGAAAAAATGTAAGTGACTCTTTCTATTGGCTTTAAATGTGGAGAGTATAACAACATACAGTGTAAAAGAAAGAATAGGTAATATTGCATACAGAATTACCTTTTAAAAAAACATTGTAAACTAATTGTCTGCCAGCTGAATAGTTCCTCCAACATATCTGCCCCCTTAGGCAGTTATTAATGAGAAGCTCCAAGGGGCCAAAACTTTAACCTGCAGTCATCACCTCATAGCTACTTATCCCTATCTGCTTTTACAACACACTGAGTGAATTGTTTGGTGGACACAACCCGTGAGGAGAGTCTTATATTTATTCAATGGTTAGAATTTCTGATTGTTCCCAAATTTCTTTGGAGCCTAGAGAAGCATTAGGTTCCACGAAGTAATGAAAAAGGCATTGTCTCCCCACACTGTCAGTCACATGTCTCTAATGCTCCAGAACAATTCTGCTTATGCTCAGTTTCACAAAGGATCTTTGAAAGTGTTCTGTCATAATTGCTCTAATTCCTGTATCTTTAGCTGCTACATATCACTTTAAGGGAATTTGTGGGTGACAAGAGTCATTTAAAACCCTCCATTCTTATCGTTTCTTCACCCTGATCCATTCCAAAAGATAAATAAGTTTGTTTGCTGATTAATTATGGCAAACATATTTGTATATGTAAATCATTTGCTTTCTCTGGGATCTTAAATTTGATTAAAATTTAAATAAAATATAACATGTGCAAGGTATTTTAGAATGTAATATTTACATGATGCCACTTGTGAGTAAAGTCACAAATTCTTATATTGCTAAGAAAATTGTTTAAAAAATTATTCTTTTCAGACATACAGATGGCTAACAGACACATGAAAAGATGCTCACCATCACTCATCATCAGTGAAATACAAATCAAAACTGCAATGAGACACCACTCACATTTGTCAGAATAGCTAAAATTAACACGGGAAACAACAGATGTTGGTGAGGATGCAGAGAAAGGGGAACCCTCTTATATTGTGGGGATGCAAACTGGTACAATCACTCTGGAAAACAGTATCAATATTACTCAAAAAGTTAAAACTAGAACTATCTTGTGACCCATCACTTTCACTACTAGGAGTTTATCCAAAAGATACAAAAGTACTGATCCGAAGGGACACATGCACCCCGATGATTATAGCAGCATTATCAACAATAACCTAATTATGGAAAGAGCCCAAATTTCCACTGACTGATGAATGGATAAAGAAGAAGTGAGATATGTATACATATACATATACATATACATATACATATAATGTATATTTTCATAAATATAGTATCCAAAATATATAAAGAACTTACAAAACACCGCACACCAAAAATTAATAATCCAATAAGAAATGGGCAGAAGACATGAATAGCCATTTTCCAAAGAACACATGCAGATGGCCAGTAGACACATGAAAAGATGCTCACCCTCACTGACCATCATGGAAAGAATTTGCTTTGATACACTGAGATATTCGTACCTACCTGTATACAATGCCTTAGTAATTTCTGTTAGTATCTTTATTTTTTACTTATCAATACTATTATCTGAAGGGGTACTGAAGCCTTAGTGGCATGCATTATCATGTTCAAAGACACCTGTCTATTAACTGAGCTGGTATTTGATCTAATAACTCTCTAATACCAAAGCCCATTCTCTTACACTTTAGCGTGCTACCAAACAAAAAAGAGGCAATGAAACACCAATCTGTTAATAAAATGGTGGAAGCAATTCACAAACCTAAAAAAGAGAATATGAAAATTCAATAAATATACACAAAACCTGTAGTTTTGTGAGATTCAAGGGAAAAGCTATGAAGATAATAGTAAAGGCTATTTGTCACTAACAAATTGGCTAACATTAACACCAAAGTTTAACGATATTGTGATGGAACAGGAAATGTCGTACACTGCAGAACAGAATGCAAATCAGTATTGAAGTTTTAGTACAGCTTAATTTTTATCAAAAGCCGAAACATATGTTGTGTTACTTGATCCAACAATTCTACACTTCTTGTTTAGGACTCTGATCTTTGGAAATAATAAGAAATTTATCTAAATAGGTATGCCAACAACCATATCACAATACTATAAAAACAAAAGTGATCTAATTAAATCTGGTTATATATATATTTACACATATATATGATATATATGTATATATATACTGTATATATAACATTTATATATTATATATATAATTACATTTATAATTCCATTATACATACATACATACATACATATACATACATATATATGTGTATATATTTATTTATATTTATATTGGTAAAGTAAAAATGCTTAGTCATACATAGGTCATATATGGCAATTGGGTCTCTTAGGTATAAACTCTACTTTTATGTTTTAAATCGGAGTCGTGGCAGCTCTCCACATTGCCTAGCTTGCTATAATTTGACTACCTTTGAGCAAAATTCTTTTGAGTTGAGGAGATAATACTGCCTTTCTTGTTTGGCTGCCTAGAAAATCACCAAATTTTAGTATTTCTTGGAATTATATATATGTATTGCATATTTTAGAAATAACTCTTTACTGGATGTCAAATTACAGACGAAAATTATTCCATATTCCAAAAGAACTTAGAAACAATTGTCTTGTTATTCAGGGGGATCACATACTTCTTGACCTGTTTTGTTTAAACTCTGCTCCCTGTAATAAATTATTTCTAAATAAGACAAAAACCAATGTTAACTACACTCCTTTTTCTACTGAAATTGAATACAGAAAACTTCTGAAAATTATTTCCAGCAATCTTTAATTGCTTTTTCTTCTGTTTGCGGCCTGTAAGCTATCTAGTGATACATTTTTCCTGAATTAGCAATTGCATTTTGAACACTTCTACTGCCACTGCCATGGCTGATCACAAGCAGAAAGAACAGCTGTCATTTATCTCGGTAACTCAAGAGACAATTGACTATGACTTTAACTTACACTGGACTGGCTGTTTGAAATTGGTCAAATTGTTGGAGATGTTCTGTTTAAGCAATCTGATTTTTGTAAGAACGGTAATCTTCCTTTTAGAGATAATGGTTCAAATACATTGACTAATAAATGGATAAAAGATAATCTAACAAGATACTTAATATTGTATTTCTGAAGAATAAAATTTTTATTATGTTTTAATGTTTATTTATTTATTTTGAGAGGGACGGGGAGCACAGGACTGGGAGTTGCAGAGAGAGAGGTAGAGACAGAGAATCCCAAGCAAGCTCTGCACTGATAGCATAGAGCTCGAAGTGGGACTTGATCCCACAAACAGTGAGATTATGACCTAAGCTGAAATCAAAAGTTGGACACTGAACCAACTGAGCCACCCAGGGACCACAGAATACAAGATAGATTTTAAATTAAATATTGCAAAATTCATGGACTACACAGATGTCTGTGTATGTCTTATATGTCTCATGTTAATTTACTCTGTAGACATAATAGGAAGAGTTTTCAGAATTTATGTTCTGATATCAAATTCATCTGGATTCACTCCTCTACTAACTGACTGACAATGGGTGACTTACTTAAACACGCAGCACTACAGTATTCTATTTTTAATTTAAGGTGTTTGTACAATAAGGCAACCTACATTAAATGGAGTTTTCAGGAAAAAAAATAGTTCATACAGAGAGATTAGCAAACAACCACTAAATTTTGCAATAGCTCAACACATTGTAACTATGAATCTCAAGATCATCCCAGTAATGATCATGAAGATACTGGAAGACTAAAACAGAAATACTAAGGAACGCACTAAAGTGTAAGAATTCCAACTTCCACTGAAAAGTATATTCAAAGGTCATATAAAAAGGCCAACGCAAAAAAAAAATGTATTAACATATTTTAAATGTTTTATTTTATGAAGAAAATGCACTAATTTGTGCAATAGAAAGTAAACAAGAAGATACATTTTGTTCGAGGAACTTACAAAGTGTTCTTATAAAATTAAATTATCTAAAAAGGAAATAACAACTCTTTTGAGACATAACTCACATGCCACAAAGTTCATCTTTTAGAAGTGAGCAATTTAGTGTTTTCTAATATATTCACAGGGCGACACATTCATCACCATTGTCTAATTCCAGGATATTTTGCTGACCCCAAAAAGAATGGGTATGACCCATTATAAGGTCCTATACATTTTAAGTCCCTCCAATATTCCCCTTCTCTTCTCTCAAGCCCATAGCAAACATTATCATACCTTCTGTCTCTATGAATTTGTCTACTCTGGACACTTCATATAAATGGGATTATAAAATATGATATATTTGGTGCCTGGCTTTTTCACTTACTATAATATTTTCAAGGCTCATCATAGTATAGCATGTGTCCATACTTCATTTTCTTTTATGGATGAATAATATTCCATTGCATGTTTATTCCCTGTATATTATACATTCATTAATTAGTAGACATACGCAATGTGTCCATTTTTTGATATTATGAATAATGCTGCTATAAACATTTGTGTACATGTTTCCTTGTGGCCACATATTTTCATTTCTCTTGGGTGTATACTTAGGAATGGAATTGCTTGTTCATACAGCAACTCTATGTTGTAAGACACACTGTTAATTATAATTCAAATATTTAACTCCACATCTCTAAATAAATAAATAAATAAATGATGACCTGCAATTCAACCGTGGTAACAGGAATCAAATCTACCACTAAGCACAGGGAAAGATCTATGCCCTTGAAGAAACTGAAGTCCTGTTATGTTGTAGAAGGACAGACAGTGAAGAGGAAGGGGCTTTCAATAACATAGTTTCTCTTTCCTGTTGTAAAAGTTTCCTGTTCTAAATAATACCTCACAACTGAAAAAATACATATTAATTTAGAGGATTTTCCCTTAATTACAGAGGAAAAAAAAGGGATACAGTTTTATGACTCATATAAAATTAAGAGTTATTATCATCATCACCATCCTCATCATTATCACTTTACAATTTGCCATCGGCCAGTCATGAAATCAAATAAAGCAAAACAGTTACCGAATTCCATAGCAGGTATTATATAAAAACATATGCTTTGTGATATCAAACCTCAAGTTTTTATATGGCCTAAAATGCAAGAATATTCTACATGGAGTGTCTCTATCCCTGATAAAAAGAATATGTTATTTCTACAGTCAGAACTGTTCATTCCTGTTTGTATCAATGTGCAGAGGGAATCTTTGTACCATTCTAGGATTGACTTTATTCATTGCAAATATTAGAATATGAGTCCTTCGTGTAAAACTTTGGTCCTGGACCGGGTTTTTGAGTAAAATTAATAGTAACATAGTCAGGAGATGATGCCATAATCTACTAGTGGATCAAATGTAGCTACCTCAGCTTGGGTTAGAATAAGCTTGTGCAGTTTGAGGAACTGAATTGAGTCCATTTTCTCCTCATCTTTTTGTACAGAAGCCTTGTTGACAATAGCTATTATAAACTGATTCTGAAGTGCATTCAAAATATCAGATGCCAGAAGAAAGAAACACATGTATTTCATCTGTTCTCCATTTTTATAAGTTTAGTTCACTCTGTGTGTAGGACTGTATTCATTTGAAAACCATCTGAATAGGGTTCTATGTTCTATAGCCATTTTGTTGAAAATGCAGAGACATGTTAAAGAGAATAATGAGCTTCCCTCATCTAATCCAATTCTCTTGCCTTTTATTATCAAAGATACTTGTTTTGTAGTAAACTTTTAAAAGTATAGCAATAGAAAAGTTTATCACTAATACATGTATGAAGAGTTTTCTTAAAATGAAGACATCTTGAGGTCAGCAGTCTGAAATCAAGATGTCAGAAGGGCTTCACTCCCTCAAAAGCCTAGAAGAGATACCTTTCTTTGGCTCTCCCAGCCTGGTGTCCCCTGACGTTCCTTGGCTTACGGCTGTATAACTCCAATAGCTTCCTCCACTTTCACTTTTCTTTTGCGTCAATGTGTTTCTTCTCAATGTTTCTCTTACATAGATGCTTATTCTGGGATTTAGGGCCCATCTGGATAATGATGTTGATCTCATCTCTAGATTCTTGATTTAATTATATCTTAAAAGATCCTTTTTCAGGTTAAGACTACATTCACAGGTTGCAGAGATTAGATAGGGGACATATTTATTTGGGGGGGTGCATATCTTTCCATTCACTGATCACTATATTAATCTCTACGACCATAGAATTGTTGTGTCTTTTTAAAAAAATGTTACGTAACTGAAATCATACCTTAAGGTACTCATTTGTGGCTGCCCTGTTTCACTAGATTTTATATGTGTAATCTTTTATCATGTTGTCTCATAGAGAATCATTTTATTTTCAATGTTATTTAATCAATTGTATGAATATATCATAAATAGTATATACATTCTTCTTAATGCACATTGGAGTCATGTCCAGGTTAAGGCTATTGTAAACATTATTAAAATAATCATTCTTTTGGGGCACCTGGGTGGCTCAGTCAGTTAAGCATCCAACTTCGGCTCAGGTTATGATCTCACAGTTTGTGGGTTTGAGCCCCAGGTTGGACTCTGTGCTGACAGCTCAGAGCCTGGAGCCCGCTTTGGATTCTGTATCTGCTTCTCTCTGCCCCTCCCCTGCTAATGCTCTGTCTCACAAAAATAAATAAACGTTAAAAATTAAAAAAAAGAATCTTTCTTTCTTTCTTTCTTTCTTTCTTTCTTTCTTTATTTCTTTCTTTTTTAACGTTTATGTATTTATCTTGAGAGAGACAAAGACAGCACAAGTAGGGGAGGGGCAGAGAGACAGGGGGAGAGAGAGAGAATCCCAGGCAAGCTCCACACTGCAGAGCCTGACGTGGGGCTTGAACTCACAAACCTGAGAAATCATGACCTGAGACAAAACCAAGAGTTGGACTCTTAACCTACAGAGCCATGCAGGTGCCTCAATCATTCTCATTTTCTAGAACATATAATCACATTTTTTTTTTATTCTTTCAAAGACCATATATGCCAATCCCTAAATCTTGGAATCAAATGAACTTGTTTCTATTTTCTAACATTTCACTTGGTATTCACTTACTTGTTATTGTTTGACACTATGCTCTGCAGTTTTTGACTGAAATACACGCATCATAAGCAAATCCTTAAAGATAACTTGAGTGTAAGCTATCATTTTCCAGAGTTGATTACGTTTGATTCTTGGTGGCAGGAAGGCTAGTTATTCCATTGAAGTTTTGAGCTGATTTAAATCTAAGGCTTTTTGTTTCTTTGCCTTTCCTTTAAGCTTTAATCTTTAAGTGTATGAACTGAAAGTCTGAGGTGTCTACCAAAACTACTTCTTAGTGAACCTGAAAGATTAATACTAATTTTGCAATACACACAATATTCAGAGAATCTGCTCAGTTTCTCAATCTTTCCTGCTACATTCTCCTTGGCTTCCCTGTTTCTATAGTGTTTTACAGGGAAATAATTCCAGGATCTTTCAGATTTTTTCAGTTAATCATTCTCCGGTGCATATATATGGGCACACATATGCATATACATTTATGCATGTATGATATATGATTTTCAAATTCTTTGTAAGTGGTTTGGTGTTTGATATTTCTATAACTAGAAGTCAGACACCTTCCAGCAACTTTAAATCATAAAGCAGTCCCAATTCAGTAATTGGAATGCTCATACTAAGAGATTATTCAAAACTCTGAACTTGATAGATCATTAATTATTCTCCCCCTAAACAGCTTGGATCTGCTTCAGGCTGGAAGCTGGCTCTGATTAAATGTGGGTTGATCCTTCTGCCCTCATCTCTCTTCCAGCTCACTGCTTCTCTGATTTCTTGCTGCTAATCTGTTTAGATTCTGGTCAGAGAAGGGAAAGAAAGATAAATGTATATATATACATATATATATATATTTCAAATAAGTAATGCACGTGACAATTATGTTTCTTGGTATCAAAAAATAAAAATGAAAAAAATATGCCGAATAAAGAAAGAAAGAAAAAAAGAAATCCAAATTCCAAGCCAGTGAGAAATAAAAATTAGAAAAAAAAGCCATCTTTTAAAAGACGAATTATTTAGTATTAGCTATATGAATTAATATGTTAACAAATATGCCATTGATTGTATCTGCATGCAATATTCAATTCTAAGTGCATTCTGCTTTCCTAGGTAGCCTAGTAAAATCTCAGTAAAATCTGCATCTAAAAAGGAGGTTTCCTGGAATCTCAGAGATAAATCCACAAATTTAGTCCAAATGCCTTCAATAAGAGGAAACACACTCACACGCACACGGGAGCACACACACACAGACCTTTCAATTAATCTCCTTTAGATAAAATGGGAAGAAAAATGTTACTTTTCTGATTTCTTTAAACAGCCAACAACACACACACAAACACAAAAACAACGAATATTCTTCTTTTTCAAAACTTTTAATTTATTTATTTGGAGAGAGTGGTGAGGCGGGGGGACAAAGAGAGAGAGAAAGATGCAGGGGCTTAAACTCAGGAACCGGGAGATCATGACCTGAGCTAGAGTCAGATGCTTAACCAACTGAGCCAACGCGGGTGCCGCAAAATCCACAGAATATTCTTTTTTTTTTTTTCAACGTTTTATTTATTTTTGGGACAGAGAGAGACAGAGCATGAACGGGGGAGGGGCAGAGAGAGAGGGAGACACAGAATCGGAAACAGGCTCCAGGCTCTGAGCCATCAGCCCAGAGCCCGACGCGGGGCTCGAGCTCACGGACCGCGAGATCGTGACCTGGCTGAAGTCGGCCGCTTAACTGACTGCGCCACCCAGGCGCCCCTACCCACAGAATATTCTTAAATTGTAGCTTGTGGAACACAATGCTGGATGTGAATGTTAAAAGAGAACATTTAAATAGCTGACTGCATAATTTAATAACAGGACCTGTGGTGGAGACTTTTTGCTCTCCACCACAAATCTGTTCTCACTCTTTGGTATTTGAGTTATGTCTCTTCATATCCCAGACTCTGTCTGATCACAGACTGCACCACATTCCCTCTAGAATATACTATAGTCATGAAGCTAGTTCTTACCA
The DNA here is from genome assembly GCF_016509475.1 of Prionailurus bengalensis. Taxonomy (NCBI): domain Eukaryota; kingdom Metazoa; phylum Chordata; class Mammalia; order Carnivora; family Felidae; genus Prionailurus; species Prionailurus bengalensis. The sequence continues at coordinate 217,251,655 of NC_057343.1, forward strand.
TAGAGGACGGGACGCACGCTGACGAGCATTATTTCCAGGAGGAAGTTTTTAGAAATCAATGTTCCTCCTTCATACACTCTATTCCATTGCATCATCAGCTAACAAAAAGAGATGCGGGGGTTGGTAAATGCACAGCAAACAGGCTGCCGTCTAGAAACATAATGCAGCAGGAGGTGCTTGTTTGCTACAGCAGCCTTGAAATGTTATGTCAACAGAGACACAGTTCTCATTTTAAACTGCCAAAATTAAGAAATAATTTGTTATAGGGGCGCCTGGGTGGCTCAGTTGATTAAATGTCTGACTTTGGCTCAGCTCATGATTTCGCGTTTTGAGAGTTCGAGCCCTGCGTGGAGCTCTGTGCTGGCAGCACAGAGCCTGGAGCCTGCTTCTGCTTCTGTGTCTCCCTCTCTCTCTGTCCCTCGCCCCACTAGTGCTCTGTCTCTGTCTCTCAAAAATAAATTTTAAAAAATTGAAAAGTTAAAAGAAATTGTCATAAAAATATGCATCAAATTAACTAATTTGATATATAAAGTCTATTTGCTCCAGAGCTTTGCTATTTTATCTTAATACAGGCACACAATATCTTATCCAGTCTTTTTAGATAAATGGTTTGGGTTCAAGAACTTTGTAGATTTTCAAAGATCGCATATACTCTGTAATCAGGAGCTTTTTTACTGGGAATGTGAGGGAGCACACTCAAATCAAAAACAATTTCTCTGGTGAAATATGTGAATATTCACATGAAGTAAAATCAAAACCATAGTTTCATTTGAGTTTATGACAAATTTCCCATAAAATGTGTTTTGCCTCCTAACTTACATAATTGCTGGATTTTGAAATTTCAGCTTAAGGAGTTGACCTTGAGTTCAATATTTAAAGAAAGGATAATAGCAATATATTATCTCAACATTTTTAAGTTTACATATTATGTTAAAAGTAACAGCAATAATGTTTGAGGGTGAATCTGTACAACTGACATAACTTGACTTTCCAAAGTGCTTAAGCATTAGAAAATGTCAAGATCTATAGAAACCAAAACCCACAATCTTTGAAAAAGGCATTGTATCTCTGAATTATAAGAATTAGAACACTTTAATGACTTCTTAGAAGCCAACCAAGGATGATTTAGCAAATCACCACCCAGCAAAAACAAGTACATCCTCTTACAAACACAGAGATAATGTTTCTCATCATATGTCACTTGTGTTTATAATTTAAAAGATTTTAAAAACATACTGACATTTGCATTCTTCTGACACCAACGTTATTTTTAATGACATGGTGTCATGTCACATACAATACAGGATGCAAGATCCAGAGACTGAAAAACAACATATGATTTCCCCTTAATTTGAATTTATGTACGATGGGAAAGAATGGAAATGATTCGAGAAGGCTAAGTTCTAAATACATTTACCAAATGAAAAGATGAGGCTAAGCCCTGCACATAGTAAGTTTGAGAAACCTCTTGAAGCCAATGAGGCTAAAATGTTTACATAAGTCAAAGATTGTTGAATATATATAGTTAAAACTTTGTTTGAAATATTTAAAAATCATGCAAGTCTAAAAATTACAAACAATAATTAAAATAGCTTAAAAAGTTTTTTTTAAACTTCATATGGTTAAAAGATCAACCATTGGGAAAGTATGGTGACACAATGAGCAGAATTTTGTAATAAAATCAAAATTTATGTGTTTTTTAGTGTCTAGGCACATCACAATTATATAGATCTTGTAGCAATAACTTCCATAATAGTAGTAATATTTTTCATTGTGGTACCATTATTTTGAAATGTACACCTATATCAACCAATTTAAGTACCATTATTTTTCTTACTATCAGTCACAAGGAGTAAGAGCATATTAGTTTATAGTAGACAAATGAAAGTATTACATTAAAGATTACTCATCTTTAAGAAATCGTTTGTATATGCATATTAGTAATGTCATTAAATACATTTTTACACTTAACATTTATCCAGATATTTACCAACCAAAAATTAGTCAGAAGTATGCTTTCCTTTGTGGTCGTGTTACCTTTATGTGGTCTGCATACTGGTATACTATTGAATATATCATGGGGATTACTTTTCCAAATTAACTTGTTAAAAAAAAATCTAAGTTCTAGGTGCTTAGAGCTAGGCTCAACCAGTTGAGCATCCGACTTCGGCTCAGGTCACGATCTTGTGGTTCCTGAGTTTGAGCCCCATATTGGGTTATGTGCCCACAGCTCAGAACCTGCTTCTGATTCTGTGTCTCCCTCTCTTTCTGCTCCTCCCTGGTCGTGCTCTCTCTCTCTCTCAAAAATAAACATTAAAAAAATTTTAAAAATTTAAGTTCTAATTATAGACGCATTTTAATCCAATTAAAATTTCTCTATAAAGCTGTAATGACCTCTAATTATATAAGCAGGTTTTCAAAACGTTTAACAGTTTAATGAATAACTGATGTAAGAAGCAAAATGGAAGTCCTGATATTGAGGTATAAATAAAATAATTTTGATTCAAATATTATATGTATATGTAAGTATATACATATTATAATAATCATAAATATATATCATATAACAATATATTACATATGATATATATGTGTGTGTATATATATACATTTCATTCCTAAACTTACCTTAGTAACACATATCACCAGCCCTTTCAAAGGCTGCCCTTGTTTATACCTTTACCTATTCTCATATGTAGACATGTTGTCCTGATGGATACATAAGCAGATCAACATTTTTTTATTTTATCTAGGCTTCTCAAGGTTTTTTTTTTTTAATGTTTATTTATTTTTGAGAGAGAGAGAGATAGAGCGTGAGTGGGAGGGGCAGAGAGAAGAGGGAGACACAGAATCCAAAGCAGCTCCAGGCTCTGAGCTGTCAGCACAGAACCGGAAGCAGGGCTTGAACTCATGAGCCACGAGACCATGACCTGAGCTGAAGTCGGACTCTTAACCGACTGAGCCACCCAGGTACCCCTAGACTTCTCAAGGTTTTTAACATATTATTTTACCCTCCTAGTTTGCTTTTCAGTGTGACATTGTAATTTTAATTTCTTTTTCTTTTCAGAAAGATTTTATATTTTAATTAGAAATGAAGAAAAAAAATGTATCTGTTTGGTCTCAGAAGCTAGTCTATTTCAATGCTTTGGGGGGGAAAACTCCATGAACTCCTATACAAATTATTATATTGAAGAAAACCAAGCTGAATATTTGAGGGCTATTTCTAAAATCTATTGGTTTTGAACTATTAGAGCTCAGCTAATTAAAGTTTTAGTTAAATGTATAGTGATTAAGAAATATTCATTTTAATTTAATCCACTTTTCAAGGTTAATAGGACACACTTATTTTTAAATGAAAACATTGAACATTGCTCATAGCAACATTATTCTTAATTACAATAAACTCTAGTTCTTATATTATGCATCAAAGCTACTTCTTACATTACTCATCCCTCCTAGGAGGTCAAAAATTGTAAGGGCAGTAGCTTGCTAATCCTTTGAGGTTTTTCATTAAGCTAAATTAGGCTACAGGTTTAAGCAAAATAAAAAACAAACTTTCTGAACTTAATGATAAATACAAAATTTATAAAATTTTTACAAAAGTCGCTTTAGTCTCTCAAATAGCTTTATTTTATCACTTTTTCTATTAGCTCTTTTTCAATCAGTTTTCAAAACAAAACAAACAAAAGCAATGGTAGGAAGAGATAGGTAAAGCTAAAAGTCAAATTGCCACCTTTCCAAGAGTTGTATTACTTTTGGTCCCATCATCCTTTATCTTTACTTTTATTTACTTTTTGTGGATGTTTTGTGGGATGTCCCCACATTATTAAGATAGGTGTTGAGGACTTGGTAGTTGGTCTAAAGCCTTGCTAAATGCTGGGTTGTAAAGATGGCTGGGTCTGCAAATTACTTGTCATTTTCTTTGTTCGTCTACTTTTTCTCCAGTTGAAAAACTACTTCCTAGAGAAATTATATATGGTCAAAATAAGTTATTTTCTTATTTTTTTTCTGCAGCACATAGGATAATATAAGCCATAGGCTTAGTGAGTCATAGAACTAAAATAGGCAAATCCCTCAAATAGAAATAGTTCCTTCTTATTGGCTAAAATGACTTTATTTCTTAAATTAGATGTACAAGTTATCTCCTTAAATGATTTATAATTTCTAAATTATCTACATTTCTAAACACCTGTATAGGTGTTTGGGTGATCTGCTTCAGTGTGAATGATTCTATATCCATCTATATCTGTCTATCTATCTATCTATTTATCTATCTATCTATCTATCTATCATCCATCTATCTATCTCTATCTACCTATCTAGTTTTAATTTCTAATAATCTAAATCAAATTTTTTAAATACAATAATAATTAGAACCTTTAGTAAATCCATAAAAAGTAATTACTGAGAACCTTCATCATATACAACACTTTCTTAAACTAATGCAAAAATCATCCAGTTTTACTTCTCATTAACCTTTTGGTTAAACAACAAAGCTGTTTCCTGATAATGTCGGCATATGTCCTACTGCACCAAAGATTACCTTCTTAATTCCGGAATGTGAAAGACATCAATTTCTATAACTTTAGAAAAATGAAGAGACTTATGCTCTATGACATGAGATTTTCTACATGTCCCAAATATATTCATCTTTTGATTATTAAGCTGTATTTTCAAACATTTAGGTGCAGTGACTGATTTGTTACACTGTTGTGGAGATGACAAAATCTCTAATAAAAGGACCATTAATGTTATATTTTATTTGTCAGATTGAGGAGCAAGAGCTGAGAAAGTAGAGGGAAACTCAGATATAAGTGCAGAAAAGTATGCATGGAGACACCCAAGGTAAGAAGGGCATTAAGAACTGGGAGAATATGGAGAAGGTAGTAAGAATGTAGAAGACTAACATTATTCATGTCACAATTTGTTGTGGTGTGGTCATAGAAAGTCTTAGCATTTCTATCCCTTCCAAGTTATTTCAGTTTGATTGTAGAAGCATTAGCTCTGTGTGATTCTTTTTTTTTTTAATTGTGATCATCAGCTAAAGAAGATATCCCATACAAACCTGGTTTTCTTTCTAATAATCACAGGCATTAAGCAACAGTAGTAAATACTAATAGATTGCGTGAAACAAAATATACTACCTATTTTCCCAATATTGTCTTCATAAATACATATGGCTGAATATCGACAAGTATTAAACTGCCAAATTAATATTTGCTAACTCTACATTTTAGATGAAGAACAACACATAATTTTATTATTTTATCCACTAACTCATGCATTCACCAAAACATTAATCACCTATTCTCTTTAAGGCCATAAAGAAGTAAACCAATAAAAGTATGGAACTGTTTTAGACTGTGGTAAGTGATACAAAAATAGTATTTTTTTTTTTTGCTGAAGGAGAATGAGTAGGGTAGGGGAACAATATTATAAACGAAGACAGAGGAGAGGGAGCCAAGATGGCGGAACAGCATGGAAGTTTTTTCTGTGTCTAGCATCCATGAAATTCAGCCAAACCTACACTGAACCATCCTGCACACCTAGAAAATTGATCTGAGGATTAACACAGCAATCTGCACAACCTGAGCCACAGAATTCAGCAGGTATGTGGCTCGGAGAGGTAAACTTGGAGAGAGAGAAGCCGTGGAGGGCAGGGAGGTGCTTTTGCATACAGAGAGAGGACAGAAATGGTGGGGAGAATACAAGAAAAGCACCCCTCCCCAAAAGCAGCTGGGGAGAAAGTGGAAAATTGGAAATAGCTGCAGGGACTGAACTAAAAAGAGATAAAGGAGAAAGGAGAGGGTTTAAATACCATTAAGATTGCAAACAGGGAGAGTGCAGAGTCTGCAACTCCGCAGCTAGATACCTGGTGGTGCTCTGCCGGGAAGGGCAAATCCCCAGGAGCAGAGTGGGGTCCAGGAAGTGCTCAGGCCACACGGTGAGAAGCAGTTCCACTGCTGGAAGGACATTTGGTACAGGCTGTGAAGCCACCTGGGCCCAGAAGACCCCAGAGAACAGCCACATTCGCTGGTGCTGGAACAAGGTCATTAAGGGTGAAGCCTGGTGCCAGATGTGTGTTGTGATTTTCCATAATCCCTGAAATGCTGCTCCTACACTATCTCTCGAACTTTCTCTGGGGTGGGCTGCCACCTGGCTGCAGTCTCTGCACATCAGCAGCAGAACAGTAACTCGGACTTTCCTGGGTGGGGCCAGCATTTGCCATTGCTGGGTGAGACCCTCCACAGAGGGGCGGAGCAGATGAAAGCCACAGTCCCTCAGAAGTAAGGGGCCGGGGAAGATAGCAGCATCTGAGACAAAACTCGGGAGGGAGGTGCTGCCTGGGGCTCAGTCACGGACAGTGTAAAAGTGGGGAGTGGACAAAAGCTGAAGACAAAGGAAGGGTGTCCAATTGCTGGTCAGGGAGAACAGAGTTCCGATACTAGAGACTGGGTAGCTGGGTAACGCTATTTTCATGGCTCTCGCGCATGCGCATAAACACCTAAAAACACAACAACAATCCACCCCAGTAGGCTAGCAGTGCATTCTATTGGAGAATGGAGGCATTACACTAAGGCCCGTCCAACTAGGCCAGTCTCGCTCTTCAAGAACAGAAGTGTCACTGCCTGCTTAGTTTGTGGACTATAAAGAGCTTCATTGTCTGACTTCTAGGGGAGAAAGTAAGTAATTTCATTTGTATTTCAGTCTGTTAGTAGGTCCATTTATTCAATTTTCAATTTTCTTTCTTTTTTCTTTTTTCTTTTCTTTTTTCTCTTTTTCATTTCTTTTTCTTGAATACAGAAAGAGAAAAAATTTCATGTTTAATTTCAATTTTTGTTAAAAATATTTTCTTTGATTTTTACCATATTTTTTTACTTTTGTGTATTTTTTTTCAAATTCTATTTTACTTCCCTCCTTTGACTTTAGTCTACTACAGTGTATTCATTTTTTCAAATTTTCAAATGATTTCTTTTTTTTTTGTTTCTTTTCTTTTTGAATACAGAAAGAGAAAAAAATTCATTCTTATTTTGAATTTTTATTACAAATATTTTAAATATTTTTTCTATTATATTTTTTACTTTTGTGTAAATTTTTTCAAATTATAGTTTACCTCCATCATTTCATTTTAGTCTACTTCAGTGTATTTATGTTTTCAAATTTTCAAACAATTTCCTTTTTTTTCTTCTTTCCCCTTTTTTCTCTAATATATCAAGCCATTTTCCACACCCAGACCAAAATACACCTAGGAGCTAGCATAATTTATTCAATTTTTTGTGTGTGTGTGTTTAATTTTTTTAATTTTAATTTTTTTTCAATTTTAATTTTTTTAATTTTAATTTTTTCTACCTCATTAATTCCTTTTCTCCCTTCAAAAGATGAAACAAAGGATTTCAGCCAAAAGAAAGAGCAGGAAGAAACAACAGGCAGGGACTTAACCAACACAGATACAAGCAAGATGTCAGAACAAAAATTGGAATCACAATAATAAGAATATTAGCTGGAGGGGTGCCTGGGTGGTTCAGTCAGTTAAGCATTCAACTTCGGCTCAGGTCATGATCCATAGTTTGTGGGTTCAAGCCCTATGTTGGCCTCTGTGCCAACAGCTGAGAGCCTGGAGCCTGCTTCAGATTCTGTATGTCCCTCTCTCTCTGCCTCTCCCTGGCTCACACCCTGTCTCTTTCCCTTTCCCAAAAATAAATAACCATTAAAAGAAAATTTAAAAGAAAAAGAATACTAGATGGAGTTGAAAATAGATTAGAATCCTTTTCTGCAGAGAAAAAAGAATAAAAAAACTAGTCAGAATGAAATAAAAAATGCTATAACTGAGCTGCAATCACGAATAGATGCCGTGGCAGTAAGGATGGATGAGGCAGAACAGAGAATCAGCGATATAAAGGACAAACATATGGAGAATAACAAAGTAGAAAAAAAGAGGGACATTAAGGCAAAAGAGCACGACTTAAGAATTAGAGATATCAGTGACTCATTAAAAAGGAACATCAGAATCATAGGGGTCCCAGAAGAGGAAGAGAGAGAAATAGGGGTAGAAAGGTTATGTGAACAAATCGTGGTGGAAAACTTTCCTAAACTGGGGAAGACACAGACATCAAAATTCAGGAAGCACAGAGGACTCCAATTAGATTCAACAAAAACCAACCATCAACAAGGCATATCATAGTCAAATTCACAAAATAGTCAGACAAGGAAAGAATCATGAAAGTAGCAAGGGGAAAAAAGTCCCTAACCTACAAGGGAAGACAGATCAAGTTTGCAGCAGACTTATCCACAGAAACTTGGCAGGCCAGAAAGGAGTGGCAGGATATATTCAATGTGCTGAATCAGAAAACTATAGAGCCAAGAATTCTCTACCCAGCAAGGCTGTTACTCAAAATGGAAGATATAAAAAGTTCCCCAGACAAATAAAAATTAAAGGAATTTGTGACCACTAAACCAGCCCTGGAAGAAATTTTAAGGGGGAACTCTCTGAGGGGAGAAGAGATGGAAATATAAATAAATAAATAAATACCAAAAGGAACAAAGATTAGAAAGGACCAGAGAACACCACCAGAAACTCCAACTCTATAAGCAACATAATGGCAATAAATTCATATCTTTCACTACTCACTCTAAACATCAATGGACTCAATGCTCCAATAAAAAGACATAGGGTAAAGGAATGGATTAGAAAACAACATCCATCTATATGTTGTTTACAAGAGACCCACTTTAGACCTAAGGACACCTTCAGATTGAAAGTAAGGGGATAGAGAACCATCTATCATGCTAATGGTCAACAAAAGAAAGCCGGACCCATACTTATATCAGACAATCTACTTTAAAATTAAGAATGTATCAAGAGATGCAGAAGGGCATTATATCATAATCAAGGGGTTTATCCACCCAAGAAGACCTAACAATTGTAAACATTTATGCACCAAATATGATAGCACCCAAATATATAAATCAGTTAATCACAAACATAAAGAAACTCATTGATAGTAATACCATAATAGTAGGAGACTTGAACACCCCACTCACAACAATGCACAGATCATCTAATCAAAAAAAATAAACAAGGAAATAATGGCTTTGAATGACACACTGGAACAGATGGACTTAACAGATATATTCAGAACATTTCATCCTGAAGCAGCAGAATTTACATTCTTCTCCAGTGCACATGGAACGTTCTCCAGAATAGACACATACTGGGATGCAAATCAGCCCTCAGCAAGTACAAAAAGATCGAGGTCATACCATACATATTGTCAGACAACAATGCTATGAAATTTGAAATCAACCAAAAGGAAAAATTTGGAAAGGTAACAAATACTTGGAGACTGAAAAACATCCAAGTAAAGAATGAATGAGCTAACCAAGAAGTTAAAGAGGAAATTAAAACATATATAGAAGCCAATGAAAATGATAACACCACAACCCAAAACCTTTGGGACACAGCAAAGGTGGTCATAAGAGGAAAGTATATAGCAATTCAGGCCTTCCTAAAGAAGGAAGAAAGATCTCAGATACACAACCTAACCTTATGCCTTAAAGAGCTAGAAAAAGAACAGCAAATAAAACCCCAAACCAGCAGAAAACAGGAAATAATAAAGTTTACCACAGAAATGAATGCTATTGAAGGCAATAAAAAAAAACCAGTAGAATAGATCAATGAAACCAGAAGCTGGTTCTTTGAAAGAATTAACAAAATTAATAAACCACTAGCCAGTTGGATCAAAAAGAAAAAGGAAAGGAACCAAATAAATAAAATCAAGAATGAAAGAGGAGAAAGCACAACCAACACAGCAGAAATAAAAACAATAATAAGAGAATATTATAAGAAATTATATGCCAATAAAATGGGCAATCTGGAAGAAATGGACAAATTCCTAGAAACATATATACTACCAAAACCAAAACAGGAATAAATAGAAAATTTGAACAGACCCATAACCCATAAGGAAATCGAATTAGTAATCAAAAATCTCAAAAAAACAAGAGTCCAGGGCCAGATGGCTTTCCAGGGGAATTCTACCAAACATTTAAGGAAGAGTTAACACCTATTCTCTTGAAGCTATTCCAAAAACTAGAAACTGAAGGAAAACTTCCAAACTCTTTATATGTAGCCATCATTACCTTGATTCCAAAACCAGAGATCCTACTAAAAAGGAGAACTATAGACCAATTTCCCTGATGAACATGGATGCAAATATCCTCAACAAGATATTAGCCAATGAGCTCCAGCAATACATTAAAAAATTATTCACCACGACCAAGTGGGATTTATACCTGGGATGCAGGGCTGGCTCAATATCAGCAAAACAAATAATGTGATTCATCACATCAATAAAAGAAAGGATAAGAACCATATGATCCTCTCAGTAGATGCAGAGAAAGCATTTGACAAAATACAACATACTTTCTTGATAAAAACCCTCAAGAAAGTAGGGATAGAAGGATCATACCTCGAGATCATAAAAGCCATTTATGAATGACCTGACGTTAATATCATCCTCAATGAGGAAAAACTTAGAGGTTTCTCTCTAAGGTCAAGAACAAGATAGGGATGTCCACTCTCACCACTGTTATTCAACATAGTAATGGAAGTCTTAACCTCTGCAATCAGACAACACAAAGAATAAAAGGCATCCAAATCAGCCAGGAGGAGGTCAAACTTTCACTCTTCGCAGATGACATGATATTCTATATGGAAAACTCAAAAGATTCCACCAAAAAGTACTAGAATTGATTCATGAATTCAGCAAAGTTGCAGGATATAAAATCAACGCACAGAAGTCAGTTGCATTCCTATACACCAACAATGAAGTGACAGAAAGAGAATTCAAGGAATCGATCCCATTTACAGTTGCACGCAAAACCCTAAAATACCTAGGAATAAATCTAACGAAAGAGATGAAAGATCTATACACTGAAAACTATAGAAAGCTTATGAAAGAAATTGAAGAAGATACAAAAAACATAGAAAAAGATTCCATGCTCTTGGATAGGAAGAAAAAATATTGTTAAAATGTCAATGCTACCCAAGCCAATCTACATATTCAATGCAATCCCTATCAAAATAACACTAGCATTTTTCACAGAGCTAGAAGAAACAACCCTAAAATTTGTATGGAACTAGAAAAGACCCCGAATGGCCAAACCAATCTTGAAAAAGAAAACCCAAGCAGGAGGCACCACAATCCTGGACTTAAAGCTATACTACAAAGCTGTAATCATCAAGACAGTATGGTACTGGCAGAAGAACAGACACTCAGATCAATGGAACAGAATAGAGAACCCAGAAATGGACCCACAAACATATGGCCAACTAATCTTTGGCAAAACAGGAAAGAATATCCAATGGAATAAAGACAGTCTCTTCAGCAAGTGGTGCTGTGAAAACTGGACAGCAACATGCAGAAGAATGAACCTGACCACTTTCTTACACCATACACAAAAATAAACTCAAAATGGGTGAAAGACCTCAATGTAAGACAGGAAGCCATCAAAATCATCGAGGAGAAAGTAGGCAAAAACTTCTTTGATCTTGGCTGCAGCAACTTCTTACCTAACACGTCTCTGGAGGCAAGGGAAACAAAAGCAAAAATGAACTATTGGGACCTCACCAAAATAAAAAGCTTCTGCACAGCAAAGGAAACAATCAGCAAAACTAAAATGCAACCGACAGAATGGGAGAAGATATTTGGAAACGACATATCAGATAAAACGTTAATATACAAAATCAATAAAGAACTTATCAAAGTCAACACCTAAAAAACAAATAATCCAGTGAAGAAATGGGCAAAAGACATAAATAGACACTTCTCCAAGAAGACATCCAGATGGCCAACCGACACATGAAAAATGCTCGACATCACTCATCATCAGGGAAATACAAATCAAAACCACAATGAGATACCATCTCACACCTGTCAGAATGGCTAACATTAACAACTTAGGCAACAACTGATGTTGGCAAGAATGCGGAGAAAGAGGATCTCTTTTGCTTTGTTGGTGGGAATGCAAGCTGGTGCAGCCACTCTAGAAAACAGTATGCAAGTTCCTCAAAAAACTAAAAATAGAACTACCCTATGACTCAGCAATTGCACTACTAGGTATTTATCCAAGGGATACATGTGTGCTATTTCGAAGGGACACATGCACCCCAGTGTTAATAGCAGCACTCTCAACAATAGCCCAAGTATGGAAAGAGCCCAAATGTCCATCGATGGATGAATGATAAAGAAGATGTGGTACATATATACAATGGAGTATTACTTGGCAATCAAAAAGAATGAAATCTTGCCGTTTGCAACTACGTGGATGGAACTGGAGGGTATTATGTTAAGTGAAATTAGTCAGTCAAAGAAAGACAAATATCATATGACTTCACCCATATAAGGACTTTAAGAGACAAAACAGATGAACATAAGGGAAGGAAAACAAAAATAATATAAAAACAGGGAGGGAGACAAAGCATAAGAGACTCATAAATATGGAGAACAAACTGAGGGTTACTGGAGGGGTTGTGGGAGGGGGGATGGGCTAAATGGGTAAGGGGCAGAAAGGAATCTACTCCTGAAATCGTTGTTGACCTATACGCTAATTAATTTGGATGTAAATTTAAAAAAAATTTATAAATAAATAAATAAATAAATAAATACAGGAAGAAACCTCTCTGAAGAAATAACATCTTCTCCTTTAATTTCTTGGAATTAAAGAGTGATAGGTCTTCTATTCCTGTCACTAACCCACCTCCCAGGTCTGGGCAACCACTAATCTACTTTCTATTTCTAGAAATTTGCTTCTTCTGTGCATATCAGGTCAATGGAATATTGCTGTACATAGTCTTGTATTACTGGCTTCTTTTGCTTTGTATATTGTTTTTAAGACCATGAATGATATAGCATGTATTGGAATTTCAATCATTTTTTATTGCTAAATAATATTCTGCATGAATATACAACATTTAATTTACCTGTTCATCAATTGATAGACATTTGGGCTTTTTCCAATTTTTGACTATTTTGAATAGTGCTGTTATGAACATTTGTGTGCAAGTATTTAAATCTGTTCAAGTAGAATCCCTGTTTCATATGGTAAATCTATATATTTAAAATTTGGAGGAACTGTCTAAATGTTTTTCAAGGTTAGTTCACCATTTTGCCTTGCACCATAAGTGTAGGAGAGCTCCAATTTCTCCACATTCTTGTCAATAATTCTGATTTTTCTGTTTTTTTTTTTTCTGTGCTTTTGATTATGGCCATCCTAATGGGTGTGAAGGGGTATGTCATTATGATTTTTGATGGAAATTTTCCTAATAACTAGCAAAGTGGAGCATCTATTTGTTATTTGTATCTTCTTTGAAAAATATATTTTCACTTCCTTGATGGTGTCCTTTGCAGCCCGTAAGTTTTTATTCTATTAATTCTAATTAATCTTGTTATTTTATTTTTTGGTGTAATGCCTAACAACTCTGTAATTCAATACCATGAAGATCTATGCCTAGTTTTTTTTCCCTAAGAGTTTTATAACTTTAGCTCTTACATTGATGTCTTAAGACATATTTTGAGTTAATTTTTGTTATGTCAGGTGGGAATCCAACTTCATTCTTTTGCATGTAACTATTCAATACTAATTCTTCTTGATATTCTTTTTTTAATTTATTTTGGTAATCAATTCATGGTATTGAAATTTTAATTTAATTACATCTTAGTTGATTTGCAGAATTTGATTTTTGCTAATAGCTTAGAGCATACAGACTGAGTCTACCCATTCTTCTAAAAATGACTGGTTACATTCTCCACTAGGGACTCAGCAAGTGATGGTCATAAACTTTAAGATTTTTTATTTAGCACATACATTTAATACAAAAATTCCAATGATCCAGACTTGTATTGAAAACCAACATATTTTAATACCCATGAGACTTTTACCAAGAATGGGAGCAGAGCAAAATTAGCAGCAGTAATGAAGTAATCTAAAAATCAATTTGACAAGACCATTTGTTATATTATGTCTTAACTACTTTTTGTTGACCAAACATTTATGTTGTTTACCGATTGATATGTTTTTCATGATTTATAGCTAAATGTTAAGTCTAGCTATATGCTAGAGCACCATACTGGAAATGAAGGACTTTGAAAATGAAATACAATACAGGATGAAGAAATGCAATAAGGAGTAAAGATATCTTTATTTTCACATACTTCTTTTCAAAGGTATTTCAAGTTAAGCTACATTTATCAAGATATAACATGCTATGCAAAATTCAGAAATAGTATAAGTCTTTCTAACAGTAGACTAAATAACAGTGGCTTTTTTGAGTAAAGAAAATGAGTGGCTTCCTACAAGTGGGTATTTGAAAGATACATCCTGGAATGGTACCCCTTTTTTCTCATACCCTGAAGTGACATATTTGTGTTCTAAGCATGTCAAATGTTAATAATGCCTACTATCTGTCCTGTAATAAATTTTTGTTATAATAAATCAATGAGTAACTTAAGATAATTTTTTAAGTCTATCAGTAGAGGAGAATCAATTGGTGGCTAATTAAATATTCATACTTCGGATATAGTGAATTAGAATCTCTAGGGGAAAAGTTTAAATTAAACATCTAGATTCTTCTAATCTCTCCCAACTAAGTCAGAAATGTAATACTGAAATTATAAAACATAATTATATATATATATGCATATATATATATGAATTATAATTCAACCTATGAAAATTACGTATTTATTAAACAACCGGGAACTTCTTTTTAACTAATCAGAATAAAAATGAAATCAAAACACTACTTTGCCAAAACTGTAGAAAGTTTAGTAAAGCCTTTCAGCTAGCATTATAAGGTTCTGGAACATTATTTTTGCTAATTCCACACAGTGCTTGAAATTTGTAATTATGAACAGTTTGAATGAGTGATACCTCTTCCTCTTTCAAGATAAATCATGACAGAGATACTACATGTTTGCAAACTGTTCATGCACAACCTTTAAATGTTCCAGTGGAACCAGGATAAATAATATAAATATTCCCAGTCTCTAAATTATCAGATAAGCTCCTTCTGAGTGAAAACAACTAAGAAAAATGGGCAAACCTAGGACCCAAATATATTAATTTCTTCAAATTAAAATGATATTAACATGTTATAATTAACCTATTGCAGCTTAAATTGTTATAACTATTGTTTTACAGTTAATTATTATGTGGTTTTTTTTTTGGTTTACCTTGGTGATCTTAAAGGCATTATTCAGACTCATGTATTAATATGTTCAATTTTATATTTCACTCTGTAGAAAATATATGCAAAGCATTTTAATTAAAGCCAAAACTAATCTAAGTGAATTTTTAAAAATACATTGGCTCGAATGCAATAAAAGGATAATAAATGCACCTCCTTATGATTTTATCTGTATTACAAATGTTGTGTTGAAATTACACAGAAAGGTTAATTTCTGCATTTGTTTTAAATGATCATTTAAATATTCACATTACCTCAAGTGTTATATTTAAAATTATGTGTCTTATTCATAAATGTCATAAATATCTTTTATGATATCTGTGTTCTATATCTCATAATCATTATATTAATATTTATGCATTCAAATTTTAATAAAGGATTATTTACACAGAACAGATGTAATGGAGTCGTGACAGATATTTGTAACAATTCACAAGTAGCCATACAATAGAAGCAAAGGAATGTGATTCCTTGACGGGAGTCTGCCAAGTGGTTCTTGACTGAGGTTTTTCACATGATTGCAGTCAGGTAGAAGTTAGACTTGAGTCATTCTAAAATTCTACTAAACTGGTCCAACATACGTTAAGTCACAAGGCTGGAAGGGACAACTGTTCCCTGAAACCTCAGTGGGGATGTTTATGAGAGCACCCATGTCTGACTTTTGCCTTTAGTTTGGGCTCATCAAAGGATGGTAGCTACATCCTGTGAGGTAATAGCACACGTGCGTGCGCACACACACACGCACACACACACACACACAAGCAACCCAAGACAAAACGTTTAGATGCTGCAAGTCTTTTTATGATGAAGTCTCAGGTATCACACAGAATCATCCGTATCCCATTTTATTGATCAAAAGCGAGTCTCATGATCAGACTAGAGTCAACTAGAATTGATTACATGCAGGAGTAAATGCCAGGATGTTTGACTCATTTCTGGGTCTTGCTTGGAAACTAACTGGCTCAGGAGAAGAGAGTAGGTCCAGAAATAGGTTCCCAGAGCCTGCAGCTTTCTAAATGTGGAGGCCATGACCTTGTTTTGGTTAATATGCTTATGGCCTTAAGACATAGATATGGAGGGGCGCCTGGGTGGCTCAGTAGGTTAAGCGTCCGACTTCGGTTCAGGTCATGATCTCGCAGTCTGCGAGTTCGAGCCCCGCATAGGGCTCTGTGCTGACAGCTCAGAGCCTGGAGCCTGCTTCGGATTCTGCGTCTCCCTCTCTCTCTGCCCCTCCCCTGTTCATGCTCTGTGTCTCTCTGTCTCAAAAATAAATAAATGTTAAACAAAATTTTGAAAAGACATAGATATGGATTGCTTAACAGAGACTATAAACTAAGAGGAGTCTTTTAGATATAGTTTTCAAGACTCACAATAGTTTTGTTGTTAGTTTTGACTTGCTGTGCTTTTAACAGATAAAACCACAACAAAGATGGCTTATTAGCCTAATCATCTTTAATTACCTGGTGCCAGGTTTCTTTTAGGGCCTGAGGGCAGGGGCTGGGGCGGCTGGTTTTCATAAACAAAACCAAACTGAGCTTCATTGTGTGCTAGTTCTGAAAGGTTGCAAAAGATATATGTAATTCAATGTAATTCTAAAAATATGACGTAAAGTTTCTTGCCCATGAGTGTTGCAGAGAAAATTCATTCATAGTATGTATTATAGACTATAACATAAAATAAAGCAAATAAATCTTCCAAATCTATGATTATATCTGTAAAAAGAAAGCTATATAACTTATTAGCAATAACAATTTAGGAAAAACATTACAAAATAAATTAATTAAATATCAACTAGTAGAAAAGAGGGTTTCAAAGATGTAAAGTCAGGCCAGTGTTCTAATAGCAGTGATAAATTTAGATATATTCTCTTTGCCCTCATAATATTTAGGGAAATATGAGTTCTTGTTACTCTGAAGCATACACAATACAAAATTACTTAACATGTTAAATTGATTTAATGTTTGCATGAAAAAAAATGTAAATCTTAAAAAGCTGGAGTAAAGAGCTAAGATATGAACATATTAACATGATACCATTTATCATTGCAAAATTCACCAATAAATATTTTTTAAATATGCACAATAAGATAAAAAGAGCATTAGCTTAGAATTGAGGTGGTGGTGGTAAAACTTAAAAAAAAAAAAACCTACATAAAATAGCTGTTTCAATGAGCAGATAATTGAAGTACTTGCATGAGAGCAATCCAACCGCCTTAAGGGTTAACTTGCTTCAAGCTTCAGCATCCCTTACTTGCTGACCTAAGTCCCTTTGTCCCTGGCAGAACTAAGCTACTTTTCCTTGAGATCTGCAGACAACCGGTCTTGAGTGAAGGACCAATTGTTCCCAGAAGATAAGGTCTGACTCCGTTGGCAAACAGCTACTGCGGATGCCAGCAAGTCCGTTCAGAGTCATGGCCACCAAGGATTCAACAGCCCGGGCAGCTGCTCCCCCTGCGCGTAGACCCCGGCCCTTTTCCCACGCCTTCCCCCTTCGTTAAAACCCTCGGGCTCCACAGAGACAAGAAGGCTTTTAAGACGTTAGTCCACCGTCTGCCCAGGTTGCCGCTTCCTGAATAAAGCAACCTTTCCTTTCCCATCATCACTTGCTCTTGAGTATTGATTTTCAAGCGGCGAACAGCTCAACCCGTTTGGAACTGATTCTCTGTGCAGTAACACCTGAGAAATAAGACTTAAAAAAACAAAAACAAACAAACAAACAAACAAACAAAAACTTTGGTAACATATAGAGAATACTTAATTTTCAAACTGCGAAAAAAATAATAAGCACCATATTTCATTTCTATGCAGTGACCAGGAAGAAGACCGAATGGGAAGCCGTCAGTGAAGGGCGTGAAATCCAGGGGAGTGTGGAGATGTGGGGGTGCAAAACAGACTTTCAAGAGGAGAGGTAAAGTCCCAATGCCACAGGCAGCATGGGTATTTAATGATACCGATGTAGCATTTTGACAGAATGATGTTCGAAAGGCGTCCATGGAAAACTTGGAGAGATTTTGCAGGTGGCGGATATAAACAATCTTTTCTAGACTGAAGAGGAAGCGAAGGGATAGGATATTACAGGAAGGAAAGAGGGTCCCAAACCTGCTTTTTATTTGCATGTTTGCTTTTTTTGGGAAGTGAGATAAAATATAATGTTTATGCATGATAGGAAGGAGTAACAAATAACTGAGAAGTGTAAAGAAAATGAAAACATGTCAAAAGATAAAAGTATGTCAGACATTGACATCAGATTACATTAAGAATGCTTCCACACATGCTTAGTGTCCAGGATTTGACTAATAGCAAAGATTTATTTAGATACATTGTTGCATTAAAACTATAGATAAGTATACACACACACTTTTTTCAATTAAATTATAATTAAACTATTTTTCTCAGGAAATATATGGTCAAAAGAGATACTCATATTACTTATTTAACTTTGTTCTCACCTCTTACTTAGAATGATTTTAAGATTGTCATGTAGACAGAGCCTTAGGTTTTAAAAATTGATCTGGTTATTCCACAGGTTTTTATACTTGTCAGTCTAACTCACCCAGCTGTATTGTCAATTTAAGGAGATTAAACTTTCCATATATGAAAATATTTGTTTACCCTGATCCCACAGTCACAAGGTTTACAGCATTATTTTTCTTTTTTCACGATGACTTTGCATTATTACACAATCTTGCAGCCTGGCCGGGTCCTCTCCAGTTGCTCAAATGAGGATTTATTACTTATATGTTGCCACATCTTACTCATTTTTAATCGAAATAAATGCAACTGAAGATAGCTGCAGTGTGCCAAGGCCAAGGTTCTTCTGCAATATGCTCTCTTTCTTACGTTTTTACGTATTCTTATTCTGAGGAAATTGTATGCATCTGCAATCGAAATGATCCAAATATGTGGCCCACGTGCATTGAAAGAAGAGCTGGAGAGAACCGTTAGGAATAATTTGCGGATGACAACATCTTCTCCAGTGCCAAGTGCCTCCACAATTGTAGGTTGTGAATACACTACTCAATTTCATGCTATTTCCTTTCTCAAAGAAAACACAGCATGACTTGAAAAAGGTAAAGGTAATTTATCCCAGCCAGTCAACAGCTTGCAGAAACGATTTCATATAATCTTGGTATGACAGGACAGCAAGGTGGCTGTTTCCCTCTTTATATCATCATTAGGGGAGCAAGGGTCAGGGTTTGCTGACATATTCTACCAAATAGCACATGGAAAACATTTGTGGCACATGAAGAATTGCCAGAGAACAGGTTTTTACACCAGTCATCCGACAGGAATGTGTTAGATGCTTTTCCTTGTGTCGCGCAAGCTTTACAAAAATACCTAAATTTCAGAATTATCGTCTTTGGAGGTGAAATAGTCATGATGTTTATTCGTAGAGAGCTGCTGATGAACTTGTTATTTGCAGGTAAGCCATCCACATAATTCTATTCGCTTTTTTATAACTTGTTATCGTAAAGATGATAGCGGAGATGTATTAAGACCTGACTAATGAGTGTAGTGGGAATGGATGGGGAAGGAGCAGCATTGGAAGACAATCCAAAACAATCCACAGCCTCTATTGTCATCTGCCCCTTTTATTCAAAAGCACTCTTATTTCAAAAAGTTGGAATTTTAGAATCATCCAGACAAACTCACAACTTTTCTGAATGTTTTATCTCCTCAACCCACATAATCTGTCTCTTTATTTTCTTATCTCCCACGCTGCCTTGTATGGTAATGCCACATGAATTAATTTTACTAAGTAGGAGATGATACAGCAATGTTAATATGGTAATAAGTTAATAAGTTAACTCATTCTTTTTAAATCAGAAAGAGAACATGCATCCATTCCAGGTGAATTTCCTCAAGATAATTGAGTACACCTTTGTAGATAGTGGATACATTCATTTGGGAAAGAAAAAAAAAAAGACTTAGACTAACACAAATATGGAAAACAGTCCTACTTCATTTTTCTCAACTGATTTTTCTATTACTTAAAGTATTTTTTACTCTTTCTCTCCCAATGCGTCCTATTTCTGCTTCGCATTTAGCCGAAGGCCATGCTAAATGCTTCACAGAGACATGAAATCAGAAGAAAGGTACCTAACTTCCCACCATCGCTTAAGCTAACCTATTTGATCCCATTTCTAGATCTTCTGCCTTCCTTTTATTGCAGGGAGAATTGCCTGGGCTCCCTTTTTCCAATCCACTTGTAATTTTGGCTCTGCACCTTATCTCTTTTCACCATTTAAAAGCCTTTGTGACTGCAAGTATTTTACTTGCCTCAAAACTTTGCCCAACTTTATTTTGATTGTTGCCATAATATTCAGCAAACTGAGATATTTGCCTATACTTACTATATTTGCATAATACTCATTCTACCCGTCACCCACTGTCATTGGAGTCTCATCCTCCAAACCGCTTTGAACAACATGGTTAGTGCTAATAATCAAATATCCGTCTGCAATTGCACCTATCAGTAACAATTGCTGTCTGAAAATTAGACATCTGGCTTAACAACATCTGCTTAAAATAAGTACAAAAGAACTTTATTAAGAACATTTTGAAAGTAATAGACAATGGCTGAGAAGGGTGCTTGCCACATTTCTAAGAACCATAACCCAAATCTCCCTTTGGAATGTTTCCTTGAAGAAATGGCACTATTAGATACTTCAGCTTAATCCAGAAGCATCGCTGGGAAGGTACATCTAGATGCCAGCATAAGCACCACTGACACCGGTCATCAAGAAAGAAATCTTGCTGGAACTGCCATTGCTGTGAGAATGAAGTTTATGTGGCTGCAGAATCTTTGTGTCACATTAAAAAAATTTGTGTGTGTGTGTGTTTTATTTATTTTTGAGAGCAAGAGAGACAGAGCACAAGCAGAGAGGGACAGAGAGAGAGGGAGACATAGAATCTGAAGCAGGCTCCAGGTTCCGAGCTGTCAGCACAGAGTCCAACGTGGGGCTCAAATTCACAGACCAAGAGATCATGACCTGAGTCGAAGTCGTATGCTTAACTGACTGAGCCACCCAGGCACACTTGTGTCACTTTTTTTTTTTTTAAGCCCAGATTAAGAACATCTGATTGTCAGACCCTAGTAGGCCAGGTGTTCTAGCTCATTCTTTAAGTTTTGAAAAAGTGTCTCTCTGGACTTACCTGCTTCTACTGTGATAAGGAGGCTTTGCCTCCTATTTACATTAATAATGTAAGGTGTTTCCCAAGCATTGCAACCAGGCATAAGAAAAATAAAAATAGAAAAATGAAAATAAAAGAGGGAAAAGAAGGAAAAGGAAAAAGGGAAGAAAAATTAAGGGAGAAAACAAACCCTACATTCCACATCATTGACTTTCCAATGAAAACTACACATTTCTTTCATCTTAACTAATAAAAATCATTCTTCTCTAGCATAATTCAAATATGTTTCATAATATTGGACAGCCATTCTTTAGCTCTCCAAAGGGGAGAAAATACAAATTCATATTATTTATTGCACTCAAGTGAACATGTAGTTTATCTTAGTGATGACTTTTTCTCTAGTCCCTCATAGTTCATCTGAAAATTCACTAACCTATGGATTAAGTGATAATGTAATTATCTCTAAGACAATATATATAAAATTGATAGGTAAGAGATAGGAAAAATAATATTTAATATAAGCAAAACAGACTTTTTTGAGCTCCACAAAGAAGAAAACATAAAAATACTTCATTAATTCTAATATTAATGGTAGTGAATCTATATTTTATGATTTCTTTTCTCTACTATTATTCCATGTTTCCTTTAACTTTAGTTTGATCATTAATCAGTCATCCTTCTTTATCAAAGAATATGATTAAAACTTCTCTTCAGAGGAATGTAAACATTCTGTTTTTCTTCGTTTAGTTTTTTTTTTAAACTTTTACTACTAGACAGGCAGTACTAAGATATACAGATGCAATTGCTTGAAGCCCATTCATACAATTAGTTTTCAGCCTTCTGCAGTAGCAGCCACGCTTCCGAAAGTCACAATGGTTTATGTCAGCCAAAATCATGCTCTATTTTTTTCTGGCCCTTTCCTGTTCTCCCTAAAGAATGAAAAAAGGAAAGAAAGAAAGAAAGAAAGAAAGAAAGAAAGAAAGAGAAAAACTGATATGGACACAACTCCAAACTCAGAATGGTTGTTGTTTCTGGGTTATGTAATGGAGATAAACTCTGTGATAATTAGCTTGCCAGCCTGTTTTTGCTGTAAAGATCCTTGTTATTTTATAAAATAATCAGTGATTAAATAATTTAATAAAGCAAGCGAAGAGGCTTCTGAAGGCAGCACTGACTAAAGAGAAAACAAATACAAACTATAAGTAAGTATATACTGTCAAAACCATGCTAGATGTAATTTACTTACTCAGTGTAATTTACTTAATAGAGCTATTACACAGCTGCTGGGCTCCCCCAGAGTATAGTACTTTCTCAGGGAATCCAGAAAGAGTTTCACTTCCGGAAGTTTAGATTACACTTACTGTATACTACCTTGTTAAGAAGATCCTAGTCTTTATTTCTTATTAAAGAAATAGCCATTGAACAAGGACTAGGTAACTAGAAATGAGCCATCTTGATAATCATAAAGCAACTCATCTAGTCTAATTGTTTATGAAGATCTTGTTATAGCTCTTTTGGCAAGTCTCATGAGACTCATATTTTGACCTAAGAATTTCCCAAACCTTTTTGTCTTAAATGCTCCAAAATTATTCCCTGCAAGCCTTGATCATTCTAACAAGTCATTAATTAATGATAATAAAAATTATTGTTAATATATATCTCACACATTACTTGATTAATCTTAGTAACTATTTTTAAATTTGTTTAATGCTTATTTATTCTTGGGAGAGGGGGAGAGAGACAGAGACAGAGAGAGAGCACGAGCAGGGGAGGGGCAGAGAGAGGGAGGGAGACACAGAATCTGAAACAGGCTCCAAGCTCCAAACTGTCAGCCCAGAGCTTGATGTGGGGCTTGAAGTCATGAACTATGGGATCATGACCTGAGCCAAATTCTGACTCTCAACCAACTGAGCCACCCAAATGCCCTCTTGATTAACTTTATATAGTGGTTGGCAAACGTTTTCTGCAAAAAGCCAACTAGTAAATATTTTAGGCTTTGTAAGCAGTAAAGAGTCTTTCCCAATTGATCAAGCCTGTTATTGTAGTGTGAGAGCAGCCATAGACAATATGGAAACTAAATATAGTTGTTATGTTCCAATAAAACTTTATTTACTAAAAACATAATAAAAAAATAATTGGAAGATTGGATTTGGCTTATAGGCCATAGTTTGCTGTTTTCCAAAATCCAATTGCCTTCTGTGCTGGCCAAGCAAGCATATTAAAAAGGATTGTGCAAGGAGTTCCATTCAGCATATTTGAGGTTCTTGTAATTAAAATGTATTATTCACTTTAGATCCATTATTGTGTTGGGTTTATCATTTTGTGGAAGGTGTATCTCAGATGGCATCTACTTTGTTGTTCCTATTCTAAATACCAATATTATAGCATAAGCCAAGAAGCTTTATGGATGTTGTGTAAGTTTCTTACCAGAACTGCAAAAGTATATTAAAATAATAGTGGGACACATCATACTTGGTTCAACTGAACTCCATGAGGAATACTCACATTAGAAATATAAATATCACCTTACCTCTATAAAGCCCCATTTTAAAAGGTGGATTACAATGGAATTCTCAGTCTTTAGAGCCTGTGTCTAGTAATCTCTATTTAGTTATGTTGTTTTTCTTTCTTAATTTGCAGGCCTCCTACTAAATGGTTAAAGGCAATTTAAGGATAGTAATTTATAGGCTGAATTATGTTCCCCCAAAATTCATACGTTGAAGTTCTAACCTCTAATACCTCATAATGTGACTGAATTTGGAAACTGAGTCATTACAGACGTAATAAGTCAAAATAAGATCATTAGGTGGGCCCTAATCTAATATGACTGGTGGCCTTACAGGAAGAGGAAGTTAGGGCACAGACACAAAGGGAGAAAACCATGTGAAGACAGAGGGAAAAGATGACCATCTATAAATCAGGGAGAGAGGCTTCAAAATAATTCAGCTTTACTGAGACCTTTGTCTCAGTTTTCTAGCTTCTAGAAATGCACAGAAATAAATGTCTGTGTTTAAGTCAACAAGTCTGTGGCGTTTTGGTATGAGAGTCCTAGCAAACTAATAGACAGAAATTTAATTTCATGTGTTATATTATCCAAGGTCTTTCCTCAAGTTACTAACTTCTCTTTGTTTAAAGAGTCTGTTTTTAATTTTTTTAATATTTATTTATTTTTGAGGGAGGGAGAGAGAGAAACAGAAAGAGAGAGAGAGAGACAGAGAGAGACAGAGAGAAAGAGACAGAGAGAGAGATAATGTGACCAGGAGAAGGGGCAGAGAGAGAGGGAGACACAGAATATGAAACAGGCTCCAGGTTCTGAGCTGTCAGCACAGAGCCCAATGCAGGTCTTGAACCCCCAGACCATGAGATCATGACTTCAGCCAAATTTGTATGCTTAAGCAGCTGAGCCACCCAGCCTCCCCAGAGAATCTATGTTTTTAGAGATCTCAAATCAGGGAATTAGATTATGGACTATGGTTCTTAATCTTGAAGGCTCCATGTAAATTTAGGAGAAACTAAATTCAAGATGATAGATGATAGATAAATGATACATATTATAGATCGATCTTTAGTTCTAAAATACTCTTGTTCAATTTTCCAATGGCAAAGCCTAATTTGAATCATAGCTTTCAAATTACTATATTTGGAGACACAGGCATTAGGAGAATTGTTTCTTCCTTGAAAAGAGGTCCCTTGTGCCAGGTAATTTATGTTTGTTTTTTTTTTAATTTATTTTATTTTTATTTATTTATTTATTTTAACAATGTAAGAAAGTCCTCATGAGACAGAAGAAGTAAACTTGTACTTGCTGTTAAGGGAGGCTCAATATGGATTAAACATTAAGGATTTTTTGAGTTCTACAAAATCTTGCATAGAATCACATTCTGTTTCTCTTTCTCTCTCTCTCTTTCTCATCTATCTATGGGTCTTTCTATGACTTACTTAAAATGTCTATTATATGTTGTAGCCACAGGGCTGAGAAAAACTTTTAAAAGTTTGAGAGGCACCAAAGCAACCCTCTTTGGCTCAGGTCATGGTCTCTGGGTTCATGAGTTCAAGCCCCCCATTGGGCTCTCTGCTGTCAGCACAGAGCCTGCTTTGGATCCTCTGTCTCCTTCTCTCTCTGCTTCTCTCTCTCTCTCTCTTTCTCAAAAATAAATAAATACTAATTTTTTTTTAAAGTTTGATTCTGCAAATTTATTAATTGTATCATTAGTTCAATTTATAGGCTCACAAAGTGTTTATTGAAATCATTCGTGTTCAACTCCTCAGAGCTATCTCATAGTCTACTAGTTGATTATCACTGCTTTTGGGGTTGATACAAGCAGATGACAAATTGCAGATTCCCTCTTAGGACCTTTTACTCTTCCTCCTCCTCCTCCTCCTCCTCCTCCTCCTCCTACCCCTTTTTCTTCTTCTTCAGACAGAGAGAGAATGAGCTGGGGAGAGGGGCAGAGGGAGACAGAGAGAGAACCTTAAGCAGGCTCCTTGCTGAGCATGGAGTCTGATGTGGGGCTCAATCCTATGACCCTGGGATCATGACCTGAGCTAAAATAAAGTCAATGCTCAACCATCTGAGCCATCCAGACACCCTAGAACCTTGTACTTCTTTTTAAATTTTTAAAAATATTTTATTTATTTATTTTTGAGAGAGAGAGAGACAGAGACAGAGACAGAGACAGAGACAGAGAGCATGTGTGCATGCAAACCAGGGAGGGGCAGAAAGAGAGGGAGACAGAGAATCTGAGAGCTCCAGGCTCTAAGCCATCAGTGCAGAGCCTGACAAGGGGCTCGAATTCGTGAACTGTGAGATCATGGCCTGAGGGGAAGTCAGATGCTTAATGGACTGAGAATGGCCTTTTACTTCTAATTCCAACTTTTATATTGTAAGAGTTTTTGATTGTAAACACTGAAGTACTGTCTAGTGAGTCAATAAAAGGAAAACAAAATAAGATCTTGGGTGATTCACAAAATTGTTGGGATACTTAGAGAGTCATTCTTAGAAGCTATACAACCTGGGATCATGCCCAGAATCCCTCCACAAAGCTGGTTTAACAGAGAAACCACGGCCACCTTGTCAGAACTCTAGATATTGCAGCTTGAACCACTGTTAGCGGGCTGCTAACACAAGTAGCCCTTTATCCCAAAAGCTGCTCCCAACGCTACTTCTACTCTTGCTTAAGGAGCTTAAACACAATACAGCCGCCGCTGTTGCCAGAGAGGATCATCTACTATTGCTGACAAATTCTTTTGATTGTAATCTGTTGAATTAAAATCGAGGGCATATGCACCTGATTGCAAGAGCGTTAGCCCTGTGCCCTACTACTGATGCAAGTTAGCCAGGGAAACTGATGTTTTGGTATTTGTATACTCTACAGTGAGAGACATGCATTGCCTTGACCAAGAACCAAACACAAAAACGTGTTTTTGATGCCCTATAGCCAAAATAATCACAATATCATCTACATCATATTATTATCAGTATACCACCCCACCCTAAAAACAAATGAACCAACAAAGCTATTTATCAATTAATAAATCATAACCTATCCACCTGGACCGCAAATCTCAGACATCTGTGATGTATCTTCCAATTCAATAGAAAGTCCTTTCAAATCTATTTCCAAAGAGATCTAACCCTTACTACTTGTTCCACTACAGATCTTTTTCAAGCCACCAATGTTCAGATTCCAGATTCAATATCCTGTCAAGTCTCCATGCCTCCTGTCTTCCTACCCTACAAACTACTACGAAGTAGGGAGAATGATCATTTAGAGGCTCAGCTAACATGAGGTTGTTGTTCTGTTTAAAACCCCCCATTGCAAACCTAAAACTATTCTAACCTCTTACCATGTCCACAAACCTTACATCACCTACTCTTTGCCTTATTATCCACACTGATTTACTACTAATTCTGTGCTCCCCTACATTTCCCTTTTTGTTTCTCAGATCGTTTCTATTTCGTGTTCTCTTTTTGAGAAAATACATTTTTATCTTTGGACCTCCTTTTCTTTTTCCGGGAAGTTAATTCCACAGATATTTACTTGGGTTTCTTCTTGTTATATAAAATGAGAGATCAAATATAAGTTGCAGAAGGTTGTATTCCTCAACTAGCCCTGCTTCATTTTACATTCTTCACAGCCTTAATAAGGAGGCAAGGACTCTCTCTCTCATGTTTACGGATGTAACCACTTTGACTATAAATGTGAGTTTTGCAGGGTAAGTACTCAATAAACACATTTGCCTGGTAAGTCTAAATCCTAAGCTTTAACCACAAAATAATCTATTAATCCAAATAAGTGCTGAGAACCAAGAATGTTAGTGCAGTCCGGGAAGCTCATTTTTAGTAGTGTCTTAAAGTGTTGTACCGGTCTTGTCTGTTCTTATTGTTTATATTTTAAGGAGGTAGAGAATGTATAGAGACTTTGGGAAATAATAAGAATATTCACAATTTTCAGGTATTCTGTATACATCAAAATTTATTAGAAATTCCATATGCTGTACTAATAATTTGAATTAAATGTACTATATCAACCTTGCAGAGAAGGTGGATGAATTAGAACTGAGTAACAAAGTTACTATTGGAGTTTTCATCCTGGAATCATTTGCTCAGCATCTTAAGTGATTCTGGGTTGACTTATAAAGATCTTTCTTTGTCATATTCTAAATTACTTTTAATCTTTTGAAAATAGATAACAAAAATATTTAGTTACCAAAAATTTAGATGGAGCTAATTAGAATAAATTTTAATATGATAAACAATACAAAATAGTCAAATTGGCATCAACGTGGAGAAAATTGTCATCATTCTGGCAAGATGAAATATAAAAAGGGTGACTAAAAAAAGGAACTTGAAGACTAGAAATATTACAAAGTCTATTTGAATTGATACTTCTGAGGAATAAATACTTAAAAAGGGAAATGGAGTCTCTGTATTAATAAAACTTTTCTGGAAGCTGTTGACAATAGAAGCCATTGACAATTATCAGAAGGAGCTGCGATGTGACCACATCTGCTATACATTTCCAAGTAAGGACAATGCATTTTAGAATAAATGTTTGACTAGTTAAAACACATAGAAGAGGCAAATATACTAGGAGGAATTTGAATGGCCCAAGAGCAATGGCTGATAAAATGAGACACAGTGGTACAGAGGTAATTAAGAGGAGATGTTTTCATACTCTAAGCATATTTTTAAAAACATCTATGATATAAAATGATAATTTCATACAGCCTGCAATTCGAGAGGTCAGAACAAGCACCACAGAATACAAGGTTGGCATGAGGGTGAATTCAGTTTAATAAAACAAAGATTGGAACTCTTTATTTATGGGTCCAATAAACCAGCCTTTCAGTAAAGTTTCTTCCCGTCCAAGTCAAAGTGGCTGGAGAAGTCCCTTCCTTCTACATCTAGAAACGGGCCAGACTATGGGCACCTGGGTGGCTCAGTTGGTTAAGTGACTGACTCTTGATTTCGGCTCAGGTTGAGATCTCAGCGTTCACAAGTTTGAGCCCTGTGTGTGGCTCTGCGTGGACAGTGCCTACTTGGGATCCTCTCTCTCTCTTCCTCTCTGTGTCCCATCCCCACTTACACACTCTGTCTCTCTCAAAATAAATAAATAAGCATTAAAAAAAAAAGAAGTGGACCAAGTTAGAGTCTCCAGGTCTAAGATTGTATTGCCATCCGTCACATATTTGCAATAGGAACAAAGAGGAATGCATAGACAGTAATGTAATGTTCCGTTCCGTGTAACATCATGTTTAGGAATTAGTTCAGTGTAGCAATATGTTCCCTGCAGCTTTAGATGAACAGATTTGAACTTTGAAAGATCAGGTTCCATTCTGAATAGGACCTTTAACTAGGTTATTGCCTGGGAATCTCATTATTTAATTGTGTGTAGGAGTGTGGAGACAGGCTGCTGAGTGGGAATACGCTGCTGCTCAAGAAAAGAGAGCACATAAAAATGTGACAGCTTGTGTAGTTTATCACAGTGTGTGGGTGAGGGTTACCGTACTGGCATGAAAGCTGAAGTGAAATAAAATGATCATTTCCTTCAATTAATAACTGAAATTCTGTGAGGTAATGCTCACTTGAAAGTGAGACATCATTAATTTAGACATAAGGTCAGTAAAAAGTAAGTCTTAATGCTGCATTTGCTGTTGCCTTCGAAAAGCACACATCAGTTCAAAAGGCAAGAATCTCCTTGTCTAAGTCAGGATGTTTGCAAAGAGTTAACGGACTCTTCTCACTCCGTGTTCCAAATTACTTTTGAAAGTAATATCCATATTGCACCTTGAAGGAAGGCCTAAGCAGTAAACTTTAACGGCTGCCTGAGTTGGCAATCATTTCATAGAGACAAGACACTGCACTGGAAATTGCCCCTATAAATAAGATCCCTTACAGAAAAATTAAAATGGAATTCATATTATTGATGTTCACCAGCAGCCATAAGAAACACAAGGGAACCAGGATGTGGTACTTGTTTCAAATCGCTCTCAGAAGCGCCTGAAGGACGCCCTCAAAGTCAGCTTTGATCAATGGTGATAAGTAGTTTGTCCGGCATTCCGAGTGGGACGTAATGTATTTGGAAACCTTGAGGAATTTGCCTACCGAATAGAAATGATCCAGACATTAGCTGCCCCACAACAATTTTTTTTCTGCCCTGGCGATGAATTCACAAATACCCAGATTTCCTGCAGATCGACTCTCTCATTCTTTCCTGCTAGTCCTCTACCTTCCCACTCCGGCTCTTATTCGTTTATTTCTGCATTCTAGTTTACTTTCAGGCCTTGAATTCCCCCAAAGATTTCTGAGGTTTGGACTGAAGGAAGAGAGACCTGTACTCCTGATCTCCCTACTAGTTATACAACCCTCTTTGCTGGATGTAGATTTTGATGTGAGACCTGAGATATAAAACCACAATCTCTAGATTGTACTGTGTTCCTGTGAATCATGACTGCTTGTTGTAATGGCCATTATTATAGTATATTAAGTTATTCACACTGAAAGGGAAATAGTCATGTAAGAATGTAAATGTTTAATCTATAAATCCAAGCAAAACAGAGAATATGAAGGGGAGACTCAGAAGGT
The DNA here is from genome assembly GCF_016509475.1 of Prionailurus bengalensis. Classification (NCBI taxonomy): domain Eukaryota; kingdom Metazoa; phylum Chordata; class Mammalia; order Carnivora; family Felidae; genus Prionailurus; species Prionailurus bengalensis. The sequence continues at coordinate 217,282,124 of NC_057343.1, forward strand.
GAGAACAAGGGCAGGAAAATGACAGCAAGAGTTAGACTGAGAGAGATATAGAAGGAGCAGAAAATAAATTGGAAAGACAAAGCAATTGGAAAAGGTAAGAAAACTAGAAATGCACAAACCTATACAAAATTGTCTTCTGTGCCAGATATCAAATTTATACGGGGTAAATGTGAACTGAATAATAATAGCAACATAAAAAATAAAACATGTTAATAGAAACTCGTTTGATTATTTCAACAGAACTGAAAAATGGTTCCCTTTTTTACAGTAAATAAGAAGATAATCATTAGACAATGAAAATTGATATGAAATAGAACAAAGGCTACAGATACTAGAGTTCAGCTCAATTCTACCTCTTACCAAGTATTGATCCTCTGAAGAAGGCTCACTATCAGTTCCTTTATCCATGGAAATCTAATTCCAGGGTAAATATATGAATTGCAGATACTGGGTATAAATTACTTAAGGCAGGCGCTCCTGGGTCGTTCAGTTGGTTAAGCATCCAACTCTTAATTTCTGCTCAGATCATGATCTCATGGTTCGTGAGTTTGAGCACCGTGTCAGGCTCCCTGCGGACAGTGCAGACCCTGCTTGGGATTCTCTCTCTCTCCCTCTCTCTCTGTCCACCCCTGCTTGCACTCTCTCTCTCTGTCGCTCTCTCTCTCAAAACAAGTAAATAAAATTTTATAACAAAAATAAATTACTTAATGCAATGTCTTCACATAGGATAATATCAATAACAGTTATAATTATTAATAATATGGTATTAATTCCAATATATTATATTTTGTGACTCACTAAAAAAAGCAGAGCCTAGGAGTTAAGACTATAATAGATTACATTTATGGCAGAAATGTAGTCTAATATTGAATTCAGAGATATTAGGTATATTCCTTTTGACAAGGTACATAATTTCTCTAGGATTCAGATACTTCTGTAATGTCGAAGTACATTCAGCTATAAATAAACATCAACAGATTGTATAATATTGAATTGTACGATCAGTTGATTCTAAAACAAGGTAAGCCCGAGATTGTCAGTTATGTGGATAATGTATAAATTACTTTTCTTTTCTAAAAAAAAAAAACACAAATGAAACCAATGTTAAAACAAATAATGTGTAATACCTAGAATCATAAGCTCACCATGTATAGATTGTTCAAGTATATAAAGGTATGAGCAAAGGCTACACAAGCAACAATATTTCATAACCTAATTATTTCTAGGTACATTCTGTTCCCTAGTTAGATGGATAGAATTGGATACAACACTTTTTAACTGTTCTCATCTGAGTCCACCTGCTTGTGTGAGTGTGTGTACATGTGGTGTGCATATGTTCTCAGCTGTTGACTTACTGGGGCAAGATGTCTTACAAATGAACATATGGTCAACATATTGAGTAAATTATTAAGCAAAACCTGGGCAGTATATGTCAGTAGATCGCATACAAAAGTGGAGCAAAACTGTCTAAGTGTCTTTGTTAGGTCAACATGAGAAGGGCCAGGATAAGTATTAATAGAATAACTGAATAATCGGTAGATTTTTTTTTTACTTTTCTGTTATCAAGAAGCATAGAGTGAAAAAGGCAAAACTAATTGTGTCAGTTCAAGTAGGGAGGTAGAGAAGATTGAGAAGGATGTCCCTCTTCCTTTTCTTGGCAACAATTGCATTTAATGTCCTAGCAATGCCAATCATTTGCGATATTTCTAAAAGAAGTAACTTCCCATAAATCTACTTCTTTCTTCTTTAGAAGTCTATAATTTTTGTTCTTTTAATTATGAGATGACTCTTATTTCTCATACTTAGTCACAGTGTAATGTAGTGTGAAGGCTGTAAAATATTTCTTGTTTGGTCACTGTATATCATTAAGAAGTTTTCTCTGAAAGAGCCTTTAGTGTGTTTAATTGTATCAACTTACCCCCAGTTAAAAATCAAATATGACATGGGAGTAATATATTTTTTCCAATGACCAAAACCCCAGAAAGATCATTTCACTATCAAAAAAACCTGAATAATTATCTGAAGTCCACATCAGCCTGAGGCAGAATTCATACCCTCTAACTGGTCTAATGATAAGGTTGTTCAGACTCCTATCAGATAAACAATATGTATTGATCTGTTTGGGATCGAAAAGACTGAAGGGAAAGTTTAAAACAAAGCTTGACTCTGTGTTTGTGTGAGTGTTTACATATGTGTGTTTACACACACACACACACACACACGCACACACCTCGTTCTAATGCCATTTGGGTGACACCTCAAATTCTGTATGGTCTTAGGAATTTTGAATTGTAACCAACAATTATGTACCATATCAAACGTCCACCAAAAAATCCATTTCTGTAACAATTCTAAGATGATTTGTGAAATTAGGCTTGTCTCTCGAGTTCAGAATCAATCCTGTGCCCTCACCATCCAAGTCAGACGAGTTTGTACGTGATGAAGAGCAGTGTGCCAGGTGAGGACAAGTAGAAATGGGCCTTCAGATGGAGCAGTGACACTGTCCACATACCCTTGAAGTGAAGGCGAAAGTCATGTTTCGGAGACTGTGAGAAATTGCATGCGCTTAGATGCAGCATTTCACAAAATATTTCTCTAATAATGTTCACACTGACTATTGATACAAACTATGATTTGAGTAAAAATCATACGGTCAAATACCTTTAGAAAACATTTAGCTCAAAGCATTCAGATTTCTTTACTGAAAAACTTTCCAGAGTTTATGTACCAGTATTTAGCCTGCATTTCCAGAGGAATGTAAAAATCAAAATTTTCCAAACTTATCTAAACAAAATAATGATTTTAAAAGAGCATGCTGATTTTCGATGGTTATACAATTTGGAGAATGGATGGGTAAGAACAAAGAAAATCAGTGGCCGAAGTTTGAAAGCCAAGGCTGGAGACAGGTGTAGTGGTGAGCTTACGAAAGCTCTCACTTAATATGGTAAGGAATTTGGGTTCTAACCTTTTGACAGTTTTATCACGTAGGAATGAGGTTAGCTGCATGTAACAGAAAATCTAACAAAAGATAAAGCAAATATACACATTTTTCTGATGAAACTAGAAGTTCAGAATTATACAAGTTTTTGTATGTATATGCATATATGTGCATATTTATAAATACATTGTCTATGACATATGGTGAATGATATATTTATTATACTTTATATTTTGCATTATTTATTGTACAACACACATTACATGTTATATATTCTACATTATTTATTATTATATACTTAGCCCTTTTAACATTTGTCTGGTAAATTCTTAGTTAAATCCACATAATACAGGTGACAGTGTTTTCAACTTTCCATTACTATGTAACAGCAACTGAAATGAATTTCTATTTCCTCCATATTATTTTATTAGATCATTGCAGCTCAGAATCAGTAGAAAGAAAACCACATAAGATTATGAATATCAAGAGGTTTAATTCATTGAGGATCCATCTTTGGAGAAGAGTTATGTGATGTCTTCTGGAGGCATTGAGTACTATGCATGCAAGATGGGCAGGGTTGAAACAAATAGTGAGAAACCTTGCTTTTCCATACAACAATATAGAGATCAAAGCAGATAAATTTGAAACACCAAAAGGAAACCTGAAGAGCTTTCAACAAATGTTGCTTGCATCTAGACTTTGGCATGTGAAAGTCGAAAATAGAGCATCGATGAGTTCAGACTGCACTATCATTTTTTAAATATAAATTGGGAATAGCTATATTTGTTGCATCTATTAAAGATTTAATATACAAATGGCACATTCTAATGATGCTTATAATGGAAAAATAAAGACATTTAACAATATAATTGGTATGTTTCCAGAATATTTCCTAAAGACTATGAAATCTGAAAAACATATATAATATTGAGACTATGTGAGAGGAGACAGCTTTAAAAATGTTCTCTATATAAATGTGCATGGTAGAAATGGACCCACAAACGTATGGGCAACTAATCTTTGACAAAGAAGGAAAGAATATCCAATGGAATAAACACAGTCTCTTCAGCAAGTGGTGCTAGGAAAACTGGACAACGACATGCAGAAGAATGAACCTGAACCACTTTCTTACACCATACACAAAAATAAACTCAAAGTGGATGAAAGACCTCAATGTAAGACAGGAAGCCATCAAAATCATTGAGGAGAAAGCAGGCAAAAACCTCTTTGATCTTTTCTGCAGCATCTTCTTACTCAACACGTCTCTGGAGGCAAGGGAAACAAAAGCAAAATGAACTACTGGGACCTCATCAAAATAAAAAGCTTCTGCACAGCAAAGGAAACAATCAGCAAAACTAAAACACAGCTGACAGAATGGAGAAGATATTTGCAATAGACATATCAGATAAAACGTTAAATCCAAAATCAATAAAGAACTTATCAAAGTCAACACCCAAAACACAAATAATTCAGTGAAGAAATGGGAAAAAGACATGAATAGACACTTCTCCAAGGAAGACATCCAGATGGCCAACCGACACATGAAAAAATGCTCAACATCACTCATCATCAGGGAAATACAAATCAAAACCACAATGAGATATCTTACACCTGTCAGAATGGCTAACATTAACAATTTAGGCAACAACAGATGTTGGTGAGGATGCGGAGAAAGAGGATCTCTTTTGCATTGTTGGTGGGAATACAGGCTGGTGCAGCCACCCTGGAAAACAGTATGGAGGTTCCTCAAAAAACTAAAAATAGAACTACCCTATGACACAGAAATTGCACTACTAGGTATTTATCCATGGGATACATGTGTGCTGTTTCGAAGGGACACATGCACCCCAGTGTTAATAGCAGCACTATCAACAATAGCCCAAGTATGGAAAGAGCCCAAATGTCCATCGATGGATGAATAGATAAAGAAAATGTGGTATATATACACAATGGAGTATTACTCGGCAGTTAAAAAGAATGAAGTCTTGCCATTTGCAACTACATGGATGAAACATGGGTATTATGTTAAGTGAAATTAGTCAGAGAAAGACAAAAATCATATGACTTCACTCATATGAGGACTTCAAGAGACAAAACAGATGAACATAAGGGAAGGGAAACAAAAATAATATAAAAACATGGAGGGGGACAAAACAGAAGAAACTCATAAATATGAAGAACAATCTGAGGGTGGCTGGAGGGGTTGTGGGAGGGGGGATGGGCTAAATGGGTAACGGGCATTAAGGAATCTACTCCTGAAATTATTTTTTCACTATATGCTAACTAATTTGGATGTAAATTTTTTAAAAATTAAAAAATTTAAATAAATAAATACATAAATAAATAAATAAATAAATAAACAAATAAAAATAACGTTCATGGCTTGCTTACATAACCTTTAAATAATTTTTTGACTGAAACTCAGTTTCCACATTTACAAAACCATAGTATTGACCATTAGAAATACAAATGAATTACTGGTGTGTTATAGATACATTACTTGAAACTTTTATTTTGAACGTTTGCATTAAAATTATTCAAATATAATTTTATAGTATTTAATTTCCTCCTTATTCTCATGTTTTATCTATCTCCAAATTGTAAGCATTTGAAAGAATGAATCTATTGTCTGCTTATAAGTACCATGGTAAGGTTTTGAATAGTCCTAATACTAGTAAATAGAGATAGGATTATTGGTCAGATTATTATCCAGATTTAACTCAGGAAAGGCTTTACTTTTTAAAATCTCTTCTTTCTACAATTCCTATTGTGAATGTTAGATGACTGATGCTTATTTTCTAAGTCACCTTTTTTTTTTATAATATAATAACTTGATTTTCCTCTGTATGGTATTTTCATCCTGCACTTCACCATTATTATTGCCTGTTAATCAAACAGGATTTCCTTCAGAAATGGGCACACTGTGTGTATTTGCCATGGACTTATTCACCGATTCTAAATTTATAATATGATATTCTTATATTTTATTTCACAGTTTTTAAGATGGTAAGTAAACTTGCAAGCACCATCTGTAGAGGGTATCCTGCAAAATTTACTTTATTTTAGAACTTATTCTTGTGCTTGATAAAGTTCCGTTTACATAAGAAATTAAAGCAGGGATAAATGACATACAACTGCTGAAGTACACACAGACAGATATATAGTGACACTTCATAATTTGTTTTAAATGGAGTTTTTTCAGTGTTTCTAAAGGAATCATTAAGTGGTAGCCCTGTATACCAAATTTATGGTGAAGATGCTTTTGTGGGTAGGAATCTTTGTATAATATTTAATATTTGTGATCTATAAAAAGGGGGCTAACATATAAATTATTACTGATTAATTATATGAACGATTTTCAAGACTGTATTATTTCCATCCCATTTTTCTCTTACATTTCTGAAATTTAGAATACATGCATTATTCAGTTCTTTGTTACAATAATCTATGCATCAAGCTGTGCCAAATCTTATTGTTATATAACAGTTAGCACTTCTTTACATCGTATTTCTGTCTGGTTCTACTTCACTTCTCTTTAAGTCTTTCCTATTGGATCAGTGCGATAGTTTGGAGACACCGTTTTCATGGAGATGGCAGAATTGCAAGAGAACAAACAGAAACTATGTACTGCCTCTTATACATTGGTTCAGAAGTAGCAGTTCTCAATTTCACCTTATCCAATTGGTCAAAGCAAGTCACACGGCAAAACCAAAATTCAAAGGGTAGGGAAATATTCATTCCCACACACCTCTTTAGTGGAAGGAACTGAAAAATCATGAATCAGTGGGCAGGAACCCAGAGAACGGTGAGCAACCAGGACCACTAATATGATCAACCAGAGGATTAGTCTCTGGAAATCTGTATCGTAAATATATTAAGACATGTGTGTTTTCATAGAAAGAAAAATATATTTTGCATGGTACAAGCTAGCTCTCTTAAAATAGAGCTGATTCTTCAATTCGTTAAAATATTGATGTTATTTAAATTGATAATCTTCCGTTTTCAAGAGTTCAGTAGGAAGTAGTTTTAGTATTTGTTTTGCAGCTGAAGAGTTTTAACTAGGCAAAATTTGTATGAATTTTAATTTTAAGCCTGATATTTCATAGTAATTTTCAGAAATGTGTAAGTAGCTTAAGCAAATATCGAAAATTAGTAAGGAAGGAGTAAATACTTAAATTGATCATTACAATGTAAGTTGATAAATACAGCACTTCTGCATTGGAGGAAAATTAATAATGGATTTAAATTACTAACAAAAATGTTTATTTCACTACATGGTTTTAATAAAACTTAAATTGCTTTTACGTCATTAGTATTAAGGTTTTACTACAGAAAGTAATGCAGTTTACATACTTTATGTCAAAACTGTTGAGAATCCTAGAAACTTAACTCATTTCAATCTGCTTGAACATAGTTTTACTTATCAATATGATCAGGGTACCCAATAACTTTGGTCCTTCTTTCAATCAAAATCTATAGTAAAGTAAGTTATATCAAGATTACCAGGTGGGGTTATAGACAAAACAACATTGCCTGAGGGAAAAATGCCACCTCTCACTTATTTTATAAATCATTTTCCTTTATATCTGATACTTTCCGTACTTAGCAATTCCCAATTAATCATAGCCAGAAATAACATTACGTTTTCAAAATCCCAGAATGTGGAATCTTCTGGAGTTATTTTGTTATTGTCTCAATCACTCACCTTGCAAAACTGTCACTCCATACACATGACGTGAGACAAGCTATCTCAGCAAGGACTTTGGACGTTATTAAGGAATACTGCCATCCACAGCATTTCTTCCCTTTTTTTCTTTCTCCCTCTCCCTCCCTCTCTCTCATTTTTCTCCCCTCAAGAGTAGAATCACTAGCTTAAGACATTCAGGGGTGAACTACTTTTATGCTCTGACTTTGCTCTGAAAATGACTTAAGGCAGCACTACTTGAAATACACTTTGATTTGCTTCAGTGAATGAGAAGAAAGGTCAAGGAGTTGTTCCACAACTAGCTGGCCACCCAGAAATATGTTTACTTCAGACTCAAGATTTTCAGGTTGTTCAGCACTCATACAAACTCTAAATAACATGCACAAAGAAAACAAAGCTCTGAGGACTACTGCATGGTACAGAAAGGCTTAATGACCTCTCAACAGACTCCTAAAAACACAGATGTGTGAGTCGTGATTTAGACTCAAACCATATGAAGAACAGAAAATAATATCAAAGAGAGATTTAGAGCATGCATTTTCCCCAGGGTTAGTGATCCAATTACCATTAGAGCTATGTGGAAAGGGACTTTCACTTATCTCTAGACAGTATAATTTGAAATGCCCATTTCAGTTCACTTCATCACATTTATAATATTTTGGAAGCATTGCCTTGTTTATGATCTCTCATGTGACGACATTCAGGATAACACAAAAAGGTTGAAAGCGTAAAAATACAATGCCACATATTCACTAAAACTGAAAGACAAAGCAACATAGAAAGGCTTATTCTATTAATTTTGCTCTTGCCTATATCCTTATGTCTTGCCAGTATTTATAGGGTGCAGATTATTCTAAGCTACGCTGTGTGTGGTATATGACGTAAATCACCCTCACAGCCTCCACTCAGGTAGATGTGACTACCTTTGTAGCTAGGTGGAACTGGAAAGGATTTTGATGTAAAAGGTGACACATAAGAGCAAACTCTCATGATAAAACTAAGGATCTACTCTTTCTCTTTAATTAGTATAAACCAAATTTCAATAAAACTGAGAAGAAAGGTTCCAACCAGTTCCAACATTAAGAAGTTTACACATATTTACAGACTGCGATGTTTACACCGATCTTTCCTTCCTAGGTTGACACATTTCTGTATCATACAGTAAGTTTCTCTGCTTACAAGTGAATTATTCTGAGAATGCTAGACTTCAAGGCCATATTTTCATGATGGGCACACTGTTTTCCATTTGAAATGAATTAATGGAATTAATTTGAAATGAATATGCTTTGTAATCTTGTTTTTGGCATTGGCCACATCACTGTATTGATTGTACCGAGTTCTACTGACCAATATGGAGAGAGGTAGAGAATGTTTAATAATTCAATAAGAAAACTAAGATATATTTATAACAAATCAAATAGAGCACTGTAATGTTTCCATTTCTTCAAGTGAAATATTTTCTATTAAGCTAAAATTCAAATGAAGAAAACTAATTAACATTTGTCTTTGCTTTCCCAAAATGACTCCCTTCTTTAATTATATGTATAATAATATCATAGCCTGGAGTAGGCAGAGGTGGTTTAGATGGAAAATACACTCTGTAAAATAACTTTTAAGCATATTTTGGAAATATGCATAAATATCATGTTGAAATTATGGAAAAAAGGTTAGGTGGTCATTCCAGTATCAGATAGATCAACTGCACAAAAGTACTGAGTCCTCTATTCTCTGTGAGTGGTTATTCTTCACCTCACATTTAACTAGGATTTCTTGTTTTTTGAGAGAGAGAGTGAGTGGGGGTGGAAGGCAGAGAGAGAGGGAGAGAGAATCCCAAGCAAGTTCTACAGGATGAACACAGAGCCTGATGCAAGGCTTGATCCCACAAAACATGAGATCATGACCAAATCTGAAATCACGAGTCATATGCTCAACCTACTGAGCCACCCAGGTGCCCTGCTAGGATTTCATTTTTAATTTTTTTCTCTTCTCCCACTATTTTCTCTCTCTCTGAACAAGTACTTTCACTGTAAACTCTCTCTCTCTCTCTCTCTCTCTCTGTCTCACACACACACACACACACACACCCTACAAGATATTTTTTCTTTAAAGATCCATAGTCACCTAAAACACAACATCCTACTGATGTTATCCTACTGATAGGTTGATGATACTATTTATGAGTCCAGAACCCAAACTCCACATATTCTTTTCATACCTTTAGTATATTGGCAAATGACTCTTTCTGTCCTATGCTTGCAAATTATTTGAATTCCATCTTGTAAATATATTTTGAGTTAGCACAGATTTTCTCCCTCTGTACTGTCAACACCAAGGGTATAGCTTGGATTACTACTATCATTTTTTAAATATTTTCTGACACAAATTATCATAAAATCTCAAACTGTATACCAACATAAGTGACTTTTCATTGTAAATCTTAATAATGTACAATGCTACGTCATGTATACGAGAAAAGGAAGACAGCATTCATTATCCTACATTTTACATTTCTGTAGGGAAGAGACATCCATTTTGAAGGAAACTATAGATGCCCCTTTTCACTCATTCTCTCTCTTCCATTCTAAATTCTTGAGTTTTGAAAATTAATTTTTTTCTTTCCTCTTCCAAATCTCTGTAGGAAAGGGTCATAGGTCACAAGTAGCCCAATATCCTCTCTCTTTCTTTCTCATAAATGCTTTCCTTAATACTGTTAGTGTTTTTCCCTCTGCTCTGTCTATATTTTCATTTAGAGTAATTAAATTTGCTGTAACAGAGAAATCCAAAAATCCCATACAGACCTAAACTTTTGTGACTCATTGGGGAAATATCCATAAATCAAAGAACAGAACTTCTTCTATTTTATGGCTCTTATACTTCAATACATTATCCCTAAGATCACCAGGAAAGGGATAAAGAGTGAGGGAATGTACATGGGAAGATTTAATGGGCTAAGCTTATAGGCCTTTGACTTCACTTATTTTCACATTTTCTTGGCCAAAACCCAGTCATGTGGCCATGTCTAACTGCAAAGAAAGCTGAAAAATATATTCGAAGGTATGCTGGTCTGTATGATCAACAAGAGGAAGAAACACATCTTGTAAATAGCTTGTTATGCAAAACTGTCAGTGCTGGGGCTGTCTTAGGAAGTGGTGGTTTGAAAATAGCAAACTTTCCTGTCTTAGGTCGGTAATCAAATCCAGCTCATTGCACAAGGAGTAAGAAAACACTTTTTTAAAAATTTATTTATTTGTTTATTGAGAGATAGTGTGTGCATGTGTGCTTGAACGTAAGTGAGCGGAGGAGGGGCAGAGAGAGAAGGAGGGAGACAGAATCCTACACAAGCTCCACACAGTCAGCATAGACACTTAACTGACTGAGTCACCCAGGAACCCCAAGAAAGCACTTTAGCTTCATATTCAGATCGGTTACTCCACTTCAATAAAGCTGATAACATTCTTCAGTATGTTTCTCAATTGTTTTAGAAGTAAGTGGTCTCCTTAATTCTAGTATGTATGTAAATTTTTTGAGGTTTATCTATTTTGAGAGAAAGAGAAAGTGGGGGAGGGGAAGAGAGAGAGGAAGAGAGAGAATTTCAAGCAGGCTCCCCACTGTCAGTGCAGAGCCTGATGCAGGGCTCAAACTCACAAACTATGAGATCATGACCTGAACCGAAGTCGGGTGCTTAAACATCTGAGCCCTCCAGGTGCCCATATGTCAATGTTTTAAATGGCTAATAAGTCTTGCTTCCATCTCCTGCTTTATTTTTCTGTGCACACTCTCCCTTCAAAAAGTAATTCCTACTTCCTTTGCTACATGACTTATACTCCAAATATGCTAAGATTATTCCTGCCGTAGCCACCACTATACCTTTGAGTACTTTCCAGGGCAGGAATTATTATCCATCCCCATTCTTCCTAACATCAGCTTATCTCTCAAGTTTCTATTCAGACATACTTTGCCTCCGTAAACCTTGTCTTCTGATACTCAAAGTTAGATGTGCTATTTAGTACTCCAGAACTCCCTATTAGAACATGTACCATAACGTCTTATAATTACCGGCTTACTTGCCTATCATTCCTAACAGATCTTAGCATGCAGATCTTGCTTGGTACTGAATTTCTAGTACCTGTATCTTAGTTTCATAGGGCAGAGATAACAAAATTCCATAAACTGGGTAACCTAAAAATAATAGAAACGTGTTCTCTCACAATTCTGGAGACTCAAAGTCCAATATCAAAGCATTGGCATGGTTATACTGCCTCTGAAGATTCCATGGAGGGATCTGTCCTACCCTTCTCTCCTGGCTTCTGATGGTGTAGCAATCTCTGGTGTTCTTTGGCTTATAGTTGTATCACTCCAATCGCTGCCTCCATATTCACCTGGGATTCTCCCTTCTGTGTCTGTGTACTCAAGTAGCCTTCTTACAAGAGAATGAGGCATTGGATTTAAGGCCACCCTAGACCAGTACGACCTCATTTTAACAGAAAAGTCAAATGAAAAAGGCTAAACACAATTTGTTAATGTTGATTGAATCACATTGGTTCTTCATGGTCATCATAATCATAGAATGAATGACTAACAAATACTCATTTTTTTGTACACTCTGGTTTGTTTGACTATCTTTTTTAAGTTTTTATTTACTTATTTTTGAGAGAGAGAGAGAGCACACTTGGGTGAGGGGCAGAGAAAGAGAGGGAGACACAGAATCAAAAGCAGGCTCCAGGCTCTGAGCTGTCAGCACAGAGCCTGATGTGGGGCTCGAACTCAAAACCACGAGATCATGACCTGAGCCAAGTCAGATGTTTAACTGACAGAGACACCCATAAGCCCCTGTTTAACTATTTTTTTAAACCTTTCTCTTATTTTTATTTTTTTTATATATATGAAATTTATTGACAAATTGGTTTTCATACAACACCCAGTGCTCATCCCAAAAGGTGCCCTCCTCAATACCCATCACCCACCCTCCCCTCCCTCCCACCCCCCATCAACCCTCAGTTTGTTCTCAGTTTTTAACAGTCTCTTATGCTTTGGCTCTCTCCCACTCTAACCTCTTTTTTTTTTCCTTCCGCTCCCCCATGGGTTCCTGTTAAGTTTCTCAGGATCCACATAAGAGTGAAACCATATGGTATCTGTCTTTCTCTGTATGGCTTATTTCACTTAGCATCACACTCTCCAGTTCCATCCACGTTGCTACAAAAGGCCATATTTCATTTTTTCTCATTGCCACGTAGTATTCCATTGTGTATTGTTTAACTATTTTTAACAGATACAGTTCCATATCAAAGATGATGAAGAAATATATATTACCACATATTTTTTATACAAATTATTTTCATCTCCTCTGTGAAATCATTCATCATTTGAAAGGTAACTAAATTGAGAATATGTGTTAATTGTGAAAAAGATTATGGTGTTTCTCATTACAAATGCCAAAAGGTTTCTTGATAAAAAAAAAACAACTATGATTGTTGTTATAAAAATAACATGTAACAATTAAACATAATATGTCTTGAAAAAACACATTGCTAGATATCATGAAATGTCAGCAAAGTGATAAAATTTAATGCAGATTCACATTAACATATTTTCATGTTCAAATTTGTTTAACAAGCAGAATAGTAAGTAATAAAAATGGCTCATTAAATCATTGTCAAGCCTCTAGAAAATGCCTGGAGTCCAGTACTTTTTCACTTATTCTCCCAACACCAGAACCTGACTTTTTTACTAAGAAACCATATCTTACTCTGATCTTATCTCTGACTTCTCTTCTTCCTTGTTCCCAGCCAGACAGGCTATCATGCATGTTTACTCTTATACTGGACATCATCAACTTAACCCTGACCTTATATTCCCTGGAGTACTCAAGACCCCTATATAAGCCACTCGGGCCCCAGAAAGGAGCACAGCTTCCTTTTCTGAGTTGTTTTGCATGCTGCAGTACCTTGCAAATAGACCACAGCCATGTTTTAGTCTCTAAATTGAATACAATTTAATGTCACAGATACACCCATAAATGCCACATAGACCTAAAGCTACGTGACTCATTGGAGTGATTGTTAATAAATCAGGGACCCAGACTCCTCCACTTTGTAGAATTGAATACAGTCTTTTGTTTTCGTTTTCTTTTTTGCAATACCAATACCCAATTTGATAGCACTGATTTGCAATCCACAATTATCAAATGCAACACACTGACAAAAGGAACTGTTAATATTTAAGAGTAGGGATCAAGTCTCAGTAGTCTCTTGGAGATTTAAGAAACTATAAATATATGTTTCATGTAAAACAGCATATAAGGAGACAGAAAGAGAGATAAAGGCTTATTTTATTCCATAGTATAGAGGAAATATCTTAATTTTCAGACAAGAAGAAAACATTTAGAAAATAAGGAAACTCGATTCTTGTATTTGTACTATAAAAAGAAGAAGAAGACAACAATAGCCACAGTAAAAGCAAGAACTTACTCATGGAGACACATATATCATATAAATTCCAAGCACTAGTTAGGACTGTACATTAGTAAATATTAAGAGATAGACGAACGATACTGGAGATCCATTTAATGGGTCCCAAGAAGGTCAGGGAGAAAACATTGAAAACTAAATTTAGACATTAAGGATAATCTATTATAGCCATAAATGAACTACCAGAAGACCAGGTGAGCAATTTAAAATTAAAAATAAAATTTTATTTATGAGGCACAAAACCATGATGACCCAAAACTAAGAAGACAGTTCATGGCTAAGGCCTTCACCAATGGTCTATTAACAAGTATTATAAGCTAAATGCAGAGCATGTTTCTATTTAGCTCTGTTTTTTAATAACTGAATTTATTTATGTTTAAAATGCCAGTTACTAAGGAATATATGGCTTATTTCACAGAATTGATTCAATTATTCTCTTCTAATCCATAGTTGTCCATATGAAATTCTTGGTTTGCAGATTTCTTGAAATATTGCTTACAGCAGTATATGACCTGAATAATAGAAATTTAGGAAGAAGAATCTATATGTCGGCTGAATGCTGGTTTTGCTAGTTAAAGAGAATGCTTAAAAAAGGTTCACCATGGTGCAGTTCTCAGAATTATACTGTTAATAGCTTCAAATAGTATTTTATCACTCAAAAAGCTAGTATGTCATAAAGGGATTAAGTCTCACCCATTACATATATGTAATGTTGGTTTTTAGGATACAAAATATTCAGGACTAGATTTTCAGAAGTATAAACATATACCTGTATATGATCATAATTATCCTGAAGACTAAATGCAAGTATCGTGCTCTGGGTTCTGTCTTGAGGAGATCTAATAAACTGTAAAAGATTTTTATATATTCAGAGGTACAGACAAAGAAAGAGATCTGATATTTTCTTTACTCATGCTCCTGCCTCTCTCATTGTTTCTTTGAAGAAGCCAGTGTTTCTGGGTCTTGACGGGTATCTTATAAGAACAGTTGTATTTAAGTGTATACGTATGAAATATGCCATGATTCACCTTGTCTGTAGGTAGGGTGTGGATGGGAAGTTCTATCCCAGGGTTTTCTAGACAACAGAAATGAAGCAAGAGCTGGAGCTGAAGCAGCTGGGGCTGGGCTGCCATCTCTGATCTTAATGTTATCTTGGATAGAACATGGTTTGTCAAGTTTAAGCCTTATCTTAGAAAAATTCTTCCTCCAGTGACTAGCCGCTGTGTAGCACAAATTCCCAGCTTTCTTGCCTCAATGTGGGCACTCTCTGAAAGCCCACCCCGTTTCAGAGCATCCTATGGGATCTCCTGCATCCTAGGCTACATTTTTGCTGCAGAGAGGTTCTATCCCTGCCCAGTCCTACATCTTCACTCTTTTACAAATATTGCTCCAATAAACCTCTCCGTGCAAATCTGTAGCTCAGAGTATGTTTCCAGAGGTCTCAACTTAAAGCAAGCTTAAGGGGCATCGGGTGGCTCAGTCAGTTGGGCTTCCGACTCCGGGTCAGGGCATGATTTTACGGTTGGTGAGTTCGAGCCCTGAGTCAGGATCCATGCTGGCAGCTCCGAGCCTGCTTTGGATTCTGTGTCTCCCTCTCTCTCTGCCCCTCCCCTGCTTGTTCTCTCTCTCTCTCTCTCTCTCTCTCTCTCTCTCTCTCTCTCTCTCTCAAAAATAAAATAAAACATTTAAAAAAAATTTTAAGTAAGCTTAAAATTGAAAGCAACTTGAATGTCCTTTGAGATAACATGGAAGGTCAGATTGTCAGGTTAGATTTTCACAAACTAGAGATATTATCAACTTTCAGCTTTATAATTATTTCAAGAATACAAAGAATCAAAATGAATAGGCAATGAAAGCAGATGTTCAGGATCTCTTGCAAGATATCTTAGCCGCACCCCCCCTTTTTTTTTTCTTCCAGTTTTGGACATACGCAGGCTTCAGAAAACAGATGAAATTTCTAAGCAAGGTGTGGACTAAGCTCACACAAACATAGCCATTTAGGTCATAAAACATTTACAGTTTTTACTCAGATAGTTTCACAGTTATATGACATTGCCAGGGGAGCCATGTCTTATAAATCCACAGACCCCAGGTGTGTTAACAGTAAGCAGTCCTAGATAATCTGGCACAATCTGTTAAAAGTAGCCATAGATAAGAATTTTTTTTTTTTTTTTTTTGGCCAGGAAAAAAAGAAGTTTGGGCTTTTTGCCAAGAGATCTTCATTGTTCCATTTACAAGATTAGACTGGGACACCTGTCTTCTTTCTTTGCAGGGAAAAGGGAGAGAACAGATCACAAACCTGATGTGTAACTCCTTAATCTACATCTATTAGCAGAGTAGATTAATAAATTGTGATATAGTCATAAAATAGACTATCAAAGAGTGAAGAAAATTAACGAAATACAACTACATCAATGACATAGATGAAATTCATTAGGCAAAAGAAACATGACACACATTATATATACCAATTTATTCCATTTATCTATACATTTTAAATACAGGCAAAACTTAACAATACTTTGGTAGTCACTATGGTACTAACTGTGGAAAGATGAGATGTAATGATTGAGAGGGACTACAAAGAGCTTTCAGGGTGTTGTTTCATGATGTGGGTGTGTGGCCATTATATGAGTTGTAGTTTTGTACAAATTCATTGAGGTGTACATTTATGTTTTGTGCAATTTTCATTTTTTAAAATAGAAGTATTTAAAAATATACAAAGAATATTATGAGAATGTTAACCGTTAAGGAAACTATTTTTTTTCTTTAATTTTTTTTTTAACGTTTTATTTATTTTTGAGACAGAGAGAGACAGAGCATGAACAGGGGAGGGGCAGAGAGAGAGGGAGACACAGAATCGGAAACAGGCTCCAGGCTCTGAGCCATCAGCCCAGAGCCCGACGCGGGGCTCAAACTCACGGACACGAGATCGTGACCTGAGCTGAAGTCGGAAGCTTTAACCGACTGAGCCACCCAGGCGCCCCGCGGAAACTATTTTAATAAACATTTAACCATAAAGATAACTTCAAGCTTAGAGAATTTTACAAGGGAGTTTTTACATAACATTCAAGAAATAGCTCATCCCTATATCAAAAATCTCTTCCAGAAAACTGAAAAAAAACGATGGGCACAAGAATATATTATAAATACAATTAAACTTATAAATCAACATTAGATGTAAATAAGAAAAAATAATTTCATGTGAACATTACTTTTAAACACTGATATCAAAATATATCTTAAAATTAAAATAAGATAAAAACAGAGAAGGAGGAAAACCATAAGAGACTCTTAACTACAGAGAATAAACAGGGTTGCTGGAGGGGAGGTGGGTGGGAAATGGGCTAAACGGGTGCTGGGCATTATGGAGGGCACTTGTTGGGATGAGCACTGGGTTTTATATTAAGCAATGAATCACTAAATTATACTCCTGAAGCAAATGCTATGCTATATGTTAATTAGCTTAAATTTAAATAAAATAAATTAAAAAAATAAAAAAGTAGCAAATTGAAATGAAAATTCAAAATAGTCTTTCTGTATACACATACACATATATACCTATATATGTAGATATCCATGTGCCTAACGATATGTGCACGTCATATATTTACATTCATATGATTGATGTTTAGGCTAATATATATATATGTTTATATATGATTAAATATAAACATATCAATAAAGACAAATTCGGGAGAGTAGAAACAGACTTGATTATGTATAAAACTTGGTATGTAAGAGTAAAAAATGTTGCTGAAAGTGTTTCTGAAATGTTTATGTGTACTGTAAGAATATCACACATTAATTTCTGGAAAAAAATGGATGATCAATCTTATGAAATGCCATGTTTCTAATTGTGAAGTGAGCAGATGTTTTCTGACAAAGGACCAGATAGTAGATATTTTAGGGTTTAAGGATGAAGAAAGAAAACAAGACCTTGTGAACTATTGAATATTTTTTGTAATAAGCCTTTGCTATTGAGAATAATGGGATTTCTTTTATCTTTCTTTCATTATGTGTGTTTGTTTCATTGAGATTCAAAGTTTGTGTTCTGAAGCATCAAAGTCTTTTTGTAAATATTTACCAGTTAATGTTAATCTGTGATAAGATTTCATGTATTTCAGAGTGCCCGGGTGACTCTGTTGGTTAAGTGTCCAACTCTTGATTGTGACTCAGGCCATGATCTAATGGTTCATGAATTCCAGCCCCCACCCCACCCTCTGTGCGGAGCCTTCTTGAGATTCTTTCTCCCGCTTTCGCTGCCCCTTCCCCCTCTCAACAGAAATAAATACACTTTGAAAAAAAGACTTCATGTATTTCCTCTGTGAAAAACTTTTCTTATGGAGATAGTATCAATCCATAAGTATATGCCTTAAAATTTTTTTTTAATGTTTATTTATTTTTGAGAGAGAGTGACACAGAACACGAGCGGGGTAGGGGGAAAAGAGAGAAGGAGACACAGGATCCCAAGTAGGCTCCAGGCTCTGAGCTATCAGCCCAGAGCCCGAAGGGGGTGGGGGGGGGCTCCAACTCAGGAACTGTGATCATGAACTGCAAGATCTTGACCTTAGCCAAAGTTGGCCACCCAACTGACTGAACCACACAGGTGCCCTGTAAATGTATGCTTTTAATTGAGCATATCTATAGAGCCGTATTAGATTATTTTCTTGATATTTGTGTTTTATAACATCATGACATTGCAGATAATCCCTTCCAATCAAAGGTTATATGGAAGTTTCTCCATTTTGCAACTAAATGTATCTTGAAATAAGGAAATATCCTCTGAACTTTCATTGAAGTCTGAAAACACTGCTGAAATGGTAGTTGGAGCTCAGAAAACATGTACCCTGAAATGTGTGCCCATGCAGATTTTGCTTCTTCTTTAGCTATTGACAGCACAATGTGTAAAGCGGCTTGACATTACTCATGATTCAAAGAATGTTAATAGTCATCAAAAGTTACTTCAAGGACGCCTGGGTGGCTCAATCAGTTTAAGCATCTGACTCTTGGTTTTGGCTTATGTCATGATCTCAGGTTCCTGGGTTTGAGCCCCACCTCAGGCTCAGCGCTGCTGGTGCAAAGCCTGCTTGGGATACTCTCTCTCCCTCTCTCTCTCTCTGCCCCTCCCCTGTTCTCTCTCTCTCTCTCTCTCTCTCTCTCTCTCTCTCACTGTCTCTCAAAATAAAAAATAAAACTATAAAAAATTTTAAAAAGTTATTTCAATATATTTATGTTTTCTATACAAATACCGGTTTGCCTTTGGATTAATGAAGAAACGTGACCAAGTCTCCAGCAGAAGCTGATTTTTAAAGTCATTCAGTGTTTTGTTATATAGGCTCAGGGAAGTTTTTCTTAGGAAAAAGAATTCATTTTTCACCCTTGGTAAGAAGCAAATTTGAAGTGATTATGTTACCATTAGAAATATATTCTGGCTGGCATTCAAATACTAGATTATTTCAGAATTTTCATTGGAACAAAGAAAGCCTGTATTACTCTCAACAGCTAAAATTTCTATTTACTGAATGATTTTACTGTTTATGTAAATTACATGAAATTCAAGAATAAGAAATTGATTATCTTTTTACAATAGTGAGAATGACCTCAAGTGGCACAACTTATTATCTACTACATATAAGTAGTTTTATTTGGCAATAGTATCAACAGAAGAAAAGAAAGCTGTGTTCTGAAT
Organism: Prionailurus bengalensis; assembly: GCF_016509475.1. Taxonomy (NCBI): domain Eukaryota; kingdom Metazoa; phylum Chordata; class Mammalia; order Carnivora; family Felidae; genus Prionailurus; species Prionailurus bengalensis. The sequence continues at coordinate 217,301,926 of NC_057343.1, forward strand.
GGACTCTTGTTTATTTGGCCCTACTTAGGAATAAAATTTCAAATCTAAAGACAGTGTTGAAAGAGGACAGGAAAACAATATCAGCAAATAAGCTGAAAAAATTTCTCGGTTATACAAAAAATAGGATTATCTCAGATAATATAGTTAAAAAATAATAATAATAGGATGATTATGCCACTTCTTTAGCTAACCAATGGAGCTTTACTGGTCTTTGAATTAACTTAGTAGATTTAAGTGAAATACCAGTATAACATTTGAGTATAAATATTTGATATTATCATAGGTAAATATATAATATTTTCCCAGACTTTTGTTTTTACCTAAATCTTTGTGTTTTCTCTCCTGTCCTCTCAATCCAAAACTAATCACAAATCTCTAACTTAACGTTAATACTAACTATATTATGACTTCATTATTCATTGTAAGTATTTGAATTGTTTTTTCTAGTCATTTGCAATATCTAACATTGGAAAATGATTGCTACTGAGTATATCCTAAGAACTTGAAATCAATTAAAAAATAGAAGTAAATCCGATCAAAGTTGAGTAGAGGCTGTTGATGGAAAGTGAAATCTGAATAGCTAAATAACATACAAGCAGGTGTTCCCCTCACTAGTAGAAAATACAAGGTACAATAAAAAATAAAACTCAATTTGTGTTGTGGAAAGAGATGAATAATTGTCATTCCATTAAATTAATAACAGTTAAGGATATCAGTAAAATATAACAATGTTATTATGCTCTTAGATTTTTTTTTGCAAAATCATCTAAATCTGGGAATAATTGCTTGCAAAAGTTCTATTTTTGGTATGATAATATAAAATAAGTGTTTAAATTGATTATTATTACCTAATTAAAAAGTGATACCAAGGTCTTTGCTTTTTTTTTTCTACTATGCATAAGATTTATTATATGCCTACTTTCTAATATACTAAAGATATCCGAGTATATAGGTGCACTGATCAGCACACAGAGAGACTCTTAGACACACTTTATTTGGAGGGTGTGTATAAAATGATCGATATGCATTTATTTACATTCCTTCTGCACATAGTTTTCTCCTCATTGTCCTCAAATTACTCTATAACAATTTATGTGATATCAGCTACTTTCTTAGTTGCTGTTATTATCTACAAGCTGCAATCATGGTAATCAGATTAAGGATTTATAAAATGTGACAGAACAACGGTGTTGCAGTATGCTTCTAGGACAATATTGTGTTTACTTTAGTCTTAATGATAAATGTTTGCATTTTTGGTTTGTTTTTATTTAAAAACTAACACTTATTACGGAAAAAGAATCAGACATTATAGGAAACCCATTAACAATGAATTTTGTATTATCCAAGTAATGTTTTCTTACATACTGAGGCAGGCACTATAGTGTGTTACCAAACATAGGTGACAACTCTCCAATTATTGCCATATATGTGGAAAAGGGAAGTTAGACTAATGAGAATAGGTCTACCTTCAACTTGAACCACCAGGGCATGCTTAACAACTCTGAGTCATGTCTAAAACTCCAAGCCCCCAGTCACCCATCCTGACTCTCATCCTATTCTCTGCATTCCCCTTACTTGAAAATTCACCACCGCCTTCACCTTTATATGCAAATTATTATTATTATTATTATTAAAAAATATTTATTTATGTTAAGAGAGAGACAGAGCCTGAGTGAAGGGAGATCAGAGAGGCAGCAAAGAGAGAATCTCATGCAGGCTCCACACTGTCAGCACAGAACCCCACGCCGGACTCAATTTCAGGAACCATGAGATCATGACCTGAGCTGAAACTAAGAGTTGGACACTCAACCAACGGAGCCACCCAGGTGCCCCCTTTTTATACAAATTATTATTTTTTTATTTTTTTATTTTTTGTTTTTTTAACGTTTTTATTTATTTTTGGGACAGAGAGAGACAGAGCATGAATGGGGGAGGGGCAGAGAGAGAGGGAGACACAGAATCGGAAACAGGCTCCAGGCTCTGAGCCATCAGCCCAGAGCCTGACGCGGGGCTCGAACTCACGGACCGCGAGATCGTGACCTGGCTGAAGTCGGACGCTTAACCGACTGCGCCACCCAGGCGCCCCTATACAAATTATTTTACAAATTCTTCTTGATTACCCAAAACCACATTCAACTTCAACTCAGAATATATGTTTAACCTGTTTGTTTTTACTCAAAGCTTGCTGCTCCCTTCAGAAATTTACTCTCCATAAAGGACACCTGAGTGACTTTTTTTAACCAAATATAGCAAACTATTATAGAAAGACCAGGATCTTTCAGAAATATCTATTATCACAATTATTCAATCTGTAACTCATTAACATAAATGTGTGGTTAATTTTACAGTTTAAATAATGTATGCACCCTTATAGCAAGTGGATATTTTTATAACTTTTCATCTATACAGTTATGTGTGACCTTTATTGAGAATATTGCTCTCGCTGATATTATTGATTTCCATTTTAAAATATGCTTTAAACTTAGCTCACCAGAGAAGGAAATCAAGATGAGTTTTAAATACTCATAAATGTTGAAATTCATGATGAAGGTATCCAGTACAATTAAGCAGGAGAATCACTTTTGGTTATAATCACATTCGTGTTGCCCACAGAACGGTCTTGAAAAGGCTGGTGGATTGTGTGGGATGTTCTTGGGTTTTGTTTCTTGTTTTGTTTTGTTCGGTACTGACTGCCTTGTTTTGTTTTGTTTTTTAGAGAGAGATTTTGTTTTGATATATTGTTCTTGTTTCGCAATATCTGAGAAGAAATTTATAGCTCAGAGAAAACAAATTTGTAGCTCTGAGAGGAATATCAAAGCTTAAAAGGTTACAGACAATATTTGCTATCAGAGGGCAATGGGAATGCTGCAACTGTGGCGTCTAATTATAAAGCACAGACAGGGAATCAGCTCTCAGCCAGATCCTTCAGTGATGGAGGAGGAGATGCCCTGAGCTAAGATGAGCTGTGGCTCCAGGCTTTGTTGTGGGCAGAGGGGCCCCATGAAGGCAGCACGACTTAGGCTTACCTGACAGCATCTGTTTCCCGGATATAACACTGTTTCCTCTCAATTTTTGGATTTAAAACTGGAAGGCCCTGCAGGAGGGATGACTTCACCTTTTTTCTGTTCCAGTTGAATCTAGCCACTTTCTCCATTTCTTTATCCTAACTTCCCATGAAAAACACCCGCTCGCCCCTTTGCAACACGATCAAAGATTTCTGGCTTTGATTAAGGCCACAAAAATGCTCTACTATTTTCAAAAATCAAGATTAGGAAATTAGAAGAGGAAAAACAAAATATATTTTCTTGTTATCTTACTCCCTTATTTTGTAAACAGCACTAATGTTCTTTGAGAAGGAGAAAAATGCCACAGTAAGACAGTGATAGAAAGTTGACTAAATTCATTGCTAAATCCCACCTGTCCTTCACTGTTTATGGAAAGGCCACAATGAGGGCAAAGGACTTTGTCCTATAAAAGGTAACATTGGGGCCATCGAAGAATCCAGGCAGCCTGGCTTCATTCACTGATATTTATGTTCTCCAGTGCTGCTTTTTTTTTTCTTTGCCAATAGTATGAGATACCCTCAGATGCTAAAGATATTCACTAGTTGCTCAGCATTACACTGAGTCCTCACATTGTCCGATTCTGCAGATAGCAGCCTCCTTTAGTCTTAAAGTGTGAGTCCAGCAACTTTTTCTTCCAGTCTCTCTTGAGAATGACCTAGCTTCCTATATTGCAGCTACACTGGAAATCTTTTGAGTAGCCAGTTTTGCATCAAAAGCATCTCCAGGCTTCCACTGTTCTTTCAAAGTGGGTCACTATCAATCATTTTGAAGGTTACCATCTTCTGAATCAGGTAGATGTGGTGAAACAAATTCAGCTATTTTTTTTTCTTTTTCTACATTGAATTGAATTGAAACTGAGGCCTAACTATATAAGCTATGGTGAAATAACTTTTATGTCTTGAGCTAACATAATATTTCAAGAATTCTTATGTTGGTATTTCACAGACTAAGCCAGAATGGAAACCTACCGTTATCTGATACAATTAACATCTACAGTCCTTGTTTAGGATTCTGGCCATTAGATATATCTTTCTTCCACTGCCTTACTCTCCTCAACGTAAAAACACTCCAAGATGAGTGTGATCCTCAGTCCACATCTTTCTCCTTGTAGTTTGCATCTGTTGAATGGTAACTAAGCTGAGTGAAAAGCATGGTGAGCAAAAGAAAGTCTTAAAAGTGACTTTCAAGAAGAACCTGGTAAATACGCATACTGTTATGCACTCTTTCTCTCTGCTGGAGTGTTTGTTAGAAGTAATGCAAAGCAAAGAAATGAGCTTAGCATTTTATACCAGATGTAGCAGATTCAAAAAATATAAATGTAAGACATTTACTCTAAAAAATATTGGGCACCTAGGTGGCTCAGTCAGTTAAGCGTCCAACTTTGGCTCAGGTCATAATCTCGCAGGTTCTGGAGTTTGAGCCCTGCACTGGGCTCTCTCTCTGCTGTTAGTGAGGAGCTGGCTTCGGATCCCCTGGCCCCCTCTCTCTCTGCCCCTGCCATGTGTTCTCTCTCTCTCTCAAAAATAAATAAACATTAAAAAATAATTATCTTTATTGTTATTATTACACAGATCTCTTGTCTGTAACCAGTTAATGCAAATTCACTGATACATTTTTGTACAGCACCATGGAAATGATGAAAATATCAAATATGCTAATAAAGTAGTCCAAAGTGAGAAGGGATACAAGATGGCAAGTTTCCCTATTATTTACCATTAATTGTAAGGCATAAAAGCAAAATTGCCATCTGTGAATGTTCCTAATATTATGCTAATAAAACAATTAAAATATTAATAGGAACAAAATTCTAAATGGAGCTATGGTTTATTTGAATTATTGCCATGGTATAATATTTGGTTTCTTTATGTAGTGCTTATCAGCCTTATAAAACTCCACAAATTGGAACTTTCAATCACCATAACTGGAAGAGTTAGATAATAATGCCCAAGCACATTTCTATAAAATCATCCAATAAAGAATTTAAAATAGGTTAATGCATAAAAATTTATAGTAATAATTTCCTCTCCACATAATTTTCTCATGTTCCTAGCACTAGATGCAAATATACTTAATATAATTCTAAAAAGCCCTTTGCTAAAAATGGTGGTGTCAATGCTTGCCATTTATTTGTAACGGAACATAGTTTTTTTTTATTTATGTCTATGTTTTATGTAAACATTAAAACTGTAACTCACAAGGTAGTCCTGAAAACACCTCTATTGCAATTTAAGATATAGACTAACTAGAGTAAGTGTCCATTTCTTTGCTTAAAACATTTTAAGCTATGAAACATTTCCCGGTGAAACAACTTTGAATTATTTTTGTAATATTTAAGCCTTGTAGAAGGAGATATAATTTCTTCCCATCCTCTATCTCCATACTCCAGCCTAAGAAAAAATAATAAATTACACTTGCCAAATTTTGTTACATTACACTTTTTCCAATTTCTCCTTACCTTTCTATTTTACAAATGTTTCCCCACATTTCAATGTTTTAGATGAGTTTTTAATCTAAGTATTATATTTAAAAATAAACAGCCATAATAACTAAGGAAATTAATCTGATAAAATGCAGTTTCAATAAACTTGACAGACACCAAAGAAAATAGACAAGGAAAAGGGAAGTTGTATGTACATGTTTATGCATATGTTTGTGTGTGAGTGTGTGTGTGTGTGTGTGTGTGTGTTTGTGTTTGATTTTGAGGCAGAAGGCTATTCCATTGTCGTTTTATGACAGTACTCCACATTTCATCCTATTTGTTTTACATGTTTACAATGGCAGTCTTCTTTCTTTCTTTTTCTGAATGTTTATTTATTTTTGAGAGAGAGACAAATTGCAAGCAGAGGAGGGGCAGAAAGAGAGGGAGACACAGAATCCAAAGCAGGCTCCAGTCTCTGAGCTGTCAGCACAGAGCCCGATACAGGGTTCGAACTCACAAACTGCGAGATCATGACCTGAGTAGTAGTAGGACGCTTAACTAACTGAGCCACCCAGGTGCCCCAACAATGGCAGCCTTATTTCATGTATGTAGCTCCATAATATTATTTTTTTGCTGTTGACTTCATTAAGGATAAAGAAAAAAACAGGGCAAAATATACCTAACATTTTGGCTTAAATAAGTCAGGCATTTCCACCCTAGCAGAAGATTCAAAAGAAAGCACTAGGGTGCCTAGAACTCTGCGAAATGATGAAATAAGTCATAACAGTGTTTACTTGTGATTTTTCCAAGATGAGAAATTATAAATATATGGCCGTTGTGTGACCAAGATATTTTTGGTTTCTGTAACCAAAATGGAAGTTAAGTTTCATTTGTATATCTAAAACTGTGACACCAGTCTTATAAACCTATTGAAAGAAAAGATGTGGATAGAGAAAGTCATGACTGTAGTTCTTAATGAAAAAGGAAACAGATAAAAATGTAATCAGCATATCTCTTGACTGTTTTTCATAATGTACACTTACATATATATTCCTATAATATAGTCACTTTCTAAAATTGAAGTATAATTGAGATACAACATTATATTAGTTTCAGGTGTACAGCATAATAATTTGACATTCTTATACATTGTGAAATATTTCACCACATTAAGTCCATTTACCATCTGTCACCAAATTTATAATACTTGTTTTCTTGTGATGAGAACTTTTTTTAATAATTATTTTTTTTTAGAAGAGAGAGAGACAGAGCGTGAGCAGGGCAGGGGCAGAGAGAGAGGGAGACACAGAATCTGAAGCAGGCTCCAGGCTCTGAGCTGTCAGCACAGAACCTGACACAGGTCTGGAACTCACAAACTATGAGATCATGACCTGAGCCAAAGTAGGATGTTCAATTGACTGAGCCACCCAGGAGCCCTATTAAGACCTACATTTTTTAGCATTTTCAAAGTTGTGATAAATACTATTTTTAAGTGTTTATTTATTTTGAGAGAGAAAGAGAGGCTGTGTGCACACATGTGCAAGCCAGGGAGGGGCAGAAACAGAGGCACCAAGAGAATCCCAAGCGGATGCCATACTCTCAGTGCAGAGCCAAGGTGGGGCTCAACATCAGGAATTGTGGGATCATGACCTGAGCTGAAATCAAGAATCAGACGCTTAATGGACTGAGCCACCCAGGTGCCCCTGTAACAAATATTATTGACTAGTCACCTGGCTGTACACTCCATCCCCATGACTAATTTATTTTATAACTGGTAGTTTGTACCTCTTGATCTCTTTCACCCATTTTGTCTACACCTGAGCCTCCTTCCATTTAGACATATACCTACCACACTGTCATTTTACCAATATCACTCATTTTCCTATAATTAAGTTGATGTTCACCGTCAAACATAAACAAAGCTGGACACTAGCTAAAGCAGTAGATGCAGATTTTATTCAGTAACAACCATTGCAATACGGAAGAGAATCCGGCATGAACTGAACTCAACTTCACCCAAACAAATGGCAGAGAAGGTTTTACAGCTTGGAGTGTGCTAGGGAAAAAGCGCCGAGGGTGAAGACAGGGTTTGGTCCATGCGACCAGGCCATCCATCTGGTTTGCTAGTCAGCACTTACTTGGAGGGGAAAGAAGCTTGTCGTGGTGCAACTTGGAGCATGGCTACCACCCAGTTAGGCCCTTCTCCCACAGGACCAGGAGAGTGAGAATCATCTCCCTGAATGTTTGCTTTTCACAGAGATGGCTTTCAGATCATTGAGGAAACCGTTCTGGGTGATAGGTTTACAGCTCCAAGGTGAAAAAAATGATAATTGCAAACTCCCTACAGTAACAGTTGTCTGTGGCAGTTCAGGGGCCTATCTGCTTATCACCAGACTTTGGCTGGAAGAAAGGGTAAATAATCCTGGTGGCAGTGAGCTTCCTCAGGCAAGGGTTTTAGGGAGGCTGGATCATTTCAGGGACAAGCCCTTAAGATGCTGGAAGCCATACTAGAGTTTGATCAAGCCTCTTAGTGCAAGGGTTTGGATGGAATCATTGTGTGCCCAATGTTCTGGAGTTCTCATTCCTAAATAATTTTCTGATTTTCATTTACATTCCAATATGTATTACCCTGGTTATATAATGTACTAGCCAAAGGGTTGAAATATTTGATTACTACGGCAGTTTCATTTCCAGATATTATTAAATTAACATTCAAAGATTCTGTTTCAAAATGAAATTTGATAACACACCCCTTGTATAGATTAGTTTACAATTTACATGAAAACACTCGTGTAAACTATTAAAACATTCCTCCAGCAAATGGTGAAACTAAGAAGTTCCAAGACCCACACAAGTTGATGAAATTAAATTGGTAAACACAACTAAATATAGGTCTATTATGTTTTACATTTCCTAAGTCAGCAAGAATCTTTATCAATTAGAAAATCAAGGCTATTATTGAAGTTTCCAGAAAATCACTGGCAAAAGTAAAATGTTTTGGACAGTTGAACCTGCCCACCTGTAGATGTACTATGCCCACAAGGCCTAGAGGCAGAAACATAGCAGTCCTGTGGGCAGAGGGCACTGGAAAGTCCAATTTTCATGTGCTTTGTCTGGAGACTGAATAAAATTTAATCTCAAATCCCTCGAGGCTGGGTTGACAAAAGAGTGTCATATACCAAAACTGGTCAAAAAGTGATGTAGTCACCCTGCCCTCCAGCAACAGGTATTGAGGAAGTGAGTGACCTATTTTTAAGGACCAGGAATACTCTGAACTCCAATATTGCTTAACACCCTGATCCAGAAACAGTTTTCTCAAGCCAGGATAAGATAAAGGTATGAAGAAGAGAAAGAAGGAAAGGTGAAAGGAAGGAAGGGTGGGAGGAAGGGACAGACCCACAGAGGGAAAGGCGGACAGAGCGACAGAGAGGAGGGAGGAAGAGAAATAAATATTGTAGGTTAACACAAAGAAAATATCAACCTGATGATTAAGAGGCCTTAGCCCTGAAAATGTGCTTTATAAAAATGGGGAAAAAAATTTGTAAGGAAGATTTCCATGAAATATGAGTAAAAATTAATGAACACAGAATAGGTTAAAATGAAAAGTCAATAAGCAAGATAAAAATAGAAATAAATATGATTCCAAAGCATTGCATGAAAAAACAAAAAACAAAAAAAGAGCAAAACTAAAATAATATTGTAAACGATATAGAAGAGAACTTACAATGCAAAAAAGTATAGCAATGTGGAGGGACAACTTGAAAAGCAATCCTAGATTTGAGAAGATAAAGAAATAGAGATAACTGAGGTATAGGATATAGATTTTTGACAGAAATATGTATTTAGTGTATACATTAAAAAATGAACAGGAGCTATACTCTAAGAAATAATGGAGAAACAATTTTTTTGAACTTGGAAAAACAATTTTAAAATTGTATTTTGAAGGAGCTTATAACCTTTTAGGAAAAATCAATGAAAATAAATCCATTTTTCTAAAATGCCAAGAAAGAAAGAATAATCTGCTATAATAAATTGCATCATGGGGCACCTGGGTGGCTCAGAAGTCAACCGACTTCTGCTCAGGTCATGATTTGGCGGTCGGTGAGTTTGAGCCCCGCATTGGGCTCTGTGCTGACGGCTCAGACCCTGGAGCCTACTTTGGATTCTGTGTCTCCTCTCTCTGCCCCTCCCCTGCTTGCACTCTGTCTCTCTCTCTCAGGAAATGAATAAACATTAAAAAAATAAAATAAAATAAATAATAAATAAATAAATAAATAAATAAATAAATAAATTGCATCATAAAATCCTAAATTTTCCAAAGTCATTTACTTAATTTTATTTAGAAAATCACAGCTTTTAACTTTTTTTCTTTAATTGGGAAAGCCAGAGTTGTGCCTCCTAATTCAGTCTGAGTAACAATGGAGTATGTGAGACATTCAGACGTGGTCTGGATGATTCCACGGATGGGACACCCCCCCCCCCTCACGTGCACAGCCTGGATATCGTCCTTCAACATTGTGGGAGACCTGCTGCGGAAAGTAGGGGCGCTGGAGTCCAAACTTGCATCCTGCCAGAACTTCGTGTAAGATCAGTCCGCAAACTGAACCAGGGGCCCAAAGATCAGTCCCCAATCCGAACGAGGCCCAGCCTCCTCGGGGCGGTGGAACAAACACAGAGATGGTGGTGAGACAGCCAAGCAGAGGCGCACCTCTAGGTGACAGAGGGTTGGGAAAACGCCTGGAATTTGGGAAGCCACCTTCACATATTTCCTCACCATCGCTGCTGTCAGCCCAGGCTGTAGTCAAGATGTTGCTTTAGGAAATCCAACCGAAGCCCCTGGTGTGTTGAGGGAGGGCATTTGTGACAATGAGGGGAGTTAATGCTATATAGATGGATTTTCATTTATTTCACTGTTTTGGACCCCTTCCTTTCCTGCCTGTGAGTTTAGAACTTGTCTAAGATTGCAGCTATGCTTCTGGCTTTCTCCTCAGCTGCACATTCCATACAATCTCGGCTTCTGATGACTGGTTTCAATTTTAGCCAACGTTAGGTTTTCATTTACTTTTTTGTTTTCTCCTAAAATTGCGATGAAACGTCTTAACAACGGAGGGATTTAGTGTTACCATTCTAATGAGGTGTTGCAAGGAAATGGAGACAAGATAAATGCTTATGATCTCTAAATTTTCTTGCATTGTTACCACATCATGGCACACTTCAACATAATTGAGGAACATACTGCAAATGACATAAATCTTTATGATGTGGCAGGAAAGAGAAGAGTGACAGCATATGAGAAAGGAGGGTCAGGGGAGAGAGGTAGGAGGGTGCCAACTGCTTCACTTAACAGTGCCAACCAGGAGACATTTACATTTATTTGAACGAAAAACAGACTTTTAGGGGCACCAGGGTGGCTCAGTTAAGCGTCTGACTCTTGGTGTAGGCTCGGGTCATGATTTCACAGTTGGTGAGTTTGAGCCCCATGTCGGGTTCTGTGCTGACAGCGTGGAGCCTGCTTAGGATTCTTCTTCCCTCTCTCTGTGCCCCTCCCCTGCTCACGCTCTCGCTCTCAAAAATAAATAAATAAACATAAAAAAACAAAACAGATTTTTAAGTATATGTAGGGAGAAAATTCTCCTTGAGTCTCATGTTTTTTCACAGCTTCTGAACAAAAGCATTATTATTATTATTATTAATTATTAGTTTTGCCTTGGGCTATCTTTTCAAAGATGTTTTTGTAGAAAGCAGCCTTGGCAGATAGTGTCTCCCTCTGAGCAGCTTTTACTGTCTGGGATAATAAAGACAATAACTCTCACAGAGACAAGATTGGACAGGTTTGCTAGTAGCTCCTTACACAAGATGGGGCTTCTTTGTGTCCAGGCTCCTCCCTTGTAAGGCACCCCCACCGCATGTGAAAGGATCATCTGATCTTCACTCTGTTGCCCTATAAAAATTGCTGCTCATGGACCAAGCATGATCATGTGTCTGGAGCTACTGCTACTACATCAACTACTACATTTCCCTTTGCCTCTGGCAAAGTTATCTATGACTTTGTTGTAAGCTAACTTATTAGTTTGCAAGTAAGCTAAAAATCCAGACTCTCCACAGTTCTTGACACATGGTACTTAAACATACACCAGTCATCATCACAATTTAATCATAAACCAAAAATTTTGAAGTGTGTAAGTAATAACCTAAATTATTGCATACCTCAAGGGTAGTCAGTAAATAACGTCTTTTTTTTAATTAATTTTTTTGCTCTATTTTTTAATGTTTTTATTTATTTTTGAGACAGAGAGAGACAGAGCATGAACGGGGGAGGGTCAGAGAGAGGGAGACACAGAATCCGAAACAGGCTCCAGGCTCTGAGCTGTCAGCACAAAGCCCGACGCGGGGCTCGAACTCACGGACCGCGAGATCACGACCTGAGCCAAAGTCAGATGCTTAGCCGACTGAGCCACCCAGGTGCCCCTTGATTAAATTTTTTGCAGAGACAGAGAGAGACAGAGACAGAGAGAGAATGCACATGAGCAGGAGAGGGGCAGAAAGTGAGGGAGAGAATCCCAAGCAGACTCACGTTGTCAGTGCAGAGCATGATGCAGGGCTTGAACCCACAAACCCTGAGATCATGACCTGAGCTGAAGAGTCAAATGCTTAAACAACTGAGCCACCCAGGCACCCCAATATAATATATTCTATCTATATATACGCACCTAGTATAATCATGAGTAAATATCTTAGGTGTATAAATGTACACATAATATTACAATCGTGTTATGTAGAATAATAAAAAAGAAGTAACGAAATAAATTAAAAACTAGTTGCATGCGAGAAGTCTTTGAATATGGAAGTAAGACAGAGCATTGCAGTTTCTCACCAGATTTTTTTCTTTGTCATGTATTATATTATAATAAAAGGTAGGCATATAATCCTGTAACTATCCTGGTACAATTATCTAAGTGCTTATTTAAAAGAAAAAACAAACAAACAAACAAACTTATTCTGATGTAGGTCTTCTTTCTCTGCTATATGAAGTTCCAGAAGGCAATTGAAGTAACATCTGCAGAGTCTGAAGAAAAGTTTGAAGCACAGGAATATATAATTAGTATTTTTTTTCTTTTGTGAATTGAAACAAGAGAAAGCCATTCGCAGATACAAAGAATTTTGGAAAGACACCACACACATAGCTTTCTTAAAAGTATTTCTTAGATACCAAGTGGACTAACAAAAGTTAATCAGAACAAAGTTCAAGGATGGGAAATACATGGAATAAAATGTCTGGCAGATTGTCATAAGAGATTATCACCATACATAATTTGCAACATGTTCCAAGATTCCCTTGCATTGTCATTTTTCTCAGGAAATCATTATTTAACTGGACACATAAATGATCATGTAAAGAAAGGAACATAGTGAGAAGCTCTTTTCATAAAGGCAGATGACTTAAATCTTAAGTTTATTATGATTTCATATTCCTTAGTAAACAAATAGAGAAGAATGGAAAAATCCCTCCTCAAAGGTTTTAGGAACACACAGAGAACTCTAATGAAATAAGATTACATCGTTTTAAAGCAAGCTTATACTTTATTGATTAACTACGAGAAACCTATATCTATACCTATATTAAAGTAATTACTTCAACATCTTCTACTGTATTAGTGATTTAGGCTCTATAACTAAATGTCATGTATACATTCTTTCAACATCTTTGTATTCTCAATATTTAAAGAATCACATCAGTTTGATTAAAAATTTTGCAACAATTGAATACGATGGTTTTCTGGTTTATAAATTCCATTTTCCTGTGAAACCTGTTAGGTGAAGTCAGATCTTAGGTCTTAAACATTCTTTGCATTTGGCAATAAATTACCTGGATATGCAATATGGAAGTTCTTTACATAACTCACCACAAATATTAAAACTGCTGATAATTATTATATTTTAGAGGTAAAACAAAGTAATTATGGTAAAGTGCTCTTCAAATGAGGAGTTTGGATGGTCAATAAAACTTTTACAGAAAGATGGACCATAAGTTTCACAGAGAAGACATTTCAATTACAGAAAAAGAGCAAAAAGCATTTTCTTCTCCTCACTTTCAAAGATCACTGGAAAGAAAATCAAGTTATTCATGTCTCCAATTTCATCCAATTTGGTAGGAAAGAAAATATGATTTATTAAATTTGATTTGTAGCAATGTTTGGAATGATGATTGTGCTCTAGGACATGGCTTACATTGGTGGAAATTTAAAATTTATAAAAAATTTAAGGCACATTTTACTTGAGGGGAAAAATAAATCACATACTGTCCTTTATTGAACAATTCGAACTTATAAATTAGGTCACGTACATGAGGAAATCTTCTCCAAAAATATTTTCTATTTGTATTTCAGTGATCATTATTGTGGCAAGAACAGTAAGTACAAGAATAAGCTCTTTATGTGTCGTTGTGCCCTCATAACATCCTCAGGGTTGTTGTTCCCCATATCCAGGTACTGATGCGAACATCAGATCTTCTTTTTTTATATTATTATTATTACAAGTTATTATTTAAATTCTAGTTAGTTAACATATGGTAAAACTGATTTCAGGTGTAGAATTTAGTGATTCATCACTTATATATAACACCCAATGTTCATCACAAGTGCCCTCCTTAGTACCCATCACCCATTTGGCCCATCCTCCACCCATCTCCCTCCATCAACCCTCCATTTGTTCTCTATAGTTATGATTGTCTTCTCTCCCTCTCCCTCTCTTTTTACCTTCCCCTATGTTCATATGTTTTGTTTCTTAAATTCCATATATGAGTGAAATCATATGGTATTTGTCTTACTCTGGCTAACTTATTTTGCTTACCACAATACACTCTAGCTCCATCCATGTCATTGCACACGGTAAGAGTTCATGCTTTTACATGTTCTGTTTCCCATTTATAGTTCTAAAAATAGTTGATTGCATTACAGGTCTTTTTTTAAGTGCACTAAAGAAACACCATAGTATTATATATATATATATATATATATATATATATGTAAGGTTTTAGATTACACTACATTTTTGTATTACCCATATGATGACACCCATACAGGGTGAAATAGTCCACATTTTATATGATGATTGCTTATAAACATTTCTAAAGTAGGCATTCTATATAAAAAACACACTTTTGTGTAGTTTTAAAACAAAATGTTACTTTTAATAACTTCTCTTCAAAGCCAGCAATCATAAGGTTAGAATTTAAAGGACTGGCGATCGGTATAGAATTTTTATTATTTTGTTGTCTGTAGATACTAATAACACCATATGGTCCATTGATGCTAACATCTGTCGCCCAGCCAAGTATTGATTAAATAACTTGGAATTATGTGAGGCACATGGGGAGTTAAAGGAGTTTTGATTACACATTTATACATGTTTGATTTAAAACTGATCTTTAATCTAGTAGAATTTAAATGAAGTAAATATTAAAACAGAGATTTTTTTTCTCACAGGAAGAAATGTTTCTTATTTCTGTGCATTTATATACTGAATTTCTTAATAATAATTTAGACATATATGCAAGATATATAATTTCATTTTGCCTATTTGAAGATTTTTCATATTTTCATATGTAATCTTGTTACTCTTCATACTTGGTAACTTTAACTGGCAGCAAGGAAGATGATTTTTCACAGAAGTAGAGACTTCTCTTCTTGCAGATAGCCTTGGAAGACTTCCCAGATTTATTTAAATTGTTCCAATTCCCAATAATTTCCAAATAAATATCATTGGCTTATAGATGCCTACAGGTCAGGTTACATGAAATTGTATGAATTATAATTCATAAGTCCACTCATCAAAATAGTATCTTTGTATTTGACATGCATTTCAATGAGACAAAAGTATTCAAGTATTCTAATGTCCAACTGTCAGCTTGAAAATTAAAATAAAATAAAATAAAATAAAATAAAATAATAACTCATAGTTAACCATACTGGATAAGGCTTAAATTGAACTATCACCTATATGTATGGAATTCATGAATATTGATGCACATTTACATAATATTTAGTTAATATTATATGACTTTAAAGGTACTGTCCTGAAAACAATAAGAAAGCAGATTATTAGATGGTGAGTCTAATTACTAATCTATTAACTAATAATCAAATATATCATAAATACATGTTGTTATAATATAATGTGAACCTAAATAGGATAATATGAATATTACAGTTTTTAAAATACTATACATATGACATTTCTAGAGAAACTAGCCCTGCTCTTGCATTTAACCACCATTATAACTTTAATTAATTTTCAGGATATTATTGGTTCATAATTAATGATGATAGGAAAAAACAACCTATGGGTCTAAAATATTATTTAAAAGAAAATATAAAAACAGTTATTATTACAAGTCATTTTAAAACACTTGTTAATGATACACTAAAAAATAATTGATAGGGATTGTAGGAACTAAATGAATATACTAACACTTATAAATATTTGTACTAACTATAAAAGAGACATGAAAGATGAGAGATTTATAAAAGGTAGAGGAAGGTATTAAAGGTTTTAAAGGTAGAGGAAGTATATGGCAAAATGTATTTTTGAGATTTGGAATATGCAAAGCTTTATTTATTTATTTTTTTAATTAAATGTTGGGAAAGATTTTTGTACTCACCTTTGCTCCAAATCTCCTACATCACATATGCCTCTAAGTCTTTTCTGAGTAATCCTTCCAAGAAAATGATTTTACTATTAATTTTTGGAGATAGACATTAAACCCTTTATGATCAAGGTGATGGATGAAAGAGCAAGGAGAGAGATAGAGTTGAACCAGTTGCCCAGAGGTAGAAAAGCATCTAGACACTATCAGATATTGTAGCCAACTGGGAAATAATGTAATTCTTCTAAATGTCAAAGGCACCACTCAGCTTCATGTCATTGCTGCTTTGTGGGAGTGCTACCCTGGTAGTACCAATTATTTTAATCTTTAATAGATTTTTCATGTGTCCTATTATGAATTTTTTTTAAAGTTTGTTTATTTTTGAGGGAGCAAGGGAGGGGCAGAGAAAGAGGGAAACGGAAACCGAAGTAGGCTCCAGGCTCTGAGCTGCCAGCACAGAGCCTGACGCAGGGCTTTAACTTAACAAACTGCGAGATCATGACCTGAGCAGAAGTCCCACGCTTAACCAATGGAGCCACCCAGGCGCCCCATGGATTTTTAAATATGGGGGAGTCAAAACATGTTTGTGAACAAATTGCATTCCTATAAGTCTATCATAAAAGCCTTATGCATCCACTAAAGACTTTCATTTGGAAGGAAACATTACAATTTTGTTATGTGGATATACTCCGGTTTCTCTTCAGATCGCATAAATCTTTCATCTTTATAATTTTGTTATGTGGATTTGAATCTGAGGTATAAGATGATATCTTATGGTGTCAATAAAAAAAAGATAATGCTTCTGGTATAAAGAGGTTTCCTCTGTTTCTTTACCAAGATATTTTGATTTCCTGTTATTTATATGAAAGTCAGAGCTTTAGCCAAATATATTCTTTTGCTTGAATATTTTACCATTTAGAAACTTTATCTCTGTATATAATACATTTCTCTTATTTTTCTAGATATTGAAAGGACTACAGGTAAAAATTGTTACTGTATTTTAGCCATTATCAATAAACTCCTTGATAATTAGACAGTTTATTTTCCTCAAGTCGTTTGACTCATTTGCTCACAAATTTGCTCAGAGTTCCAACCGTGTGAGAACTCTATTCTAGGCACCAAAATACCGAGGTAAACAAGACTGACAAAAGCTTGTCTCTAATGCTACTTATGTTCTAGTGGAAGACACTGACACTACCTATGATAAATAAAATGTAAAACAGGTTACATTGTGAGGGGTGTCTGTGTTGGGAAAGAAAACTTTAATTGTTGGGAAGTGGGAGGGGGAGAGGAGAGCTCTCCCTCACGGTTTGAAACTTGGGTGACAGTGGTCAGGAAAACCCCACTGAGGAGGCGGTTCTGAGTAAAAAAAAATGAAATAACATATCTGGTAGGAGAATATGGTAGACTGAAGTTTCTCAATATTTTTTATATCATTACCTGCCCTTTTAGGAACCTTGTCAGATATTCCTTAATTGCCCTCCTGTACATGAAATTCAATCCCTTCACATTTTGACCAGTAGGGTTGAACATTCGAGGGCCCAAACTTTTAATATCTCAGAATTTTTTGTCCCCAGAGAACACGTTTTTCTTCTCTTGGGGGAAAACCTGTCCATTTTAAGAATGTGTTTTCTAGGCTTAGAAACAACAAATGCAAAAAACTTGAAATCCATTATACTGAAGTATGTGTCTGTCTAGCCGCATCACGTTAGTGTTGGAGTCGGAGAGAATTAGTGAGAGAATCGTAAGAGAATAAGAGAGATTAGAGGGTGGAGAAATCATCCACGACCTTATAAGGCAAATCTTAGCTTTGACATTAATCAGAGGACTTTAAGCAAAGGAGCAATACGGTCTAGCCTAAATTTTCAAAGATCACCTTGGTTGTTCTGCTGAGTCTAGAGGGAATATGAGCATTTGGGCAACTTTTGCAATTAAGTCTGATTTTGAGGGTCCAGTGCAGAATGAAAATGTTCAGTTCTAATTAAAATGTTAAGAATTTAAAGAAGCGAAAAAGCAGAACATTAAGCCAAGGTGAGGGTCCTTCTGTTCGCAGGGACCTACTGCACGGGTCACACACACAGGAAGCTACTTCTATTTGCAGTAATTTTTGGATCAGATGATGACATTAGTGGTGGTGAAGGGTTTAAAAGTTGGGTACTGGGGACACTTGGGTGGCTGGGTCAGTTAAGCATCTGGCCCAGGTCATGATCTCACCGATCTTGTTTGAGCCCCACATCAGGCTCTCTGCTGTCAGCACGGAGCCTGTTTTGGATCCTGGGTCACCCTCTCCATCTCTGCCCCTCCCCCGCTCAGGCACGTGCTCACGTGCACAGCAGCTCCTGCTCTCTCTCAAATAAATAAACATTAAAAAAAAAATTAAAAGTTGGATATTGAAGGAGTAACAGACTGGGTTTTGTTACACTATGGATAAGAAATGTGATAGAAAGGAGACGCACAGCATAAACTTAGGTGTTGTCTTAAGCAGTTGAAAGAACAAACTAGATCTGAACTGAGGTGAAGAAGACAGCAAAGGAATTGGCCTGAGAGGTGTGTTGGTGTACTGTCCTCATTCTTGAAATTTCATAGAAGATATTGTTTCTGAATTATAATTTATTTCATATCCTCTATCTGTGCCATCATTATTAGCATATCTTAAGGGTTATTTTAATTTTAAAAAAATGATGCCAGAAATATCGCATTTATTTAAATAATGAGGCTCTTTTTCTATAATTTTGCAGACGACTTCTTTTTGCAGTTTAAGTCAGTTTCAGTAGTAATTAGGGAAAATATATTCATAATTGTCATCTAAGTATGTGCATGCACTTTCAAATGTATATTGGGTGCATGCATGCATTTGATTCTGCTTTGAATGTCTTTAAGATTCACAATTGCCTTACCCACTTGAAAGGACTCAATGATAAATTAAAGTAGATATTGATGTTTAATTAAAATAATTTATATCCAAATTTTAAAATCTTAAAGGTATGATTACATGACTTACAGGTTTCCTTTTCCCCTTACCCTTACTTTTGAGTGATTACAAAATGATCAACTTCTGGAATTAAAAAAAAAAAAAAGTTTACAGACAGCATAACCTGTTTTCAGATAAAAATCAGTAAGACATCCTGCGTACTAAGCGTGTTATTTTTTTAAAGACCACATCCGGTAATGTCTATTAAGCTTTAAAATGCATATATTCTATGAACCACCAAGTAAGCTTCTCTATATAGTTACCCCTGTTTTTTAATAGCATTCTTTCCTTGTGTTGACTTTTTGTTCTCTAATTTAAAATGCTCTGAGGACACAAATGTCAAGTAAATTGCCTGTAATTGCATTCATACTTGTTATTAAATTCCATTAATAAGTATACTCTAAATATATATGAAAAAGAAAGTATGCATTCGGGCTTTAATTTTCATGCTAATCTTCTGCTTATTTTCTAATCAATGCTGAAAAAAGGCTTAAGATGCTCTTCAGCTTCTACTCTGGAGGTCAACAAGGACAGCAGGAGCAGAGAGCTGATAAAATGGGGGGTACAAGGCAGAGCGAGCCACCGTGATTATTTTCTCAGTGTCTGTTTTGCAGGAAGATCTTGTTATCTCAAAACTCAAGAAGATTATAAAGGTTATTTTTCAAGGTAGGAGATGTGTCAAAAAAAAAAAAACTACTCAATCATGCTGTCAAAGATTTGTGTAGCTGAAAGCAGAATTTGTATTAGAAAATATACTTGTCTATTATATCCGATAAAACTGAGAATTCAAAATTGATAATTAAATTTGTTTCCTAAACTTGATGAAGTCAAACAACTGAGGATTCTAAAATACTGTGATTATTTTGAAATGTAATGAACTTTAGAAAAATGAACATATAACACTACAGAAACCATAAGAGAATGGAGACTTAATTTCATGTTTTATATTATTGTAATTTCTAATTTAATCATTAATAACATGTCCACAGATACTTATTTCTAAATAATAACCACAGATACTTATTTCTAAATATGAAACATATACTTACTATTATAAAGCATTTATCTAAACCTATCTCTTCACATAATAAAATATATTTAAAATATTTGGAGATTTTTACAGTATAATAATGTGTGTTTGTATGTGTGTTTATTTTAAAAGAGAAAGGCATAAAAAATGTTGACATATCAATAGCATTGTAAGCAACTCTTTGAATTTCAAATAAGAGCTTCTAATATTACCTTTTCAAGTAATAATCCAAAATTTATTTCTTTTTTTAAGATTCTGATTCATGGTTCTAAAATTTTTTTTTTAACATTTATTTATTTTTGAGACAGAGAGAGACAGAGCATGAATGGGGGAGGGTCAGAGAGAGAGGGAGACACAGAATCTGAAACAGGCTCCAGGCTCTGAGCGGTCAGCACAGAGCCTGACGCGGGGCTCGAACTCACGGACCGCGAGATCATGACCTGAGCTGAAGTCGGCCGCTTAACCGACTGAGCCACCCAGGCGCCCCTGATTCATGGTTCTAAACTGTTGCAAAAAACTATAAAGAGTAATTTATTAATCAATTTTAGTAGTGAAAATATAAAAGCAAGGAAGGACACTTATTTATCTTCTGTTATTTTTTGTGAAAAAAAGAAAACATTTACTGATTGAGCTATCTACAAACAATTATTTGAAAGAGTAACTTTTATACCTCAGGTGGTATTCGGGATGCTGAATACATATTTGGAGTAAAATATTTTTAAGGAGTATAGTAAGTGACAAACTGCTACCCTTTGCAAATATTCGTAATTCATATATGTTCTTAATAATTTTAAGCAACCTGAAATTTTATAACATAAAATTATACATATTTCATAACAATGTCTATACACAAAGTGCATAAAATCAATAAAGAGAGCCCCAAACCATAATTTGAAAAAAAAATTACACAATAATTTGGTAAAATGATGATTGATTTTAATGTTTTCATTTATCACTGATATTTCGATATTTTTACGTCTATACTCAATTTAGAATTGCAAGAGTTGTATCACATTCATTGTGGACAAAGGGGGGTGTATTCCAGTTCTTCAAGTCATGTAACTTTCTGTGATTATATTCCAGAAGTATAAAATGATTTTCAGTAACATAAAGTTGTAAAATAGCATAATAAGTAAGGCCTTTTATAATACAATTACACAGGTAAGAAACCATTTTTTTTCTGGAACAATTTTATCTAGACTTTTCTTGTTTCTACACTTAATGGTAGCTGAAAATTTAGCATTGAATAACTTGCTTATTAAATATTTAGCAGGAATGCATTGCATGCACCATAATTTGCATTTTTGTGGGGAATCTAAACTTTGAGAAAATTATTTACAAGTATGCTGAATATTACCAAAGAGAAGAATACTACAAGTTGAATTAGGAAAATCCAGAGGAATGTATTCTTAATACAGTTTAGGGAAAGAGACTGTACATCCCAGTTTGCCTGGAAGAGGTTAATTTATGCCCATTATCCAGGCATAATTAACAAGTGTCCATTTGATGATCAAAATTGTTAATGCTTACACAATAACTGATATTGCCACCCTAATTAAGACCATCTTAATTATCACTTTCTCTCAATTGCATTTCAAACTTCTCATAAACAACAAATATTCAAAAAACTAGGCTTTTCAGGAATTCAATAAAATTTACATTGTTGATTCAAATGGGTAGCATGTATGTTTTTGTTTTTTTTTTTGTTATCTAACAGTGTAATGAAGAGGCGAAGCTATGATGATCTTATGGAAATGACTATAACCTCACCTTGATGGGTAGTCAACTTACTTTTACATGAACATATCCTTAAGAAGTGTACAGAAAAAAATATCAAAAATATTCTTGAAACTAAGTTGTGGATCTTTTAACATAAAATGAATGGATAATTAGCTGTGATTGAAAGTGCCATGCCAGGAGGAATGGGAGTAATAGCAATCTGGCAAGTTATTTAGCACCAAGCAATAGTTAAAACTGGCTAAACTATAGAATGTTCCTACATGCATTTGAGCTTTTATTTCATAGAAACTATCCAACGTCACTTAAAGGAATATACATCTTAAATTTCTGACTTCCTTCATGGGGGTAAGCTCTTATTCACTCTAAGATACCCTC
This sequence comes from Prionailurus bengalensis, assembly GCF_016509475.1. Taxonomy (NCBI): domain Eukaryota; kingdom Metazoa; phylum Chordata; class Mammalia; order Carnivora; family Felidae; genus Prionailurus; species Prionailurus bengalensis. The sequence goes on from NC_057343.1 coordinate 217,324,171, forward strand.
TTATTTTATGAGAATTACTTTCCAGAGGATGAGAGACAAGAATTTGTTCAGCTGTTTTTGTCTATTGTGTGCCTTCCCTAACTTTTCACTTCCTCTAGTGCTGACAGACTTAGGTGTCCACCCCCCAGGTTTCCCCCATTTCTTTGAGAATCTGTGGCTTCCGGTCAGTCCCGATACTGTCCTGTTGTTACTTCTTGGTTCCAAGGGATAGACACCACTTCTGATTGGGCAACTAAGTGTACCAAAGAGTTTATAAAGTCCATGGCAAACCAGAGCACCAGAATTGTACAAGAATTAAGAAAGACAAGACACACCAAAAATCCTTCCACAGAAACACCTTAATCTAGTATTGTTGCCCCATTGCTACTTAGCACTCTACCTGTTCACTGCTTTGGGACACTGGTTGCCAGGAAGCTCCAGAAAACTTCACTGATCCTACTAAATAATACTTACTTACACCTTTGAAAGACAGCAAATAAATAAAAACCAATGAAGAAGGCCAATGTGTGGTTGGTGGGTGTTATATGTGGACTGTGGTCCATCAATCTCATTCATGTGGTTTCTCGTATTCCAAGGAGTGAGCTTGAGATAGTGGCCCTGGGGCAATGTTTGAAGAGGAAAAGAGAGAAGTTAATAGAGGTCATCCCCTGAGCTCTCAAATGTCATGTGAGAACCATTCTCTTGGTCAAAGGAAGTCATATTTCCAGATTTAATGGATTCAATGGATGAGGAAATACACCCTGCTTCATGATAGAAGAATGGCAAAGATATTGCCAAAAAGCATAAACAGGGTTAGGAGGTATTATTGAGCCCATTAAAAAACTCAACCTTAATACCTAAAACAAAGAGAGTATAGACAGCTAAGTTAGCCACAGAGAGAACAGTTTATTTTATTCTATTAAGCACATGACGTTAGGTGGCAAAAACATACCCCAGATGACTATATCAATGAAGGAGGAATACCCTTGGACTGTTTCTTCCTTTTCATAGTGGCATTTTATTCTCAAGCCATTCAAATATGTTTTCAAAAACAGAGCAGAATTTTTTCTGAATGCAAAGATTCTATTGATTCATACTATTTTTTTCAGTGCAAATACAGAGATAAAAGGGAATATCCAGGCATTAATAAATACTTCTGATAAAAATAACATTCAGAATGGAAAATATGTGACATCTTTTGGTATTAAGACAGAAATATGAGATAAGTTAATTAAATAATAAATTACATAATTTTAGTTTTGTCTATATCTTCCATTGTGGCATAGACCTTTATTGCCCATAACAAAGCACCACAGTGAGAACAGAGAATTGGCCAGTTCAAACTGACTTACTCATTGTGAGTTCACAGTAGGTAAGAGAGAAGGACGAAGCCATGTATGCGATAAAGGGAATGACTTACCTGTTACTGAACTTCTGCTATCCTAGAAGAAAGCAAGACTTTTTTTTTACTTTAGCATTCTGTTGTTCACCTCCTTGACCCACTTGCAAGAATCTGTGATCATTACAGTGGTCGGAGAATCTAATTTGTTTGCAAAGACTCTCATGGAAAAGGAGTTTACAAATCTCCCTCGCTAATATCTTTTAGGGTCTTGTATGAATTTCTGTCAAGTGTATCTTCCTGTTGTGCAATCTAACTCACTCCTGCTGTGATTTAAAAAAAAAAACACAAAACTTCATACCTTCTACTCTCACTGGAAATGAAGAGCAGCTGGTTATAATCCTCCTTCTTGAAGGTTACAGTTTAAAAGTCACTTACTTAATCTGCTCTGACAAAACTTATGAATCTTGGAATATTTCCTTTGCTAGTAGATTGAAAGTTTGTAAGTGATCATATGTCATAAAACTATTAGCACATTAACACAGCAGTAGACCAACAGAGTGGAGATAGATAGCTCCTATATGTACTTTTCCTTTGTTCGCTATATTACCTCTGTTGATAGTTTTGGAAATAGACATAGTTCAGGTGGGTTTTTTTTTTTGTTTGTTTGTTTTTGCTTTTTTTTCCATCTTTTTTTGGATCACAGTCACTAAATTAAGTGTTTAAATTTATACACAAGTTGGAATAGGAGAAGAAAAATGTGAGCATATACACAAATCTTAAACTTTAATTTTTAGAAAAACTAGAAAATCTGTATGAACATAATGTATTTTATTATGCCATTTTTATTTCCTCAACTTTCAATGTAAGCAGTGAGACCATGACAATCTAGTGTGGTTTGGGAGTTGGTTGAATGATGCAAAAAAACTGCTGGATTTCAGAATTGAATTAGATAAATAATAGTCAGTAGACAGGGGTTGACACGCTTAGGAGAGAACAAGGATATATCCAAGTGATGTATGGCATAGTAAACTCCAGAAAGACCATCACCAAACGTGTAACAGGCTCAAATATCATTTCTCTACACTGCTTGTTTAATACAGCATCTCAGCCTGACTGCCAGTGCAGGCAGTAATGTTAGCAGCTTGAAGGATTTTCCCCCCAGCATAGCCTTTGGATGCATTCAGAGTTCCCATAGTTCTAGACTCACCGGGCCATCTTTCTGTGGATCCAACTCATGTCTTAGAAAAGCTCAGTATGAGAATGTAACAGCTGCACCAAAAGATTATTTTCTTTCCTCGTTTTTAATTTTTCCTATATGCCATTTGAAGTATGTGAAACAAAAATGGTAATAACCAAGTTTTTAGAAAGACAGCTATTTGAAGAATGCAGTGGTCAGAGAAATAAACAAATAAACACCAAAAGAACCCAAATCAAAACAAAAAATCCTCATATATTCTCTACTACTGGCCAAAGAGTGAAACATTTGTTACTTACAAAGCTGTAGCAAGTCTGGTGCAGCTTGGAGGAACAAAAATGTCTTCATTTCGGTTCTCATATTTTTGACCACTCTTTAGATTATTACAATATTCTAGGAAAATCAAGGAAAAATAATGTTTCAGATACAATATCTTATTTACAAGAAAATTGACAGTGAGCCTGTTGGTGAACTTTCTTACATATTTGCCCCCAAATATGAGACCAACATATCTTCTTCTGGAGGATTCCACAGATAAAGGGCTTGGTGTTCAATTTCATTATCTTTTCAGACATGCGGAAAGTGCAGCTCCAAAAGGGCACACTCAGGTAAAGCCAATCTTCTAATATTTATTGTTGAATATCCATTTTCACACTCAATTAGACGTGTATCCTATTATCATGTGATGATGTCTTTTATCTTCAGATTTCCCAAATTTTCAGAGGTTGTTCAAGTCAATCGTGATAGATCTGCTTATAGTCTATTTTCACATAAAATTCACCACAAAGTCAGTGGCTTTAAGCAACAATAATATAGTATTGCCCACGCATCTCACCTTTGGCAGACTTACTTATGGCAGACTCTACCAGCTGGTCAAGAGCCAGCCGATAACATGTGTGCTAGATCTCATTCTCCTTCTGAGATCACAGACCTAAGTAGGACATAGTGTCATGCAGATGGGAGAGCCACAGGAGGGCATCAGAAAGAGGTAAGTTCTCTTTCAGACTGAGGCTCAAAATCACAATCACTTCAATCCTTTATCACTGGTCAAATAGGTCACTTGGCCAGGATCAAGTGAAGTGTTCAACTATATGCACTGGCTGTTAGCGGGAGGGACACAAAAATTACGTCAGGAAGCATGGATATCTAGAAGGTTAAAAATTTAGTGTCAGTAATAAATCTCTCATATAGCTCTAAATCTCTTCAATTTTCCGATATTATCCTTCTCTCCTAGCTTCTTCATTGTCACCATGCAGAAGAGAAAGGAATGAGAATTACTAAAACCTTTCCCCTCAAATTTAGGACGAGGATAAAAATATTCTTTCTCTGTCTCTCCGTCTCTCTCTTTCACATACATACTTGCACAGACACTATTTTTCTAGTAGTTTAGATATCTTCCATATCAAAGGAATATCTAATTAAATTAGCTGAGGATTTTTATGAAGAACAGATAATAGATTTTGTTAAATGGTTTTTGAAATCTATTGGAATGATTCATGCACTCGTTTATTTAATCAGTATTTACTGAGGACCTACTAAGTGCCGATCAGGCACTGGATTTACATCCATGGGGGAAATGACAACAACAAAAAACAAAGTTCCCTGCCCTGTGGACCTTATGTTCTACCGGGGTGAGAAAGATTTTAAAAGTGATAAAAATAATGAATAGTTAATATATACATTATAGTGAATTGTGTTTACTGATAAAGACAAAAATAAATCAGGGAAGAGAAATGAATATAGAGCGAATAGGAGGGAAGTTTGCAAATTCATGTATGGTGGCCGAGAAAGACATGAATGAGGGGTAAACATCTCTAAAGGAAATGACTCTTTTTTAACATGTGGGATGGAATATACTTATATTCTGGTAATAAGTAATGCCATACTTCAAATGAAACATTGTTATGGTATATTGTTTCTTTATTGTATTACTACAATATTTATTGTATTACTACAATTATTACTTTATTGTATAATCTATTTGTTAGTATTTGTTAGTATTATCTTTAAGTGTTGAGTAGTTATTCAAAAGTATATTCAGTTTTTCCTTTTGCTATGCTATCTCTGCCAGTTTCTTTTTTTGATCAGTGTTTCTCTAGATTCAATTATTCTTTCTTTAACTATATTTGAAATTTGAAACACTTTCTTCAACTATATTTGGAACACTTTTCCAGTGAAATTTATTGGCTAGGTCTCTTATTTGTAGGGCAGATAATTCTACATTAATTATCTGAACTATTTTGATGTTTCTAAAAAAAATTTGTATCTTCTTATGTAAGAATATTATGCATTGGGTGAATAGATAGATAGATAGATAGATAGATAAACACTCTAGTGCTAGGCCACAATTAACAGAACAATTGATTTTTTTTAATGAATAAAAATGTTCAAACCCAAAATACAAACATCAGCTAGAAGAGTCTATTTTATAATATTTATATGCTATAACATATATCAAATACTATATATACTATTGAAATAAATAATATATAATAACTGCATAACTGCATGGGTTTCTCCTATATTAGCTAGTATATGCATATGTTTGTCAGCTTTTGAATATAGACCTTGTGACAGATACTTTTATTTGTCAACTTGACTGAGTCATGGGATACCCAGAACTTCCCAAACTCTATCTGCTTGAATGTTAAGGCAAAGTTACAGCAATAGTTAAATTCTATACATAAGCATCTGGTTATTAATATTCTCTCTTGAGTGGGTTGTACCTCCCTCTTTTGTATCTATGAAGATTAAAAGTAGGGATATACAATGAAAAATTTATTTTTCCTATTCATATCCTTAAGAGTCTAGTTATCTCCATTCTGTAATTACCAAGTAGCAGCAATACTTATAATACAGTCCAATATAAAAATACCATCTAAATATTAGTTGTATGAATGTATGCTAATATCCATCTTAGAAAGTCTTTTTTTAATTTTCTTAAACTAGGTGGATATAATGGCAACTATGAAATAACTTGAAAAGAATGTGTGGGGAAGTAGAAAGGAACATAAATTTAGACATCTTTTTTAGATTACTGTTTTTACAATGGACAGCAGAAAATTAGGAAATTCCTAGAGGTAAATGTCGGGTAAAGGAAATTTTTTGAATATGTATTTTTACAATAAAATTCTATAAATGATATACAAGAGAGAATGCTTAAGGATAAAGGGTAAAAAAGGGAGATTTCAGTATTGCACTGTTGATGGTGGGGTATGGCATCCATATCACAAAAGGAAGACCTTAGATAAAAGTAAGGGCATTTTAGGTCACCCGTCTGGCTCAGTCAGTAGAGCATGTGACTCTTGATCTCAGAGTTGTAAGTTTAAGCCCCATGTTGGATGTAAAGATTAAAGTAAAATCCTTTTTTTATTAAAAAATAATTTTAATGTTTATTTATTTATTTTGAAAGAGAGAGAGAGTAAGAGAGAAATGCCAAATTCTCTCAGGGCAGAGCCCCACACACTGCTTGATCTCATGAACTATGAGATCATGACTTGAGCCAAAATCAAGAGTCAGACAGTCCGTTGACTGAGCCACCCAGGAGACCCTAAAAATAAAATCTTAAGAAAAAATGCAATGGCATTTCTTAATTTGTGATATGAGCAAAGCAAGAAGATAAACCTCCAGATGAAGGAGCATTGTTAAGCCTGGTTGTGGAAGTATGAGGTTTTTCTCCTCTGATTACTTTCAATTTTTTTCAAATGAAATGTTAGGAAAAGTTTTCTATTGAGTATATGGGGGCGGGTACAAGGGATAAAGTTGTAGGACGGGATATAAAGTAGCTATATAGGAAAATGGGAATGAGAAGTTAATAGATACATATAATAATTTCCACTTGGGATTCATGCACATAAATAAACACATAGATAGATAGATAGATAGATAGATAGATAGATAGATATTCAGAGTCAGATGTGAACTCAGAATGGATTAATAACTGGGATAACGTTTGTCCAGTTGCATATGACAAAGGGGAAAAATTGTATAAGACTAGGTGATTGTACGGTTAAGAAAGGAAGTCAGGAAGCTGACTAATGAATAGTGAAAATCTTATGACATCAATAGGTAGGACTTCTCAGTGGAGTCAAAGGATTGCAGAGAATAGCACTTAGAATAAGTTAACTGGGGGAATACATGATATTTGGGGGACAGGATTCTTAAAATATGCATTTCAGACAAAAGACAGTTACTAGTGCTGAGAGTCTCGAAAGTGTGACCATGTGAGCAGTTAGCTCAGTAGAGTAAGAATATGGTCATTGTAATTTTGATTTTATAGTCGTGTGACAGCTTGGCTGGATTTCCTTCATTGCCCTGTAAATACTATTCTCGAAGATTTTCTGCCACTGAATGCTACTAGGGAGAAATTTTGAGAGCATCCTGATCTTACCCCTTACCCTACATGAATTTCACCACTCCCAGTGTGTCCTTCAAATAGCCATAATACATGAAGAATTTATTATTCCTTAATTAATTAATTATTGGCAATTAATTTTTTTAATGTTCATTTACTTTTGAGAGAGAGAGAGAGAGCACGCAAGCGGAGGAGGGACAGAGAGAGGGAGATACAGGATCCTAAGTGGGCTCTTATCTGACAGCAGAGAGCCTGATGCAGGGCTCAAACTCACGAATGGTAAGATCATGACCTGAGTCAAAGTCAGACCCTTAACCAAATGAGTCACTAGTTTTCTTTAATATGTTGTGTTTTCTACGTTAGGTGAATTAATTATGAATATCTTCAATATTCTTACAATGTGTACTTCACAATTATTAGCTTCTAATTCATTTTATTTAGTTTTCCTCTGATTTCTCAGTGATTATTTCAGGTTTCTCATGTAGTCTACTGAATTAGGTACTAATATAAGGGAATGACGCTACTATATATTTTTCTTACTCAAATTTGTTCCTACAATTTTGCTTTTATTTCTCAGCTTGTTTAGTTCTGTATTATCTGTTTATCTTAGCATGGCATTTGAAATATAACTTATTTTTAGTGGTATTAAAGTTTGTTTTATTATGCTAGGAGTAAAAAATATGTTTGTGGACTTTAAACTTTGAGAATTCATGATTTCTTCTTTTTTGTCCATCTTTTTTATTTCCTCCTCAATTTTTGCCATCTTACTAATTTTAACATGGATGGCATGGATAGAATCTAGCCAATTCTCCTTGGCTTCATTGCACTTTGAGACTTTTTTTTTCAGAGATGAGACCTGAGGGCTAAGTTTGTATAATTTTAGTCTCCATATTCTGCATTTGCCTGTCCAAAGATTTAGTCTTTGATCTTTTAAAATATAGTTAGGTTAAAATTCTTTAAATCACTTCTGATTTGAGGCATATTTTATTTTTATCCAGGGTATCTTAAGCTTTTGAATAGCTTTCTCTGCTTCAGATTGATCCTAGGAACTAATCAAAGCACTAATGATTGTTGTACATAAAATTGCTAATCTATAGCACAGAAGAGAAACTTCAAAGGGTGTGAAGGGGTGCCTGGGTAGCACAGTCAGTTAGCGTCCAACTTCAGCTCAGGTCATGATCTCGCGGTTTGTGGGTTTGAGCCCCACATTGGACTTTGTGCTGACAGCTCAGAGCCTGGATCCTGCTTCAGATTCTGTGTCTCCCTCTCTCTCTTGCCCTCCTCGCTCATGCTGTCTCTCTCTCTCTCTCTCAAAAATAAACATTAAAAAAAGTTTTTTTAAAAGGGTGTGCAATATCAATTTTTCTCTGTCCAGGAGGCACTGAGCACCTCAGTTTTCTTTTTCCATATTATTCCCTACTTAATTACTCCTCTTAGTGACACTTTAAGTATTGAAGAATAAGGTTGATTCAGGATTAATCAGTCTCTTTCTGTTAACTAGGGAAAATAAAATAAGGTGATAATTGCCTTCATTTTCTTTATTGGTGGTACGATTCCTATTGGCATCACAGGTTGCTTTCTTTCAGGAGGACTCTGAGATGGAGATTTACATGCAGGGATTTTATCTCTAAAAGCTCTCAGAATCAACATTTCCATGGGAGTAAAGAAACAAAGTTAGGAACTAGTAGAAGTTCAACCATAACAAAGCTCCCATCCAAAGTGAGTTCTAGAAGTGGAATGGCCCTTCAGAGTTGTATCAAATTGAGCAAGGGGTCTGGGCCTTTATGTGGCCGAGTCAACCAGTCATTGGACACGGGTTGCTCCGAGCAAAGTGTAATGACATTGGGCTGGCAGCTCTCTTCAGCCATGACAAGACCAGGAAGTAACTCAACAGAAAATTTTGTCTGCCTACAGTTCAGTGCTAGGAGAATGAGTGTTTCAGGCCAGAAGTGTGGGGGAGGGAGTGAGGAATCTGAATATTATACGGGAACATTCATTATAGTTTGGAGAGACTTTTGGCCTTACAGTCATTTCATGTTTGTCTATAAGGTTCCTAAATACCCTCAATCGGCCTTCTCTCACTGGTGAAATTTTTCACATTTTTTTTTTCTTCCACCATTCTTCATGGTTGTTGAAAATCATTCAAATGCAAATAATACATGATTCAGCTAGTGTCTGTGTATATTTATATAGAAATTTTAACTTTTTAGGTTTATCTATTTATTTTGAGAGATAGAGTGCATGCACAAAAGTGGATGAGGGGCACAGAGAAAGAAAAAGAGAGAACCCCAAGCAGGCTCCACTTTGCCAGCAGAGAGCCTGGTGGGGTCTGCATCTCACAAACTGAGAGATCCTGATCTGAGCTGAAATGTAGAGTGAGATACTTAACTGACTGAGCCACCCAGGTGACCCACAAATTTTTAAAATCAAGGGAAATGCAGGTTACACAAATATGGGGAATATATGAATGTACTGAATATTCATCTATATGTGAATATAAATATGAAGTAACCTGAGGGGAAGTGTAATAAAAATTCTATTGTCTGAAATTGAGTTATAGATTATTATGTTATTTTTAGAACTTTCTATCATGCCAGTTTTTCAGTTGATCTCATAATCAAAATGAACTCATTAGTGTATTGATAAAAGAACCATTTACCACAATCAAGTGGGATTTTATTCTGAGCTGCAAGGGTGTCTAAATATTCTCAAATCAATCAATGTAATATATGCATTAATAAAAGAACAGATGAACCCTATGATCTTATCAATAGATGTAGGAAAATATATCTGACAAAGTAGAGCAACCGTTCTTTCTAAAAACCCTCAACAAAATAGGGATAGAGGAAACACATCTCAACATTATAAAGGCTGTATATGGAAGACCCACAGCTAATATAATCCCCTGTGGGGAAAAGCTAAGTGCATCTCCTCTGTGGTCAAGAACAAGACAGCAATGTCCACTCTCACCATTGTTATTTAACATAGTACTGGAAGTCCTAGCATCAGCAATCAGACAACAACAACAACAACAACAACAACAACAAATAAAAGACATCCAAACTGGCAAGGAATAAGGCAAACTTTCACTTTTTGCAGATGACGTATACTCTAGGTAGAACATCTGAAAGACTCCACCAAAAGATTGCTAGAAGCGATACATGAATTCAGTAAAGTCGCAGGACAAAAAATCAACATACAGAAATCTACTGCATTTCTAAATACTAACAATGAAGCAGCAGAAAGAGAAATCAACAAATCGATCTCATTTACATTTGCAACAAAAACCATAGGATACCTAGGAATAAACCTAACCAAAGGGGTAAAACATCTGTACTCTGAAAACTATAGAACACTTAGGAAAGGACACAAAGAGGACAAAGAGGACACAAAAATGGAAAAATATTCTATGTTCGTGGATGGGAAGAACAAATAAAGTTAAAATGTCTATAACACCCAAAACAATCTTTACATATTTATGTAATCTCTATCAAAATACCCACAGGATTTTTCATTGAGCTAGAACAATCCTAAAATTTGTATGGAACCACAAAAGAGCCTGAATAGCCAAAGGAATTATGAAAAAGAAAAGCAGAGTCAGAGGCATCACAATTCTGGACTTTAAGTTATATTACAAAGCTATAGTGATCAAGACAGTATGGTGATGGCACAAAAACAGACACATAGATCAATGGAACAGAAAAAGAAAACACAGAAATGGGCCCATAACTCTATGGTTAACTAATTTTAGACAAAGTAGGGAAGAAAATTCAGTGGGAAAAAGGACAGTCTCTTCAGCAAATGGTGTTGGGAAAACTGGACAGCAACATGCAAAAGAATGAAACTGGACCACTTTCTTCCACCATACACAAAAATACATTAAAAATGTATGAAAGACCTAAACGTGGGACAGTAAATCATCAAAATACTAGAGGACAAGAGGCTGCAACCTCTTTGACTTTGACCGTAGCAACTTCTTACTAGATACACCTCCAGAGGCAAGAGAAACAAAAGCAAAGATAAACTATTGGAGACTTCATCAAAATAAAAACCCTCTTCACAGTGAAGGGAACAATGAAAAAATTAAAAGGCAGCCTATGGAATAGGAGAAGATATCTGCAAATGACATATCTGATAAAGGGTTAATATCTGAAATCTATAAGAGTTTCTCAAACTCAACACCCAAACAACAGATAATCCAGTTAAGAAATGGGCTGAAGACATGAATAGACATTTTTCCAAAGAAAACATACAGATGGCTAACAGACACATGAAAAGATGCTCAACAGCACTCATCATCAGAGAAATACAAATCAAAGCCATGATAAGATACCATCTCACAACTGTCAGAATGGCTAAAATTAACAACACAGGAAACAACAGGTGTTGGCAAGGATGTGGAGAAAGGGTAACCCTCTCACACTGTTGGTGGGAATGCAAACTGTTGCAGCCACTCTGGAAAACAGCAGGGAGATTCCTCAAAAAGCTAAAAATAGAACTACCCTATGATCTAGCAATTTCACTACTAGATATTTACCCAAAGGATAGAAAAATACTGATTTGAAGGGATACATGCATCCTTATGTTTATAGTAACATTATCAACCATAACTAAATTACTGAATGAAGCTAAATGTCCATCAACTGATGAATGGATAAATAAGAAGTGGTATATATGTATATACAGTGGAATATTTCACATGGATGGAGCTAGGTATATTATGCTAGGTGAAATAAGTCAGAGAAAGACCAATGCCATATGACTTCACTCATATGTGGGATTTTAAAAGGAAATAGATGAACATGGGGGAAAAAAGAGAGAGGCAAACCATAAAACAGCCTCTTATCTGTAGAAAACAAACTGAGGGTTGCTAGAGGGGAGGTGGGCAGGATGATGGATTAAATGGGTGATGGGTATTAAGGGCGGCACTTGTGATGAGCACTGGTGTTACATGTAAGTGATAAATCACCCACCATATTCTACTCTTGAAACTAATATTACACTATATGTTAACTATCTGGAATTTAAATAAAAACTTGAAACTAAAAAAAAAAGTACATTTATCATTATGAGCAATGAGTAATGTATAGACTTGCTGAATCAGAATATTGTACCCCTGAAACCAATATGACACTACTATACTGGAATTAAACTAAAATTTTTGATTTAAAAATAACTTAAAAATTAAAATAACAATTAATAAATTATTTTTAAAACCCACTATGTATCATTTAATATTATATGTGACTAATGATAATGGAGATTTTTCTTTCTACAGGTGAATTTAGAACAATAGCCATTGATATAGCAGTTAGGTTAATGAAAGAATAAAAAAAAAAAAAAGAAAAAAAACTAAAGCAAGGAAGAAAACAAAATTAAAAAAACAAATGCCAGGGGGTGGGGAGGCTGGCTGTCTCACTTGGTAGGTCATACAACTCTTGATCTCAGAGTTGTAAGGTTGAGCACCATGTTTGATGTATCGATTACTCAAAAAAAAATCTTTAATAAATAAAATTAAATAAATAAATCTCCATAGATGCTTGACAGTCAAGTGTGAATTTGAACAATACTATCAACGTGCTGATTATTTTTTTAACATTTACTAAAATTTCTTATTATATATATAAAATAAAACTGGGGATACATGTGTATACACATACTGAATATGTGTATGTATTTTTAGACAAGGAAACAATATGTATTCAACCAGCAAAATAATAACACATTTTTATCATGCACATCAGAAGATACATAATGGCCAAATTTATATTCATTAAAATTTTATTATAATTAGCAAGAATATTATGGAATGAAGCAGATAATCTAAAGATTCTAAACAATGTATAATATCACAAAAAATTGCTTAAACATTGGGTAGAGATATTAAAAATGAACTCCATTTACCTTAGCTAGTAGAACAAAGAATATTTATTTTTATATACATTTTAAAACTCAAAACGTAGTTTACGTTTGCTTTGCAAGAAAAAATATATATGAGCTTCATGAATAAGACAGCTTACATTTACCTTAGCTCTCTTTTGTAGAATTTTGTAAGTTAGAAAACAAAAGGCTTCTTTTTAAACATTTTTTAGTGTTTATTTATTTTGGAGAGAGAGGAAGAGAGAGATAGAGCATGGGAGGGGAAGGGACAGAGAGAGACACAGAATCCGAAGCAGTTTCCAGGCTCTGAGCTGTCAGCACAGAGTCTGCCACAGGGCTTGAACCCAGAAGTGGGAGATCATGACCTGGGCTGAAGTCAGATGCTCAACCAGCTGAGCCACTCAGGTGCCCCCAAAACAAAGGCTTGTTAAACTTATACTTCTTTCAGCAGTGGGTATTTGATTTTCTTTTTTCACAAAAGCAAAGAGAAATTTTGAAACATGTTGAAATAGTGAAGTACTGAATGAGAACCAGAGTCAGTCTGTATAAAAATACAGCTAAATGCAGGGCACCTCGGTGGCTCGGCCAGTTAAACCCCTCCCTGACTCATGATTTCAGCTCAGGTCATGATTTCACAGTTGGGTTTGAGCCCCTCAGTGGGGCTCTGCACTGACAGTGCAGGGCCTGCCTGGGATTCTCTCTCTCTCCTTCTCTCTCTTCCCCTCCCCTGCTTGCTCTTTCTCTCAAAAATAAATAAATATTGTTAAAAATTAAAAAAAAAAAACAATACAGCTAAATGCAACCTCTCATCGATCTACACTCCACCCTCTGAAGGCCGTCATGCATCATCTACGTCATGAGGGACATTAGGAATATAAATGCTAAGGTAAGCTTTCTTCTGAAGGTGTAAGTTTTAGTGGGGAATGATCTTTTCACACATAGCCTTTTGGTATTATTTGGAAAAAAAAAAAGGAAAGTGGAAATAAACAAAAAGCAGATTCGTACGCAAAGAACAAATTAATGCTTGCCAGAGAGGTGGGTGGGGGTATGAATGAAATAGCTAAGGGGATTAAGAAGTACAAACTCCAGTTAGAAAATAAAGAAGTCACAGAGACGAAGAGTGCTGCGTAGGAACTAGAGTCAATAATATTGTAATAAAGTTGTTTCGTGACAGATGGAGACTACACCTGCGGTGAGCATTGAGTAATGCAGAGAATTGTTGAATCACTATATTGCACACCTGAAACTAATATACCACTATGTTAATTATACTTCAATTATATATATATATATATATATATATATATATTATATATATAATATATATTAATGTATATATTAAAATTTTTTAAGTGAATCGGTGCAAATATGTGAAAATTACATGCAAAAATGAATGTTATTTTGTTAGAACAGAGCTATTATAGATGGTTTTATTTCAGGCACTATATTATCTCACAATTTTAAGTTTAAATGTCAGAAAATAGAAACTGCTTAAATTTCATGAATGACTCAAAATTGTTGGGTGACACTCAGTTTAAATCAGGATGGGGAAAGGTATTTTTCCTTGAACTATACTGTAAAGACATTTTAGAAGGAGCTATGGGAGCAATGTCTGTCATTATCACTCACTGTGCTTTAGCAGAGGAGAGAAATGAGCACAAATCTATCCCTTAGGCAAGAATAAGCTCTGTGACTTCTGTGGCCCAGAGAAACAGAGGAACCGTGGATCAATTTACTAACTATGGTGCAACATCCTAGACTCTCAGGAAATGCTACAGATTGCTTTAACTTTGTTTTTAAGAGGTCTGCTTCACTCCAAAATATCTGGAGGTTACAACTGTAATAATCATGCAATTTTTTGTGGGTCATTTTTCCTGTGCCTGTACAAAAGTTTCGATAGCTCCCTGGTGTTTATCCCTATGGTCTTAATGACAAAACTCCCAGACCGTATACAGTGTGGAGAATATTGGCTGTATACATACATAGCAAAACACACAGATGAGTAAATAAAACAGAAAGTCATATAGGGATTGTATAAAATGAATCAGACACAGCTGCAGATTGGTATGGTGTGCTTTTTTATCTTCTTACTTTCCACATGAGCATTAGAAATAATTGAAAGCACCAATCTGACTGGAATTATTTACATGAAATATGACAAACGCTCAAGACCTTAACAAATATAAAGAGTAAGAGATGATACAAGTAAAAAAAAAAAGAATATCTATAACTGATAAGTGGCAAAATACATTAACAAAATATATTACAAACACACGTACTTATAAAAAAGGTAATCTAGCAATATGGATCCTGACTACTTATATTTAACTTTCCATAAGTACAGAGCAAGAAATATAAATGCCACAAGCACACAGAAAGAAAGAAAGAAAGAAAGAAAGAAAGAAAGAAAGAAAGAAAGAAAATAAGAAAGAAAGAAAAAGAAAGAAAATAAAGAAAGGAAAGAAAAATAAAAAGGAACAGTTTCTCTATAAAACAGAAATTGAACAGAAATTCAAAGTAAAAAGTTCAGGCTTATCTTGTTAACAGTCCAAACTTCTGGTTGCAGAATGGACCATGGGTGGTAATTTCACTCTGTTGAAAAACCGAGGGCCATATCACTTTTCTAGCAAGGAACAAATACCTTTTTAAACTTTTTACTTTAATGATGCAGAAAATGCTTTCTACAGAATCCAACATCCATTTATGAGAAAAGTTCAACAAAGTGGGTATAAAAGGGACAAGCCTTAATATAACAAAGCCATGTATGACAAGCCCACAGTTAACATAATACTCAATAGTAACAAGTAGAAAGCTTTTCCTCTAAGATCAGGAACAAGGCAAGGATGTCCACTCTTGCTACTTTTATTCAACACAGTATTGGATGTCTTAGCCAGAGCATTTAGGTAAAAAAAAAAAAAAAAAAAAAAAAAAAAAAGTAAAAGGTACCCAAATTGGAAAGGAAAAAATAAAACTGTCATGATTTGTAGATGGCATGATATTATATGTAGAAAACCCTAAAAATTCAACCAAAAGCTGTTAGAGCTAATAAATGAATTTAGTAAATTTGCAGAATACAAAATCAATGCACATAAATCTGTTGCGTTTCTATACAATAATTGACTAGTAATAGTATCCATATAATTCATTAATGATATAAAAATGGAAGACAAAATAGTCTAAGAGGCATGTGGAAAATGGCACAATAATTGCACATACAGAAGATGAAATGTGTAATTATTTAAATAAAAACAAAATATGTATTATACTCTAACCTGGACAAATTCTTAGGGCATTTCAGTCAATTTAGGACTAAGGACTCCAAAGTTCTTCACAGAGTGAGTGAAAAAAATAAAAAAGTATCAAAAACTATTAAGAAACATGTTCTCTTTCAAGATGCATCAATATGTTTCTAATGATTATTTCAGAAATTGAAAATTAAGAAATGGTAAACAAAAAATGTTGAAGCTAATAGTGGTTGAGGATATGTCCTAATTCAGAGGAAAAATGCGAGTCTTATTTTAAAAATGGAAAGTAATTACTTAATAGGATATATAAGATAAACCCACACCACAGAAATAGTACAAGTGAAACTGAAAATACCACTTATGAAAAGAAAATCTGAAAGCAAACTTTAATAGTGTCAGTTATATGTGAGAGAATGGCAGTAAGATTGAGAGCCCTTTATATATTGTGAATAATAATAAAACTTCCACAATTATTTTTAGAATGTAACTGATTAAGAGAATATTCTTTTCAAAGAAATTGGGAAGACATGGCTTACATGTAAAATATTGAAATACTGTTTAAGAGTTAATATGATTTCTGAGACATAAATCATAATGCAGCAAATATAAACAAAGTAGCTTAACTTGAACAGATTTTGTTCTTTCCCAATATTGTAACTAACCAAATATGCATATATAATTTAAATTAATTAAATATAATACATATATAATTTAAATTGTTTTGGGAATATAGATATTGCTGTTTTTTTTTTTAATTACGCTTTGTTTCTGAAGTCAATATACCTTTTGTTAAGTAAGAAAAAAATCACATACAATTGATCTTCATTGTCATTTTTTTTTTTTTTTTACTTTTAGGCCCTGACAATGATAGCTAGTATTGTTATTAAATAATCAAAAGTGACCATCTCTGCTTGTAAATCATAGACTGGTATTTGTTAAATACACCATGCCATTTGTCCTAAATCCATCAGGTTTTTTAATAAATAGGCACATATCTTTTGAAACATGTTGAAATGTTAATGAATTCTATCAAACACAAATATGTACAAGGAAATCATTTGCACCAGAATTTCACAAATCAATAAATATTTCACATGCTTTCCAATTTGAAAATATTACTTGTAAAGTGTTTTTTCTTCTAAAATTTCCAGAGCTGCTTGCCATTATTTTTAATTTTTTCTATGTATGTGTTTAGCACACAAATATTTTAACACATTACCATTTTAGGAAAGTATCAATTTCTATTCTAGTTTTAATTCCATCTTGATACATAACAAATACAAAATATTTTATTGACTACTTTCTTTCTTCTTTCAAAAATGTACTTTCTTGCTTCTGTGGCTTTATTTCTGTTCAAAAACATATGTTCATCTACTCAAAAAAATGTATGGAGTAAATTTTTAATAAGTTCCACATATTTTAGGGTGTTTCTTTATCACCTAAGACTATCCGATCAATTAACTGGTTTATAGTTACAAAGATGCACAAGGCCTTAAAGAAATTCTTGCCCATTCAGCTATCTCTGTTTAAAAAACTGCACTGTGTTAGATTGCTTTAAAATGTTAGAAATCCACTATTTCTATAATAAAAAAAATGGTAAGTAATGATTATGTTTACATTTTATATTTAAATATTCAAAATGTTTGTTTTACCTATATAGCTAGGAGATTTTATTCATTCCTTATTCTTAATATCCTAAGGTTATATTTTTTTTCACATTGAAAAAATTAACATTGATTTTAAATTCATCCCTAGTGCTAAATATTGGAATTTATGGGGGTTAATGGATCTGTTCTTTTACTTGCTAAATAAAATGTGTCCCCTTAGATGACGGTTACCATTTCTTAATTAAGAATCCACTAAAGTGCCATCCAAATGTACATAATTTATTCCCTTTATATTATTGGACTGGGAATTTTGCCAATGAATAAAACATCTTATTCTCAGGCAACATGGAAACTAATATTTTAAAGCTTGGTGAGAAATATCATTCCTTTAACTTGTTTTAATAATACATCTATGTATAATGAAGAACAAATCAGTGGACGGCCTAATCTGACTTTCAGTAAGGGCACTAGCTAAAATCTAAAATGATTGTTTCTAAATGAAAGTATAGAACTTTTAGTGATAGAAGACAAATATGTCTATACATAAATATATGTATATATGTACATGTATATGTGTATGTATATGTATATGTATATGTATATGTATCATTGTTACTGCTGTTCCTATTCTTGCTCCTAGCCATAGTTGTCATAACAGAAGGTAAAGATATTAAGTTTATTTATCTGGTTGACAAAAGATGTCAGGAGCTTCTTAAGGGCCTTTGAATGAGACACTAACCACCAAATGGAAATACTCTATAGAGGTTAACATAACAAACAAACAAACAAAAAAGATTTAACAGCTTTTATTTTCATTTCTTTGCTTTGTAAAAGTTTTCTTTGAAAAGAGCTATGAATTTTCTAGAATGTCCCTTGTTGTAAGAAACAACTCTGAAATTTCCAGTAAATATGATTGCTAGAGCTACTCAGTGGATGTCCACGGAAATGATGCCTGTGCCTTAACTTTGCCTATTTTCTGAGTTATAGTTAGTCTCCAGATCTTTTTAAGTCACTCCCAAAAAATATTTTCAAATGTGTCATTGGACTAATTTGGTTAATATTTCAAGTAGTCAGTAATGGCAATTCAAAAAGTATTGTGGGGTGCCTGGGTTGCTCAGTCGGTTGTCCTACTCTCTCTTTTTTTTTTTTAATTTTATTTATTTTGAGAGGGAGACAGTGTGACCAGGGAGGGGCAGAGAGAGAGGGAGAGAAAGAATCTCAAGCAGGATCCACGCTGTCAGCACAGAGCCTGAGGCCAGGCTCCATCTCACAAACTATGAGATCATGATCTGAGCAAAAATCTAGAGACAGATACTTAACTGACTGAGTCACCCAGGTGCCCCTAACGTCCTACTCTTGATTTCAGCACAGGTCATGATCCCAGGGTTGTGGGATCCACACTGTCAGGCTCCATGCTGAGTGTGGAGCCTGCTTAAGATTCTCTATCTCTTTCTCCCTGCCTCTCTCCCTCTGCCCCTCCCCCCACTTGTGCTCTCTAAAATAAAATATATGTATATGATATGTAATTTTTATATTAAAATCACATATAATTTATTGCTTTTATTTACGATATATTATATAATTTGAGGGTTTAATTTATTCCTAAAAATCCTTTATTTGGTGGAAAATTTAAGAGTTCATTACAGTAAATTTGGTGTGTGTCTTTTCTTGCCACATGTCTAGGAAATAATGGTGACTTAAATATACAAGTGGCAACAAATACACTAGAGATTTATAGAATATACAAATTAAGACAATAGCATATTGAAAGCAACTGAAGATGTTCCATTGGCAATTTTTATTCATATTATAATTTAGATAGAGTTTTTCCTTGGAAAAGTAATTTTTAATTCAGGACCAGTTCAAGGCCAACATAAAGATATGGGTATCTTTTCTTTAAATCATCACCTTGAATAACTTGGTCACCTTGTCTTAATTAACCACCTAGCAAGGAGTGACTTGATTATAACTCTAGCACCTATGACATGACTGAATATTTATTTGATCCTGCTTTTCACAAATAATTTGCAAGTGACTTTTGCATAAATAAATTTAACTTCTTACCAGAAGTTACTTACAACTGTGACCAGAAGTCACTTACAATTGTTCTCCATTGTTTTGTTGCCGAGTGATCACAAAAAATGGTGGGATAAAATTTTCAATGTTTTTGTTTCTAAAATAGATATATTCTTTGAATCTATGAGGTCAAATGTCTGAAGAATGTTGCCTAAGGATTATTAGATGTCGGAGAATATTATGAGAATTATTTCATCTTGTCTCAGTTTTGCACTTGCTGACTCCAACAAATTTTTAAACATCATATTGAATTTATTCATGTTGAATTATTAATACAGGGACTGAAAAAGTAGTGGTACAAATACAACAGTACAAGTAGTGAGACTTTTCTCCTGTTTGCAGTTGGCAATGAAAGTGACCATCATTCTGAATCCTAGCAAGAGCTGTCCTATTTTAACTGTTGCTTAGAAACCCAATTCATAGCAGTAACATCTATTTTATCCCCTTTTATAATGATTCTATAGTTCTAGGTGTATGTGCATACAAAGAAAGACTAGGGAATATAACACAGAAATGTGATTTTTTTGCAGCAAAATGACTAAAGATTACCTTAGGGACGGCTGGGTGGCTCAGTCAGTTGAGCGACCGACTTCGGCTCAGGTCATGATCTCACGGTTTGTGAGTTCGAGCCTTGCATCAGGCTCTGTGCTGACAGCTCAGAGCCTGGACCCTGCTTCGGATTCTGGGCCTCTCTCTCTGCCCCTTCCCTGCTTATGCTCTGTCTCTCTCTGTCTCAGAAATAAATAAACATAAAAAAAGTTAAAAAAAAAGATTACCTTAAATTGAAGGTTATATTAGCGCTCCAACATTCCTGAAATAGCATTTGTTGTCTATACACTAATGAGATATTAAAAAAAAGACTAATATTGATTTTTTTGTTAAAATTTGTTCATTCCCATCTTAAAGTTCATGTATCAAATTATTTTTATAAAATTGGGATGCAGAAACATGTTTAAGAAACAGGTTAAATTACACCAGACCTATTGGATACAAAAGTAGTGGAAATTTATAGCAGAGGAAATGTTATATTTTACATAATGGCAATTTTTTAAAAAAACAAATTGCCTGTCATTTTAGTTTTTTTTTCTAAAATGATCCTTCTAAGAACACCAAATCTTTTTTTTTTTTTAATTAAAAATACCCTGTACTTGTCTTTAAGCATTAGGAGGGAAGGCTTGTTAGCAATCCTAATGTCTCCATCCATGAAGAGGGGTATCCATCACTGTAACAGTTCTGGACTCTTATGTATTTCCTCACTCCTTCCTCCTCTGGGCAGAAGGATTCACTGCTCTTATGAGAGCATTTGGGAGAGAAAACGGGGAGTCTGTTCCTCCGCCGTGTCTATCTGGAGTTAGGCTACCCCCACAGCATGCATTCTTGTTGGTTACTCCATGCTGTAACTTTTACAAAGATGGGCTCTGCCCAGAAAGATGTGAAGGTCCAGCACAGACTCTGACCAAGAGGATGTCTATCATCTTCGAGGGTGTGGAATCAAAGCTCTATTGTCAATCACTCAAGTCATATTTTCCTATATCAGCCATATCAGTGATATGGCTATTTCTCCATCTACATTTGTTTTTTTCTTTATTTGATTCAGAACTTGCATGGGGAAAGGCAACCTGAAATTCTTTATAACCCTAGTATTTGTCTTAACACTAAAACATTAAACTACTAGTACTTAATTGTTTGTAAATGAATTCCAACTCGCTTTGGCAGAAAAAAAAAGTGGAATTCAGTAGCTTTTGTAAAGGATCAGTAGACAGATGAAAACTTATATAGCCTCAGAAATCATTAGAATTGTAGAGTTCCATCAACTCTTCTCTCTGAAGTCTCTCTGTTCTCCTCCCTGATTTCCTTGTGTTTTTATTTTGTTCTCTCAGGCCACTTCTCTCCACAAAGCTGAGATTATGTTTGCAGGCAGATATGTGTTTCTATTTTTAAGAGTGTCATAAATATGGAGGGAAAAATGGGCTCTTCTTTTTCTGTTATTTGAAGAAAACAAAACCAAAAACAAATATAGAAGCAAAACTATCTGAAAAAGCCTTCTCATTGGTCAGGCCTAAGATTATATATGTATTCCTTGAACAATTACTGTTAGCGGGACAGTAAATAGAATTGATTTGGTCTGAGTCAATGTAACAGAACTTTGTAACTAAGGATTTAGTCTGTTACCAGAGCAGGGTATAAAGTAGCATAGATGTAGTTCATGAGAATTAATATCCAAGAAAACAGAATCAAAACATGTTGAGTTGCTTCTAAAGAAAGCATACATGTTAGGGACTATGTGGAATACAGAAATGGGTGAGATACATCTCCTAACACTTAAGAGTATATACAGGAATATTAGGTTATATATAATATATAATATTAGGACATATAATAAGTGTCTTTTCTTTTCTCTGTCACAAGGTTAACGTAACATTTGAGGAAGTGATATATGCAGATGATGGAAACTAGATAAATAAACAGCATAAGTCATGATAAATAATAGCTATCAAGGTACTCAGATTTGAGATTTTTCAGGGTAGTGCTAGTAAGTTGTTGGACAGATCTGTTTCCTTGGGCAGCTTTCCATGTAAGAAAGTGTGTGAGTTTCTTTATGTGCAAATGAGCATGATAATTTTTTCTGTCTTAGAGATCTGTGACTTTGTAATAATCACAAGGCTTCAGTAAATTAAAAATAATAGATCTTTTATATTTAATATTCTTGAGGAAGCAGGGCATTAGACTATTCTTCCTTTGGGAGTTGGGGTATGGGGCATTATAACCCTTGGATCCAGGAGAATTTGTAGGTTTACTTGGATCAAGAATAGCAATGAAAAGTTCTGGTTATAATGATAATACTTGGTGCAATTCACTTTCATATTGAGATGACTAAAGAACATATTGGATGTTAATTTTTTTTATTTTGAAACATTTAAAGAAGCTTTTGAGGTTATTACAGGAAAAATATTCAGAGTCTAGATGAGTCTCATTTAAAATAAATATGATTTAAGCAAAATCTAAGATCTGGTTTCATCTTGTAATATGAAAAAGCACTTAATAAATTAGACTTTTTAACCAGAATTACAAGAAGGATGTTTAACTTACTTAAAAGGAAAAGTTGCATTTAGAAACACCAAATTATATGCAAGTGGTTTGTTAATGTATGTAATTTACCCATTTTTAAAGTTCTATTTGGCAAGAAATCATTAAATAGTTCATGGAAATATACACTTTTAAATTAAACAGCAGAAACTGTTAATATGATACATAAATGAAGTGTCTTTTATGTATTTAGATAAAGTTTTCCAGTTAGGCTGAATTAGTAGACGTTGGCTGTTAATGTATGATTATAATTTGCCTTAAAACATTTAACAGATTATAAAATGTAGAAGATGCTCTTTTTTCTCTATTTTGAGACTAGATTTGGAAAAAGTGTAAACACTCTCCCCAATGGCCACATCATGTATTTAGTTAGAGTTAAATGTCCCTAGGATTGATTACAGAGATTCTGGTTTTGCCTGACAAAGAACGCAAAGATCTCTGAGAAGCATTGAAAGAAGAGAGGTGAAAAGACAATCTCGAAAAAATGTTGGACGGAGAACGAGTTTTCCGGATAGATTTTTGTGCTAGCTTTTATATTAAAACACTGTAATTTTTCAAATTATGCCTATCTATATCACCACTTTACATCTGTTAATACCGATACATGGCAAAATTCAGTGATTTTTTCCCAACCGAATGGTAAAGTTATGATATAAAACGAGGCTACCTCGTCCCCAATTGTATGTTATTTCTATTTTGGGATACTGTTAGGTCTAGTTATGCATTGCAGAAGAAGTGCCCACTGGCCAGCCAGTCCAGTCATTTCAGGAACCAAATAGAAACATAAGAATATGAACAGTCGATAGGTAAGTACTTGGCCTGTAATTCTGAAGGGAAAGCGGGATGGAGTGGCGTGAGAGCTGAGATTTAAAATTCAGATTTGGGGAAACATGAAGGACTGAACTGTATTAAATCCATATCATTTCCAATTTATTCTTTTATTTTTAATAAATCAATCAATGCATTCTGGCAATGAATATTTCTCATGTCATTCTACATTAAACCAATAGATGAATGAATGGTAATCATGTGTAATGGTAAACCAGCAGGGTTATAAATGTCATTCGTTAGGACATTTCTGATCATTATGATGATTTACATGCTGTCATTCTTTGCCAAATTTAATTAGTTTGATTTCATAATTAACAACTTATTACACAAACTCACATTTCATATTTAGTTAAAAATCTTCAATTTTAAGAACTTTACATATTATTACAACTCCCAAACTTCAAACTTCAAAATTTATGGGACATTGAGAACACTCTGTGGTATTTCATTCTGCTCAGGAACTTTTGAAGGGGCTAACAAGAAGAAAAAATACATTAATGACTTAATTGGTTTGGAGAAGCCTAGAAAGGATTGTGGATAATCTATGTGATTATAGAATAAATTTAGGAAACTCCAAGAGTAGCTCAGAAAGGTGCTGATCATTCAAAATGTAAAATATATTAAAAGTGATGATATACTATCTATTGCAAGATTTATTCAGAAGTGATTATTATTTTCATATCTTAAGATATAATTTCATGAGTAGAACCCACCATTTAATTGAATATAATTTCTATGGGGAAAATATGAAAGGAAATCTATAAACAAATAATAAATTTTATGTTTTAATCGTAATTGATTTTCTAAAGATCCCTAATAGAATCCACATGAATTCAGTGGGTTTAGTTTTACTTTAGTAGTTTGTGAAAGTTTATTTTATTGTATGCCAGGCAAAATTCCAAGACCTGTGGGCACTAAGTCAAATAAGAAACACTCTGCCCTTAAGAGACTTGAATCAAGCTGTTGAAATTGTTTATATATATTAAAAGTATTCTATCAAAACTTTATTTCATTGTAAAAGAAAAGACGAAAAGAAGCATGTGCTGTCTCATACATTTTTGCATTCCATCAATTAACCACATGCATGAGGAAATTAGGTGATCATTAAATTCTGAGAAATGGGGAGGGAGAGAGAGAGCAAGAGTAGAGAGAGGAGGGAGGAAGGGGAAATCTTAGTATTTATGTTGCCATTATTTATGCTAAATATATGTATTATATTTATGCTATCATCAAAACATAAATAAATAGATTTTAGAAAGAACATAGATAGTAAATTATGTCTGATTAAGCAAGAAGTTAAAACATTTTAATCTTGACCAACATATTTTTATATTATTTTTATATTTAATGACACTTTGTTATACAAAAGAATAAGCAAGAAATTGTGTTACACTATACGAAACTGAATATAAAATTTTGTAACACCTTTGTATTTCTGGGTATGAGATTGATGCAAAATTAATGTTTCATTTTAGATAAAACTTTAAATGCATAGGTTATTCTCTATGTTGCCGATATAAAAAAATACTGTTTATATCTAGCAGTTTAATTTCTTGTAAAGGTTAATCACTATTAATCACTCTAGCTGACAAAATGTAAGGGAGCATCAGGTAAACCCACTGAAGGAAAACATCAAATTCGTACAGCTGTATACCTAACGGCAATCCATGTATATTTGAAGATTCATTTTCTCATTTCTGATATGCATATGGTTATAGATTGCTTTTCATATAAATCTGTGAACATTTTGTGGCATGTGAACATTTGCCCATCTGGAGGATTGTTCATAAAACTCATTTTCTATGATTTAATGAAACTAGAAATTCTCCAGCAAGAACAGTTTCAGCTTTGTATTCAAATGTTGGAAGGTGTTACAATCGCTTGTTATGTCCATAATATTTTTCTAATTTTAAAAACGATGAGTTTATGTTTCAAAGATAATAAACACGGTACAATAAAGTTTGATCATCAATTCATGGCCACATAAATTAAAGAAATATATATACTTTAATATTATTCAAACTTCTACCCCAATATATCTCTCCTTCTCCTCAAACTCCACCTCTCATGAAGGGTACTAGTTCAGAAAAGCTGAATGTCTTAGAAAAAATGATTATGTAGTTTAGTGGAAGCTGTTGCTGGCACGGAATAAAATGAAGCATAGATTATATGATTCAAATGTACCAAAACAAATGATATTTTTGGAATTAAATTAGAATTTTATTGCCTTCTCTGATCATTTTGGAAACCATTCCGTAATAAAAGATTATTACCATCCATGCATGCATGTGCTGTCTAATCTCTCCAAATGCAGATATCAGATTGGAAATTGTCCACCAGCACCCATTCAGAAAAATAAAATAAAAAATTCCTGGAAAATATTAACAAGTTAAGAAAACAAATATTTTTATCTTTATAAAAATAAGCTAATTATTTATTCCAGTCATTATTGTGTCTTTGAGACAAAGAGATGGATATGGTCTGTGATTCCCCCCCCCCCCAACTTAACAGTATTTTCTATAACTATGTGGTCTAGAAACTTATTTCCTTGGCAAAAATCTGTGAGAGGTTGGACAAACTACTAATATGTGAATGCATTGTAATTCTCTATTTCTTTACAGGTTGTTTTAATTTAATGAAATAAACACCTATAAACAGAAAACCTGAACTTAAATACATCTAGTTTTACAAATAAGGAGTACTTGGTGAAAACAACCAATACTTCCTAATTAAGGTAGCTAATATGGAAGAAAATAAAATGGAAAAGTTGTTTAAAGTCTATCTTGACACTAGAATTCTCTCCCTTTTGGGGTGCCTGGGTGGCTCAGTCAGTTGAGAATTGGACTTTTGATCTCAGCTCAGGTCTTGATCTCAGGCTCATGAATTCAAATCCAATGTTCAGTTACATGCTGGGCATGAAGCCTACTTAGAATGTTCTTCCCTTTGATTTATATATATTTTTTTCCTTATCAAGTACTTCACAAATGTCATCTAGGTTATATTAAATAATATACATATTGTATTGATTATCATGCTCACTTACTTGTTAATTATAAACATAATATTAAAATGGGACTATGACTGTGCTTTCAAATATGCTGACTGTTGGCCACAGGTGGCTAAAGAGAATTTGAAATGTGGCTAGTCTGAATTGAGATGTGCTATTAAGTATAATGTACAAACCAGATTCTGAACTTTAGCATGGAAAAAAAAAAAGTAGTGTATCCCATGATTTTTTAAGGAAAACTTTATCTTCTTTGTAAATCATTATTTTCATGAATCAAAATAGCCACAGGTTTTGTTTGTTTGTTTGTTTTCCTAGCCAGTGCTTGTGTATACCTTGATGTGTATTCTGGAAATGATAGTCTATTTTGCTTGTTTGAAGATGAGGTAAGATTACATTAAAGAAAGGAAAAGAGTAAGTTAAAGTGTGTATATGTGTATTTGTGTGTTTATTTTCCAGACGTGCCTACTTTTGTTGACATAAAATACATTCAGGAAGAGATCTGGGGTTTTACTGAAACTTGTGGCACAATATTTGAGTTGGAACAGAATGAGAGAGATACAAATAAACTTTACCTTTTGGAAATGACAGATCTGTTTATCAGAGTCCAATATATTCAGAGGAAATAATAAGAAATAAGAGAAAAAGTGGAGCTCAATTAGAAAAATAAAATATTTGAAGGCATGTTAAAACTACCAAGTGAACCAGGGCTTATGGGTTCACAAAATCCCACAAAGAAGAAAAGTTCAGTGAAGTTAGTGAAACTCATGCAACAATGCTCGGTGTCTTGAGGTATTACACAGGTTATAAGTGACTCATGGGGAAAGGCTAAGAAATGGAGACTACAAAACGGGGCATCTGGGTGGCTCAGTCAGTTAAGCTTTGGACTTCGGCTCAAGTCATGATACCATGGATGTGAGTTGAGCCCCTCATTGGTCTCTCTGCTGTCAGCACAGACCTGCTTCAGATTCTCTGTCCCCCTCTCTCTCTGCCCCTCCTCTGCTCCCTCTCTCTCTCTCTCAAAA
Source organism: Prionailurus bengalensis (assembly GCF_016509475.1). NCBI lineage: Eukaryota > Metazoa > Chordata > Mammalia > Carnivora > Felidae > Prionailurus > Prionailurus bengalensis. The sequence continues at coordinate 217,351,796 of NC_057343.1, forward strand.
ATAAATAACCATAAAAAAAAAACTAAAAAAAAAAATCTTAAAAAAAAAAGAAATGGAGACTACAAAACTAAGAAGTAAAAGTCAAAGCAAAGTTTGGTTTTCACGGGCTCAGGGAGTTGAGGAAACAAAAATGAAGTACATGGACTGACAAAAAGAAAGGGTAAAATCTCTGGATTTCAATCATAAACTTCTATGTTGTAGAAATCATCAATAGGCCGTTCCTTAATAATGACTAGCTTAATCCTGGTCTTGACTATTCCCACACCTGACCCTAAACTAACAGCCAAACAGAAAAAGTTGGAAGCCTCACTTGGAGAAAAGAAATGTTATTGAGAAACCGACATTTTTGTATAAACAGTAACTAGCATTCAAACAAATGTCAAGTGAATAATCATATAAACAATAAGCATGACAAAAGACAAGACCAAATACCTGAAAACCAACAGAAAAAACTTACAATTTTGATATCACAGTTAGACAGTATAGACTTTTTAAAACCATGATTAACATGTATAACTATATAATATATCTGGTATGATTTTGCACCATGATTAATGCTATAAGCTGTTATCTTAGAAAGACTGACAAAATCCCTTGTTGAGAACATTTATCTAACGAGAATGATATTTTAAATGATAGATCATATGACTTAGAAAAATACTCAAAACAAATAAAAACTACCCTTACAGACACAGGTTATTAATTTAAAAATAGATTATGATTGGGGCGCCTGGGTGGCTCAGTACGTTCAGCATCTGACTTTGGCTCAGGTCATGATCTCTCAGTTTATGAGTTTGAGCCGCACATTGGGCTCTGTGCTGACAGCTCAGAGCCTGAAGCCTGCTTGGAATTCTGTGTCTCCCTCACTCTCTGCCCCTCCCCTGATCATATGCTGTCTCTCTCTGTCTCTCAAAAATAAATGAAAGTTAAAAAAATTAAAAAATGGATTGACTAATATACACTATAATAGAATTATTGTCATGATGTTATTCAGCGGTTGAAAAAGAATTGTATATTTGAAATATGAAGCAAAAAGTGAACTAGATTTTAATAAAAATATCATATTTGCAGAATGTACTTAGAATATCTGTTCTATAATAAAACACACTAAGTCATTTTGCTCATCTCTAACATAATTAACTTGTATTTAGAATTTTCCATTTCTCTAATAACTTTTGCCCTCTCCCTTGAAAAATAAAATGACTAGAGTTATAAATCTATTTCTGTGTTTTCACATATTGCTCTACAAGTTGAAGTAGGTATTGAATGTAAAATGACAATAGTTAAATATGATTCATGTTATATTGATAAGAAATTTAATTGCATTAAGACATTTATATAATTTTATTTCCCAATGAGATAATACACAATAGTTATTGTTGTATGCTAATAAAGACACAGAATCAATGCATATTAAAATATAATATGTAACAGATAATATATTTTGATAAGTGAATTATGAAATGTGTAGAATTTTATTGCAAAAGCAACATGTTATTTTGATTATATCTGTTCTTGCTGAATTCAGTGGTTTAGAATACCACAGCAGTGATGGTTTTTGGGCACACATCTGCTTAGAGCTACTGTCCTATGCTCCACCACTGTCACTGCTAAACTACTGGAGTTATTTTCATATAAGGCCATTATATTGTTACATCCCAGTCAATCTTTAACCCAACCGGGCATTTGCATCTTCTACTACCACTCAAACCAAATACTCTTGCAGTCATCACTGATTTTTATTACACCAAAGCCAAGGGAAACTATACATTTCCTTCTACTATACTTTACTAGATTTTTTTTTACCAGTGTTTATTTCTTTTCTATAGTAACATCATATTTCCCTATATATTGTATCATCATCTTTTTTTTTCTTTTTTAACTCAATCCTTCTCTCTCTCCTTCTGTTCCTCCTTCTTCTTCCCTTCCCCCCATATGCTAAGACATTTATTTTTCCTCAATTCCTTTACCACTTTCTTCCCTTTGAATAAATATCTATTTTTGGTGTCACTTGGGACTCAAAAGTGTTCTGAGACTGGGACTCCCTTCTATTCCTGGTCTTTCTATAGATATCGTAGTGTACTACTGAAAATAGATTTCAAGTGCTTCATAGTTATTAAGCACTATGTAAGTGCTTATAGAATGCATTTTACAAATAGACAATCTCATTTTTTAACCATGGTTTTAAACAGTATGGCTATGGAAAAAAAGAATACCAACTTTATTTCAGCCCTTTATCCCAACTTCACATGTCTTATTGTTGCCTCAATATTTCTCTGTTGTCTTACAGGTGTCCATAGTATACCTTTCCAAAACTGAACTCTTTGTTTTCTTCCCATTCCATGTGTTTTTCCAAAAATCTTGGGTTTTGGTGTTAATTTGTTTGTTTCCCCCTTAATTGTATTGTTTCCTGACATACAATAGGTTTCACTGATGATAAAGATTACATTATTGGGATACCTGAGTGGCTCAGTCAGTTAAGTGTCCAACTCTTGATTTTGGCTCAGGTAATTGATCTCAAGGTTCATGAGTTGGAGCCCTGTGTTGGATTCTGTGCTGACAGCCTACTTGGGATTCTCTCTCTGAGCTCTCTGTCCCTCTCCCACTCCTGCTCTTCCTAATTAAATAAATAAACTTACAAAAAAAAAGTCTACATTATTCATTAGATCTTTTTTGAGCAAGGAGTTTGTTATTTTCCATCATAGAAATTACATTATTTGTTATCATACACACCTACACATGCTTTCAGAAACACACACATACATGTGTGTGTGTGTGTGTGTGTATAGTTTCCATAATTACTGGAATTATATTATATATATGTATATATACATATAACTATCATTACTACAAGAATTATATCTGTTTTATTCACTTAAACTCAAACGCTTGCACAACATGTGACATAAATTTGTCAATCAATACACTCGGGAGTAAATGAATTAATAAACTTAAGCTCTTTGAGACTAGCACTTTATTTTATTGGTTAATCATGAGTATGCTTTCTTCTACACCCTATTTTTTTAATTCATAACATTATAATTCATTTTTTAATTATTTAGCACGTGATTTCTCATCTGTAATGAATTTTAAAACCTTAAATACAGAACATCACAAAGAGTCAATATTAAATACAATTGTTTTGAAATTAGTGAATAAGTGATAATAGTAAACACATTATTATTATTGAGAATTAATACATCTGTCTTGTAATGTTTAGAGGGATATTTCATTATTTGCCTGTACATTAAGTATGCAATTTGTTTATACACTCAAAGGCAATTTTCCCAATAAGTCATAATTTTCTGATAACTCTAATTTGTATTTGGCTATGTAAAATAATTTCAGATAATTTCTTAGACATGCAAATGATATATATGTTAAATCATTATAATTTAAATTGTGCAAACAATCCTATTAATATTATTATAAATATGTTCATTTCTGGAGTTCATTTCTGTCACTAGGCTTATTTCTTTAATAAAGGATAGAACGTTGATTTTGAAAGGGATTTCTTGCCACTGCCTGTCCTGTGAGCTGAATCACTATTCAATAGCCTGAGTTTGCTTGAGAATAGGATATTAATTTTTCATTTAGAAATAAAAATGCTTGACAACATTTCACTGACACCAAGACTCAGGAGCTAAGCATATTAGTGTTTTCTCTAAACTCGGAGAAGTTTACTAACTATAGAGAGCCCCTTGCGTACTTTGTTTTTTGATAGTCACTCTCAGTATTTTGTTTTTTGATAGTTACACTCAGTGTAATAATTTCATATTATCATCCTCCTTCCATGTGCTCCAGATAAAAAAAAGAGGGCAATCCTTAGGCCATAGTACCATTTGGATTGCTATCATCCAAATTATACTATATTACACATCTTCCTCATCACTTGGCTACCAGAGTTAAAATGGTCATAGCAACAATGGAGTAGAAGCTGGTAAACACTGTTGAAAGAATAAGTACCCGATGGCCCACTTAAATAAAAATACACACATACAAATGTATTGTAATTGAAAGAATGTATATATCAAAAACAATTTGATAAAAATAAATTTACTAATTATTCAACTTACTGAAATCACCAATTTATATAAAAGTCTTATTAAACGCACAGTAGGCAGAATTTTATTTGATAGAATATTACTTGTGCTTTTAAAAAGTTCTTTGACATTTGTATCGACTGATTTTCATTTTGTGTAGCTGAATTAGTGTAGGTAAACTTTATTTTATTTTTTAAAAAAAATTTTAACGTTTATTTATTTTTGAGACAGAGAGAGACAGAGCATGAATGGGAGAGGGTCAGAGAGAGGGAGACACAGAATCTGAAACAGGCTCCAGGCTCTGACCTGTCAGCACAGAGCCCGACGCAGGGCTCAAACTCACGGACCGCGAGATCATGACCTGAGCTGAAGTCAGCCACTTAACCAACTGAGCCACCCAGGTACCCCAGTGTAGGTAAACTTTAACTGAGGAGACTTTGTATACCTGTATCTATGCCTATTGTATCTTATCTCTCTACCATCTACTTATGGTCTATCTTTAATCTGTCATCTATCTTTCTAGTGACTACTTATTCTAATTTAATGTTACTGCATATGAAATTTGTTTTATTATGCTTTGTTCATATATAAACATAAAATGATATTTATCATATTCCTTTTATTCATATAGGCCTGTTCTCTTTACTATTTTATTCTTTTTTAATTTTTTAAGTTCATTTATTTATTTTGGGAGAGAGAGAAAGCACATGCACAACAGTGAGCAAGGAGGAGAGGGAGATAGAGGGAGAGAGAACTCCCAGCAAGTTCCCCATGCTGTCAGCTCAAAGCCCAATGTGGTGCTCAAACTCATGAACCATGAGATTATGACCTGACCCAAAATCAAGAGTCAAACACTTAACTGACTGAGCCACCCAGGCATCCGTACTGCTATTTTAAGACCATAAAGTTGAATCTCAGAAATCCAGACTCATTACTTTAAAATATTTGAAAATAACATGGAAAGAACCTACCATTTAGGGACTATTAGTGTCCTGTGGAAATGCTTGTTATGCGAGCATTACAGTTGGTTCTGATGAGGTCATCCACAGGGTTGTAGACTCCTAATTTCTGGTTGTATCCTCCCAGAGCAGAAAGAGGACTAGAAAACTCTCTGCTGTCTCTTTGATAAGGTCACTCATCTCATTTTGTGACCTTGAGGCTCCTTCTTCATGACCTAATTGCATTCCAAATACCCTCCTAGTACAATCACATTGTGGATTAGGATTTCAACAAACAGATTTTGGAGGAACACAAGCGTTCAGTCCATTGAAGGACATCTGAACTAGAATTACATGCAATGTATTATAAATAAGGAAGAGTATATATGTGATCCAGACTAATTTTCCAGGGCCTGAAAAATGGACTTTATGGCAAATCTCTGGATCAAAAGGGTATGTGCCCTTCTGAGAATTTTTCTCTGTGAAGATCTTTTCCCCAGTATTTCACGAAAAGCACTTATTAAAAGAAACAATCAGGGATGCCTGGGTGGCTCTGTTGGTTAAGTGTCAGACTCTCCATTTCCACTCAAGTCATGATCTCACTGTTCCTGACATCGAGCCCCATGATGGGCTCTGTGCTGACAGCATGGAGCCTGCTTAGGATTCTCTCTCTCCTTTTATCTCTGCCCCTCCCCCATTTGTGCACACACTTTCTCTCTCTCTCCCTCTGTCCCTCAAAATAAATAAAATTAAAAAAAAGAAATATTCAGTTATTTCAAATACTGTCCCTTTGTGAAAAAGCATAGTGATATCATCTAGCTTCCTGTATGTATAGGTCACTATTTAACCCAACTCCCAACAATAACAAATATAATAAAAACCAGCAATGTTTTGATTCTGTTAGTTTCACTCTTCCTTATCTCCTAATGTACTCACCACCTCCTTACCCAGCTTGAATTCCCTGGTCAAGTGTACATACTTAATTCCTGTGCCCTCACATCTGATTAAACCCAACACTCCAGCTACTATTTACCTGTATTCTTGAAGTTTAACATGAGTAGAGAAAGATACACAATCACATTGACTTATTTCACTTTAAATTTATTATATGAACCACAAGTGGGATCTTAATGTAATTCAGCAATCATACTGTTCCCTAGCACATTCACTTTCTCAATTATCCATCATCTCTCTCCAAACATCCACACCTCCTATCTCTCACCTGCAGCTGATGAACTGATGTCTTATACCATTGGCAACAAGTAGACACAAGCTTTCAGACTCCCTCTACCAAATCTACTCACTTATAGCATCTGCATAGCCTCTAACTGCCCCTCAATCACTGTAACACAGGTGCTAAACTGGGTGCCAACAGCCACCAAATTCCTTACGGATGGAAATTGTAGGGTGAATGAACTTGGATAGAATAAACCTAAATGTTTATTTTTATTAATTCCTCATGTTTTCTATTTCTTTGAAATATGAATACAGGCAGAAATTGAATTGCATATTTGTAACTGTCATTATTAGAAAGCACAGGTATTTTTTATCATACATTACAGTTCTTACAACATTCTAAAATATTCTTTCTACTCATAACAACTTTGAAAATAATAACAAACCTTCCACTTGTGCTTGCTATCTAAACCATTGATAAAGAAATACACATTACTCTGGTAAAATGTTATTTTTAACAATACAGAGATGCATGCATTTGCATATGATTAATATAGTTTAAAATCTTAAAATACTATTTCAAGAGGGTTTCTATAGGCTTTTCCAGCCTGTCAAAAGGTCCATGGCATAAAAAGATTTAAGAATTCCTCTAGAAGTGAATTCCATCCACTTCTAGAGGAGGTAATTGACTATTACCTATAGTCAATCCCTTTATACATACACTAGATCTTTTCCCATTTACCTGCTCAAGGACATCATTCAGTAATTTTTCTTGCTTATCACCATATTACACCACAGAGTCGGAGTTCTCCAGAGAGACAAGATCAATCAGAATAGGAAATATTAAGAGATAAAGATGGAAGAAAGAAAGAAAGAAAGAAAGAAAGAAAGAAAGAAAGAAAGAAAGAAAGAAAGAAAGAAAAAAAAAAAAGAACAGAGGGAGGAAAGGAAGAAGGAAGGAAGGAAGGGAGGGAGGGAGGGAGGAAGGGATATAGAGACATTTTAAGAATTGGCTCAGACAATTATGCTGGTTGTCAAGTCCAAAATTTGCACAACAGGCTGTCAGGCTAGAGACTCGGGAAAAAGTTGATGTTGCAGTCTTGAACATCAAGGCAGGCCTGGAGGCAAAATTCTTTTCCATCAGGGAGACCAGTTTTGTTGTTGTTTAGTGGTTTGTTTCTCTTAAGGCCTTCAACTGATTTGATTAGACCCACCTACATTATGGATGATACTATATTTTATTCAAAGTATTCTGACTTAAGTATTAATTATGTCTAAAAAACCTTCACAGAAACATCTATACTGGCATTTGATCAGGTAACTGGGCAAAATAGACTAACCAAGTTAACACCTCAAATTAAGTATATCAGATTATTGTCATCAGCATAAAAAAAATTCTGATATTTCTACCATTTAAAAATATAATTTCTCCTGATCTGATTCTACTTCCCTTATCTACTACTACTCCATTCCTCTGCTTCCCTTTTCATTTTAACTCCTTACTCCTTGAAGGAGATGTGTACACACAGTTTCCAAATTCTTTCTATATCTTGTCATGAAGCCACACTGACCATGCATTCATTCCCATTCTAGCAAAAATGGTCTAGTTGATGTAATCAGTGACCTCAGTCTTACTAAATGCAGTGTGTGATTCTCATTTTTTATCTTTCATGATCTATTAGAAACATAAAATTTAGCTTTTCTTTATATCCTCTTTGGTGTACTTTGCTTAGTTTTGCCTCCAGCACACTATGTTTTTCTTGTTTGTCCTCCTAACTCTTCTATTCTTTTTTCTTTTCCTTCTTTTGTCTGACTTCATAATACTGATCTACAGAATTTCAGACCCTTTTTCTATTTTTTCATTATAGTGACTATCTCACCTAGCCTTATGGTTTATGTGCCAATGATTCCCAAATATAATCCCTAGCCCAGACATTTTACCTGAAATCCAGACTCACTTGTTCAACTGCACACTAAACATTTCAACTGGTGTCTAAAGACATTCAAAATTCTACATATCTAATAATGTAACCTTTATATTCTGCCTCCAAATCTATTTTTCCTACCACTCTTTCTGTTTCTGTTGATGACAGTTTTGTTTTCCTGCATCTTTAGGACATATACTTGGTGTTGTTTTTCATTGCCTTTTCCCCTTATACTAGACATTTAGAAGCATTTCTGGTTCTGCTTTTAAATGTTAACAGAATCAGGGTGCCTGGGTGGCTCAGCTCAGGTCTTGATCTCAGAGGCATGAGTTCAAGCTCTGCCTTGGGCTCCAACCTCAGTGTAGGATCCAACTACTTCTTCCTTTCTCACTAATATTTCACTGAGCATTATTTTGATCTAAGCTATCATCATGGCTAAGACCTACATTACTACAATGGCTTCCTAGTTGTCTCTGTGCCCTGCCTTTCCTCTGTTTCAGTCTATTCTTTTTTTTTTTTTTACATTTATTTATTTTTGAGAGACAGAGCCCAAGTGGGGACGAGCAGAGAGAGAAGGAGACAGAACCCGAAGCAGGCCCCAGGCTCTGAGCTGTCAGCACAGAGCCTGACGCAGGGCTCAACTCACAAACCCTGAGATCATGACCCGAGTGGAAGTTGGACGCTCAACCAACTGAGCCACCCAGGCGCCCCTCAGTCTATTCTTAACAAAGTAGCCAGGGTGATTCTTTCAGGGTATGCAAAATCACATCTCTTCTTTTCTCAAAATCCTGGAATATGTTCCCATCGAACTATGAGTAAAAACATAATGTCCTTACATTGGCTACAAGTCCCTTTATGTGATTCAGCAAGCTGTTTCTAATATCATTTTTTCTTCATCCCTTCAACTCATGCAGGAGCAAGGGTGGTGGGAGTGGTGTTCTTGCTGTTCCTGGAACAAGTCAGCCATGCTTCCACGTTAGGGAATTTGCACTAGTAATCCATCTGTCTGGAAAATATTTCCCCAGATTTTCTCATGATTTCTTTTACTTCCAACCACTGGCTCAAGTGTGCCGTTCCTCATGAGACCTACCATGACCCCCCCTTTTGAAATGACAGCTGACTCTTGAAAACACAAATTAGAAATGCGTGGGTCCACTTATATGTGGATTTTTAGAATAAATGTATAAACTTATGATATTGATGAATATGGTACAGTACTGTTAATGTATTTTCCTTGTGATTTTCTTAATAACATTTTTTCTATAGGTCCACTTTATTGTAAGAATAAAGCATATAATATTTGTAACATAGAAAATATGTGCTAACCAACTGTTTGTTATCAGTAAGGCTTCCCACCAACAGTAAGCTATTAGCAGTTGAGTTTTTAGGGAGTCAAAAGTTATACATGGATTTTCAACTGCGTGAGGTTTGGTGGCCTTAAATCCCATGTTTTTCATAGTCAACTGTATAACCCACACCTCCAGTCCCTATGCCTAGCCTATCCTTGCCATGTTTTTTTATGACAAAATTCTTACCATATTCTAGCATACTAAATATTATCCTTATTTGGTGTATCAGCAGCGTATTATATGTCTACCACTGATATAATGCAATATCCACAAAAGTAAAGAGAATATTCTAAAAAATAAATTTAAAAAAATAAAGGAAAGAAAATGTTATTTTTTCTTTCTTTTTTTTTCCTTTTCTTTACCCATCCTCCTCCTCTTCCTCTTTATTTTGCTGTTTTCCTAACTGTAGTGTTTCAAGTACTCGAAACAGACTCTGGTATAGGTACTCAACAAATTTTTTGAATAAATGGAGCCATTCAGCTCATTGCCTCTCTCTATGAAATTATTTAGAACAAATTTCCAGTTAAATAACTTAGTATTACTCGAGAGAGACAAAAAAATACAGTTGGATTTAACCTTTGATCTTCAGTGTATGATAGGACATTCATCTCATTACTGTAGGATGTGGATGTAACCATTTTAATCAATTTTTCAATATCACCATTCTAAAATTGGATTGGTTTCATTTGACTGGAGTGAAACTTATTAAGCTTTAATCAAAATAACTGTTAACACAAATGCCCTCATTCCCAGCAAAATGTTATTTGGTTTGGTTTTTAGAAATATTGCCTTATATCATTTGTAGGTAATCAGGTTTAATAAGATACAAAAAAAGAAAATGATTTTTTTTTTGCTTTACCTTTTCTCTTTTTGAAAATTTATTTATTTAAATTCAAGTTAGTTAACATACAGTGTAGCATTACTTTCAGGAGTAGAACCCAGTGATTCATCACTTATATATAACACCCAGTGCTCATCCTAACAAGTGCCCTCCTTAATGGCCATCGCCCACTTAGCTCATCCCCCCACCAACCTCCCCTGCAGAAACCCTCAATTTGTTCTCTGTATTTAAGAGTCTCTTATGGTTTGCCTCCCCCTCTGTTTTTGTCTTGTTTTTCCTTCCCTTCTATATTTATCTGTTTTGTTTCTTAAATTCAACATGAGTGAAATCATATGATATTTGTCTTTCTCCGACTGGCTTATTTTGCTTAGCATAATACACTCTAGTTCCACCCACATTGTTTCAAATGGCAAGATTTCATTCTTTTTGATTGCCAAGTAATATTACATTGTATATATATACTACATTTCTTTATCCATTCTTCAGTCGATGGACATTTGGGCTCTTTCCATACTTTGGCTATTGTTGATAGTGTGCTATAAACATTGGGGGGGATGTGCCCCTTTGAACCAGCATTCCTAGTCGTGCTATTGCTGAGTTGTAGGGTAGTTCTATTTGTAAATTTTTGAGGAGCCTCCATACTGTTTTCCAGAGTGGCTGCACACCAGTGTGCATTCCCACCACCAGTGCAAAAGGGTTCCTCCTTCTCTGCGTTCCCACCAACATCTTTTGTTTCCTGAGTTGTTAACTTTAGCCATTCTAACAGGTATGAGGTAGTATGTCAGTGTAGTTTTGATTTGTATTTTCCTGATGATGAGTGATGTTGAGAGTCTTTTCATGTGTCTGTTAGCCATCTGGATGTCTTCTTCATAAAAAAAGTGTCTATTCATGTCTTCTGTCCATTCCTTCACTGGATTATTTGTTTTTTGGGTATTGAATTTGAGAAGTTTTTTTTTTAATTTATTTTAATTTTTAAATTTATTTTTGAGAGAGCACAAGCAGGGGAGGGGAAGTGAGAGAGGGACAGAAGATCTAAAGCAGGCTCTGTGCTGACAGCAGCAACCCTGCTGTGGGGCTCCAACTCACAAACTCCTAGATCATGACCTGAGCCAAAGTCAGACACTGAACCAACTGAGCCACCCAGCTGCCCCAAGTTTCAGAAGTTCTTTATAGATTTTTGATACTAACCCTTTATCTGATATGTCATAAGATGTGTTGAAAATATCTTCTCCCATTCTGTTGGTTGCGTTTTAGTTTTGTTAACTGTTTCCTTCATTGTGCAGAAGTTTTTTATCTTGATGAGGTCTCAATAGTTCATTTTTGTTTTTATTTCTCTTGCCTCTGGAAGCATGTCTAGTAAGAAGTTGCTGTAGCCAGGTCAAAGAGGTTGCTGCCTTTTTTCTCCTCTAGGATTTTGATGATTTCGTGTCTCATATTTAGGTTTTTCATCCATTTTGAATTTATTTTTGTGTATGGTGAAAGAAAGTGGTCCAGTTTCATTCTTATGTATGTTGCTGTCCAGTTCTCCCAGCACAATTTGTTGAAGATAATTTTTTCCATTGGATAATCTTCCCTGCTTTGTGGAGGATCAGCTGGTGATACCTTTGTGGGTACATTTCTAAATTCTCTATTCTGTTCTGATCTACATGTCTGTTTTTGTGCCAGTACCATACTCTCTTGATGATTACTGCTTTGTAAACAGCTTGAAGTCCAGAATTGTGATGCCTCCAGCTTTGATTTCCTTTTTCAACATTACTTTGGCTATTTGGGGTCTTTCCTGGTTCCATACAAACTTTAGAATTGTTTGTTTTAGCTCTGCGAAGAATGCTGATGTTATTTTGATTGGAATTGCATTGAACATGTAGGTTGTTTGGGGTGGTATAGACATTTTAGCAATATTTGTTCCTCTAATCCATGAGCATAGAATATTTTTCCATTTCTTTGTGTCTTCTTCAATTTCTTTTATAAGCTTTCTATAGTTTTCAGTGTACAAATCTCTTACATCTTTGGTTAGGCTTATTCTTAGTTTTCTTATGTTTTTTCCTATAATTGCAAATGGGATAGATTCCTTGATTCCTTTTTCTTCTGCTTCGTTATTGGGGTATAGAAATGCAACTGATTTCTGTACCTTTATTTTATATACTACAATTTTGCCAAATTCACGTATCAGTTCTACCACTGTTTTAGTGGAGTCTTTTGGGGTTTTCGCGTAGAGTATCATGTCTTTTTCTAAGAGATAAAGCTTGACTTCTTGTTTGTAAATCTATATGCCTTTTATTTCTTTTTGTTGCCTATTGCTGAGGCTAGGACTTCCGGTACTATGTTGAACCACAGTGGTGGGAGTGGGCATTCCTGTCATGTTCCTGACCTTGGGGGGAAAGCTCTAAGTTTTTCCCCATTGAGGATTATATTAGCTGTGGGCCTTTCATACATGACCTTTATGTTGTTGAGGTATTTTCCTTCTATCGTTACTTTTTTGAGGGTTTATATCAAGAAAAGATGCTATATTTTGGCAAATGCTTTTTCTGCATCTATTGAAAAGATCATATGGTTCTTATCCTTTCTTGTATTAATGTGATGTAAACATTGATTTATTTGGAAATATTGAACCAAACTTGCAGCCCAGGAATAAATCCCACTTGATCATGATGAATAATTCTTTTAATGTACTGTTGAATTTGATTTGCTATTATCTTGTCGAGAATTTTTGCATCCAGTTTCACCAGGGATATTGGCCTGGAATTCTTCTTTTTAGAGGGGTCTTTGTCTGGTTTTGGACTCAAGGTAAGACTGACTTCAGTGAATGAGTTTGGAAGCTTTCCTTACATTTCTATTTTTTGGAACAATGGAGAGAAAGAAAGATCCACTGTGTGGATCTGCTCCCTTCCTCTGTAGTAGAACCTCTCCATGCTGTGTGAAATCCTCTGGCCCTGAGAAACAGTCTCATGCCTACACAGTGTAGGGAATCTATGCTGTAGCACCACTAAAAGCAGCAAAGTTTATATTCTCTCTGATGTGCCTCTGTCCCCCGCTGATGAAAGGCCTTTGGCTGGCACCTGCAGGATCTTTCATCCTTGGGGAAGCAATAAACCCTCTTCCAAAAGTATTCCAGGAAGGGGATTGTTCTCTCCCAATGCACCACAGAAATGTCTACACCACACTATGCACTTTGGGGCCAGCTCCCTCCTCTGTGCTACAGTTCCACTCCAGAGAAAGTCACGTACTTCCAAAACCTCAGTTTGAGCTCCAAGCACTGTTTGCAAAAAAGAACTGGGACAACCAGGACCTCTCGTTCTCCAGTCTGTGGTAGAGAGAGGTTTTGCTCATGTGGCAACTTGATGCTGCACTGTCTCAACCCCTCTTTCTTTCTCTCCATTTTGTCTCTCCATGGAAAGGGTTCCCTCCCCTCTGGGGGTACTGCCTTTTTCTGTCTCCCCCAATTCACTTCCACGACCTCACTCCTGCCAAGTTGTCTCCCCGCCCCCCCCCCACACACACCGTGGAGATCCTTCTTCCAGGCTGTAGATCAATTTCCTGGGTGTTCCAAGTGATCTGATCAATACACCTGTGTTTGAGAGATGAGGAAAACCCAGGGTTCCCCTACTTCTCCATCATTGTAACTCCTCCCTCTATTCTTTATCCCTCAGCTGTTTTACTCCTATTGTTTCCTGTTATCATCTCAAATCTAAATAAGAGGTGCATTCCCTTAAGAAAAAATAAAAACAAAAAGGAAAAAAAGGAAAGAAAAACCTCTTCTTTTGACTTATACATCTTTAAGACTATCTTATACCAAAAAAATTTAGAAGACAGTTTTGGAGACAAATATATGTGGCACAAGTTAACTGCTTGGGAATGCTACAAGATTTCTCTCTAATGCTTCTTCTTTCTCATGTGCCAAAGAAGGAAAATAAGAGCATATTAGAGTTTGTGTAGAAATTAAATTATTTTACACATCCAAGGTTTATAAAACTTTCTCACACATTCTAAAAAATAAGCATTAGTCCTCTCTACTTCTTATATTCACAATTCTATAGAAGTTGTTAGTACATGGAAAATGTGTTTAAGTTAGTATTTGAACAATTAGAATTTTATCACAACATTTAGAAAGCTCATTTTCATCCACATTTGTTCATATAGAATAATCATTATTTTAGGTGAGTAAGCTCATCTGTTGATTTAAAAAAAAGTACTATAGTTTACCATGAATTGCCCGTTTGAAAGTTTATATTGATCTTGAAAACTCAATTCTGTTAAGATAAAAAACATTTTTTTCTATACACTTCCATTACCTATTTGTTTGTTCTGTAACAACATTAAACTTTATATTTCTGACTCTGATTTTTATGTTTTCAGATACATTTTGCTCATTTCTGTCATCTTCAGATGACAGTTATACTGTATGACCTTGAAGAGTGAATTTTTTCTTCAGTTTTCCTTTTACTATCATGATCTTTTTTAATTAAAAAGTGTTCTACTTAAAAAAAGAAACTTCATATTTTTGACACTGAATTCACTTTTTAAAGTGATAGAATCTATTATTTGCTTTTGTTGAGACTTCAGACACGACACGTGATGGGGGAAACATCTTACCTGCCCACTCAGAGCACACACTCGACTTCAATTGTTGCATTTCATCTTTCAGTTTAAAGGAGACTGAATACTATTGAAATCACTCATGCATTTGGAAAGACTTTTGAATTGTTGAGCTTTATCACATATCAATGGCATGTGGCTTATTATGCGAATCTTTCACAACTTGCCTGTGTCGTGTCCAGCAGGAAAGAGCATTCACAAATATGTTGACACCTGCTTTCTAGTTGCAACAAACAGGGAATTAACATCTGCAAGGAGGAGATTACACTCATGCATCATATTGAGTTTTTTCAGATGGTCCTGTTATTGCTTCAAAAATACCTCCCTTGTGACACATTCCATGAAGGAGCTAACAAATCTGCAGGCAGCAGACAACCTTGAAACACTGCTACCGCTGTTGAAAAGTAATTAATGATAATATCTTTTCCTCACCACAATGGCTGCCATTTTAAATTTATTATTATTATTATTTTTTTTTTGGTTCTTGACTGAGGAACTTATGTATTATTTTTCAAAAATTAGAAGTTTCCATTTATATTGATCCCTAAACCAACTTAAAATTTTGTGAATTCCAAAGCATCTCTTAGATTGTCAAATTAGCAAGTGTTTGTATATATTAAGAAGAAAACAAACTAAATATTTTATTGGAGTACAAATGACATTTACACTCAAGCCTTCCTTTTAAGAAAATGTGACTTCATATATCTTTTTACAAATTTTTTTTTAATTTTTTTTTCAACGTTTATTTATTTTTGGGACAGAGAGAGACAGAGCATGAACGGGGGAGGGGCAGAGAGAGAGGGAGACACAGAATCGGAAACAGGCTCCAGGCTCTGAGCCATCAGCCCAGAGCCTGACTTGGGGCTCGAACTCACAGACCGCGAGATCGTGACCTGGCTGAAGTCGGACGCTTAACCGACTGCGCCACCCAGGCGCCCCTCTTTTTACAAATTTTTAAATTGCTCTGTGACTTGTCACCTGTTGGCTGCTTATTCTGGGGGATGTTTAGTTTTAGGTGTGTGTGTGTGTGTGTGTGTGTGTGTGTGTGTATTTAAGAAAATAAATTGCCATTAAAGTAAAGGGGATGGGCACCTGGGTGACTCAATCAGTTAAACATCCGACTTCGGCTTAGGTCATGATCTCACAGTTTGTGGGTTCAAGCCCCTCGTTGGGCTCTGTGCCTGCTTTGAATTCTGTGTCTGTGTCTCCCTCTCTCTCTGCCCCTCCCCTCTTCATGCTCTCTCTCTCTCTATCTATCTCTCAAAAATAAAGAAAACATTAAAAAAGGAAAAAATAAATGGCCATCAAGATAACATGGTAATTATCTAATTACTTCAATGACTTATCTGTATTATACAAAAACTGTGTATTTTGGAAGTATTTGGTAGAAATACTTGGTATTTCTTGGTAGAAAATAAACTCTTTGCTCCTCGCAGAATATCAGAAAGGTGTTGTATAATATTAGCTTTATAGATAAAACCTCTTTTGTTAGGGGTCCTATGTGCAAAATCTCAGATGACCATATAAGCGATGGAATGAACTAGTAGATCTCTGAAATTTATTATATATATCAAGTAGGTATATTTTTATTTGCCCAATGTAAATGTGTTAAATTCATTTTGAATGCCAAATAAAAATGAGTTATGAATATATACTAGCATAATTAGATAGCCAACTTTCATTGAGTGTTTTATTAGATGTCAGGCATTATGCCAAGCATTGTACATATGTTAACTCATGCAGTTTTTGCATCAACCTTCGAAGGTGAATCTAATAATTATTCCTTTTTTACAATGCAAAAAATTGAAGTTCAGAGAGGTTAAATAAATTGCCCAAAGTCATAAAGAAAATAAGCAGCAGAGTCTGAATTCAATCCCAGGAAATTTGCTGAAATTCTAGCATCTATTCTAATGGTCATATTCCTTTAAGCTTTATTTAAAATTTTCAAGCAATTAAGTAATAACCATAAAATGCACTTCAAGTAATTTCCCACATAGATTAAAATGTTTCAAATTCTTAATCTTCTTTGCTTTTCTCAGTAGAATCTCTTTAAATCCCTTATTATCCTAGTGTGTGGATTTGCTAAGAATTTTTTAACTTGTTCAACTCATTGTGTTTTTGTTTTTGTTAATCAATATAATTAAAATATACTTATAAAGGAGAGGAAAAGTCAATACAGAGAACAAAATCAATAATATTCAGATTCATTAAATATAGAGTTTAACTGTAGATGTATGATTATATAAAATAGTAATTTATTAAGGAATCAACTATATTTAAATGTAAAGTAATTTACATAAAGCATATTATCAACCTCTATTCCACAAAAGAAAAGCCTTTACAGTGTGAACAAGAATTATTGATATATCTAGTCTTTCTGAGCCCTTTGCATTAAAAGACACTTAAGAGTTTTTTATTCTAGATATTAAATGTACATTGTTGTCTTCTGCTGTATAAATGCAATGCAAATTTCCTTATATTGTAATTTCTATGAACTCAATCGCTGTGTATTTTGCTTTCTCATGAAAGATCAAGTCTCTGATGAATGTTACTAGCACAATCTATGCAATTCACGAAGTAAATTTAAATGGACAAATGATTCACAAATTATATTAGTCTTCTCAGGTTGCCATAACAAAAGAGTGTAGACTGAATGACTTAAACAACAAACACTTATTTTCTTCAAATTCTGGAGACTGGAGGTCCAAGATCAAGTTGACAAAAAGGTTAGTGTCTGGCAAAAAGGTTGGTGTCTTTTCCTGGCTTAGATATGGCACCTTTTCTCTGTGTCACCACGTAGTTTTTCCTCTGTGCATGTACAGAGTCAGAGAGAGGGAAGAAGAGCATGCTTTGATGCCTCTCTCTCTCTTTTTAAATAAGGCCACCAGTCCTATTAGACTGTATGCTCTGTAAGTCTCTAGCCCCTAAAGATTCAAAGAGAAACAAAATTTACTGCCATCAAGATGCTCACATTCTAGTATGAAAATCAGAGGGTAACTAAATGAGTCAGTTCCAATAAAAGTATGGCATGGTGGAATGCTAACCAAGTAGGTAGATAGGTATAACTTTCATGGAGAAACTGATTTAAAAAAAAAAAAGACAAATGACACACTTTTGGGTGATATGGAATAAACCAGAATTCACAAGCAGATGGATGATTAGAGTCCATGACCAACTGTGTATTCCAATTTGCACAAACTTGCATATAATTACAAATAAGTTCGGTATAGCCAGAGCAATGAAGAGAATAGTGAGAAAAAGGGATAGCGAATGATATTAGAGGCATTTGTACTCAGTACTAGGAATCAAAGAAAGGGTTATCAACAGGTAGGAGCATTATTAGCCTTTTATACACACATGGTATTATTCAAAGAGATGTCGGGGAATAAAGATACCGGAGGTTTGAAGCCAAGAGGATTTTGCAATAGTCTAACTGTCAGAAAACAGGAACCTAAATTAATGTAATTACATACATAACAGGGAAGAAAGGACAGAGTCAAATAATGCTTGAGAAGTCTGATAAGTACGTTATGATGAGTGGTAAGGAGCATGGAAGAGTCAATGTCAAAGCCTGGATTTCTAACTTTGATCTAACAATTCACATGGGTTGAACTGATTTATTGTCTGCAGCTGGTGGTTGCTGTTGGTTGTTGTAGTTGTTGTATACGTGTGTGTTGTGAGTCACAGGATTGTTGTTTGTTAGCAGTTGTTCAAAATGGTTGCACACTGAGTGGTCTGGTACACCTAATATATACACTATTTAGAGGAAGAAGTCTGGTTGGTAGTATATTTGCATATGGATATAGAACTCAGAGGTCAGGTATGGGTATGGTTTTGGAAAGAGGTAACATTGGGTAGATGATTATGTGAGAGATTGCATAAGGAGTGAATGTTGTATCACATGAGAACTGATGGGAAAAAAAAAAAAACTACAGCCAAGCAAAATTTAAGAAAGAGACATCATTTAAGAAAAGAAATAAGAAATAAAACTTCAGAAAAATATTCTAATTCAACACCCATTCCCTAATGACTTTTCCTTGCCAACTTTACTCCAGAGATTAGAAAAGCCAATATTTGCTTCTCTGTCTCTACTGCTATTAGGAATGACCGATAAAACAATTTTTACTTTAGAAAACAAAAGTAAAACAAGTGGGTAGCTTCAAGGAAAGCTTTTACTTTCCTGATGCAAGGCTGTGATTTTGCTGATGCCATCTCATTTGCCCTTCTTCCTGTGTTGAATATGAATAGGATGACTGATGTTGCAGGATAAATGTGGGGAAAGCCACACAAACCATGAACTGTTGCCCTTGAAGCTCTAATCACTCAGTTGTACAAGACGAATAAGTTCTAGACATCTGCTCTACAACATAGTGTCTGTGTTATACTTAATACTCTTTAAGGCACCAAAAAATTATAAAAAAGTGTAGATGTCATGTTAAGTGTTTTTTACCCCTCCCACCCCTGTCAAAAAGAGGCGGGGGGCATGAGGAAATACAGTCTGCAGGTGATGAATATACGTATTACTTTGATCATAGTGATGGTTTCACTGGTTTATGCATATGTCCAAACTCCTCAAAGTCTATGTATTAAATATGCAGTTTTTTAATATATCGATTATACCTTAAAAATCATTAAAAATAATAAATCATATTACTTCAAATATTTTGTTATCTAGAGACAATATATCACTTTTATTTAAGCCACATAGTAAAGTTCTTACTTTCTTTTTTTTTTTTTAATTTTTTTTTTTTAACGTTTATTTTTGAGACAGAGAGAGACAGAGCATGAACGGGGGAGGGTCAGAGAGAGAGAGAGACACAGAATCTGAAAGAGGCTCCAGTCTCTGAGTTGTCAGCACAGAGCCCGACGCGGGGCTCGAACTCACGGACTGCGAGATCATGACCTGAGCCGAAGTCGCCTGCTTAACCGACTGAGCCACCCAGGTGCCCCTTACTTTCTTTTTTAAATTTAAGTTTTTTTCTTCCAATTATTTATTTATTTATTTATTTATTTAATGTTCATTTGTTTATTTTGAGAAAGAGAGAGCACAAGCAGAAGAAGGACAGAGAGAGGGGGAGAGAGAGAATCCCAAGCAGAGTCCGCACTGTTAGCTCATAGCCTGATGAGGGGCTCGAATTCACAAACCCTGAGATTGTGACCTGAGCTGAAACCAAGAATAGGACGCTTAACTGACTAAGCCGCCCAGGCACCCCTCCAAGATTTTGTTTAAATTCAAGTTAGCTAACATATCGGATAGTATTGGTTACAGGGGTAGAATTAGTGATTCATCACTTACACATAACACCCAGTGCTCCTCACAGGTGCCTTCCTTAATACTCATCACCCATCTAGCCCATTCCCCCCTTCCACTTCCCCTCCAGCAACTCTGTTTGTTCTCTATAGTTAAGAGTTTCTTATGGTTTGCCTCCCTCTTTGTTTTTGGCTTCTTGAAGAAGGGTGCATTCTAAGTATTACAAAGAAGTAGTGAGTAAGGCAAAGAGGTGAAACTCAGAAACAGTCATTGTTAATATGCATCGTCACCTTTATACCAAGAAGAAATAAAAAGAAAGCAGCTCCAAACTGTTCATGTGAATGGAGTAAAATATAATTTGCAAAAAATTGGTTTTATCTTACAATTTGGAAATTCTCAATAGACCTAAATTTATGATAGATACCTCATATAATTAACCTAATATTTCCAGCTCTTACAAATTAGTGTTAAATATATCTTACTCAACTCAATTTTGAATAGATCAATAATTCAATGAACATTGTTTTTTTTTAATATTTATTAATTTATTTTGAGAGAGAGACAGCACATGCAAGGGGAGGGGCAGACAGAGAGGGAGTAGACAATCCCAAGCAGGCTCTGCACTGTCAGCACAGAGCCTGATGCAGTACTCAATCCCACGAACTGTGAGATCCTAACCTGAGCCAAAATCAAGAGCTGAACACTTAATTAACTGAGCCACTCAGATGTCCCTGAACATTATTTTTAAGAAATAAGAGATATTGCCTTCATTTGTTTCTAAATTGGAAATAGACCTTTTTCATGATAAAGGTAATGCATGCTTATCAGAAAAAAAATCAGATAATATAGATCAGTATAAAATAAAGTGGGAAAAATATTTACCAAAAGACAACTGTTTATTTGGTACCTAAACTTCCACATTTTTTTTCTTTGTTTCACTCATTATTTAAGATGTACCAAAACATACTGACTGAGGAATGTTATCCAGAAATTAATGGAATACATGTATAATAATTTTTGTATAGATATTTTTGTTATATAGCCAGATCAGAGAGTATTAGCTTTATACTTATATTTTCACTCATTGTTTATTAAATATGTTTTATTTCTATTAATAAATTTTGTGAATGGAAGCCCTCATGTTTTAGCTTCTATTATTGAAGAGGGTACCTATACTAAAGCATAGATAGTGTGAATTAGATAGCATTCAGTTAAATAAATCATCAAACAAAAAACTTGACAGGTATAAATAAATTAACTTTGCATTGGAGAAAAAATGCTACAGCTTTAAAACTAAAAAAGTGTAGAAGTTTCATTATTTTTTTTCTTTTCCTTGCCATTGACTTAATTTAATACACACTTATCTAGTCATTTTATTATTTAAATTTGCCTTGTCAATTCACTATGGTTCAAAAGGCATTATGGTTTAATTAATATAAGAGATAATATCAAAATTTACAAACTGTAGGGGGACCTGGGTGGTTCAGTCAGTTAAGCGTTTGACTCTTAATCTTGGCTCAGGTCATGATTTTCCAGTTCATGAGTTTAAGCCCTATGTTGGACTTTGTGCTGACAGCGGTGAGCCTGCTTGGGATTCTCTGTCTCCTTCTCTCTCTGCCCTCCTCTGTTTACCCTCTCTTTCTCTCTTTCTCAAAATTAATAAATCAGCATTTAGAAAATAATAATAAAATTTACAAACTATATGTGGAATATACTAAAGAGTTTGAAATGTAATCTGAAGTTGGTCTATGTATTTCATTGTTTATCTTTAGTGTTTTCTTCTTAAATTTGGAACCATATAGTGCACACTCATTTAATAAGTGTGTACTTTTATAGTTTTCATTTTACTGTGATCATGGAACAATGAATACAGATCCCCAAGTATGTCAACTCTATGACTAATATTGTACCTTATAACCATATCTTAATTTAAATAAATAGTTTACTGCTTGGGACACCTAGGTGGCTGACTCTTGGTTTTGGCTCTGGTCTTGATCTCAGAATTTGTGAGTTCTAGCTCCCTGTCAGGCTCTCTGCGAACTGCATGGAAACTGCATGGGATTTTCTCTCCCCCTCTCTCTCTCTGCCTCTCCCTTGCTCGTGTACTCTGTCTCTGTCTCTCAATAAAGAAATAAACTTGGGGTGCCTGGGTGACTCAGTCGGATGAGCATCCGACTTCGGCTCAGGCCATGATCTCTCAGTTTGCGAGTTTGAGCCCCATGTCGGGCTCTGTGCTGACAGCTCAGAGCCTGGAGCCTGTTTCAGATTCTGTGTCTCCCTCTCTCTCTGTGCCTTCCCCGCTCATGCTCTGTCTCTCTCTGTCTCTCAAAAATGAATAAACATTAAAAATAATAATAAATAAATAAATAAACTTAAAATTAATAAAAAACAAAAAATATTTATTAATATTATTAATAATTAATTAATATGAAACTTTGTTTACCTTTTCAAAACATGAGATATGCATTTTGGTTGCTTTAATTTTTGAAGACTGCTGACGCAATTTATTTTACAGATGATACACTTTGTCAACGTGTCTTTTATTGCGCTGTTTTCTGGGTTTGTTTTGTTTCGGATGTTGAAAGTACATCTGTTTTGTTTAAATAAAATAAATAAATGAGAATGATCATTTAGTGATTTCACTCAATTTAACAACTCCAATGTCAAATTCTCTCTCTTTGTGCATTTTTGCTTATATCTGATTTAACAAATATTGACAAAAAGTTCCACTTCCTGAGGGTAGTTATTTTCTGTGAGTAAAGAGATAGATTTGTTTATAAAGAGCTACACAGTTTTAAATTTTGGACTTGCCTATTAAGTACTATCAGAAATGACACCTAACAGTAATTTTTAGAACCATCTCATTTACAAACCAAACGAAATCAAACAAACAAACAAAAAACCCACAAAATACCCTTTGATTTCATGGTGATTACTAGAAAATTAGCAGGTGGAAATAAAAATGTAAACTAGAATATAGTAACTAATAATATTTTATTTCAAATATATATTTTACATACACAACATTAAGTAGATTAATAAAAAAATGAGTAGATAAACATTGAGAAACAATCAAGTTACGAGGATATTAAATAAATAAACAAATTAATCAGCCAAAGCAGAACATCTGGTCACCTTTGCTTAGAAACTATAATGGAGAGTTAGTGCCTTTCCATTTCTAACACACATTCTTAAGCTACAAGTACATTTGTTGCCCAAAGAATTTCTTCTCCTCTAGTTATAGTGCTGGATAAGTATTGTCTTTGCTCTCTCTACTGCTGTGTTTACAGAGAATATATTGACACATAAAACTGGTTCACCAAAGTCACTTCTAAAGCAGGCAGTAGGAGTTGAGCAATCCCATGTAGAAGCACTTGGGCTTACTCATTATAAGAAATGAATTTCTTTTACTGGTTTAGAAAAGTCTGGATCATTGTCACCCGGACCTCAGAGCACTAAGCAGGCATAAAAGCAGCAGAAGGAATGTCAAAAGCAAAAGCAGATTATTTTAACAACAGTTGGCTAGCTTCATTTAAATGTTGCAGTTAAGCCAACTCGCAATATGAGTGCTCATCAGGTCTGTGAGAGCCAAGAAAGATTAAGTTGCTGGTTTAAAGCGACACATCTCCTTGTGCCTTGAAATCTATTTCTGGAGTCTAAAGGCCATTTAAAAATATTCAAACAGTTAAATTACAGAAATTAGGGCATCATACCCAAACTGTAAAGGGCTTTGCTCATATTTCAGGCTATTAAAGGGTTACACACTAAAGAAATCTGAAACAAAATTTGATAGGAGTGAGCAGACAAGCTCTGTCATTACTTCAATACAAACTTGAAAAGTCCACCATTGTTGTGTATGGTGTAGTCCCCGTATATGAAATATTGTGAAAGAGGACAACCTTTCGGTACCAATATCTATTTCTTTATGACTAATTTGTGTTTTCATTAGAGTTATCATTTCTATCATTTCAGATGACTTGTTAAAAATACAAATAATTGATTTAGGCATTAACATTTCTCCATATCCTCCATTCTTATAATTATCAAAAGAAGTTAAATTTCTCTGAGCTTTGAATAAGATTATATTTTTGATCAAAATATAGCTTTTATATTTGTGTAACATAAAATCTTGGCGTAACATACATGTATAAAGTAATTTTCATACTACCAAAGAGGCATTTAAAATATAAAAATCATTAATATTATTATTTTTAAAACCATTTCACTTTTGCCTGGAAAGAATGAAGTCGAGCTTTGCTGAACTGTTTTCACCTTCATTAATTTGATTTATCCTCTTGCTTTTTGGAGATAAAGATATGTGAGATATCCTTTGCCATTGTTACCTCCATTGTACCTACAATGAACCTATTAGCTTTTACACTCTGCTTTTTTATCTAATTACATTGTGTGCTTTTTCTTTCTCCCCAGATATTGTATATACCTTATGGCTCATCTTATTATATTCCTGGCACCAAAAATTCCAGATAATGAATACTTGAATATGTGCATTTAGCCCATGTTAGGGTATATATTAGGCACCTTACAGCTCCTCAGCAAATAGGGTACCAACCGTCTCCTGTTGATTATTCATGCCCAGTGGGATACAGAATGTTTTATTTTAGTCAGGAATATAGACTTTGTTTACTGCCCACCATATCTCTCATTCTCTAGCAGATTAGCCCAGCTGTTTTCACCCAGTTGGAAGAAGTGGTGCATGAGTATCAAGACAGCAAGCCCAGCCAGCAAGCTTAAAGTTTTCGCTCCCAGTGGATTTGTTATTGTCACATTGGCCAAAACAAGTCATGTGGGCAAGCCTAGGCTCAGAGCAGGAGGGGACGGCACAAGTGCATGGAGAGATGGGGTATGAACAGCTAGGGGTTGCTACCATAATGCGTCATAATATCTAATTTTGGTGTTTTAATATAAAATAGAATGTCTTGTACTTTAAATTCACTCTAGGACAAAAGTGGAAGTACTCTTCTGGCATTTTTCATCTGTATCTTTAGAACTCTGTTGGGTCTTAATTTGTAATATTAATTCCAGAGTGTGTTTCCCTGCTTTTTAACCTATTTTAGATTTTATTGGGTATGAATTTCAGCTGAATGCTAAGTAACAGTAAACAATTTGAGTATGTGTTAGAGAATAATGTCTAAAATATTGACGTGATCTTCTGTTGTTTCTCAGAGTAGATGAAGTAAAGGAAAAAAATGAGGATAATGAGGAGTGCATGTTATTAAAGTTTTCTGACTAGTTATATGTACATTTTAGTCCTTTTGTGTTATGATTTTTATTCACTTTCTTGAGCTTTTCAGTTTCCCTGCTTATTGACTATAAATTTTGACTCTTATTGACTGGAAACACATGCCACCTTTTCTAAAGATTTGTAAGATATCTGAATTTTCATACAGCTTACTAGCTCAATCTTTTTTTTTTTTTTTTTAGTTATTTCATCACCTAGTGGATATATATGCTCACATATTCAGAGATTCAATTCAGGAAATAGTATAAGATTCAGGGTGAAAATCAAAACATTTGTGTGTAAGTAGAAGATTTAAATTATTTTCATAAATGTTTCTTTGTTATACATCTTTTTGGAGTTTTGTTTCAAGATCTCACACTAGCTTTTAACTGTTTCATAAGTTATATCCATGGGCAGGGTGTCTGGGTGGCTCAGTTGGTTAAGTGTAGAACTTTAGTTCAGGTCATGATCTCATGGTTCATGGGTTCAAGCCCCACGTCGGGCTGTGTGCTGACAGCTTAGAGCCTGGAGCCTGCTTCACATTCTGTGTCACCCTCTCTCTACCCCTTCCCCACTCATGCTCTGTTTCTCTCTCTCTAAAAATAAATAAACATTAAAAAAATTAAAAAAGAAAAGTTATCCATGGGTGTTCCTAAATTGATGCCTCTGCCTATGGAAGCTTCAGAAAACTAAAATGGCCATTTCACTGGAGCTATCAAACTTTTCTAAATTATCCAGGAGGCACTGGAGCAGCATTGAGTCAAATGTCTAATGCAAGGTAAAGAAATTAACTAGCATTTTTTGCCCACATGCTCTTGCATATGACCATAGCAAAGAGAAAATCAGGGGTGCCTGACTGGCTCACTTGGTATAACATGCAACTCTTGATCTCAGGGTTGGGAGTTCAAGCCCCACATTAGGCATGGAGCTTACTTTAAAAAAAAAAATCAGAGAGAAGAACAAACATTTTGTGTAATCAGCATTTATTTAGTCTGCTTTTCCATGAGCCTTGACCTTTCTATGGCATTATAGCATTATGTTTTATTATGTTCAGACTCTGTGGCTGGTGTATATGTGTATATATATAACTAATGATTACAAATTGTGTTAGGAGGAAAAAAAAAACAACCAAAAAATTGTGTTAAGACAATTCCTGTGGAGATTCTTGGAAAAAATAGTTAAAATATAGAAGGATGGTTAGTGCCTCCAAAGTAGTGCTATGAGTCCACCCACTGATAATCATTTTTGCTGTAAGTATATTACAGTGATAGATAATACATGAAATAATTACAAATCCAAGCTCCTAAAAACAGCTAAGTATCTACAAAAACAAAACCAAAAAAAAGCACAAGTCAAAAAATAATGAGCACATTTATGCCACTGTCTAAAGAGGTGTCAGTCCCACACGTGCAATGGTGGCCAGAAATTTGGCTCTTGAAGCATAAAAAAATACTAACAACACTTCATACACTGATTAGAAACCAGATCCAGGCTCCTGGATTAAATTTAGGGGGGAGAACTAGAGACACGGAGGAAGGGAAGGATGTGGCAGGGGGTGGGGGAGCATGGATGATGCAAAGGAGACATTTTAAATAATAAGAAAAGAAAAAAGTTCTATAAGTAAGAGACAAACCTAATTCTAAGAAAGATAGCTAATGAATTCTATAATTCAAATACAAATTCACAACAGGAAATAGTAATGTCACTTAACTGAAAAAGATATTAAAATTATTTAAGATGTTTGCAAAGACTGAATTAAAGATATGTCCTACAATTTATAGACAGACATTATTAAATGAAAAATTACACATATATGAGCAGAGCTAAGTAAATACATTTTGAAAAATTAGAAATATTGAATAAGATTTATATAATGCATACTGTTGGGGATTTGAGAAACAATAGACTGCATACAAGCACATTAGTGAATTGCGACATAATCTTAAGAATTCTCTCACAAATGAAGCAGAGAAAGTTCACATCCTGCTATTATGTAGGTAGTCACAAGAGAACTAGGAATGCTCTCTAACAGTGCAAACAAGTTAGAAAACCAACAAAACCATTTCAAAGCATGTAAGAGAGCTCGTGCCATGAAGAAAACCAATGAACTAGTGTCCAATTCGATGCATACATCTTGTCAGCAAAGAGGCCCACACCTGCTTTTACCTTTGGGGGAGCAATAAATGGAAGAAAAAGAGAGCGGGGTAAGAAGAAATCAGATGAGCATGCTAATGACCCTTTAATGGCAAAATGAGAGCTAGCTTAAGAGGAAACACTCTCTAGAGTAATAGATTCAAGGTCAGACTTGAAAAATCAGACAGTTACTTCCATTGGTCTTCACTAGGTGCTCACAGAGAGACTGAAGACAAGGCAGGACCCCAAGCGAGAACCCCCTATGAGGTATAAATATCAGACCTAAAGAACTATTATGGCAAGGTAGAAAACTAAGATAAACACTATAGACACTTCAGGCGTTTACTTAACCCAGCAGCCTTCCACATGTGGGGAAATAGCAGAAGTGACAGAGACCGGGCTAAATACCAGTCTTGGGACCCATTAATAACAGAAATGTCTCCCTGAATCTTATAGTGAGTATCAAATACTGGATATCGACATGTGGAAGAGGAGAAGGAGAACTGAGAAAAAAGAGACACCTCTCCTAGTTTGCAATTGCCCAGGGCTAGCTGAAAGATGAAGGCAGGAAAAGCTAATTGAAATAGATATCCAGCAAAAATAGAAGCTTCTGGTCCTGAATTCAAATAATTTGAA
Source organism: Prionailurus bengalensis (assembly GCF_016509475.1). Lineage (NCBI taxonomy): Eukaryota > Metazoa > Chordata > Mammalia > Carnivora > Felidae > Prionailurus > Prionailurus bengalensis. The sequence goes on from NC_057343.1 coordinate 217,379,920, forward strand.
GTATGCAATAAATGACGTGAATCTAACAAAAGCCAAGTGATGATGATGACAATAATGAAAATGATAATAAAAAATAGAAGTATTTCAGCATAAACTTGATTGCCTCAAAGAAGTTTCAACTTGACAGATGAGAACACCTTAAATTTCTGTACACAAATATTACCTACTTCAATTCCAAAATGCCTGGAAATCAAGTGAAAAAATTATGAAGCATGAAAGAAGAAACACAGCATGCCTCATCATCAAGAAAGGAAACAGTCAATAAAACAAAATAGGTAACATATATCTTGGAATGATCACATCTGTACCTAAAATGATTAATATATATATATATATATATATATATATATATATATATACATAAACAATCTAGTAGATAAAAGGTAACAGCATTCATGATGCATAGGGAAGAAAATAGATGATAGATAGATAGATAGATAGATAGATGATAAAAGACCCAATGGAAATGTGTTATATAACAAATAATTTTTGTGCTTGTCAGATAGCAAAGAAAAAATTCAATGAAATTGAAAACAGGTTCAAGATACAAATATATAAAGGCCTAAATGTGAGACCTGAAACCAGAAACTACTAAAAGAAAACATAGGCAATAATGTTTCGGACGTCAGCCTCAGCAAGATATTTATGGATTTGTCCCTTCAGGCAAGGTACATGAAAAGGTGTTCAGCATCCCTAATCACCAGTAAAAAGCAAAACCACAATAAGATATCACCTCAAACATGGAAGTATGTCTATTATCCAGAGACAAGAGATAAAAAGTGTTGGTGAACATGTGGGTAAAGGAAACCTAGTGCACTGTTGGTAGAATATAAATTGATAGAGCCACTGTAAAAAACAGTTATGGAGCTTTCTAAAAAAAAAAAAATAGAACCACAGTAGGACGCAGCAGTACCACTTCTGGCTATTTATCTGAAGGAAATGAAATGACAGCTGCAGAGTTCATGATAGTTTTAGTCACCAAGGTGTTCACGCGTCCGGTTAAATATCAATCTGGTAACTCCAGAAGATGAGGCCCATGATCTCAAATGACTTGTTCCTATAAAGGTCCTGTCCTTTAATTTACTAAAATTAAAATCTCATGTTACTCACCTGAGCTGTTTCAGATCATTCTATGTCTCATTTTTCTTTCAAGATTTCAGGAAAATTTACTAAAAATTTAAAGTTTTAAGGCATTGGTCAATATCTATATCTGAATCATCATCTATATCTATCTGTCTATACCTATATCTATATCTATATAATCTATATCTATATCATAATCTGATCTATATATCTATATATCTATATCATCATCTATATCTATATATCTATATCTATATGTATCTATATACAGGGAGAAAGAGAGAGAGGCCAAAGCAAATTGAGAAATAAAACATAAATAGACATATAAATTTAAAATATAATGCAAACTTTGCTATTAATAAATAGTAAAAATTTAGATTTATTACATAATAAAGATTTAGATTTGTGGCCAGGGACTAAGAACCTATGAATTGTCATTTTTACTATCCAGATCATAAGATTCCCAATGTGAAGAATACTTATTTATTTATCAGTATCTTATTTATATCAGTTGTTCAAGATGTTAAAATAAAGAAATTCATCTAATGTATTTTAGGAAGATATAATTACCTTCATACACTCTCTTTCACACCCATGCGTGCGCGCGCACACACACACACACACACACACACGGAAGGAAGACGTGTGTTCAGTAGGACTGGTAGCCAGATATAATCTTCCACCTCCACCTCCAGAACAAATTTTTAAAGACCTAGTGCAGAATCTATACTTATTCTCAGATTCAACACTTCCAAACAGGTTTAAGGTAAAAAAAAAATATAATCCCTGACTCCACAGAACTTTCTATCTAGTAGAAGAGATAAAATTTGTAATAATGTAGATGCAGTAAAAAACAAAATGTGAAAGATGATGTAATAAAAGTACCAGAAACTGTAAACTAAATAAATGATTCAGTAGAAAGTGGGTAAGGAGCGGGTGAGAAGAAACAGAAACAGTCAATACTGCCCAAGGTAGAGTGACTGGACACTAAGGCTCATTTAGGGACTTACAATACAATTGCAATAACAGAGCTGTTCATATTCTAGATTGTTCTGCATCCAGTTAATTGAAAGTAATCTGGAAATTCAAAACAGCCTTCCTCTGGATATTTGCTCACTTCCAATGCAGGAACATTTTTATGATGTGTTTAGCTAGCAGATTAGTGAAGTGGGTAAGTCAGAAAGATTCAGCTTGCTAATTAGCGTTTTTAATGAGTTTTTGCTATGTCTCTCCTTAGCAGTCTATTTACCACTTTCCATACCGTAGTTTAGAAGCCAAAATCCTAGTGGGTTTCAATTAACTCAAAGTATTTCTACTAAAATCAGCCCAGTCATAATATTTAATGAATTAATCAATAGCAGAGATAGTAATAATAAGGTGAAGCATAAAAGAGCATAAGATAGTAATAATGAGGCAACGTATAATAACAAGTATATAAATATGCACATAAATACATAATACATCCAAACATTAAAATAAAATCAAAATAGAAATGTGTTTATGAAGAATTCAATAAAAAGTACCTGTATTATACATATCTGCAATATTTATTTAAATGAAGATTTCATGAATTTATAGTTGAATTCAAGCTATCTTAATCTTATAAATTACATACTATGTGATAGATTATTTTGTTTGCAAATTCTGTGGCATCGGTCAATACAGTGTAACTTATAAGCAATACCTTTATATCTACTACATTAATTAATTAGCATATTGTTGTTTTATTATTATACTTTCATGGTAAATTCTAGTTTGGCACATAAAATAGCAAAATGAAGAAGTATCTGTCTATCTATTGAGGGACAGCCTACAGTCCAGAACAACTCCTAATTAAGAAAACCTTAACGATGCCATATATTACCTGTGTTTCACTTCATTACAATTTCCCATCAGAGAGAAAATTTAAAGTTTGGATTCAGACTTGGTGAATGCTAAACTTTGTATGAAGTTGAGATTATTTAACTCTTTCCAAAGTGAGAAGCTTCTTTGAACTTTCCTGGCTATTTTTATGGAGGATAAAGCACACTGATTTTCAACAAAATCTTTTTTTTCCCCTTTTTATACAGCTCTCATTGGGAAGTGACTTCTCAGCTAAGAGATGACATTACCTAGACCCTTTCTGTGGTGGTAAAAAGAGCTGTCTCCAATGGAAGCGAACATGAAAGTAAAACAAGATGTGTCTCGGTGAAGTGAACTATGAATCAGAACACCTTCCTCTTGCTTTCTCTTTACCTACTCGAGGACTGAGGACAGAAGTCTCTTGAGTGTCTGGGGGACAGAAGAACCACCATCTGGAAGCAATCTGGTTCCTAAATAACCCTACAGAGGAGACAATCTCACATCAAACGGGAATCCACCCACATGAGCTAGCTAAGCAAGTGAGATGTAAACTTCTCTTGTGTTAAGACACTGAAATTTAGGGGTTTATATTTTGGATTATGGAGAGCTACGCTAACTACAGAAAGAATTTAGGATTCCTCTACACACATAAATTTTTGAATCGCATGATCTCGGTGATCATTTGAATGTTTATTAGCTACATTTATATTGGCTTCCTAACAATGACCTATCAAATGAAATCAAATCACCTATCAAATCAATATTTGTGTGTGTGTGTGTGTGTGTGTGTGTATCCACATCAATTATGCATATTTAAAGGATAGGATAGGGTCAAAGGTTGAATGTTAATATTTAGAAAGCTACCTCAAGAGCAACAAACATATATACACACATTCACACACACACACATTTTTATTTATCCTGCTCACCAACATGCTGTAGAATGAAAAGGCACATATGAAAACATGTTTTCTTTCTCTAGGGATTACTTCATCTCCTCTTTCCACATTATTTTATCATGCACATTGTGTTGGGGATTTGGGAGCCCTATTATTAAAGCAATCCTTAATCTTAAGGGAAAGAAATAAGCTGGTGGTACAGATGTGATCTAAGAGAAGACAATAAGCTTTCAGAAAGTTCAATGAAATCATGTAACAGGAGGAATATACACAGCACCAGTTTCCCTTTGAAATCTATGATTATATCAGATTTCCCTTTGAAATATATGATTAGATGAGATTAACTTTAAATCCTCTCAGTTATTACATATTAATGATTAGAGGCAATATAGCCAAAATATGAAAAGAGGAAAAGTCAGTTAATAACCGTTAGTAAAAAATATTTCATTTCTTTACCAATTATATAATTATATTAATAAAATTCCTATACATAGCTACCAGAAATTTGAAAGGGTGAGTATGAGTTTGACTTCAAACACTGCTATCACGATAGGATCAAAATCCTTGATTTGCAAAGACTTCCCTCCAGCTGTTCAGTCACACCTAACTGGCCAAGGAGTAGGCACCTCCCTTATGCCAGAACAATCCAATTTTTGTCCCAAAGAATTTTTAATCGGTGATGTTAGAAACAGTTTCTCACATATAAACTAATGTTGGAAGAAGAATGCTCTTTGACTTGCAGAAATGTCTCAGCAAAATTTAGCAGCATTAATAGCCTATTTTGGAATAGAGGAAAGACAACTAGTGCATCACTTTTCTGAGCAATAGAAGTACTCTATCATTGAAATCTGGGAACTTAATTCTCCTCTGTGTGTAAAACTTTAACTTCTCATAGTTCACCCTATAGCAGTTAAGAACTTTGTTCCAAGTGGTCTCACTCTCCATTTCTTTTGGCAAAGCATGACACAATCAGTAGCTCTAAGTTTTACTTTCTTTTCTGATACATATATTTATGAAATCTTATGGAAAGTAAAACTGACTGATCACTTGAAACCTGTGTAATTTACTCTATTTAAAAAAAAAAAACAACTAATCTTTATTTTTGAGAGAGAGACAGCGTGTGAGCAGGGGAAGAGCAGAGACAGAGACACAGAATCTGAAGCAGGCTCCAGGTTCTGAGCTGTCAGCACAGAGCCTGATGCAGGGCTCCAACTCACTAACTATGAGATCATGACCTGAGCCGAAGTCGGACACTCAACCGACTGAGCCCACCCAGGTGCCCCTAATTTACTCTATTAATTGTAAAAATTTGTGTGATATATAACACTCTAGGCAATAGGGTTAGATCCTGAGGTTATATGTGGTTGAGGCTCAAAAAAATATGCCTTTACATATTGTTTAAAGGTGTTACTGTAATTTATTCACTAAAGAACTAAGCAACATATCATACATTTTTTGGCAAGTTTGCTCTTGCTTGATAAATTTTTATAAGAACACTTTATTTATTTGCCCTTGTAAACCATTTTATTTTGCATGGAATATGCAAGGTTCAGCTTATTCTATTTATTGTACATTCACTGCATGATTGATCCTAAGAGCCAGGTGGGAAGACCCTAAACCACATTTAAGCAGAATGAATGCATTGTCTCCCAAGGAATAGACTTCTGTTGATGAAGAGGGGTGACCAGCAGGACACAGGATGGGTCTGGACAAGTATCAAGGATATCCCTTTGCCAGTGGGTGAATGGACTCTGCCTTAAGACATCAGACAAAGTGGGGCGTCTGGGTGGCTCCATCTGTTAAGCACCCAACTCTTGGTTTCAGTTCAGGTTATGATCTCACAGTTTGTGAGTTCCAGCCCACTCTCCACACACTGAGAGTGTGGAGCCTGCTTGGGATTCTCTCTCTCCCTCTCTCTCTCTCTCTGCCCAATCCCCCTCCCTCTCAAAATAAATAAAAAAACTCTTAAAAAAAGAGATAGCAGACAGAGTAAAGAGAGGGTGATGCTTGGGTTTCTGATTCAGGCAGACCCCTGAATGAGGATCTACGGATGAGAAGTGCAGCGGGGTCCGCAGCATCATCTGCCCTTCCTTGGCTGCTCCAGGTTAGTGATGCGCTTGGACAGAGTCAGTCCCTGGAAAAGCAGGCACTGTCTGAACATAATTTTTCCACGAGCCCCGCAGCACTCACACTACAGAGATGTCGTCGTTCAAAGACCTTTAAACTGAAGCAATACAACTATAAATATTCTTACAATTGACTCTCAACATCACCCCCATATTTAAGCACTGTTTTTAATTAAGCATGTGCCTCAGGGCACATGAGGGTTTACAAAGTGATATTTTGCAACTCCTAAACCCTCTTCCTTGGGATCCACAGGACTGTTCATGGTGACAGCTCTTTCAGTTAAATCCAAACCAAAACAGCCAAGGATTTGAGGAAAACAGACATCTGGGTAATTGTGCATGTCCACACTCAAAGAGGAGATAAACATGTTCAGTTACAAAGTTCATAGGACTCTACCCCTGGATCCATCTTTCTTAGAGAGCCAAGTGTGTGTGTGTGTGTGTGTGTATGTGTGTGTGTGTGTGTGTGTGTGTGCGTGTGTATGTGTGTTGCTTTTACTTGGCTCACACTGAGAGTAGCCAGGACAGTCTATAGAATGACCCCATTCAGAGAATGCAGAGGTCTACCCTTCCAGGAAGAAACCAGGCAGGTAGCAGAGAGAATAGTAAAAGACTCCTGCATCACAGGAATGCCCTGTCACAGCAGCAACAACCCTGGAGACAGAGGTGCCAGTGTGGAAGGGGAAGCTGGGTGTCACTGGCTTGAACGACTTCACATTGCCCCTATCTGGTCCACGGCCCACTTACAGCCAACTGGTAGATGGAAGCATTGAGAAATGGACATGCATCTTACTTCTTCCTCTTGAACCTCTTCCACACCTCCACTCTTCAGGTCACATGAGACAAAGGTGCCATTCTGCCATGAGACCTCAGTGCTACATAGGTGAGGAAGATAAAGCTGAAGCCAAGGACCATCACACAGAGAATCCTGCCCATCCCCGGGGTGGGTCTGCACAGAAGTGCCCCCCACCTTGAGGCTAGAAGGGAACAGGCTGTTAGGCTACACTCTGGGCCCTTCCAACAGTTAATACGAGGATAAACTCACATCGGCCGATGTCCAGCCACCCGACAGACCAGGCTAGGGAGGCAGCTCCACAAAGATGTATGGTTCTTTTCTGTTCATTTTAAAGATTAAAGTGAAGGGACATAGCCAAAACCATTTGCCCATGTTTCAAAATCCACTCTAAGGAGTATAATAGACAGATAGAGGCAACGTGTACCATAAACACAAGGATGGGTGTATCAACACACACGTTCTTAGTCCTCTCTTGTATGCAATATCTGTTTCTGTTTTTGACTTTTTTCAACTTTGCTGAGGTATAAACTGACAAATAAAATCATAATAAGTTTAAAGTGTACAACGTGGTTTGATATATGTGTGTATTCCTTTTAAAAGGATTCCCACAATGTAGTTAATTAGCAAGCATATCCTTGTGTGTGTGTGTGTGTGTGTGTGTGTGTGTGTGTGTGGTGTGATGATGACACTTCATGTCAGTAAATTTCAATTATACAATACTACACTATCAACTACAGCCATGGTCACAACATTATACATTAGATCTTCAGAACTTACTTATCGTAAAATGTAGAGACTGTCACCACTTTGGGGAGGAGGTCCCAAGGTAAACCTGAGCGCTGACTGAGAGATAGGGGGGAATAGGGCAGCTTGGCAGTAGAAAGCTGAGAAGCTGGGCTACCAAGAGGCTTGACTTTTCTGTCGGTTCAGTGAGTCGATGTAATGAAAAATGGCTCCCAGAGCATAACTAGTCTTAACATTGTCAATTTTCTGAGTCAGCTTTAGCACTTTGTTCCCTAGAAACATGAATTCTTGAGGTAGCAAGCTGACATAGGTGATATCCATGCATACATACAAAAGGCTTTTTCTGTGGATGAGTCTCCATTGTCTAACACACACACTTGTTTGAAGTCTCAAAGTCTCCAGCCACAAGACTGCCTCCTTTATCTGTATCTAGAACGCCAAAATTTGCTGCAAAATCATGGTAGTAGAAAAATACATAAAAATCCAAGTTCTTCACTTCTTCCATTTTGCTTGCTTTGTTTTAAAAGCTCGCTTTGTTTGTTCAGTCCCTCTGCTAGCCCACAACACATGGCAGCTAACCACTTTTTGTCCTGATAATCTGTATATTATTTCAACATGTTCCTATTCTCCTTTGAAACTGGGAGACAAACCAGGGCTGAGCAACTCCTTTCCAACTTTAGCACATTCTTTTCCATACTAATTACAAGCCTAGCCAACATCAATACAAGACCCAGTAGATGTAGAAATGGAAATTATAGGTTCTGTTAAACATCTGAAACAATGTTATGTTAATGACTGGGGATGTCAGAAGGGTGCTCTCAACTCTTGGAAGTAAGATGAACTGAGTGGATCTTCCCCACAAATCCAGCATGCCTACACTGCTTCCTCCTGGGGGGCCTTCAACCACCCATTAGGAAGCTGACTGTGATCCATGATGAAATGTCTTCATTTATTCCATTCATGGTGAAAACACAGTCCTCTTCTACATGGAAGAAGATGCCTTAAACATTTCTTTCACCTCATGTCTTTATAGTTGCTTCTGAGCCTTTTATCTTAATAATAGGTATAAATTTGTTGTTCTCTCAAGGAACAAAGAGGTGACCTTTCAGAAGGCAAAATGAATTTCCTGTTTAACATTCTCTCTTACTACTCTTTCAAGATCATGATAATAAGCAGAAATGCCTCGCTTCAGTGCTCTGAAGTTTTCACAGGTCAAATTGGGAACTTCTCTGGCCTACTGTGCAAATTAGAAGATGAATATGTGGGTACCAGGAATCCCCATGCCAAACATGATCCTGCAGAAGACTTCATGATCACTTCTAGCTGTGGAGAGGTTGGTGTGGGCCAACTGGCCCTTCCATTCTCCCGCAGCTGCTTCAACGTTACTGAAGATGTGCTGAATGACAGAGACCAGTGCTTCCTGATGTACACAACATAAATAAACAGACGCACAAGAAGGCCCAGGGGTGATGCTATCTCTATCATCTTCAGGTTCCCATTATTTTGTATGTTTCTCATTTCTTTAAGGACTGTGCCTTAGCTATGATTGCATAGCAAGTGCATGGCAGAGCACCAACACGAGTCCACAGCTTCTCTAATAAAAAAAACATTTTATCGTCTCATTTTTGCTCTTTCCAAAGCCTTTTCACAGAATTCATTGGTAGCAGAGGCACTTCCAAACTTCTGTACACAAATGGCCATTCATATCCCTGGCTTTCCACATGTGCTTTGCATGGCCTCCTTTGTCCCATCCATGGATGCCAGTGTCATTCCTTTGGTCTGCACCAAAAGTGCACCAAAGGTAGGTGGAGCCTGCTTTCTGTTCTTCTGCGAGCTTCTCTAAGAACACTTAAGTATAGAAGACACAAATTAAACTTGTTTTGAATTAAATATAAACTGTAACAACAACACTTAGCTTGAACACATGGAGATACTTGAACCTAATGTATACATTTTTCTCTGTAATGTTAATACAATTCTAATATTCAAACACCACACATAAACTCATAATAGACAATGTACTGCATTTAGGTGATCTTAAATATTTCACAGTATTTCACTGATATATTTTTAAATTATGAAGTAAAATCAACATGTTTAAATTCACTATTCTTCTGTTGCAATGTCTGTTAACTTCAATTATCTTGGCTTAGACCAAGCTTCATAGATTAAGAGCATGGTCCTCCACAAGCCCTCACTTTAGACAGCAGCTGCAAGTTTGAGAGTCCCTGGGCAACAATCAGTTCTGACCAGCTGGCTATAAATTGGAGAGTTTTCACTACCTCTTCATGTTGGATAATTTGCTAGAATAATTTACAAAACTCCAAAAGAGTTATACTTTTGATTACAGTTTTATTACAGCAAAAGGATACAAATCAAAGCAGCCGAAGGCAGAGCATATAGAGCAAGGTCCTGGAGGATTCCAAACATAACACTTCTGTTGTCCTTCTCCTGTGGAGTCAGGTAACAACCTCTCAGCACATCACTGTGTGATAACACACAGCATTGCCAACTGGGACACTCACCCAGGCTACATTTTCTACAGTTTTTGTTGGAGTTGCATTATTTGTGGATTGTTGATGGAATCATTCATCATGCTATTGAACTGAAATTTCTGGCCTTCTCCACTCTCTAGAGATCTGGCTGATATCATGTGATAGAAAGCTCTAAGACTTACGTGATTTGTCTTCCTCTCTGGAATGGCCAACTTCTATCCTGAGTCATCTCCTTAGCACAAACTATGCAGCCCCCCTCCCCCCGCCCCACTGAGCCACATTAGCATAAACCTGTAGGTGCCCTTGAAGTCCACCATGAAAATCAAGGACATTCTTATGACCAAGGAAAGTCCAAGGGTTTAGAGGTTACTTCCCAAGAACTTGGACAAAAGTCATCCAAGTTTGTGGTTACACAACTACTTAATCATAATCAAAAATGAGCTAAAGAAAACTTCTGTGGTGCAGGTGACATTCTACTATAAAAACTGAGAAACAAAATAAGTATTGAACCTCATGTAGTAAGCTGTCCAAACACTACAGAACAGTTGACTCCAATACTCTCTGCCAGTAGAGCTAGAATTGTCTTCTGGAATTATTTGTGGATACATTGTAGCACATGGAAAAAATATAGAATACTTTCCCTCAAAGTTCCATACCATAGCATGTATCAGAAACTAACATTTTTAAATGTATTCCTAATCATCAGTTAGAACTGTTTGTTTGGAAGTAGAGGGAATGTACTCAGGAAATGACTCCATGGGCCAGAAAATTCTAGCAGAATCATTTCTATGTACGTCTACAGAAAAAATTTGGAGCAAGATCACACCTTAGATACTTGAGCAGCTTATAATAATATATGATATTGTATTATCTGTGACCTAGATATAGAGGAATTATGTCTTGATATTACCAAATCCAATATGACAAAGTGCTTTAGAATGCCATTTCTGAAAGCAGCTTGCCTGGGCTCAAACACTTACTCATTTACCAGGTGTGTGCGCCAGTAAAGTCAATTAACTTACAGTGTTGACATTAATAATACTCTCTCAAACAATTGTGAAATTGGGGCGCCTGGGTGGCGCAGTCGGTTAAAAGTCCGACTTCAGCCAGGTCACGATCTCGCGGTCCGTGATTTCGAGCCCCGCGTCAGGCTCTGGGCTGATGGCTCGGAGCCTGGAGCCTGTTTCCGATTGTGTGTCTCCCTCTCTCTCTGCCCCTCCCCCGTCCCCCTGTCTCTCTCTGTCCCAAAAATAAATAAACGTTGAAAAAAAAATTAAAAAAAAATTGTGAAATTTAGTTAAAGAGAAATCAAGGGAAGTGATTAAACAATATCCAACTCATTGCAAATATTAAATAAATGGGAGATAACAGTAGTAGTATCTGTAGTGGTAAAACTGATACCAGAAGATTTGGTGTAATTTCTTTTACCTAAAATATGGAACTCTTCCATCTCAAATGTAGCATTATTTTTGTTCAAAATTAAAAATCTAAAAATGTGCCTTTAAAATAGAGGAAACAACAGTTTTGAATGGCAAGCATTTTTGAAAATATGTTTAGAAGGAATCAAACTTCATTTTATGCCTTTGGTGTGCAATTTTTGATAGTTCAGCAATTGTCCCATAATGGGCAATGAGAAAGGAAATAGAGCACATGCTTGATAGTGAGGTTCAGAAAGGGATTCTCCCTATTCCCAAATTTGTATTGCTCGAATGTCTCTATTACTACTCATCTAAAGTAGCTAAGAGATCACTTCCAGTGCCAGAGTAGTGTTCCTTTAATCCTCCAGTCATCTAGAGACCATTTCTTGACCATAAAGCCAGTCTATTAGCTACTAAGGAACAGTATACATCCATACCTTGCCATTATTTATTCTTCTGAAGTGAGAAATATCACTCTTAATTTTGCGCTCCTTTAGGGAATATATATTTTCCTTCTTCAGCCAAATGAAGCTATCACAGGTCACAAAGTAGCTGCCTTCCCGGATTGAATGTTGGTTCTCCACCTTTAGCCATGATATTTGTTGGGAGTTGTCTAATAACTGACTATAGAGAAGAGTTTTTTAACTCCTTGTAATTAGGGATCAGGTAACTTCTAAGAGGGAATTAATGTAGGGCTCAAAGATAGTGGCTGCCTGTTCCCTTATGTGATCACTAATACTAGTGGTCACCCGTGATGCACAGTCCTAAATATGTCATTTCCACTTGATGAGGTGAATCCTCTCTATTGCAATACTATTCTGACATAAACCCTGACTTGATGAGTATTCAAACGCTTCTAAAGCCCTAAAAAGGGTTATAATTTGCTTTTCAAAGAGAGTACTCCTGGAGGTAGCTACAAATAATTTTTCTAGTTTTAAATCCCAGCCATCACAACTCGATGGCATTTATAGGTCTTTGCCAAAGGCTCCAGTCAGCATTAGTGTATATTGCTGATACTTCTAATATCTTCTGAATGGCGGAAGCATATATGGTCTTGTATTATTTATCTAATGCTACGTAACAAATGACCACAAACATAGTTGCTTAAAACAACACACATTTATTATTTCACAGCAATCCTTTCAACGTTTTGAACTTGGCCATCGCAACTTCTTACTAGACGCGACTCTAAATATTTTCAGGGGGTAATCCTGTGAATGAGTGAAATAGGTGATGGGGATTAGAGTGCACTCACTGTGATGAGCACAAGGTGCTGCATGTAAGTGTTGAATCACTAAGTTGTAAACCTTAAACTAATATTACACTGTATGTTAACTGGAATTTCAATAAAAACTAAAAAAATAAAATCAAATGGAAAAACTTTGTGAAACCATTCAGGTATTCTTAGGATTATTGTAGTTGTACAATGCCACATGATATTTTAATTATTTTTTATAAATAAATGAAATCCATTAACCCTGACTGGCATAAAAGGTGAACATTTTGCAGTATTTCATTATATAATAAATATGGTAACAAATATGGGAAACATGCCCAAATATAGGCAAATGAGTACTTCATTGTGACAGCTGCTGGCTTGACAAAATCGTTATGTCTTATACCATTTTTTTTTCCTGTATCTAACTTGCTATAACTAAACTTCATTAACACTTTAGGAAATATGAGCCTTTTTCCATCTGGCACATGGCTTTTACAACTCATTTGCTGTAATTTAGAAAATCTGCAAACAGCTGGCAAAAAATATATTTTTATTAAGTTCTTTAGTATCATATTTGAAAGATCTGTGGCTTTGCCTCTGTTCCTTCAACCCAGAATATTTTCTTCTCTTTTCAATTCCATAGTCTCCATAACCTATTCTAAATTCTGAGAGGCTCACTCTTTAATTATCAACCTGCATGTTAATTTCTTTTATTTAAATTTTATATGTGGGTAATTCAACTGAATTTTGGCCTTGAAAGTATTATTTTTTAACATTTATTCATTTTTGAAAGACAGAGAGAGACAGAGCGTGAATGGGGGCCCGGCAGAGAGAGAGAGGGAGACAGAATCCAAAGCAGCTCCAGACTCCAAGCTGTCAGCACGGAGCCGGATACAGGGCTCGAACTCACGGACCGCAAGATCATGACCTGAGCCAAACTCAGCCGCTTAACCCACTGAGCCACCCAGATGTCCCTGGCCTTGAAAATATTAAAAGCATGAGTGGTTCCCCTTTGTGTTTGATTTTACAAAAATGATTTCAAACCGTGTCTCTTAATTCATATAAAATTATTGAATAAATAATTAGTATGTTTCTGTTTTTAGGCTTCTTTCTTACATGTGTTATATGCCACATGTAGTTTTTCTATTATTAAATATCCACTCACATACATGTCATATATTTCTGATTTTCTCACAATAATTAAGCAATAACATCAATAATTTATAAGGATTTAAGTATGTGTCTAAAAAGGATAAAGAGTAAGATATGTATGTTTTATTTAAAAGGAAAAGTTATAATAAGATACTCAAGAAGAGCTGGTAGTAATAAGTTATTTAAATAAATAAAATTGAGTTTTGTTTAAAGCAAAGAAGTGACCAAGTATCCAGAAAGCAATTAAAAATGCAGCAGTTAAGAGTATGTAAACTATTCATAAAAGTATTCTTGGGGCGCCTGGGTGGCGCAGTCGGTTAAGCGTCCGACTTCAGCCAGGTCACGATCTCGCGGTCCGGGAGTTCGAGCCCCGCATCGGGGCTCTGGGTTGATGGCTCAGAGCCTGGAGCCTGTTTCCGATTCTGCGTCTCCCTCTCTCTGCCCCTCCCCCGTTCATGCTCTGTCTCTCTCTGTCCCAAAAATAAAAAAAAAATAAAAAAAAAAGTATTTTTAAAAGTCTTGATGACTTGGCTAAAATATCTAATGAAAGTGGTTACCCAGCATCTGACAGTTTTGTTCTGGAGACATTGCCACAAAATGATGAACTTTGGCTCACCAAGACTCAGTATACATCAAAGGAATGAGGTCACAATTTCAACACCTGCCCAAATTGAATTCAAGTCCATTTTTCTAGAAAACTAGTATCCCACAGGGCTATAATCTCTGTGAAAGTGAGAACCGAATCTAAATCTCTTCCACTTTGTCATCTAAACAACATTAAAATAAAAGTTGCTCATTGTAGAGCAGTAGGTCTGATGAGTGAGGAATTCTCTAAAAAGTTGTAATCAGAACCAAATTCTAACATGGTTCTGAAAGCCAAGATCACATCACATTCTCAGTTCAAAAGGCAATTCATCTCAATGTCAACTACACATATAATCTTTGGAGTAGTTTTCTCAATAATTTCACAAAATATTTCAAGGGAAATGAGCAAATCATGGTCAAAAAATTCAAATGCATTAACAAATGTCCTATATTCATAGATTAAAATAACTAAAACTGTCAAGATGTTAATTATCTCCAAATTGGGTTATAGATTCAAAAATTTATAAATCAAAATATTTTAAAAATGTCTTTAGTTGATGTCACTTGGCAAAATCTAGAACTTTTTTAGAAAAGCAGTAGAAAATATTCAAGGTACTATTAAAGAGGATTAACAGATCTTTTGTTATTTGTTTATTTGTATTTTATATTTAAATTCTAGTTAGTTGACATATAGTGTAATATTGGTTTTAAGAGTAGAAATTCGTGATTCATCACTTAAGTATAATACCCAGTGCTCATCAAAAGTGCCCTCCTCAATACCCATCATCCTTGTAGACCATCTCCTTCTCATCCCCTCTCCAGCAGCCCTCAGTTTGTTCTTTATTTTTAAGAGTCTTTTATGGTTTGCCTCCCTCTCCTTTTTTTCTCTTCCTCTATGTTCATCTGTTTTGTTTCTTAAATTATGTATATGAGTGAAATCATAGGATAGTTGTCTTTCTCTGACTGACTTATTTTGCTTAGCCTAATACATTCTAGTGCAATCTGCACTGTTGCAAATGACAAGATTTTATTCTTTTTCATCGCTGAGTAATACTCCATTATATATCTCCATTCATCAGTTGATAGACATTTGGGATATTTCCATAATTTGGTTTATTGATAATGCTTCTATAAACATTGGGGTACATGTGCTTCTTTGAATCCATATTTTTGTATTCTTCGGGTAAATACCTAGTAGGACAATTGCTGGGTTATAGAATAGTTCTAGTTTTAAATTTTTAAGAACCTACACACTGTTTTCCAGAGTGGCAACAGT
Source organism: Prionailurus bengalensis (assembly GCF_016509475.1). NCBI lineage: Eukaryota > Metazoa > Chordata > Mammalia > Carnivora > Felidae > Prionailurus > Prionailurus bengalensis. The sequence goes on from NC_057343.1 coordinate 217,395,555, forward strand.
TTGCATTCCCACCAAAAGTACAAAAGGGTTCCCCTTTCTCTGCATCCTCACTAACATCTGTTGTTTCCTGTGTTGTTAATTGTAGTCATTCTGACATGTGAGATGGTATCTTATTATGGTTTCGATTTGTATTTCTCTGATAAGTGATGTTGAGCATTTTTTCATGTGTCTGTAAGCCATCTGTATGTCTTCTTTGGGAAAATGTCTATTCATGTCTTCTACCTATTTCTAAACTGGATAATTTGTTTTTAGAGATGTTGAGTTTGAGAAGTTCCTTATAGATTTTGGATACTAACCCTTTATCACATATGTAATTTGTAAATATCTTCTCCCATTCTGTAGGTTGCCTTTTAGTTTTGTTGATTGTTTTCTTTGCTGTGTAGAAGCCTTTTTTTATCTGGTGAAGTCCCAATAATTCATTTTTGCTTTTGTTTCACTTGCTTCCAGACTCATGTCTAGTAAGAAATTGCTATGGCCAAGTTCAAAGAGATTGCTACCTCTGTTCTACTCGGGGTTTTGATGGTTTCCTATTCATATTTATGTCTTTAATCCATTTTGAAATTATTTTTGTGTTTTCTGTAAGAAAGTGGTCCAGTTCCACTCTTATGCATGTTGCTTTCCAGTTTTTCCAACACCATTTGTTGAAGACATTGTCTTTTTTCCATTGGATGTTCTTTCTTGCTTTGTCTAAGATTAGTTTACCATATAGTTGTGGGTCCCTTTCTGAATTTTCTATTCTGTTCCACTGATCTATGTGTCTGTTTTTGTGTCAGTACTATACTGTCTTGATGACTACAGCTTTGTAATATACTTGAAGTCTGGAATTGCGATGCCACCAGTTTTGCTTTCTTTTTTTCAACACTGTTTTGATTATTCAGTGTCTTTTGTGGTTCCATAGAGATTTTAGGATTGTTTTCTAGCTCTGTGAAAAATGCTTGTGGTATCTTAGTAGGGATTGCATTAAATGTGTAGATTGCTTTGGGTAGTATAGACATTTTGACAATATTTGTTCTTTCAATCCATGAGCATAAAATTTGTTTCCATTCCTTTGTGTAACCTTCAATTTCTTTCATAAGTTCCCTATAGTTTTCATAGCACAGATCTTTTACCTCTTTGGTTAGGTTTATTCCTAGATATCTTGTGGTTTTTGTTGCAATTGTAAATGGTATTGATTCCTTGATATCCCTTTGTGCTGCTTCATTATTGGTGTACAGAAATGCAACACATTTGTGTACATTGATTTTGTACCTGCGACTTTTCTGAATTTGTGTATCAGCTCGAGCAATTTTTGGGTGGAGTCTTTCGGGTTTTCTACATAGAGTAGCCTGTCGCCTATGAATAGTGAAAGCTTGACTTCTTTTTTTCTTTGCCAATTTGTATGCCATTTATTTAGTATCAGCAAATGCTAAAGCTTCCAGTACTATGTTAATAACAATGGTGAGAGTGGACATCACTGTCTTGGTCCTGACCATAGAGAAAATGCTCTCAGTTTTTCCCTGTTGAGGATATTATTAGCCATGGGTTTTTGTATATGCCTTTTATGATGTTGAGGTATGTTCCCTCTATCCATACTTTGTTAAGGGTTTTTATCAAGAATAGATACTGTTTTTTGTCAATTACTTTTTCTTCATCTTTTGAGAACATATGGTTCTTGTCCTTTCCTTTATCACTGTAGTGTATCATGTTGTTTGATTTGGGAATATTGAACCACCCTTGCATGCCAGGAGTAAATTCCATTTGATCTTGCTGAATAATTCTTTTAATTTTCTTTTGGATTCAATTTGCCTGTATATTATTGAGAATTTTTGCATCGTGTTCATCAGGAATATTGGCCTATATTTTCTTCTTAGTGGGATAATTGTCTGATTTGGGAATCAAGGTAATACAGATCTCTAGGAATGGCTTTGGAAGTTTTACTTCCATTTAATTTTTAGAAAGGTTTGAGAAGAGTAGGCATTAACTCCTTATTAAATGTTGGGTAGAACTTCCCTGGGAAGCCATCTGGCCCTCCACTTCTGTTTGTTGTGAGATTTTTGATTACTGATTCAATTTCTTTGCTGGTTATGGTTATTTTCCAATTTTTTTTATTTCTTCCTGTTTCAATTTTAGTAGTTTATATGTTTCTAGGAATTTATCCATTTCTTCCAGATTGCCTAATTTGCTGGCATAGAATTTTTCATAATGTTCTGTTATAATTATTTGTATTTCTGTGGTGTTGATTGTAATCTCTCCTCCTTCATTTGTGATTTTATTTACTTGGTTCTTTCTTTCTTTCTTTTTTTTTTTTTCTTTTTTGATAAGTCTGGGGAAGGGTTTACCGATTTTATTGTTTTTTCAGAGAACCAACTCCCTACAGACTTTGATCTGGGTTGCTTGTAAGAACTTTCAATTATCTGCCCCTCTTGTTTTCCCCATCAATGGTTTTGGGGAAGTGTTTTTCTTGTGCAATGCTATGTACCCCATTCTCTCTTTCCTTGATCCCTGATCAGTGATCCCTCCCCACCACAACACCAGTGATTCTTACCTCCCCCACATCATGTCTTCACACCTCTTACCTTCCATGATGTGGCCTCTTCTCTCCCTCTAGTTGTGCAGTACATTCTCTCAGTCCTCAGGTCAATTTCCTGGTGTTCAGAATGATTTGATATTCATCTAGCTGTGTTCAAGGGATGAGGCAAGGATAAGGTCCTCCTGCTACTCAAAAATAGACCATACTATATGGACTTGGTATTTAACTGAGGTTGTATTACAGATCACTGAAGAAAGGATAGACATTGAAGATACCTAGGGCTAGGTAATTGGTGATTAAACTCAAAGAGGCTGGATTATAGTAGAAAAGATACAAATCTGGAGCCAGATGCCTACATCCAAACTTTAATGTGCGCTTACTGGTTTTGTATTCTTGAGCAGACAATTAATATCTATGTGTCTCAGTTTGCTCACCTGATAATAGGGATAATAGGGACATGCTTTGTTCATAAAGTTCTTGTGGAGATTAAGTGAACTAATATGTGCAATTATTAAGATGGATAACTGACAACTACTAAACATAACATGTATCATTATCCATAATTATTAATTACCTTCATCATTACAAATATAATCATCATTATGATATGGGAAGACAAACAGGGGCTGGGAAATTAGGTGATGGGGATTATGGGGTGTACTTGTTGAGATGAGTGCTGAGTGATGTATGGAAGTGTTGAATTACTTTATTGTGTATCTGAAACTAATATTACACTGTATGCAAACTGGAATTTAAATAAACTTAAAAAAAAACCTGGATTTAACAAAATAGGTAAAGCAAAAAAAAAAAAGAATGAAATTTGTAATTACCAGTTTTTAATAAAGAAAATCAATGGGCAATTTCAATACTAGCATCCTGTCATCAAATTATAGATATTTTAATACTGATTGAGCAAATCTATGATCATTATTGTTTCAAAGCTGTAGGAATTAATTAAAGTTTTTGTAAATACAGACTTAGCACGGCATGTCTTTGGAAACTATAATGTATCATTTGTAATAACCAAAGATCTATTTTCAAAGAATAAGACCTACTATATTCCAGGGTGTTCATTGTTATTCTTATAATGGTTCTTGGACCCATGACCTAACACCAAAAACATTAAAATGCTATATTTACATGGGAACAAAAAAGAAAACAAACAAATTTTATGGGACACCAGGGTGGCTCAGTCAGTTGAGCATCAGACATTGGCTCAGGTCATGATCTCACAGTTCGAGAGTTAGAGCCCCGAGTTGGTCTCTGTGCTGACAGCTCAGAGCCTGTATCCTGCTTCAGATTCTGTGTCTTTCTCTCTGTCCCTCCCCCACTCACCCTCTCTCTCTCTCTCAAAAAATAAACATTAAAAACAATTTTAAAGAAATGTAATCCTTCCTTGTAACATACACAAAATTATTTCCAGGTAGAATGAAGAGTGGAATGAGAAAGGCAAAACTTTAAAAATTGTCGGGAATAAGCTTAGGAATCCCCAGGCTTACACCAATGGGTTGACAAGGCATAAAGAAACACAAAATCATAAAATGCTCACACCTGAGTTTGGGTAAATCAGACTGGCACCCCAAGAATAGGAGGGGTGCAAAGACACCCTGAGAATAGGGAGGTGCAAAGGTTCCAGGATTTGGGAGGTGCAATGGCACCCCAAAATAGAGAGGGGGTGCAGAACCCCCAATATAGAGAGGGAGAGGCAAAGGCCTAAAATAGAAATGGCGCAAAGGTGCCTAATACACAGGTATACGAAATAAACAAGATTAGATATTCAGGGTGGAAGCACCCCCAGTTTAGTACTATAGCAGAAAGCTGCTTTCATAGGAGGATAGACCAGGTTAGGTAAATTGGTGAATTGGACTATGGCCCACTGTGTTGCAGGCAAAGCAGCCCAAACAGAGACTGTTAAACAAAGAAAAGGTGCCTTGTCAACCCTGAGGTTCCTCCCCTTACCTGCCTCATCCCTTAGGCCGGCAAAGATGAACAGAGGTACTGCCTCATGTCCACTGTAAACAACCCTCCTCCTGACTGCCCCGTGCCGGATTTTTTTTTTGTATTAACCCAAACCCCTAACCACAAATATCCTTAAGACCCCCTTTCCCTCACGTCCACAAGTTAATGTTCACAGATTCATTGTCCTTCTGTGCATGTCCATCACCATGTTTGTAAGCCTTCTGATCCTAATAAAAACGGGGCAAGGACCCTTACTAGGGCCCTTGTCTTTTCCCAGACATTAGTCATCTCTTGCTTTAATCCTGCATACGCTCTTTTGCTGGCCAAAAGAGAACTTTAGACTTAGAGTCTATGACAAAAGATATTTTATTTCTATGTTTGAGGGAAGTAGCTGGTTTTGTTGGATACAGAGATGCAAGCTGTTTTATATTGTGCTGTCTGAGCATTGACAAAAGACTTAATATTGTTCAATCAGGTTTCATGTTTACAACAGTGTTGTGACTGAACTGGGAGATAGTTGTTTTTTGTCTATTTGTGTTTCAGGAAATTTTACAAATTGTTAAAATGCCACCCAACTCCCTCTTTTCAACCCATCTAAATCACTCTCATCTTTCAAAGAGAAAATACTGCTTTCCATTCTGCATGAAAACTTTCTGGTTCATTCACATTCAGAGTTATGTCATTTCTATATTCCAACACTGTTCACAACATTCATTTACCACTCATCACTTTCTTCTGAGAGCATTTTTAATCTGTTCAATGGATAAAAATTCTAAGCCGAGGGTAAGACATATCTAAATTTGAGAACAAATTCTAGTAGTTATAAATCGAGGATCTGGATAAATAACAACCTCTCTGCAACTCAGTTTCATTTGTAACAGAGAAATAATAAATATCTGTCTTATGAGATTTAATTGGCATTAACTTTAACATAAACACTATGCCTATCTTAGCAGGTTTGATTACTTTATATTTTCAACTTTATTGTAAACATATCAGCAGAAAATATTGTGCTATCTTGTGTATATCCCACTGAGCGCCATTCACAGTATCTTGTACAGAAAGGTATTTAGTAAGTATTTATTGTTTGTTATGGGAGCTGGCTGTGTTAAGTTAAAGTTCAATCTCCCCATTTTACTGTGCATTGTCTTTCAAAAGCCCGGAGAACTAAAGAAAGTTTCTTCTCCCCATATTTTCATTCACTTAGCACCATACAAAGATTTCTAGATGTAGAGTTATTGAAAAGGGTGTTTTTTTTCTTTCTATTGTCCCCATATAATTATAAAATAAAAATTGAAAGAGAAAGAATCAATTGAGTAATATAATTGTGCTATTGTGTGTGAAACAGGCTACGCCTCATGGTCCTTGGTACTCTAGAGTGTTTTCATTAGGAGTCATTACTTTTTAAAAAATAACACCTCTACCTTCGTTTTTGTATTGTTATTATTGTATATTATTTGATTTTCTACACTTCTAATGTATTTAAAAGACTTTTGTCTTTCAAACTGAACACTCCAGAAGAGCATCTTTTTATTTTTTTAAAACTTTTTAAATGTTTATTTATTTTTGAGAGACAGAGAGAGACAGAACACAAGGAGGGGAGGGGCAGAGAGAGAGAGGGAGACACAGAATCTGAAGCAGACTTCAAGCTCCGAGCTGTCAGTACAGAGCCAGATGCAGGGTTCGACCCCATGAACCACAGGATCATGACCTGACCCAAAATCAGATGCTTAACCAACTGAGCCACCCAGGCACCCCTAGAAGAGCTTCTTTTTAAAATTAATTTTCAACTGATCACTGAGGTTCCTGAGCATATTTAATTATACAAGATTCTGAAAACAAATAATCACCTATCACCACTTTGTAACTGAGAATGTGTCTTCTGCTCCTCTCTCTATCTCTGTCTGTCTCTTTCTCTGGGGAGAAAGCTTTCTTTTATTTGCATGATACCATAAGGGTTAGTGAGACGATCTCTGCCATTATTCGACAAACAATACATTCAGCATATCTAGGCAAGCTCTCATGCACAGACCTTTCTCGCAATTTATGACATTTTGTATCTTTTCTTTTTTTTTTTTTCCTGGAAACTTACCAAATGCCTTTTAAGAGGCTAACTAGCTTTGCTTTTAGTAAACGTTTATTTTCGTGGATCCATTTTGAATGGTAAGATAGAGCCAGTCAATTCCACACTAACCCACTGAATTGCACTCTTGGAAGAGACTTTCACATGTAATCCAGGAGACTCTCGACTTCACGAATAAGGAGTTGCCATCTGGTCTCTGTTTCAAAGCATCTTACCAGGGCAGTAGCTACTTCTCAATGAGGCTCATTCAACTTTTATTCATACCTAACTTCAGAAAATGTTCTTTTATACTATGCCGGAAGTTTTCTTGTGAAAATTTTTACACAAATGAGTTTATCCTTAATTTTGAAGTCACTGAAAATAAGTATTTTTTTTTCATTAGAAAGATTAAGATTTTGGGTAATACTATATTGGAAGGCACCAATGGTTCCATCACCACAGAAAGTTCTATTGAAGGCACTGTTGAGGATCACAGTGGACATATTTTCCTGTTAATGCCCAAGAAATAAGTATTTTAGGCTTTGCAGTCTATGTACAGTTTCAGTGGCATGTTCTTCTTTTAAATAACCTTTTTCAGAAAGTAAAGGCAATTCTTAGCATGGGGGTAGTATGAAAACAGGCAGTGGGCTGGCCTTGGCTCACAGGCCCTAGATTGCAGATCTGAACTCTAGGTGATAACTTAGTAGACAAAACAAATGCTTGGATAAGCTTATAAGAGATGTGCAAAGTTCTGCGAATTAATTTAAAGAGACCTAACAATCAGAGGTATACCGGGAAGAGAGTAAAAGATCAGCAGTCGAAACGAACAAAAACACGTGACCTGTGACTGAAGGTATGGTGTAACAGTTCCAGACAACAATACTGCTGACATCAAACTAACTGAAACAATAATCCCCTTGATTTGTGGCCCCTCCTGTTTAGCTCAGGCTCCTATAAAAAGCACTGAACAATTGTTTCTGTGGGAATCTTGGAATATTTCAGTTGCTCCTTGAACAAAAAGCACACCAATCCGTATCCCTTATTTACCACCTGCCTGTGTGCACGGAAATTCTGTTTCCCTCTAGTGGTGGCCCTGAAGCCACTGCACAAGTGAACCCTTCTTGAAGTTCCATTAAATTAAAGTATATTCACTAAATTATAAGGTTTCCCAATCAATCTCATAGGATTCTTAACATACTTTGTGTTTTGCTTACAGTTTACATCATACAGTAATTTCAGCCCCAATCTGACCTCAAATTGTATCATAAAATTAAAGAAAAGAAAAAGCCAGTGGCAGACACCCAACTGCAATTTGAATTCTATTTCTAAAATAGAAGTCTCCTCACTGAATCGACCTGTTAGGCACTAGGCTAATTTCTCTATGAGTTTCCTTTGGGAAGGAGCTTCTCTTTCTCTATAAAGAGACTTCTGTTCAACCTATGTATTCTATTTTATAATGTTCCCAGAGAAGTCTGGACTTTCGTATGAATAATAGCCAAGATTCAGTGATATACCAGCAACATACATAGTAAGAAGGAATGAAAATGCATGCACTCCAATGTTTGTATCAGCGCTATCAACAATAGTCAAATTATGGAAAGAGCCCAAATGTCCATTGACATATGATATCATATCTATGATATATATATATTATAGATGTAATATATATATTATAGATATGATATATATATATAAAATAAACTGAAATGTGGTACATATAGAGATATATATAGATAGATGTGGTATATATATATAGATGTGGTATATATATATAGATGTTATATATATATATGTATATATATATATTTAAAAAATGAAATCTTGCCATTTGCAACACCGTGGATGGAACTAGAGTGTATTATACTAAGCAGAATAAGTCAGAGAAAGACAAATATTATATGGTATCACTCCTATGTGGAATTTAAGAAACAAAATAGATGAACATAGGAGAAGGGAAGGAAAACTAAGATAAAAAACAAAGAAGGAGACAAACCATAAGACTCTTAACTATAGAGAAACAAATGTGGGTTGCTGGAGAAGTGGGTGGGGGGGATGGGCTAAATGGATGATGGGCATTAAAGGAGGGCACTTGGGATGAGCACTGGGTGTTACATGAAAGTGATGAATCACTGGGTTCTACTTCTGAAACCAATATTACACTGTATGTTAACTAACTTGAATTTAAGTAAGTACATTTAAGTAATAAAAGAAATACTTTTTTAAAATTCTGAATTCTACACAAAGGTAAAAGCAAAATAACTTTTATAAGATATTTTCAACTGGTATGTTGAATACTATTTTATGATAAATATCAAATATATTACAGTTCAAATGGTGAAACCATAGAAACATTTCATTCATTTTACCATTTTATTGATAACATTTTATAATGGTTAAAAAAAATGAAGCATACTTAAATGCTTAAAATGTGTCTTTCTACTTTATTTTGGTTAAATATCTCAACCTGGTTTATGGTGCCTAAACTATTTCAGTATTTAAAATTGGTCATTACTTCTCCTTGTGAGTAGTCTTTCATTGAATGTAGGAAAAACTCTCCTATATCAACCTCATTAAATTATTTGTCTGATTATGTAAATTGTAAATGTTTTAATAATGGAATTACTTGAAATACATAATGCTACCAACAGCTAATTATATTGTAAATTGCATTATGGCATGTTTGCTATTTCAATTTTACTCCTCAGCCAGGAGGTATGAAATTTGTAGCTAAGTATTCAAAGTATAATTACTTTAATAAATGTGCCATACTTCGCGTATACTTCAATCTCTTATTCATTACAAGAATTGCAACTATCCTACAACAAATAAGAATCAAATAACTTGATTCTTCCATATCAGAAGATTATTGAATTTTAAAACTATAGCATTTGAATGGAAGCGTGTTAACAGCTTTGAAAGCCTGTTGATATACATCTGTGTAGATGCAAGTTAACTAAACTTTATCTTCATGTTTTATGTGGTTTACCTTAAAATTTCATCAATTAATTCCTCATCAGGGGTATAAACTAAAGAATATGGGGAATAATTCTTTAGTTATGTAAATATATATAGTAACTATCATTTGATACTTTATTTTATAAATATATATAGTAGCTCTTGGGGAAGAGAACATGAAAAGGAATTAGATTATTCCTGAAGATGACTACAGACGCCAAACACTTAGGTTAGAGAGGGAAACAAGGTGAGAATCTACTTTACACATTCACTGTTTGGCTGTTATTAAAGACACAATGCCTTGGCAATAGAGGAGGTCTGTTGCCTAAAGCAGACCCTTGTCACTTGATATAGCATTCACATTCTACAAGTAAGAAGGTTAGCAGAAAATGTTCAACAAGTCAATACCACAGCTAAAAAGCTCAGAACTTAGGGAGACAAAATATTGTGTATCACACACTGCTTGAGGATGATTTTCTGTTTTTTCTGTACTGCAACATTTCCACTAGAGTATGTTCTATTAGCTGTATATTACCCAAGAACAAAGCTGAGAAACAAATCCTGCTAAAGCCTACCATGAAATCACGTGACTTTGGAGTGGTCAGGTAGTCTACATGAACTTCAGTGCACATTCATGCAGAAAAGAGTTAACATTGCAGGCCTGAGATGTGCACCCTAAGGAGGGTCTAATTGTCAAGTTGGTCCTCCACTGGTGCTTAGGAGCTTTGTGGGTAAACAGCTCCTTACACTAGTATGAAACTTTCCTCCATGATAAGGCTGACATATTGTGCTAGATCTGTGGTTTGTCGTGAACATCTTCTTTCATTCTAGGACTCTGGCATTTTGGTATGTGTTCAAGATGCAATAAAGGATCTAACTGAATATTTTGATATTTTCAGATAGCTTTTAAGCTTTGTCCCTCACTCTACCCATGCTATCTCATGGTCCTGGTGCTCCCTTTATTGGCTCTGGCAGGAGATTTAAACTATGCAGGCTTCATCCCAGGTCATCCTCTAAATACTATAAAAACCCCAAGCCAGTCTCCTTTACAGGGACTGCTTGAGTGCCACCCTCTCTTCTTACTCCAGAAACTCTCTCACTGTGTGTCTAGAACTCTTCTAATTCTCTTGGGGGGTGTGTGTGTGTGTGTGTGTGTGTGTGTGTGTGTGTGTGTGTGACAGAGAGAGAGAGAGAGAGAGAGAGAGAGAGCGCTGTGCATGCGTGGTGCCATCAGTCTCAACATAAAAAACAAATTTTGTGCAGGGGTTCGTCCTGCTCTGTAGGTTCACATCAAACCAGAGAGTGACTACACCACCAGCCCTTGTAAAAACCTTGAGTAGTGATGAGCTCCCTGCAGATAATATTTTATACACGTTACCATCTTTTTTTTTAATGTTCATTTTATTTTTGACAGAGACAGAGCATGAGTGGGGGAGGGACAGAGAGAGAGGGAGACAGAATCCAAAGCAGGCTCCAGGCTCTGAGCTGTCAGCACAGAGCCCCATGCGGGGCTTGAACTCACAAACTGCGAAATCATGACCTGAGCTGAAGTCAGTCGCTCAACTGACTGAGCCACCCGGGCGCACCACACGTTACCATCTTTTGCTGGAGGAGTTAGTGTGTCCTGTGTGACTCTACTGGGAGAGAACTCTTGAAATCTTGTACCAATTTTCCTCCAGACTTTGCTCTATGTGTTTTCCTGCTGCTGATTTTAATTTGTATAATTACGCTATCATAAACTATAACCATACATATAACAATGTTTTAGAACTGTGAGTCCTTCTGTGGAATCACTGAACCTAATGTGGTCCTAGGGAATCTGGACATAACACAGTCATATGACTTCAGTGGACTGAATTAGGTTGAGAAGTGCACACGAGTCTCCTCTTATGTAACTGATCCTGATGCCACGTCTGTTCATTCACAGTCATTTCAGCGATGTATACAGGAACAAAGAATGTTTTGTCTATGGTCTTTTCCAACTCTCACCAATTGATTTATGTTAATAAATTATCATCACAAGAAATGATAGCATGCATTTCTCATATCATTAAAAATAGTATTTACTATATTTTCTTTTAAAAAATATTTTCTAACAAGAGTAAATAGTAAAGAAAAAGTAAATACAGATTTGGAGAAACACTACCTTCCAAAAACAAATGTTTGAGTAAAAGCATCTAGGTATATTAAATGGGACTTTGGAATATATAAAAAATAATTGCAATTGAGCAAGTATAAACATGGTTTAGAAAATTAAATTAGTTTTGAGATTGAGATCCTAACAAAATTATAAACTTCTGTTTCACATTTGAAACGCTGTTCTCACCAGGAAAACAATTTTGTTCATATTAACCATGTAAACAGGGAAAAGTCTTTAAGGACAAAATGATTTTGTCTTTAAGGACAAAATCATTTTCTTGTGATAACTTTGTCATGATTTAAGTGTACGTACTTTGCATGTATATGCCTCAATCTATTTTACTCTTCTTTTTATATACAAATTATCTAATTAGTAAAGATTTTAAAACACTTTAACAGTTTTTTCACTTAAAAATATGTTCTAAGCATTTTATTGTTTTGTTTGTTTTCGCTTCCAAAACATGATTTTTATGATCTCACATCATAGTTTTACTATTACTATTTCTTCTTAGGCTGGAAGAAGTCTGCACAGATATTCAAAAGATAAATAGAACATATTAAAAACAACTTTATGCCAATTAAATTTGACAATTTGTGTGAAAGTAGTAATTAGAAAAAATACAATGTACCAAGACAAATAAAGGAAGCGGTAGATGATCTGAAAGTCTGATGTCTACTAAAGGAATAAAGTTTATTATTAAAGAAAAACTACAAAATATAATCCACAAACTTATGCCCATATGGTTTCCTCCGAGCTGTTGCAAATATTAAAAAAAAAAAAAAAAGGGAATTACAGCCATCTTACACAAAACTCACTAGCTATTGGGGGAAAAAAAGGAAAATGTAGCATTATTTTTATACGGCCTCAGTAACTCTGATATCAACACCATGAAAAATATTGTTTCAAGAAAAAAATACAGGAACATCATCTTCGTGAACACAAATTTGATAATTATTAACAAAATATTAGCAATAGGACTCAGGTAGTAAACAAATGGATAAATACATTGAACAAAGTAGGTTAATTCCTAGAGTATAAGTGATTTTAGCATCCACAAAACCTTTAATATAATTTATAATATTAACAGAAATAAATCATTATACTATTTCTATGGACAGAAAAACTCAACCAATAAAATAATTAATTTATTCATGATATAAACGTCAGTCAACTAGAAATAGAGAGTGATCTACAACTATGATAACTAATTGGAGGATGTGAAAATTTTTTTTTTACTTTAAATTTTAGTTAGTTAACTTACAGTGCAATATTGGTCTCAGTAAAATTCAGTGATTCATCAGTTACACACAATACCCAGTGTTAATCACAGGTGGCCTCCTTTTTTTTTTTTTTTTTTTAGTTTTTTTACTGTTTATTTTTGAGAGAGAGAGACAGACAGACAGACAGACAGAGCATGAGTGGGGGAGGGACAGAGAAGAGAGGAAGACACAGAATCCAAAGCAGGTTCTAGGCTCTGACCTAGCACCACGAGTCCGACGCAGGCCTCAAATCCATGAACCATGAGAGCATGACCTGAGCTGAAGTCGGACACCTAACCTTCTGAGCAACCCAGGTGTTCCACAAGTGCCCTCCTTAATGCCCGTCATCCATCTAGTCCCTCTCCCACCCACCTCTCTCCATCAACCCTGTTTGTTCTCTCTCATTGGGTCTCTTGTGGTCTCTCTCATTTTTTTCTCCCTTCCCATATGTTCATCCGCTTTGTTTCTTAAATTTCACATATAAGTGAAATCATATGGTATTTGACTTTCTCTGATTGACTTATTTTGCTTAGCATAATATATTCTAGCTCCATCCACGTCATTGCAAATGGCAGGATTTCATTCTTTTTGATGGCTGAGTATATTCCATTGTATTAGTATCTATATATTTTTTATCCATTAATCAGTCAACAGACATTTGGGGCTCACTTCATAGTTTGGCTATCATTGATAATGCTGCTATAAACATTGGGGTGCACGTACCCCTTCAAATCTGTATTTTTGTATCCTTTGGGCAAATACCTACAAGTGCAATTGCTGCATTGTCGGGCAGTTCTGTTTGACAAAATACCACCTCATACCTGTCAGAATGGCTAAAATCAATGCAAGAAACCACAGATGTTGGTGAGGATGTGAAGAAAGGGAACCCCCTTGCACTGTTGGTGAGAATGCAAACTGGTGCAGCCACTCTGGAGAACAGTATGGAGGTTCTTCAGAAAATGTGAAAATTGTAATACTGACTTCTGGGTGAAGCAAGGATACCTAGATTACTAGTACTATAAAACATTTTATAGGAATGGGCCATACCAGAACAATATGGCCAAAAACAAAGCAACACAATGGAATGCCAATAATATGCCAATAACACCATAAGCACATTTTAAATAAACAAACAAACAAACAAACAAACAAACAAATAAATAAAAGGCATGTGGTTTGGAAAGGATGAGATAATTGCTATTATTTGCAGATGATGCTATGTACCCACCGAAATGGCTAACATACCAAAGAAAGACAAAATAAAATGTTAGGGAGGTCTTGAACTGCTTGAAATATCATAATATACTATTCGAAGTGAAAGTGGATAGAAAAAGTGGAAGAATGAGCACATACATGCCCTGCGACTAAGCAATTTCACTCTCAGGTAAATAACCTAACAGCAATGAGTTAATACTGTTACAGGAATACACACACAAGAATGTTCTGGAGGGCAGGATTTGTTACAATGCAGAATAGAAACTGTTCAAAGGCCCATCAATACTAGAATGGAGTCTTGTTACATAATAGAATATTATCTACTAATTAGAATGAACAAAATTTAACTCAGTAAAAAATATGAAAGAGTATCACTGTACATGATAATAAAAGAACCAGATTCAAAAGTATTTTCTGTATAAATCAAAGTTAAGACAGGAAAAAACCCTTTCTCTGTGTTGGGAATCAAGATAGGGCTGATTTTGGGATAAGTGGGTTAGTGATGGGAAAGAAGCACAAAGAGCGCTTCAGTAATGCTGATGCTTTTCTGATTCCTGAGTGATTTGTGTATTTTTCTTTTTCTACAATATTCAGTGAAGAGTGTAATAGACTTTTTTAGTTTATTTATTTATCTGTTGAGAGAGAGAGAGAGAGCAAGGAAGGGGCAGAGAGAGGGAGAGATAAAGAATCCCAGGGGCGCCTGGGTGGCGCAGTCGGTTAAGCGTCCGACTTCAGCCAGGTCACGATCTCGCGGTCGTGAGTTCGAGCCCCACGTCAGGCTCTGGGCTGATAGCTCAGAGCCTGGAGCCTGTTTCCGATTCTGTGTCTCCCTCTCGCTCTGCCCCTCCCCCGTTCATGCTCTGTCTCTCTCTGTCCCAAAAATAAACGTTGAAAAAAAATAAAAAAAAAAAAAAAGAATCCCAAACAGGCTCTGTGCTGTCAGTATAGAGCTCAATGCAGGGCTCAAACTCACGAATCATGAGATCATGACCTGAGCTGAAATCAAGAGTCAAATACTCATCTGACTGAGCCACCTAGGTGCCCCTATTCAATGAAGAGTTTAAATATTTTTTCTTTGCATTCTATTTTACTCCAATGTTTTTTAAAAAAATACATCTTTAATATGTTTTATTCTTGAAAATATTTTATATTTACCTTCTTAATCAGAGTTTCATACAGCAAAATATATACAGTTTGAAGTCTATTCATAAAACATCCTGTTTTCCCATCTCTAAGTTTTAAATTATTTCTTTTCAATTGCTTTTATGAAGTGATCAGTACATGATTTTCAAAACAATGTGTATACATATATATTGAAATTTTGATAAATATTTATTCGAATAAAATCTTGGGGTTTATACATCACTTAATTTGATAGAAGATACTTATTTAAATTATCATATACACACAGAGATACTCATTTGCTGGACTGAAACATTATCTAACAGTCTGAATTTTTGTAACTCTGGAGTCAGAAAATTTGTGGCCACAAAAGAGTAAATAGAAGTGGCAAATACGTCATTATAATGATGTATACTCAACTCCTTGTACACCTCCTGACTTACATGACAAAAGTGGCACCTGGGTGGCTCTGTCGGTTGAGCCTCCAACCTCGGCTCAGGTCCTGATGTCGTGGTTCATGAGTTCAAGCCCCGCATCGGGCTCACTGCTCTCAGCCTGTCAGCACAGAACCTGCTTCAGATCCTCTGTCCCCTTCTCTCTGCCCCTCCCCAGCTTATGCTCTCCCCCCAAATAAAATAAATATTTAAAAAATGTATTCTTTTTTTTTTTTTTTTAATTTTTTTTCAACGTTTTTTATTTATTTTTGGGACAGAGAGAGACAGAGCATGAATGGGGGAGGGGCAGAGAGAGAGGGAGACACAGAATCGGAAACAGGCTCCAGGCTCCGAGCCATCAGCCCAGAGCCTGACGCGGGGCTCGAACTCACGGACCGCGAGATCGTGACCTGGCTGAAGTCGGACGCTTAACCGACTGCGCCACCCAGGCGCCCCAAAAAATGTATTCTTAATAAGCTACTAGGTGAAAGCAGAATTTTGTTTTCCATCCAGTGTGTTTAGAACAAAAATGGACTGGTTTTAAAAGGATCTGTTACTCAGGGCTTGGCATTTCCCAAGTTTCCATTAACTTCATCAGTTACATACTGTATTTTGAAATGTCTCTTTGTTATTCTGGATTTGTTTACCCTCAGGCTATTGTTCCATGGTAAGGTTCCAAATATACAAGAGATGTGTTTATTGAGAAGGGACAATTGTAAAAGTGGAGGTGAGAAAGATCAGCAGATGAATTCCTATAAAGGGCAGTTTTAAGGAAGATAGTTGAGTATGAGAATCTGAAAGTTAATTTTCTTAAGATTCTTTGTAGTCTCATGAACTTTGTAAGGTTTCACATTAATTAAGATGATGGTGTATCACTAGACAGAATACCGCAATGTTCTGCTTTTCTGCCTTTCAACTTAATCACTGTCCATATACCCAACTATAAATAAACTCTTCAGTAGGCCCAAGGACCAGTGAAGAGGCTGACACAAATCACAGAGGGCTGAAGGAGCAGTGGTGAGTTAGAAAGAAAAAACAATGTGAATTCTTAGAGGAATCCATTTCTAGTTCAATCCTTAAGTGACTTCTCTGGGACCACCTAGAAACTGCTTAACTTTTCTGTGGT
Source organism: Prionailurus bengalensis (assembly GCF_016509475.1). Lineage (NCBI taxonomy): Eukaryota > Metazoa > Chordata > Mammalia > Carnivora > Felidae > Prionailurus > Prionailurus bengalensis. The sequence goes on from NC_057343.1 coordinate 217,412,336, forward strand.
TATAAATAAGAAAGAAGGAAGACCAACATATATTAAGTTTATTACTTAGAAAATATATTAAATGAATACCCATGGATTTTTTTGAAAGAAAATTATGATTTCATTTGATCATAGCAGGACACTTTATACAGAAATGGGAGAAAATAATTACAATGGCAAACACACTCATTTCAAGATCATTTCTCCCTACCACAAACAGTTTGCATTCTTAATGTAGACATCATATTTTGATTTGAGATGATTACTTTATTGTTTTTTATAATGCATTTTAAAATGTTACTGATAATGAAAGAAGAATCATGAAATATACCTAGACAGCGAAGTGTTATTCTCTATATGGTTCAAGAACAAATCAGTTAACATTCTATGGTGAAGTAATCTATTCATATAGAGTAACATATTTTTAAGATTCTGTAGAAATATTTATTCAAATGTAAGAAAATGTGGTTTTTTTTTGGTTTTTGTTTTTTTTGTTTTTTTGTTTTTTGCCGTGATTAACCACTTTTCCTTATTTCTATTGAACTTGACACTCTGGTTCCCGTGAATAACATTTTAATTGATGCCCATAAACCTTAAAAGCTGAGATTTATTTACTGACACCAGGGAAACTTTCTGAACTTTTTGCATATGTCATCATTATCTCTTAACATCTCTTTGACAATTTTATATTATTATGTATATTTAATGCTTGTTAATCTATCTTGTCTTCAAACCATTTAATATGAATATAACATGCACTGCTAAAGAATTACCTAGAATTCACAGCAATAATGTAGCCCCTGGGGCACCTGGGTGGCTCAGAGGGTTAAGCCTCCGACTTCTGCTCAGGTCATGATCTCACAGTTCCTGGGTTTAAGCCCGTGTTGGGCTCTGTGCTGACAGCTCAGAGCCTGAAGCCTGCTTCAGAGTCTGTCTCTCTCTCTCCCTCTGCCCTTCCTCTGCTCACTCTCTGTCTCTCTCTCCTTCAAAAGTAAATAAACATTAAAAAATTTAAAAAAAATGTAGTCCCTTAGATCAATCTTTCATAGCACAGGAGCTGTGTATATAGAAGTTGCTAAATTTCTCAATACTATGGTTCCCAATTTAAATTCTTTTTTTTTTAATTGTTTTACTTTTAATGTTTATTTTTGAGAGAGGGAGAGAGAGAGAGAGAAGGGGCAGACACAGAATCCAAAGCAGGCTCCAGGCTCTGAGCTGTCAGCACAGAGCCCAACGCAGGGCTCGAACTCACAAACCGAGATCATGACCTGAGCCGGAGTCAGACGCTTAACCTACTGAGCCACCCAGCCCCCCCCCCCCCCCATTTAAATTCTTAAGATTCTCTACATAGGAAGTGTGTGTGCAGGGAGATGTTTCTCACACATGCTGGTTCTCCTGTTGCCTTTGATGTGTTTCCTGAGCTAGTCCCTGAACTGTTCTGTCTCCAGCCTGTAAACTAATGTTACTTAGAGACATTATCACGTCTTCCTTGCCCTGACATGGGTGTGGTGATGACATACAACCGCGATAATCTGGCAGCTAAAATTTAAAAGAAAGAAATTTCAGAGCAAATGTTTCCACTTGCTCTTAGCCTTGGGTATCAATTTGCAGAGCCATCTAAAGTGTTCCACTATGAAGACGAATAGAAAAGAGACTGAAGTCTATTGTTTAAGAATGAGTAGTTTTCCCTGACTTGGAAACATTTGTCTTCTATCCAAAGAGGGAAATTTACTTCACTTGTATGTTTCACTCTTCTGAAAAGCCTTCTGCTTATTTTCTTTTTCTTCCTTGTTTTCAGTCATGCCCCAGCCTTGAGCAAGAAAAGATTGATGGCTAAAGTTATCCAGTGATTTACTGGACCATCCACTCCATTCATTGTAGAAAATTGCATTGCTTTATTAATGTTATTACTTGCTAAGCAGCAGATGTCAAATGCTGTAGCTGAAACTGCTTAGCTTCCCAAATCAATCCTTTAAAAAATCAACTTTATATTTAGTGTCAAATATCATACAAGACTGGCTCTGAAGCTATGCTAAATGTCTACAACTGGCTGGTAAAATTATTGCCCAGTATCCACAAGTTCAAACCTCAATTAATATTCTTTTGGGATCTTTCCATACCAATTATTTCTGACTTAAAAGTTTATCTTCTATAGGAACATTCCTTAGCCTCTGTCTCTATCACTTTTTAACTCATTTCTAGTCATCACTATTTTTTTTCTTTAAGATATGAATGTTGGGTTAATTAAAAAAGAACCAAACTGAAAAAAAAAAAAAAAAGAACCCACACACAACTGGGTTACAAATGAATGTGCAACTGGAAAATAAAGATAATGATAAAAAGCAATGATTAAATTTGTGACCATTTTCAAAATCTATATGCACTTACTTTTTAAAACCACCAGTTATGTTTCTGTAACCAAAGAATGTGTTACAGGGATGGAATGGTCATCATTACAAAAGATCAGATAGTGCATTACCTTTTCTATTATGCAAAGACAGAAATTTAAGTTATTTAATAAGATGTAATTTATTTTTGTGTATATATTATCATTAGCTTTAAATAACTTCAACTATAAACTTAGTTTCATTATATTTACTATAATAATTAAAATGGCCCACCTAGTGCCTTCTGTTGCTAATGAACTGTATAGAAAAAGTCTTCAAAATTTGAAAATAAGGCAGAATAGTGGGCAGTTATTATTTCAAAGTCATACCAGGTATTGTTTAGCAAGACCCTCTTAGGATTATTTCATTATCTAGGACAAAGCACCTGTGGTGACTGCTATTTGTTACTCGATTAAAGCCTGGACAATGAAGAGTGAATATTACCAAGCAGATTTCTGTCCAATATGGAAGACAACCCCACAATTTATTGTTTTATTGCCCCAGAGGACATTGGCTAGTTTTATATCTATCTTAGCCATATTATTTTAATATTTTTTAATATTTTTTTTCAAAATGACTCTCAATGCACAGGTTTTCAAAATGCTCTTTGAATCAGCTTTATCATTTTATTGATTCCTTCATTGATGAGTTAATAAATATTTGACACATGTTCATATCATACTTATGTAAGAATAATGCTTTTAAGTTTTTAAAAATTACATTTTGAAAATATAAAAATAATGCACTCCCCTATATGTTTTCTATGTTTCATTATTGAGTTAAATTTTATATATTCAGTCATGATCATTGAAGTTGTTAAATCAAAAAGCCCATTGAGAGCTTAATTTTCTGTGATTGTGCAAAAAAATTAAAAAGGACATTTTTTAGATAAGCCTTGATTGCCATATGATTTTACAGCTGACAAAAATGGTGCAAATTAATGCTGAAGTTCCTGAAACTCTTGACTTTGATCTCAATACAATTTAGCTCTAGACTCACCACAGCTCAATAATCATTTTAAGAGACAGATTCGTTCACTCATTCATGTGTCATTACTTCTTTTTCTAAGTGTATAAACCCTGAACTCATTTTATCCCATCCCTGTGGTTGGTTCTTTATATGCATTGGAATTTATTGCTTCTACTCTCCTGCATCCGCTAATTTGCCACAGAATTTTACAGTCAAATGTATTTTCCTACTATTTTTACAATTCAACTTAGTTTATAAGAAAGATTTAGGTATGGGCTTCCTTTATTTATTTATTTTTTAATATGAGATTTGTTGTCAAATTGGTTTCCATACAACACCCAGTGCTCCTCCCAAAAGGTGCCTTCCTCAATGCCCATCACCCACCCTCCCCTCCCTCCCACTCCCCAGCAACCCTCAGTTTATTGTCAGTTTTTAAGAGTCTCTTATGGTTTGCCTCCTTCCCTCTTTTTTTTTTTTTTCCTTCCCCTCCCCCATGGTCTTCTGTTAAGTTTCTCGGGATCCACATAAGAGTGAAACCATATGGTATCTGTCTTTCTCTGTATGACTTATTTCACTTAGCATAACACTCTCCAGTTCCATCCACGTTGCTACAAAAGGTCATGTTTCATTCTTTCTCATTGCCAAATAGTACTCCATTGTGTATATAAACCACAATTTCTTTATCCATTCATCAGTTGATGGACATTTAGGTTCCTTCCATAGTTTGGCTATTGTTGAAAGTGCTGCTATAAACATTGGGGTACAAGTGCCCCTATGCCTCAGCACTCTTGTATCCCTTGAGTAAATTGCTAGCAGTGCTATTGCTGGGTCATAGGGTAGATCTGTTTTTAATTTTTTGAGGAACCTCCACACTGTTTTCCGGAGCGGCTGCACCAGTTTGCATTCCCACCAACAGTGCAAGGGGGTCCCCATTTCTCCACATCCTCTCCAGCATCTATAGTGTCCTGATTTGTTCATTTTAGCTGCTCTGACTGGCATGAGGTGGTACCTCACTGTGGTTTTGATTTGTATTGGTATGGGCTTCTTTTATCTACCAGGAACTGAAATATTTCTCATCACATTCTTTATTGAAACTATGCACACATGTTTAACTCAAAGGCAACAACAAATGAAAATTTAAAATTTAAATATTTCATCTCATTTACAAAGTACAGTAAGCAGAATATATTTCTTAAAGCCTCCTCTATTGAAAAATGAGTAACAGTATCAGGGAATAGATATACATTTTTTTTTTAATTTAGATTGAGGAATTAGTGTCAGGAAATAATGTCATTTGCATGGAGTCTTCACAACTTTTACAGTCAAAGCTGACAAAATATCAAACTTCCTCCTTCTTACTCTATTAAGCATATTGCATTTCTGCTGGGGGAAAGTTAGTAAATTTCAAAAAAAAATGTAAAATTTTCAAAGTACCCTACTTTATGTGTTGATATGTTTCTTCATAATATACTGGCAGTTCTGAAGTTTTTTATCAACTAGAATGTATTATTACTAGTGAAAACATTGCCATAACACAAATCTGTCTTGCTGAAGCACCATCACTGTAAATCAGGAGATCTTTTTTCCTACTATTAAAAAAGATAGCGTTCTTAGGGTGCCTGGATGGCTCAATTGGTTGAGCGTCCGACTCTTGGTTTTGGCTCAAGTCATGATCTGACAGCTTGTGAATTTGAGCCCCACGTTGTGCTCCATGCTGACAGTGTGGAGCCTGATTGGGATTTTCTCCCTCTCTCCCTCTCTCTCTGTCTCTGCCCCTCCCCCGTGCACTCTCTCTGTCTCTCTCTGAAAAATAAATAAACTTAAAGAAACATTTTTTAACAGATAACATTCTAAACCAACCCAAATGATCTTCTTTCCTTGTGCAAATCACCTTACTGAAATGTTCTCCATGTTCTCTTAAGTTTCAGTCCAAACACCAGAAAGAGCTTCTCCAAGCTCTCTTTGCAGACAGTAGATTGCACTCCCTCAGAAACTTTACATGATTGATGGTTTAGGTAATTATTTTTAATATTCTTATTTATATATTATCTTTTCCCTCATTTAAATTGAGGAAATCAATTTACCTTAGATCTTACACTATACTCTCTCCCACTGTATGTTTCCTATTACCTTATTCTGGGAATTATGATAGTTTATTATTATTAAATAAGAAATTATTATATTTCTTGTATTCAAGAACAATGATATTGTTATTCTGCTTTAGGAAAATACGTATTTCATGGTTTCATCAAAGAGGCAAAACCACTATGAATGACAAGAGGGATGTGTTATGCTGATATGATCTTATAAACTTGGGAGACTGAGTTACGTCCACTATGTAAGTCTGTTACCTTGGCATCTGCTACAGGTTCTGAAGTGAGCAGATCTGGCTGTCAGGGAGGAAAGATGAACATGAAAACTTGGGTAGCCAGACAAACTGGACCCCTCAAGGGTGAGCTGGAATCCACCAAGTTAATTGAAACCCATATTTTCCTTTGAGCACTTCAATCTTTCCACAGTGATGCCTCTGACTTACAGAAGAGCTGGTACACTCTACCACAGTAGTGCACATGAACTTCACCTAGGAGTTAAGAAAGCTAAACAAGGGGATCTAGGGGAACTAAAGTCCAGCTGCTGCACTGAGGAGATGCAGAATTTGGAGGAGCTGAGATCCCAGTCACCAGCAGAGTGAGCTAGCTGAGGTACGACAATGTGCTTGAACCTTAAGAGCACTTGAACTTCCATGATATTTCTGTGCTTTGCTCCCTCTACTAAATCCTATGCAAATTTCTCATGTAGGCTAAGAAGCCTCCTATCATTGCTTGGTCATGTTAAATCTAAATTTTCCCATGAATGATTATTTTTATTCATCTTTCATTTATCCACATATGGCTTGATAATATTTTCCAGGGAATCACTATGAATAGTGAATTTTCTACTTGTTGAGCATCTCAGAAATTTTAATTTTTCCTCAAAGTTCTGAGCTTTGAACAAGTTTTTATTGGTGGTGGTGGTATTGTTACTTTTGTTGCTCCTATGACTGTGGTTATTGTTGACTTGAGACCTCTAAGGGCACAGCTTCATTTATACTTCCCCTTATAAATATCTGATCTTATTTTTTTCTAAAGATGATTATAAGAGCTTATATTGATTTTTCAAATTCAACATTTTTAGTGATGTAGTTAGATTTTATCTCTTTCCTTTAATTTTTATTATAACACATGCGCTATTTTCTTTTGCATATCCATGTCTACCTCATGTCAGAATATTTGTTTCCCTTAGCTAATCATGTCCTGTTAGTGGCTAAGGTGTGTTTTGTTTTGTTTTGTTTCTAGGAGTGAATTATTTGTGTGTTGTGGTGCTATCCATTTTTGGCACGTTCAGTTGCTAATTAGAAAATTGCAACTTTTATCATTATAATTATCTATTAACATAAGGAGATTGTCATAGGTTTCAAAGGGCTCTTTCACCATATTAACAATTTTCTTCATTGAGTTTGCACTTGTCTGTGCTGATGATAGTTTACATTTATTTCTCATATTTGCATCATTCCATTTTTTTACAAATCTGATACTTTTATGCCAAAATTCATGTACCTATCTCCATCCATTTTATACCTTTCCTGATCCCATAATGCCTTAACACATTGGGTTCTAACTTCTATGAATTTTTATTTTTATGATTTGAAAGTTGTCCAGTTTTGCGTTATAACTAAGTCTTCCTTTTTTTATTAACCAATGGAATCTAAAATTTTAAACCCATAAACAATACAGTGCCTTGACTTGATACACATTTTCCTATACTGAAAATTATAATATGGTAGGATTGTATTTCCTCTTGTGTGGAACTGGAGTGTTGACCCCTGGTTGACTAGAAGTTGAATATCATTTGTAGACATTGATGTCACATACTATTAACTATTTAAAGACATGCCCATTTTTGAAATTTGTATTTATATTTAGACTACTTTATTATGCATGTATTTATTTTGTCTTTTCTTTATTTCTTTCTTTGAAGTTGCAAAATGTCTTTCTTACATTTACCATATTTGTGTTAGAGATATCTACAGAATATAATTCAAACTGTGAACGTATCTGCTTTCTAGTTTCCAGAAATGATTGTCCCAGATTTCTCCAAGTTCTTCCTTGTAGAATAGGAAAAAGAACTCCTAACATCAGAAAGTGTAAAGAAATCATTCATTTTGTTGGTTGGTCAGTTGGTTGGTTGGTATTTCATTTTTTCCATGGTCTGGGATTCCAGCCTCCTAATAGACTTGGAGCTATGTCAGTGGCTGCAGTGGGATCCCGCAGAAGGCAAAATGTGAAGGGACTGGAAACATCTTAAATATTTGGGATGATAGTTCCAGGAGGATGGGGCCAGCCTCTGCTGAATTTTTTATTTTTTTTTCCTCACTGAACTTCCATCACTTAACCCTGGATATAGTCTTAGTTGCTGATGTGAACTAGTAGAGCGAATAAACTAAAGCTCTACTTTTGTTGTTGGAAGAGTAAAATATGGAACATTAGAGAACCAAAAATAACTACAGAGATGAAAAGAAGGGATGGTCTCAGGAAAAGTGACCTCATGAAGATTTTTTATGAACTCCTCAGTTCACCACTGGTTTGAAAAAGAATCAAGAAGAAAATCTTCTCTAAGAAACCATAAAAAGATACACAAAATAAACCAAAGAAGGCAAAATAAATGATGCAATCAGCAAATGCTAATTCAGTAAAATTAGAAAACATAATTGCAATGAAGAAAAACAAAATACCCAATATTTTTCTATTGGAAGAGGTTAATACAATTGATAAGTGCTGAAGACTGACAACAAAAAAAGAGAAAACACATCTGACCAGTATCAGGAATGAAAGGTGAGATATTGCTAAAGTCACCATAAGCTTAAGAGAATAAGGCAATATTATAAAGAAACTTTCACACATAATTTATTATCATTGATGAAATAGCCCAGTATCTTGAAATCTAAAAAATACTAAAACTGAGTCAAGATAAAATAGTTCATTTCTATAGTCTCACAGCTATTAAGAAATCGAAATTATTATTAAAAAAATTTTGTAAAAGATAAGTTCAGGCCCAGATGGTCTTACTGGCAAATTCTACCAAACATTCAAATAAAAAATAACACTAATTTTACAAAACCCTTTAAGAAAATAGAAGATCAGAACATTTTACAGCTCATTTAATGAAGCTGGCATTACCCTAATTTTGAAATCAGAGAAAGACAGTATAAAAAGGAAAATAGTATATTAATGTCTCTCATAACATGCATTCAAATTCCTCAAAACATATTAGCAAATTTAGACTAAAAATATATAAAATGAATACACCACAACCTAGGTGGTTTACTCAAAAATTTATATCAATTAACACAGAAAAGCATTTTGCAAAAACGCAACATCCATTCACAATGGAAATACTCATTAACCAAGGATTAGAAGGGGATCCACTTGACCATAAAAGAGATCTATAAAAGCCTACTTCTGACATCATGTCTAATGATGAATGACTGAAGGTTTTCACTATAAGATTAAAAAGGAAAAGAAAAGAAAAAAAAAAGGCAAGGGTGGCTACTCCTATTCAATGTTGTAATGGAAGGAAGGAAGGAAGGAAAATGTATATAATAAAAAATTTTGAATTAAGCCAGCTAGAAATAATGCCTTTTTAAATATCAATCCAGGGGCACCTGGGTGGTTCAGTTGGTTAAGCATCCAAATTAAGCTCAGGTCATGATCTCACAGTTTGTGGATTTGGGTCCCACACTGGGCTCTGTGCTGACAGCTCAGAGCCTGGATGGAGCCTGCCTCGGATTCTGTGTCTCCCTCTCTCTCTTTGCCCATCCCCTGCATTTGCTCTCTTTCTCCCAAGAACAAATAAGTAAACATTTAAAAAATATATTTTTTAAATAAACATTTATATATATATATATATATATATGTATATATATATATATATATCCAATTTTTTATTAGAATGAAAGTTTGACTTGGAATTCAAAGGTGAATTACTAAAATTTATCATATTATTGAATTAAAGAGACATATCATATAATTATTATAATAGACGCAGAAAAAAAGACTTTTTATAAAGCCCAGCATCCTTCATAGGAAAGAAAAAAGTAACAAAATTTGGAATAGAAGTTAACTTATGTAAACTAACAAAGATATGTACAATAAAACTGTCAACACATTGGGGCGCCTGGGTGGCACAGTCGGTTAAGCGTCCGACTTCAGCCAGGTCACGATCTCGCAGTCCGTGAGTTCGAGCCCCACGTCGGGCTCTGGGCTGATGGCTCGGAGCCTGGAGCCTGTTTCCTGTTCTGTGTCTCCCTCTCTCTCTGCCCCTCCCCCGTTCATGCTCTGCCTCTCTCTGTCCCAAAAATAAATAAAAAAACGTTGAAAAAAAATTAAAAAAAAAAACTGTCAACACATTGAAAGCATTTTCCTAGATATGGAGAAAAGTAAGGATATTCTATTTCACCAATTTTGTTCAACACTGCACTGACTGGATTGTCTGAGTCAGCGAATTAATATGTGGGGAAAAAAAGGTATGTCAATTGGAAAATAAGGGGGAAAAAAGGTTACTTTACTCTCAGATGATATGATTGTATAACAAAGTCCAAAATAATTTTCTACATAAATTATTATTATTGATGAGTTCACATTGCTAGATACAAGTTCAGTTTAAAAAAAAAACTGAATGTATGCTCAAAACTATTGAAAGCAGGATCTCAGAAATATATTTGCATACCCATGTTCATAGCAGCATTCTCCACAAAACCCAGTGGAATATTATTCAGTCTTTAAAAAAAAAAAAAAAAGGACATTCTGACACATTTATAATACTGATAAACCTTGCTGACATTATGCTAAGTGGAAAGAGACAGTCACAGAAAGACAAATACTCTGTGATTCTATTTACATGCCAAATTTATAGACAGAACAATAGTGGTTTCCAGACACCGGATTGATGGGGTGGAGTGGTGGAAAATTGATGTTCAATGGGCATCCAGGTTTTGTTTTGCAAGATGAAAAGAGTTCTGGAGATTGATTTCAACAACAATATGAAATACTTCACACTGCTGAACTTAAAAATGGTTAAGATAGTAAATTTTGCTGTTTAACCACAATTTTAAAAATCAAGTGTATTTTTACATACTCTTCTTAGTGTCCTTTTTTCCTTCTCTTTGCCTTATAAAGTCTGCGGGTTTGGCTTCTGGCTATGTCCAGCAAAGCCACGGACAGCAGAAAGGATTACTCAAAACTCTACAAGTCAAGAGAGGTGAGGGGGAGACTCAGGGAAGTCTCCAGGAGCTGCTCTCAAGCTTCCGGATTTAGTAAGCATACATTTAGGGAAACATCGCACAATATATCAGTGGGTTACATGCCAGTAAGAACATATTGAAAGCTTGCAGAAAAATAAGTTAAGCATTGTTAAGACTACAAAAGAGCAGATGCAGAAAGCAGGCTGGAAAACGAGATGAGATATTCCACAGATAACCATGATCTGAGGAATTCATAAGCATAGGCAGGACCCAACCCCTAGATACACAGTAACTAGATAAGCAAAGAAGGGCTGCTGTTTTCAGCAAGGCCAGAAAGCAGTGTTCTGCTTTGCAATGAGTTCTCTATAATCTCCTAACCCAGGACATAGCTATTTGATTTCCCACAAAAGTCCAGTGTCTTCTCAATTATGCTTTTTCCTACTCATTTTCTCTAGGTAGTACACCTTCTTTCTAACTATCCGCCCTCTAAATATCCATAGCAATTTATTAATTTATTAATTTAAGTTACAGCTATTAGGTGTCAACACTTGTCTATATTTGCCCTGTAAATTAGAAGTCAATATTTATACATAAATATATATATTTATGTATATTTGAAATTATCTAATTATGTTAGACAATTTTAAATTGTGATAAACACTATTTAAAATAGATGGAAAGAAGATAATGAAGGTGGAGAGCTCAGAGAAAGCTTTGCCTAGTTGGACAAATATATATATATAATATATATATAATATATACATATATATTATATATATAATATATACATTATATATATATTATATATTATATATATGTATATATAATATATATAATATATATATAATATATATATAAACTGCAAGTGGAAACATGCTTTGTAAATAACTGGGGAAAACTTCCATGGGATGTAGAAGAAAAAAAAAAAGGAACCCAGGAAATTAGAAAATGTGTAGGGGTTTCAAAGACTATAATAAGACTAATGAGGGGCGCCTGGGTGGCGCAGTCGGTTAAGCGTCCGACTTCAGCCAGGTCACGATCTCGTGGTCCGTGAGTTCGAGCCCTGCGTCAGGCTCCGGGCTGATGGCTCAGAGCCTGGAGCCTGTTTCCGATTCTGTGTCTCCCTCTCTCTCTGCCACTCCCCCGTTCATGCTCTGTCTCTCTCTGTCCCAAAAATAAAAATAAACGTTGAAAAAAAAATAAAAAAAAAAAAGACTAATGAGACCGGAATAGTTAATAAGGAATATGAAAATTAGATTTGGTCTCATGGACAGGATAGACCAATCATGATGCCCATACATTGTAAATCCTGATAAAGACTTTGGACTTTGTTTTTTTTTTTTTTTTTTTTTTTGGCTAACATTGGAAGACATTGGAAAGTATATTCAAGAAAATGATACAATATATGACATAGTATATATATTTTTAAGGTAAACAATAGAATGAATGGTTATATGGTAAGATTGAAAAAGATTAAAGAAGCCAGAATCAAAGAGTAGATAAAAGAGGATAGACTCCATCCTCCATAGGATGAGTTTAGATGAGAGCAGAGATGTTTCTTCCAATATGTCAGGAAGACATAGATGCAGGGGAAAAAAAAAAAAAAAAAAAGCTTTACCAGGAAGCTGATGTGAATTAACATTAAGACCAGTCTCTTGTCTCAATCCATGACTGGTGCAGTAATGTTTTCACATGGGCCTGTGTTTTTGGTAAATGTTTTAAATGACTTATTTCAATCTGCAATTAGCTAACATGGCTTATTTTTCTCTGTCAGTGTTTTCCCCACAGTCACAATTTGCCTGTGTCAGATGGTATTGCAATGGTCACAAGCATTTTTGGTATCTATATGAACAGCAGATGGCTAAAGAACACACTGACTTTGACTCTAATGTTACATATTTATGTAGTTCACATTCATTTCTGGCTTCCAGAAATATTTCTACCCACTATGGGTATCTTGTTGCAAAAGTGATTTTACTGAACAAATACATTGTAGAATAATGAAAATCATTTGTAACTTTGGCATTTATTCTAAACACGGGGTGTGGTAGGAAGAGATACTGAATTGACTTGGAAAACAAGGTAGAGGAAATGTTTAATGTTGCTCTATTGGAAGGATAAAATCCCAAATGTGTTTGAGAAAGACTAACGTGACATAGTATGCAAGAGGAAAATGGAACTGAATTAGTACTATTAGATTTTTAGAAATTCAATTTGGATAAGAAATTAGGAAAAAAAAAAAAACGTTGAAAGAAATTAGGATTCCCCCTCATAAAATGAAGAAAGAAACAGGGGTGCAGATTTATTAAATTATATAAACATTTCCAAACATTACATAATTTAGCAAATTATATTATTAAACTATTATAGGACAGTCTCTGTTCTGTCTCTGTGGATAAATCTATGGAGAAAATATAGCTATAGCCAAATGCTTACCTCTGGATTCCCTTAAAAAGTAGTGCCACATGGACACTTAATTACTCTTAAAATTCCCCTCAAACTCACCAATCACAGTCATATAGTATACCATCATAAACTACCAAGAGATGTAGAATGGTGTGTCCCTTCTCTGCTTCCAATAAATTACAATCTTTTGACTTCTCTAGTAATTCTCAGGGCAATAAAAGTGAAAGAAAGAAAGTAGCTCGTAGCTGTGGATCACTATATGTGTAATCGCATGGAGCTATATGATCCTTTTCTTTTAATGATGGATGACTGTCTGTAGCCCACAAATTAGACCAAGTGCCATCTATTTTCTAAAAGGCAACAATGACAGAATTATTTTTTTGTTCTTTGGAAAGAGAAGTGGTTTTATATTTTGGTAAAGCAGAGTGATGAAGTAGAAAAAGAACATAACCCAGATTCATGAGCTCATATTTTCAGTTACTAACTATTTATGCCACTTTAGGGAAAAAAAATTCATTTTTGTGAACCTCAGTTTACCAATCTGTGCAATAATGTGGTTAGATTTATGTCCTCTAAGTTTGTAGATAGTACAAAATTATACATTATCACTATACCCTGCTGGTGATATAGAATTAGTCATTACATTTTATAAATAGGATTTCAATAAACTAAATAGACATGATTTTATAGAGATTTACTTTGACAATACTGGAAAGATTGGATATAATAGTATAAGATCAATTCTTAAGTATTTGATAAAATAACTCAATAACAATATTGTTTTCACTTCTCAAAAATGAAGATATCTTCCTATAAATGTTTTATACATTCATTGGGGACCATTCATATTCTTTATCCTAGGAGTATAGAATAGTCTATAGAATACACTTATATTTTCACAATGTACTTAAGAGGAAAGATGAGACTCAACGAGGGAACATAGGTACATATTCTAGGTGAGTCACCTTCTGCCCCTCACTCCAAATGGCACACAATTGGCAGAATATCAACAACTTGGATGCAACAATTAAAAAAGGGAAAAACTGTATAGTTTTATATGATGTTTGAAAATCAATACATGCCCTTAACTCAAGTAAAATGTTTTAACACACCTTCAAATCTTATGAGAATTTCACCACTCTTTCTGGAATGATGGCATAAAAATTTCTGTAGAGGCACTCCCTAGTTAAGTCACTATAATCAGTGAAAATTATAAATTACTACAATGTTCAAGTCTCTGGAAATAATCCTCAGGGATAATTTACTGTAGTAAATGAAAGAGCATTTATCAAGTAAATCCACCAAATTTTGGTAAGAACAGTGAAAATCTATGGCATCTGAGCCATGACCCACAATGACCCACAATGACCCACAAACTCAGAATGACACAAATTTCTGCTCTTGCATGTGCAGTCTAGATCACAGGGCTTCCTACTCCCCAAGGAACTGGTCAATAACTACAGTAACTCCCCAGTGGGACATCCCACCAGCATTTTTCTTTCCCCTCTGATTTACATGGCAGAAGCTCTGCCAAGCAAGAACAGTGGAGAAAGCTGGGATTTTCTTCTTCTATACAGCCCCAGCTGTAAAGTCACACAGCAACTCCTCAGCTATGTCGGGCTGAGTGTATGGGGGCCCCAACTTCATTCACTGCAAGTCTGTAGGGAGGTTTGATTTCACGCATGGAGAGGGCAAGCCCAAAAGACCATGGGCTACTGCTCTTGCGAGTACTCCCACTTTTACAGTACTGGCATCATTCCAAGAAAAGTAGGCCACTGTATCTGTGTCTAGATCTGGGGTACTGGTATAGGGGTTTTGCCTGGACGATCCTCTGAAGCAGTCTCAAAAGAACTGACTGTACTTGGAACAGAGTTTGGGAAAGATCAAACTTCAGAGTACCTTATGAGACAATGGAGATTTGGGTGTAAGAAATTATAAGTAGCCTGGTTATTCCATGAGGCTACAAGCTCAACTCTACATAAACTATAAATGTACAGAGAGAACTAGGGAAAGAGATTGCTAATGACAGCCCTCCTTGGGAATACCCTTGAAAAACTAGCCTAATTTAATTTGATCAGACTGTGCAACAATTTATACCAGAGGGCATTGTCAAAAACAATAGAGAAACCGGCTGGCAATTAGTGGAGGCTAATAGCTGCATGTGATTTCAACAGGAGTGGGCCCAGTAACAGATATTTCAGACACAGATATATTCAAAGGTACCATGGTGAAAATCAGTACCATCCCAGGCTGACTGTGTGCAACCCCAAGGCTGCGACCTTTGAAGAAAGAAATTAGAGTATGCATCCTGTTAGGAAAATACAAGCACATACAAAAGTACATCCATGCCATAAACAAATAAACAGACATCGTCAAACTCTTGGTGGAAAGGGTGGAAGAATGGGGTTAATGGTAGTGGTAGTAGCAGAAACCAGAATTATTACAATATATTATCTAAGATATTAAATCTCTAATAAAAGGTTTTGAGAGAATAAATAAGCAAACAACAAACAAACAAAAGCAAGAATGGCCAATGAGGGGACCTGGCAAAGAATTCCAAAGAAATCGGACTTAACAAAGACTGCAAAATAGCTATTTCAAATTTCAAAGAAGAACAACAACAACAAAAAAAAAATGGTTAAAAAAGTTAAGGAAGGTCTGATGACAGTGTGTCCTTGCATAGAGCATATCAATAAAATATATAGAAATAATAAAACAGATGGAAATTCTGCCGTTGAAAATCATAATAATTGATATGAAAAATTAATTAGAGGCGTTCAACTGACCGATGTATCCTGGCATAGACATAATAAGCAAAAGAATAAGAAAATCTGGGGTGCCTGGTTGGCTCAGTCAGTAGAGCAATGTTTCTTGATCTTGGAGTTATAAATTTGAGCCGTACAGATGGGTGTAGAGATTACTTAAAAATAAAACCTTGTAAAGAAATAAGAACATTTGTAGATAGATCAATAGAGATTATGCAGTCCGAAGAAAAGAGAGTAAAATGAAGATAAATAAACATCCCCAGAAAAATGTGGGACACTTATTCGCACCAACTTAACTGATAATGGAAGCACAAAATAGAGGAGATAAGAGAGTAAAAAAAAAATCACATGAATGGTGGGGGAGGAGTCAAGATGTTGGAACAGCATGGAAGCTTTTTGTGTATCTCGCATCCATGAAATAGAGCCATACCAACACGGAACCATCCTACACACCTAGAAAACCGATTGGAAGATTAACACAACAATCTGCACAACCTGAACCACAGAATTCAGCAGGTATGCGACGCGAAGAGCTGAACATGGGGAGCAAGAAGCTCCTAAAGGTAGGGAACCCCTTTTGTGGGTGGAGAGAGGACAGAAACTGGGTGTGGGGGGGGAGCATACGGGAAAAGCAGCTGGAGAGAAAGTGGAAAATTGGAAACAGCCACAGGGACTAAACTAAAAAGGGAGAAAGGAGAAAGGAGAGGGTTTAAATTCCATGAAGACTGTAAACAAGGGGAGCGCAAAGGCTGCAACTCCGCAGCTCCATACCTGGCGGTGCTCTGGTGGGAAGGGCGAATCCCCAGGAACAGAGTGGGGTCCGGGATGTTCTTGGGACACATGGGGAAAAGCAGTTCCACTGCTGGAAGGACATGTGGTAGAGACTGTTGAAGCCACCTGGTCCCAGCAGACCCGGGAAGGCAGCCACATTAGCTGGTTATGGGGCTAGGTTGTTGAGGGTGAATCCTGGTGCCAGATGTGTGTTGCGATTTTCCATGGTCTCTGAAATGCTGAGGCTACACTGTCTCGCAATTTTTTGGGGGGGCGGGCTGGCACCTGGCCGCAGTCTCAGGGCACCGGCCACAGAAGGGTCCAGCAGGCGTTCCTGGGTGCAGCTGACATTCGGCCATTGCTCATTCAGCCATTGCTCAGTGAGACCCTCCCGCGGAGGCGCAGGGCAGGTCAAAGATGCAGTCCTTCGGAAGTAAGGGGCCAGGGAGAGCAGCCACATCTGAGACAAAACTCGGGGGAGAGGCACGCCTGGGGCCTGGTCATGGAGAGTGGAAAAGGCAGGGAGTGGACGAGAGCTGAAGAAGGAGGACCGGTGCGTGATTGCTAATCTGGTAGAACAGACTGGGTGGAGCCATTTTTCACCGCTCCCACGCATGCGCAACGAGCACCACAGCAATCCACCCCAGTAGGCTAGCAACGCCATCTAGTGGAGAGCGGAGCTGTTGCACCGAGCTCTGCCCAACTGGGCCAGCTTGGCTCTTCAAAAGCACGAACCTCACCGCTGCCTTAGTTCATGGACTATGGAGAGCTAACGTGGACTGACCTCTGGGGGAGAGCGAAGCAATTTGGGTCCTGCTTCAATCTGTTAGCAGGTTCATCTATTCATTTTTTTTTCTCCCTCTGCTTCCTTTTTCTCTTTTAAAATTAATTTCTTTTTCTTGAATACAGAAAGAGAAAAAACTCATTTTTATTTTCAATTTTCTTATTAAAAATATCTGTCTTTAATTTTTAAGACTATATTTTTTACTTTTGTGTAAATTTTGTCAAATTCTACTTTACTTCCATCGTTTTATTTTAGTCTACTTCAGTGTACTCACCTTCTCAAATTTTTAAACAATTTCTTTTTTCTTTTTCTTTTTCATTTCTTTTCTTTTTCTTGAATGCAGAAAGAGAAAAACTTCATTTTTACTTTCAATTTCTTTTAAAAATATTTTTATTTAATTTTTATTACTATATTTTTTGCTTTCATGTAAATGTTTTCAAATTCTATCTTACTCCCATTATTTTATTTCAGTCTACTACAGTGTATTCACTTTTTCAAATTTTCAAACGATTTCTTTGTCTTTTTTTTTAATGTTTTTTCTTATTTTCATTTCTTTTCTTTTTTCTTAAATACAGAAAATGAAAAAAATCATATTTCTTTTTAATCTTTATTGAAAATATTTTTCTATAATTGCTTTCTACTAATTTCTCTACTTTGTGTATTTTAGTCTACTTTAGTGTATTCATTTTTTCATATTCTCAAACGATTTCTTTTTTTTCTCTCCCCCCTTTTTGCTTGTTTGTTTTTTTTTTTTTTTTTTTTGTTTCTATAATCTGTCAAACCATTTTCTACACCCAGGCCAAAACACACGTAGAATCTAGCATCATCTATTCGATTTTTGTGTGTGTGTGTATTTTTAATTTTAATATTTTTTAAATTTTAATTGTTTAATTTCAATTTTTCTACCTCATCAATTCCTATTATGCCTTCAAAATGACAAAACGAAGGAATTCACCCCAAAAGAAAGAGCATGAAGAAACGACAGTCAGAGATTTACCAACACAGACACAAGCAAGGTGTCTGAACCAGAATTTAGAATCATGATAATAAATACTAGCTGGAGTCGAAAATAGATTAGAATCCCTTTCAACAGAGATAAAAGAAGAAAAAAATAGCCAGAATGAAATTAAAATGCTATAACTGAGCTGCAATCACGGATGGATGAAGCAGTGGCAAGGACAGACAAGGCAGAAGAGAGAATCAGCAATATACAGGACAAACTTGTAGAGAATAATGAAGCAGAAAAAAAGAGGGACATTAAGCAAAAGACCACAATTTAAGAACTAGAGAAATCAGTGACTCATTAAAAAGGAACAATATTGGGGCGCCTGGGTGGTGCAGTTGATTAAGCGTCCGACTTCAACCAGGTCACGATCTTGCGGTCCGTGAGTTCGAGCCCCGCGTCAGGCTCTGGGCTGATGGCTCAGAGCCTGGAGCCTGTTTCCGATTCTGTGTCTCCCTCTCTCTCTGCCCCTCCCCTGTTCATGCTCTGTCTCTCTCTGTCCCAAAAATAAATAAACGTTGAAAAAAAAAATTTTTTAAAAAGGAACAATATCAGAATCATAGGGGTCCCAGAGGAGGAAGAGAGAGAAATAGGGGCAGAAGGGTTATGTGAGCAAATCATATTGGAAACTTTCCTAATCTGGGGAAAGACACAGACATCAAAATCCAGGAAGCTCAGAAGACTCCCAGTAGATTCAACAAAAACCGACCATCAACAACGCATATCATAGTCAAATTCACAAAATACTCAGGCAAGGACAGAATCATGAAAGCAGCAAGGGAAAAAAAGTTCCTAACCTACAAGGGAAGACAGATCAGGTTTGCAGTAGACCTTTGCACAGAAACTATGCAGGCCAGAAAGGAGTGGCAGGATATATTCAGTGTGCTGAATCACAAAAATATGCAGCCAAGAATTCTTTATCCAGCAAGGCTTTCATTCAAAATAGGAGAGATAAAAAGTTTCACAGACAAACAAAACTTAAAGGAGTTTGTGACAATAAACCAGCCCTGCAAGAAATTTTGAGGGGGGCTTTCTGAGGGGAGAAAAGATGAAAAAAAATTATATATATATATATATATATATATATATATATATATATATACATATATATATATATATATATATATATATATATATACATATATACATATATATATATATATACCAAAAGCAACAAAAGATTAGAAAGGACCAGAGAACACCACCAGAAACTCCAACTCTACAAGCATCATAATGGCAATAAATTCATAACTTTCAGTACTCACTCTAAACGTCAATGGACTCAATGCTCCAATCAAAAGACATAGGGTAACAGAATGGATAAGAAAACAAGACCCATCTATATGCTGTTTACAAGATACACACTTTATAAGGACACCTACAGATTGAAAATAAGGGGATGGAGAACCATCTATCATGCTAATGGTCAACAAAAGAAAGCCAGAGTAGCCATATTACATCAGACAATCTAGACTTTAAAATAAAGACTGTATCAAGAGATGCAGAAGGGCATTATATCATAATCAAGGGGTCTATAGACCAAGAAGACCTAACAATTATAAACATTTATGTGCCAAATATGGGCGCACCCAAATATATAAATCAATTAATCACAAACATAAAGAAACTCATTGATAGTAATACCACAATAGTAGGAGACTTCAACACCCCACTCACAACAATGGACAGATCATCTAATAAAAAAATCAACAAGGAAATAATGGCTTTGAATGACACATTGGACCAGATGGACTTAACAGATATATTCAGAACATTTCATCCTAAAGCAGCAGAATATACATTCTTCTCCAGTGCACATGGAAGGTTCTCCAGAATAGACCATATACTGGGACATAAATCAGCCCTAAGTAAGTACAGAAAGATCGAGATCATACCTTGCATCTTTTCAGACCACAATGCTATGAAACTCGAAATCAACCACAAGAAAAAAATTGGAAAGGTAACAAATACTTGGAGACTGAAGAACATCTTACTAAAGAATGAATGGGATAACCAAGCAGTTAAAGAAGAAATTAAAAAGTATATGGAAGTCAATGAAAATGATAACACCACAACCCAAAACCTCTGGGATGCAGCAAAGGTGGTCATAAGAGGAAAGTATATAGTAATCCAGGCCTTCCTAAGAAGGAAGAAAGATCTCAGATACACAACCTAACCTTACGCCTTAAGGAGCTGGAAAAAGAACAGCAAATAAAACCCAAAACCAGCAGAAGACAGGAAATAATAAAGATTAGAGCAGAAATTAATGCTATCGAAACCAACAAAAAACAGTAGAACAGACCAATGAAACCAGAAGCTGGTTCTTTGAAAGAATTAACAAAATTGATAAACCACTAGCCAGTTTGATCAAAAAGAAAGAGGAAAGACCCAAATAAGTAAAATCAAGAATGAAAGAGGAGAGATCACAACCAACACAACAGAAATAAAAAAAATAATAAGAGAATATTATGAGCAATTATATTCCAATAAAATCGCCAATCTGGAAGAAATGAACAGATTCCTAGAAACATATACACTACCAAAACTGAAGCAGGAAAAAATAGAAAATTTGAACAGACCCATAACCAGTAAGGAAATCAAATTAGTAAGAAAAAAAATCTCCCAAAAAACAAGAATCCAGGGGAAGATGGCTTTCCAGGGGAATTCTACCAAATATTTAAGGAAGAGTTAACACCTGTTCTCTTGAAGCTGTTCCAAAAAAATAGAAATGGAAGGAAAACTTCCAAACTCTTTCTATGAGGCCAGCATTACCCAGATTCCAAAACCAGACAGAGACCCCACTAAAAAGAACTATAGACTAATTTCCCTGATGAACATGGATGCAAAAATCCTCAACAAGATATTAGCCAACCGGATCCAACAATACATTAAAAAAATTATTCACCACGACCAAGTGGGATTTATACCTGGGATGCAGGGCTGGTTCAATATCCGTAAAACACCGTGATTCATCACATCAATAAACGGAAGGACAAGAACCATATGATCCTCTCAATAGATGCAGAGAAAGCATTTGACAAAATACAACATCCTTTCTTCATAAAAACCATCAATAAAGTAGGGATAGAAAGATCATAACTCAAGATGATAAAAGCCATATACAAGCGACCCAATGCTAATGTCATCCTCAAGGCAGAAAAACTGAGAGCTTTCCCCCTAAGGTTAGAAACAAGACAGGGATGTCCACTCGCCACTGTTATTCAACATAGTATTGGAAGTCTTAGCCTCTGCAATCAGAAAACACAAAGAAATAAAAGGCATACAAATTGGCCAGGAGGAGGTCAGACTTTCACTCTTTCCAGATGATATGATACTCTATATGGAAAACCCAAAATATTCCACCAAAAAACTGCTAGAACAGATTCATGAATTCAGCAAAGTTGCAGGATATAAAATCAATGCACAGAAATCAGTTGCATCCCTATGCACCAACAATGAAGCGATAGAAAGAGAAATCAAGAAAGCAATTGATCCCATTTACAGTTGCACCAAAACCCATAAAATACCTAGGAATAAATCTAACCAAAGAGGTGAAAAATCTATGCACTGAAAACTATAGAAAGCTTATGAAAGAAATTGAAGAAGACACAAAGAAATGGAAAAAGATTCCATGCTCCTGTATAGGAAGAACAAATATTGTTAAAATGTCACTACTATCCAAAGCAATCTACATATTCAATGCAATCCCTATCAAAATAACACCAGCATTCTTCACAGAGCTAGAACAAACAATTCTAAAATGTGTATGGAACCAGAAAAGACCCTGAATAGCCAAAGCAATCTTGAAAAAGAAAACCAAAGCAGAAGGCATCACAATCCAAGACTTCAAGCTATACTACAAAGCTGTAATCATCAACACAGTATGGTACTGTCCCAAGAACACACACTCAGATCAATGGAATAGAATAGAGAACCCAGAAATGGACCCACAAACATATGGGCAACTAATCTTTGACAAAGCAGGAAAGAATATCCAATGTAATTAAGACGGTATCTTCAGCAAGTGGTGCTGGGAAAACTGGACAGCAACATGCAGAAGAATGAACCTGGACCACTTTCTTACACCATACACAAAAATAAACTCAAAGTGGATGAAAGACCTCAATGTAAGATGGGAAGCCATCAAAATCCTCGAGGAGAAAGCAGGCAAAAACCTCTTTGATCTTGCCCGCAGCAATTTCTTACTCAACACATCTCCAGAGGCAAGGGAAACAAAAGCAAGCATGAACTACTGGGACCTCATCAAAATAAAAAGCTTCTGCACAGCAAAGGAAACAATCAGCAAAACTAAAAGGAACTTACAGAACGGGAGAAGATATTTGCAAATGACATATCAGATAAAGGGTTAGTATCCAAAATCTACAAAGAACTTATCAAACTCAACACCCAAAAAAACAAATAATCCAGTGAAGAAATGGGCAAAAGACATGATTAGACACTTCTCCAAAGAAGACATCCAGATGGCCAACCGACACATGAAAAAATGCTCGACATCACTCATCATCAGGGAAATACAAATCAAAACCACAATGAGATACCACTTTACACCTGTCGGAATGGCTAACATTAACAACTCAGGCAACAACAGATGTTGGTGAGGATGCAGAGAAAGAGGATCTCTTTTGCACTGTTGGTAGGAATGCAAGCTGGTACAGCCACTCTGGAAAACAGTATGGAGGTTTCTCAAAAAACTAAAAATAGAACTACCCTATGACCCAGAAATTGCACTACTAGGCATTTATCCACGGGATACATGTGTGCTATTTCGAAGGGACACATGCACCCCAATGTTTATAGCAGCACTCTCAACAATAGCCAAAGTATGGAAAGAGCCCAAATGTCCATCGAGGGATGAATGGATAAAGAAAATGTGGTATAGGGGCGCCTGGGTGGCGCAGTCAGTTAAGCGTCCGACTTCAGCCAGGTCACGATCTCGCGGTCCGTGAGTTCGAGCCCCGCGTCAGGCTCTGGGCTGATGGCTCGGAGCCTGGAGCCTGTTTCCAATTCTGTGTCTCCCTCTCTCTCTGCCCCTCCCCCGTTCATGCTCTGTCTCTCTCTGTCCCAAAAATAAATAAAAACGTTGAAAAAAAAAAAAAGCATATGTGGTATACACACACACACACACACACACACACACACACACACACATAATAGAGTATTACTCAGCAATCAAAAAGAATGAAATCTTCCCATTTGCAACTATGTAGATGGAACTGGACAGTATTATGCTAAGTGAAATTAGTCAGAGAAAGACAAAAATCTTGTGACTTCACTCATATGAGGACTTTAAAAGACAAAACAGATGAACATAAGGGAAGGGAAACAAAAATAATATAAAAACATGGGAGGGGGACAAAACAGAAGAGACTCATAAATATGGAGAACAGAGGGTTACTGCAGGGGTTGTGGGGGGGATGGGCTAAATGGATGAGGGGCATTAAGGAATCTACTGAAATCATTGCTTCACTACATAACTAATTTGGATGTAAATTTAAAAATAAAAAATAAAGTTAAAAATTCATATGAAGAAATTATAGGTAAAAATGTTCCAAATTGTGATAAAAAATGTAATTTTGCACTCAAGAAACTCAATAAATGGTACTTGGGATTAATTTAAGGGTATTCTCATCTAGTCACATCATGGTAAATGCACTACTGAAAGCAAAAGACAGAGAACATTGTGAAATAGCAAGAGAAAAATAGCTGTTCACATATTTGAAAACTCCAATAATATTTAAAGCCTACTTCTCATCAGAAAAATAATGAAGTACAGAAGTCAGTGGGATTAGATATACATAGTGCTGAAAGAAAGAAAAAAAATGCATATATATATCCAGTCAAGAATGTTATCTTTGGTAAAATTCTCTTTCAAGAATAAAGGTTAAAAAGATACTTCCTCAGAAAGCAAAACAGATTTATTGCCATCAAATGGCCTTCTAAGAAATAGTAAAAAAAAAAAAAAAAATTCCACCAGAAATCAAGTGACTCAAAAAAATATTTTAAACACAAGTCACAGAACATGTTAGAGGTAATTACTAATTATAAAAGATAATATAAAAGCATATGCATTCTTCCTTGCTTTCACTGTTACAAAAATTAATGCCATAAAACAATACGTAATCATGGTATTTTTTACCCTATCACATGTAGAAATATAATATATTTGATATAAAAAGATAATGCAGGGGCTTAGGCACAAAACTGTATTGAGAAAGGAAATGACATGAGATGGTCCCTGAGATCCATAGGAAACAATGAAGAGAACAATAAATTGTTAATAAAGTAATAAAACAAACTCTGTAATTATGTAATTGCTCTCCTTTCCTTTCTTAATTTCCTTAAAAGATGTAAGAATCTATACTTAAAACAATGTATTTGAGGGTTCTTAACATAAATAGTGGTAACACATACACCAATAATAGCATGAAAGGGAAAGAAGGAATTGAGCTATAAAGAGGAACATTTCTCTATCTTACAGGAATTAAGTTAGTATAAATTTTTCTTTTTTGTTTTGTTTTAACTTTTTTAATGTTCATTTGTGGGGAATAAGCTTAGGAATTCCCTGAGCTTGCAGACATGGGTTAACAAGGTGTATAGGAATAGGAAACCTCAGGATGAAAGCATCCAAAATTAGGTAAACAAGATTAGGTATTCAGGGCAGAAACGCCTTCCAATTTAGTACAATAACAGAAAGCTGCTTCACAGGAAGGAAGGACCAAAATAGGTAAACAGGGCTATAGACCCAGCAGGGGAAGTTGCCCAGAGGGGAGTTAATTAGCAAAAGAAAGGTGCCTTGTTGACCCTGAGGTAGCATGTGTTTCTTGTCCCCTAAGCCAGTTTAGGTAAACAGAGGTGGAGCCTCCTGTCTGCTGTAAAGAACCATCTGCCCAGCACCAGGATTTTGTTTTGTATTAACCCAAACCCCTAACAGGGCATATCTTCAAAACTCCCTTTCCCTCACACCCATAAGTGAAAGTTCAGAATTTCATTGTCTCTTTGTGCACATCCATCCCGCTTGTAAGCCTTCTGACCCTAATAAAAAACGGAGCAAGGACCCTTGCTCCGGGGATCTTGTCTACCCCCTGGACATTAGCCTCTCTTTCATTTCAATCCTGCTTCTGCTCTCATGCTGGACAAGAGAGAACTCCAGACCCAGAGCCTATGGCATTTATTTATTCTTGAGAGAGAGAGAGAGAGAGAGAGAGAGAGAGAGAATGCAAGGAGAGGGTCAGAGAGAGATGGTAACATAGACTCTGAAGCAGGTTCCAAGCTCTGAGCTATCAGCACAGAGCCCGACGTGGGGCTCAAACCCAGGAGTCATGAGATCATGACCTGAGCCCCAGTCGTAGTCTTAACCAACTGAACCACCCACGTGCTCCAAGTTAGTATAAATTTGAAGATGATCTTGGTCAGTTAAGATGTTTATGGTAAGCCCTAGATAAACTACTCAGAAAATAACTCAGAAAAACAGAGTAAAAATAATGATTAAAGGAGTTAAAATATTTTACTCTAAAATATTTGTTTCATGGAAAAGAAATATTAATGGAAGAACAAAGGAACAAATTAAACATGAAAATTTTCAAAATGAAATAGAATGGCATACATAATTAAAACGTGTCAATAATATTTTTGAGGAAACTCCATACTGTTTTCCAAAGTGGCTGCATCAGTTTGCATTCTCACCAACAGTGCGAGAAGATTCCTTTTTTCTCCACATCCTCACCAACACTTTTTTTGTGTGTTTTTGCGTGTTTTTCTGACAGGTGTGAGGTGATACATCTCATTGTGGATTTAATTTGCGTTTCCCTGATGCTGAGTGCTGTTAAGCATCTTTGCATGTGTCTGTTGGCAATCTGAATGTCTTCTTTAGAAAATTGTCTGTTTATGTCTTCTGCCCATTTCTTTCTCTTTTTTATTTTTGTTTATTTATTTATTTATTTATTTATTTATTTATTTAGTGGTTTCGGTTTTGAGTTGTAGCAGTTCTTTATGTATTTTGGATATTAACTCTTTATAGGATATGTCATTTGTAAATATCTCATATTCTGTAGGTTGTCTTTCTTTTTATTTTGATGAAATCCCAACAGTTTATTTTTGTTTTTTTTTTTTTTTTTGTCACCTTGCCTCTGGTGACATTTCTAGAAATGTTGCTATGGTCCATGTCCAAGAGATTGCTGTCTACGTTCACTTCAAGGATTCTTATCGTTTCAGGTCTCACATTTAAGTCTTTAATCTACTTTGAGTTTATTTTTGTGAATGGTGAAAACAGTAGCCCAGTTTTATTCTTTTGCATGTGGCTGTCCAGTTTTTCCAACACCATTTGTCAAAGAGGCTCCATTTTTTTTACCCCCCAGGGGATATTCTTTCCTCCTTAGTTGAAGATTAATTGACCATATAATTGTGGGTTTATTTCTGGGTTTTCTGCTCTACTCCATTGATCTTTGTGTCCATGTGGCATTTGTTTCCATGTAATTTTTAATTTATCTTTTTGATTTCTTGGTTGACCCATTCACTGTTTAGTAGCATGCTATTTACCCTCTATGTGTTTGTGCTCTTTCCAAATTTTTCTTGTGGTTGATTTCTAGTTTCATAATGTTGCAGTCAGAAAAGATGTATGGTATGGCTTCAATTTTTTTTTTTAATTTGATGAGACTTGTTTTGTGGCCTAATATATGATCTATTATTTGTGTGTACTTGAAAATAATGTGTATTCTTCTATTTTAGGATGGGATGTTTAAAGTTGAAAATAAACCTACCTTATGGTCCGGTAATCATATCACTGGGTATCTACCCAAAAAATACAAAAACACTAACTCAAAGGGATGTATCCACCCCTGTTTGTTACAGCATTATTTACAGTAGCCAAACTTTGAAAGCAGCCCAAGTGTCCAGTGATAGATGAATAAATAAAGATGATATGGTGTATATATACAATGGAATATTATTAAGTCATAAAAAATCTTGCATTTTGCAACAATATGTACGGTGCTAGGGAGTATAATGTTAAGAAAAAAAAGTCCATCGGAGAAAGAAAAATACCATATGATCTCACTCATAGGTAGAATTTAAGAAACAAAACAAATGAGCAAAGGAAGAAAGAGAGAGAGAGAGAGAGAATCTAAGAAACGGACTCTTAACTATAGAGAAAAAAACTGATGGTTACCAGAGGGAGGTGGGTGGGGGAATGTGAGAAATAGAGGATGGCGATTGAAGAGTACACTTAAGTTATTTGAACTTAAAACATTTAAAAAAAGAAAAGAAAAGAAACAAAGAAACCGACAAAAGGATACAAAATCCCTGGCTCAGAGAGACAGGCCATTTATTACAGAGAGAACATCCAGAGTAGTATCTTGCAAGATACCCAAGCAGTATCTTGGAGGCTGGGGGACCCTACGGGCAGTGTGATGAAGGCTGAGTGTTACTTGTGCATGCAGTGGTCACATCCCAGGAGAGAAGCCCTGACATTAGGAGGCTGAGCCTACATGGGGCTGCCAGCCCATCTACCCTTCTCCGGTCTTGAGAGAGAATACTCATCACCCTGGAATGAAAGCAAATGTCTCTGGGAAAGGGAAAGAGGGGGCTTTATAATTATTACCTTGGGATGTTTCTAGGGAGGTATGTCTTCAAAGTCCTCTGGATGAACCTTTGACTCCCAAAGCTGTTGGTTATTCAAACATGCCTTTACTGACAAGGCCCAAACCATGCATGTACATGAAAAACCCATGGAGAATTATCTCCTAGCCATTACCTATTGGCAAATTGGGGAAGAATATCTTACCATGTTGAGTTCAGCTCTGTCCTTTTCCCTGGTATCTTTTCTACTGGGAGCATTGAAACTCTACAGAAAAACTTAGTTGAAAGAGTCAAGAAGCATGCCTGATTCTGGGGTTCTGGAAGCAGGTCCAGCTGGCTCTCACACAAATTGACATCAGATCATTTGCAATGATTAGTCATATTTCAGCTCCTCTTCCATACCTCTGCTTTCTTACTCAAGTTTTAGGACTTTATTAAAGAAGAAGGGTAGAGCCCCCCTAAGAGATCCTACCAATTATTGGCATGGTTCTATATAGCAGTTCATATTGTAGCACCAAGTTACTGATGCAAATTTGTTCAATATGATTGAAAAGACATAGAAGTATAATTTAGTTTAGAAAAACTTTAATTCCACATTATGAGAATAAGATGTTTTGTAGTGTAAATCAGTAAGTTTCAGGGAGTTAAAATATTTGTTTACATGTTATTTCAACTAATTTCCAGAGCCTAATTTTAAAAAGGATACTGTACTGGATAGCTCTCATATTGATGTTTAATTCCATGTCCCTTTCTTAACTAAGTTTTTTTTTCTAGTCATACGGATGGTTGCAGGGCCTATTAAAAAAATATGTCAATAATAACATTAGATATGAATGGATTAAACAACTCAGTCAAAATACAGAGATGAACATCTTGCTTAATAAAAACAGGCTTGAACTGTATATTTTTCTACTGGAGACACAAGTCAATGATGCAAATAAGTTGAAAGTAAAAGGATGGAAAAATCTTCATCAGGCAAACAGCAAAATCAGGAAGCTGGAATGATTACAGTGATATATGACTAAATACATTAGGAAATTTTAAAAAAGGTTATAGATAGGCTTATTTATTAGTAGCCATAAAAATGATTGAAGCACTGATATATGCTTTAAGATGGATGAGCCTTGAAAACAATGTTAAGTGAAAAAAGTCAGCCCCAAACAACCACGTTGGTACATTTCCATTTATATGACTTAACTAACTGTGAAATAATTTTCTTTATGCTCTTATATGTGCATTTCAGGACAAGAGCTACTAACATAGCTTTATCATAGAACACCCCCTCGTCAATTTAATCAGCACCCTATTAGCTGTATAAAAATGCCGCTCATTCAGAAGGATAACGCTGTACCAAATTTCAAATATTTTAGTATTTTGTGCTCTAAACGTGGTAAGAAACATTAATACCAACTTAAAATCAGGAAGACTTTCTTTTCTGTCTTCTCCTGGTACTTTGAAATCTTCTCAAATTAACTGGTATTTAAAAACAAAAACAACTTCTAATATATTCGTTACAAAATTTAGAGATACTTAATTCACAGATTCTGTTCTAAATTAGCTGAGTACCGGCGCTTGCTCTGAAGCACCGCATGTTGATGTGTTGCCAACGTCTTTCAATTAATTAAGTCACTAGATTTGGCTCTGTCTCCGGTGGGTTTACTGCTTATCCCAAGCAGGTGTTGATGGATTAGGACATTTCTTCCTGGCTGATTCCTGATTAAATTTGAACAAAGAACCTGACAGCTGTCATGTCTCTGTTTCCATAACTCTTTCCTCAAATAGGAAAGCACCAGCCAACCACATAAGGAAAGTGTGGAGACCCATCCTGCTCAGCTCACTTCAAAGTTAGCAAAAGGTGTGATGAAACATATTATTTTAATCACCTCTTACTCACATAAAGTCCTTTTGCATTGAATGAGAACAGGACATTTTAACAAGTCTAATTTACTGTATGCAATTAAAAGTAAGGATATAGAGGCGCCTGGGTGCCTAGGTAGGTTAAGCTTCCGTCACTTGGTTTCACCTTAGGTCATAACCTCACACTTCTTGGGTTTGAGCCCCGCATGGGACTCTGCACTGACAGTGCAGAGCCTGCTTAGGGTTCTCTCTCTCCCTCTTTCTCTGCCTGCCTCTCCTCTGCTTGCATGCATTCACACTCTCTCTCAAAATAGATAAAAACAGTAAAAAAAAAAAAAAAAAAAGGACATGGGGCACCTGGGTGGATCAGTCAATTAAGTGTCTGACTTTGACACTTAATGTGTCTGATCTCACAGTTTGTGAATTCAAGCCTCCCATCTGGCTCTGTAATGACAGAGCAGAGCCTACTTGGGATTCTTTCAAAATAAATAAATAAACTTAGAAAGAATTTTAAAAAAAGAGATGAATAATGATGTTCTTTTCTTTTTATCCCTATTCTTTTATCATATTAAAAGGGCAAAATATTCTCCTCATCTCAGATTCTCACCTCCAGGATAAATATGGGTGAGGGTGAATATATATTTAATGTATACTCATAAATTGTGACTGGGTTGCCCTGAATTCCGTTTGAGGCCCATTTTGTCCAGAGAACATTGCAAAAGAAAAGTTGATCTTAGATCATCATTAAAACAGAAACTTTTGCTTAGCCTTCTCTCTCTTTATAGTATTCAAATTATTTAAACATATTTTGCTTTTGCAAAGGAATATTGTTTCAGAACAACGTTCTTATGTAGTCTTTATGTTCCCTACAGATCTGCTTCTTTTTTTTTAGTGTGCAAGAATGAAATAATACCTTGTATACTAATTGTGTTTTCCTTTTGTTTTTTTTTTCCCAAAATTGATAGCATACTTTTTCGCAGGAACACTAGAAGTCTATTTATCTACCCGTCTCCCTCATGTTTCTTCTGACCAAAGAAAAGCATAGTACAACTATTGAAAAACACATGAGACAAATTATATATTTTATGTGTTCTATCTTTTTCCTTGGCTTCCCTTGCCTCCTGTATCTCCTCGTCCTTGTTGCTTTCCCAGTGTTCACTGGGTGAGTAGTGCAGATATCTGTGCACATCCACATTATCCCACCGTCTGAGGCCAATACGATAAAGGTCTGGGCTGGAATTTCATTAAAATATTCCTCAGTCCGTGGGATCTGCCTTCCCCAGAAGCTGCAACAGTGACCAGGTAACAATGTGCTCTAGTGTGTAGTCAAGGTGGTAGTGATTAACTCCTCATGGAAAAACATGAAGAGTTTCTCCAGGAGAGATAAAGGAAACAGGAAAGCCTTTTCTCATCTATTTCCTATAATGGCCAGTTTGGAGGTAGTTTTGGGTATGGCCTCTTGGAGGCATTGTAGAGTGGAAAGATACAGTTGTGCAGCAACTCACTAAAATTCTCCACAGGTTGTTATGAAGTCCCGGCATTTGCTTCTTATCTTTCTCTACCTCCGTCTCTGTTTTCCTCACTCTAACTTCTCTGCAAATGCTTCACCCAAGAAAACATTTGTAATTAAGCCTTGCCTTGGCTGCTCAGTCTTTAAGAAAACGATCCAAGGAATCTTTTTTTTTCTTGCATTTGAGATAATCCTTTCATAAAATTGTGCCATGGCATATGTCAGAGTTACCTACCTTACTGTGATGGTCAGAGAAAGCTTCTCAGAAGAAGTGACAGATAGGTCACTATGTAGAGCAGCTTACTCGGTAGTATTTGACATATATGCCTACGTAATAATGTATGATATCCTTAAAACCAGAACAAACGTAGATGCGGTTACAATTTGATTTTACCCCATTAACAACAGCAGTACGTTTTGTATTTTCCCACCTAAAAGAGTGAAAGAAAATAATAGAGAAAATATTATACAGCATATATGAACCATCTATTACCCAGATCATAAAATCAGAATGACTTGGATTCAAATTTCTGGATTCTTTACTTTGTTAAATTCTCCAAACCTCAGTTTTAGGTTTTGTGATTATGAAAAAATAATACTTAGACAAACTAACTTTGCAAGGGCCAAATTAAGTCAGAAGATACGTCAAAATATAGTAAATGGGTAAATAGTACAAACTCCATTTTCTCTCCAATTTCTTATCTGGAAGGTAGTCTTCTTATATGATAACCATGAGAATTATCTCCTGTTAGCCATTTTTGGGCTGAAGACCTTACTCCCTCTTAGTTTTTATGGATTTGTTTAATTAAATCATTAATTCTTCAGCTATTTTTGATTGACTACTGCACATCTGCTATGGCAGTAAGCTAAATCAATGGAAAGTCCTTTTCGTTTTGGAGCTGGTGTTCCAGAAGATGGCTCCTTATCTACTCCTTTAATCTTTTCCAAACGACAGGATCATTTTTCCCTAGCATAAAATGTGCTAAATAGCCACCTATAAATAAAACAAAAATATCCCATGTCTCTGTTCTCTAACAATCTAACGTATTTTATTTTAAGACAAGCTTCTACTGTCTGCAAATATTAGTCATTTTTCTGACCTCCATTAACCCTCTACCTACTATAATAGAGCTTCTACCCTTAACATTTCTAATAAAACTGTGTTTTCTCCAGTTTACAAATTACCACTTAGTTTCAAAACATAATGAATCCTTTTCAGTTCTTGTCTCACTTGACCTCACTGCACTATTTAATTTGCAGTCCATTAATTTATTCTTTAAAAAATGGCATCCTTAGTTTCTGTGACACTATTCTCTACTAGTTTTTTTTTTTTTCTCAGTTCCTTTGGACATTCAAATTAAATATTGGATTTCGATTTCTTTGACTTTTTCTGTTTTGCTTAAAAGTGTGTTTCTGCCCCAGACCCTGTGATTTTTTTTTTTTTTTTCAGTGGACTACTCTTGCTTCTGGAAATCTTTTTGGTCCCTGCACACAGGTGTCTCTCCATCACACCCATACCACTCCAGGGTATCTCCATCACTTCACATCCAGTGTATGACGTTTTTCTCTTTATATGTTTATAAAGACCTCTGAACTGTTAAGCAAGAGCAGAATTTTCATAGTTAGTATTATTAACTTCCTAGTTTTGAATATATTCTAGGCACTCCAGAAATGTGATTTTATGTATAATCTTAATTTAATGAATTTATGAATGGGTGATTTTACTCGCTCCCATGGCATATACTTTATTGAGTGCTGTTACTTACTCCTGGCTGCATATACCTCCTACCACTTCTGGTGACTCGTTTACCTGTGTACCATAAGACTCTTTCCTAAGGTAGTCTCATCTCATTACTCACAATGGGCCCAGCCCAGAGTTATCATTGCCAAATCTTGACAACTGTTTTTGTTTGTTTGTTTGTTTGTTTGTTTTTTTGCTAAAAATTTTTCATCTTCTTGGGGTGCCTGGATGGCTCAGTTGGTTAAGCTCCTAACTTAATTTCAGCTCAGGTCATGAGCTCATGGTTTGTGAGTTCAGCCCCACTGTGGGGCTCCGTGCTGACAGTGCACAGCCTGCTTTAGAAGCTCTCTTTCCTTCTCTCCCTCTCCCCTGTGCTCGCTCTCTCTATCTCTCTCAAAATAAATAAATTTTAAAGAAATAAAATTCTTCATCTCATTTTTTTATGGGATAAAACTTTTCACTTCTTAGCAGGGAATGCAAATATTTTCACTTTCTGACCTATGCCTATAAGGTATATGTAATTTTTCTTTATTATTGTGATGGGCACTTTGAAGCATCAGCTTGCCTAGGCCATAATTTCCTAGGTGTTCAGACACAAACTTAATGTTTCTGTGCTGGTGTCTTGTAGATGGGATTAAACTCTACAATCCATTCACCATAATCAGTTTAAGGAATGTTATCTTAGATAATAAATGAACTTCATTCAATTGGTTGAAAGGCCTTACAAGTGGAGTTGAGGCTTCCTTGAGGAAGAAGAAAATCTGCCTACAGGCAGCACTTTGAGCCTGTGTCTCAGGCTCAGGCATGTCCTTCCTGATGGCAAGCCCTGAGAACTTTGGCATCCAGCTCCCACAATTGCGTAAGCCAATTTCTTACAATAAATATCTTAGTATATATTACTTAGGATTCTGGTTCTCCAGAGAACCTTTACTGAAACAGATTTTGGTACTGATAATAGTTCTAGAGGAATAGGTTCTTAATGATGAGTTTTCTGAATTGGCTTTGTGAGACACAAAATTGATTCCTAATTTCATTAGATTTAGAGGTGCTGATTACTATAACTTTAGTGGGAAAGAGAGTACTGGTAGCCCATGGCATAATGTGGAAATAGATATACACAAAACATCACCATTGGATATTCTTAACTAAAACTTGCATGATGCAAAATTCTGGGTGACCATGTATTTGACACCTTAGAACATTTTTGTCAAACTAATGAATATGATGAGGTTGGCTTGTTGCTACTACTTGACCAGACAAGGTGGAGAAAGAAAATGAGAGCAGACATTCAAATCTCTTGCTCAACTTCTACTACCTTGCATAAAAAATTCCCTATCTTACTTGAAAGAAATCCTTTTATCCTATAGCCACAGGGCTGAGATTTCTGAAACTAGGAATCTAATCTTAGGAGTGGCTGAATTACAATACAAATTGTATTTTGCTTTGCCAGGTGTCTTCTGTGAAAGCAAGGACATTGACTGAGAAACCATGAGATCTTAAAGACTGCAATCGGGACAAATGGGCAGGCAGATCCTGATAAAGCTGGGATGATGTTGCAGAAACCTATGCCAATGGCTAGTTGGTGATGTTATATCTAGGGAAATAAAAAATGGACACTATACTAAGTTCTGGAACCACAAAACTTCTAGCTCTCATGAACAGAAGACTAACTTAAATATTGCAAACAAATTTATAGTGTTAATCTTTCCCAGTCTCTCCAAAGGGAATCACAGCCATTTTGGGGATGACTATGCATTTGGGGAAAGTGAAATAGTCAGATATTTCAGTGATTACTGGGTGACAGTTCTGAACTGGCTCTAATTCAGAAGAGTCAATACATTACTGTGATCCACGAAACAGAGTAAAGGTTTATAGAAGTCAGAGGATTCGTGAAGTTTTACCTCACATCCCCAAGACCATCACATGATTATTTTCCCAATTCCAGAATGCATAACTGGAATACATATGCTCAGCAACTGGCCAGATCCTCACATTGGTTTCCAGATGGTAAGAAGGGCTGTGATGGTATGAAATAGAAGTAGAATCCCTCAAGACTGTCTCTATATACAAAGCAACACTGCTTTCCTGGGTGGATTGTAGTGCATTAAAGACTTTAACAATGCAGTGGTGATGATTCCCTCAATGTCCCCACTTAACTTGCCTTTTTAGTCTGTGCAGAAAAAAATGGATCTCGAAGTTTACAGTGGACTGCTGTAAACTTATCCAGACTCTCAAATGCAGCTGGTTGTCCAGGTTTGACATTGTTGCTTGAGCAAATTAACACATCTCCAGCTACTGACAGGTAGCATTTCATTCAGTAATATTCTCTCTCTGTCTATCTGTCTCTGTCTCTCCCATATATATATATATATATATATATATATATATATATATATGTAATTTCCACAGATGCAGTGCTGTTTCTCTTCAAATGGCAAAGCTAAGGGTATGTGCTGACTGTCCTCCCTTGGAGTTACATCACCTCTCCAGCCTTATCTAACAATTTCGTCCACAGGGATCTTGATTACCTTTCCCACCCAGGAGACACCACACTTGTCCAGTTCATCGATGGTATTATGTTGATTTGGTTTAGTGAGCAGAAAGTAGTAATCACCTCCAGACATATTCATAAGATGTTTGTGCGCAGAAGATGAAAAACAGATCGTATTAAAATTCAAGGTCTTTTCACCTCCATAAAATTTGTTGGGATCCAGTGGTGTGGACGGTGTTGAGACACATACCTCTTTTAAAGCAAAGGAGAAATTGTTGTACTCCTAGTGCAAAATCTTTGGGTTTTGGAGGCAACATATTTCTCATTTGGATGTTTATTCTGCTCCATTTACTGAGTGACCTGGAAAGCTGTTTGCTTTGAGTGGGGCCCAGAAAGGGATGAGGATCTGCAACAGGCTTAGACGGGCTGGCCTGTAACATACTTTCCTAGTTGGCCCTAGGATACGGCAGATCTAATGATGCTTGAAGTGTCAGTGGTAGATAGATCTGCTGTGGGGAGCCCATGGCGGCCCTGGTGGCTGCATCACAGCTGAGAAACAGGTCTTAGCTTCATCTGGGCCTTAACAGGGACTGAAAGTTAAGTCGCTTATTACGAACAGCGTGTTGTCAGATGAAACAAGTTGTAAATACGAGTGTGCACAGCAATACTTCATTACGAAATAGAAGTGCTAGATAAGAGATAAGGTTCCAGCTGGCCTTGAGGCACAAATAACTTGCTATAGAAAGTGGAAAACATATCGGGGCCTCCTACTTCTGGTATATTAACTCATCTCTCTCAGACCGTACCTATGGCTTCATTAGGGATTCCCTGTGGCAGAAACCTGGAGTCTGGTTTACAGGTAGTTCTGAGTGATAAGTGGGCACTCCCCGGAAGTGAGCGGCTACAATGCTACAGCCTGTTTATTCAATGTCCCCGGAAGACCCAGGGGGAAGGGAAAGCCTCACTGTGGGCAGAACCCCCTGCTTAACTGAAGAAATCCATAACGCCTCATGCAAGTTTCCTCACCTATGAGGAGAATAAAAACAATATTCACTGCATGAACAGTTTTGGAAAATTATTTGAAATGACACATATAAGGCATTTAAAATGCGTTTTGCATTTAAGCGTGTGATGCGTTTGCTATTACTATGTATCATCATTTCGTGGTGGTCTTCTCTTCTTCTTAAATCATGTATATTAATATTGTCAAAAATCTCCAGTTTAAGAGCTATTTAGATACTGACAGAAGGAGCTTGTTCACAAGCTTGTTCACAAGTTCACCAGTAGTAGATGGAACTGACCATTCAGATTTCACACTAGGGGCTGCTAAACTGAAACCGTTACATAAATGGTAGCCAGATATCTGTGAGTGGTAAAACTGAGTAACATAATTGACTGAGAAATTTACCGTTGTAGAAGTTCACTTGGAAAAGAAATAGACAAGAGTCTAATTGGATTTGGTATTTATAATAATAAATGATTCGCCAACTTTCGGTTTTGTTTTGTTCTGGATGTGCAAAACATGTTATCTATAGCAGAAAAAAGTGTCACAAAAAAAAAGAGAGAGAAAAACAAATGTAAAGAATAAGCGCTTGAAGGTTTGAATTAAATCAATAAAAGATAACTTAAAACTGACATCCTTTTAAAATACCATTAGAAACAAGAATTCACAACAAGAGTTAGAAATGTCATCTGCAAAGAAGGGATTTCTGTGCTCTTGTCAATGTAACAAAAGACCTAAAATATTGTTTTGAGTACATTCATTCTTTTCATATTTAAAAATATCTCAATGGTGAAAAATTACTATTATTCTAATTTAAAAGCATATTACACATATACCTTTTATACTTTTCATATCATGGGTAACCCGCAGGCATTTTGCATATCTCTGTAGATTTTGACAGGCATTGTGAATAGCTGAAAATTATCTGCTGAGGTGTGAGGAACTTCCAAAAAACTTTTCCCTGAAAGAGGGACATGTGGAAAGAATGCATTCTCTTCTACGGATTCAGATTTTCTTGTGTGAGACCGAATGTTTAAAATGGCTTGTCCATTTTATGAACCAAACCTGAGAACAAAAGCACGCCGAGGTTGGAAAAGTTAGTATAATCTGTTCCTTGATGATATTTTTGAACTCCTTAGTTAATTTAACTCTAAATTACCTTCTGTTTCAATATTTTTAATTAAAATAATACATTTGCCTTATTTGAATATATTTCTAGATATTTTTATTTTCCTGTTAATTGACCAAAAGTATCGTAAGTAACACATACTCCAGAGATGTCCAAATCTGGATATTCTAACTCATCTCCAAGCTGTCGTTATGCTTGTGATCTAGAACAGAGGATCTTTCAGGACATTGGCCAACAACCTCAGAGGAATCAGGTAAGGAGAAAGGGCAGTAATTTTGTGTCAATGTACAAAACACCAAATTCCATGGAGCTTTCTGGGATTTGATGGCTGGATTCTTCAGAACTTTGCTTTCAGAAATATACCAATGGAGACTAATGGGGCAAAACTGATGATAAATCTTCCTTATTTAAAAATTATGATGCCATAGAAAGGAAGTACAGTTATGAAGTGGGTACGGCTAACTCTGTTTTATAGAAAATGATGTCATAGTTTGCCTGATCAGACACGCATATAAGACAAGAATGTAAGCTTATTCTTGTATGAAAAAGCAAAGGACTGTCCATGGGAGCTTTGAATGACAAAAAATACACTTGTGCCAGTTGTGGGCACCTTCCAACATTCTGAAAAATCAGATTTCTGCCAAACACCACAGCCTGTGACCGAGCATGTGAGCATGGGAGATGGTCACCCACAATCCCACAATGAGAGAGAGAGAGAAGAAACATTGGCTCAGTTGTGATCATGTGACATTCAGCATCACATACTACTCATATTGCAGAACGTCGCTCGTCTATCAAGTTAAAACTTATTAGAAATGTTTGCTTGTCTTGTGGAACACTCGCGGAACAAGTTATTCACAATCCAAGGTTTTACTGCATTGTTAAAATGTTTATACTACCCAAACCCATCTACACATGTAACGCAATTCCTATCAAAATACCACCAGCATTTTTCACAGAACTAGAACAAACAATCCTAAATTTATATGGGACCACAAAAGACCCCAAACAATCAAAGCAATCTTGAAAAAGAAAAGCAAACCTGGAGGCATCACGATTCTGGACTTCCAGCTATATTATAAAGCTGTAATCATCAAGACAGATGGAACTGGCACAAAATCAAACACATAGATCAGTGGAACAGAATAGAAAACCCAGAAATGGACCCACAATATATGGTCAACTAATCTTTGACAAAGCAGGAAAGAATATGCAATGGTAAAAAGAGAGTCTTTTTAACAAACGGCATTGAGAAAACTGGAGAGCACCATGCGGAAGAATGAAACTGGTCCACTGTCTTACACTATATATAAAAATAAATGCAAAATGGATAAAAGACCCCAATATGAAAAAGGAAACCTTTAAAATTCTAGAGGAGAGCACAGACAGCAACCTCTTTGACCTCGGCCACAGCAACTTCTTACTTTGCATGTTTCTGGAGGCAAGGAAAACAAAATAAAAAATGAACTATTGGGACTTCATATTGAAAGCTTCTGGACAGCAGAGGAAACAATCAACAAAACCGAAAGATAACCTAGAGAATGGGAAAAGATATTTGCAAATGACATATGCGATAAAGGGTTAGTATCCAACATCTATAAAGAACTTCTCAAACTCAGCACTCCAAAAACCAAATAACCCAGTGAAGAAATGGACAGAAGATATGAATAGACATTTTTCCAAAGAAGACAGCCAGATGGCTAACCGACACATGAAAAGATGCTCAACATCACTCATCATCAGAGAAATACAAATCAAAGCCACTCTAAGATACCACCTCACACACGTCAGAATGGCTAAAATTAACAACACAGTAAACAACAGAGGATGTTGTGAAGATGCAGAGAAAGGGGAACCTTTTTGCACTGTTGATGGGAATGCAAACTGGTGCAGCCACTCTGGAAAACTGTGGAGGTTTCTCAAAAAGTTAAATCTAGAACTACCTTACGACCCACCAATTGCCTTACAAGGGAGTTACCCAAAAGATACAAAAATACTGATTCGAAAGGCCATATGCACCCCGATGTTTATACCAGCATACAAAGAATAGCCAAATTATGGAAAGAGCCCTGATGTCCACACACACACACACACACACACACACACACACACACAATGGTGGAATATTACTCAGCCATCAAAAAGAACGCAATCTTGCCATTTGGAATGATGTGAATGGAGCCACAGTGTATTATTCTAAGTGAAATCAGTCAGTTAGAGAAAGACAAATGTCACATGATTTCACTCATATATGGAATTTAGGGAACAAAACAGATGAACATAGGGAAAAGGGAGAAAAGAAGGAGGAAAACCATAAGAGACTCTTAACTATAGAGAAAATACTGGAATTCCTGGAGGGGACGTGGGCAGGGAATGGGCTAAATGGGTGATGGGTATTAAGGAGGGCACTTGTGATGAACACTAGGAGTTAGATGTAAGTGATGAATCACTAAATTCTCCTGAAACAAACAATAATAATAATAATTTAATTAATTAAATACATATTAACTAAATTTAATAAATAATAATAATTATTATTATTAAAAACTCAGTAAAATATTTTGGTATTTGAGACAATTCAGTTTTTTTGTTTTTGTTTTTGTTTTTGTTTTTGTTTTACTGTAGCATTTTACAACAGAATTGAGTCAAATTAAAAGTGCTTCTTGCCAGTTTCTACTTCTGGAACATAACATAAAACCTTCTTTCTTTCACAATACTTCCAGGATTTACTTCATTTTCCTTGAAACCTAAACGTACTTTTCCCCAGAATATCTTCTTTCAAAGTATACACTTATGCTATGTGTAGTATACTGCTTTCCTGACCAACTATAGTTAACATGCTTCCTTTTTGTAGGTTGATTCATGTCCTTGGTTTATTCATCCTTAAGCACAGACAGCTCTTTCCAGGTTTGCGATCATGAAACAGTAACATGAATAATTTTTTTTCCTAGGCTCTTCTCATTTACTATGACATGTGGTAAGACCAGTCCATATCTCCAAAAACTTCCAACATGGCTGCAGATAATATAGCTTTTCAAAACCTTCTCCTTTGATTCCTACATCATGTTAAACATTGCAAGTGATACAATAGTTAAATTTCCATGTCATCTTTAAATTTTGTTTGAATGATTCTGTCTAAATTATAGTGTTCATTTACATATGAGGGCGCTGCCATTCCCTCTCTTGTGTACTGTTCCCAGGTGGAAACAGTTTATTTTTGTTTTAGGGGTGTGTTTCAGAAATGGATATTTAACAAATTTTCATTTATTGTCCTATTTTTCCTACAAATATGTCTTGTTATAAATAAAGGTCTAACTTCTTAAAATACACTGTGGCCTTTTTGGGAATTTAAAGATTGGACTATAACCATTTTTGTCCTGTGGGTTTTCAAATAATAAAATATTTGTATATATGTGGTATGTGTCTGGTATAATCATATACTAAAAATAGATTCAATGTAATTTTGATTATAATGTATATTTAACCAAGATATTATAAAAAACACAATCTTACTACTTTTTTTTCTGAAGTCATACCTTAATTTGGATTTGGCATAACAAACATTTAAACAGCATAGTCCATCTGAAAGATAGCGTGGTGCAGGATACCTACATATTAAAAAAAGATTTTAATTTAGCATTGTTTTCATTTTGGAGAGAGAGAGAGCGTGCACATGAGTGGGGGATAGGGAAAAAGGGAGAGAGAGAGAGAGAGAGAGAGAGAGACAGAGAGAGAGAGAGAATCTTAAGTAGGCTCCACACTGAGCATGGATACCAATATGGGGCTCAATCCTATGACCTTGGGATCATGACCTGAGCCAAAATCAAGAGTCAGACGCTCAACTGACTGAGCCATCCAGGAGCCCCTCAAGTGATTTTCATTGAAATTCTTAATTGATGTGAGCTCATCATGTGATTATAAAGAGGATATATAATTACAGAGAGAAAATATTGCTTGGGAAAATAATTAAACTTTTACATCATGGAAGAATAATAAACCTATCTTATTTTGAGAATTTACTCTACATTGCACAATTATCTGAAAAACTGAAATGTCAATGTATCAATGGGAATAGAATATAATGACAAATAATCTTATATAATATAAATGTATGATCATACAAATTATTATAACCTGTTGTGTCATTTTAAATTTTGTTTTGTATTTTGATTCAGTATGATATATATGAGACAGAGAAATGGATAGTGAACATAAATAACCTAATTTTCTCCACTGACTTATGTGTCTGTGTGGTTCATGTTGTAGTAATATTTGATATTAATTTGAAAATACCTAATTCCCTAGAGATAAATATATGGTCTCCAGAATGAAAAGTTACCAATATCTACCATTGTGAATGACAATAATTTCTAATCATTCCTTTCAAAAGACTTGAGTTGTTATCTGAATAATGAGGTAGAAAAATTGATGGAATTCTCTAACCAAGTAAATGACAAAAGTAGGGTTATTGTATAAAGAAGAGTGGAGAATAAGAGATATTCTAACACAGATTGTTTCAACACCTTCTTCTCCTCTATATTGTAGTGAAAATAAATGAAGCCTGTCACTTTAAACAAAATGTGCGCACCCCCCCACACACACATACACTTCTACCTAGAAACTGGCCTTCAAAATTATTTTCACACTCAATCAAACTTATTCAAATCTGTTTATTTATTTAAGTAATCATAAACTACCTGACCTGTGAAGTTGGTAG
Source organism: Prionailurus bengalensis (assembly GCF_016509475.1). Classification (NCBI taxonomy): domain Eukaryota; kingdom Metazoa; phylum Chordata; class Mammalia; order Carnivora; family Felidae; genus Prionailurus; species Prionailurus bengalensis. The sequence continues at coordinate 217,454,721 of NC_057343.1, forward strand.
AGAATTCAATATAACAAAAAATACAAGTTACAAGCTTCTTTTCTGTTATTTTGAAAGTAGTTTGAACATTTTAATTTCTTCAGTGAGGAGGTATAGGTTCCAAATTCCAAATGAATTAGTATTTAGAAAATCGTTTATTATTCAATACCATAATTAATATGTGCAACAATGACCACTTATTATAAGTATTATACTTAATGCTGTAATGAATTGTACATGCTAATTTATTATTTTACTTTCCTAGTTGTTAGAAGAAACGCAGTGTAGCAAAGAACTTATTCTCTCAATCTGCTTTTTCTTGGAAACAAATATTTATACAGCACTCATTCACAATTCACCCTTTTCACAAGAGCAAAATAATTATTTTTTAATGTTTAATTTTATTTTTGAGAGAGAGAGAGAGAGAGAGAGAGGGAGTGTAAGTGGGGGAGGGGCAGAGAGAGAGACGGAGACACAGAATCTGAGGCAGGCTCCAGGCTCCTAGCTATCAGCACAGAGCCTGACACAGAGCTCGAACTAAGAGCCTCATGAACGTAAGCCTCATGAATAGTCATGAACCGTGAGATCATGACCTGAGCCAAAGTCGGACACTCAACCAACTGAGCCACCCAGATATCTTGCAAAATGCTTCATTATTATATTAAACTAATATACTAAGTGTTCAAATAATATTGCTCAATAATTATATTAACAAAATAGTTTGTGAGTGGTTTGTCTGTGTCATGCTTTATTAAAATGTATACATATGTTCAAAATACTTTATTGCACTCATTAAAATTAATTATTTGTATTTTCACAGCAAATATTTCCCCGTTTAATGGTTTCATTTATATGTGAGATCCTTTTATCAATGTACTTATGATCTGCAGCAAATATTTTTTCTTTCCTAGTCTTATGAATTTTATTATACTGTGTTCCTTTGTCTCAGTCTTTCATGCCACAAAAATAGTAATTATTCTTGTAATTCCTCTTCAACTTCCATCATTCAATTACCCAATTGCCAGTTCTAATTCCAAAATTATATAGGATGCTTGTACTTTTCTCTACGATTCCTCTACTATTACACTAGTCAGGGAAACCATTATCCCTTACTTGGGCAAATTTAAAACCCAATTTTCTCCATTCTTGTAATCATCCAATCTTATTGGATAAGCTTTATATCCTTACGCCAAAACCCAATGTGTCTTCCCAGTCAGATTTGGCCCTTCATAGGCATCCATATCTCTCATAGATACACAGAATAACAGTATTTCAGGCAAGCAAGCCTGTATATAGTAAGATACAAGTAAGTAAGCAAGCGTGTATATTGTATGACTCATTTGTGAATAGAATTCATGTGCTTTATGATAATGCAAACACTCAATATTGACCTCATCAATATAGTGACATATTTATTTTTGGAGGATGGTAGATGGGAAATGTGTGTTTATGTGTTGGGGCTCAGGGACAGAAAGAAAGTTAAATCTTCAGCCTCCATGGTGGGAAGTCAATAGAAAATGCCTGAAGGATCATTCAAACAGTCTCTGGAGATATGGAAGTAAATCACAAAAACTCAGCTAACAGATTTGGAAAAAGTTACCTGGGGAAGAAAAAATGAGGAAGGGAAATGGAGGGTGTCCATTGACTGCTTTTTTTCTTAATGAACCTTATACAACTGGTACACAACTTTGACAAATTCAATAATTATAATGATTGAAATCAAAAGGTGCGGAAAATAACATCACCATCTCTCTATAAAACCGTGAGCTATGTGCCATTTTCCATAACAGATGTGTCATAGTCAATCAAAGTAACAATTATCAGGACACTAATTGGAATAAAGGCGAATAAAATAAACTTTATCTTGCAACTAATTCATATGTGTAATGAAAAAAATGATTATTCAGTGAGAAATGCAGTTGATAAATCAGAGAACTGAATATTCTTGTAAATTCTTTGATGATACATGTATATTGTATTTGGCCTGAAGTGGTGTTAATAAGACCACTAGAGAAATGCAGTGCGGAGAATTTCCTTTTAAGTATCAAGTGAATTAACATTTAATCTTTTTGATTTAGTCGATTCTCTCCTTTGTTCTTTTCACAAAATAAGTTAATTTGTCTCAAATAAAGCTTAATGTATTTTTATAGAGTGAAGATTTGTTTTTGGAATATGTGTTTCTCCTGCTCTGTCCTTTGGAATATATTAGATGGAAATTTTCATTTGACACTCCGTTTCTAACATCAAAGAATGTGTGCCAAAGCATTTGGGGAGCTACATATTAATCAGCAACTTAATAAGAGAATGTTAAGATTGCTTTGTTGGTTGCAAAACTAATATTTCACAGGGCAATAAACTTGGGGGTTATCCTTTTCCCAGAAATAAATAATTTGCACCTTCACCAGATAAAAACATAAAAAGTAACATGTGATCTCCTTAAATTGAATTCCTTTAATTAATTGTTTTACCATCATTGAATGGGATTTCTACTATTACAGAGGAGGGAGCTTAGACATTTGCCTCTTCATTTTGCATGCATTTCTACTTTCCATCAGAAAGCCCTTTTGCACCATGTTGGACTGGGTGCATTTCCTGTATGCCGTATTCTGAACTATCTATGCTCTGCAGTTAAGAAACCTAGAAAAACCTTTTCCAGACTAAGAAGGCCTTCTTTCTCAGAATATGATGACTGAATAGTTTCATCAAGGTATGTTTTTTTTTTCTTTTTGCATTTCTGTAGTCCTAATCTTCCCTCAGAAAAAAATGAAAGCATCATGCTCATTTGGACAAGGGACACATACAAGAACATATAAAAAAAATAAACCATTGTTATAGCTAAATATTAAATGTCTTGTATAATTTTAGTTCCATGTATGTAATCCTTAGCATCACTATTAGTTAAGAGTTATTCCCATTTCACGGATGAGGAAACATGGGATAATGAGGGTAGAGTACTTGGCCCAAATCATGAAGAAACCAAATGTAAAGGAAGTGTTCCAAATATCTCTAACATAAAGTTCCTATTCCCAACAGGCTACACTTATTTTCAAAGGACCTCTTCATTCAGATCTTAAATGTGACATGTAATTGACAAAAAACATGTCTAGTCTTCTTTTAATTTTTAACTAATACTTTCTGACCTAGAAGATCCATATGTTTTATGAAAGACTAAATAAACAACTAAGTCAATCAAACCCAACAGTGAAAAAATAATAAAATCTTCACAAAGTGTAGAAAACTTTAAACCTAATATCCCTTATTTCTAAGTGTTTATATTCTAGTAATATATTCAATAATCGTATTCTCAACAAATAGTTCTATAAATGTTTTTAGAAGATTTGAGTTACAAAATAAACGGGCTAGCTTTCTTTCATTATTTGAAGTTATCATATGAATTATTATTTTCTACATGTTTATTTATTTATTTTGAGAGAGAGAGTGCACGAGCAGGGGAGAGGCAGAGAGAGAGGGAGACAATCCCAAGCAAGTTCTGTGTGGTCAGTGCAGAGCCTAATGCGGGGCTCGAACTCATAAACTATGAGATGAGCTGAAACCAAGAGTCAGATGCCTAACTGACTGAGCCATCCAGGTGCCCCATCACATGACTTATTTAAACTGAAGTTTTCCTTAAGCTGGTAATAAAAAATACTGATATTTTCTATTTAAATACTTGATCAATAGTCTCAATACACCTATAGAATGAATCACACAGATTTCAAAACTACTTATTAAAACATTGTAGTATGTATATTGACAATTTGATGGGTGATCTATCTTAAGTATAGCTAAATGTACACCTAAATACTAACAAATTCAATTTAGTATAATAAATTCAATTTAACAATGTTTTAATATTGTTTCAGTGCTAATAATGTGTGTGGTCTCTGAGGGGTCCTTTAATTAATAGAATTCCTCCTCTGCACCTGGTTTCTCAATAACCAAAAATGGCAACTAAATAACAGATGGAAGTCCAGACATTCGTTTTAGAGAGCATGGCTTAGTGTGGAACCAAATGGGTCAACTAAGTGAGCTCCAGAATTGGCAGATATGCCTCATTCCTAGACTGTACTGTACTTAGACTAACACCTTGTGTAAACAGTGTTGAAGAATGGAGGAGTGAAGGAGAACAGATGCTAATTGCATATAAACCAACCCCACATTTGCAGATTTGCTGATAAATTCTGTCTATATATTCCCAAAGGCAGTGCAGGGGGCTCATATTAGGCTTAGGAAAAGTCTCTTTTTCTGGAAGGAAATCAGAAACAGTGACAGTGCATTTCCCTTTAGCACATTACTTATTTATTGATTTAAATTTTTATAACTATAAGCATTGCTATCTGCATGCCATATTCTTTACCACGGCTGGAGATTGGGAAGACTCTGGCAAGACACGTAGGCAAAGCCAAACTTCATTTAAAAAATAATGTAAGGTAAACCCATAAACGAAACTGTTTAACCCCCCACCAAAAAAAACCCCACAAATATAATTGCAAACAGCTATGAATTAGGACAGTATCCTAGAGTCCTTAATATGAATTTCTCTTGTAATAAAATAAATCTTTGCTTGAGATATTTTTCTTCAAGTGGATGGAAGATTACATGTAAAAAAAACTCATTTTTTAAAAAATAAATGGGTTAATATGTTTAATAGGACTGTCAGGAAGTACTAAAACAATCACTACAAAAACATTCAAGTATTGTTTAATAAAGACAAATATATTGAGGAGTCATTGTTGCTTATTCTTAAATTTCTGATGTATTTTCTCTAATGTGATGTTAGTTATTCCATTGGCATGGAGGTTCCTCATTCAAAGAGTCCAGAGTTGCGATGTGCATATCATGACCTCATTCTGTAGGTGTTAATACTCTTTCTGATTTTACAGAGAGTGAATTCAGATTTAGATGTAAACTAGTCTTATAAATATTACATTTGAAATACTTGGTTATAAATTATCACAGTTTATTATCACTTAACTACCAGGATTGTTGACGAGGGGTTTTTCCTGCAATTCTCTGGTGTTGTGATAACTTCATACCTGAACTGTTACAAATTCTGGCTTTTAGCTTTTTGTGGATTGTGCCCAATTGAATTTTCCATCTTGGCAAATACAGGGTTTTACCAACTGCCCCTGTGTTCCTCAAGACTAAGAAAAATGAAGCTCAAATTCACTCCATTTGCAAATACCTTTAAAAAAAAGTCAGATTTGGAATTTTTAATTTTACTAGTTTTTGATATGTAAATATTTTAAAAAATATTTTGCTGTTTCATTGTTTGCATTTAAAGGAATGTAAAACATATTTTTATTTTTCATTTTTTTCCCCACTTGGTTTTCCAGTAAGAACATCAATAAAGGTACTAAATCTATTCATTAGATGGAAATCCTTAATTTTTAAAAATTATGATTACAGAGTTTTTAAAATTTTACTTTTCAACATCACAGCCTCTAGTAAATTACTCCCCTCGTATCAGTGATGTCTTTTTTTTAATGTTTATTTTTGAGAGACAGAGAGAGAGGCAGAGTGTGAGCAGAGGGGCAGACACAGAATCTGAAGCAGGCTCCAGGCTCTGAGCTATCAGCACAGAGCCTTATGCAGGGCTCAAACTCACGAACTGTGAGATCATGACCTGGGCCAAAGTCAGACGCTTAACCAACTGGGCCACCTAGGCGTCCCATATCAATGATGTTTACAAAATTTTTTTTAAATGTTTATTTTTGAGAGAGACAGAGACAGAATTCGAGTGGGTTAGGGGCAGAGAGAGGGGGAGACACAGAATCCAAAGCGGGCTCCAGGCTCTGAGCTGTCAACACAGAGCCCCACCCAGAGCTCGAACTCACAAGCTGTGAGATCATGACCCCAGCCGAAATCAGACGCTCAACCGACTGAGCCACCCAGGTGCCCTAATCATGTTTTAAATGTAATTATTAAATGCCTATTTTGTATTATAATGAAAGGGAGGAATTTGCTCTGTACTTCTTTAATTGCCCTTGCAAATGAAGGAAATACAGTTATTTGTCTCCCTCTTTCACACCAAAGTTGTAGGAATCATATTCAGACTGTTATTTTGGTGCTGTCAGTGATACCTCCCGGTTTTCATGCTCTTTGGGAAATCAGCTCACACTATGGCCTTGATCACTTGACTTCTTTTGGTCAATGGAGCACAAACAAGTATGGTGGAAGGAGAAGTCACTGGGGCTCTCTCATTAGGGCTTGTCTCCTGGAAGTGTTCTTTCTTGGAACTTAATTGTGATGTTATAAGGAAGAGCAAGCTATCACAGTCAGGTGTGGCCAGTCCCCCAGCTGAGCTGCTGTACTCAACACCAACTTGCCAGCAAAGTGGCAAGAGGTTGCTTCAGCCCAGATCAACTGCACCAGCTGAAGATAAGTACATTAGGGATGGACTATCCCCACCAGGCACAATCCACTTGCAAAACCCTAAGCCTTTAAGATCTTGGATGCGTTTGTTCTTTTGGAGACTGATCACTGATTACATTGTTGGTAAACATAGGATATGAATTTCACAGATGAATCATTATGCATTAACAAAAAGCATCAAAACCTTTAGGAACATTGGAAAGTCCTGACACAAATGAGCATGGACTTTTGTAACTGACAACAAGCATTCTTTTGATAGCATAGTCCTTCCTTAAGTACCTTAGGCAATTCATTTAATTTTTCTTAATGTCATTTCTATCATCCATAAAATGGAAAAATAATAATAAAATTAAATTGCATGGAAATTGTGGGGATTCAATAAAATAACATGTGAAAATTAACCTCTCCAAATCTTTGACACATGGATGGCAGTTAATAAATAAGAGCTATTATTATTACTATTATTATTATTTTGTTACATTCAGAAATACCATTTTAGTGCGACAAATACATCCACTCTTCTTCATATATTTTCTTGGCTCCTTATCTTAAAACTTCTTGAGGAGAGATGAGCACTGGGTGTTGTATGGAAACCAATTTCACAATAAATTTCATATTAAAAAAACTTTATTACTGCATAATATTTACAAGTAATACTTACTACTAATAAGCAGAGATATACTGCTTCTTTAGTTACAAATATAAAATTTCCCCTTTTGTTTTTGATCCATTCTTTTCAGATTTTCTCTAATATTTCTTCCAAATTTCTATCCCAGGTCTACATAGAAAACAATAGATTGATGTTTTATTGGGAGAATAATTTTGTATTTACTTTTGTCTTTTATTGCTAAACTTTTCTTGTCACTGGGCACTATAATTCTCTTTTTTCTTTTTTTATCTATTCACATAAACGATACCATAATTTCTGTCTAATAAAACATTCAATGCTTACAAATACATACTCTGATATCTTTCACATTCAACTAAACCATAAATTCGGCACGTTAGCAAAGATAACTCTTGGGAGTTTTTTGTCAGATATTTCCATTACTGCAAATAATTTCCTAGGTTTTACACTTGATATCTGTCTGTGCCTAACTTCAGTAATTCTGTATTATGGAAGAGATTACTGGGAGCCACTTGAGTTTCTTCTACAGGTGGCAAAAGATGGCTTAACAGTTTTAAAACACCCAATGTGTGGTACTACATTGTTGAGGAACAAACACATCTCTTAATTGAAAATTGACAGCTTTGGCATTAAATTGAACTAATCATTACATTCACACGGGTCTCCATTTCCTGAAGCTCTATTAAGTCATTAAGATGCCAGGACAATTTTCTCCACAGGTGTGGAAAACCAGATCCTTGCCTATGGCAGACTTAATTAAGATAACAGCGGGATAGTTACATTTAAAAGGGAGAAATCAAAGACATGATAACATTTCTCAAAGTGCCCCAAATGAGAAGAGTAGTTGGGGAGGTACCTAATTTTTGTTATCTTATTTCAATTGTGTTGCATACAGATTATCTATTTTGTAGATGTGTGCTAAATCTGTAACCAAATCATGATTAAAAGAAATTAATCATAACTTTTAAAATGACATACTTATTGAGGTTGTATTTAACTTATTTTACACGTAGAGTTTATGGTTTTACTGAGAGCTTGTCAATACCAATTACTTATATTTTCTCAAAAAAATGTCATAAACATATTGTGTTCTACAAGAAATCATCTGCAAAAATCTCTTTTGGTTAGATCAACAGATTATTTCTCTAGCATGGCCTAAAATCACCGTTTGTCATCCACTGTGTAGATATAGACACTCTTTTGTGACATGTAGCTGAAATAAATGAGAAATCAAACCAGTCTCAGGATGTTGTCTAAGAATCCTAACTGTCATGATGGTATATTTCAAATTTCAAAACTATTATTCATGAGTTAAACGCTTTATCATAGTAAAAAATCCATTTTCCACTCAACCCAAATCCAAATATTTCCAGAGAGGCAAGATTGGTGGAAATAACTTTGGTTTCAAAAGTAAGCATGTCTTCTTCAGATTCCTATTTTGTCACTCACTAATTTTGCAATCTTGAGCAAATTATTTAACTACTGGCTAACTTTCAATATTTTTAGGATCACTGTGAGGATTAAGGAAGATGACTCGTGTAAATGATACATTGGTCTGGTGTATTATACACATATGATACGAGGTAACTAAGTCCTTTTGCTCTGATACTAATGTTAGTAGAAGATTATCCATTTATGCATGCACATCATTATTTTATTCTTCCTAACAGCACTCTCCATATTGTTTATATACAAATACACTCTAAGAATACAGGCAGTGCCAAATTCTTAACTATCATGTCATATCAATTTTCCCAATTTGACGTGTGGTAAATGACCAGTGGAATGACAATTCTTTTTTCTCCACTTTTCACTGCATGGAAAGTATGCCTCTCATCCATCCAGAATCTTAGTTGTGATGCAAGTCAAGTACAATCGTATAGATAACCAAGTAAATGCAAGTCTAAATGTCAACTTGTTTAGGAAAGATGAATCATACTAGTGACTATATAGAAATCATTTTGAAAATTAAATGATTTCAAAAATTTTAACCCCTCCCCCAAATTGGAATAGAATTTAAAATTTAATGTTAAGTATTATTAAATAGAATATTTAATTATGTGTTAAATTCTGTATTTTCAGAATAGAACTCAAGAAAATTAGCCATCTACTTGTTTAAGATTTCCTTGTTTTGGGGGTGCCTGGTTGGCTCAGTCAGTTTAGCGTCCGACTTCAGCTCGGCTCATGATCTCACCTCTCACGAGTTTGAGCCCTGCATCTGGCTCAGTGCTGACAGCTTGGAGCCTGGAGCCTGCTTCGGATTCTGTGTGTGTGTCTCTCTCTCTCTCTGTCCCTAACCCACTCGCATTCTGTCTCTGTCTGTCTCAAAAATAAATAAACATTAAAAAAATTAAGATTTCCTTGTTTGTAAGTCTATATACAAAATGTGAAAGCATTGATACGCGTGGTACTGTCAGATTCTAGAAATACGCATTTCTTCAGAGAAATATAAATTTATACTTCAAACAATTTTTATCTCACTCCATTGAGTTTTCAATATATTTCAGTATACATTTGGTACTATGAAAGTAGAAAATTAAATTTCAGTTTACATCTATTTGTCTTTCTATGCTTACATCTCTGTATGTATCTATCTATCTCCGTCTATCAGTTATGGGGTACATGGTCTCTCAAAAATTCCTCTGTTGGGCGCCTGGGTGGCTCAGTCGGTTAAGCGGCCGACTTCGGCTCAGGTCATGATCTCACGGTCCGTGAGTTCGAGCCCCGCGTCGGGCTCTGTGCTGACAGCTCGGAGCCTGGAGCCTGCTTCATAGTCTGTGTCTCCCTCTCTCTGACCCTCTCCTGTTCCTGCTCTGTCTCTCCCTGTCTCAAAAATGAATAAAACGTTAAAAAAAAAATTAAAAAAAAAAAAAATTCCTCTGTTGACTCCTTGCCCTCTAATAGCTCAGACTGATTGTACTTAGAGACTGGGTCGTTAAAAAGATAAGTGAAAATGAGGTAATTAATATAAATGTTGTCTTGATTTTAAAAAGGAAATTTAGACATAGATGGATACAGAGAATTCTATCTTGAGGCTATCTTCAGACACAAACTGCACCATTAACTCATCTCTGGGTCTCCAGCCTGCTGGTCTACCCTGCAAATTCTGGGCACAACTTCCATAATTGCAGAGCCAACTCTTTAAAGGAAATCTCTCACTTTCTCTCTAAATCCATTACACACAACCTGTTGTTTCTGTTTCTCTGGAGAAGCTTGATTAATGTATCATTTGTATATATAGAGAGAGTGGGAAAAAAGAGTTTTGTTTTTTTTTTTTAACAGAGATGTGAGAATTGAATACTTTCAAATACACAAGGCCTTTTACTTATTGTATTAGGTAAAAGTTGTGTAATGGAACCAAAATGGAAGTGTTATTTCCATGGAGATACATAAAATCTATAAACTGTCCGTAACTTAAAGAATAGCTTCTGCAGATCAGATAGATGTGGAGACAGAAAATAATGGTGATTATCGAATTGTTAAGGAAATTTTACTGGTAATTTAAAAAATAATATACCTATTTAAAAACCTCAAAAATCACACACATATGACAATTACATCATTTGGACATTTTCACTTCATACTGAAAGAAAATTAAAACGTGCAAAAGTGTAGAGGTGCCTGTGGCCACACACACACACGTACACAAATAGGGGATAATAAAACTAAAATGTTTTCAGGTTTTGTTTACTTAGGTAATACATAGTGGTTTAGATGAAATGAAAGTGCATTCTTAAATTTTTAACAGCAGGATATTATGTGTGAAAAAACAGTCTGCAATTTACATTTTGAATGAATTTACTAATACTTTAATTTTATATCATGATTCTTATTTTAATTTTTTTTAATATTTACTTTATTTTTGAGAGAGCGCTCAAGCAGGGGAGGGGGGGTGGGGAGAAACAGGATCTGAAGCAGGTTCCAGGCTTCCAGCTGTCAGCACAGAGCCCAATACGGGGCTTGAACTCAAAAACTGGGAGATCATGACCTGAGCCTGACAGAGTCCAGCTCCAGCAGGTCCAGGGGTTCCTGAAGGATGAAGGCGTCGGCAAAAAAGTGAAAATAAAATAAAACAAAAATAAAAATGGACACAGACAACGGTAGTGTGTCGGACTGGCCGCTTTATTGTGGCAAACGTGGCATTATATTTGCTAACAATTTCCTTATAGCGTGCGTCATCTACGTTTTCCGGCATTACCTAATTCTAGAAACGTTCCTTTGTGTAATCACCCATTAAGGAACAACATGGTTATTTTCTTGTAACGTTCCCTCCTGCCCTTTGCTTATTGATTAATTTCTTACATTATTTTCATTATGTATCTACATTTATCTATAATCTATAAAGCATTTGCTTTGCTGTTTTCATGAAAAGTCATCTCTCTCTCAACACCTCAAGTGGAACAGTTACAGGGACATGACCTCTTTGTTGTTTCCTCAAACCATTTGTGGTTTGAGGAACAAAAGTGTTCGCCTTGGTCTGAGGTTTCAGAAGGGGGCCAAGAGGGCCTTAGGAATCCACACCTTATGCATTCTCAGAGAGACAATGCACCTGGGAACTAAGGAACCATTCTGTACCTTAAGGGACTACATTCAATCATCATCTGGAATGCTTTCTGGGGGCCAAGTGGGCCTAGGGGTTGGAGGCACTTGTGCCCATAGATACACTCCTTTGTTGCCAGAGTGGGGCTTTCAAATCCATTTGTCCTTTCCTTGGCTGGCAAACGTATGAGGCTATCCTTCCTTTAGGTAGAGGAGTCTTTTTAGGGGGTGGCAAGGGCTAGATGTAGGGCCACACAATTTCCTTGCAGAACCTTATTTCCTTCCTCAATGGTTCTTTTCCCAGGGGGACTGTCGAGGGCAATTCCCCAACAGACAATTCCCCAGGTACTTTTATTAAGGCCAAATTACATGAAAACGGAAGTACAAGAAGGTTCACTGTCCGTGGGCCACCCTGCAGTCCCGATCTATCCACCGCCCAGGCTCTGCCACCAGGCTGGTTGCATAGCTTGCCTTCCGGCATGAGCCGAAGTGGGTGCTTAGCCAACTGAACGACGGAGGCACCCCTATATCATGATTGTTTATCCAATATGTTCCTACATTTTAAATCTAGTAACATTGGAAAACTATGACTTTTAACAAAGGGGCAACATTTAACAATGTGGAGAAAATGCTATATGAAAGAAAGACTTTGATTTGTCTTCAATAATTCTACTTAGTTATTTTAAACACGTTTTAACGTATATAAGCAAATTCTGAAATGCCCCTATGGGTAACCACAGATAGTCCCTGACTTGTCTGTATATATCATATGGAGCTCAAAGAGCTCACCTACATAAGTCACAAATTAAAATACAGTGTAAGTATGGTACTATGCTAGATAATAGAGGATTATTACACACAGGATGCTAAGGCAGAGAAAGGATATCCCAAACACTTCTCAGAGAAAATAAGCCTTGTACTTAAAAAAAGCAGATAAATAAGAGTTAACCAATAAAGAGATTAGTTTAAACAGGTTTAAGACAAATACAGAGTTCTGAACTGATATACCTTGCATGAAGGGTATACATGGTGAATAGCTGAAGGCTAGAATAGAGATATACCAGGTTGGTATTATTTGGATTAATGCCAACTAATCTAAGAATTTTATCCTGATAGCTATGAGAGACTTTTTGAAAATTTTATGACATTATCAGTTGTGAGTTTTAGAAAATTTTCTCTAGACCTAGTTCTCTAGGATGCATTAGTTGGATTAAAGCTGCTATAATATTTTATGACTTTCAAGCAATTACTGTTTAGGAGATCAAATAAATTGATCCAACAGATGTTGTGATTACATTCTCCTAAGGAAAAATTTATTTTATTAAAAAAAATAAGTTTATTTATTTATTTTTGAGAAAGAGAGAGAGCATGCACTTGTGCATGGGGAGGGGAGGAGCAGAGAGAGAGAGGGAGAGAGAGGATCCTAAGCAGGCTCCACACTGTCAGTGCTAGGAGCCAGACGTGGGCTCAAAGTCACAGACAATGCGATCATGACCTGAGCCAAAATCAAGAGTCTGACACTTAACTGACTGAGCCACCCAGTCGCCCCAAGAAACATTTACAATAGAAAGTTAGGCAATATACTGTAAAGAGCACAATATGTATATTTTTATTTCATTTTTATCCCAGAGGTCCTAAATCATTCCTTTTCACTTTCAGGACTTTGCTATTATTGGGACCATGCTGCAAGAATTAAGAATATGGCTTTAGAACTTTAAAATTATTTTCACAAAATTTTATTTATTCTATCAGTATAACACGGTTCTGCCATTCAATACACTTTACAATTAGTACTGGAAGTCTGAGTATAACATTTTTCAGGTGTAGCTCAACCATAGCAGGTTATTAAAAGCATCAGTTAGAGATACGTAATTATAAAGTATGTGGCAATATAATTATAACCGTGAATTTTTCTTTGTGCTTTTGCAATATTGATAGCATTTAATACGCCATTATCTAAAAATATATAAATTATTCTTTAAGACTGTCTCCTTTTATCTCTGAACGAACATTATCATCACATAAAATTTTCAATAACAGCATTTGTCTATTTTTCTTTTTTTTGATTTTGGCTTTTAGTTCTTTTACTATGATTTTTTTTTCTATTCATGTATTGGGAATACAAAATCTTATAAATTGTATGTAAAATATAAAATAGTATTTTGGTTTTATGCAATTTCATTTTGAGAAGTGGCTCCAAATATTGTTTTGAAAAATAATGTAATGTTCGTTATTCATTAGAGTAACATTAGGAATTCAGTGAAAATTATTTTTAGTAATGAATATTTTTAAAAATATGGATTTATAGTGTTTTTCAGCACTTAATTTTTTCAGATATGCTTGAGGTGACATACGCGGGCATTTTTCATGTCCTGGAAAAAAAATGAAGAATATCCAGCAAAACTAGAATAGTTGGATTTTATATTATCAAACAAACAATAAATGTAACTGCTTATGTCCAGACCACCCATGCTCAAAGAACAGTGAAAATAATATAGGTTCTTTTTATTAAGCAAAAACCTAAAATGCAAGAAATTGCTAAATATATGAATAAAAGTAGATATTTGGGGATAAAAAGATCCATTCTATCCCATTTTGTTTTTATAAAATTGTTCAAATCTGAGACATTCATTAACAGTGTCACATTGCCTTTTAAACTTAACATGTTTTGCTTTGCTTTTTTAGAAACAATCTCATGTATGGTTATTCTAGACAAACTGCAAAATACAGCAAAATTAATTATCTTTTGTTGGTCTTTCCCCAAAATACCATCAAACATATAGGCATATTAAATTAAATTATATAATCACATGTACGTGTGTGTGTGTGTGTGTGTGTGTGTGTGTGTGCCACAATACATTGCAAAAGAGAGAGCAGTAAAATTAGGCTCATAACAAATCTGGATTATGCACATTCATATATTAATCAATAAAGTAAACAAGAAGGTGTGCCTGGGTGGCTCAGTCTGTTGAGCATCCAACTTCGGCTCAGGTCATGATCTCACTGCGTGTTCAAGCCCCACATGGGGCTCTCTCTGTGCTGACAGTTCAGAGCCTGGAGACTGCTTTAGATTCTGTCTCCCTCTCTCTCTCTGCCCCTCCCTGACTCACACTCTGTCTCTCTCTCTCAAAAATAAATAAACATGAAATACATTTAAAAAATTAAAAAAATGATGTAAACAAGAATCCTATACCTTTAAAAATGCTAACAAAATTTTATAATTTGTTTCATTATTTAAAATCATATATGTAATACTTCAACATGCTTATTTTATGTTTTAAAAATGTATCTAAATGAACATGTTTTAAGCTTACTATGTAAGTATAAGTGTATTAGAGATACTTGTTTTTTTTTTTCTTGTAGAGAGAGAGCATGTTAGAAAGAAAAATGTTTAAAATCCAGATTTACTCACGAATCTTAATTTCTTTTCTTCTTATGTAGTCACTCTTTAGTCACTCATTACTCATTTAGTCACTCATTGGTCACTTATAGACTTGACATAGAACAATAATTAGGGGCAATGACTTAGAGCAACCATTGGTTTCCAACTCCAAAAATGGAATAAGCATATATTCTCAGCATTGTTTTCATGGTATGTGTAGACATGCGTCTTTTCTATTCTTGCTTTATGTACTGGTTCATAAATAATAACAATTCTATATGTTTTTGGAGAAGCTCCTGAATCATATGATAATCCAAAACATAAACAAAGTCAGATTGTGTTAAAATAAGAGAAGGGAGTATGGATGTCAGTTAAGGATTAATAACATCTGCAATATATCTAAGGGCATCCTTGAACGTCTTTTGTATAGATTTTTGCTTAATGCTTTCTTGGAGACTTATCTGGAATATCTATGTTAATATCATATTACAAAATGCACAATATCTGTTCCTCCTTGAGGTTGTTGACTTTGGCTTATGATATGGAAAAATGATATGCAGAATTGGCACATCATGGTTAAGCTTTGGATACTTATTAAACATTAAACACATTCACAACTTTTGAGACTGTTTAAATAATGGTAGGGTCAGACCGTTGATGAAATTTGATGTTGATAAGTCAACAGTTCAACTATGTAGTAGATTATTTAATTTATTAATCGACTGCTTACTTTAGAAAGATGTCCTGGAAATTCATTTTATTCATTGTAAGAAAGGTGATAATAACAAAAAAAAAGTGCTTAATATCAATTCAAACTAGTTAATAAATTCAAAGCACCTGTTCAAATAACTCCAGGTGAATAGTATCACTTTTGGATACACATTGGCACAAAAAATATTATACACAAAGGAAACTCAGAATATAGAAATGATCCATTCCCACTGAGATCAGCTAAGGAAAATTAAACATAATATTATATACACCCTGAGACAGAAAACAGTGCATATCAAATTTGTCCCCAGTTGAAGCTGTAAGCAAGGATGAGAACTATCTATGTATCTATGATCTATCATCTATCTATCTACATATCTATCATTTATTCATCTATCATCCATCTATCATCTATCATCTATCTATCTATCATCTATTATTAACCTATTTATATATCTAGTCATTTAGTAGAAAAACACAACTATAAAATATCTCTTTTCACCATACCATTCTTTTCCGTTTTTACCTAGTTTTGGTTCTCATTAAGGGCATTTTTTAAAAATAAATTTATAAGGTCTTGGTGTGCATCATACATTTATAGTGAGGGAAGACATTTATTTTTAATTATGTGTATGAAATTACAAATTGTGTGAAATATGTTTTTTTATTTGAATAAGGTAATGCCAATGTATCTCCCCTAACATACCTATGCTCTCATCAAAACTAATAACCATTAGTATATAATTACTCCACATACAGTTGCCTAAATCATCATACTAAAATCATATAACTTATTTATTATAGTCATTTACTATTATTTCTGTTATTTTTCTTCTATTTTACTATTTATCTGCTTCCTGAACACTTGTGATATATTTATTTTCACAAGTGATTAATATACAAGTGATTAGTATTTAGTGATTAATATACAACATTCCATTTACAATAAAACGTCCATATTTCTGGACACATGGAAATATAAAAATTAATACCTTGCCAAGGATTCTGATTATCTGGAACTCTATGGGCTTTTACATAAAATATAAGTCTGTACTCCACAAGGGTTGAGCTGTGGGATGTTTTCAAAAGTATCTCTAATCTCCACTCATCTTGCATTCTCTCCAACAGAAATCCAAGCAGCCTGGTTTTTTGTATAAAATTCTGATTGAAGTCATATCTATCTAAGAACGTTTAATATGTTAAAATATGCTAAGAGTTTGGAAACTTCTGATCAAAGTGGCTATCAAAATGCAAAATATTACTGTCATTGTTCTCAAAAGGTAAATAGCAATCGTTCATGGGCTTGGGATGCTGCCCTCCAGTCACTGTGATCTGATCTGCTCCATGAAGCTGGTTTTCCATTGATTAAACGCTCTTATCTCTATTGCCAAGTTAATCTTGTGTGGCATCCAAGCTTTTATTTTATCTTCTTTACACAGTCTCCTTCAGGCTCTCCAAATGTGAGTAAACTTTAAAGAAATCACAAACCAGCAGTCATCTTTTCGTTCTCAACAAGTTGTTTTTCATAAAACATTCTGTATGTTGCTAAGTTCTCTTTAGACACAGACTTCCTTCTCTTCAAGAAATGAAAATAACTGTCACGTAATAGAAGATTTTGCTCTCCCCTAAGAAGGACTATTACAAATATGTAATCAGGCCAGGCATTTATGTGATAGGCTCAGGTCCTCATGGGATGAAGGAGTGGGGACAGGAATGGGAGGTGGAGGAGTTCAATTGCTAGCCATGAATTTGGATAACTTGTTTTAACATTTCTCAGGAGGAGGATTGTTTTCATTGTAACAGTAGCTCATATCCACAGCAATATCTATTATATTGCTGAGCTAATGTTCATTTATCAGAAATACATAATATACTGAACGTAAAACAGTTCCTTACAGGATGACCTTTGACGTTGGCAAAATCTAGCACTCTACCACATAAATTGTGTGAAAGTTCTGGTGGCAAGCACAGAGAATATAGCCTCCTCCTTGGATACCAGTATCAGGCTGGAGAAGGTCAGTGAACATGACTTCTTGAGTCTACGAGTTTTTAAAAATTTTTTTTTAATGTTTATTTATTTTGGGGACAGAGAGAGACAGAGCATGAATGGGGGAGGGGCAGAGAGAGAGGGAGACACAGAATCGGAATATTCACCCAGGATTGTGTTCTACAGAATACCATGAGGTTAGTACATATTATAATTGCCTTTAAAAACAAACATTTTACTAATCATATACTGATCATAAAAATGATAAATTTATTATTTTGATCTATCATATACTTATTCACTGGATTTGAGGCACTGCATGCCTAGGAAACCATACAAAAAGGCTGAATAAAGTGATTTTCTATCTACTCTCAATCTACCATTTCTCTCTCTCTCTCTCTCTCTCTATTTATCTATCCATCTTAGTCATGAATATTCCTTTTTTAAAAACTATTTATTTTTGAAAGAGAGAGACAAAGAGGGGGGGCATAGAGAAGGGAAGACAGAGGATCCTAAGCAGGCTCCCCACTGACAGCAGAGAGTCCAAAGAGGGGCTCAAACTCCCAAACCATGAGATGGTGACCTGAGTGGAATTTGGACACTTAACAGACTGAACCACCCAGGTGCCCCAGTCGTGAATATTCTTATTGTCCGATAGTAAGAGAAAACGTCTGCATGATTCATGACTATCTTTAACTTAGCATTGAATCCTTTTCGGTGTTTTGGTGACAGAAAAAAAAATGCTGTTCCTTTTGTTTTCTATGTATGCTGATTTAGAATGCCACTTTTGGGTTTTGAAAAATATTGGAACTGAAAATGACTTTGGTTTAATGTGATTTTCTCAGCTAACCCCCTTAATTCCATCTTTCAATGTGTCCAGAGAAGCAAGTACGGAAGGAGGTTCTCTCAGCCCTTGGATGTGACATTAGGGGCACCCATGTATACCAACAGTGGGGGGGTCAGAAGGAATCACAAATCACTCACACTTAGTTACTGCTTTTATGATTCAGTCTGAAAAACTAGTTCTGGAAACTCTGAAGTTCTTAACAACTCTGACCCATTTTTCTGAACTTCAGAAACAGCTATTCTATTTTCCATATCACCACTTTTGAGAGTGCCATTTTATACCACATAGTACCGTATATATAAATATATATAGACTATTTCAAAGAAGCATGTGTGTAATTACATTTTTATTGAGAAACTGTAAATAAGATTGTTAAATATTTCAGACAAATACGTGGGCATTTTGTTGCTGATTTTATTTTATTTTATTATTTATTTTTGTTTTTCAGTAAAACTATTTTCCAGCCAACACTGTGCTGGATTTTGAGTTGCTTTTTGGTAGTAAGAGAATGAGGTCCGTATGAGCAGAGTAAAAGCCTTGTGAGGACACAGAGGGAAGGTGGCCATCTTCAAGACAAAGTGCAAAGACACAGGCAAAACCAAAGCTGGGGACACTTTGATGTGTGACTTTCAGCGTGTGCAAGTAGGAGAAAATAAATTCCTTTCGTTTAAGCCACTCATGCTTTGACATTTTATTATGGCAGCCTCGCTGACTAATACTAATTCATAGGTCGTAAGCAGATCAGACTCGGGAAAGGTTAGGGACATGGGAGAAGTGTGTCAGTCTTGTCATCAGAACATATTTTCAACACTCACCGGGCTGTGCAACACAAACCCAAGTTAAGACCCACGTAACGTGCCTGCCGTTCGACCACTACCTGGTTAGAATAGAAACAGTGACTGAGTATCAGGATTTTTAGATTTTTGGTTGTATGCAAGTGCCTATTGCCTCAAAGTTAAGAGGGCATTAATCATTTAGAACTCTGTTCTGAGAGTTCGAGGATGGGCCCTGTAAGCTCCGACACCGTAGAATCTCTCCACTGATGGGGCACATTTGTCGCATGTAATAGGAAAACAGAATGGTTTTGTTTCCCCAAGGACAGAGGAACCAAGGGATGCTGGAGCTCCAGCAACACTTACATTAACCCGTTACCCTCTGTACAAAGACTAGGAAAAGATTTGGATTAAGAGAAAGAGAAACTGTGATTTTCTTCTAGGGCATATCTGTATCTATGGTAATGTCTGTGCGGAATGTTCATGAGGCCCTTAGAGTCAAGGACAACTATCTTACATTCTCTTAGTGAAAACTGCTCAGGCATATCCATGACAAAAATCAGCCGTGTTATTATAGGTATAAATATGTTGTTTTTCCTGATAGACTGTTGTCTCCTTGAAATCGAAGACCATGTCTGGTATTTCACTTTAACTCTTAGAAACCTGAAACAGGTATTCTTTAACTGAGACATTGATTTATTTATTTTTTTCACCAAGAAATATTCCTGTTACTGATTATCTGACTAGGAAGGAAGCTGGTAGGAAGACTGGCTAAATGAACGGGCTTGTTCTTTGTAAGCACTATAAATGATATAGAAAACGAGAAAACCACTTTCATACTAAAGTGATTAAATAATGCATTTGTGATCTAAAACTGTTTGGGCTTGCAGCTTTTTTTTATAAATACAAGCTATAATTCATCGTCTATTTTATATCTATTTTGCTGTAACACTAAAGAAAGACTAGTCTTTTTTAAAAAAAAAGAGTACCCTAGTGTAAACAAATTGTACCACTTTATTTTCTTTTAATGCAAGATCCATGAAGCAAAGCTGAAGCCGCTTATGAGAATTGTGCTTCTCTAGAAAGTTGCTTTTGTTTTCATTTTTTTTTTTGAACAACGCTCATGAACTATATATGATTAATAAAGATTTCCTTTAAGGCAAAAAAAATAGCCTTGAAATATAGTCTTATTGTCAAATATACTCAGGAAATATATGAATTGTCATTCGTTTTTGGGATGAGTAATCAGATAAGAGCCTAGTTAAATAACATACACTTGCTGGATAATAAAAAGATGTAATACTTGATATTTCATGCCTCTATCCTATATTGAGAAAATAGTCATGATTAAGTATGGGGTACAATAATATGCCTCAGTGCCTGTGACAAAGGAAAAAGAAAGAAAAAGATTTTCAAATTTCCAAACTATTTTTAGTCAGGTAGGCATCAGTAGAAGATCTGTACCATATATTCAACTCATACTTTTCCTGTCGTGTATCTTAAAAATGTGTCCTAGGATTTTTTAAATTAAAATACAGCTCTCCATTTTAGCCAAAAATTATGTATAGTATTTAAAGACTAAGACCATAAAAATTTAAAACAGAGAAGTGAGATTCTGAACTAAAATTTAAAAAATGCATTATTAATATCGTACTTTCAAAAGCAAAATAAACAAGTCCATAAGAAGAGCAGTTAAAAAAAAGAGATATTTCAACCATCTGTTTAGCAAATGCAGCACCTGAAATATTTTTAAAGAATAGGGAATAAAAACCTTATTTAGAAATCACTTATATTACTTACTAATCTGTCTTGTGAAAGAAAATTGATTTTTAAGACTGAAGTACAGACTATTTGCGTTTATTCAGTGATGAAACTGATTTGTAATTACAGAAAAGTGTAGGCAAAATGATCATTGACATAAATATTTTTCATAAATTTTATTGCCTTTGCAAGATCAACATTTTTATGATGAAAACATAGAGAGATGCTCTTATTGGAGTCAGAATAACTATAGATTTTTAAAAATAATAAGATACAATATATAACATAACTTCAGATGCTGGAGTTGCTACTATTTGTATGCTTTCATCTAAATACATACACACCTAAAAGACTTGATAATAAATAATTTTGTTCCACTGCTCGTTGTCTAGGTGAGATGTGGATAATTGAAATAAGTGTTAGATTTTGAAAATTCAGGGACATTGACATTTACATTACATACCACTGTTTTAGACCATCTAAGAGATTAAAATGACTTTTTCTTGTTTATTTTGTAAAGACTAATTTTCCTAAATATATTTATCAGTGGAAGACACTGTGTTCAGAGAAAACCAGGGTTCTCCAGTATGAGACCTTCGGACACACTTACCT
This sequence comes from Prionailurus bengalensis, assembly GCF_016509475.1. Taxonomy (NCBI): domain Eukaryota; kingdom Metazoa; phylum Chordata; class Mammalia; order Carnivora; family Felidae; genus Prionailurus; species Prionailurus bengalensis. The sequence continues at coordinate 217,476,315 of NC_057343.1, forward strand.
CACAGTTTCAGTCTTATCTCCATAGAAAGCCAACTTCAGATCTTCCCGCCGTGTCCCTGAGGAAGAGCATCCCTGCCTTGTTGGAGGTTAATCCTACCATCTGTGCTCAAACCTCTGTTCCAGCTCCTCTCACCAGCTTTCCTCGTCCTGCATCTTTTAACACTTTTTCTTTTTTCTATTAGCAAATTTTCCTCACAGTACCTGTACGTTGAAATCTCTTCTATTTTAAAACAAATACAATGTGATATAATTGCCTTTTGCCACCAAATTCCTTGAATGACCATTATTTATGGACTGTTCTCACTTCTTTACTTGCAAATTCCCCATCAATCTGCTGCAATTACGTAGATCTGTAATATCTGTTTTCGCAAACCTGTGTCGCCCCCGAGTACCTCTCTTAAACCAACATCCATCCGTTTACGTAAAACAGACACATGAGTTTTATTAGTTTCCATTTTTTTTCCATGGGGTTTACATGTAATTATTTATCTGTCAAGGTTTGTTGGTCATACTTTATTATCACCATTCAAGTCTGTCTTTTATACAGACATTTTCATTGTTACTTTATATCATTTTTCACCTACTGTATCCCTTCTTTAAACTTGTTATATTTTAAATTTTAATAAGAGAGACCTTGATAAAATATATGTTTTATTGTGTTCTTCCAGCCTAAAAACACTTTGTGACTTTTTTGCTGCTGATCAAATTGTTACATCAATGTTTGGACAGATCTTACCTGATAAAGCCCTTTGATACCCATACAGAGTGTCATTGGGGCTAACAGTGAACTTAACAAAGACCGTGTTATTATGGAGTTTATGTTCCAGATAAGGAAAATCTCTATCAAATAAAAATTGCAGTGCTTCAGTGGCTCAGTCAGTTGAGCGTTGGACTTAGGCTCAGGTTATGATCTCTTTGTCTCTGGGTTCGAGCCCCACATTGGACTGTGTGCTGACAGCTCAGAGCCTGGAGCCTGCTTCAGATTCTGTGCCTCCCTCTCTCTCTCTGCCCCTTCCCCACTCGTGCTCTCTCTCTCTCTCCCCCCCCCCCAAATAAATAAATGGTAAAAAAGATTTAAACAAATAAAAGTTAAATCAAGGCGAAAGATGGTGCATTAAAGTAGGACTGTCAGAGATCTCTCTGTTGAACATGAACTTGAATTAAATAGGCAATAAGCTCTGCTATGGCTGGAAGAAGAAGAATGTGTTGGGACTGTGTTCACTATGAATCTAGAGATAATGGGAAATCCTGTTGTATAGTAGGCTCTTGAAGGATATTATAGAGTTGTTTTCTTTTTTTTCTTACGTTATTATTATTTGCTTGTTTGTGCTTTTACTCCTGGGCTTTAAAACCTTGTAGGATTTTATTTTTATTTTTTTTAATGTTTGTTCATTTCTGGGACAGAGAGAGACAGAGCATGAATGGGGGAGGGTCAGAGAGAGAGGGAAACACAGAATTCGAAATAGGCTCCAGGCTCTGAGCTGTCAGCACAGAGCCCGACGCAGGGCTTGAACTCACAGACCACAAGATCATGACCTGAGCCAAAGTCGGATGCTCAACCGACTGAGCCACCCAGGTGCCCCAAAACCTTGTAGGATTTTGACAGAAGATATCTAATCAACTTGGCAACTGTATTATTAAGATTATAGAGGACGTTGGCCATGATGGCAACATAAGTGACCTCTGAGCTCTTCTGCTCCCTCAGATGTACCGAATACACAGCTGTACAAGAAGCAATTATCTCTGGAAGAAATCCAGAAACTAGTTGAGTGACTTCTATACGTGGGATTAATGACAAAATACCCACTTTGAAAAAGGTAGGAAAGGATGTCTCTATAAGCCAATAAATGCCATCCCTGCCACTGCTCTGTAGAGCTATTAGGGAACTGAACTCTCAACGTTCTCTCTGAGGAGTGAAGGGTTTTGACCCCATATCTAGCACCCCAGCCCATGCAACAGCAGCTCTCAAAACCTCTAGCTCTAAATGCCACTGAGACTTCATCCATGAGACCCAGAAGATCGTAGAAAACACAGAAGTAGTTTTTAACATGTATGCAAGTGCTAGGCATGGCTATCAGGGCTCAGCACAGATGGGGCAAGCAAAACACCACCTCCCAGTCCTTCCCTGGAAGGGGTATCTGCATCCTCTCAAAGCTGCTGCCTGAGGCCCACAGGCTTTTAATTTAGCACATTATTAGGGTCTGGCTTGAACCCTCCCCAGGGAAGGAAAGTTGGCAGACACCTACCCCACCTTCTCCTTCTAGCCAGATTGCTAGCTTCTCCCTGGGAGGATCTCGTATACATATCTGCACAGCAACTTTTACAGTTGTGCCCCAGGAATGGGTTTCCAGATAGCCTGGCTCTGATAGCCAAGGACCTTCCATTTACAAGTCCCACAGGACTGAAAACAAGGAAGCCGTTCGGAACAGGCTCCCCATCCAGGGCTCAGCACGGAGGGAGCAGACGAAAGCACCCATGTCCTAGAATGTCCCTTAAAAAGTTTGGGTGCTTGAAAAGCTGCAACCTGGGGCCCATGTTGCTATTGAGAACAAACACAGAGACTGGCTATAAAGCTATTGGAACTTTTAAGATAAAAGTGACAGGAATTTGGTGGAAAATGTGCTGGGGAGGAGAGTTGAAGAGGAAATACCAGTAGCAGTTGACTATTCACTGCAGGCAAAAAGATAATGGTAGATTTGACCAGTAACACAAGTTGATCATATAAGATTTGACAGACATCTTTGCTGTTGTTGTGGTTTATTTAGTTTTGAGAGACATAGAGAGAGACAGAGCTCAAGCAGGGGAGGGGCAGAGAGAAAGGGAGAGTCTGAAGCCAGGCTCCAGAGTCTGAGCTGTCAGCACAGAGCCCAACGGGGTGCTGAAACTCATGAACCCGGAGATCAGGACCTGAGCTGCAGTCAGACATCCAACCGACTGAGCCACCCAGGTGCCCCAGACATTGTTTTAAGTTCAGAATGTATCAGTAAATTGGGCAGACAAGAGAAGTTTAAAGAAAGGAGACTCAGAAGGCCAGACGAGTATTGAAGAGAGAACATCTACTCTGTAGGGAATCACTGGATTCAAGACAAGATAGAATTTTAAGGAGATACAGTCAACTATGACTAACATTTTCAATAAATTGGATGAAAGAAGTCTGAGAATCGACTATTAGATCTGAATACAGGAACAGCCTTGGTGACCTTGTTACAGGCAACTTGATGGATGATGGGGGACATTTCTCACGCATGTCTCCAAATTCCTTTCTTCTGTCTGACAGAGTGCATGGATTGAGAAGTCATTTTGAGAAGAATTTATTTAAATGTTAGTTCCCATAAAATAAAAAAATTGTAAGGTGTCTTAAAACATAACTCCTGTAAAATCAGCTTTATTAAGTTTGATTGCACTTTATCTGTGTTATATTTCTTTTAATGAATTTCTTTTCTTGAAATATTTGATCGGCTTGAATATGACTAGATGAAAGATGATTTTTCACAAATATTATTAGAGGTGATTTTTCATGAATCTTATTGACCATGATTTTATAAATCTCTCCCCTTGTGGGTTTCAGGAGAGTAAATTTTTATTTAATTTCCCAAGATTTGAAAAATTTCCAAAGTTTCCTTAAGGCGCATGTTCTAAATGGAATTAAATAACTAAACTTTAAATGCTGCTTTGGCTGGGGCACCTGGGTGGGTCAGTCAGTTAAGCATCTGACTTCAGCTCAGGTCATGATCTTATGGTTACTGAGTTGAAGCCCCACATCAGCTTCTGTGCTGACAGCTCAGAGCCTGGATCCTGCTTCAGATTCTTTGTCTCCTCCTCTCTCTGCCCCTCCTCCACTCATGCACTGTCTCTGTCTCTGTCTCTGTCTCTCTCTCTCTCTCAAGAATAAATAAAAATTTAAAAAAATTAAATGTAGCTTTGGCTATTGATTATTATAACATTATAAATGCCAGTATACCAAACAAGTCTATAAAGATTAAAATTGTGATTCTATTATTTTGACTTGTAATGGTATTTAAACTTTTATAAATTTTTTACAGTAGTTCTTATTAGCTCTAACATAACCCTTAATTTACAGAAACTGAGATGAAATTTCCTATGAAATTTCCTATTTGAAACTATTTTATAATTGTTTTTATCATTAAATACATTAATTTATTATTGTAATATTATTTCCTTCTGATAATATCTACAGTTTTTAAGCCATTGATGCATGACAATTTAAAATATAACTCAGGCCCTTTTCTAGAAAATTGCTTGAATTTAACCAGAAGTTAAAATTTTATTTGTAAATTAGAACGCCATTTGTCAATATTTTGCTAATTAGATGTGATGGTGTTCTACACAGTCAATGGATAGTTAATCATGCCACAAATACGAAGGGCTAGAAACGATACTGACATTGTAGTAGGTGCTTATTGGATTTTCAAAATTCAAACCTGAAGAAAAAGCTAGTTGTTTATTTATGAATACCTAGGCAAAATATAAATTTAATCCTCTGTGTATGTGTGTGTGTGTGTGTGTGTGTGTGTGATATTAAAATTTAATAAATCAGTATTTTATTATATGTTATATATTCAGAAATATGCTTTTATGGCCAGTTTATTTCATTTTTAAAAATCTCTTCTGTCAACTCATTAAATTGATTTTATTTTTCACTTAATAGCTTCCAATCTGCCACTCAAAGATGCTAACCTGAATTATGAATTATTGGTGATTTAGCTAACTACTGAGAAATTAGGTTTTAATTCCAAAGGAGAAGGAGATATTTTTAGTTCCTTGAGAATAGAATACTTTTAAGAAGAGACAGAGGGGCACCTGGGTGTCTCAGTCAGTTGAGTGACTGTCCTCAGCTCAGGTTGTGATCTCATAGCTCCTGAGTTCGAGCCCCATGTCGGGCTTTGTGCTGACAGCTTGGAGCCTGGAGCCTGCTTCAGATTCTGTGTCTCCTTCTCTCTCTGCCCTTAACTGACTCACATTCTGTCTCTGTCTCTCTCAAAAATAAATAAACATTAAAAAAATTTTTTAAAAAAGAATAGATTGAAACTTTGCATCACAGGAGAGTGCCATTGTGTAGCTGTGAATGAGACTGAGAATTATGAATCTTTAAGTTCCTCTGAACATCTTTGTCTAAGGAGATAGCCCTACTCCACCACATCTGAGGAAATCAGCCCTCCATTTACTATAAATTATTTTCAAAACTGTGCTCTCAAAATTAAAATTGTTTTTAATGTCTATTTATTTTTTGAGAGAGAGAGACTGAGTGCAAGCAGGGGGGAGGAGGGGGAGCAGAGAGAGGGAGACACAGCCGAAGCAGTCTCCAGGCTGTGAGCTGAGCTATCAGCACAGATCCCGATGCGGGGCTCGAACTCACGGAGGGTGAGATCATGACCTGAGCCAAATGCTTAACTGATGCTTAACTAACTGAGCCACTCAAGTGCCCCTGTGTTCTCAAAATTAGATACTGATTCTCTTCTAGACATTCCTCTCCCTCACCACCATGTCTAACCGCCTATGAGTACAAACTTAATTTGACTCCAACATAATCATGAACATAGATATTCAAGATTTATTTTAGAAAGAAATAGCCTATACACTTAAAGTCCAAACCCACAACTAATTTATATTATTAGGTGTGGAGGATAAGCTTGGGAATCCCCTGGGCTTACACCAATGGGTTGACAAGGCATAAACAAATACAAAGCCATAAAATGCTCACACCTGAGTTTGGGTAAACCCAAAGATGCTTGGGATTGGCATCCCAAGAATGGGGGGGGGTGCGAAGACACCCTGAGAATAGGGAGGCACAAAGGTGCCAGGAATAAGGAGGTGCAAAGGCATCCCAAAATAGGGAGGGAGAGGCAAAGGCCTGAAATAGAAACAGTGCAAAAGTGCCCAATACATAGTATGTGAACTAAACAAGATTATATTCAGGGTGGAAGCACCCCCAATTTAGTAATATAGCAGAAAGCTACTTTCACAGGAGAATGGGGCCAGGTCAAGTAAGTTGGTGAATTGGACTATGGACTGCTGTGCTGCAGGCAAAGCAGCCTGGAGAGGAGATGGTTAACAAAAGAAAAGGTGCCTTAGTAACCCTGAGGTTAATCCCCCTACCTGTCTCATCCCCTAGGCTGGCAAAGATGAACAGAGGTGTTGCCTCCTGTTCGCTGCAAACAACCCTCTACCCATCTGCCTGGCACCCGGATTTTGTTTTATATTGACCCAAACCCCAAACACTCTATATCTTCAACACCCCCTTTTCCCCCTCAAGTCCACAAGTTAATGTTCATAGTTTCTTTGTCTCTTCGTGCACGCCCATCACATTTGCAAGCCTTCTGATCTGAATAAATATGGGGCAAGGAGCCTGATTCAAGGCTCTTGTCTTTTTCCCGGACGTTAGCCATCTCTCACTTTAATCCTGCATCCGCTCTTTTGCTGGCCAAAAGAGAATTTTAGACTTAGAGTCTACAACAATTAGGATTCTGAAGAGCTTACGTGGAAGTCAGTTTCAAGTGTGAAACCAAGTAGGAAGAAACATTAGGCTTAGTGGAACCAATTTCTTTAATATGGATGCAGTCATCTAGAATTTCAGAGTTAGTGTGTTGATTCATACACATGGAAAATGAGTTACTATTCTAGTTATAACTTGACTAACTAGTGACCTATAGTTAATGTCCTTTATTTTCATCATTTGGATTCCTAAACAGGAGTTAATTTCTTCTTTCCTATCCTTTCTTTTTCCCCTCACTGTTAAAAATAACAGTCTACCACAGGACATATTTTGAACTCATTACCTGCTGGGACAAGGCTGTGGATTTCTTGGTTACATCTGCGTTGGTGTTCAATGCAGTGTAGACATGTTTTGAAATAAAACAGAAAGTTTCAAATTATGTAAAAGGTCAAAAGGTGATATCTTGGGTTGGACTTGACCAAATCTTACTGCAATCAAACTGCACTATTTTATTATGTTTTTAAGATTTGTATCGCTTTCCAAAATTATCTTTTTTATTTATTTTTATTTTCACTATATTTTTACTCACTAAAACATCATTTACGCAAGAGCAAGAACCATAGTTCTTGCTCATGCTGTATCGTCTGTAGCCTTATAACCGTGCATGACCCAACACTGGTGATCTATAAATATGGATGGATGGGTAAAGGAAGGAATGGATGAATGCTACATTAATAGAATGAGACAAGAGGATTCAATATGTGCCAGATCCCCAAGGACCTGTCTTTGATAAATGGCTTTAAATTTGAAGGATATCAGGATTTATTAAAGAGTTGGAGAAGTAACATGGTCTATTTGTGTTTTTAGAAAGACTGCTTTGACAACTGAGGTTAATTTGTCCCAAAAAATGAGGGCTAGCTATGAGCAGGGTAGAATAGATAGAATCCTAAACTGGGTTGTATGTGAGATGCAAACAAAACAAAATGAAACAAAATAAAATGAAAACAAAAATGAAAAAAACAACTGTTGAAGGGAGAAATCTATTGAACCTAATATAAAATGAATATTAAAGACAATCAACAGGGTGGAGAAAATGATATTAAGTATACTACAGGTTTCTCTGCTTATTATTTTAGTTTCAAGTTACTTTAGACTTTATGTTTTGCCATGATTTATATTTCCATAGCAATAGTTAAGTATTTATTTAGTATCATGGCATCTTTCCCACTTAATAGTTCTAAGAGTGTGAATGCATATAAAGACCATAAAATATTTTTTAAAAGTTACATAATTGTGCATATTATAATAGTTCATGTTTTCATCTTTAAATTTATTTCAAAATGTTTCTGATAGAATGGAAATATATTCTTCTAAATATATAATTGTTATACAAACCACCTAAAATTCAAGTCATACCTATTTAATATTGTAGATTAATAATTATTCCTAAAAGTAATATTTTAGTAGCACCTGGATGGCTCAGTTGGATAAGCAACCAGCTTTAGCTCAGGTCATGATCTTGTGGTTCCTGGATCCGAGTCCTGCGATGCGCTCTGTGATGACAGCTTAGAGCCTGGAGCCTGCTTCGGATTCTGTGTCTCCCTCTCTCTCTGCCCCTCCCCCACTCAAAGTTGGTCTCCCTCTCTCTCTGTCTCAAAAATAAATAAGCATTAAAAGCATTTTTAAAGTAATATTTTAAATGGACTGTTTTTCTATCACTTAATTATAAAATTTTGTTTTAAAAACTACTGTATTAATGGCATTGTCATATCGGGATGTGGATATGTTCAGGTTATGTTTCTTTTTTTTTAATGTTTGCTTATTTATTTTTGCAAGAGAGAGAGAGTGCAAGTGGTGGAGAGGCAGAGAGAGGGTGAGACAGAGAATCCAGGCTTCATGCTGTTAGCACAGAGCCCGACATGGGGCACGATCTCAAGAACCCTGAGATCATGACCTAAGCTGAGATCAAAAGTTGGATGCCTGGGGTGCCTAGGTGGCTCAGTCGCTTAAGCATCTGACTTAGGCTCAGATCATGATCCTGCAGTTTGTGAGTTCGAGCCCTACCTTACTCTTTGTGCTGACAGCTCAGAGCCTGGAGCCTGCTTTGGATTCTGTCTCTCCTTCTCTCTCTACTCCTCCACTACTCATGCTCTATCTCTCTCTGTTTCTCAAAAAAATGAATAAACAGTAAAAAATTAAAAAAATATATGAGTTGGGCGCTCAACTGACTGAGCCACCCAGTGACCCATATATTTCAATATCACATTTAATTATCTCACAGTTCTTTCAGGCTAAGAGATTTTGAATAGTTTATTAACTCAATGATTTCATTCACAAAGGAGGACTTTATAAATTATTCTATATGGAAATAAGTCAGGATTCATGAGGTGCCAGGTCACTTTCTTCTTTTGCATATCCTGGGCTCAGGCAGATAGAAACCCCAGCACTTCATGGACCCCTGGCTTAGAAAGGCCTTTCTCAAAAAGTTCTAAATCCATCTCGAGTGTTTGCAATGAAGCAAAGACCTCCGGGACACCCAGGTGGGACAACCTGAGCTCAGAATTGGGTCTGTTTGGCCCTGAAGTCACCCTTCTCCATTTTAGAGCTCTCCCTGATACCGATACCGTTGCAAGTTTCATTTCCCTACCATTCCATGAAATTATAGAATAATCAATCACATCCTCCTGTGCGGCCAGGGGTCCCTCATCCCTTGACACTACAAAGTCTGCCTCTCACAACTTCTGCTCCTTCACTATGTATCTAAGTGCACCTCCTTTGTGGCCTTGTGCGGCTAGCGCTGTTATCCTCCCTGAGTTCTGAGTAAACAGTGAACGTGAGTAGTAAATTGCTGTTGACCTCATTCTGGTGTTAGGTATCATGTGTTTGGCCATCCCCCATAACTCTAGGTGGGAATCCCTCCTTCACTGTAAAATAGCCATGGAAGCAATCTCAGTGTGGCTGCTTAGAGGTCAATGAGCTTCCATTCTTGAAATTTCTGAGTATTTCAATAGAAGAGAGCTATTTCTGCTCTTGTCCTTGTTACATTAACTTAATTCTACTTGTCAAAATGTTATTACAAATTGCTAAAAGTCGTTTTCAAAAGCCACCTTAAAGATTTCTGGTATTCATAGAGGCATTTATATACAAAAAATATATATACACAACAACAACAAATAAGGTAAATTAAAGATATAGTTGCTTAAAGATTATAAGGATGGATGGTCTGTCAGCTAGGTTGCTAATTCTTATTTTCTGGAATGAAATCTTAATCTCTTTAAAATTCTAAAAAAAAAAAAAAAAGAAAAACAACTTCAGCATGTTAATAGGAATTCTTTCTACTCTCCGGAAGAAGCTATAAATTACATCAGACCAAAAAGAAAAAAAAAAATAGTCCCAGACAAGGTTTGGGATAAGAGATTTTCCTCATCCACTCTAGATTGCATTCAATATAAGCACATATTTTAAAATTAAGTTTTTTTTTTCTGAATTTTCTACTCATGTGCCATATACTTGTCTCAATTTTTTTGCAAAGTCCTCACATTCACAACCAGACCAGATATAAACCATAGAATATTTGAATTCTTATTGCCAGGTAGCAGCTGTGATTCAGCACCATTTTTTTTCCTGTCACAGGTAATCTACATTTTTGTCTTTTATCTCTTTTTTGTGCCAAGAGACGTATATTCTAACTATTTCATCTAAATATTTACAAAGGAAAAAATAATGAGCAGGATTTGTGAAGAAATGAATTCAAACTCTTAGACTATTTCAAAAGCAAAACATTTACAAATCTGCTTGATTTCACTGAGAAAATCTGCATATATTTATTACTGTTTTGACAAACAATTTTGAAATCTTGAGAATATCTGTGCCTTTCCAAACTGAGTAAGATTAATAGAAAGTACTTACGTGATTTTGAAAGTTATATATTAGAAAATTCAAGAATCTTATGCTTAAGATTTATTCAGTTGACAGTTTTAGATTCATTAGTTAAATGTTTAATTTACTAAAGCATTACCTAAGCCATATGGTGTATAAGATAAAATGCAAGGAAGTGACTTAAGAAAAAAACATACAGTAGGAAAATTACTAAAAAAAAGTGTTCAAGATGGTGTTTCTCGTTAGAACTTTTGCCATTTGGGAAGAAACAGTCTTTCCTTCTGCCAGAGAGTCTCCTGCATTGTAGGATGTGTGGCATCTCTGGGTCTTTGTCACTATGTTACAGTAGCAACTCACAATCGCTGGGACCACCAATAATTCTGTCACTTGATTACAACTGCCTCTGGTTGGTGTAACTCCCAGTAAAGACAGTTTGAGCTTCCATATAATCTATTCCAGAGTATATCATCTAGCAGACTCCTTTTCTTTTTTTTTCTTTTTTTTAATGTTTATTTATTTTTGAAAGAGAGACAGAGTGAGAGGCAGAGGGGCAGAGAGAGAAGGAGTCACAGAATCCGAAGCAGGCTCCAGGCTCCTAGCTGTCAGCTCAGAGCCCGACGCGGGGCTTGAACTCATGGAGTGTAAGATCATGACCTGAGCTGAAGTCAGACGCTTAACTGACTGAGCCACTGAAGCGCCCCTAGCAGACTCCTTTTCAATATTGCCAAGTGCTTTAGCTATTTCTCTGTTTTTCCTTTGGCCCCACTAAAGTGATGACTCTTCTAAAAGAGTTGAATTTCTCTCTCTTTCTCTCTCTTTTCCCCCTCTTCCTGGGGCTATGACCTATCCTCCAATGACCATGTACAGCAAGGAACCACATTCTCATGGATTTCAAGAAAACTCTTGGCTACTTGGAATTTAATTTAACACATTGCCCCAATATACCTATAAATCTTACAACATTATTTCTTTCTTCCTCAGCTCCCCCGTACTCCCACCTCATTCATTCTTCAGGCTTTAGTCAGGAAAACAGATATTACACTAGTTGTTTTAACAAAGTTCAGGTAAAGGATTTTTTGGACAGGTAATAGAGGGCTGAAAGACACAATATAGGGTTGGCACTAAGGTAGCAGAGAGACGATAACTGCAGGAAACATCTGTCACCAATGGGGTCGGAAGGAACAAATGGATGAAGAAGAAAGACCCCGAAGAGCTGAGGCTCAGAACCAGAAGGCAGGGCACTGACAAATTCCTGCTAGTGCCAGTGTGAAGCAGAACGTTGAGACATCCTCTTAAAAGTTCAGCTAACTCACCAGATAGGGTATGGAACATACATTGTTGGAGTCATATGTAAGACATGATATGGTACAGATGTTAAACCAATGATAATGATATCTTGCTGAGAAGATTTGCAGCCAGAAATCAAGATACGATAGTAGGGTTGGCTTCTGTTACCATCGCTCTTAGTAACCAGTTGAAGAATTTGTTTCCCATCCTTTCTAGTCGATAAGGAATTGGTTATCCTAGTCTCCATGAGGTGGAGGAAGGGAATACTTTCTGTGAATTAAGGTTATGAATGCTCTCAGTTCATGTGGACTCTTAATGATGATGAATCAGCAAGCAAGGAGCAAAGACATTGCTCTACTGGGGGGTAAACTTCCCGGAGTAGAGTGAGATGCTGGGGATGTTACTACCTAATGAAGACAGGAAAGAGGAAGTCTGGAACTAATAGAATTCACTGAGGTACCTGTGGGTGTTTCCGTACTTGTAACAACTATCAACTGGCAGGCTCAGTGACCACGGCCTGACAAGGGTTAGGTAAGCAGATGGTCAGAACCATCAGGGATCCATGTCTATACCTTTCTACTCAACAGGAAAAGCAACCAGCTGAAGTGCTAGCCCGAAGTGAGGGTTACTAGAGAAGGAGATGGATATTTCCTACAGCCTTGGGAGTAGTTGTTACAGTAGGGACCATAGCTTCTTCCACTTCTGATGTCACATCATTTAGGTATTAAGTTTAGCTGTAACTTCAAAGCATCCATAAGAGAAACAACTCAGTGTAAAACATAGGCAGATTTGAAGGAATGGGCTATAGAAAATTGTGGATGCATTTTTCCATATCTTCTTGATCCCCTCTGAAGCCAGTTGTAGCTACAGAAGACATTTTCTATGCACACGTAAGATATCTGACCTCCAGCCCCTGTGTCACTCTGTTTGACAGAAGGCTTTCTATAGTGCTACGGGAGTTAGTAGATCTATGAGTATTGGGATTCAAATCTTGGGACTAGGGTCCCCGCCACCTGGGGTCAGTGCCTCTGATGAAGTTTAATGGGACTGGTTATAGCAGGGCAGAATCAGTTCTGACTGAAGTCCATTGATATGGTTATTGCTGCAATGGCAATGAGAATGTAAAGGAGCCCTTGGATATTCCTCCTGCAGCATGCAGCTGGCCCCCTGGGTGTTCCTATTGGAAGAACGAAAGTAGTAACCGGATGACAAAGGAAAGAGACACTGGCAGAGTCCCCATACTGGTAGCACAAAATAAATAAAGAAGGGTGAGTTTTAACACAATATCTTAAAGTTATATATTTGAATAGTCTCCTGATTTATTTCTTAGGACTCTGATTTTATTTTTTTTTTTATTGCTAAAATGTTTGGTAATCTATGGTAAGTTATAGCTAATGAGAAACCTTCGAGAAATGTTTGTGTTTTCCTTTGAGAATACTGTTTTCACCTACTTAGGCTGTGATAACTAAGTAACATGAACTGGGTAGCTTAAGCCCTCTTTTCGCCACATCCTCAGGACAAAGAGAGGAAGCTCTGGTGTCTCTTGCTCTCCTTATGAGGTCGCTTAATTCCACCATCATGGCTCCACATTCACAATCTCACCTAAACCTAATTATTTCCCAAAGATCTTACCTCCAAATACCATTATATTGGGGTTAGTGTTTCAATATATGAATGGGGGAGCATAAACATTCAGTCCATAAAAAATAGCACAAAATATCTGTATGATTTCATTCATTTGCAGAATTTAAGAAACAAAACTGATGAAAATGGGGGAAGGGAAGCAAAAATAAGATAGAAACAGAGAGAGGGAAACCATAAGAGACTCTTAAATACAGAGAACAAACTGAGGGTTGCTGGAGGGGTGTTGGGTGAGGGGGTGGGTCAAATGGGTGATGGGCATTAGGCGGGCACTTGTTGGGATGAGTACTGGGTGTTATATGTAAGTAGTGAATCACTAAATTCTATTCCTGAAGTCATCATTACACTATATGTTAACTAATTTGGATTTAAATGTAAAAAATAATCAAAAAAACAGAAGAAAGAAAAGAGGAGATGGTAGTTGGGTTTCTTTATGTTGCAGAATGCTGACATGACAGATGTCCCTAAAAGTGGACTTTTCTTGTTCTTCTTAGCAACTCATAGTGGTACATGATATTGACACCTAGTAAGAATTCTCATTTCAAGGTCATGCAGACTTCAGTATAAGTAAATTTAAAATCTGTTTTATTTGCTTTTTTGTATAGTGGTAAGTCTTTTCTAATCAATTCCTCTCATTTCAGAAGAAAGTCTCTCTAGGTTTTGTGTTAAATCAATATATAGAAACTTGTAAATACAGTGTTAATAAATATAGTGCTAACAGTTTACAATACAATTCACTCAAGTAGATGGTGGCAGGGGACATCTTGTGGTCAAAACAGCAAGTGAACTTCTTTGAACTAAATTAAGAACTAGCAGAAGACAATCACTTTATATGAAAAAGAAAATAGAGGAAAGACAGATGTAAGACACAATAGATCTAAAACTAAAGCAAGTAACAGTGTAATTATTACCTATAAGAAAACCTATCAGAATTGACCTAGCAATCAAAATGTGAAAAGAAAAACACAATTACAAAAAAATGAAACAAAGTCTTTTAATCTAAAATATCCCTAGTCAACGTAAAGTTATTCAAGTGTACTAGTTTCTATTGAGTTTTAAATTCCAATCAATCATTGAATCTGTTCAGTTCCTCTCATATTTCCTTTCAATATTATACTTTAAGAATAAAAAAATAGACAAAAAAGTTAAAAAAAGAAATAGAATGATCATGGTTTTTAATTTGCCTCGTAGTTTAAGTAATTTTTTGTTATATTTACTTCTGTCCATTTATATCTTTCTGTCCTTTATTTACTTATGTAATTACATTGCTGAACCATTTCACATTTTCTGCACATTGGACATATAAAACTTTAGTTATGTATCTTCTAAGTATATTTCCTATCTACAATTGATGCTATTATTATATGCAAAACATTTTTAAATGGTATCATTTAAATTCCATTCCATATTTAAATGTTCCCCACTTCCTCAAAATTTGTCATTATAGTCAATTGGTTTACAAACCAGGATTCTATCAAAATGAAAGTATTGACAAAAGTTTCTTTTATTTCTTCAGTCTACTACCTTTTTCCCTTCTCCTTTTTAGCTTTTTGAAATATTTCTCCACAATATTTGCGGTGAAAATTTCAAACCAACAGCAATTTTAGAAGTACTTTCACAGTGACTATTATACTTATCACCTATATTGTTTCATTAATATTTCACTTCATTAATCACATATTTACTCATAACTTCATTTCTATGTCTATCCTCATTCCACCATAATTGACATTGGCTAATTGCTTTACCTTTGAGAATGGCCCTAAAGTCTATAAAAATGTGCAGATGGGCTGATGCTTGGCCAGAACATCATCCAGTGCTAGGATGACCGACAGAAGTTTAGTCAATTGTGATGACCCTTGGGTCTTATTATTATAATTTTTTAAATCAGGATTTTCTAGTTGTTAATGGATGGAAAACAGTAACTTCCCACTATGCTCCATGATGTGTGATAAGGGTTATGCCTTTTGCAAATTATACAAACTCCATTCACCATTTACTCAGTTGATCTTAGAAGGCTCCCTCACTAGCCAAGAGGTCTGGGAAAGGAGTGTCTTCCTCTAGCAACATGACATCTGTCGAGGACAGTGGCAACTACCCCTTTTTGCAGGTGGAATTTATAAGAGGTTCCGTGTTTACCTCCTTCCTGTAGCGAAGATACTTCAATAGCTGTGCTGAATTTGTGTGTTGTGGCTTCCATGACCCAAGATATAGTGGGTAACTTGGTATGAAGATTCAGGAATTGTCACCCTAATGACATTTTGTGGGACCAAGAGCCACGAGGTGCAGTTTCTTCCATCACAAATCTATGGCAACCTATGGCCATAAACTAAAGGCTAAAGACTCCAACAGCCAGGAGATAAAGTTTTTAAAGTGTCTACAGTGAAAAGAGTCTTTGTTAGAATTAAGGGGATTGTCTGTTGAATTGAAATTTGTATAGATAGTATACCTTTTATTGAAGGGAATTTCATTCAATATGGGCTAATTTTCCAGTAATAGAATAAGTTTTCTTCAGTAAAATGTGTCTAAAAAAATCCTAAAAGATAGTGGGATTGTTTTAGGTCTTGAGAGGGTCATTCTTGGTAATGTCAGGAATGGATGGCCTTTAGTTTATCATGTAGTTTTCAGAAATTTAAACGTGGTAGTGAGTCTTTGCTTGGTGAAAGACAATGCTAATCTCTTTTTTGGTGAGCTCCTTTGTAAATATTTTTATGTTCTGAATATGTCAAATTAACTTCCTCAGAGGGGAATGTCTTCAGTAGAAGTTTATAGTTGTACTTCTGGTTAGAAATTAGATGTGGGTAAGAAACTGCCTGCAAAACTTGCATGAACTGCCAAAGCTATCAGGGTACCCTATAGATAGTCTCATAAAGTGTATGTTGTCTCTTCATCTCAGTAGATGTTGAGAGAGGTTTTGAAGAGAATATATTAGTTCAAACTCTGAGAGCAAAATATTTACTAGTTGCTCATTGGATAGAGTCAGTAGTCTCATAATATTGGTCAGTGTGTGGGGCCAAGACATTAAGTGGCATTGAGGTTGTGGTGATGCATGTGAGGTCCCATTCATTCTTTTCAAGTTTAAGAACCGGCCAGCTAGGACTGTAAATGAAAAAGCAGTGGGAATAATTACAGAATCATGGAATAGGTCTTGTATAATGATTTTTAATCTTTGATTGGATTTGCATTGTTTTGGATTCACTATTTTGTCTGTGGGAGAAAATCTATGGATTCTTATGCTGTAAAAACAATTTTCAAGTGCCCAAGGCTTAATTTAATGTACTGCTCATTAGATGAGAGTGCCCAAGTGCACTGTGGGATGGATGTTTGAGGGCAATGGGTGCTATGACTATGGGCAGTTTAGGTAAGCTAATAGTTAAAATAGCTGAGGTGAGGCATGCCTATTTGTCCTCTATTTTATGTTCAGTAACTTCCCTAGGATTATAGCAGTACCTTGTTTAAGTTTAGTGGGCTAGTCAGGTATAAATTAAATTTGAGCCCCTGTATTGATTAAGGCCGTGAAGTCTTGACAATTCTGCTTTTCAGCAGATGTTAACGTTAAATCAGAATCTATGTTTTCAAAGTGGGAAAACTGATTTGTGCCTTTTGATCTGTTTATTGTATAAATTAATTTAGTAAGTCTTGGATTTCTTTGTGTCACACTGGATCGAATTCCTTTCTTCTTCCTTTCTTTCCTCTCTCCCTTCCTTCTTCCCTTTCTTCCTTCCTTCCTTCTTTCTTTCTTTCTTTCTTTCTTTCTTTCTTTCTTTCTTTCTTTCTTTCTTTCTTTCTCTTACTCTTTCTTTCTTTTGTCTCTCATTTCTTTAGTTCCTTTCACTTGCTCATATTTATGTCTCTTCTTCCAGAGAGGCTCAAATCGGGATCATCAAGTTAAATGCCTCCCTCATGGTAATTACTGAATTATCTCCTTAGCTCTGCCGCAGGGGTACCATGAGTGTTTTTCCTTATAACTCTGAGAATTAGTTTATTTTTTGGTGACAAAGACATAGGTAGCAGTGGCAATAACAAAATTCTTTTGAAGGACCCTAGTGAGCCGTCTGCTTTTAGAAATGTGGATCTTGCAGTTTGAACAGTGGCTGTTTTTCCTTGACAAATGCAACTCTCTCATGGGTCCATATATCACACATGGTATACATCCATCATCTGAGTGCTCTTTAGAATGGCCAGCCAACCAGATTGAGGTACACCAACGATTGGCACGGAGTAAGAATTATTCCTCTGCGTCTAATGTCAGGCATAGCATATGCTGGAATGACACACAATTCCACTAAAGATATACAGATAGTTATGGGCCAAAGCATACAACCCAGGTTCACTGTAAGGAGGGCCTCAATCCAGTAAGCCTGTCTCTAAATAGCAATCATCAAAACTTGTAACTTAGATGGGTAATATGTGTAACAGAGGCTGGGTCATACTCAACAAATATAGCACAGGACAGCATACCTCAAAGTGTAAGTGAGCTAGGAAGCAGCAGCTCAAAGTACGTGCATTGAGCAGGCATCAAAGCCAGTTAGGAAGCCAAAACAAGAGAAGAAAGATCACAGGTGATGGTGGTCATCATCTATACACCCTGATCACTGTGCCACTTGTTGCAGCCACTATGAATAGATAGGATGGACCCCATTCAAAATGGGTTCAAGGACCCCTGGGTGGCTCAGTCAGTTTAGCCGCGGACCTTGGCTCAAGTCATGATCTCATGGTTAATGAGTTCGAGCCCTGCGTCAGGCTCTGCGCTGACAGCTTGGAGCCTGGAGGCTGCTTTGGATTCTGTGTCTCCCTCTCTCTTTGTCCCTCCCCCACTTGTGCTCTATGTCTCTCAAAAATAAATAAACTTAAAAAAAAATTAAAAATGGGTTCATACCTCAAGATTGATGACACCACCTACACAGCGAGAGTACAAAACATTTTTAAGTCACATATTGAGACTTTCTGAAGACAGCAGAAGGATTCACAGGTAGGTCCAAAAATGGATTGTGAGAGTAGAGAAAGAAGATTGGTTTGGAGTTTTTACTGTTGTTGGAGAATGGGTCCACAGTGAGGATTCTCACATGGGCAGGGATTTGCAAGGTTTGAAACTCCCACAAGTAACAAAGGAGGTAGCATCCAAGTTTTTTTGTTTTTTGTTTTTTTGTTTTTTTGTTTTTTTTTTTAGCTCCTCCAGATGTGGGCTAGTAGAGATATCAGCACAGAGCCCGACGCAGGGCTCGAACTCACAGACCGCTAGATCATGACCTGAGCCAAAGTCGGATGCTCAACCGACTGAACCACCCAGGCTCCTCAAATTTGTATATATGGTAAAAAAAAAAAAATTCTATATTATTACCTTACTTAAGGAATTAACTATAGTAAAATAAACACAAACATTTTATATCTATACATGATATATTTAGAAATATAAAAACATATACAAAACCTATTTAGAAGTTTTTAGAAGTTAACATTCATATATATATATATATATATATATATATACACATACATACATATTGGCTCATTTTAATCAGTGTTAATGATCCTTGTACCTTGTAATACCTGTATTCTTATTCTAAAGTGCTCAATATTAAATTAAATTATTCATTCACTTCCTCTAAGCATACAATGACATACTGCCTAACTTAATATGTCTTTTTATTAGTTCAATAAAATAGTTCAATATCTTAACATGTTCAATTAAGAAACAGTTGCATTCATTCACAAAGGTACATTAAGTTTAACTGTGAATTCAAACCCTACTTGATCTTCTAACCACAAAGCATAAAAGTAAAATCCACAGACGTACAGTACATAAATAATTTCCATCCAGTGATTCTTTAGTATTCAAACCTGTTGATGAAATACACCACAACAATAATGAAATCTAAGCTGAGTCCGTTAAATAGCCTTTGTATTTTCTGTGTTCAAGGCATTTTCATATCTAGGAAGAGATCAGCTTTCACTTTCTAAATTTTAATTCTCATTGTAATTCAAAGGGAGTATTTCCACTTGTTACTTTATATTGTGTAAAACTATGTGCCCGATTTGGTAGCCATTAGCCACATGCGGTCTCAGATGCAAATTAATACAATGTTAAACATTCGCTGTAGTCACACTAGGTGCATATCAAAGGTTTACCAAGTGGCTAGTAACTACCTTATTGGACCCAGCAAAAAAAAAAAAAAAAAGGTAAAATTAGAACATCATTCAGAAACTTTTACTGCACATTAATGCTATGAGATATGCAAGATGTCAAATGGGCACAGTATATAAGGAATTGTACATAATGTTTTAGAACCATTGCTGAATATGCAAATACTTAGCTTGTGGATTAAATAGTTCTTCAATCATGTGTACCCTGAAGCTGTTAGAACAGTATCACATACTCTTTAAGGTCTATGTTTTTCATAGTATCTGATTTATTTGACATCTTTTTAAAATAGCATTTTGGATATTTCATTGATTAATTTGCATTCAGTAAGAAAATTCAGAAAACATGGAATGCTATGAAGAAATCATCCCCAAAGTCCCTGTAATATAAACAGTCAATATTAATTCATTGAAGTATTTTTTTCTAGAATTTTGTTTTTTCTAGACATAATTTAAAGATAATTACTAATATGTCTCTTACTGAATGCAAACTTTCAAATATATTTTTTTTACTCAGCAATATATAAATTCCAGATTACCTCATATTTTCTCAAAAAAAAAAGTTACTCTTACCTGTCTTACATAATGATTGTCACACTGTATATATAAGGGTTCAAAGCAGATTTTTTATTTATAAGTCTAATATAATAATTTTCTAACAAAAGTAATTTTTATAAACCCCCAATTAAGCTGTGATCGCTGTGATTATAAAACAATGGAATATTAGAATACACTAACACTTACACTGAGAAATATAATTCCTAGTCTGATTTTATCTGTTCATGTATCCTTGGAGGGATGTTTTTTTTAAAGCAATGACTTCTCTCTTTAAATCTGTTCTGCTTGAGAGATTAGTTCCTGGTCTTAGTATGTGATTTGCTATTCATCTTTAAGAATGTGCTAAAAGTTAAAAGCAGCAATTTTAACATTATGTCCCAAAAGCAAGAGGGATTACTACTTTTATATGAAAGGATGAAATGTTACAACAGGATTACTATACCCATTAGTGAGAGATAAATTCTGGATGTGGCTGAGGAGGACTTTAACCATTCTTCATCTTTCACCGATTAACTATTTTGGAGGGATACAACATGAGACATATGAATTGCAGAGAGGAAAGCAAAATCAAGTCTCAATACTGTGTTCACAAAGTAATGTATAGCTCTCTCTCTACTTCTAGAACACAGACCAATATCATAATCCAGGTCTATTATATTTTCTACAAAACTGGGCACACATTAGTTTGATTTTCCTGAGAAGCCGTCCTGAAAGAAAGACTTTGTTAGAGGTGGTTTGGGGGATGTAGGCGAGAGAGTAGTAAAATGTGACAGAGCAAAGAGAGAAATAGTTTATAAAGTATGGTTTTAAGAGTAGGTTATGAGATGGGCAATTGAAACTCAATCTTCTTGGAAGTACCGGAGAAGCACCTCTGAATTGCTCTAAGGGAAGAAGAGGAGATAAGGTTATTTAGCTTCTGGCTTCTGTTCCTCATGAATTGAGAGCTGGGTACAAATGCCTTAAATCTAATGCATTCTACTGCTGTCCAACTGGTGAACGTAGCTAACTTCCATGATGGTATAAGAAGCCCTTGATTGGGGAGGCAGGGAGACATGTGTGAAGGAAGAAAGATGTCAGTGTTGAAGGAAAATGTCTCCTGAAGCTTCAACAGGACTCAGAAGTGGCTGAAACAATGCAAAACAAGTGTATCTACATTGACTTTGATAATCCACCCACTGCAGCCTTCAAATTTGCCCATGACCTACACTGAGTTCTCTCTATAATGGGGGTTTAAAGTGATGGCTAGCCATAGTGACACTTGAAGGCAAGTCCAAAGACTAGAATCCCTGTGCAGCAACTACACCCAAGGTTTTCATTAATTTTATATCATTTCTCAATCAATTGTAGCCCTTGCCTTTGGCTAGCATTTCGGTGGGTTGGTTTTTTTTTATTAAATTTAGAAACACCCAGAAGTACTCCAAGGAATCCTTTGAGTTCCAGACTTACTCTTCCCTTCTCCCTAACATCCACAGAGTCTCAATAATCATGAAATTCACTTATCAATAGAGTAAATAGAGTAATGCCTTTCTTTAGCTTGCTGATATGCCAACATTTGGAGACCAAAATGACCTGGAAGCATCCATAAAATTTAGTCCACTGGAAGGTATTTTCTTCCTTTAGCCAATCTACCCATAAATGCTAGAATCACTAATCCCTCAGACTGGAAGGAATGGAAATCAACTTTTGTAATTAGTCGCTGAGAGTGATGGTCATAGGACTCAATGCAAGCATCACCTCCTGGTTATCGGATGTAAGTGTTCTAGCTACTGAGATCTCAGATAGATATAATGATAATTGGAACACAAATATAACATCACATCCTACCACAACACTTCATCTACACAGTGCGTCATTCCCATTCATGGATTTAGGTGAACTTTTAAAAGAATCTACCAATGCTTTATGGGCTTGCAGGTGTTACGGTTTTAAGTAGAATCAGAGGATACCATAGTCCAATTCAATTATTGTTACATCTCTGTCACTGTAGAATAGAACCTTTTTTCTACACTTGATCTTAGCCAAAAGGCCGAGAAGCGATAGAACCTTTGTTCTAAAGGGATGTTACATGAGATCTCATATTGTCATATCAGACACTTCGTCATCTCTGATAGCAATTTTGCAGAAGCACAGGGTGCAAAATTACCAAAAGCAGGAAAGACAATTCCATGTACAAAATAAATGTCAATCTGAGTGACAAAAACTTGCTACCTCCTCTATGATGGAAAGTGCCGTGTCTGATATAACCAAATTGACAAGCGGTTGACTAGTCTCCTAAAAGAATCATATCGTAAATGCTCAGTGATGGCTTTTGAAGCTGATAGAAGCAAACATGTGGCAGCTTCCATCTGTAAGACAAGCCATAATAAGAAAGAATCCATGTGGTTGTACCTGTCTAGTTTACATCCATGTTACCATGGCTATTCTATGCATGAGACTAGTTTTCAAACACTGCAGTGGGGTAAGTTAAAAAAAAAAGGTTTATATCCACCAGATGGGTCATGCCATCTACCTGGGTTTTTGGTGTCATCATTGCAGTGGATGCCATTATAATAAAGATATTCACACTTTGGACCTACTCATATAGTTACTTGCATCTGCTTCTTCCCTTGGCTCATTGATTAGGTTATTTCGTTTTGTTCTTTTGAAGCTAGTGACCACCAATTACATCATTGACCATGCCTGAGAATCTATGTAAGCCTTGCAGAGTACTTCTAGTACACAAAGTTGACGACTAAGTGGACCGTTTATAGCACTGAGAATATTTCTCCTCACTTTTTTTTTTTTTTAAATTTCAGAACCATCCCTAAATGGTACTTCTGGTTGACAGCAGTTCATGTTCAGCTATTAAGAACATATCAAGCCAACTAATTTGGAAACTGATTTTTTCTTCTTCATCGTACCTGGTTGGGCCAAATACTGAAATGTATCATTTCTGTTTTGTGAAGCATTCCTGACCGTCTTATAATATGTCTTATAGATATTACAAGAGTCAACTCATGATGGGAATATCTGATTTTATAGTTACTTGGCGCTCCATAATCAGGGCCTCAGATTCTACAAGGTTCTAGAAACACACCAAGAGTTTATTTTCCGATACTGAGTAGTTCTCTTCTGCGGAAAGCATGGCTTTATTCTGGATTTATATGAGACTGCACCATGACTCACCTAAAAAGGTATTGTCTCACAGATATCTTTATCTACCTTGGGTACCTATAGTCTACTTGTGCTCGATAGGTCATGTGACCTGAGTTAAATATCAATTTACACTAGACCCTGGCTCTGCTAGAGAGACAGCTTTTATTCTAGGACCAAGTTAAATACGGAATGCCTCCAAGTGACTTGTTAAATTGTTTGGAACAATATTTCCAACTGTGATATATAATACCCCCCAAATTTGCAGGTGTCACCAATTCTGAGTCCTTTTCTTAGAAGTCAGATGTACAAGATGGGATATTTTCAGGATACACCTCGTACTGGACCCCGGAAATCTTTGCCAATGTAGCAGACTGCTGACACTGAATTTTCTCTCATTGTTTATTTAGCGTGTTTGTGTTTAAACATGCCACTTCCTGGTTTTCATGCCTGGTTAGCAAGACAGATTTCATAAAATGGACTTTTATGTTGTTTCACAGAATAACAAGGTGGTTGTGGTCCCTTCATATTATATATTGAGATGGAGATCATAGGAGATAACTTTAGCCTGAGCCAAGAAATCCCTTGTGAATGTGAACTTTTTGACTTTTCCGATGGGGATAGAAAAGAAGCAAATTAGCAAATCATTGTCTGATTGCCAAATGCTAGAAGCTGTGTTAATCTGTTTATTTAAGATCCCATGTTTGAAAAAAAAACAGCTACAACTGGGGAGTAATTAGACAAATTTACAATAGTCCATTGTCATTCAGCCTGATCCATGTAATGTTTTCAGGGGGCCTACTGGTGAACTGAATCTTAATTTCATGTAAACCATCAGCCTTGTACCCTTTAAATATTTGAAAGTAGCAATAATTTTTGCTGTCTCCTCTAGTATATGGCTGAGTTGTGGTGATTTCAGGAACTTTCAATTAATTTTCTTAGCATAATGACACTTTCTCCACAGTTAGAGAAATAATGTGATAGTGCTATGATCTACTGCAAATTATGATTCAACTCAGAAGCCAATGAAATGACTAGAATGAATCCATGAATCCATTGGACTCCTTGTGAGGTGACATAAGACAGGGTAATTTTTACTCAATTATTTATTAGGCCCCCACGATCAATAAACATATTAGCATTTTGAGTTCCTTTAATTCTGAGTCAGGTCAAAATTTATCTTCAATAAGTGTTGATAGATATGGGTATTTGTTTTCCAATTGTACAGTTGCTCTGATAAATATTCTTGGGTGTCTTTGGGGAAAAGAGACATGTACATGTGGTAGTGCCATTAGGTCTTTCCTAAAAGGAAACCGGTCTTCCTTTCAGTTGTTCCGCTCTGGGTCTGAAAATTCTAATTCTGGAAACTAAGCCAAGGATCATAACTTTCAATTAAATCAGATGACATCTACTTCGTGCTTTCCAGGTCTTGCACATTTTGGTTATGTGAAATAAGGAACACCCATGTTGCCAACTCATAATATTGACTTAAAAATGCTATGCTCTATTTACCTGTACCATACATTCTTATGTATCAAAGCTCCCATGTATTCCAAGTGCTAGAAATGGCGAATAAGCCAATTAATTCTATTTTTCATCTTCTTTATTCTAATCGACCACAGGTGGGAGACTCAGTAATTGTTATTCTATGGAATGTCACTTAACACCAATAGTGGGGTTCATGTTGTTATTTGTATGTTGGGGGAGGCCATTTCTAATGTCACTTGGAACATCTAAAATCTAAAGCTATTTCTGGCACCCACTCCCTTGGTTTTGGTTCCTTCAAGGGCAGAACCTGAGACAAGGAATTCAGTGTAGGTAGTATATTTGAGAGGTAACCTTAAAAAACTCGTGTGAGAGAGAGGAAGAAGTTTGACAAGCAAGCAAGAATTTCATGTATTTATACCTTAATAAAAAGATTGCTGACATTGACAACCGTGGCTAACTCCATTGGGAGCCCTACAAGGAGCCATGAAGAATGAACTTCAGGATTGTTTCAATAACAAGTTCATAGGGATTTTTATTTATTACTTTCCATCCCCTAGTGTTTGATGGCTGTCCAGGTATTAAATCTCTGACATTTCTGGAATATCCTGCACAAGGGATGAGCAAACTCAGAGAGATGCAGAAACTAGAGGTGGTAAACTGTCAGCTTCAATAGAAACTCTCCATCACAGATGAGTTAGGAGGAAAATATACGTCTAAACAGCACCTGCAGTGAGGGATTCGGGAAAAACTAGCGTTGTCTACAGTGATTACAATTAAGTACACATACCATACTCCTGAGTCTTTGTTGCCGAAGTAGGAGATGACTGTAGCTAATTTCCACAAAAATAGGAATTTGACTGTAGAAAGTAACTCAAATCACTAAAGTGGAGAAACAAACAGGTTTAGTCATTGGGATGGATAGCCTCCAGAACCTCTTCCATTCTTCTCTCTCTCCTTCACTCTATAACATAACAGAACAAATTCTGCTGACTGCAATATCCAGCACTCCTTCCACTCTGGCTTCTGGTTTAGTTAGATGGTACAGAGAGGAAAGAGAAGTAAGGTTTATTTGCCTTTTTAGCTCACAGCTCTCCCAAGGCTTGATTTTGCCTGTGTTCCTCTTCCTGAGGTCACAGCGTAGGTCGGATAGCATCTCACACCCCCAATCTGTAGCTCTTGTAATGTGCGCCAAAGAGCTTTCTCCTTCTATTCATCAGGGTTCTCCAGGGAAACACAACCAATAGTTCAGATATATACATGATACAAGATAGATAGCAGGATAGAAAGATAGATAGATGTATCTGCATATATGCATGTATTTCTCTCTAGATCCCCATCTATACATTTAAAAATGGGAAAAATGGACAAGTAGAATAAAAGTTTATACCAGTAAAAATGAAAACAACTCAAATGTCTATCAAACTAGAATGGATAGATAGATTTCATGCCAATTAGTATTTGTTATGTTCCAAAGTCCAATTTGCCAAATGTTTTCTTAGCAACTGACTACTACTCCTGTTTCATTTGCACGAAGGCAAAGTTTCTTGAAACTCATAGGTAACAGGAGAGGTTAGTGAACATGTTTGCACATACCCTGATGGATAGATCCTGGCTATTGACTGAGTTATATTTCATCAGTTGCTCCCATTTGAATCTGTGAATTTTAACATAGTGATGAAAAGCCTTGCCATTTAGAATTCATTCCAAGCACTGATTGGAAATTCGTTCCAAAGTCTTTTCATGAAAATACACACTCAGGTAAGTGTAGGAAAGAGTGACCAATCAATGAATGTTGATGCAAAATTACTTATTCCGTCAATCTGGGCCCAATCAAGAGACAGAAACAACACAGTAATTTGAAGAGAAAAAGTTTAATATAAATAACTATAATGAAACAAGATACTAAGTTAATGAGGGAATTGGCTACTAAGAAGTAAAGAGAACTCTAAAGAATATAGGAACAACAGATATAAAGAGCAGCTATTACACAGAAGAAAAGCCTCATTTCTGGGGATGAGATTCAGGTTCTTTTGGAAAGGAACACTTCTCTGGTTCTGGGAGGACAAAGAATCTCCTCTGGTGCCGTGCCAATGGAACTTGCTGGAAGTTTTTCCTCCCAAACTTGTCAGAAATCTGCTCTCAAGTGTTCAAGAAACACTGTTCATTGGAGGTTTCCCCAGTGGCACTCTGCCGTAATATCACCCAAACTGGGGTGCAGGGGAATCTGCCGGCTCCTGGGTTTTGCTGGCTGTCGTGCAAGCCAGGAGCCGAGCACTGGAGAAGCTGCTGTTACTGCAGGGGCTGGCTGGAAGCATCCACCACCAAACTACCTGAATCAGGCTGCTGGCATTGACTGCTGCCCACTGGGACTGTGGGGCGCAAAGCACTGCGGGACTCATGCCCTGTTGGACCTGTAGGCTTTGACGAAGCAGGTTGAAGAGGAGCCATGCATGCTGTTCCCAAGTGAGTCCACCAGAGCCAGGAAGCGAAAATCTTTTCTGCTAGGTGTCATAGCTCACGAGTGCTCTCCACTGACACAAAATCATTGTCGGCTGGCAAAGAAAAAATATTTAAAGGGTCAAATTCACTTTAACAGAGCAGGCAAAAAGAGTAAATTTGGAGCAAAGACGCAACAAATTGATAACCAACACACATCCATGTAAAAAATGAAATTAGATACGTTTAGCTCTTTTTGAAATATTTTGTATCAGCACAAATCATCCATATGGTCCTTCCCCAAAACTAAAACTTTTCAATGCATTATAAAAATCATGGTTAATTTTGTGCACCTAAATGAGACAGGAAAAAAAAAAAAAAACTACCAGAAATTAAATGGAATACCTTTTCAAATAGGACAATGGTAGTATTTAATTTTAAGAGGTATTAATGAATTCCACCTAAAGAGATACTCCTACTGATCTTAAAATTAAACAAGTGAAGACAATTTGTTATATAACTTCAAGAACTGCATCTCCTTAACCAGTACCTTCTTAGTCCTTGACAGAAGTTTTATATTTGAAGAGATTGATGTATTTTGACACCTTTCAAATATTTGAAGGCATTTACTAAATATAATGTGGCAAAGGGTACTTGTCACAATTATTTCGGAGTTAAATCAGGAACACTGACTCTCCTCCAATCAAATTAGATTAACAGAGGCTACTAAGTCCAATAGGTAGTAAATCCGATAGTCAGGCATGATCACTGACAAATAACGTCCATACGGGCAGAAAATACTGACAAACATCTCTGTAGGAGGGATGCCAGCTTTTTTGGTTCTGTATTTACTTGTTTTTTGGTATGTATAAAAGATAAGTTTGCTCTTTTATATACAAGTAGTAGTGTTGAAGTACATGATCATTTTATAAATGGTATAAGCTTTTAAATCCGTGCGTGTTTTAATAGGAGACACATAGCAAATGCAATTTTATTTTATATTTGCCAAAGAAACATGCCAGTTCTACTGTAGCCTCAGATATTTTACTGCAGACATTTACATTTTCCATGAAAATTTACCTTCTTATGAAAGGAACAGTCAGTGGCTCCCAAACTTTGGCATTCATCACAATTTATTGCATGCCTCGGAAGGCCATAGAATTATGTTACAAGAAATAGATATTAACAGAATAAAGATATTAACATATATCTTTGTAGATGTTTTGCCCTGAGTTATAGACTGATACATGGTGAAAGTGAATTTATATGTAATCTAAAACAACTTTCCTGGCAGCTTCCTTAGTTGAACAAATCCAACTTTTGACTTCAACAACTACCTTAGCCTGAAAATGCTCTAAATAGTATTCATATTACCTAACAATTAAAATAATATTGTGATATAACTAGAGTGGCCGTATATCAGATTGTCCAAATGAGGTTTTGTTGTTGTTGTTCTATGTGTGGTTGTGCGTTCTATAGTGTCTCTATGGAGACACTATAATTTAATCTTGACAGTATAAATTAGGACTTCCTTACATATACACTCATTCTGGTTCTTTATTCTATTGATAGGAACCCTCTATTTTTGTTTTTGTTTGGCTATTTTTGTTTTTTATTGTTTCTAAGATTAGGTATGTTTTATTTTATTTATTTAATTATTATTATTATATTTCTTGAGAGAGAGAGATTTAGAGAGTGCGCATGAGCTGGAGGGGGGCAGAGGGAGAGGGAGAAAAGAATCTTAAGCAGGCTTCACACCCAGCATGGAGCCCAAAGCTGGCTTTGATCTCAGGACTGTGCGATCATGACCTGAGCCAAAATCAAGAGTTGGTCGCTTAACGAGCTGAGCCACCCAGGCACCCTAGCTATGTTTCATTTTCGATTCAAGGCAATGTAAAAGTTATAAAGTCTAGAATTGTTTATCATGGTGGATTATAGAAAATAAGTCTTTATTAAAAATTTTAAAATTTTCTGCTCTGCTACTTTAAAAAAAGTAAAACAATTATAGGATGAAGACACACACACACACACATATATATATATATATATATATATATATATATAATCTGTAACTGAATCTTATGCTGAATCAGTCAAAAACCTGGCAGGAACAAGATGGAGCACACAAATTTGTAATTGAATAGTGTTTGTTGAAGACATGGTTATAAGGTGTAGGTAGAGATAAGGGAACCATGAGAGACTGTGAAGCTGCCAGCACCTATTGATATTGGGGAACTGTTAGCATCTTTAGGACTGAGGGGCAATAAGAAAGAAGCAATAAGAATATATACCCTGAGAGATCTTTCTCATTCCTCCTCATCTCTTGTTGTTGCCATTTGTTAAGCATTATCAGCTAGAAGCGACAGGGCAAGGGAGCCCAAATGGACATTACGATGATATCAGTGATGACATCGGCTACTCAGGGTACGCAGAAAGATTAAAAAAAAAGATGGAGGTTATATTTGGAGGACATAACAGAAAATATTCAAACAAGTCTGCTTGTACCCCCAAAACAAACCAAAACCTTGGATCTAATTGTGCTGATTCAGATTTACAAGCTGTAATAATCCTTTAAACTAAAATATTAAGATGGAATGCATATTTTCCAGTGTTTTGGGGTTGGCATGTAAAATTAACTACTGTGGATATATGCTTAACTAATTTCACTTAATTTCACAATCCATCACAGGTTTCTTGAGTTGTCGCAACAGTAAAGCTTCATCGGAAAAAGACTGCCCATGAAACAGGAGAATTGATGAAAGTCAAAAATAAATGAACTTCAGTACTTCCAAAGTTGTAGATAAAGAAAGGGAAAACTAACAAAGGATATCAAAGTATCTAGTCTTGGCAACAACAGGAGCAGAGAGAAATTAAGGGAGTCATCACATAACCCGGGAAGGCTTGCTGGATGGGAAGGGCCATCTGACAAGAGATGCCACCTCCAGTAGAGGGACATAGAAACCCATGGTGACAGGTGGAGAAAAGTCTTGACTGATGACTGCCTTGGCTTTACTCTAATTTTGTGATCTACTGGTTCTTCCAATTGTCTGAATCTAATAAGACTCAGAACAGGAAGCTCAGTGATACCTTGCATTAAGGTCAGTGGCCCAGGTCACTGGAAAGATGAAATGCAAAGAAGAGATCAGGAAGGACAAGCAGAAAATATCCAGCAGTCAGGATAATATGTATTATAATTCTTAACTTCTATTTCAGAATTCCTATTATAAAAAGATATTGTAATTTGGTAGTTTTCTTTAAAAATGTTATAATTTTCCAGGAAAAGAAATCTGCTGGGGAGACTAATAATACTCTCACATTAGACCATGACAAAACCACGTGCTCTCAAAAATAGAAGCGAGAGAAACCCGATAAGTAGGGATGTGGAAACATTGGAAGTTGGAGACAAAGAATAAATCTAAAATTAAAGAAGCTATCCAAATTCATTTTAATAAATACCCATTATTATGACAGGTAATTTCAAGTCATGTCTCTGGTAAAAATTTGATGGACACTCAAAGTTATCAGAGTTAGTTTCGACGATGTTCACGAATGAAATTCTAGACCTTGACAAAGTTAAATGACCTCTAACTTCTGGCCTAAGATTTCTTTTTAAAGCACTGTGAAAATCTTGTGCCATTTTTTTTTTTTACTGTAAAATTGGGACTCTTCTTTATTTTTTAAATGTGTCTTAAAAATTAAACTAATTTAATGAATACTTTATTTTGAAGCATAGTTTCTTTATCAATGAGGAACTTAATACCCATCTTATTTTAGAACCAATGTGACTATACACTTATAAATTATTATTAAAATGTAAAAATTGCAAAGCTGAAACCCATGTAATGTTTAATATGAAGTGAAGATGAATATCAGGAAAATAAAACTTTTATTACACTGGGTTTTTGTCAAGGCACTAGACTCAAAAATATTACCAGTACTTGGAAACTATAGTTAAAAGTCAGAAATTAAAACGACACTAGGGATAGTTTAATTCATTACATTAGATTCTCTTTACTCTTCGGTTGACTTAACACCTGGATTTATATATTTATTATATATTTTATGCAGAATCTCATGACTGATATATATAATGCACAATAGATTATTTGCATACACAACAATGAAGGTCCAGACACAAGAAGAAAAAGAAAGCAGTCTGATGTAAAACGAAGATCAAGATTTTGAAGTAACTGACACTACAATGGGAAGATTTGCTGTATTGACTTCAAATTTAAGTCTCTTTACCTGATGATTCAGCAGGATTTTCAAACATATATATGTACATACCACATATAATATATATCGCCCATATATATATACCCAATATATATATTTATCCTATATATATATATCCCATATACGTATCCAATATATATATATATACATATCCCATATAATATCCCATATATGTGTATATATTCTATATATATGCATATATCTCATTAACAACAACCCACTTGATATGATAGCCCCAGAAGTAGTTGTTTAGTTCATTAGCACATTCTGAAATTCAAAATTATTTTGCACTCTATGAAAAAATAAAATCAACAAGTAAAATTATAAGAGGATATTATTTTAGTTTTAAATTATTTCAAGACTATACATATTTATTTTAACTATGTTTGCATAAGTACATAATAGTGTAAAAATAGTCTTAAATATATTTTAAATATATCTTCTTAAATATATTTCTCCAGATATCTATATTAACCTAAAACACAATTGGGGCGCCTGGGTGGCGCAGTCGGTTAAGCGTCCGACTTCAGCCAGGTCACAATCTCGCGGTACGTGAGTTCGAGCCCCGCGTCAGGCTCTGGGCTGATGGCTCGGAGCCTGGAGCCTGTTTCCGATTCTGTGTCTCCCTCTCTCTCTCTGTTCCTCCCCCGTTCATGCTCTGTCTCTCTCTGTCCCAAAAATAAAATAAACGTTGAAAAAAAAAATTTTAAAACACAATAATCACAATTAATCTGGAGAACCTTCTATGATTGAGGCATTCTTATATGACATTTCAATATCTCACTAATATCATAATTAATATTTCTATTTATAACTGCCAGAAATTTTTATATTAAAATATTTCATATTTTATATTCATATTTCATTTTAAAGAAAACATTTATATGGCCTTGGTTTGATTGCTCTGATCTGCAAAGAAAAGAATGTCTAGTAATGAGACAGAGTGGAAATATAATTAAAATACAAATAAAATAATGTAATAACTTTTTTCAAAATGGCAAAACATACAGATTAGTACCTCTTTTTAAAACGCTTTAATTTGGTTTATAATATTCCATTAGATAATATATAAATACATATTTAATATTCTATTAAATAATAATATTTCATCTAGTGAGTTTATTTTAGGAAAAATAAAACCTTTTGTGAAAACATTTTAAATAAAAAATTGTTAAAAACTTAAGTAAGGAAAACTTTTATAAAAACCACGACATAGAAAATAATACACAATTAGATATAATGTTCAAAAGTATGTAAACTGAAATTTTGTGTTTTTTTTTTATGAAATTTATTGAGAAATTGGTTTCCATACAACACCCAGTGCTCATCCCAAAAGGTGCCCTCCTCAATACCCATCACCCACCCTCCCCTCCCTCCCACCCCCCATCAACCCTCAATTTGTTCTCAGTTTTTAACAGTCTCTTATGCTTTGGCTCTCTCCCACTCTAACCTCTTTTTTTTTTTTCTTCCCCTCCCCCATGGGTTCCTATTAAGTGTCTCAGGATCCACATAAGAGTGAAACCATATGGTATCTGTCTTTCTCTGTATGGCTTATTTCACTTAGCATCACACTCTCCAGTTCCATCCACGTTGCTACAAAAGGCCATATTTCATTTTTTCTCATTGCCATGTAATATTCCATTGTGTATACAAACCACAATTTCTTTATCCATTCATCACTTGATGGACATTTAGGCTCTTTCCATACTTTGGCTATTGTTGAGAGTGCTGCTATGAACATTGGGGTACAAGTGGCCCTATGCATCAGTACTCCTGTATCCCTTGGATAAATTCCTAGCAGTGCTATTGCTGGGTCATAGGGTAGGTCTATTTTTAATTTTCTGAGGAACCTCCACACTGCTTTCCAGAGCGGCTGCACCAATTTGCATTCCCACCAACAGTGCAAGAGGGTTCCCGTTTCTCCACATCCTCTCCAGCATCTATAGTCTCCTGATTTGTTCATTTTGGCCACTCTGACTGGCGTGAGGTGATACCTGAGTGTGGTTTTGATTTGTATTTCCCTGATAAGGAGTGACGCTGAACATCTTTTCATGTGCCTGTTGGCCATCCGGATGTCTTCTTTAGAGAAGTGTCTATTCATGTTTTCTGCCCATTTCTTCACTGGGTTATTTGTTTTTCGGGTGTGGAGTTTGGTGAGCTCTTTATAGATTTTGGATACTAGCCCTTTGTCCGATATGTCATTTGCGAATATCTTTTCCCATTCCGTTGGTTGCCTTTTAGTTTTGTTGGTTGTTTCCTTGGCTGTGCAGAAGCTTTTTATCTTCATAAGGTCCCAGGAATTCACTTTTGCTTTTAATTCCCTTGCCTTTGGGGATGTGTCGAGTAAGAGATTGCTACGGCTGAGGTCAGAGAGGTCTTTTCCTGCTTTCTCCTCTAAGGTTTTGATGGTTTCCTGTCTCACATTTAGGTCCTTTATCCATTTTGAGTTTATTTTTGTGAATGGTGTGAGAAAGTGGTCTAGTTTCAACCTTCTGCATGTTGCTGTCCAGTTCTCCCAGCACCATTTGTTAAAGAGGCTGTCTTTTTTCCATTGGATGTTCTTTCCTGCTTTGTCAAAGATGAGTTGGCCATACGTTTGTGGGTCTAGTTCTGGGGTTTCTATTCTATTCCATTGGTCTATGTGTCTGTTTTTGTGCCAATACCATGCTGTCTTGATGATGACAGCTTTGTAGTAGAGGCTAAAGTCTGGGATTGTGATGCCTCCTGCTTTGGTCTTCTTCTTCAAAATTACTTTGGCTATTTGGGGCCTTCTGTGGTTCATATGAATTTTAGGATTGCTTATTCTGGTTTCGAGAAGAATGCTGGTGCAATTTTGATTGGGATTGCATTGAATGTGTAGATAGCTTTGGGTAGTATTGACATTTTGACAATATTTATTTTTCCAATCCATGAGCAGGGAATGTCTTTCCATTTCTTTAAATCTTCTTCAATTTCCTTCATAAGCTTTCTATAGTTTTCAGCATACAGATCCTTTACATCTTTGGTTAGATTTATTCCTAGGTATTTTATGCTTCTTGGTGCCATTGTGAATGGGATCAGTTTGT
This sequence comes from Prionailurus bengalensis, assembly GCF_016509475.1. Taxonomy (NCBI): domain Eukaryota; kingdom Metazoa; phylum Chordata; class Mammalia; order Carnivora; family Felidae; genus Prionailurus; species Prionailurus bengalensis. The sequence goes on from NC_057343.1 coordinate 217,510,632, forward strand.
TTATTTGTCTTTCTGTTGCTTCATTGTTAGTGCATAAGAATGCAACTGATTTCTGTACATTGATTTTGTATCCTGCAACTTTGCTGAATTCATGTATCAGTTCTAGCAGACTTTTGGTGGAGTCTATCGGATTTTCCATGTATAATATCATGTCATCTGCAAAAAGCGAAAGTTTGACTTCATCTTTGCCAATTTTGATGCCTTTGATTTCCTTTTGTTGTCTGATTGCTGATGCTAGAACTTCCAGCACTATGTTAAACAGCAGCGGTGAGAGTGGGCATCCCTGTCGTGTTCCTGATCTCAGGGAAAAAGCTCTCAGTTTTTCCCTGTTGAGGATGATGTTAGCTGTGGGCTTTTCATAAATGGCTTTTATGATCTTTAAGTATGTTCCTTCCATCCCGACTTTCTCAAGGGTTTTTATTAAGAAAGGGTGCTGGATTTTGTCGAAGGCCTTTTCTGCATCGATTGACAGGATCATATGGTTCTTCTCTTTTTTTTTGTTAATGTGATGTATCACGTTGATTGATTTGCGAATATTGAACCAGCCCTGCATCCCAGGAATGAATCCCACTTGATCATGGTGAATAATTCTTTTTATATGCTGTTGAATTCGATTTGCTAGTATCTTATTGAGAATTTTTGCATCCATATTCATCAGGGATATTGGCCTGTAGTTCTCTTTTTTTACTGGGTCTCTGTGTGGTTTAGGAATCAAAGTAACACTGGCTTCATAGAATGAGTCTGGGAGTTTTCCTTCCCTTTCTATTTCTTGGAATAGCTTGAGAAGGATAGGTATTATCTCTGCTTTAAACGTCTGGTAGAACTCCCCTGGGAAGCCATCTGGTCCTGGACTCTTATTTGTTGGGAGATTTTTGATAACCGATTCAATTTCTTTGCTGGTTATCGGTCTGTTCAAGCTTTCTATTTCCTCCTGATTGAGTTTTGGAAGAGTGTGGGTGTTCAGGAATTTGTCCATTTCTTCCAGGTTGTCCAATTTGTTGGCATATAATTTTTCATAGTATTCCCTGATAATTGTTTGTGTCTCTGAGGGATTGGTTGTAATAATTCTATTTTCATTCATGATTTTATCTATTTGGGTCATCTCCCTTTTCTTTTTGAGAAGCCTGGCTAGAGGTTTGTCAATTTTGTTTATTTTTTCAAAAAACCAACTCTTGGTTTCGTTGATCTGCTCTACAGTTTTTTTAGATTCTATATTGTTTATTTCTGCTCTGATCTTTATTATTTCTCTTCTTCTGCTGGGCTTAGGCTGCCTTTGCTGTTCTGCTTCTAGTTCCTTTAGGTGTGCTGTTAGATTTTGTATTTGGGATTTTTCTTGTTTCTTGAGATAGGCCTGGATTGCAATGTATTTTCCTCTCAGGACTGCCTTTGCTGCATCCCAAAGCGTTTGGATTGTTGTATTTTCATTTTCGTTTGTTTCCATATATTTTTTAATTTCTTCTCTAATTGCCTGGTTGACCCACTCATTCGTTAGTAGGGTGTTCTTTAACCTCCATGCTTTTGGAGGTTTTCCAGACTTTTTCCTGTGGTTGATTTCAAGCTTCATAGCATTGTGGTCTGAAAGTAAGCATGGTATAATTTCAATTCTTGTAAACTTATGAAGGGCTGTTTTGTGACCCAGTATATGATCTATCTTGGAGAATGTTCCATGTGCACTCAAGAAGAAAGTATATTCTGTTGCTTTGGGATGCAGAGTTCTAAATATATCTGTCAAGTCCATCTGATCCAATGTCTCATTCAGGGCCCTTGTTTCTTTATTGACCGTGTGTCTAGATGATCTATCCATTTCTGTAAGTGGGGTGTTAAAGTCCCCTGCAATTACCACATTCTTATCAATAAGGTTGCTTATGTTTATGAGTAATTGGTTTATATATTTGGGGGCTCCGGTGTTCGGCGCATAGACATTTATAATTGTTAGCTCTTCCTGATGGATAGACCCTGTAACTATTATATAATGTCCTTCTTCATCTCTTGTTACAGCCTTTAATTTAAAGTCTAGTTTGTCTGATATAAGTATGGCTACTCCAGCTTTCTTTTGGCTTCCAGTCGCATGATAAATAGTTCTCCATCCCCTCACTCTCAATCTAAAGGTGTCCTCAGGTCTAAAATGAGTCTCTTGTAGACAGCAAATAGATGGGTCTTGTTTTTTTATCCATTCTGATACCCTATGTCTTTTGGTTGGCGCATTTAATCCATTTACATTCAGTGTTATTATAGAAAGATACGGGTTTAGAGTCATTGTGAAGTCTGTATGTTTTATGCTTGTAGTGATGTCTCTGGGACTTTGTCTCACAGGGTCCCCCTTAGGATCTCTTGTAGGGCTGGAGTAGTGGTGACAAATTCCTTCAGTTTTTGTTTGTTTGGGAAGACCTTAATCTCTCATTCTATTCTAAATGACAGACTTGCTGGATAAAGGATTCTTGGCTGCATATTTTTTCTGTCTAGCACCCTGAAAATCTCATGCCAATTCTTTCTGGCCTGCCAAGTTTTAAAAGAGAGATCAGTCACGAGTCTTATAGGTCTCCCTTTATATGTGAGGGCACGTTTACCCCTCGCTGCTTTCAGAATTTTCTCTTTATCCTTGTATTTTGCCAGTTTCACTATGATATGTTGTGCAGAAGATCGATTCAAGTTACGTCTGAAGGGAGTTCTCTATGCCTCTTGGATTTCAATGCCTTTTTCCTTCCCCAGTTCAGGGAAGTTCTCAGCTATGATTTCTTCAAGTACCTCTTCAGCACCTTTCCCTCTCTCTTCCTCCTCTGGGATACCAATTATGCGTATATTATTTCTTTTTAGTGTATCACTTAGTTCTCTAATTTTCCCCTCATACTCCTGGATTTTTTTATCTCTCTTTTTCTCAGCTTCCTCTTTTTCCATAACTTTATCTTTAGTTCACCTATTCTCTCCTCTGCCTCTTCAAGCCGAGCTGTGGTGGTTTCCATTTTGTTATGCATTTCGTTTAAAGCGTTTTTCAGCTCCTCGTGACTGTTCCTTAGTCCCTTGATCTCTGTAGCAAGAGATTCTCTGCTGTCCTGTATACTGTTTTCAAGCCCAGTGATTAATTTTATGACTATTATTCTAAATTCACTTTCTGTTATATTATTTAAATCCTTTTTGATCAGCTCATTAGCTGTTGTTATTTCCTGGAGATTCTTCTGAGGGGAATTCTTCCGCTTGGTCATTTTGGATAGTCCCTGGCATGGTGCGGACCTGCAGGGCACTTCCCCTGTTTTGTGGTGTATAACTGGAGTTGGTGGGCGGGGCCGCAGTCCGACCTGATGTCTGCCCCCAGCCCACCGCTGGGGCCACAGTCAGACTGGTGTGTGCCTTCTCTTCCCCTCTCCTAGGGGCGGGATTCACTGTGGGGTGGTGTGGCTCGTCTGGGCTACTTGCACCCTGGCAGGCTTGTGATGTTGGGGATCTGGCGAATTAGCTGGGGTGGGTAGGCAAGGTGCACGGGGGCAGGAGGGGCAGGCTTAGATCGCTTCTCCTTAGGTGATCCACTTCAGGAGGGGCCCTGTGGCAGCGGGAGGGAGTCAGAGCCGCTCCCAGAGGTTTGGCTCTGCAGAAGCGCAGAGTTGGGTGTTTGCACGGAGCGAGCAAGTTCCCTGGCAGGAACTGGTTCTCTTTGGGATTTTGGCTGGGGGATGGGCGGGGGAGATGGCGCTGGCGGGCGCCTTTGTTCCCCACCAGACTGAGCTCGTTGTCAGGGGGCTCAGCAGCTCTCCCTCCCTTTGTCCTCCAGCCTTCCCGCTTTCTGAGCAGAGCTGTTCACTTATGACCTCCCAGACGCTAAGTCGCGCTTGCTGTGGGAACACAGTCCGCCCGGCCCCTCCGCTTTTGCAAGCCAGACTCGGGGGCTCTGCTTGGCCGGCAAGCCGCCCCTCCGCCCCGGCTCCCTCCCGCCAGTCCGTGGAGCGTGCACCGCCTCGCCGCCCTTCCTACCCTCTTCCATGGGCCTCTCGTCTGCGTTTGGCTCCGGCGACTCCGTTCTGCTAATCCTCTGGTGGTTTTCTGGGTTATTTAGGCAGGTGTTGATGGAATCTAAGTGATCAGCAGGACGTGCGGTGAGCCCAGCGTCCTACTAAGCCGCCATCTTGCCTTGAATCCAAAATTTTGTGTTTTGAATATATGTCACATCAAAAGTCTTAATCAGCACCTCCTTGACACATCCTCTCAGATTTAGTTGCTTAAAGGGAATTTACTGCCTTCTCATACATAAAAATGACTACATACACGTGCACATGCAAGAATATTCACATTAAAATATATATTATGTATATAATAAGTCCATGATTACTTATTATTTAATTACAAATAAATACACGAGTAGTGCGCCTGCGTGGCTCAGTCAGTTAAGCATCCAACTTCAGCTCAGGTCAGGATCTCACAGTTTGTGAGTCTGAGCCCCACGTTGGGCTCTGTGCTGACAGCTCGGAGCCAGAAGCCTACTTCAGATTCTGTGCCTCCCTCTCTCTGCCCCTCCCTTGCTCATGCTCTGTCTCTCTCTATCTCACAAATAAATAAACGTTAAGAAAATTAAAGAAAATAATTAGTACATGAGTAAAGAAGAACAACTAAGCAAATAAAATTGGGGAACATTTAGACCTTTCATCTTAATATCCTGCTTTCTCAACCAAACATAAAGTGCCAAGTCTAGCAAATTAACATAGGTGGCTCAGTTCGTTTCTGTATTTGTTCCAGCCTAGAGACAGTATGACTCAGGAGAACGTGACATTTGGACAGACAGACCTCTTGTGCATGGCGCACTGACAAACGTGAGGTAGGCAGTTATTACGCTCTGAATCCCGGCGTCCTGCCCCTACAATTGGGACAAATCCTCACAATCATACCCACATCTCTGCAGTGAAACATGAATTTTCACACCAGGTGGCATAAGTTAAGATTCAAAACAGGCTCTGGTTAATTTGGGTGAGGTCTTGGCCCCAAATTTCAGTTCAAGTTGGGTCCCTTTCGGCTGTCAGATGAGTTGTGCAAAGGATTTTGGTTTGCAGGGTTGTTTGGATTTTGGAATAGCAGAGGAAGAATAATGGCTTTCAATCACTGTCTTCACTAGATCGGGGAGGAAACAACTGCAGAGGGTTAACTAAATGGCTCCACGTAACACACCAAAATAGTGAAGTCAGGAATAAAACAAGATGGCACTTTTAAAGGCCAAGCTCTTAATCACTTTGCTGTGCTGCCATCCCATGATAACTGTGAGGATGAAGGGAAATGATCCATTTAAATTTCTAATAGTTACTGCTACGTGGAAAGCCCGGGATAGATGTACCTTCCTCTCTCCTTCGCAGCTCTTTCCTCTTCCCTCACAGCTGCTCAAACCACCATGTGTATTCAGTGAATATCATTCTCCAGGAACATGATCCGTATCTACATTTTGTTGTGGCCACGGTTAAACATTTCTGCAGTGTGATTCTGCAGATCACAAAAAAATTGATTTCTGTGACTTTGAACTCACCAAGTTCCACTTATTTTTAAAAAATATGTATTCACTTGAGAGAGAGGGAGACAGAGACAGACCCACGTGAGCGTGCAAGCAGGGGGGACGGCCAGAGAGCAAGGAAGAGCGTGAATCCCAAGCAGGCTCTGTGCTGTCATTGCAGAGCCCAACGCAGGGCTCAATCTCACGAATCAAATTGTGAGATCACATCCTGACCCCAAATCAAGAGTAGGACGCTTAACGGATTTGAGCCACCCAGATGTCCCAAGTTTCACTTATTGACACTTATCATCTGACCACTGCTCTAATATTCCATCAACTTGTGACTGTAAATGAAATCAATATTTCCATTTAGAATAAGAAGACAAGAAAATAAACTGAGTGAAAAATTATGGTGCTCTGGATAAGGAGGGAAAAAATGAAAAACAGGATTCTCCATTGGTGAACAAAGTCCACATTTAATGAATATCAATGTAGGCCTTCTCTAGTATGTTGATGAAAATCTCTAAAAATCTTAGAGAATTGAGATACATGTGAATATTTTGATTACATCAAATACTCATTGCAGTTCTAAAACAGCTATAACCAAGACCAGAGTTCAGAAAACTTAAATGGGTAAAATCATGCATAGTTTATCTAAACCCTATTAAATTTGGGTTTCTTTTTGTTTCCAGTTATGTCTTTTAAAATTTAATCACAAATAGGTGCATAGATTTGGCTCACAGTAAAACTTTTGATGCTTGAAAAAAATAATGTTCTGTAGACCGTGCCTTTCATTGATTTGAATTTTCTTAATATGTTATTTCAACTGTAAGCTATAAAAATTGTTTAATCAAAAAGTAACCGATTCCTGTTTTTCAAGTGTGTAACATTTATTTTTTTAGGCAGAGACTTATATGCTAGAGATCCTTAATAAGCTACACTATTTCCCCAATTCTAGATTATACATAGTATAAAAATCAAGATCAATTATATCAGTATTAGAGCATCATATAATCAGTACTTGATGTCAGCTAGATACTTTTTGTACATTGTAAGTGCTATTCTAAACCATTTAAGATGTTAAGAGTCAGTAGAAAAATATTTATCTGAAAATGAGATATCAAGAAAAATTTAATAATGACAAATGATAGTTAAGAAAGGTGTAATAAAGGGAACATTGATTTAGACATGATTTTTCATTCAAGCTGGACTCAAAAGGCACACCCTGTGTGAATCCACTTCCTTGACATTCTTGAAAAAGAAATCTGTGGCTTCCAAAGACTTATCAATCGTTGCCAATAGTTACATGTGGGGAAAAGTTTGACTACAAAGATGCAAGAGGAAGTTTTGGAGAACTATTCTAGATCTTGATTGTGGTAGTAGTAATAAGACTATATGTATGCATTTGTCAAAATTCACAGGACTATACACTGAAAAGAGGGAATTTTATTGCATGCAAATTAAACTTCAATTTAAAAATTAAAAAAAAATCCAAAGTACTTAGAAAAGTACATTTCATCTATTTCCAATTTTAAGTGTACTTAAAAATGATCACTTTCAACATTTAAAAATAAAATGTAAAACATAGTTAAAATTCAAAGGAATAGTGTATTGATCATCCAGCCCCAATCCTGAGTGTGAGAGAACTGCATTTTAGTTATCTATTTTTAAGCTATTTTAAATAAATTATAGACGTATACATGACTCCTAAGCTGTCCCCTATAACTGCATACACATTGGATATTCCCCTACATAAGTGCAAAAAACATTACCACTTCTAACATCATTAAACATACGTATTACATTTAATTTTCTCTAATTTAAAAAATATATTTTACTGTGAAAATATCAGTACTCTACCAATCCTCATACATGGCATTCTGTAATTATGTTATGGTATTTCCTTTTATTATTATGTTTTTAATGTTTATTTATTTTTGAAATAGGAAGAATGAGAATGGGGAAGGGACAGAGAGAGACAGACAGAAGATCCGAAGCAGGCTCTGCACTGTCAGCACAGAGCCCAATGTGGGGCTCAAACTCCAGAACCTTGAGATCATGACCTGAGCCAGTCAGACACTTAACTGACTGAGCCACGCAGGTGCCCTACCTTTTATTTCTAGCACAACCTACAGTTACCCTTCATCTTTTTTCAATGGCTTTTTTGTTTTGTTTTGTTTTTTGTTTTGTTTTTATTTCTTCTTTTTGGTTAGCCAGATCTTGTCAATTTTCCATAGTCTGGATTCTTTTCTAAACTGAAAAGTAGGTCTAAACACTGGATTATATTCATATTAAACATTTTGGCAAGAGTCCTCTGTAGATGATGCATATTTCATATTGTATCACATCAAGGGGCATTAAAGGTCCACATCATATGATTAAAAATTGAGTACTGTATTACTTTCATTCCTGTCAGATCTCTCCATTACAAAGATATGATTTCCCCTGGTAACTGGTAAATAATATGTGTGTTGATACTTTCTCATTTTGCAAATATCCTGTTAATCGACAACACTTTGTCAAATGGTTTTGGCGTATAGCAATGATTATCATTTGAATCAGTTAATTTTTTTATGATTATAAAGTATTATTTTTATATTCCCCTCATTTATTAACTGACATACTTTATTCATACTATATTTACTGAATTGTAATTGAATTAGAACTCTCTAAAAATGAGTGGAAAAAAAAGAAAAAAGGGAAAGGCTTGGTGCTTAATTCTTTTCTTTCAGTTACCAATTTTCAAAGTGAAGAGTTGAGTTGACCTTTAGTAGTGGTGTTTATGTATTCTTTCTCTCTCTTTGTCTTAAAAGGAAAAAAAAAACTCTGTGGACTCATGGATTCTAATTATCTAATAATTTGCAATTGATTGTAGTCATTCATTCTCTGCAAGATCGTCACAAATGTGGTCATCGGGAATTATTGAAGCAAGTTTCTGCATACTTTTGACATACTTCTGAGTTATGACATCCTTCTGAGTTGCAACTAGATGCAATGAATTTCCAGTCTTTTATCACTCCAATAACTCAGATGTTTATTTCTAAATATGATGCCATGAAAAGGAGCTGTGACTCTTGGGAAAAAGTTCTATTACTGAAAGAAGAAATATAAGGTGAGTTCGCCACATGTACCAGAACATATGCAAGCAGGCCAAGAATATTGGAAGTATGTCAAAAGTATGTATATATATCGACACTCCTGATTCAAATGGTGAATGTTTAGAGGTTGTGCATAACGTCTTCAACTTTTATATTTGTATTTCTTCTTTCTCTGTCCTGAAAAGTGTGATTTAGAGTAATGTTAGTGTTACTACTATTTTGTTTTATTCTCTGATAAATACAAATTTTTTTCTGCGTAGTTATAGGTTGTCACCTTGATAGAGTTAAGTTTTCTGTTGAAATTTGTTTGTAATTTTAGGACTTTATTTTCTCTGTATTTAAATTTCCTTTTGTATATGTAACTATTTACATATACAAAAATCAAAACCACATAAAAATGATATATTCCAAGAAGGATCATTCCTTTTCTGATTCCCTGTATAATTTTCTCCCTTTCTGTCTGTGTGTGTAGCCAATTTTTATAGTGTGTGTTTTTTAGTTGTTTTTTTTACAATAATGATATAATATGTGTTTCTATGTGCATATAATATTGAACTATATACACTCTTGTGTATCTCGCTGCCTCAAACCTTACACGAGTTTTCTAATCATTCATATTATAACTGCTTTATCTTAACTCAATATTTTATTTATTTCTCCTGACATGGGAAGATGGTTATGTTTATTAAAAGGGGAGCTAAGATCATTAACTTTATACTGTGTGGAACCCTAATAATCAATGCGTATTTTCAGAGTTAACATCTTGTCAAAGCAAAAGCACATTTTATAATATGTGTTCTAAGCTTCTTTTCAACCAGTTGAATACCCTGTGTGATCAATTACTCAAGAAAATGATCATTCAGATCAGAATAGTAGACCAGAATTCTGGAGGGAGAAAGAAAACATAATTTACTCCCACAGGAAAAAGAACTATACAATTAAAGAACTCTACTTAGTGGATATCTCCTCTGCCTTTCCCCTCTCTCAAGTAAGTATACCTACACAGGAAAATTGAGAGCAAAAGTAGCAATCCAAATAATATTACATCATAGTGAATATCTATGTAGCATTCGTAATTCTAGTCATAATTGAATCCCTTTAAATATATATGTATGTAATTTACATATAAAATAAATACTACACATATTTTAATGTTTATAAGTGAATATTGATTTATATAGAAATAGTTATATAGATATAAATAAATATACATAAAGAACTCAGAATCATGAATGCAACTATGAGTGTTATATAAATATTAACACTATTATTATTATTAGGATTCAGATCCATTGACTTTTCCTAACAACACATAGTACCATCATTTCCATTTAAAAGCTGAAAAACAAGCCCAGTGTCAAAACAAGCATTGAGTGTGGTAACTGAAATCAGTGTAAAGTAGCCCATATCCGAAATCCTTGCTCTCATAGGCTGCACTGAACTTTCAAATATCCCCATCCCAATAAGATTAGGGGCAATTATAAAGATGAGTTTATCAGTATGAAAATTCTCTTCAGAAAAGATGATACTGCTATTTGTCCGGATGCTATTATAATTACAGTGCGTGTGTAGACAAGAGCCTCAGTTAAAATCTAGGCTTTTTAGTTACAAAATCTGCTTTCATGACAAATAGGTTCCTGATGATCAGCCGAATGAGTAAACTTTGTTTAATTAACAGAGCCCAGTACGACTAAGTTCTAACGCACTGATGCAGTTTACCCAGTCTGAGTCTTCATGAGAAGTTAGTGCATTATTATCTGCCACAAATCTATGAAACAAACCCTACCTGAATCGGCCATCAAAGATACGTTCCTTGCGTCTCAAAACAGAAGTCTAATTTGGAGTGAGTTGAAGGAATACAAAGTAATGGGCATCAACACGTTGCTCTCAGCTTAACATTAATGTGCTTCACTGGAGCACCTATTCTCCAACAATACATATTAAGTAAAAGATTCTCAAGAGTTAGTAATTTAATTTCTCGGAATTTAATGGTAGTTTTTTTTCAGATTTAGTAACACTCTGATAATAAAAACATTTGGATAAGAAGTTGTGTTTTAGTTTCTCTGCTTGTCTCCTCAAAAATAAAATATCTGAATTTTAATTCAGAACAACATGTATTTATAGAAATCAATCAAAGAAGCTACGGGGAGCCTGGGTGAGCTCAGTCGGTTGAGCCCCTGACTTCTGCTCAGGTCATGATCTCCTGGTTTGGGAGTTCCAGTCCCACATCTGGCTCTCTGCTGACAGCTCAGAGCCTGGAGCCTGCTTCAGATTCTGTGTTCCCCCTTTCTCTGCCCTTCCCCCACTCGCACTCTGTCTCTCTCTGCCTCTCAAAAATAAAGAAACGGAATGAAAAAAAATATTAAAAAAAAAGAAGCTGCAATTTCTCTTCAAATCCAGAAAAGTTGAAAATAGGGCTTTCTCTCCTTCATTGAGCTTTCTCTTGTGACGAGATTGTATTTGAGTACTGAGATGGCAGCACTGGTGTCCATGTAGTTATGGCAGAAATATGTACTTCAAGTTCAATGGCTAGGTGTATTAACGAGGATATTATTAGAATGTGTTCTCATGAATAAAATCCCAGTAAAAACTCGGTTCAAGATATCACATAAATAGGATTCTCTAAAGCATCAAAAATTAATTGTAACTCATTTAATCTAGGATATAATTAAGTGTTCATTACAAGGAAATGAACATTAGAGTAGCTATGCCCTGCAATTATTACATTTTCAGATAAATAATAATTATGATTTTTAAATTTGCAATGGATACTGAAACAAGATAGTGTTATAAGAGTGTATAGAAAGGTGAGCTTAGAATTTAAAAGAATAATAGATTATATATAATATATACGATTTATTTATTTATGTTTATACATTATGTGTCTATATAAACACAGCTAATTGTTTTGTAGAGAGCTTAAGTTTAGGATTCTCATTTGTAGCTTCTTACATCACAGTCCTAAGGATGCTTTCATCCTGTTAGATACTAATTAATAGGTGAGAACAACCAGTCTTAGAGATATTTAGAAACTTAGCAAGTTTCTCCAGTATTGTAGACACACAACTGGTGTAGACACACAACTGCGAACAACTGGTTTGCCTCAGCAACCTCGACTCCAAGTCTGTGTGCTTGATATGAAGTGTTATTCTTGCTTAAAGCTCAGTGTTTCTAACCTGTTTCTCTCCCAAGAGAGATTTTGGATGAATTTTACTAATCCATACTGCCTTTATAAGTTATGACTTTTTCTGAATCATTTCTTCTTCTTCCTCTTCCTCCTCCTCCTCCTCCCCCTCCTCCCCCTCCCCCCCTCCTCCCCCTCCTCCTCCTTCTTCTTCTTCTTCTTCTTCTCCTTCAGAATGCTTATAATTTTGCCCACTTTTCTGCTCTTGACTCCTAGCACATATCAGATTTTCCCAGTTGACAATTAGAAATTGATGAATGCGAGCTCCAAAATCAACATTTTTATTTTGGTCCTCCAGATCAATTTTCAGCCAATAATGGATGACATCAATTGTCTTCCTCAACCTCTGCTGCTGGGAAAGTATTGCCAAAAGGGAGCCAATATTAGAAGGTCAGAGGAAGGTGAGATGAGGGTATATGCCCCCGACTTCTCTCTGCACTTGCTGGGGCTCATTATATTCCACAGCCATATTCACAACAACTAAGCTCTACCCTACTCTGGTCTCTTTGGGCTTAAGTGCCCAGACACTGCATCATCTTTTACTGTTGTCTTCACCTACTTCCAATTGTATAAATGTGTCTTTTCAAAGAAAGAAAATCTTTAAACTGTCCTAAAAAAAATGATACCTGTTTCCTTTTGGAACCATGACTCATACATAATCCATTATTTAGCCAAAATAATGCCAAATAATTATTAAAAAGTGATATTTTTTCTCCGTTTAAATCATCAGTAAGTCATTAAATCACTTGCTATTCCAAACGAACCAATGGATTATTGTCTCTTATATGGGAAATAATTTATTAATGATGGAAGAATATTGAGACAGAAAATTAGCACAATGGCACATTGTATTTATTTGAGAAAATAAATACAAATTACTTAGCAACAAAGGTAAAATTTATTAAGGATAGTAATGAGACATTCACATTCCTGAAGCTTTTTTTTTTCTTTTTTTTTTTTTGTGCCACTGTCCCAGCTTTTTAAAGAATTAGTTCCTAGGCTATGATCGCAAGAATGTAGAGAATATGAGAGCAAGAGAAGATTAATTAGAGATCAATTTATGTGAATAATCACCTTGAGATTCAAATGATAAATGAAGGATCTCTACTTGTGCATTGAAACCCTTCCTCTTTTGAAACTATTTTACAAGGTTTCCTTAAAACTACTTTTAACTAACAATTGATATTTTCCTCACAACTATAAACATAAAATAGTATCAAACCAGCATTTGCTAAAATGTAAACCAGTGATTTCTTGTTTCGTCTGTGCTGATTGCATTTATAAGAGCAAAATGTAAATGGGCTACTTTGGGCACTAAATATAACTAATTCACTCCTCATGTTCTATCTGAAGCACAATTGTGAGGCCCTCTGACTGACATGTTGATTTCCTCTCGGTAAGGGTGATGTAATTAACGTGACCTTTTGATAAGGTGGGAGATACAGGGTGAGACAAGTGTTCTCTGGAGAGCTATTAGCAGCTTCTGAGCAATTTGCTAATAGTAGAGCTACCTGTATTAAAATCACACAGTTAAGAAGATAATTGACAACCATAATAATGAGTATGTACAGGGAAAGGAGAGACATAAAGTGAAAGAAAACTGTTAATTACTTAAGAAATGATGAATTTTAGTGCTAAGTAAACTGTGATTTGGGCACTCTGGCTTGGAAAACACAGTAAATAACTTTAACAAGCCTGCAGGTAATCATGGGTCTATCCGGTGTGGAAAATTGCGTGGCTTTATTCCTACTGTCAGATAGCATTTTTATTTTTGTTTTTTAGTTTCCATCAAGACTCCAATCCCAGATCCAGTGAAACACAAATGTAGTGGAAACATGACAAGTTAGTACTAAGGCACGAAGTCTCTATATTCTAAGTTTAAACTTTTTTTTTTAATGTTTTATTTATTTTTGAGAGAGAGCAAGTGGGGGAGGGGACAGAGAGAGGGACAGAGGATCTGAAGCGGGCTCTGCTTTGACAGCGGTGAACCCGATATGGGGCTCAAACTCATGGGACCCTGACCTGAGCCGAAGTCGGATGCTCAGCTGACTAAGCCACCCAAGTGCCCCTCTATATTCTAAGTTTAAATAGACCTCCTTATATTCTAGATTTTAAAACCTGCCATGTGATAGACTTACAAGTTACTCTATCATAATAAACAGACTCTGAAACGACAGGCATCCTTAAAGACTATTTTTTTTTCACAAAGTAAAAATAAGACATAAAAATGGCTTAGTCATGTTTTTTTTCTAGTTATCAGAATTTCCTACTATGCCCACTGGATCAATGGCACTCTCTGTTCATCTAGACTCCTGTATTTAGTTGTTGTTTTCAGTTAGCTGTGGTTACTTAACGTCCATTTGTTTTCATAAATTGCAGTGTTGCATTGAGAAGAAGTTATTTTAGAACAATGGAAAATTAAAGAGTGAAATAGTGGTACCGTTATATTTGTGCTTCTTCAAATGTACTTCTAATCAAAGTTTATATTTTGACAGTTCAGGAGAACAAAGTATCTACATTTTCATTTAATAATAACAACAGTACTAAAATAAGCTGTTACCCATCATGTAGCTGAATATTCATTTTGAATGATTATCCTTAGCAACCCAAGATATTTATGATTCTCAAGCATATGCGCTCTCAATATTTGGCTGAGTTTTGCTAACAAGGTGATTCATTTTTATAGGTGTAGACATGTTCTTACGGGATTTGCCAGGCAACTGAGTAACTTAACTAGAACTATCCATCCGTTTCATGTTACACGTTAATAAGGCCCCCTGATAATGTTCACCGATAATACTCTGGACAGAGACTAATGTTTTCTGCATCTGAATGATTATTTTATATGACCACCAATGGTAACAAATATGTATATTTCACAAGTGAAGAAAAATAATGTGCCCTTAGTAGGGTTCCTGAATGTAGAATTTGGCAAGCTGATGAATGGATTTAAATTCAAAAGTAAACCCAGGGCTGAAGTTGTAAAAGAAACAAAATTAGAAGGGTTTGAGGAATTCGTGATTTAATAGGGTCATGGACTTCTCAAAGATTCCCAGAAGCACCAAGTTATTTGAAAGTGATAAATAATTGGAACACAGAAATAGTATGGCTTAGTATACATCTTCTCCCAGAATCTTGAATTACAAATTGGAGGGAGTTCCAGAAAGACTTGAAAATCTTCAAATATTCTATAACTTGGCCTGGTTTAGAAATACCATAAAACTCAGGATATATACGACAAAGATATGATTGTTGTCACATTTTATACTATTTTTCTATTTCTTTTAAGCAAAATTTTCTTATTCAGTAAGCTTAAAATGCATTCAGGGCAGGATCCATTTGATATATCACTTTAACACAACAATATCATAAAATCATTTAAGGGAATAAATTGATATGACAAGAAAAAAATAGTGTTTCTTCTCTATACTTTTTATTCTTTTCTATGGAGTTCGGAAAAGGGAATATGTTATAAATATATTAACACAAATTGAATATAATTAAGTACGTATAGTCTATAATTTAGGATATATAAAAACACCTTGCTTAAACAAATAGTTTTCTTGTGCCATTTAAAAATTATTTCAGCACTATTATGCAATGCAGATGAACTTATTTTATTACTATTAAGTAATAGTAATTAAGTAAATTATTAAGTATTAAGTATTAAGTAAATTATTACTATTTAAGATAGAATTCACAGTCTCTCAGTTGTTTTCCCTGTTTTTTTTTTTTTTTGATTCAGTCCTAACTTATCAAAGATGGATATCATTACTGCAACAATGTATAAAACCAGGTCAGCTGACAGTGTTCTCTAAAGATGCCCTGATCAGAAACGGAAGATTGCTACATCTGAAACTCTCTAAGTATGTATATATTTATATCATCAAGAATATCAAAAAGGAGGGGCGCCTGGGTAGCTCAGTCCCAGCATCCGACTTCAGCTCGGGTCATGATCTTATGGTTCGTGGGTTCCAGCCCCCAGTCGGGCTCTGTGCTGACAGTTCATAGCCTGGAGCCTGCTTTGGATTTTGTGTCTCCCTCTCTCTCTGCCCCTCCCCCACTTGTGCTGTGTCTCTCTGTCTCTCTCTCTCAAAAGTAAATAATCAATAAAAAAATAAAAAAAAAAGAATATCAATAAGGAGAGAAGTAACAGTAAATAGTTTATCTTCCTGTTAAATTCACATTTCATTATTGGCATTAAGCTTTAACCCCACTTACAAACCAAGGTAATTGTAGGGTATGTGATATGAAGTTTGTTTGGCGATGGATGATTAAAACCAATAAATTTTTCACTTCCTAGATACATAAAACAAATTGTGGTTTCTTAATTATATAATATTCTTCATAGAATTAATACCTTGATAGATTATGACATTTTAATATTTTATTATGTTATTGATTCATCCAAAACTGAATTTACTTTTAACTGATAATTGTAGGTTTTCATTATAAACATTAAGAACTAAAACATTTTAAAAGGTGAATGATATGACACCTGTACATGTTGGCACAAATAAAAAAAACATAATTTTTAAAGCTGCACTAAGTACAAACTAGTATTTTCCTTGAATATGGAAAATTCTATAAACACTTCACTCAGACAGCTTAAAACAGATTCTAAAAAGAAAAAAAAATCAAAACTATTTATAAGCAGCACCTGGTGAATGGCCAAGACATCCGTGATATGTTCAGGGAAAGAAGAAAGCCAACAACATAAAAACACTTATTAACATAGCATCTGCTACATGCCAATGTTTCAAATACTAAGGGTATATGATAATTAAGCCTTATTTTCTAATCAAGAGGAGGTGAATGGTTTGTTGGGATAGATGCATTTTAACGAATGATGATATACGATGTGTTAAGGACATAATAGATGCAGTAATTAAAGCACAATTTTATTGATTTTGCAACTTAAGAAGCTGAATAAATTCAATGATTATTTTTATTTTTTACTTTTTTACCTAAGAACTATATGGTCCGAGTTTAGTACTATTATTCCATCATGCTGATATCTTGGTTGGCAGAAATGGAAAAATGCCTTGACATAATATGGTTCCATATGAAATGCGATATTGAGAGTCCAATAAATGGAGATTGAGAAAAAGAAACTAACGGTTGTTAGTTTAAGAACAATTAAGGTAAATATTGAAGTTATTGAAGAATGATATTAAGATTGGACAATACGAGCTGTGGTTGATCTGTACTTTGTAAGAGCCATGATACAAAGAAGGTTGAAAATTACAGGGACTTTAAATGATTGGACAAAGATAGATGAGTTATATTTATAGAAAAATATTTAAGACAAAGATAGATTACCTATCTCTCCCTACATGACTATGAGTACTTCTTTCCTGAAGCCACAATTTCCCTCATAGATGTACTATTTTTTTTTTCCAGTGATGGTTAGTTAAGTTGAACAGCTTTTCATGTAGTTGCTGTATGTGGTTTTTGGAAAAAGATGTCTATTCACATATTTTACTCAAAAGGGTTATTTGTTTCTTGGCTACAGAGTTTTAGGAGTTCATTATATATTTTGGATATTAATCTCTTATCAGATATATGGTTTGTAAATTATCTCTCCTATTCTGTGTGTCGTTTTTCATTTTGTTGATTGTCTCATTTGCTGCGCAGAAGCTTTTTATTTATTTTTTATCTCTATTTTAAAATTTAACTTATTATTTTTCTTTTAATTCCAGTACAATTAACACAGTGTTACGTTAGTTTCAGGTGTACCATATAGTGAGTCAACCCTTCCATATTACTCAGTTCTTATCAAGATAAATGTACTCCTCACACTCTTTACCTATTTGACTCATTTCCCTGCCTGCCCTCCCAACCACATTTGTTCTCTGTATTTAAGGGTCTGTTTTGTTGTCTAGCTGTTGTTGTTGTTCATTTGTTTTGTTTCTTAAGTTCCACATATGAGTAAAATCATGTTTTTTCTTTCTCTGATGGGCTTATTTCACTTGGTATTATAGTCTCTGGATCCATCCATGTTGTAACACATGGTTAAGATTTCATTCTTTCTTATGGATGAGTAATATTCCACTGTATGTACATGCGACATCTTCTTTATCCAACTACCAATGGATACTGGGTTTCTTCTATAATTTGGCTATTGTAAATCATCCTACAATAAATATAGGAGTGCATTATCCTTTTGAATTAGTGCTTTCATATTTTGGGTACACGCCCAGTAGTTGAATTACTGGATCATATGGTAATTCAGTTTTTATTTTTAAGTTTTTTTAAAGGTTATTTACTTATTTTTGAGAGACATAGAGAAATAGAGAGAGAGAGAAAGAGAGAGAGAGAGAGAGATAGCAAGACAGGGGAGGGACAGAGAGAGGAAGAGAGAGAATCCCAGGGAGGTTCTGTGCTGTCAGTGTGGAGCTAGATTAGATTTTTTCATTTTTTTGAGGAACCTCTATATTATAATTTCCACGGTTGCTGCATCAGTTTGAAATCCAATTAACAGTGCATAAGCATTCCTTTTTTTCCACATTCTTGCCAACACTTATTGTTTCTCATGTTTTTAATTTGACCATTCTGACAGGTGTGAGATGATATCTCATTATGGTTTTGATTTGCATTTTCCTGATGATGAGTGATGTTGAGCATCTTTTCATGTGTCTGTTGGCCACCTGTATCACTTCTTAGGAGAAATGTCTGTTCATGTTCTGCCCATTTTTAATTGGATTATTTGGGTTTTTGTTGAGTTGTATCAGTTCGTTATATATTTTGAAATATTTCTTTTAATGTTTATTTTTGAAAGAGATAGAGAGAGACAGAGCATGAGCAAGTGAGGGTCAGAGAGAGAGAGAGATACACAGAATCTGAAGCAGGGTCCAGGATCTGAGTTGTCAGCACAGAGCCCAACACGGGCTCCAACCCATGAACCCTGAGATTATGACCTGAGCCAAAGTCAGGCACTCAACCGACTGAGCCACCCAGGCTCCTCTATTCTTTATATATTTTGGATATTAATTTCTATTGGATGTGTCATTTCAAATATCTTCTCCTATTCAGTAGATTGTCTTTTTGTTTTGTTGATTCCTTTGCATTGCAGAAGCATTTTTTTTTCTTTTTGATGTAGTTTCAATAGTTCATTTTACTTGTTTATTTTGCCTTAGTAGACATATCTAGAAAAATGTTGCTATGGGCAATGTCAGAGTGATTTTTACCTATGATCTCTTCTAGGATTTTTATGGTTTCAAGTTTTACATTTAGGTCTTTAAACCATTTTGAGTTTGTCTTCATTTATGATGTAAGAAAGTGGTTCAATATCAGTCTTTTGCATGTAACTGCCCAGTTTTCCCAACACCATTTGTTGAAGAGACTGTCTTTTTGCCATTGTGTATGCTCCCTTTGTCCAAGATTAATTGAACATATAATCATGGGTTTATTTCTGGGCTCTCCATCCAGTTCTATTGATCTTTGTATCTATATTTGTGCAACTATCATACTGCTTTGATTACTACAGTTTCGTAATATATTTTAAAATCTGGGATTGTAACACCTTAAGTTTTGTTCTTCCTTTTCAAGACTGAAACTGTAACTAATATAATACTGTATGTTAATTACAATGGAATTAAAAAAATAAAAAAAATCGATTTAAATTAAGAAAATAAAAAATAAAAAGCTTCTTCACCTCAAAGGAAACAATCAACATAGAAAAAGGAAGAAATAATTTGCAGACCATAAATATGATAATGAATTAATATCTAAAATATAAAATGAACTCCTAAAACTTCATAGTCAAGAGACAGCACCATTTTATTGGTAAGAAAAGGGCAAGTATAGACATTTTCCAAAGAAAGACATATGACAGCTACATGAAATCTGCTCGAAAGTTAAGGACCAGATGACTTTATAACTGAATTCTACCGTAGAGTTAATACCTTTTGTTCTGAAACCATTTCAAAAAATAGAAGAGAAGGAAAGCTTTCAAATTCATTCTATGAGGCCAGGATTACCCTGATACCAAAACCATATATAGACATTACAAGAAAGAGAACTACAGGGCAAGATTTCTGATAAACATAAATGCAAAAATTCTCAACAAAATGTTAGCAAACAAAATCCAATGCTATATTAAAAAAATTATTCACCACAATCAAGTTGGATTTATTCCTGGGATTAAAGGTGGTTCACTATTCACAAATCAATCAATATGGCACATCACATCAACAAGAGAAAGGATAAAAACCTTGTGATCACTTCAATAGGAGCAGAAAAAGCATTTGACAAAGTAAAACATCCATTCATGATAAAAGCCTTCCACAAAGTAGGTTTAGAGGGAGCATACCTCAACATAATGAAGGCCTTATATGAAAAAACCACAGCTAACATCATACTCATTGGGGAAAACCTGAAAGCTTTTCCCCTAAGAACAGTAATAAGACAAGGATGTCCACTCTCACCACTTTTATTCATCATAGTACTGGAAGTCTTGGCTGCAGCAATCAGAGAAGAGAAAGGAAAAGAAAAAAGCCATTTGAATTGGGAAGGAAGAAGTATAACTTTCCTTATTTGCAGAAGACATGATAATATATACAGAAAATCCTAAAGATTCCACCGAAAAAAATACTAGAATGGATAAATGAATTCAGTAAGTTCACAGGATGCAAAATCAATATACAGAAATCTTTAGCATTTCTTATTTTTTAATTTTATTTATTTATTTTGAGAAAGAGCATGCAAGCAGTGGAGGGGCAGAGAGAGATAAGGAGAGAGAGAATCTCAAGCAGGCTCCATGCAATCAGTGCAGAGCCCAATGTGGGGCACAGTCCACAAACCATGAAATCATGACCTGAGCCAAAATAAAGAGACTGACATTCAACCAACTGAGCCACCCAGGTGCCCAGAAATCTTTTGCATTTCTATACACTAATAATGAAATGGCAGAAAGAGGAATTAAAAAATATATATATATACACACATATATATATGTCCCATTTATAATTACACCAAAAGTAATAAAATCCCTAGAAATAAACTTAGCCAAGAAAGTGAAAGACCTATACTCTGAAAACTATAAAACATTGAGGAAAGAAATTGCAGATGGCACAAATGAATGGAAAGATAGTCCATGCTTATGTTTTAGGACTAATATTGTTAAAATGTCCATATTGCTTAAAGATATCTACAGATTTAATGCAAATCCTATCCAAATGCCAATAGCATTTTTCACGTAACTAGAACAAATAATCCTAAAATTTTTATGGAACCACAAAGTCCTCGAGTAGCCAAGAAACCTTAAAATAGATGTACTAGCATTTAAAGAGAAAAGACTTTCACAAGAAAGAAGTCAGATCTCTTGGTATACTATGGCATGTCTGGAGTCTTAATAATGAAAATAAATTGGTAAAAATATAAGGGAGAAATAAGTCTGGAGTAAAGAAGAAATTTTAGAGTTTTGAATGGATATTCTGTATGTCATAGCAGAAGAATTATAAGCGAAGAGTAGAGAAAGATTAGTGAAAAGGCAATGGAAGAATGTTTCCAATTTCCAATATGATATGTGAGGTCATAAAACCAACTTCCCCACTGCAAAAAATAAAACTAAAATGATTTGATAAAAATAGTTAATATATTCTACAGATGATAAACTAATAGAAAGGAATTCACATACTACAGTTAATTTATATACAATATAGAAAGTCTTTGTGGTCATAAGGGTGTACTAATCTTGTCATTTTGCCTTCCCCCCCGCCAAAAAAAAAACAAAAACAAAAACAAAAACAAAACTAAAAAATGAAGTCAAACAACCCCATGGTACAAATAATCTAAGAGAAGACATCACTTATAATGAGATAAAAATGGGTAAATTCTAATCCAGCCTTCACAATATTTGCTGTTTGTGTTATTATTATTAAGGATTAGGGATGTAAGAATAATACATCAATACTTTGAAGTTGATCTAAGTTGTTCCTTTCACAGTTTTTTTTAAAGATACTTGTTAGCAAAGATAATTTTTTAAAGGAAATTGGCCTCTTTATTGTTAAGTTTTAAATTATTCTATGTTTTTAAAGTGCTTTATCTATGCTTGTGTCAGTGATGACCAGGCAAGCAAGAAAGAAATGTCATCATGAACAGAACCAGCAGATACAGAGAACAGCAGACTCAAACTCACAAAAACTGCAGATATTGTAATTACTCAAGAAACAACTTAGAGCAAAAATCCTTATTGAATTAGTTTGCTAGGGCTACCATAATGAAATATCATAGGGGGAGGTGGCTTAAACAACAGACATTTATTTACTCACACTTTTAGAGCAAAAAGTCCAAAATCAAGGTGCTGGTAGTGTTAGTTGCCTCTGATGTCTCTCTCCTTGGCTTGCAGATGCCTGTATTTTGCTGTGTCTTCACGTGGATTTTCCGTGTGTGTGCACACTTGTGGTGTCAATCTCCTTCTTTTAAAGTTACCAGTTGCTTTTATGAAGCAACAGCTATTCAGACTTCCTTACAAACTTCTGGTGAAGGCTCATCCTTGTTGTCTTTTTGAATGTATATATTGATATGTTGGAGTTTAAAAATTCTCCATTTTCTTTACTATTATTTCTTCTCCATTCTTTATGTCTCCATTTAAATTTATTTTATTTTATTTCATATTTAAAAATATTTATTTATTTTTGAGAAACAGAGAGAGTGCAAACTGGGGAGGGGCCGAGAGAGAGGGAGATAGAGGATCCTAAGCGAGCTCTGCACTGACAGCAGAGAGTCTGATGCGGGGCTCAAACTCAGGAATCATGAGATCACGACTTGAGCCAAAGCCAGACACTTAAACAACTGAGCCACCTAGGTGCCCATTTAAATTTATTTCAAGTATGGTATTGTAATTTCTAGTTCTCTTACAGTCTTTCATTTTTGTCTCTTTTGTGTCTTATACTTTATTTTATACATTATTTTCATAATGACATCTGCACTATATTTTAGTTTATTATTTTTTTCATTTGTGTTTAACCACTTTCAATATTCATCTTTGAATTTGAAAGTTTTGTGCTATGAATTTCAGTTCTAGAATTGCTTGTGTGTGTGTGCATATATGTGTGTATGTGTGTGTGTTTAATCTGCTATAACTGAATTTGGAAAAGGTTAGATCTCTGAGAAATACTTTAAGAATCATTGTACATTTTAAATATAGTAAATAAGTACCTTGTTAGTTCAGTGACTGCCTCTTTAGGAGTATGGGACCAGTTGGTGTCCATATATTTTTACCCTCTGTGTCATTCTAGCCTAGGGACCACTAGTGGAACCCTCAGAAGTTAACTCCTATCTTTGGAGCTTACTTAGTGGAAACCAGTAGTGTAATAATATTGAGGGAGTATCCAGGGTCTTAATAGGTTTTAGAATGACATTTTAACTCTGGTAACTACTTCCTTGGTATCGGTGGCCCTGATAAGAGGGAATGTAACCCCTGGCAATAATCTCATTGAAGTTATACTATCTGCCTAAATTTAGTCTTTTGTGTATTTATTTCCTGAATTTGGCCTAAATTACTATATTACTTTTTCTCATTTTCATTATTGTACAGTTTCTTTACCTTCCAAATACAAATGTGTATATAAAATGTAAAAACAAGGAATTCGTTAAAACCAATATTAATAATTACTGTGTAAATAAAACTTGTAAGCAGAGTTAAAAAATAATAAATATAGTAAGTACCATTGGACTGATGCAATATATTTTTTAAGATTATTGTCTTAATGTTCAGAGAGCTTTTCAAAAGAACAACTCAGGGCTGTAACTCTTATTTCAGTGATGAAAATGTCCTTAGAAAGGGCTTTTTAAGCCTGAGAGTTCTTATCTTGATGCTGTACTGATATTTCCTCATTGTCTTGTTGACTCTGATAATATTCTAAATGATCTTTTAAACTTATACCTTACCTTTTTAATTGTCATTAGTGGCAAAAATGATCCAAGCTAGTTTTCGTCAAAACAAACAAGACAAAATAACAACAAAAAACAATTCTTAAGAGTCTAGTATATACTCAGTAAATGTTATGAGATGAATTTTCTTCCCTCCAAATTACTATGTTGAAGCTTTAAACCCCAGTGACTCAGAATGTGAGGCACTGTATTTACATATAGAACCATTAAAAAGTTAATTCAGTTAAAATTAGACTATTAGGGTGGACCCCAATTCAATTTGACTGGCAACTGTATAAGAAGATCTCAAAAGCAGCAGGAGAAAAATGACTTCATGTACAAAGGATTCTAAAGAAGAGTAAAAGATTATTTTTCATAAGAAATCATGGGAGCCAGAGGCAACAGGATGTCCTATTTAAAATATGAAAGAAAAAGATGAACAACTAAGAATCATATATTCAGGTACACTATCCTTCAAAAATGAAGGAAAGGGGTGCCCGGTGGCTCAGTCGTTTAAGTGTCCGAGTTCAGCTCAGGTCAAGGTCTTGTGGTTTGTGAGGTCAAGCTCCAAGTCGGCCTCTGTGCTGATGGCTCAGAGCCTGGAGCCTGCTTCGGATTCCATGTCTCCCTCTCTCTGTGCCCTACTCACGCTCTGTCTCTGTCTCTCTGTCTCTCAAAGATAAATAAACATTAAAAATAATTTAACTGAAGGAAAAACTCAGGCCAATAGAACAGAGACAGAAATATCTGTCACTACCCAAACAGAACAATGAGAAATATTAAGTGAAGTTTTCAGGATGAAAGGACATTATTAGCATCTTGTATCCACAAAAATAAAGAGCACAGGCAACAATAATGACATATGCAATTTGAAATGCAGAGCAAATGTGTTTCTAACTCTTTTCTTCTCCTATGTAATCTAAAAAATAACAGCATAAGGAAATGTTGTAACGTGGTCTTATTGGACTTCTAAATAAATATATAATTTGCATGGTAATAATACTACGAAGGAGAAAGTGGGGTAGTAATGAAACAATTTGTTTGTACCATTAAAATTAAGTTAAAATTAACTCAAACCAGACATTTTTTAAATTAATATACTAATTATAATCTCCACAGAAATTACTAAAAAAATTACTAAAAAGAGGTTGCTTTCCTTGTCTTTTTGTAAAATATATAATAAGAATTATTAAATAATATCTGTAATAAGAATAAGAATAAGTAAGAATATGTATAACTAAATAATAAGAATATAACTACTAAATCAGTATATTAGCATTTTTCGAAGCATTAGTTCAATCTATTATCCTTCATGCCTTTGATCTGAACAATAAAAAAATAATTTCTGTAGTTTCCAGCAACTTTCCACTGACCTAAACCATTAACAAATTTTAAAACTTAGTTGTGTCAGATTTATGATTTGCTAATACTCATGGATAATTGTAAAATTTCCTGACTCCATTTCTTTGCAGATATTTAATTAATTTGTAGTCTATCTGTGTAACTCCATTGTTGCTTATTAAAATGTTTTTACTCTTTTCAGGGATCCTGGGTGGCTCAGTTGGTTAAGTGTCTGATGTCCATTCAGGTCATGACTCACTGTCCTTGAGTTCAAACTCTGTGGGCTTGTTGGGCTCTGTGCTGACAGCTCAGAGCCTGGAGCCTGCTTTGGAATCTGTGTCTCCCTTGCTGTCTGCCCCTCCCCCCCCCCTGAAGAATAAACATTAAAGATTTTTTTAATGTTTTTAATTTTTTCTTTTTGCAATAAATTTCATTCATTTTTCCAATTCATTCACAATTATTTAAGTTTATTTATTTATCTTGAGAGAAAGAGAGAGGAAGAATGGGGCAGAGCAGAGACAGAGAGAGAGAGAGAGAGAGACTCCTAAGCAGGCTCTGTGCTATCAGCCCAGAGCCCAGCCCACCACAGGGACTGATCTCATGCAGTGTGAGATCATGACCTAAGCCAAAATCAAGAGCCAGATGCTTAACTGACTGAACCACCCAGGCACCCCTCCAATTAATTCATATTAAAATCTCTCCTTTTCTCTTAAATCAGTACTCATGTGAACATTTTCAATCAATACTGTTGAATCCTTTTTGAAATGTATTTTCTGAAATTCTAGGGCACAAATTTGATTATTTTAAACATTACTTTTGCTTATAATTTTGTTTATTTTAAATCATCTTTTAGATATACCTTTTTAATCAAATCAAAAACCACATAAAATTATCTGCCTTATGCTTTTTTCTGTGTAACATATCAACACAAAAATACATAAAATGCATTTATTTTAGCAGAATTAAACATCAAGGAAATAATTGAAATTACTTAACATGACATGTGATTAAAATGAAATTATTTTTATGTATTTTAATACAAAAGAAGTCACTTTATTTTGTACATTTCTATACTATGTTTTTAGCAAATGTGTTTCTTTAACCTTTTAATGATTTTAGTGTATGCTATCATGGAAAATATACAGATTCCAATAAAACAAATTTCTTTTCTCAAGAAATATTTTTTCTCAATAAGAAAAAAATATTTTATCTTTTCTATAGCCTTTATATATCACCATTTATTTATCATTTAAAATTTTGATTTGGGAAATAGGTCACATCAAAACCCAGAGGATTTCCCTTTAAGAAATAGTTTTCTTTTAAGAAGATACAAGTCTTAATGAAGAGAATCAAAATGTCTTGGTCTTTGTAAGCAGTCTATTACAGATTTATCAGTTCATTATCTTCCTAATTTCCCCATTTATAAATCTGAGACATCTGATTAACTCTCTGGTGCTATTTAAAGTAACACCCATGTATGATGTATCAAATACATTGAGGACATATTAAGATTATTTTGCTAATTTAATAAATGATACTGGTGTGTTCCACCCTCCTGAAGAAAATAAAGCATGAGAGTGGAACTCACCAAGTGGAAACAGATGGTCAACTTTAGAGTAAGAAACAAATTCTACTTTGTCTCTCTCATGATTCTTCTTGGTTATATTTTGCTGTAATGATGATTTCCCCACCTAGGAAAATACAAAGTGGTAATTTTTTTATCAGAATTATTTATAACAAAGTTATTTATAAAAAATATAAAATAGTTAAAATTAATATATGGGTTATTTAGCTTTATATTAGTTATTCAGCATGTGCACAGAATTTTTCTAAATATTGAGGAAAGTATTGTATAAAACAGTATTTCTGTCTTCCTAGAGAATGTAATCTAATTAGGCAGGCAAATTTACCCGTGGGCAATGCTTAAATAAGCCTACAGGGCATTACCCAGTACTAAATGACAGACCCCAAGTACTGTGAAATATCAGATAAGAAAGAAATCAAAGTAAATTCTTTCACTGATTTTTTTTTCCTTTTATCAGTCATTTTTGTATTAGTGCATTCATTCATTCAGTTAATATCAGAATTTCAGTCATTCGAAATAATACTTGTGGAGTAAATACCAGGAATCTATGCATTCATCTATTTTTTCAACCGATGATAAAACTTTGTATTTCAGTAACTGTGCTAGATGCTGATAGAACAAGGGTAATTCTAATTCAGCTCTATCACTTGAGATCATTGGAGCCCCTGTAAGTAAAGAATTTATAGCAATGTGATAAGTTACCATCAGGACAGCCGAGTGATAAATTGTATTTGTGTGTGTGCAGTTGCGTGTGTAGGGGGGGGGGGGTGTGCGCGCGTGTGCGCATGCGCTTTGGTTGGAGGTCCAAATCTGAAAACTGTTCCCAGTTGAGTGCTGTTTGCACTCAACGCTTATTTTGGGATTCTATGTAAGATTATGGAGTCTACATAGGAGTAAGGGTAAAAGGATTCTTAAGAAGAGAAGGCAAAATGATTTAAAAAAATAGGAAAAAAGTGTGTCACTAACACCATGAAAGGGAAAGGTCTCAACCATGGAATTTAAAACAATGTCAAATGGTGAACAAAGTTCCAATGAGAAGAGTATTTGAAAGCTCTCCTTTGCTTTTGTTGTTATTGTTGTTTAACTTGACAATTAGTTTAGGTTTAGTTTCAAATAGTGAACTAGACAGTAATGGGTTAAATACATATGATGGGTAAGGAAATGGGGGCAGAGAGCATATCCTATTTTACTTTTTTTAGCGAATGTGGCTACATATGCCTAGAGAGATACAGGCAATTAAACAATATAAGCAGGCTTGAGGACATACAATGAAAAAATTAATGTTTTAAATTTTATTTACTTATTTAAGTTTACGTAAGATTCTGGCTACTGTTGTATTTTGAGTGTGTCACTGGCTTTACCATATTAATAGTTTAGGATACAAACATAATCTTAAAAAAAGAGAAACACTGAATTAAGGAGAAGAATTAATGGATCAACATATTAATAAAGATATGAAGAGATAATATCTGAAGAGCTGGTAGAAGAAATAAATTGTTTCTGGTATGTTAGACACATTCCCAGTCTAATGAGCTGCAGAAAGAGGGCTGTAGTTGGGAATCTTCGATCCTCTGGGATAACAATATTTGTTATACTAAAAGTGTAAGTAGATGATATAGATGGATGGATACTATTTATATATAACAGGGATAATGATTCTGGGTTTAATCAAAGAGAAAAATCATAAGCAAAGTTGTGAAACTGAGACTGAGGATAGTATAATGAAATTCTCAGAATATACTACCTTCATGCAAGAGAATCACAAGGTTAAGTTTAAATGGCATATTTAAGATACTTGGAATATATGATAATGTCCTTGAACATTTTATTTTAAGTTTTTAAAATTTTTTTTATGTATATTTATTTCTGAGACAGAGAGAGACAGAGCACGAGTGGGCGAGGGGCAGAAAGAGAGGGAGACACAGAGTTAGAAGCAGGCTCCAGGCTGCGAGCTGTCAGCACAGAACCTGACGTGGGGCTCGAAATCATGAACTGCGAGATCATGACCTGATAGTTTGACAAAATTTGGTCTGATTGGTCTGATTAAAAGAGTCAAGAATGATTTTAAGTAATATTACAAGCATCTTAGTTTTTTAACTGTCCAAAGAGATCATATGCTATAACAAGAGAACAAAAGATAGACACAAATTATAATGGACAAAATGTTAATGAGAAGAAGAAAACAATAATAAAAGAAAGTGAATCCCACAGAAAAGTATTTAAATATGTATATGCCATGTGGGGCTCCTTCTGGACAGTAAAGAGTCTAGTTTCACTAACTGACTTCACTTTATTAGGAGTGTGGTGTAGCACTTTGCCAATGTTACCATTTAATCCATATAAATAATTTATTATTTTAAATGACGTTTATTTATGATCTATAATATTTTAAAATTCATAAATAATAGACATTCATGAATTGAAATTCAATTATTTAAAAAATGGCTATCCTAAATGCTCTCTAATGCATTCTTAATGTATTGCTAGTCAATAATTTTAAGTAAATAGCTTTATAATTTTATTTTGTAATGAAAGTTTATATTTCAATTTTATATCCAATCTATGTTTACTAACGTAAAGAAACAAGTTATTCAAGAATATTGATGTGCTGTCTCAAATGTTTATATAAATGAACTCATGACAAAAATTCTTCCCAAGTATTTTCAATTGGATTTTGGTTAAAGATAGTCTAAAACAGATATTAAATTAAGATACAGTTGTATTAAGATTTGATTAGTTATATTTAAATTGAAATTCTGTGGCTTTCCTGAATAAAATGAGTCGTTCTATTTCTTGCCCTAAATTTCTGTATACTTTACATATCAGACATATTACTGTACAAAGTCAAAAGAATGCATACAATATTAACATCCCTAATAATTAAAATATAAATACAAATTATTATTATTATTATTAAAAAACTGGAGAAGGAACAAAATGTCAGCTTTATTTCACGTATATATCTGAAAACGTCTCTTTCAATATATGTCACTCAATCCTATTTCTACAGTTACCAAGGAATACAAATGTCAAACAGGTGAAATAATATGAGGAATATAAAGGAAAATGAGCCAAATTCAATAGAAAGCCTCAGTAAAGTGGAAATAAATTATGTTTTATACGACATAATTTAATCTCCCCTCTAGAATAAAGCTGCTGATTGCTACTACTTCATGCTGTTATTTTCCCCCAAATCCATCCTAGGCGGTACCTAAGTTAACTTTCCACATTTAAACATCTTGAATTTCTTCCTGGAGACGGTTGTCCAATAAGCTTTTATCAATCATTTAATAACATAAAAACACCCATGGAAAACTAAGTATTTGTAAACAGGAAGTAATAAAATTTCTGCTACTTTACAATATATATTTTAAGATACGTCTATTATAAAATTTCTAGTGGATAGGTTTACAGTAGGTAGTATATATGCATACATGCCTATATATTCACATCCCTAAATTATAATATGTTTACATACAGATTATATAGATGCATATAGGCTTAGGGAAAAAGCAAATTCTCACAGTATATGTTTCTTTTTACCATACAGATATTTATCTTCTTTAAAGCTAAAATGCAGCGCAAAAAAGCTGTCTAGTGTATCCAGAGTTGAAAGAATCATAACAGATTTATATATTATTTTTATAAAAAATGCAAGTTTCATATTGATTTACTTTTAGTATGAAAAGTGTGAAAGTGTGAAAAATAGAAAAGAAAATTAATAGTTTCTTAGTATTAAGGAATCAGATTCTCTCAGAATAACATATAGAGGGAAAATGGATCCAATGCAGATTCATTTCTTTCAGTTTCATGGACTATTGTATGGAATGAGCAGCCGGAATCTCTGAAAAAAACATTCTTCTCGTCATTCTCTTTGTTTAAATCGTAATTTTTTAAAAAGTTTATTTAATTATTTTGAGAGAGACAGAGACAGTGCGAGTGGAGAAGGGGCAGAGAGGGAGGGAGAGATGGAATCCCAAGCAGGCTCCCCGCTGTCAGTGCAGAGCCTGATGTGGGACTTGAACCCACGAAACTGTGACATCATGACCTGAGACGAAATCAAGAGTCGGATGCTTAACATCCGAGCCACCCAGGCGCCCCTTAAATCATAATGATTAAACCAAATTGTTATGGAAAACTAATGGTTCAGTGAGAAGTGAGCAGTGCATTATTCAGTAGTGTATCAGCTCAGATTAAAGAAACCAGTTATCAAAATGATTGGATTACAGGAAACTAGACCAGGATGAATAAGAAAATTTGCTCATGTTTCATAAACTATAATCACATATTTAGTGCTTTTTGTTAGAATCATGAACCCAACAACAAGAAATACAGTATAACCAGGGGCACCTGAGTGGCTCAGTCATTTGAGAGTCTGACTCTTGGTTTCTGCTCAGGTCTTCTCTCTGTTTCTCTAAAATAAAAAATAAAAAAAAAATACATTATAACCAAAGAGGATAATTTAGGTATCTTTTTTTCCCTTTATGCTTTCATCCACATATAATGGTTCAAAAGATGAATTCAGATACATTTTCCATATCAATGTGTTGTGAACTAAGTAGTTATGTTGGTGTTTTGTAAGGCTACAAAGCATTGTTCAATTTCCTTTTGAATTACTTTTTATTTTAATTTTTTAATGTTTATTTCTTTTTGAGAGAGAGAGAGGGACACAGAGCTCAAGAGTGAAAGGGGCAGAGAGAGAGAGAGACACGGAATCTGAGGCAGGCTCCAGGCTCTGAGCTGTGAGCACAGAACCTGATGTGTGGCTCGAACTCATGGACTGCGAGACTATGACCTGAGCTGAAGTCGGATGTTTAAGCAACCTAGCCACCCAGGTGTCCCTCCTTTTGAATTCTTAAACTATTATTTTTTCAATCCATCAGACCTCATCAAAATGGAAAGATTACATTTAGAATCTAATGTATGAGACAACTTGTTTTTAAAACAAATTATTCCCTATGGCATCATTTAAATCAAGTGGGTGAACTTTGGCTAATGAGAATATATATGTTAAGACATTGTCTGTTTCTCCTTAATAGCATTTTTCTAGAAAATCATGACTGTTATGTTAATTCAGAATTCAGGATATTTTTTATCCTTCCATGGAGCTAATGATAACTTGATATTATAGTAATGCGGCCTTTTGATTGTAAATTTCTCATACATAAGGTCACATGAACTACATACTACAAGGTAGCCAAATTACTTTACAACCTACAAGTTTAAAAATTCCAATAACAGGGACACCTGGGCAGCTTAGTTTGTTGAGTGTCCGACTTGAGCTCAGGTCATTATCTCACAGTTCGTGGGTTTGAGTCCCCCGTCGGGCTCTGTGCCCTCAGTGCGGAGCCTGGAGCCTGCTTTGGATTCTGTGTGTGTCTCTCTCTCTGTCCTTCCCCTGGTTGCACTTTGTCTCTGTCTCTGTGTCTCTCTATGTCAAAAATAAATAAACTTTAAAACAATTTAAAAAACTAAAAAAATAAAAATAAAACTTCTGATAACAGTGAAGACACTATATGGAGAAAATATTTCTCTTTAACTGAGTGGACACCAGATTCATGTTAAATACATCAGAAATAGGTTGATTCATAGACATGAAAATAGCTTTTTATCTTATGAACAACACTAATAGATTCTTATTAAGGCTATGAAATAAAATTTTCTGAGCCTTTTGTAGGAGCTTACTTCAAAGAACATTTAGAATTTATTCATTTATTTGTAGTTAAAGCTAAATTTTCAACTCCCATATTGATGTTCTTATAGAAAAGTAAAATTGTTAAATCAATTTTAAAACAGCATTATAAAGCTCCATACAGAGGAACTTTAAACTGAACTGGATCTTCTTGTCCTTCAAACATAAATATAATTGATACTGGTATACATATAATTTTTTTAAATTTTTGTTTTACATTTATTTATTTTTGAGAGACACAGAGAGAGCATGAGCAGGGGAAGGGCAGAGGGAGACAGAGACACAGAATCCGAAGCAGGCTCCAGGCTCTGAGCTGTCAGCACAGAGCCCGACAAGGGGCTCCAACTCACAGACCGCGAGATCACGACCTGAGCTGAAGTCAGATGCTTAACTGACTGAGCCACCCAGGGGCCCCTGGTATACACATATTTTTATGATTATTTTTTAATATACAGAGAATATGCTTACAATTTTTCTTTAGAACATAATGGCAGAAAGTCATAGTTTAAAATAATAATTGTTTATTATATACTAAACTGAAGCTTGAATAAATTTTACAATTATTTTGAGTATGATGTATGAGGTTTAGGCAATTCATTTAAAAAATGAAATAAAGAGGGGCGCCTGGGTGACTCAGTCGGTTGAGCGTCCGACTTCGGCTCAGGTCATGATCTCGCGGTCTGTGAGTTCGAGCCCCGCGTCGGGCTCTGTGCCGACAGCACCGAGCCCCGAGCCTGTTTCAGATTCTGTGTCTCCCTCTCTCTGCCCCTCCCCCATTTATGCTGTGTCTCTCTCTGTCTCAAAAATAAATAAACGTTAAAAAAATTTGAAAAAAAATGAAATAAAAAATGACTTGGAAGTCCTGGAATATTTAGAATTTAAGATGCTATTTTCTTCATGTCTATTTACTATTTCTATCCATTTAAAGCCCCTTTAATCCTGTTTATTCCCCAAATATAACTGAAGGGTCATTGCCGTTAGGAATCATTCTCCACATTCTCTTAATTTATATTTCCTTCTTTATTACTCCCCTACTACTTAATTTAAGACTCAAACTGACGAGGATAGAAACATTGCACAATGAATGGAGAATTCAAGAAATACATAGATCGTGGAATCTGAATTTTCTTTATGGCAATTATCATTATTAAATAGTAACCTTTTGGGGCGCCTGGGTGGCGCAGTCGGTTAAGCGTCCGACTTCAGCCAGGTCACGATCTCCCGGTCCGTGAGTTCGAGCCCCGCTTCAGGCTCTGGGCTGATGGCTCAGAGCCTGGAGCCTGTTTCCGGTTCTGTGTCTCCCTCTCTTTATGCCCCTCCCCCGTTCATGCTCTGTCTCTCTCTGTCCCAAAAATAAATAAACGTTGAAAAAAAAATTAAAAAAAAAAAGTTACCTTTTGAAAAATTAAAAAAAAATTAAGTTTATTCATTTTTGAGAGAGAGAGAGTGGAACAGGGGAGGGGCAGAGGGAGACACAGAATCCAAAGCAGGCTCCAGGCTCTGAGCTGTCAACACAGAAACAACCTGGGGTTCCAACTTACGAACCGTGAGATCATGACCTGAGCCAAAGTCTTTGGACACTCAACTGACTGAGCAACCCAGGCGGCCCTGAAAATAATTTTTAATATATCAGGTATTCATTGATAATAGTCTAATATGTTCAAGGAGAGTTTTACCAAATTAAAAGAGAGCTAACTATAATTTCAGGAATTTATTAAAATAAAAAATACAGTTTTAAGGAAGACTCATGGCCTATGATCAACAAATTCTCTCATGTAAGCTAATTTGTATAAAAAGCCAAATTAAAATCATGAGGTTGTTTGGTGCATAGACAGGAACTTGGAACAAAAGGGAGTGGATATGTCATCTAATGAGTTAGTGTTGTCGAGTAAAATTATCCTGATGCATCCTGCTTCTCCAGGGGTGTATACCTCCCACTGCTCCATATGGACTATTATTTTGTCCTTATGGGGTCAGGAACCCACTCCTCTGAACAGTGAAATCACACACACACACACACACACACACACACACACACTTTCAATTCTCAGCTTTTTTTATCTTCTTATTTTTAATCAGCCCACACTCTGACCAATGTGCCTATAATAGGATATAGAAGAGGACCTTCTGTATTGTGAATATTTTAGAAAACCTGGAGAGAATGTGTGATAAGTGCTCTGCCTTTTCAGGGGTTAGGCAATCTGTGCAAGACTTACTCAAACGGCGAAATCAGAGTAGCAACTATCCCATGGGATAGTCTAGGTAAGGGAAGACTCTCTAAAAATAAGTTGAGGAGGTTCTTTGAAGACATCCATCTTGGCAAAGAGAGAAGTGCTATTACCCTTCTACTTCCATGGGGGCAAGGAAGTGTTCTTCCCATCTTCAAAGTAAAGGAAGGTCAAGAGAAATCCTACAGGTAAAACAGAGATGAATCTCCGAAGCAGAGACTAACCTCACTCTGTGTTTCTATGGGAAGGAAATTAGAGAAACCGAAGGCATTGTATCTGTTTTTGCTTTTGAAATGAAAAGGTCTTGAGGTGACAAGCTATTAGAACTACTAGTGATTTCAGGGCAAAGAGAAAGGGCAGGAATCAGTTAACTTTCACTTCTGTTTGGGATGGCAAGGATACCTGATGCTACTTTTCAGCCTTGTGTGGACTCCACCGGGATTTGTACACGAAAAGTCATTTTGAAAAGATTTGGCCAGAGGATACCTGCTTTGGTGAAGAAGGCTTGGAAGAAAATCAGCTGCACATGCACTACTTAGGGGACATAAACAGAAATGGTACTGGAACCAGTGCGGGGCATCTGGTGGCTCAGTCGGTTAAGCCTCTTGAATTCAGCTCAGGTCATAATCTCACGGTTCCTAAGATCAAGCCCCTGTTGGGCTCTGGGCTCTGGGCTCTGCACTGACAGTATGGAGCCTGCTTGGGATTCTCTTTCTCCTTATCTCTTTCCCCCTTCTCCACTCTCTCCCCCTCTCTCCTTCAAAATAAATAAAAAAAATTTAAAAACCTGAAAAAAATAGTAGTAGTATTAGTGAATCATATCAGTGAATGAAACAGAGATAGAGGCAGCATTCCCGCACCTGCCATCAAAGAGTGGTCCTGATGAAAGATCACGATGGCACCAGTCGTTTCTTAAATGACTCTACCTGTAATCCATCGCGCTGGAAATTCTTGCTACAGAGCACGAGTAGTAAAATGAAAGGACCAGGTAGAGAAACACCAGCTAAAACCAAATACCGGTCTCCAATCCAAAAGGTAAATAGAAACCAGTGGCCTAAAGAACTTGAAATTGGATATGATGATGTTGAATTAAACTGGCCCAATTTTTTTTTAAGGGCCTTAAAGTAACCAAACAGCTACAGGATCTTTCTGGTAACTGCAAAACACTGTATTTGAAAAAAAAAAATCTGATCACATGGCAACAAAATCTGCCCATTTTATAAAATAGCTTTAGTGTTTTTTTTAATAGTTATATTAACATGTGCTTTAATCCATATCTCCCTGTCTTTCTGTGTCTCCCATTTTTCCTATGTGATTATTGCTCTAAAGTATATAAAAACCTGGTAATTTGCCATTATTAGAATTCATTTGTAAATAGCTAGCTTCCCCCTATGGAATAAAATATGCTACAAAGAAAAGTAAAAAGTGGGAAAACTTCTACTTTGAATTAATTTCTTAGTAGGACATCAGGTGCTTTGACATACACCACCCTTCTGGAGTTAATAAAATAGTAGATAAAGCTTGCACACTGCAAAGTGTCCAAACAGTAGGGTACATTAAGACTGATAATGCTGCCCTTCCGTCGTTACTTCAAAGCTAAATCACGATGATGATTATGAAAATTATCGTATTCTGTATCAATGACATCTTCCTCTAGGCACAGAAAATGACAACAAATTGAAGTCATGCCTATGGCCACATTCTGGTAAGTTCCTTGTCCACATGTTAGCACACTCATCACGTGATCGTCTTTACTAAAGCCCATAGGGACTGGTGTGCTGCAGACCGAATAAGAGTTATCCACGTTGGCTAGCGTCCAGAAGGAAGGACACATGTGAGGAGGACGCATTTCCTCTATAATTAATGATGACTAGCTCTTCCGACCAGAGAGCAGAGCCACAAAACACAAAACTGACACAAAATGTTGAGGAGGAGGAGTGTCACTTGGAAGCAAAGGTCTGGAGTGATCAAGAAAGACGGAAGGTAGAGACAAAAAAAATGTCTTTCAGTTGGCAACAGATGAGGGAGATACAAGGGTGTAGGGTCCAGAGCATTACTGGTCATGAGAACTGCTCTGTAACAATTATTTCTATATTTATAACCAGCATCTTTATGCATAATCTCTCTTTCTCTCTTTCCCTCCCTCCCTCTGTTCCTCTCCCTCTCCTCCCCTTTCCTCCCTCCTCCCTCCCAATCTCCTCTCTCTCTCTCACCCCCTCCCTCTGTCTTTCTTTCTATCTCTCTGTCTCCCTCCTTCCCTCCCTCCCCCTCTCTTTCTCTTTCTCTCTCTTTTTCTCCCTGCCTCCCTCTCTCTCTGTCTCTCTCTTTTTTTCCTGTGGGAAAAAGAGAAACACATAGTGAGGCATTAGAAAACATATTACTTTGACATAGTTAAGCCAGTTATTTTAAACGAGTGAATTATTGGAAAGAAAGTGCGATATTTGCAATATAGTCATAGAGAGAATTGTCCAGGATTGAATAAAGTACAAACTGTTTGTTGAGACTTATCCTTCAATTTATGTCTCCTCTTAGAAAGGAAATGCTATCAAAGTTAGAGTGATATGGATTTTATACTTTCTTTGTCTTCCTTCCATTCCCTTTGCAAGGACATTTTTCCTAAAATTGCAGTACCAGAGATATTATTTATCTTGAAGGTTATTCCGGCACAAGTTACATCCTTAGTAAATTTCATTTACTTACAGCAAATATGAAAGGCAATGATCAAATGAATGATAGAAATGTTTCTTTCCTTGTAAAAATGAGTAAGTAGGTAATACAGTTAATAGGTGGAGGTCCTTTTAAAAACAGAAATTCTCGACGTAAAATTTTGTACTCTATAAAACATGTTTTATTTGTTGCTTCTTGCTGTAGTTATAGCAGCCAAAGTTTGAGCAGGAAAGACAGCTTCTGATTCGATGTGATGACTATTATATCCCTATGGAATAATCATGGTTCTAGATTTGTTAAATTGAACACTAATTTTTGTTAAAGATGTCAAAACTCAGCCATTTCTTATGTTCCAGTGCAAAAGGTGGTCTTGGGATGGAGAGAAGTAAGGGTGACTTTACTGTCTGCATTCATGATTAAGACCCTTTTGTCCAATATCTCTGTCTTGATATATACTGTAGTGTAAGCCCTGATAATTTTTTTAAATTTTTTTTTTAACATTTATTTATTTTTGAGACAGAGAGAGACAAAGCATGAACGGGGGAGGGTCAGAGAGAGGGAGACACAGAATCTGAAACAGGCTCCAGGCTCTGAGCTGTCAGCACAGAGCCCGACGCGGGGCTCGAACTCACAGACCGCGAAATCGTGACCTGAGCCGAAGTCGGACGCTTAACCGACTGAGCCACCCAGGCGCCCCAATAATTTTTTAGTTTGTATGTTTTTGTTTTTGTTTGTTTGTTTTTTAGAAGGCAAGTGCCTGACTTAATCTTTCATTGCCAGGGCATCCATTTCTAAGAAGGCCTAAAGAGCCAGGCAGCCCTGTATCTTCCCATGCTCTTTTGTTTTAAAATTTCAATAAATGACCATTTTGGCTACTTGCTTTTTCTCTTCCTGTCTAAAATTACTGCTCTTATGTTTTAAATTCACCAATAATGAGTGAGCCTAAGAAATGTCAGGCCCCTCCTTAGACGCTGATAAAAGCAGACCCCAGTGCATGCACTCTGTCACTCTTTCCCCTCCCTGCACCCAGATCTCACAATGTGTCCCTAGGTGTGCCTTGTGTGGTCTACAGCTTGTTAAGCAAGAAAGTTTATTGTTTCAAAGTTTCTTGATGGTTATTGCTAAAGGGCATCTTGCAATAATAGTAACAACAAGGGCCAATCCAGCTACAATCCTGGTTAACAATAGGCCAGGACAACATATACATACATACTCTATCTTTAAATATAATGGTTTGATAAAATGTCCTTTAATGATAAAAACTTTTAACACTTGATTTCAAGTATAACCAATTGCATTTCCCCTATAATTGGTACCATCCACATTATTTTGGCAATTACAGTTTCTTTGTCAGGCAAAAAATAAAGGCATGAGTTAAAGAAATATACTATACAGAGAAATATTTATTAAGATACAAAAGCCATATATCTTTGTTCTGGTCCACTCATAGATAGACCTGAAATTCTAAGCTGAGGCCCATAGCCAGTGCTTAATGAAAAAAGACACATCTAAAATTGCAACCGAGGGTCGCCTGGGTGGCTCGGTCGGTTAAGCACCCAATTTCTGCTCAGGTAATGATCACATAATCTGTGAGTTAGAGCCCTGTGTGGGGATCTGTGCTGACAGCCCAGAGCCTAGAGCCTGCTTCAGATTCTGTGTCTCCCTCTCTCTCTCTCTCCCCTCCCTTGCTCTCATGCTCTGTCTCTCTCTCTCTCTCAAAATAATAAATAAATATTAAACAATTAAAAAAATTAAATTGCAACTGAAACTGTAGTTTTGTTTTCTAAAATGAGTCACTTTACTTTTCTTGCAAAATATCAGTATATACTGATGAGTTAATCAACTATTCCTAGAATCCATGAGATACTAAAGTGCATATTAAATTAATAAGGAAAAAGATAGTAATCCAAGAATTAGTCAAAGATGGCTGAATTCTTTAGGTTCTATTTTCCAAAAAGCCCATTATAAGAACATCTCTTCAGAAGAAAATATGTTCCTTCTGAACTGACTTATCTCCAGTTCTTTTTTTCAATAATTATGTTCTCCAATCCAATGTTTGGATTAAAATGTGAAATCATGTTAAGCATTTATATTATTAACATATATTTTATGAGGCCATGAGATTTAAAGATAAAAGTGTGTGTGTGTGTGTGTGTGTGTATATATATATATGTATATATATATATGTATGTATATATATATACATATATATATATATGAATGAGAGTGAATGAGATAATATTAGATAATTTGTTGTGAGTTAAGCAGGTTTGCTTTCAATTTATACAAAGCTTTTTTTTAATGTTTATTTGTTTTGAGAGAGACACACACACAGTGGGAGCAGGGGAAGGGCAGAGAGAGAGGGAAACACAGAATTTGAAACAGGCTCCAGGCTCTGAGCTGTCAGCACAGAGCCCAATGTGGTGCTTGAACTCACAAACCACGAGATCATGACCTGAGCTGAAGTCAGACACCTGACCGACTAACCCACCAGGCGCTGCTCCTCCCCCCCTTTTTTTAATGTTTATGTATTTTGAAAGAAAGAGAGAGTACACAAAGCTTTTTAATTAGTACTTAAGCCATATGGATGTAAATACTACCTGTTACTGAAATTAGAAATATAGTACCTATTGGTAATCAATGTGAAATCAAATTAAGTGACACTATAACACAGACATAGACATTCAGTACCTTTTGCATTACAATATGTTCACTGATGTTTTAAAGAAGAACAACAATCACAACATAAAAATTACTGAGCCAGATCATGTCAAGCTCTTTAAGGAACAGATGTGTAGTTTTTATGGTTCACTCAAGAGTAGCAAACGCATTATTGTTTCTAGAGTGCATACACTTAAAACAATTATAAAGATGTCAAAATTATGTTTCATTGCTTCCTCTTTTTTTTTTCAATTGGTGTGCTGGAAATTTGTCATATTTTAGTCACATAGCAAGTTTTGAATACCTCTGATTATGTTTAAGTACATTCTCATACTGTAACTTATTTCTCACAAAAGGACAAGTAAAATTTTGCTTTCCTGCCCTCTCTTACAGCCAGAATAGTTCCCAATGGTTCCATCTTCTCAATTTTAAATTTGGAATTCTCATCCAGAAAAGACAATGAAGGCGGCAAATACCATACATTGTATATGCTTGAAAATGATGGCCGAATCACCTGGGTGTCTGGACCATAATTTAAAAAAAGAGTCTCTGGCATTCAGCACCCACATCAACGCTGTCAGATGCGGTGACTCTGGCCCTGCCAGTTGTGATCTTTGTTGTAATGACCCCAGGCTGGGATATACGGTCACTAGTAATACCTATGCCTGACTTCACGACCCACTCAAAGATCCAAATACCTTTCAGTAAATTCCATTTAGACTTCAGTTGAGTAGTTTCTTTCCTTTTTTCTTTTTCTTCTTCCTTTTTTTCACTTAAGAATCCTGACTATATCAGAAATTGATGACAAATGTAGTTACAGGCAATAGAACCTCAAGGAAATGAAGCCTTACGCATGGTTATTTGGCCTTATTGGATTACCAGTCAGGAAGGATCCACCTGATATTGAAAAATGAGACTAGCAATGTCTGCCAGGTAGTAACAAAAGAGTTATTTAAATTTTCAGCCATGGTTACTGATATGATCTACCTATACTTAGTGTGCCTAGTGAGATGATGCTAGCATGAGGAATATAAGGGATATAGGATAGGCTGCTTGCTTCTAATCTTACGGCAGCCTTATAGAAAAATAATGACTCTCTCAATTTCTCAACTTGGGGAATGGTTAGATAAATAGTTGTCTATGGCTGTGCTGAAAGAATTTATCTCTAAGTCACTGCAGAACTAAAGTAACCAAGAATCAAATTCAAAAACTGCAGAATTGTAATGTCATTTGAATCATCAGCTTCACTGGGTCTTTTATTTGAAATTCAGGGAATTCTTGTTAAGGTGTGAGACCCTGAGAATTACAATGGAGCCATATGGGAGGTTTGGGTCATTCAGAAGATAGCAGCTTTCCAAACCCTACTTAATTTCCTTTGCCAGCAAGAGTTACTCTTCCTTTCTTTTATGTGTCTATTTCTATTTTGATTAAAGATCTTACAATAACCTGTTTTAGGCAGGTGCCTTGTTGGGGATGAAGATATTTTTCAACCTTCACCCTGACCTCACTTCATTGCCTCCAATTTTATACTCAAGTCAGTTCCTATTTGTTTGGGAGTAGATGAGGTTGGGTAAGACCAGGAATAAAGTTTCATAGCAGAATAGTTTCAAGATTTTGCTAGAAGATATTACCTAAAATGTAGAGAAGGTATGTGGAGTTGGATTCTGATGTTTTTAGGTCTTTAAAAACATAGTATGAGAATTAACATGCATATACATGCCAGAGATTCTGAACTCAATGCACTAGTTAAGTGGTGGATAAACTCTCTTTGCAAAAGGTCAGATACTAAACATTTAAAATTTTTTTTTCAACGTTTATTTATTTTTTGGGACAGAGAGAGACAGAGCATGAACGGGGGAGGGGCAGAGAGAGAGGGAGACACAGAATTGGAAACAGGCTCCAGGCTCTGAGCCATCAGCCCAGAGCCTGACACGGGGCTTGAACTCACGGACCGCAAGATCGTGACCTGGCTGAAGTCGGACGCTTAACCGACTGCACCACCCAGGTGCCCCTAAACATTTTAAACTTTACAGACCACGTTATTTCTGTCATGACGACACAACTTTGCCATTGCATTAAGATAGCCATAGTTAATACATCAGTGAATAGACACAACTGTATGCCAATAACAATGTATTCACAAAAATTGGTAGTGTGTTGGGTTTGAACTATAAGCTGTACTTTGCTGACCCTTGTGTTAGCTCATACATTATTATAATTGTGAATGTTTGTTCATGTGGTTGACTGAAATCTCTGCTACAGAGTAAACAAAAGCTAAATGAATTTGAAATGACAAAAGAATACATTCAAAAGAGTTTGGTCAAGAAGTTGATCACAGATTCTCCAAACGAAGCTCCTGCTAAAGTCCTACTGTATACCAGACATGTAATTGAAAAGGAGGTTTCAGGCATGGTGAAGCAGTACTCGGACATTCATTATGGGCTCTCACCTACATCTCAGATTTAAATTATTATACAGTCCTTAAGCTTCTTGAATGAATGCAAGGCTATTTTTCTTAGAAAAAAAAACCCTATGAAGCATTAGAGATATATGCTGTAAACCTTCCTCCTACCCTTTCTCAAAGAAATCTATGGCAAATTGTTAGAATAATTATTCCAAGAGACTGGGAACTATTTTAAGAGGTCATTCATTATTAGAAACCCTCTTTAGTTAACACAAATATAAGGGGAGCAAGCATGCCACTGTTAATCAGTCAACACAGAAGCTGACTAGGGTCTAGACATTTAATTTAAGTTTTGATTATGGCCAATTCAAGGAGCATCCACCTGGATCATGAACACTGTTTGCAGTTATTTACACAGTTCCTGAATTATGTACTCAGCAACAGACAGAAGCCCCACATTTTATTCCCAATTCCTGGTTAGGAAGAGTCAAGAGCCCTGGGATCTCTCTCTTTCTGTCAAAGTAGTAAATCAAAAGTCCTACTGCATTTCTCAGAAAATTGTAGACATGAGCGCCACCATCAAGGATGTGAAAAATGCGTGCCGTTTACTTTTACTTGTGTTTGCTTTTCAAAAGACGGACACATTGAGATGTTTTCAATGAATTTTCATAAACATATTTAGCTGCACCTCCAAATATATTTGAGAAGAGGTATGTGTGAGTCTGCTTAACTTGAACAAATATACCTGGCACCAGGTATATAGCTATTGACCTAGACGTCTGTTTTTTTTCAATATACAAATAATCAAAACACTAAAAATAATTTGCTTTGAATGGCAAAAGACTTTTTGATATCTAATCACAGAGACATAAAGATTCTAAAGCACTGTGCCAGTTTTGTCTACAATAACTTAAATATATTCTTACATATAGATTCTAAGGCACTGTGCAAGTTTTGTCTGCCAGGACGTAATGTTTTGTTCTTGATTTTTTTATTTTTTTCATTTGATGGGATACCATGATCATGGATTACTCTGATTGCATCTAGCTAATAAGAAAATGAGAATGAGAAGTAGCAGACACATTATATTTTGGTAAAATTTATATATGACAGAAAATGACAAATACAGTACACTGATGAGTTTCTTGGTGTTCAAGCAATGGAGATTTTTAGGATATCCTCTCCCAATGAAAAGTAATTGATGGCTTCTCATAGTCCCTATCCCTTAAAAAATAAGAACAGTGTTCCTGCCGTTAACTACAACATGGATGAACTTGGAAGTCATTATGCTAAGGGAAATATTCCAGACACAGAAGAACAAATAGTGCATGATAATCACTAGTATCAGGAATCTAACATAGTCAAACTTGCAGAAGCAGAGAGTAGAATGGTGGTTACCAGGGTCTGGGACAAGAAAGAAGCGAGGAGGTGCTGATCAAAGACTGTGCAGTTTTACTGATGCAAGATAATTAAGTCTTAAAGATCCACTGCACAGCATAGTGCATACAGTTGACATTACTACCTTGTACACTTAACCATTTATTGAGGGTAGATCTTACACTGCATGTTCTTATCAGAAAAAAAAAGGATAAGATAAAACTTCCAGAGGGATGGATAAATTTTGGACATTGCATATGATGACATTTTCATAGGTGCATATTTGTCTTCAAGCTCATCGAGATGTACACATTAAATATGCAAAACATTTTGGATGTCAATTACACCCAAATGAAATGAAAAGAAAAAAAATAAAATAAAATGTAAAATGAAATCAAATCAAATCAAAATTTGAAAGTCTACTGCTTGATGGACTCCTTTGGATATTGGAAACAATACAAATCGCACTGGGATATGCTGCTCTGATCCGTTTCCTAAGTGACTCAAAAGTTGGACACTTTCCAGTGGCCTGCAAAGTGGACAAAGTCAACCAAACAAACTCAAATAATACATCATGCAGACAACTCTGTGATCTGGCCCCAGTGACTAGTAAGTCCAAGAAAACTTGACATTTCCATTGCAAATCATATATGTTAATTGCCTTCATGGAGCTTATATTCTAATGACATAGACAAAAAATAATTTCATTTCTAATCCAACCATAAATTTTACATTTTTTCTGTTTATTGTTCTCTCTTGGAGATTGCATGTATGTTTCACAAAGGTGGAATTTTATGTTTTCCTTTTGCTTTGATATTTAGCTCATTTGTTCATTGTTTTACTTCCAGCGCCGAAAATGCTGCCTGGTGCACAGTAGTAACTCATAATGCAATTATTCAAATCATGGTATTATAAGTGCTTTGAAGCAAACTAAAACAGGTCAAGGGTTACGGGGAAGGGAAGCGATGCCTTCTAATACGATGGCACCAGTTTAGTACTTGTTTGGGGAAGAATTTTGTCAAAAGTTAGT
This sequence comes from Prionailurus bengalensis, assembly GCF_016509475.1. Classification (NCBI taxonomy): domain Eukaryota; kingdom Metazoa; phylum Chordata; class Mammalia; order Carnivora; family Felidae; genus Prionailurus; species Prionailurus bengalensis. The sequence continues at coordinate 217,555,237 of NC_057343.1, forward strand.
CTTTTGACTGGATAAGTTGAGAAAATGAGCCACGGAAAATTGAGGAGAAATTATTCTAAGCAGAAACAAAATCACCTAAAAAGTTCCAGAGGTAAGTGAGCTTTGTGTATTTGAGAAGAAGCAGAAAAGCCAAATTATTTGAAATAAAGGAAGCAGGAGATTATAGGTTTTACTTTTAGAAAGGTGAGCCAAAGCTAGATCCTACAGACTGCTGTGGCATGGTGACGACTTTGGATTGCTGTTACAAGAATCAGCAATAGAAAGGAAAGACAGGATTTTGGAACAAGGAAGTTATATGGTCAGATTTATATTTTAAAAGGTTTCTCTGACTTCCGTATGGAAAATAGACCTGCCGGAGTTTCTCAGTAGCAGCAGAGGACCAACGAGGAAAAGGTTGTTGTAATTAAATGAAGAGCTGATGATGGCTTAGGTTAGAGTGGTAACAGTGGTCACTGCGAGCAGAGGTGGTAGTGGAGGTCACAGTGGTAACAGGGTTGAATAGTGTAGTTGTGGGTGTGCCCGTGGTAGTAACAGCCGCAGCGGTTGTGGTGGTGGCGGATGCGAGCCATAGCAGTGGGAGTGCTGGGGTAATGGCGGTTGTCTGTACTTCCGCCTTGTGAAATGGGGGATATTTTGCAAAGGGCTGCTCTACGAATTCAGTTAGCTGATTTCAGGACTCTACCCCTGAAATCCTTGTTGCACTATATGCTAACTAATGTGGATGTAAATTTTAAAAAATAAAAAAAAAATTAGGAAAAAAGAATTCAATTAGCTGGAGCATTAAAAGAATAAGAAATGTGCTGAGAAAGGAACCATCCAGCAAATGCCGACTGAATATATTATTTTGTTTCCATAGCCGCCAAACTAACTTACTGCTCTTCTTTCTAATTCTGTGTGGTATGCCGACTCAAACCAAGTAAAGATTTCTTCTCCGGCAGCAGTGGCTCATACATCTCCCATTGATCATGCTTTATATTCTTTTCTGAACATCACACTTTAAATGAATAATTCACCTTGCTGAGACATTCTAGTTCCTCATCTTCAACTATCTGATTAATTTGTGTCTTTCCAAGTACATTAAAAATTCCTTATTAGTTTTGAAGCTTTCTCCATCCTTCAAAAAAAAAGATTTTTTTTTGTAAATAAACACTTGCCCAATAGACTTCTTCAATCACTTAGCATTTGACCACTTATTAAGTTATGACAATAAATAACCAAAAATATATTTAAAAATACTTCAATCGATGCATGCACAATATAATATGTGGCACTTACAAGGCGTATATTCACCTAGGTAAATCTTACAATTTTGTAATCAAATGTATGTATAATTTTATTCTTTCAAATAATAAACTAAAAATCAAAATAGTATTGCCATGCCATATAATACTGTTACAAAGAAACAGTGTGATAGAGATTAGTGTAATAGAGATTACACTAATGGCCACAAATATTTCATTTTCCCCCCTTGGGGATTTCCAAAATGCTTACAATATTTAAGGCACAGGGATTTTTACTCCTTATAGCTTTTTGGCTGGACCAAAACTATAAAAGGGGAAATAGAAAAAGGGCACTAAGCACCTTTGTAGAATTTAAAGATTTCCATAATTTGAGTCATGGGAAAATAATTACATGCAGAATTATTGTGTGTAACGTGTCTGTATTAGGATGACTAAGACTTTAGTTTGTGTGTGTTGTTTTATCAAGGGCAAATGTGCTAATGTTAATTTTCTCCTCATTGAAAGAACACCATCAGATTCCTTCATTTTGACAGGTAGAACATTCTGGGATAAATAGACAAAGTAGACATATATGTCAAGTACATCTCAAGTAAATTTAAAGTCGAAGGAATTAATCAATAATGAGGTAATGGAATTTTAGATGAGCTGCAGGGCTGATATGGATTTTGTCATGTTAATATCATCATGCATAACTGGAAACATCTGCCATCTGCCTTATTCTGTATGGTAATGTGGAGCTTCATATATCTATATAATAACACAGTAAGTCTTGTTACTCAAAAGATCTTATCTACAGTCAAGCAAATGCTCTAAGACAATGAATGATTGGAGAGCCTTAGTCAATCTTTGTAATATAATTTATAACCTTGTCTAGCATCATTAGACACAACATCTCCAGGAATGTAACATGGAAGGAATAGAGTAATATTTCATTTTAACTTTTTGATAGATTTCCTGGTTTGATATAAAGATTTTTAAAGTATCATTCTACCTTTAAAAATTATGTATGATTTCGAGCATAGTATAATCCTACAGTAATGAAATAATTTCTCTTAGAAAATGTCAATGTATGTGAAAGGCATATAACATCATTTCAAGGATAAGTCTTGAGGTTATACAAACCTGAATGTAAACTACCAAACTCTTGACCTTGAGTGAATTATATAATCTCAGACTCAGCGTTCTCAATCCAAAGAGGTATTCTAAGGTTTTACCGAGAAAACATATGTAATGTGCTTAGTTTAGAAAACATGTTACTACAAGTCAATAAACTGTAGCCACTATCATTACTTAAATACCAAAAAATAAAGGTTTGCTTCATAACTGAGTGAAATTTATGTGCTTTCTCTATGAAAAAAATCTTGCATAAAAATCATATCTATTTTATTAGGAGGTATTTTAATCTAAATATCAACATGTTAGGAATGTCTAATTAGAGTTTATTTCAAATGGAAATATAAAAAAGTGGAAAAATTACTGTAATGCTTAATTACATATATTTAATAAACATTCATTTGTTATATCACTTTTGAGAGGATCACATATATATTAAGACTTTCAACTTATTTGTTGATTGGATAAACCCAGTTACTCATATCTCTAATCTTCAGTGGTTGCCTGTATAGCATATTGATAATTGCTTTTTTTTTTGAGACCATTAAAAAAAAATCTTTCTTTTAAGATTTTAACTTCCTTGGAGGCAAAAACATACTAGATACTTTGTATCTCCTCAACACTTACTCATAATAGAGATTATACTAATGGCCAGTAAAGAATACCAACGTATGGGTCGCCTTGGTGGTCCAGTCAGTTAAACATCTGACTTCGGTTTGGTCATGATCTCACAGTTCATGAGTTTGGGCCCAGCGTCAGGCTCTGTGCTGACAGCTCAGAGCCTGGAGCCTGCTTCTGATTCTGTGTCTCCCTCTCTCTCTCTGCTCCTCCTCTGCTCATGTTCTTTCTCCCTCTCAAAAATAAATAAGCATTAAAAAAACAAATTTTCTTTTTATCATCCCATTAAAACAGGACAATAAAAATTAAATTGGAAAAATTGTTTCAGATGTTTTGATAATTAAAAATCTCTAGTTTTCTCAAATTATCTTAATTCTTTTGTCTAGTTCTTTGCCCCAAATATCTGTTAAGGCATAAAGTTCATGAACCTTAACGAAATAATTTGGAAAAGGGGAAAAAAGAGTGCAGAAAGCTTTAGAAGCCTCAGTCTGGACAAATGCAGTTCACCTGTGTTCTTTCACCACCTGAGCTGGTGGGAATGCACTCCCTTGAGCGAAACAGAATTCAGTCACTCAACCAATGAACGGGTTTCATCCGTGGCATACACAAGTTACACTAAAATATCAGCTCTTTAGAACTGGAAATTCTCTTCGGCAGACTCAGTAAAAGAAGCAGAGACCCAGAATTCCAGAATTAACTATTTCTTATGCTCGCTCGAACAAATGTCCTAATCGCTCTGCTCTTTTGTTTCATTAAATATAAAAGTAGATTACTGTAAGTTTATTCTCAAATTCAAATACAAAGTTGTAGATATTTCATCTTATTTATTGGTTTTATTAATATTTCACAAATTATGCAGATAAATGCTGTTTATGATCTAGTCCTAAACACACTAACACCTAATAGAGGAACTAGTAACCATACTTTCTTAATTTTACTTACTCAGCATTTAAAGATATGAATTTTTGAATATTATAGTATATGAACCTGACTCCTAGTAGGGAGTTCATTTATGAACTTTAGTATTAGTTAAGAAACTGTTCCATTATTATGAAAATAATAATAATGATGGTGATGATCGTGAAGTGAGAGAGGAGGAGGAGGAAGATAAAAGGGGACCGGGTTGTTTAGTTATCTCAGATAGTAAACACCAACAAAACGATTATCCTTTAGTAGAAAAACGAAAAACACTTATTTTTTTTGTTATGATTATCAATAGAAAACCGTATTCATTAAGAAATGTAAAATAAAACAAGTAATCCAAGGTTACTGTCTAAATTCTACATTTTTGTCTCCTACTAAATCCAAATGAATTATGGAAGAAAGACTGAGGGAGGAACAGAATTAAAAAAGACAGCTCAAGACACGCACGATGTTTCTGCAAGAACAACTTTTATGAATAGCTTCTTCTTCATGTTTTATTTTGTTTTTGTTTTTATATTTTGTATAATAATATTAAATCATGTGAAAATCAAATGGGAAGTCCAGCCACATTGTTTTAATGAGGTAACTATTATGGGAACAAAGATATTTTTCTTATATATTTTAAGGAAATAATTTCAGAGGTGGTCAAAACATGGGCCATAAATGATTTTTAAATCATTTATTTGAATGATATATATATATATGCATATATATATGTGTGTATATATATATATTTAAGTTTATCTATTTATTTTGAGAGAGAGAGCAAGTGCATGCACACACGCAGGCAAGTTGGGGAGGGGCAGAGAGATGGAGAGAGAGAATCCCAAGCACGCTCTGTGCTTTTAGCACAGAGCTCTAGGGTTTGATCCCACAAAACATGAGATCATGACCTGAGCGGAAATCAGGGCTCAGATGCTTAATAATGGGATCCACCCAGGCACCCCTATGTGAATGATAATTTTAAAATTATTACATTTGTAAAAAATAAAATAAAATAAAACTAAAATAATAAAATTATTATATATGTGTTATTTCTAACCAATTGTGTATTTTGTTTCTTGGATATTGGGCAGCTAATATTGGCCAGAACTATATTTAAAGAAGCTATTTATAGCTTCTTATATTATTAATCAGTCTTTTTTCTATAATGTGGAAATCAGGGATAGCAGTTAAAATTCTATTTACATTTATGTCAATTGATCAAAATATTTAGAGAATGTTTTTACAATATTTTAATATGATTCAACCACAAAGATTCTAGTACTAAAAATCAAATCACTTATAATTTCAGCCACGTGAATTTGAATATAAATATGATTAATTTGACTCTCTAGAGCTATGCCAAAGCAAAAAGTTTCTTCCTATTAATTTTCAAAGTTGTACTTCAATATGGAAAGGGATTAATTGAACAGATAAATGATTTGAATTAATTTTTAACACTGTTTATCAAAAGTCTGAGGTAAAGGTAAACAAAAGAAATAGCTGATACTTAAGTCTAATAGTGGCATATTTCAGGGGCTAGTGGCGGATCAATCAGCAGAGCATGGGACTCTTGATTTCAGGATTCTAAGTTCAAGCTCCACACTGGGCATGGGTCCGACTTACAAAACAAAACAAACAAACAAAGAAAACACAACTCTAATAGTGGCATATTCTAATTCTATACAAACCCACAAAAATAGACCGTGAATCAAAGGGACATTTAGTAATTAAACACATTACAGAAGTTATAAAATAATGTAACAGAAAAAATAGAAAAAGCCTGCATGCTCAAATAAATCATTTTATAATTGAACACAATGCAATTAAGTGAACTTTAAATATAACCAATATATGAGAATGATATTGTTTATGAGAGTTTGCAAATTAGAAAGAGCATAAAAGCGAGAAACCAACCTATACATTTTCAATTTAAAAAAATGTGTGTGTGCATATGCAAAGTGAATATAAAAATAAACATATACTCTATGTAAAGTACATTTTTATTTTTTATTTATTTTTATTTTTTTTAACGTTTTATTTATTTTTGAGAGACAGAGTATGAGCAGGGGAGGGGCAGAGAGAGAGGGAGACACAGAATATGAAGCAGACTCCAGGCTCTGAGCTGTCAGCACAGAGCCTGACGTGGGCTCAAAGCCATGAACCGTGAGAGATCATGACCTGAGCCGAAGTCGGAGGTTTAACCGACTGAGCCACCCAGGCGCTCCTACATGTATATGTATACATACACCTAACCCACATATAGTCATATTGTATAATATACTCGCATTATACAGACACCTTATAGAGTTATGGGGGAGAGAGAGAAAGAGAAAATATACATGGAAATATTGACAATTATTAAATTTAATTTCTGAATCTGTAAGAAAATAATTGTGATATGATGTTATATCATCAATAAATACAGTGACAATAAAGTGAGGAAAGTTCTCTGGCTGAAATGTATAAACGTTATTTAGGGTGTCGGTGTCAATTGTAGTTTTATATAATTCAAATGTTTGATCTACTTTTTATTCATTCATTATTCCTGTATTTATTCGGCACTAAACTCAACTTGACTATTTGTCAGAGCTACAGTTTAATAGTACAAGATGAAAAGAGGACGAAGGTGCATGAGAAAGACAATGTTAACCAAATATATGAGTCAAAGTGTCCAAAATGGTGGCAAGTATATATTTACATGTATATACTTTTCCTAGAGATGCAACAGCCAAAAAGAGAATAACAAACAAGCAAATAGGTAGTTTTATTGAAGGAAAATTGCAGTAAACATTTCACAGACATTGTGGTGTGGTGGAAATGGCATTTAACAAAATCATTCCGTACAAAGCATAATATGATCTCAGAGATTCTTTTCTATTTAACTTGCTTTCTTTTTAAATTTAATCTTTAAATTTACATGAAGTCAAGTTTTTGTTTCCATTTTTATAGTATTGGTATGTTCTCTGATCCCGTAGTTTTGTAATTTTTCAGAATCTCTTATAAATGTAATGACGCCTCACATAGCCTTGGTAAGTTTGGTTTCTTTCAGTCCAAACAATTATTTTGTGATTCATTCAAGTTGTTGCCTGTATTTATAGTCTATTACTTATTGCTAACTATCATTCTATTGTATGAATATGCCATATTTTGTATAATTAATTCACCTAATGGCAATAAATTCATTACAGAACATTCGGGCTATTTCCACTGCTTGGCGATTATGGATAAAACTCCTATGAATATTTGTGTACACATTTTAGTGTGAACATGAATTTTGATTTCTCTAGGGAAAATAGCTAGGGAGAGATTGCTGATTATATGCTAATATGTCTTTAACTTTACAAGGAATTACCAATTTTTTTTTCAAAGTGACTGTACCATTTTTCATTCCTCCTGAAAACATAGGAGAGTTCTAGTTGCTTCACATGTTGGTAGGATTTGGTATTGTGTTTATTTTTAATTTTACTCATCTAACAGGCATACAATGCTGTCTTATTGTTTTTTTTCCTCACATAATGTGTTTATTTGTATTCATCTATAAGCAAACGGCAGAATTAATACAACATTCCACAACTCCCGATCATCTTTTCTTACACAGACGGAATGACGAGTTTAAGAGGCACAGACTTAGAGATTTCTGACCCTCACTCACCCAGCCCTGCAGCTCATCTCAATGGCAGGGTCTTGACAGCAAAGTGACTGTCCCTATTGTTTTTTCCAGTACTGCTCTTTAAAGGAGCCAGAGCAGGACACTGACCCTAGTAAGCAGCCCAAGGCACATCATCACACTGGGGACACGTCAAACTCTGGCTGTCTTAGTGAGAGAGCTGGCTGTAAAAACACCACCCAGAAGTGCTGTCATGCACAATTTGGGACTCCAGTTCACGATGGAAGAAGAAGAAACAAATCTCTTTTTATGTAAACCTCCCTTAGAGATTCTTTGGCCTACTGTAGGCCTACTCTTTTTACCTGAATGTTTTCTTCTTTAAATTCTGGGTTGCTAGTACCAAAATGCATCCTCCCCCCGCCGCAAGGGGAATTCAAATGTGATCAAAACATAAACCGGGGTGTGACCCTCTCAATTATAAAGGATAGGCAGATGGAAAAGCTACCTTAAACCACTACCTGATTGCTCTGGCCTCATCTGTGAGAATGGGAAAGGAGAGGCAGAGGAATCTACATGCCTCCCTGAACTTGAGAACACTGCTCCAGACCTCTGGGATGGTTTCTGTCTTCTAGCATTTCCCGACTTCCCAGGCATCTGCTTACAGAATTTGGGCAGTTGGTCATCCCATTCTGCCTGGTAACACGTGCCGGCCACCGGGGGTCCCAGCTCCTTTTTGCAGAAGGATGACACTTTGAATTCGCCATGGCCGTCCCCAGATTGGTTGCTGAGAATGGGCTCCTCACAAGCCAGTGGCCCATTGTATTTGAAAACTAGCCAGACCTAGTGGCGAAGGCCTGTGGCCTTGGGAGGCCCAGAGGCGACGTAATCAGAAGGATTGTGCCACTGCTGATGTAACTGCCCTTCAGGCTGACCAGCAGAAAAGGGTGCCGTTCCGTTTTTGGGGTCCTTCCTGCTGGGAGCATCTGGATCTATCACCACTAAGGTGTGCAGTTCACCTGGATTGAGGCCATCCCATGCAAGACCGGTGGGCTGGTTCTTCACCCGGGTTGGCGTCAGCACTTTGCCCAGCTCCATCCACCTGTGCTCTGAAGATTTTGACCTGCAGTGGATGCTGTGGCCGCTCTTCCACTTACTGCAGGTCACAGGCCAGGACCACTTGCTCAGGTTCATTAGCATTATTGGGCGAAGTTGGGAGGACAGCTGGAGGCGGGGCCCGGGCCCGAGGCACTGACTCCTACCGGTCTGCAAACCGACCCTGTGAGGCCCGGGATCACTAGTGGTGTCTTACTGTGGTTTTCATTTGAACTTCTTTGATGGTAATGATAGTTCCTTGTTCTCATTTGCCAGCTATCTATCTTCTTGGCGAAGTATATGCTCAAGGAACCTACCCACTTGAAAACTTGGATTGCATGTGTTCTCGGTTTGATTTTGGCAGGCCTTCCCATATTCTGTACGTGTGTCCTTTGCTGGGTATGCAGTTTTCTCTGAATATGTAGCTTATTCTTTCATTCTCCTGACAGTGTCTTTCACAGAGCAAAAATTTTAGATTTGGACTAAATCCAATGTGTCAGATTTTTTTTTCCCTCTATTTTAAAAATATGCTTTTGATGCTGTGTCTAAGAACTCTTTGCCTAAGCCAACATCATGGAGATGTGTGTGCGTGTTTTCTTCTAAATTTTTATTTTACATTTTATATTTAGATCTATAATCAATTTACAGTGGATTTTTATAAGCTGTGAAGATGAAGTCAAGGCATTTTTTTTATTGCATATTGGTGTTCAGTTTTCCCAACACCATTTGTTGAAGGAAATCCATACTTTCTCTATTGAATTATGTCTGTAACTTTGTCAAAAATTAATTGTCTGTGATTGTATAGGCCTATTTATAAACTCTAGTTTGTTTCACTAGTGTATTAGGGAATATTCTTGTCTATTTCTATAATATATTTTGCCAGGATTTTGATTAAAATTTTCTTAAATCTATAGATCAATTTGTCGAGAAGTTATATCTTAATAATATTGAGCTTTCCAACCCATAAATATGCTACATCTCAATTACTTATGAAAGTTCTTAACTTTTTTTCATTTTCATATATACACTCCAGGTATATATTTTACTCGGTTTACACTTAAGTATTTCATTTGATGTATATGTTTTCATTCTCTCTCTATATAGAGGGATGTATAAATGTTTCATTTTAAATTATTTATTATTAACATATAGAATCAGATTGATATTTGTGCATTGCTCTTATGTCATGTGTCCTTCCTAATTTCACTGATTAGGTCTACAAGTTTCTTTTGAGAATTCCTTACAACTTTTATTTTATTTATTTTTTTTCAACGTTTATTTATTTTTGGGACAGAGAGAGATAGAGCATGAACGGGGGAGGGGCAGAGAGAGAGGGAGACACAGAATCGGAAACAGGCTCCAGGCTCTGAGCCATCAGCCCAGAGCCAGTCCAGAACTCCCGGACCGCGAGATCGTGACCTGGCTGAAGTCGGACGCTTAACCGACTGCGCCACCCAGGCGCCCCTCCTTACAACTTTTAGACGAGTAGTTAGTTACATGGTATCTTATACTAGGCTGGTGTAAGAGGTTTACAACAGTTATTAAAGTTTAGCATTCATGTGACCTATGCATTATAATTCAACCTCAGTGTATATATTTCAATGAAAAATTGTAAAAAAAAAAAGCACAGAAGATACACACTGAATTATTTATCACAGCAATGTTTACAAAAGCAGAGATTAGGGATAGCCCAGATTTCAGGATTGCGTTGTATTCATACAATAAACTATTATACAACATTGAGCAAAGAACTGTATGAACATCAGTGACCTCATCAACACGTGTTTAAGCAAACAAAGCATTTTGTAGAAATTTACTCACAGGATGAAATCATATCAAACATATAGAACATGAGATACTGATATTGTATTATTTAAGGACACATTTACTCACAGTAAAATTATGATGTCTGAAAGTAAACGGTAAGTTCAACATGATTACTTCTATGTATCAGAGAGAAGGTGGATGCAACATGAGAGTATGGTACAAAGTAAATAGTGGTGTATAATTTGTATAATGTATTATCCTTTAAGCTAGATAATAAGTAATAGCTGCTCCTCACATTTTGTATTGCATATTAATGTTTGAAAGATAATTCTTAACATGCCATAAATGGTATGTTCATCATTCTGGATTCCTCTAAAGTCTCTTTTTAAAACTAAACTGAAGCTATTCAGCTCGACAGATGTCAGCCTTGACTTTCGCTGATATTTTCTACTTCTACTCCTGCAGCATTGCCATTGCTTCATCAATAAATAATAGCCAATGGAAAAAGATTCTCATCAATAAAAAAGAACAGAGAACAGACATTTCTCCAACACAGAAATCCCAAATGCCACTAGTTAGCTTTTCCAGATTGGCCATATTTCAGGACAGATAACAGTAGTATTTATCAATTGTGGCTAAAAGGTTGGTCAAAGTGGTTCTCTTGCACAGGAAAGAAGAAATGGTTTAAGAATTGATCAATGTATCACATAAAACACCATCAGTGACAGACTGTGTAACTGTCAGTTGTCAGCGATTAGCAAATTTGTTGGGAAAAGGCTACTTTGATAAGAGGAAGAAAACAAGAACATCTGAACCCACCAACAAAAAGAGTTATGAGCACTTATGAGGAAATAGAGATGTGTCAATGATCTTGAGGAAGGACACTGGACCACACAGTCACTTCTTTTTCAAAAGCTGGGACTGTTTCCTATAAGTGAACTGAATTCAGCTTATTGTATGACTTTGGGCAGAGTGAGTAAGTGTTCTGTGATACATTATTCATGGAATCTAAATGACAGAATCTGATCTGTAAGAAAGATACAAAACATTTATAATAAAAAGTATTAAAAACATATACTCACTATTCCATGGGAACTCAGGAAATTTAAGAAGGACTTATAATAGTGGTATTTGACTTTAAGAATGAGCATGGCTTTTCTAAATGATAGAAGAGAGGAGCAATGAATTAGGCAGAAAACATGAGACGTAGATGTCAGTCAGGAAAACAACATGCAGGAATGTTATGTCTATGTGGCACAGAAGGTATAGAAGTGGTTCATGGTTTTTTTGGAAGATTAGAAAACACTTAGATGCTGTACAAAGAAATCCTCTGTCTCCAGTGGACAAGAGAGAGAGAAATGTATTAGACATGGAAATACATGATTGAATATAGACTTCAAATCAATTTTGAAAGCAGGATTCAGGAGGTTAGTCACTAGCCACAGGGAGAAAACATAAACACTGATACCGTGATTAGAAAAAAAAAAAGGGCAGAAATTTATATTTATATTCAACTTAACTTTTAGAAGCTGGAATAGTGCCCCAGGGAAAACAGGATGAAACCTGAACAAAAGCTGACACAACAGGCCACAAAGGAAGGTGTTGCCCTTGGAATATGTGAGATAATGGCCAATTATCTCTCCCTTCCTTTTTTATTTAAGAAAAAAGTTGAATAAAGAAAATGTCCACTTTTCCTGTGTGGTCGAATTGTGATATGTGCTATGAAAACCAACCCCAGCTCACAGAATAATGGTCGGACTTCCGCCACTGGGCACAAATGGAGAAAGTCCCCTGCTGATTTGCAGCAGTTAATTCGTTGTGGTGTTTCTGAAATTTTGTCACAGAGCAAAATAGTTCTCGCTTGTTATCCATAAATTGTTTTAAATTTATTGTATTTGACAGGGATCACTTAATTGAGAATGGCAAGCGAGGTATTTTCTCTACCCTAAAACACATCTCCGTCTGTCATATTGTCTAATACACCGCCACCAGAATCACAAAGTTCAATCAATATTTTACAATCACCAGTTAAACTGTAAATATTCCTAGAGGGTATAAAAACCTAAACTGTTTTACTTTTAGCAGGAATAAGATTACCATATATTTTGAACAATGATAGTGGAGTTAGAAGAAACACTTGGAGAACCAAGCATAAACTAAGCAAGTTATTAAAGACACACTGCCTGTTTGAAATTTTACTCGACTCCGACTCTGATCGTCATAACTGTTATCTTCAATACGGTCTTTGCTTATATATATTTTGGCTTACTTAATGACATTCTCTCTATGTAAAAGTGGAGTGAAACTATGTTATAATACAATTGTGTTATAATACAATTGCCGGAGTAAATAATCTCATCTGCAATCACTTAACCAACTAGGTGAGAGGTATTAGATCTGTGGATATCTCTGATGTTGTCCAGGTGCTTCTAAATAAATGCATGTACCAAAATCAAAGTTATAACAGCCATGTCAGTTTAGAGATACTACATTCATACAGATAGATCAGTCATGGAAAGAAAGATGGACATAGATATTCATATAAGATTTATCTATCATCTACATATATGTATACATATTTACAGCAGCAGATAGTACCAAAAATATTCTTTTCTCTTACCACTTTTATCTGTTGTTCCTTGTGCTTATATTCTCTTTTTTTTAAGTTTATTTATTTTTGAAAGAGAGAGAGAAAGAGAGCATGAGCAGGGGAGAGGCAGAGAGAGAGGGAGAGAGAGAGAGATTCCCAAGCAGGATCCATGCTGTCGGTGCAGAGCCCTACCAGGGGCTCATTCTCAGGAACCATGAGATCATGACCTGAGCAAAATCAAGAGCCTGGTTCAGTCTGAACCACACAGGCACCTTTTGTGCTTATATTTTCAATTAATGACACCATAGCATGGAGGGATTGAGTAATTTCCCCTAGATTAAAAGTCTCTAGGGGTGCCTGGGTGGCTCAGTCGATTAAGCATCCAACTTCGGCTCAGGTCATGGTCTCACGGTTTGTGAGTTCGAGCCCTGCGTCGGGCTCTGTGCTGATGGCTCAGAGCCTGGAGCCTGCTTCAGATTCTGTGTCTCCCTCTCTCTCTGCCCCTCCCCTGTTCATGTTCTGTCTCTGTCTCAAAAATAAATAAAATATTAATTTTTTTTAAATAAAAATAAAAGTCTCTAGAATGATGGGCAGAACGAGAATTTATATCAAGGCATTTTGACTCCAGAGGTAAAATGTCAATTTGGAGTACATAAAGAGGAATTTTTTTGTGGGAACTCAAATAACCTGCTGTTTTACTACAAGAGCATTTTAAGTCCTCTTGTATAGTGATAGAAACACTTTCAACCTTTTACTGAGCATTTGTATTTAAAAAAAAGGTAAATAATAAGTGATCATGAAATTAGAATGAGAGGAAATGATATTCCTAGAGAGGATTCACACACAGTAAAATGTTGTAAAGAAAGAAGACAATCAATTCAAAACTCTTTTCTGTTGTCCTTAATTTTTTTTTCTTTTCCATTTTTAAAACTGTGGCACAGAAATAAGGCAGGAGCTGGATAAAAAAGCACGTTGATGAACCTTCCTCAAGCTCAGCAAGTACATTTGGAATAGAAAACACATAAGTAAAAATGAAGTTTTTACACCTTTGCTATGCCTAAAAGACATTTTTATAGTACATCTTTTTATTTTTATAATTTTATTCATTTTGATTTTTATGAAACTATATTATTCCAATATTTTCTTTAGCTTTCTATGCTCTAGATCAATCAATCATGAATTTCTGTTGATATATTTAGATTCAAACTCCTTCCCTTCATACTCATTTGTTTCAACCACCTTTCGGAAGCCTCTTATTTTCATCATTGTAATAGCCTATTAACTGGCTTTATTAGAAACTAATGACTCCCTACCCTTAATCCATGCTGTCTCTACCTTCGCACTACTGACTTTTTTTTAATTTTTTTTTTTACATTTATTTATTTTTAGAAACAGAGTGAGACAAAGCGTGAGCGGGGGAGGGGCAGAGAGCAGAGACACGGAATCCGAAGCAGGTTCCAGGCTCTGAGCGAACAATCAGCACAGAGACTGATGCCGGGCTTGAGCCCATGAACCATGAGATCATGACCTGAGCCGAAGTCGGATGCTCAACTCACTGAGCCACCCGGGCGCCCCACTACTGACATTTTAGATGACATAATTTCTTGTGCTTGCGGAAGTCTATCCCATACAATGTAGGATCTTTAGTAGCATCTGTGGCCTCTACTCATGAGATACCAACAGCATTGTCTCCATTGAGAAATAACATTCTAATTCAATATTCCCATTGCAACTGGGAATATCTTTAAGAATGCAGAGTTGATTATATCACTTCCTAAGGGTTTTCTACATTTTCCAATCAAATTTCTAAATCTGTGACCCTGGAATAAAAAGCTTTTCATGACTTTGTGTATCTCTTCAGCCATCTCTCTCATTATGGTGTATGCTATCCTCCATTTGCATCTCGCTGCACAGCAGACAATCTATTTCTCTCCAGTAGTCCTTTTCACTTCTTCCCTCAGGACCTTTTAGCTTCCTCCTCCCTCTCCAGAAACTTGTTTACTTACAACCCTTTTTTTTAAAAAGATTTTATTTAAATTCCAGTCAGTTAACATATAGTGTAATATTAGTTTCAGGTGCACAATATAGTGATTCAATACTTGCATACCATACCCAGTGTTCATCACACTCTCTTCATCCCCATCACCTATTTAACCCATTTCCCCATACTCCTCCCCCCTGGCAACCCTCAGTTTGTTCTCTATAGTTACCTGTCCGTTTCTTGTTGTGCCTTTCTCTCTCTCTCTTTTTTTCCCCTTTGCTCATTTGTTTTGTTTCTTAAATTCCGCATATGAGTGAAATCATATAGTATTGACTTTTCTCGGACAGACTGATTTCACTTAGCATAATACTCTCAAACTCCATCCATGTCCTTGGAATAAATCCAACTAAACCTCAGACACTATTGAGTTGGACATCACTTTTTCTTGATCGAATTCTTGTGTATCTCAGGCCAATTAGGTACTTCCTGCTTGTTTGGAAACATTTTGTGCTGTGATTAGCATATATTTTTTTAACTCTTCTCATCTTTCAAAGGGACTTATGAAGCTCTCTCAGGATGGGGAAGGTGGGGGAGTCATTGTTTTTCTGCCCAGCATTCAGCACAGTTCAAATATATTGAAATAATGTCAGTCAGATATGCTATATTTTGGAACCCTCCAGATTTGTAACAGAATGAAGCATAGTTAAGCAGCGGCAAAATTATTCATTTTACTTATTAAAACATACATTAGGGTTTTAGTCTCTCTTACAAAAAATCCTCTTAGATTCTTTTATAAGATCATTGTTCACTTTAAAAATCAAAGTAAACTGGGTCACCTGAGCGGCTCAATCACTTGAGCGTCTAACTCTTGATTTTGGCTCAGGTCATGATCTCATTGTTTGTGAGATCAGGCCCCACGTGGGTCTCTGCATTGACAGCACAAAGCCTACTTGGGATTCTCTCTCTCCCCTCCCCCATGCACCTATTTTCTCTTGCTCTCTCTCTCTCTCTCTCTCTCTCTCAAACTAACTAAATAAATATTTAAAAAATAAATAAAATAAAAAACAAAGTAAACCCATACAAAAAGAAAGAAAGAGAGACATTGGAAGAGGAGGAAGAGAATGAGAAAGGGAGAGAGAGAACGAAATTATGTACCAGAGATATAATTATTGAAATTCTACAGTAGGAATTCAAACCCAGAGCCCTTGAATTCCCATCTGATGTCATGACACAAGGACCATTCCAGACTGTGCATTTTCTCTTAATTGGCCCCTCATTTATTACTGTTATTTCAGTTAATTAGAAATAGGCTTATGCACACTTTTATTGTTATATTTAAGTCATACATCCTCCTCTTCCACTTAAGTCTGTAGACCCTGCAAGACCGGGTCTGTCAGAGGCTTTGTGTTTATCTTTAACCAACCAAACTAAAAGCTTGATAATGGCAACAATATATACTCAACGTTCGCTTTTATTTTTCTCCATAAGACAATAAAGGTTGAAATTTTTCCGTTAAAATCAATCTGAAAAGACTATCTTTTTCAAAGCAACAATATAAATCATTTTCTTGTGAGATGATTTCGTCTCTTGGCAATAATGCTTTTCCTAGTCAGAAAAATATCCACAACACTCTACTTTTATTGTTTTACTGTTTTTAGTTTCTACAGAGATTTCAGTAAATCATATACTTTAAATATGAAAGCAGCTTACTGACAATTTAAACTTGCCGCTTTTAAAAATACATATTTTAGTTGAATAAGACATTATTTTATAAACATAAATATTCCTATCATAAAAATTACTAGGACTATTTTAACAAATTCATAAATATAAAAGCCTATTAAAAGGACTGTATTAAGTGGATACAATAAATAAAATACTTTTGTTTATCAAATAAATAATACAATTAGTATTTTGAGTTTATTAAACAATCAGCTTTTAAGCAGTCCAAATTATCACATACAATTATCACTGCAAAGAATTCTGTTTATGCATATTTTAAGTACCAAAATATGTATCTTATGCAAAATAGGATCTCATTCAAGATACTGTTTCTAATATTGACAATAGAGCTTATGAACACAGGTTTGTCAGTTTTAGCATTTGCCCTCTCTAGTAATAAATATCTTCAGTTTTTGATATATCTTTCCAGATTTTGTGTGCAAGGATTTGTAAGTGTTTTACCTATAAACGTCTCATATCACTTGTGATAACACCAAAAGAAATTACCCAAAGATAGCAGGAATTATCCTGGAATCTGTAAATGTTCCCTTCGATGGAAAAAGACTCTTTGCAGCTGTATATTGAATTAAGGATCTTCAGATGGGGAAATATTGTGATTCTCTACGTAGGCCCTAAATGCAAACACTTGTATCTTTATGAGAGAGAAGCAGAGGGATATTTGACACACGAAGGGGGAAGGTAATTGGAAGATGAGCAGAGAGAGATATGAAGATGCTGGTGTTTGAAATTTAGTGATACAGCCACAGGACAATGCCAACAGCCACCTGAAGTAGGAGGCAACAAGGAATGGATTCTTCTTGAGAGCCTCTGGAGGAAACGTGCCCGCTCACACCTTGATTTTGCCTCAGTGATAGTTTCTTTGTACGTCTGGCTCCACTGTGAGAGAATGAATTAATGTTGCTTTTAAGCCACCAAGCTTGTGATAATTTCCTATAGCAGCTACATGACACAAAATACACTGTTGATAGGATCTAAAATTTGCTTTAATAACAAATTATATTGGGGGGCATATTTAATTTGGTGCTATAGAGTTCTTATCCTTATATTCTAAAAAATGTTTGTCTATTTATTTTGAGAGATAGTGAGTGCACACATGTGAGCTGGGGGGGGGGGCAGAGAGAGAAGGGAAAGAGAATCCCAAGCAGGTTCTGCACTGTCAGCATGGAGCCCGATGTGGGGCTCAATCCCCCACAAGCCATGAGATCATGACCTGAGTTGAAATCAAGAGTTCAAGGTTCAACTGACTGAGCCACCCAGGTGGTCTGAGTTTTTTTTATCCTTTTTAAAGAACTGTATAATATAAAAATGCACATTTCTACACATTTTTATTGAGTGTGCAATAATTTCATTGAAGATTTCTTAAGCATGAATCGCTTAAGATTCAAGCTTTCTTTGTAATTTGATGAAATCTGCCCAGTTGGTAACTAAAACTATGGTAACAGTTTACATTTCCAACAGAAATATCTATTTCTGAAAATAGTTTAAAAAATGAGCATAATTAGTTTTGAGAGAAAAAATGTTATTTTACTATAATATGCATTTTGAAACAAATGAAGCTTCCTTGTTATTTGTTTATTGGCAATATCTATAATTTATTGAAATAAATAATGACAATAAGGATAGAAAACACAACATTTATCTCTTTAGCAAAATAACTGTTATTAATCATATTTATTGAGAAATAATTTAAGTACAAATATTAACCAATTTTTAGTTTATAAATTGAAGAGTTTTGATTGGCATATACATGGTCCTTTAATGACCATCAGAATCATAATATAGACAATTTCTATTACTTTCAAACTTCCTTGTATCTTCTTCTAGTCAATAATTCTCTTTATCACTCAATACAAACTAATTCTTTTCTTTGTTAGGTATTACAATTTTGAACCACACACTCACATGAACTTTATATATATATTATATATATAAAGTATAAAAGTTATATATATTATGTATGAAATCAGGTATTTCATTTTTGTGTAAAGATATTAAAATCTGTGTATTGTACTTTAAGATAATTCAAATGGAAAAAACATTATAAATTATCCCATGGTGCTTCTAAAGCAACTGAAAACAATTCTTAGATTTTTGTCATGTGGCTGGAACCAAATTGAGGAGAAAGAGAAATCATCATCCTGTTTTTTTTTTTTTTTGTAATTCTCAATGGTATATAAAATAAAATAAAATTTAATATGAGACTTGAACTTTGTGTTTTACATTGAGGTATTAAGGATTTTCAGGGCTTTGCTGTATAATGTTGATGGCACATACACAAGTGTGATTATACACAGAAATAAGCTTTAAAGACAATTGCAATAAAATATTGATAACAGTAGAAAAAAGTTCCCAAGTAATGCCCAAGGCTAAAGACCAATAGAATCAACAAGTAATTGACAGTTTTTCCATCCCAAGGCTCTAAATTTCCAACACTTGCTTGAGGAAATTGTTGTTTTTCTATAATATTTCTTCTACTCCTGTTGTAAAAGTGAGAACTTTCATTTTTAGATGTTCTCTAAATTAAGTCATTGTAAAAACATAATGGCAGAGAATAGAAAGGGTACATTTTAATGAAATTGCTTGCCAAGTTGAAATACATACAAACTTAATTTTAACAAGAAATACAATAGTCTACATATTTATTTTTTTCAATATTATGTAAATGTGTATGTGCTATATGTTCATATGTATATATATGTTGCATACACATACATACATGCAACACAAATATACACATATACATATATATGTGAGTATATATAATTGGGTATATATAAAACCTACATAGGTATTGCTGTTTAAAGGATATTAAATATCTGCCTGAGCATTTAAGGTACTTTTTAATCATAGACACAAAAAAATAATTTTTCCTTTAATTTCCATACACTTTCCCATCAATCCTATAAAATTTGATGAGAGAAATCTTTAAATCTTGTCAGCACAAAAAGCTTTTGTTTAAACTATACATCACACTTGTTTTTGTTCTTGCTTTATTTTTGTTTTCCTCTGAATATTCTATTGACCATTTAAATAAAGTATGCCTCTTTATTTTTCTGGGTCCATTAATGAAGTATATAATAATATTTTAAATATTTTATAAATGATTCTCAATAGATTTAATACCGTTCTTCCAGTTTTGTATGTCCTTTAACATAGTACTCTTCTCATATCACTCTAGAAAAACTAATTTTCCAAAATGTACTGGAGTGCTGTATCTACATACAAATCAAGTTTAGAAATCTATCATTATTTTGCTTTCTTAGAGATGAAAAGTCTTCCTAATTCTACATTATTATTTTGGTATATTTGGAAACTCTTCCCTTTAAATCTGTATATTTTTGAAGAAGATATTTTTAAAAAAAATTTTTTTGAACAAAATCTCGATTTTAAGAGCCACCAATGAAACTTGGGATGAATAGTATATTAATTCAAAAGAAAATGTTAATCTCACAACACCAATTCAGTTTGAATGCTATGCCCAGGCCCATTCTAAAGAGAAAAAAAAGAAAAAGAAAACAGAAAGAAAGAGAAAGAAAGAAAGAAAGAAAGAAAGCCATGAAATAACTAAAGACATGGATAAATTGGGATAATGAGGACTTGTCTGGGCATTGGCCTTAGAGCCAGAAGGAAGTGTTTGGGGCAAAGGAAAGGAAAGGAAAGGAAAGGGAAAGGGAGGGGAAAGGGAGGGGAGGGAAGGACAGGGCAGGGCAATGCAAGGCAAGGCAAAGCAAGGCAAGGCAAGAAGGCGCCTGGGTGGCTCAGTTGGTTAAGCGTCTGACTCTTGATTTCAGCTCAAGTCACCATCTTAATGGTTCATGAAATCGAGTGCCACATCGGGTTCTACACTAAGAGCAGAGCCTGTTTGGGATTCTCTCTCTCCCTCTTTTTCTGCCCCTCCCCTGCTCTCTCTCTCTCTCTCTCTCTCTCTCTCTTCTGTCAAAATGAATATGAATATTTTTTTTTCAATATATGAAATTTATTGTCAAATTGGTTTCCATACAACACCCAGTGCTCATCCCAAAAGGTGCCCTCCTCAATACCGATCACCCACCCTCCCCTCCCTCCCACCCCCCATCAACCCCTCAGTTTGTTCTCAGTTTTTAACAGTCTCTTATGCTTTGGCTCTCTCCCCCTCTAACCTCTTTTTTTTTTTCCTTCCCCTCCCCCATGGGTTTCTGTTAAGTTTCTCAAGATCCGCATAAGAGTGAAACCATATGGTATCTGTCTTTCTCTGTATGGCTTATTTCACTTAGCATCACACTCTCCAGTTCCATCCACATTGCTACAAAAGGCCATATTTTATTCTTTCTCATTGCCACGTAGTATTCCATTGTGTATATAAACCACAATTTCTTTATCCATTCATCAGTTGATGGACATTTAGGCTCTTTCCACAATTTGGCTATTGTTGAGAGTGCTACTATAAACATTGGGGTACAAGTGCCCCTATGCATCAGTACTCCTGTATCCCTTGGGTAAATTCCTAGCAGTGCTATTGCTGGGTCATAGGGTAGGTCTATTTTTAATTTTCTGAGGAACCTCCACACTGCTTTCCAGAGCGGCTGCACCAATTTGCATTCCCACCAACAGTGCAAGAGGGTTCCCATTTCTCCACATCCTCTCCAGCATCTATAGTCTCCTGATTTGTTCATTTTGGCCACTCTGACTGGCGTGAGGTGATATCTGAGTGTGGTTTTGATTTGTATTTCCCTGATAAGGAGCGACGTTGAACATCTTTTCATGTGCCTGTTCGCCATCCGGATGTCTTCTTTAGAGAAGTGTCTATTCATGTTTTCTGCCCATTTCTTCACTGGGTTATTTGTTTTGCGGGTGTGGAGTTTGGTGAGCTCTTTATAGATTTTGGATACTAGCCCTTTGTCTGATATGTCATTTGCAAATATCTTTTCCCATTCTGTTGGTTGCCTTTTAGTTTTGTTGGTTGTTTCCTTTGCTGTGCAGAAGCTTTTTATCTTCATAAGGTCCCAGTAATTCATTTTTGCTTTTAATTTCCTTGCCTTTGGGGATGTGTCGAGTAAGAGATTGCTACGGCTGAGGTCAGAGAGGTCTTTTCCTGCTTTCTCCTCTAGGGTTTTGATGGTTTCCTGTCTCACATTCAGGTCCTTTATCCATTTTGAATTTATTTTTGTGAATGGTGTGAGAAAGTGGTCTAGTTTCAACCTTCTGCATGTTGCTGTCCAGTTCTCCCAGCACCATTTGTTAAAGACACTGTCTTTTTTCCATTGGATGTTCTTTCCTGCTTTGTCAAAGATGAGTTGGCCATACGTTTGTGGGTGTAGTTCCGGGGGTTCTATTCTATTCCATTGGTCTATGTGTCTGTTTTAATATGAATATTTTAAAGGAAAGAATAGAAAAGAAAAAAGAAAAGAAAAAAAGGAAAAGAAAAGAAAAGAAAAAAGAAAAGAAAAGAAAAGAAAAGAAAAGAAAACTGAGGATTAGAGATAGTCCAGAAAGAAGAGAAAAGAAAACAAAATGATAATTCTATAGTAATTTGCAACAGATTCAGTAACTACTACCTAAATTTGTCATGAAATCTGGATTTTCTGACTCTAAATTTTATATTTAGACTCTGACGCAAGCTGGGCATTGTTAAATATCTAGTGCAAAATTATAACATAGATCCTTGAATTAAACATACCAGAAAATTCATGTGTCTGCCCCTGTTCCTATTTTTGCTCTTCTTTTCACTACCACTCTCAGGTCTTCTCACCCTGTCACAGATAACACTGTATTTTATCGTCAATAGTTTCTCTAGAGTGGATAATTCTCACGTCCATCTTAATACACACACACACACACACACACGCACGCACACACACGCACACAGAGTTTTATTTTTCCCTGACTCCTATCACTTAAGCCACTCACTACTTTTCGCAAGTCTCCCCAAACAACATCTCTGAGGATTTTCTCCCACCTGCTCTGTCTCCTGCCTGAAACCTAATCACAGTTCAACACACTGCAATGTAAATTTCATTCTTTCCAAGCGATTCACTAAAACTACTCCTTCCAGTGTCACCAAAGACTTCCGGTGGCTATATCCTTTTGAAATTTGCAATCGGATTATCTTGACCTACTATATGAAACCTTTTTCTGACTGACTTTCTTTATCTTAGAATAAAGTCTAAGCTCCTCGTCAGAACCCAGAAGGGATAGGAGCTTTCTTTTAACCTACTTTGCATCTCATTTCATTCTTCCACTTGCTCACTCAAAGCCACCAAGCTGACATCCATTGTATTGCCTCAAAATTCTGGAATCGGGAAGTTTAAAAAAATGTTCATGTTATTGCCAAAGGTGGAATGAGTTTCATTTTACTCTATTTTTATCAAAGTTTATCAAAGTTTAGGAAGATTTGGAATCTTTTTTTTTTTTTATCCTCCAATTCCTTAGTACAGTTTTAACTTAGAGGGATGCCACTGGCATTTTATAGTGACATACTCCACACTTGCAAAGGGAATGAACCAAACCTACCCATGAAAAATAATTGTGCTAGTGGGATTTTAACTAAAACTGAGATATTTCAAATTTGCCAAAATTCAGAGAACAGGTATTATTTTAAAAGAAGAACAATTAAGAAACAATATTTTCCATAAATGTCATTTAAAGAAATAAAGCAGGATGATGATGATGGTGGTGGTGGTGGTGATGATATTTATATTCTGTCTTTTCCAGTTGTGAATAACAACTTATGAGGAGTAAGATATTGATATGAATAAAATATTTACATACCAAAGATGGTGAAGTGCCCAATATTAGGGTGTCTAAAATTTCTATTGGTGATTGAATTTTTATATAAACTGGTTCATCCCTTAGATGCCTATAGTAAATCTAAACCCTGGCAAAAGCATTTTAAGAAAGAAAGTTTCTTCTCCTAATTAGAGGTCAAGCCACACAATCCTGTAGAACTATGTTATTCCTAGGTGGGCAGATGTAGTTGAAAGATTGATGTACTTGGACCTGAGTGCCTCTTTTAGCCCTGAATCAGCCAGTTTTTAGCTATGTTTTATGACTTTGGGCATCACCTCTCTCATCTTCAGATGCTTTATCTACAAAAGCTAGAAAAATAATGTATGCCTTAAGTCTCTTAGTCACTTAATAGAAAGATCAAAGCATCATCCAATTTACCTAGTAGTGTAGAGCTTTATAAAAGTAATTCATTTTCTTTTAATGACAGTGTATGAGTGAGCAATGTTCTTTGTTCTTACAGATTAAATAATATGTGACTATGTAGTAGGCACTGTGCTTGGCTCAGAGAGATGATGGTAATACCAGATATTTTCTGGACTTTTGTTGTGGAGACTGGTGAGCGTATTGGCACTGAGATACTTTCCCTTAGCTTTACTATAATATCTGAGACAAACAATGAAAAGATTTACCTGGGATCAAGAACTTTCTTATCGTTTGTGTAGATGTGGTTTTCAGATGTCTCTTTTGAAGATCAAGGGAGTCTTGGATTTAAGGCCTTTACTCCATTTCAAGCTGGTGGGAAGTCTACATGTGCACTTAGATTTTACCTTACAACTGTAAATGAATAACTTTTGTTTTTTAGAGTTACAAACCAACCTCTGAGTTTAATGTTGACATAGCTAGCCAAGACATAGTCTAATACATAGTGAAGAAAACAGAAAAGCAAAAAATTACGCTCTTTAATATCATATATTGTATGTTATGATCCTCTTTTTTCTCTTCCAGGTTTGTTGATCTGAGTAAAAAAAAGCACTGTAACAGAATGAATTCATCAAGACAAAGAATTATCACAACATGATCAATTCTTTTCCTTCTTATTTGCAATCCATTCTTAAATTTTGTTGAATATCATGTGAATCCACTGAATTTTCTCCTTCTCCAATGTCATCCTTCCTGCCCAAATCACCATCTCTCATGATGAGACCAATATTATCCTAACAGTCTTACTACATGTTTTCTTGCATCTATAAAATTCATTATATATTAATAATCAGAATCATATTTTTTAAACACGAAGAGTCCCATGGACATTCTCCACAGAGACACAACCATAACTGACAAAAAATATAAAAGTCAAGCAACTAAAAAAGCATTTAAGGGAAGCTACTACAAAAAACTTAAAAGGAAATATTATTGATATGCAAAGAGTGAATAAAAAAAATCAATTCATGTAAAGTACTCCAAGCAGAGAAGGGAAAATGAGGGGACAATAATAATAATAATAAGAAGAAGAAGAAGAAATAAAGAACAGATACAATTTTATTTATTTTTAAAGTTTATTTATTTATTTTGAGAGAAAGAGAGACAGAGCGTGAGTCTGAAGGAGAGCAGAGGGAGAGGGTGAGAGAGGGAATCTCAAGGTGTCTCCTCACAGTGAGGAGCCTGATGCAAGGTTTGAACTCATGAACTATGAGATCATGACCTGAGTTGGAATCAAGAGTCAGATGCTTAACCGACTGAGCCACCCAGGCACCCCAGGACAGGTACAACTTTAGAAATGAGTTACAGAGGTGGTAGAGATTAATCCAAGTATATGAATAACCACTTCAAAAATAAACATTGTTGAGAGCTTCCTAAATTACTCCTTGGTATTGCTTTCTTGACATCCATTTTGTTTGGCTAAGAAGCCTGGATAAATCCTTTAACTTATACTAGCCTCCTCATGTACGCACATGCCCTTAGATAAGAGCCCAGAGAATCACAAGCAAATGTAACTTCCTGATATGGCTTCCCCAACCACCCTTGTGATATGCATCTTCCCCTGTCTCCCAGGGACTCCCATTTGTAACCATTAGATTCAACCCCATGTAATTTTCCAAAACCACGCTGTTTTGGATTGAATTGACTGATCTGGCCTTAGCCCAAGAATCCCAAAGCACTTCACCCACAAAAGCCAGTAAAACATGTGCCCAGTTCCTATAGCTTTCTGTCTCTACTCTGCCTTGACCTATAGAGACAGTAAAAACAACTATCTATATTGTATTGTTGTTTATCTGGGCAACACTGGTTAACACATAGTTGTATACATGGGTTAGTAACCACGCACATATTTCTTTGCTCTTTTAGCTGAGAATATTTAAAACAGACACTGTTCCAATAGAAATAAACACATCTAGCATTCTGATATTGATATCAGATATAATTCAAGTCTGAAAATAACACTTACTGGGCTTCCAAGTCCATTATCTGTTTTGCTTTCCTTCGTTATTATATGCTTCAGTGTTTAGAATCATTCATAGATATATTGTTACCTTATGCCTTAATGTATAACTTGAAAGATAATAACAGGTAGAGGAACATTTTACTGAGAATGATAAGAAAGGGCTTATCTCTGGAATATGGCAACATGGATCCTTCTCTAGAGAAGAAGGATTTACAGAGCGCGAATAATAGCCTTTAAGAGGCTCTACGTGTGGGAGTCAAATTAAAAGTAAAGCCATACTCGATACAAAGTCTGCACTAATTTCGTTTGGAGTGTCCCAGAAAAATCATCTCTTCTTAGCACACTATAAAAAAGAATACAGTTCCTGTGAACAGGAAATTCATGTAGTTCACTTAACATATTCCTCATCCTAGTCCCATGAAATACCACTTACAGGAAATATCTTATAAATATACATTATATTCTGCTTTATAACTTTTTTTTGTCCTTTAGAAAAAAGTGTATGTGATTATTTTTCACTCTGGGTTTGGATATCATATTTGGCAATAAGTACTTCTGAATCTGATTCATAAGTTTTATAAGGAATTTATAGTAAAGTTCAGATCTAAAGTATAGACCTAGACTATATTTAGGTCTTTTAATCATATGTATTTATTAAACAAAAAGATGATAGCAATTTATATGGGGTTGTAAAAGTCATGGAAAATACACACATCAAATGACATTCAGTGATATTATTATAACTTTCTAATAATTTGAAAAAGGAATTTTCATTATTTTTAATGAACAAGCTGTATAGTGAAAATATGAAATTTGTATTGGTAGCAATTAATACAAAACATTTTTATTTTTATTTATTTTAATTTTTAAATGTTTTTATTTATTTTTGAGACAGAGAGAGACAGAGCATGAGCAGGGGAGGGGCAGAGAGAGAGGGAGACACAGAATCCGAAACAGGATCCAGGTTCTAAGCTGTAAGCACAGAGCCTGACGTGGGGCTCGAACTCACAAACTTGAGATCATGACCTGAGCTGAAGTTGGATGCTTAACCGACTGAGCCACTCAGGGCCCCCCCCCAAATTTGATTTTTTTTAAATTATGACAAAACAGAATGAATTTGAACTGTTTTTATGGGGTTTGTTTGTTTGTTTGTTTGAGAGAGAGAATCTTAAGGAGGCTTTTGCCCGGCATGTAGACCAGCACAGGGCTCCATCTCATGACCCTGAGATCATGACCTGAGCTGAAATCAAGAGGGGGGCACTCTGAGCCACATAGGCACTCCAGATTTGTACTATTCTTAATTCCTGATTGTTAGTTTTTTAATAAGAACCTTATTCCTTAAAATTGTGTGTAAACCATAAAGTGGAATCAACTTAAGAAATCCTGTAGCCTTGATTGTCCAAAAGTTACGATAATTTTTTAATATTGAGAAACATCAATGAATAAGAGCCCCTCTTGTCTTGTCACAAACCCATCTGAATTATTCGTGGGTATAGATTTTCAATGCTACAACTGGATACAAAGGGAAAAATAATGAATCCTACATATGTGAATTTCGATGTTCCCTAAGAGATGGAGAATTTAATTATCCTCATCTAATTATGCCCAAATCTAGTTTGTCTGATGTGATTACAACGGAATCAAAGTTTTGTGTAAGGTTACTGCTGAATCGGGACTGCTCTAATTTCTGCCAAATCTAGTTTAACTTGCTCTTTTCATGACCGAAATTATCCAGCTTATAGCTACAACAAAATTAACATTTTGTTACACAAGGTATTCATCTGCATAATTCTTCTACCCCAAAAGCAAGAAATGTAATTTAAAAACTTGAAGGGGTAGCTGGAATAAGCAGGAATTGTACTGGATTTTTGGGCGGCAAAATGGGAACTCGCCTGTTTTACAGACATGGAAAAAAGTGTTCGCTATTTCAAATGTAACTAACTTCCTAATAACACTATGTACATTTACATCATTCATAGACCCAGAGAGCCTCCCCATTTGGAGAAAAGTTTATTGTTATTAGAAGCAAGTGATGGTATATTGGGAAAGATAAACACAATGATTTGCAAAACAGGCTTAATTTCTCCAGATCCTTAGAATTTATTATTAGCCTGGGGACATAAAAGCACATTTAGTAGTCTCATAGCTTCTTGAGTTGCTGTCTCCTTTCTCTTGGGAGAAAGTAAATGCAGGGCAAAGCATCTCCAGATTGTAAATTTTCTCAGGGAAACAATTGCTGCAGTTGATTTAAGAAGGATCTGGAAAATCCCTAACATCTGTGTCACTTCAGCTTTCAGGAAAGGGCAAGAAGGATGTGCTGTGCACGTTCAGTTTATGGCACCAGGTGAGGATTAATTATGCCTCAAATCGGAGTAAGTCTTTTGGGCAAAGCTAAGTAGCACTGCAGAGCGAGTGATTTATCAATGGTACAGAAGAGGGGCTTAGAAAATAGTTTTCTACTAAATGGACAATTTTTTCCCTCCTTTGACTTAGAAGCTGCTATTTTATATTCACTTCTGTAATATTTTAGTAAACGATTAAGAAAACAAAGAAACAAACAAATAGTGATATAAAATGAGGTATTATGTCCTCCTACTATTATAGGGAAAAAAATAATGGTTCTATTACCTTTATTGGTATTATTATTAGTTTTAAAAGAAACAATACCACTAAGGCAAAAATAAATAAAAGCAAAAGGCAAGGAAAGAAAGAAAGAAAGAAAGAAAGAAAATAAAGAAAGGAAGAGAGAAAGAAAAAGGAAGGAAGGAAGGAAGGAAGGAAGGAGAAAAGTGAGTCTCTTTAATACAGAATAAAAGTCATATAGTGTTCACCTTGTCATAAATATAAATTGACATTATTAAAGAAAATCTCCAAACTTCACAGTGAAATCTCCACACTAAACAGCTTAACAGTACTCAAGAATAGCAATACATTTATGTGTGTAATTGGTCAGTTTATTTGACAAAAAGTGCACACATCATGCTAGGGAAGCAGATTGGAATACAAAAGAAACAGTGTACGGAATTTCTTCTCAACTAGGTAACGACTTACCTGTCATCCTCAGGAAAGCATGGCCAGAGTGACAGGGAATAACCCTGAACAAATAATTCAGTCTTCCCTAGAGCCCATCTTGTGGTGATATAACTCGAAAAAGCACTCAACATCTCTCTGAAATTTCAATATAGACCTCTGACCTTAAGACATTGGATTAGTTTAGATTTTTTTTTAAAGAAGGCATTAACCTCCTGACCTCAAGAAAGAATCACATTCACGCATTCATATCAAGTTTAGAGCAAGACAAACCGAAGTTTTGTACAGATATTCTTTTTAAAGTCATCCAAAATAAAAACTCATTAAGAAACATTCAAGATAAATATAGTATGTTGCAATCTGTTAGCCAAAAAAAAAGTTATTTTTGTGCTAAAAGTTTAAATGTGTCTACAATTGAGACTCATTGTTCAGGTGATATTTTTAGAGCTGAATTAAGTAGCAAGCCAAAGGTGGTTTTGAAGCCATTTCTTACACAAAATTTATGAGCTAGTGCTATTTATAGCAAATGACAAAAATAGTTTATTTTACGTTTTTATATTAAAGCATTCTGCTTAGCACTTGGCCTTTACCATGTAATTTAACACTTACAGTCATTCTATGGAGCAGAGCTATCTCCCATACAGGTGTGTAAACCAGGAAACTGTGTGGGAGAGGCTATATAACTGGACCAAAATGAATTTGTTTGATTCCAAATTCTCCTCTTAAATATTACATTATTTTATAATGTTATTATAGGTCAAGTTGTTTGGAAATGTCAAGTACATTGCTTAAAATGGTGAAGTCGGTCTTCCAGTAAAAAGCTAACAGATGAAATAAAATGTATAAAAACATGTCAGAACCAAAAAAATATTTAGAAGTTCCCAAATGGAGGTGACCTTTTTTGTTTATTGTGTTGTTTACTGTTTGAAATGGCAATAAAGAAACCCCAAAAGCAAAGACGTCCAATGCAAATACAGACAAAACCCATATTAAAATAGGATGTGCTGAAACAAAGTGTGTCCCCATGAAATAGCATGAGATAATATAATTTTGAGGCTGTTTCACTGTTTGTGTGCTTCTAGAAGTATGAGGATAGTAGTCAATGGACATACTTTTAGTGTATGAGGATTAGAAAAGCCAAGTAAGTCTGACTTTGGTTACACTCTTCTCCCTAGGGCAATAAAACCTTGCTTTGGAAGAATATGGGTGAAGTTGGAATGCACAAAAAAACTGTTTGGCTCATCCTCTAAGAAACATTTTTATGGAACTTTTCAACTAAATTGTATGCCAATTTTTCAACTTCTTCAACCATAAATTTTTGTGGAAAAATTTGTGGAGCAGACTTCCCGGTGTAAATATTGGTTCTCATGCTTTGTCATTACAGATTTTCAAGGACATATATGTAAATGTGATATTCAAAGCTTTCTTTTTTTTTCTTTTTGCAAGACTGAGAACAATATTCCTCTATAAACTGCATTATATACTATTCAACAATTATACAAGGCGTCTTGCATTATGTGAAATTTTATTTTTTGCAAAATGTTTTAAATACTCAAGGCAATATCAGCTGCAATAATAAATGGGATAAAATGCTAATTTTTCAATGATGAAACTTCTAATTATAATTAATGATAATTATATATATGTATACATAGCTTTATGTATAGTTATAGTTATATTTAGTTAATAATGTTTTATATATGTAATATATGTAATATGTACATATGTAATATATAATATATTATATATGTAATAATGTAATATGTATATATATATGTGTATATATAGATTTATATGTAGTTATAGTTATATATAGTTAATAATGTTTTATGATCAGGGACTTATAAAAATAGGAAATATAGAGAAGCCACGGGAGAATTCTCATATTGAGAGTACTTGTGGGAATATGTCCGTTTTATTTTCATCTGCAGAACCTTTACATAAAAAGCAATTTTCTTGAGAACACTTATTGAACAAAAGAAAAGTGATGTTTTTGAAATTCGTTCACCAGGTGACCATGAGTCCTCTCTCAGGTAATACTTTCTTTTGCTACTTCTATTGTTTGGATATATTCTGATAGCAAGGATTCAAGTTATGTTTATTTGATAAATCCTCAAGGTGAGAGGATCTACACTACTACTCGCAGAAAAAGATCTGTTAACATAATAGCTATCTGGAACACTCTCATTGAAGCAACTCTTTCCGTTACATGTTTTTAGTTTACTTTCATAAGCAACGTCAGATTATATTTGACATACAACATTTGATAACTTTTAGTGACAGGAATTTTTATTTTTATAATTTTTAGATAAACATTTAGAATACGTTCTTCTTCAGAAATCCCAGGAATTAAAGAACATGTTTAGTATAAAAATTAAGAAGTCATTCATGATCAATTCTATTACAATCTGCACCATTATTATATTTCTATTTTGATTATTTCGTCCATAAAGGACCAATTCTTTAAATAATTGAGTGTGCCATAAAATTATAAACAGGATGATGTAATTATGTATATAAACCTCACCACTCTCTAATACTCCTTTAATCACTTTTTGAGAAACCAGTTTCCAAAAACCAAACAACTAAAAGTAAAAGAAGAAGAAAAGGAAGAAGAAGAAGAAGAAGAAGAAGAAGAAGAAGAAAAGAGGAAGAGGAAGAAGAGGAAGGGGAAGGAGGAGGAGGAGGAGGGGAAAGAGAGGAGGAGGAAGGAAGGAAAGAAGGAAGAACCTAACTTGTCTAAATTGTTGAGAATATCAATCAGTTTTCTAAAACTGAAAAATCCCAGTCACTGTAGGTTCAGCCTATTCCAGACTGATGAATTCCTAAATTAGCATTTTCACTGTGAGTCTCAGAATGCATCTTGTCATTTAGTTACACATAACAGCATAGATAGGTTATTGGGATTGTATCTAAAACACTTAAACCTGAATCATCATTCAATGAATAATAAGAATTTCTATATAACTGGAAAAGTAATAGTAAATGGCTTAACAGTGTCATAGAAATTTCCTCAATACGAAAATCACACAGTAAAAAAAAAAAAACATCTGAGACTATACATATGTTTTAATATTATTGCATTTGAGAGAGACAGTGTGTGTGCAAACAGTGAGGGCCAGAAAGGGAGAGAAAGAATCCCAATCTGTGCTGATGGCACAGAGCCTGATGATAAGGGGCTTGAACTCATGAACTGTGAGATCATGACCTAAGCCAAAACCAGGAGTCAGAGGCTCAACTGACTGAGCCACCCAGGCGCCCCATCTGATAATATTTTTAAGACTCAAAAGTAGTGATTTGGGGCACCTGGGTGGCTCAGTTGGTTATGCCTCTGACTCTTGGTTTCAGCTCAGGTCATGATGTGGTGGTTCATGAGACTGAACCCTGCATTGGGCTCTATGCTGACAACATGGAGCCTGCTCTGAATTCTCTCTCTCTCACTCTGCCTCTTCCCACTGCTCATGCTCTTTCTCTCTCTCTCAAAATAAATTAAAAATACTTAAAAAAAAGTAATGAGTTTAGACCTAAACATTAACATTAAATTTGCAATCTACCTGTAGGAATTTTCCCCTTCCATTGTGATTCTGATGGTTTATCAAATGAAACTTGGTAATGTTGGGTGGAACAATAGGAATATAATTTATGTGATGGTGAGATTCTATTTTTAAAATATTGACCAATTCTACCTCACACCCGATTTCTTATTACTCCTGAGATTTTTTCCCTCTTTCTATTTGATAGCAAGAACTTCCTTCATTTATTCCTTAGGAACGGCAAATCATCATATACAAAAGATCACTTTTATGCTTTCGAGTTGGAAAGTTTAATCTCTGAAGGAATAGGAGAAATCATGATGAAACTTTTAGAGTGAGGAGAAGATATGATGCTAGTTTAAACTATAAAATTCCCGGATGACATGATAGGTCTTTTGTGTGGCAGATTAGGAGACAGGAGGCGATGGAGGGGGGAGAATAGGTGAGTTCTTGAGAGGAAACTTTAGGGGAGATAGATGATAGAAATGTATACAATAGATTATATATAGAGAGAGATAGAGAGATAGATAGATATAGATATAGGGGGAGATATATATATATATATATACACACATATACATATATATATATATATATATATATAGAGAGAGAGAGAGAGAGAGAGATGATAGATAGACAGACAGATAGATAGATAGATAGATAGATGATAGACAAATAGGTATAAGGGTTTGAGAGTACAAGGGAACCCTTAAGAAGAGTGTAAAGTGGCTTAAGATCCCAGATTAGACAGGTATCTATGGAAGAAGTACCTGAACATGGCGTTGAAGAGTTGGTATATTTGCTAATGTACCTTAAATAGTGGGATACAAATGTTAAAGGCAATTTATGCCTTTATGCCACAGGACATATGTGCCTCAGCAAACATAGCAAGTTGAAACGTAGGAACCTCAGAGAGGTCTGCTAATAGATGATTTTGAGCAGACCAGAAAGAGACCAACAATTTGAGGAAGCACAACTTATTTGTATACATCTGGGATCAAATATAAAAATAAACAAAATGCTTCAGCAGATGCCATCATGGGTAGGTAGAGACATCAAGGATCATATAACCACACCATGAGCTCCTGGCATTGAGTCTCCCAAGAAGTTAGACTCAACCCCAGGAGAAGGATGGTGGAGACACAGATTTACTAATGTTACTTTTCTACCTGCGGAAGAAAGGGAGTTTGAAGCAGGTACTGTTTCACATAAGATTTTACGAACTTGGATTTTTTTTTCATGCTGCACATATTTTCTGAGTGAAGTTAAGTAAATATAAGCAAATAAGAACTCTTTCTCTCCATGTTAGGTGAAGGAAACAGGAAGCAAGACTTGGATGAATGCGATGTACTTAATATCAAATGTGATAATCCTAGTACTAAAGAAATTACTTTTCTGGGTGCACTGCTGGTAATAATTAGTTTATAATTAATTTAATTGGAAAGGGAATTTGAAACTGTTGGAAAGAACAAGTTAAATTTGCTGTAGCTATCTTTGGGTGCATGGTGAAGCTTTCCAGGTGGAGCTAACTGCCAGGAGCAGGTGTCAGGAACCTGAAGAATCTTGGGACACTCCACAGAATATATTTAGTAAAAAGTCAGATATAGAGGTAATATACACTCACACAGCTGAAAGAATGTGACACCTGTAGATAGTCACTAAATATTTCTTGAATAAATGCATTACCCTGGAAAAAAATTACGTACTAAGAGTAATCAGATCAGTTTAGAGATTTGTTCCTATACAATCATCATACTTACTCACAGGTGGTATTTTCGTTTTGTGTGTTGAATGCATGATTCACCTAACATGGTAAAAATGATGGCTCTCACAGGCTTACTGCTTTTTATTTTGTTTGATTATGATGTGTCAGTGACACAGGGTTGGACTTTGTTTGGATGAGTAATTTATCTTAGGTAGCCAGATGCAAAATGATTCATTTATGAGCAAAGCGGAGGGAGCCATATCATATTCAGGTAACAAGTCCAAGGTAGTGGATTCTTTGACGTTTCTTTGACTCCTCTGACTTTTGACAAAACCTGTGACAAGTCAACGGCATCGAAATTTTAGGTGTCTGAATTGCACGTGAGAGTGGGAAAAAGGCACAGTGGAGGTGGAAATAAAGTGGAAATGTCCAAAAGAATTGGCACAATTGGAACTGGGATGCAAAATATGTTTTAAATATTCACGGGCCTGAAATTATAAGCCTATCACATACAGCAGGTGAAATGGGGCTACTGTGAAGGCAGAGGCTGTGAAGCAGAAATATGTGGCCTGGGAAATTTAGTAATAAATAGCCTCTTTAGCTAGAAAGTGGCTTTAATGCACACACACACACACACACACACACACACAGTGGAAGGAGGGGAGAGGGAGAAAGAGATTTTTTCAAGGTATTGGTGATTGTTGGTAATTGGCAAGTCCAAATTCCATAGGATAAACCACTAGGTTGGAAATTCAGGGAAGACTAGATGTTTGTCATCTTGTCTCAGAAATCCACAGGGCAGGACAGACTGACTGCAAACTCTCAAACTCAGGCAGGATTTTTATGCTGCAATCTTGAGGAGAATTCTATCCTGTTTGGGAAACCAGTCTTTGCTCTTAAGGCTTGCAACATACTGTACAAGGCCCATCCCCATTAGGGAGGATAATGTGCTTTACTCAATGTCTAAAGATTTGAATGTTAATCACATTAAAAAAAATATCTTAGGGCAACTGGGTGGCTTAGCCTGTTAAGTATCAGACTCTTAATTTTGGCTCAGGTCATTATCTCATGGTTTGTGAGTTCAAGACCCGCATTGAACTGTGTGCTGGCAGAGAGGAGCCTGCTTGGGATTCTTTGCCTGCCTCTGTCTCTGCCCTTCCCCTGCTTGCACTCTTTCTCTCTCTCTCTCTCTCTTTTTCAAAATAAATAAATAAACTTAAAAAAATAAAATAAAAATTAAAAATTAAAAAAAAATCTTTATAGTAACATATACAATGGTATTTACCAAACAACTGGACATCATAGCTTAGCCAAGTTGACACATAAAATCAACCATTACAGAAACGAATAGGTTAGGAGAAGATGAGAACAGCTATACTTAGCAAGACCAAATTACTCACTGAAAAGTGGAGTTTCAACTAGGGAATCAGTTGGCATGAACTGATTGCTCATTAATTGAGATTCTAGTATAGATGAAGCGTATAGTGTTTTATTCCTGATATTATAATACTATGTTGTGTTACTTACACAGTATTTGCACACCTTTTTATGTGGCGTTCTTCTTTCTTTCTTGCCTTCTTGCTTTCTTGCTTTCCCTTTGAAAAAGGCAGAGAGTGCAAACAAGGGAGGGACACAGACAGAGGGAGATTCTCAAGCAGGTTCCACACTGTCAGTCCAGAGCCCGATGCAGGGCTTGAACTCAGGAAACCTTGAGATCATGACCTGAGCCAAAATCAAGAGTCAGACGCTCAACCCACTGAGCCACCCAGGTGCCCCTATGTGATATTCCTTAAATCAATTTTGTTGTTCACTTATGACAACTTGTTTAATCTTTCTAACTTCCTAAAATGTGGCATATTGCTCTAAAGTGCCAAGACTTTAATTCATTGAGAATAGGGATTCAGTTGTTTAACAAATATAAATAAATTATTTCCATTATTTATTCATTCAGTGATACAGATGTATCTGGAATATGTCAAGTGCCAGGTTTTATGCTTAAAGCTAATATGCAAATGGGATGATACAGAATTGATAGATGAACTACAATGTCAAAGAACTATATTTTAAGACCCTGGGATGGAGAGAGACAACGTTGAAAGCAATTATGTAATACAATTCCAAAATGTTAAAAATACCCAAATAATAATTATCGTGCTTCCATCTTCAACCTTAGAAAAGATGAATTAAGTAAACTGACAGAAAATTCATAGAATGAGATATAAAATTATTGTAGTATATATTTCAGCCAACCAAAATTACATAAAACTTATCTCAGCCTAGCTCTTGGTTGATTAAGTATACTTCCTTAACTTAAGTATAGATTGTCAGTATAAAAAATCCAACTAAGAAATCATATTGAACATTGGCATGTGAATATATATTTTAAGACAAAAGTGGCCACGATATTTCTAACATCCAATTTTGATATGAGGAAGGCATGGGCACTTAAATTGTTTAGAAATATTTCATTGTGACATTCTATAGCTTTGGAAGAGACTTTTATCAGTCCGTTTGTGAATTGAGGTTGAGTTTGGGCAATTTAGGGGAGTTCATGACATCTGTATCTCAACACAAATTTTCCAAATCACTGGGTGTCTAGCTTCTCACATCTCATAATTGCCATATCAACTTTGTTTCCAATATGGAAAGTTACAGAGAATCCACATCAGTCTTTTGACAAAGACCAGTGTCTTAGACTCTTTTCTCAGTAAAGCCTTCTTTATTTTTTATGCTATCATGTTTTCTATTTTATGCAGGAATCTTGGCTCAACCCTTACATTAATTGCATCATTAAGGGAAATTATTAATAGCTGAATATCTCAAAAGTGTCTTCCAAGGATTTGTTATCTCTTTTGTGATTTTTTTTAAGTTAAAAATCCTTTGGCATTGTTATTATAGTTCAACTAAATCCTTAAACTGTTTTCTGTATGAAGTAGTAGAGAGTTGCTGATTCAGGAATTATAATAAGGTTATTGTATCAGTTGAATTAAAATTTAAGAAACACACACAC
This sequence comes from Prionailurus bengalensis, assembly GCF_016509475.1. NCBI lineage: Eukaryota > Metazoa > Chordata > Mammalia > Carnivora > Felidae > Prionailurus > Prionailurus bengalensis. Next base: position 217,592,324 of record NC_057343.1, read on the forward strand.
AAAAGAGCAACATGATGTTTTGCTCTAGTATGTACTAATAGTAACACACACACACACACACACACACACACATATATATATATGTCACAATAGTATCCTATTTACTTCTCTCGAAAACTGCAGGACTGTGTGCAAATTCATGAACACAATTCACATTCACCTATGAGAATGGATGTTGAGGCAGCTCATAGAAGTAATGACAAATATTCACTGCTGTTACTCAAAGTAAAATTCCCACCATGACACATCAGGGTGAACTAGTAGACTCTCCTGAAATGTTTTGTCAAGGAATTTATGATGGTTGGTGATGTCATGTCTGGATTCCATAGGGCAAAAAAGAAAAAAAAAAAGGAACAAACAAAATACATAACACTTATGTTAAGCAGTGTAAAATATCCTTCCTACTAATTCAACCCCTAGAAATCAATGCCTTAAAACTGATCTTGAAGTCCAGACATCTAATGTTCACATTGTAATTGTATTCTTAGCTAATGCTTTACAATAATAGATTAATAAATTAGGGTAAATTAAATGAATACATTTAATTCTATACAATAATTACTTAAAGGCTCAACTTGCTTACCCTGGCGATCCATTTTCTCAATTCACAATTATATATTACAGATTATTGAGGTCATGAATGGAAAGCAAAATACACTTATTTCTACACAAAATTGTTTTCTTTACATAGGTTTATAGAAGTTAAAATTAGTATGTCTTAGTGGCAAAACTGTCTTATTAACGGCAAGATGGAAAAATATGTTAACTCCTGCTATGTGATGTGAACTATTTATTTTCAGCATGTTTTTAGTGTGGTTTGACCAGGTAAAACATTTGTTGCTATGCATGTTTCTATTTAAATCCTAAATGCTCTTATTGGAAGATTACCTGAACTAGTATCGCTTTTAGCATACATTAGTTTCAAGACAAAGAAGTCTATGCAAATTTTAAAATTTACCTACAAAGGCTTCTGTGTTAAAAAATCAGATTCACAGAAGTAAGCTCTTACATGTATTCTATATTTCTAGGAAAATATTATGAATTGCCTGGTGAATGTGTGTGAAAATGTGAGATGAAGCTATCATACCACAAGATGGCAGATTAAGGCCACTAAACCAATATTTCTTGTATTTTGCCTTTTATATACATGTTAAGTTTTTTACAGAATTTTTAATAAAAAATACAAATTATGCATAATTTGGGTATAAAAGATTATCGGAGGTCTAGTGTAAGTTGAACATTATTTTTTGCTGAGAATCTCTTTCCTATTTTGCTTTATTAAGATATATGAAGTACTGTTTCCTGAATATTGAGAAAATTTTTCTGTAATTTAAATGTCAGTATAATTATTTCCTTCAATCCCCCAAATCTTCTATGGATCCAATATATATCAAGGTGAATACAAAAACTTTTGGCTTTATTTCTCAATAAAATTTATTTTTTGGCCATATTTGGCATCATGAGTCATTTAGAATTACTAAAAACAAACAAACTGAAAAAAAAAAAAGACCAAAGCAGACTTGAGGTATTTTACTTTGGGATCGGCTTATTTCAGATTTGGAGTCTTATTAGCTAAATTCTCTGAATCTCTGACTCATCATGTTTTGTCATTTTGAATATTCAATCCTATGATACCTTATTATGATTTATGCTTTACTTATATGTTAAAACACATGATGTTGATGGCAACACAAGTCACTACGTATGTCAAATCTCACCCAATTGTGTATATTAATCAATTATACGTTAATTAACTGTATACATTACGGGCAGTTTTTTGTATGCCGGGTATACCTCAGTAAAGCTGAACAGAAAAATCTGTTTGATCTTGAAACAAATAAATAAATCAGATGATGCAGCTGTATCCGTATATTTATATTTGAAATTGTATTAGAATTGTCATTCTAGAATCAAGACAATCGCACTATAGAAATAAAAAAAATTATGGTGGGAGCGGAAGAAGTTTCAAGATACAGGTAACATCTGGTGAAAAATATCTGATTTATCCTAGCCACAAACAAACTGTACAGTTCCGGGTTTTCTGAGGAAATATCACAATGTCCAATGAAGCTGTGTCATAGAAGGTGGACATGGTTATTATAGCTGGAAAGTGAGACTGGGAATATGTTTGCAAAGACACTTATTCTCAAAAGAAAACACCGGAATGATCCAATCAGTATTCAAAACTTTTTAAAATGTTAAAATAGGGGCTTATTATGATTTAATTTGACATTTACAGAGATCAGTTCTGTGGACGCTGACATGAACTGGAATGGAGAGCGGAATTCAGGTCATACAAAGACCAACTAAGAGTGTTTCCCAATATTCACAATGAAACATAATGAAGATTCAGACATGGGAAGTGAAGACAGAAAGGATGCCTGAGATGTTTGAGCAAGTGTACAGGTAGGTGAGGACATTCTTAGCTCAACGATTACTTCTTTATTTATTCAATAAATTATTTAAGCTCTTACACTATCCTAGACACACTTGTTTTAATGTTTATATATTTTTGAGAGAGAAACAGAAAATGAGCAAGGGAGGGGCAGAGACAGAGGGAGACACAGAATCCAAAGCAGGCTCCAGGCTCTGAGCTGTCAGCACAGAGCCCAACGCGGGGCTCAAACCTATGAACCTCATAATGAGATCATGACCTCATTAATTCAATCAATAATCTTTATATATTCATCTAGTCTATATGGTGTCAGTGATAATGCAAAGACAGATTGAGGCAAGGGAGAAGCATGACAGGAAGGAAGGAAAGTCCCATACCTAAGACGAGGGCACGGAGATTGTGTTCACGTGTAAGAAGATGAAAATTCGGCTGAAACATCAGTAATGTGTCTCAATAATCAAACATCTGGCTAAACAGTTCTCTGACACAATGTACCCCATGTGTTTTCAAGATGCATCCGAACCCAATGGCTTTAAGTAGCTCAGAAAGAATAAGAATACTATTTAAAGGCGTACATTGACCCCAAGGATAAAATGCCAGTCGAGGGGCAGGCTAGACTGCAGTGCTGGCATAGGAATACTTAGAAGTCTTAAATTACTAATGCACATCAATTTGTTTGGTCAACATCGAAGGAGTAGGATTTCTCATTAGCCATGATTTTCTGTGGTTAGTATGGTGGATATCTTCTTATACTGACAGACTGGGAGACGGTGAGTGACCACAAGAGGAAAAGAAATATGCCCACAGAATATGAGGGAGAATATGAGTCAATAACTGCATATGCAGTGTTTTTTAATTTTTAAAATATTTTCAATTTATTTATTTTTGATAGAGAGGGAGAGAGCACAGGTGAGGGAGAGGGGCAAAGAGAGAGGGAGACACAGAATCTGAAACAGGCTCCAGGCTCTGAGCTGTCAGCACAGAGCCCAACGCAGGGCTCGAACTCACGAACTGTGAGATCAAGACCTGAGCTGAAGTCAAATGCTTAACCTACTGAGCCACCCAGGCATCCCTATTTTATTGCTGGGTACAAGTAGGGATACGGTAATGTCACTACTCTGGATAAAGATTTTAGGAACAAAGGTTTTTGAAAGGCAAGGTGAGAAGAAGAAAGATCAGTAATAGGCAATTATTTTATTCCTGCAGACTGTACCATAGTTAGGAGAGGTCTTAAAAATATAAGTGAGACATTATATCTCAGAAAAATGGTCATATGCTAAATACTGACGTTGATGTGTCTAGAAGACATTACTATCATTTCTGTTCTCTGAGGTAAAAAGCAGAAAATGCCTTAGAATGTGCACTTCTCTCTGGCTCACCGCTCTGTCTCCGTCAACATTTATATGTAGCTTCATCCTCCTTTAATTCTTATCTCTCTTTATATGTCACTTCCATAAAGAGTTCGTCACTCAGAAACCTATCAAAATAATCACTGGTCATGACTTTTCCGCTGCGCTGATTTTCTTCATCATGCACTTATCACTTTCTGGCATTGTATTGTGTACGTTATTTGCCTGACGCTATTAATCTGAAACATGCAATAATAATTTTGGAAGCAGAACAAATGGATTAGGTAACAGGTATGATCTCATCCTAGTCAGTGCTACAATTACAAGAACTGCTCACGATCAATTTTACACTATATTGTTATTGTTAAGGATCCAACTATTTTTTGCCTGCCTCGATAATCAGAAGGATGAAAATTCCTTAGTTCAATTATACATATTAAAATTATCATGTGAAATAATAATAATGATTTTGGTGACCATCAATGCAATATTTATCTTTCCATTTATTTTTCTGACAGCACCTAATTAGATTCTATGAAATATCTGAATACTGTAGCCTGTGTAGGTATTTACACAGATATTTAGGCCGGGTGGCACTGTGTGGTTCATCCGTTGTCACCTCTCAGGTGACATAAACCCAACCTTTTGACATTTAGCTATGATTGAGGGAAAAGGAGAGCACTGTTCTGATCTGAACTTCTGTTGGTCATAAAAAATGTATCTACTGCCTGCTTTGCTTCCACTGTAAACTTACATTTGCCACTGAATGTTACTTACATTTAGTAATTAGAGATATTTATAAGAGACCACATTTTATTTTTCTGCTTATTCTTGTCTTACTCAGAGTCTTCAATGAGGCCTGACATTGGGTTAACAAGCTTTTACAATGAGAAGCTTTGCAGGAGAAATTTAACTAGTGTCTCAGGTTTCCAGGGATAACACCCAGCAGCTAAACCATTAAGATAATTACAAGGAAACAGGAGTGAACTGAGGCAGTTTGTCAGAGCGAGAAATCGCAGATCTAACTTAATTGAATTCTCTGAATAATGATAAAAAAAATGCATCACTTTAAACACAGAAAGGAATTTTAAGCCAAGTCCTAAGCCACTAGCAATATCTCATTATAATAGGAGTCACTAAGTAGAATGATTTAAACGTGCTGAATATGAAACATTTTGTAGCATACATAAATAGTATGAGTTTTTAAAAGTCTTTATCATAATCCTGGAATATTTAAATACAAATACAGATATTAGGCTTTGCTCTACTTTTGCCAATTTTTAAAAGCGTAATTGCAGCAGACTTATTTTTTCATCAATAAATGAGGTGATATACAGATGATTTAATTTGTTTTAAGTATACTGACTCTTCAGGAAAATGATCCATAATAATTTAAAGGACGATTTACTTTAATATTTGATACATCCTAGGAAGAGAGGACAAGTGGTTTCTGTGTTTATTTCATATCACTTTGAAGCTCATAACTAAGTGATTGTTTCATATTCCACTTACTATGGTTCAAATGGACCCTGCTGTAAAATTTCCAAAACAAAATATATTTTAATGATATTCTAGACACATAATAGCTTAGACATATCGTCTACAAAAATTGCCTGTCTCAATTTTCAAATGGTCTTGGATTTTTTTCAACAGATAGTGTAGAAAATTTGCTATTTAGTCATGAAATTTCTTTGACAAATGATGACTCCCAACAGATTTGGAAATCAATGGTCATTAAATGCTTTCAATTATTTGAATTTACTTGGTTTGGTATATTTGTAGTAATTGGAGAAATGCAGAAATGTAATTTTAGTATTTGTTTTATTCAGCATATACTGTAGGTTACTTCATCTTTATAGATATGTAATTGGAGAAGGGCAACACATAAGCTTCTTATCACAACATTAATTCCTTCTATTAAGTTTGCATCTCCTATCTTTGACCGCCAAGGCATCGCCTGTCACATTTATTGCCGTGTTCGAGAAACTGTCAGCCAAAATGAAGGAATCTGATAGACTGCTTACTCCAGAAAGGAGTGATTACTGGAAATGTAATCTCTAATGTTTCCAAGTCTATTGATTCGAATTTACTTTCTTTTTTTTTTTTTTTTCCAACGTTTATTTATTTTTGGGACAGAGAGAGACAGAGCATGAACGGGGGAGGGGCAGAGAGAGAGGGAGACACAGAATCAGAAACAGGCTCCAGGCTCTGAGCCATCAGCCCAGAGCCCGACGCGGGGCTCGAACTCACGGACCGCGAGATCGTGACCTGGCTGAAGTCGGCCAGGCGCCCCTCGAATTTACTTTCAATAAGTATTATTTTTTTCTAAAACTAAATGCATGGACCTATTAACATGCATAATCAGGAACATCATTTGAAGTCCTATTACCAAATATAGGCAACGTGTTCAGCTGGGAACACTGCCATTCATCCAACTTGCCTCCATGTAAAATTACCTAATTCTTTAAATCTCAGAACAAAAAAGCCCTGGGGAATGAGAGAAGATTACTTTGTCTGTCTGTAGAAAAAGCCTACTTGTCTTTACTTTATCTTCGCCTTGTATGTGATGGATGATTGAAAATAAAATTATTTTCATTAAGCTCTAATATAAATAGGCTCTTTCCTTTACCTCCTTGATTCGCAGTTAGTTGCCGATTCTGCATGTACAATTGAATGCCTATATTTGCTACCATTTCATTTCATATCATTTATAATAAAATATGGAGGGCCACTATTTAAGTCATCCGGACTTGAGTGTGTGCTGTTCTGACAAAAACAGGTTAGAATTCTAGAGGATTTAATATATTACTTTGCTGGATTTACACATATGAAATTATTCTGGGTGAGTGTGCAAAGTCAAGTAGTAGGATTTTATGGCATATGGAAATTCCAGAGCTGACTTGAATCTGGCTATTCCACCTAGTTTCAGTGATGAAAAATATAATACCTTAGTGGGTATATCGAGTAGGCATGAAACAACAAATATAACATTTGAATAGAATCCCTTCTTGCCTAATGACTAATCAGCTTATGTGGCCTTAGTCATCAAAATAATTAACTTACTTGTATTGGTTAATTAAAAGGTAATGGTCCTGTAGTTTGCTTCATAGGTATTGCCTAAATGAGAGGTGAAAATGAACAGTTTAAAGAGTGTGCATCTTTCAGTTCAAGATGTCCAACTGAGCACACCAGTGAGACTCATCTTACTGGCAAGATCTCGTTTAAATTATTTAAATATAAAAAAGCCATAAATCTGTCACATGCTAGAGAAAAGAACATCAGTACATGAGAAATTTCAATACGTGTTTAAGAAATCATATAATTGATGGATAATTTAAAAATAGAAATAAAAAGAACAACATGGAATATACACTGAGCTTCAAGAGTGGTAGGAATCTCGGGGCACCTGGGTGGCTCAATCGGTTAAGAGTCTGACTTTGGCTCAGGTCATGATCTCACAGTTCCTGAGTTCGAGCCCCGCATCAGGCTCTGTGCTGACAGCTTAGAGTCTGGAGCCTGCTTCAAATTCTGTGTCTCCCTCTCTCTCTGCTCCTCCCCTGCTCATGCTCTGTCTCTCTCTCTCCTTCAAAAAAAAAAAATCATAAATAAATAAAAATAGTGGTAGGAATCTACATATTGGCACAATTACAAATGGACTACAGACTTGCTACAACAAATAACTAGCTTAAAAAATGGCCAAAAATTCAAGAATTAGTTTAAGGTTTGTATACAGATAGGCAAATACCATTTAATCTTCTACTTATTCCCAAACATGCATAAAAATAAACAAAAAAAAGCATGCCCCAAGTTAAGAAAAAGTCATTTCCACCTTTCCTACATTATTTGATTGAATATCTTAAGAACAATAACTCATTTAATGTAGGTGTCGTTACTCATGTGTAAAGACTAATATGACTCTTGCAAGTAGAATAACTTATGCAGGTTCATAGAGGGCCGAGTCAGATTTTCCAGTCTCACTTCCTAAAACCTTAGGAATCAAACATTCAGTCAAATAAGCCAAGATAAACATGTGGAAAACAAAACCTGGGTTAAAAATGTGTCTCTCCAAAATTCATATGTTGAATCCTACCCCTCAGTGTGATGGTATTTAGAATGGGGTCTGGGAGAGGATTAGATAACAAGGGTAGAGCCTTCATGGATAAGAATCTTGGGCTTATAAAAGAGACCCCCAGAAAGTTCCCTGGCTACTCCTGCCACCTGAAGATGCAAAGAAGACAGCAGTCTGTGAACCAGAAAGCAGGTTCTCGCCAGACACCCACTGTACTAGCACCCTGATCTTGCACTTACCACCCTCTAGAACTGGTAGAAATAAGTTGTTTATAAGCCATTCAGTCTATGGTATTTTTTCTATAGCAGCCTGAAGGGCCTAGACAGGCAAAAACGTAAGATAAACAAACAAAAAACATGACTCAAGTTGAAAGTCCTAATGCAGAGAAGATATCAAAACTACAAAAATAACCATTCTCTTGGCTTTATTTGTTTTTAAGATACTTTAGGAGATCTTTTTATACACAGGACAACAAGAAACTTTGGAACAAATGAACAAACAGAAAATTGTGAATAAGAATGATATCTAAGAAATCAAGGGTATTACTCAAAATAGCAATACAATATTTCCAAGATAATGCAAAGCAAATTAACAAAGAGATGAACAATTTAAGAGCAATGAGAACAAAGATAAGAAATGTTATCCCAAAGCTAAAATCCAAAAAACAGTAGTCACAAAGAGAATTCAGAGATTTAAATTACAATGAAACTGATAGATTATGTTCTAATGTTGAAAAGAGACATTCGGTCTTCAGAAAAGGGGCCAGCCATTTGGTGGGGATAATTCTATGTGGTCATTCCATGTGATATCTTTGATGGACTAGTTTTGGCTTCTTCACAGCATAGTAGCTGGTTTCCAGGAGTGAGGGTCCCAATAATACAAGTTTTAAGTGTGTGTGGAATTATATTAATCTAGTCTTGGAATTCACATGACATAATATTTGCTGTCTCTATTGATCAAAACACCACAATATTTGTTCTCACATATTAAATAGGAGTGGACAGAGACCCCACCATGTGATGGGAAAAGTGACAAAGTAAGAAGGCTATGTAGGGCGGGAGACATTTTTGTAGCCATCTTAGAAAACTCAATATGCCACACCCTTGTTGACAGGAAAAAAAATAAGAAATTACAGAGAAATAGACAAAAAATATTGAAAGTGTCATCTATAAAGGACAAAAATCGTGCTAGCATCTGATGACACCTTTAAATTTTGAAAAAAAAAAAGAAGTGATTTCTAACTTGAGCTATCTATTATTTTATGTGCCAAATACTTGAAGAAAAATTATAGCCATTTATTTTTGTGAATGCATGTGTAGACCAATAACTGGTCTCCCCATTCATTCTTCCTCAGGATGGTACTTGAAAATATAGTCCAGGGCGCCTGGGTGGTGCAGTCGGTTAAGCGTCCGACTTCAGCCAGGTCACGATCTCGCGGTCCTTGAGTTTGAGCCCCGCGTCGGGCTCTGGGCTGATGGCTCAGAGCCTGGAGCCTGTTTCCGATTCTGTGTCTCCCTCTCTCTCTGCCCCTCCCCCGTTCATGCTCTGTCTCTCTCTGTCCCAAAAATAAATAAACGTTGAAAAAAAAAATAAAAAAAAATAAAATAAAATATAGTCCAAAAATGAAAATATGACAACGAACAAAGAAACAGTTATAGAATTAAAGAAACAGTGGATAATTTAAAGAGATATCTTATCTTAGAAAAACATGTTAGTTGTCTCAAGAATATCTATATGTAATCAAATATTAACAATGGAAGAAGTAATAATAAGCTGGCTGATATCAGTAACAGTTTGGAGGAGGTATATGTTTATCCTCCCAAGTAGAAAATAAGAGAAATGTAAATGCTAAGAAACAAATCAAAACAACCATACAAAAATGTGAAGTAAATGAAAGTGTGCTATATTTAAAGAAATGGCTGTATGTAAGAAAGATGACTCAATTTGACCTTCTTTTAATTCTATAAACTTTATAAGGCCTGGAGACATCGGACAGAAGTGAGTCAATAATAACAGACCATTCGTTTCAATAACAAATTATACTTGCATAGCTACAAAGTATAAACACTCTACTGTATCTCTAAATGTAAAATGACATGTGAAAAAAGAAAAAGAAATAGAATCACAACGTACAAACTGATTCTGTCAACGTGAAAGGAAAGCAGCTGTGACCACCTTGGGGAGTGGAAGAAGGAGCCTAGAGGTAAAGAGAAGCACTTTTGTGATGGAGGGCGCAACAATTCTTGTTTTACCAGAGGAGAAACAAGACACGGTGTGAACATTAGCTGATCCCTAAATAATTTTAAAATTTCAATGAATTTTAAATTTTAAATAAATTTTAAATACACGAAGGTAATCCATAGAGAAACAGCACTTAGAAAAGGAGAAAGAAAAGGAAAGAGAAAAACAAAATAGAGCAGAGAGAAGAGACAGGGTATAAGGTGGGCTGACTCTTTCTGGAACCACAAGGTTGAGAAATTATGCCATAGCGGTATACAATGTTATCTGGAAACACAGTTTGAATTGCCAGAGGACTAAACAACAGAAAGAAATAATTGAAAGGAGTTGATTTGGGAAGGTGGGCATGAGGCAGGGGTAGAGGGGAGCTACTCTTTCTCATTATCATTCCCACCATGCAATTTCAGTTTTTAACACAGTGGATACATGCTACTTTCATAAAATTAACAGTAATACAAAGTCTGCTCACATTCATGGCTCTTACATGAAGCCAGTCATTACTAACATGATGGATTCAGACAAATCCCATGGGAAAAATGATGAATGATCGAAAAAGAAGTAAAAGTTAAAGAGGGCATAAGCTACTTCTAACATGTGACACGGGGCACCTAGGAGGCTCAGTTGGTTAAGCATCTGACTTCAGGTGAGGTCATGATCTTGTGGTTCGTGAGTTTGAGCTCCATATTGGGCTCTGGGCTGACAGCTCAGGGCCTGGAGCCTGCTTCGGATTCTGTGTCTTCTCTCTCTGCCCATCCCCCACTCATCCTCTCTCTCTCTCTCTCTCTCTCTCTCTCAAAAATAAACATTTTAAAAAATAAGATTTGTAGGGGCATCTGGGTGGCTCAGTCGGTTGAGCATCTGACTTTGGCTCAGGTCATCATCTCGCGGTCTGAGTTCGAGCCCTGCATGGGGCTCTGTGCTGACAGTTCAGAGCCTGGAGCCTGTTTCAGATTCTGGGTCTCCCCCTTTCTCTGTCCCTCCCCAACTCATGCTCGGTCTCTCTTGCTCTCAAAAATAAATAAAACATATATATTTTTTTAAATAAATAAGATGTTGTGACTTACAAAGGGATATTTCTTAGTTGCTCATGTCAGGAGATAATGAATTATGTTTGTATAGTATGCTAAAGGATATGTCTCCATTTAAATGAGAACCATGAAGTATTACATAACTGACTTACATGGGAAACAGAATGACTCACGAAATAAGTTCTTCTACACTAAAACATAAAAACAAAGTCATAGTGAAGAGATATCCATATGGTTTATATATTTTAAAATAGATATCAGCACACATAAAATGATCATATTGTATACACAGACAGTCGGTGAACAATTAAGGTTTCTGAGTGTGAAATAAAACCAAAGAAATACCACATAAAAATAATTTTACTGGCAATAACTGCTGGGCAATTATAGATCTATTTCTACAGCCTGGCAAAAAACAAGTTTCAATACGAATTCAATTCTTAAAACAATCATTGAAAAAAAAAAAATATATATATATATATATATATATATATATAATCAAAACACTGATTTCTTTGCTCCCATCATTTTGGAGTGAAAACCTTAAAGCTGTCATCTGTGCATATGAAATACAATCATATTCATGAATATGAAACAAAGATTAATGTTATTACTGATTGGAAAGCCATGCGTGAAGTTTGCATCAGAGGTGCAGGGTATAAGAATAGAAGGGGGGCGGCAGCCTTCTGTGAGACAGAGTAATAAAGACCTTCTGCTGCTCTAATATTATAGACGATGGCTGACGTGCTCTGTTCTGGGCTGAATATATGCCACCAGCTAAAGTTGAATGAATCACCACTGCCTGATCAGCACTTCCCTTCAGCAGCAGTACAATCAATACATCTGAATATAATTCCAGGAAGTCTTTATTTTTGAAGATTCTAAGAAGCTATACCACATTTAGGATTATGCGTCAATCATTTAGCCTTAGTGGCTCAATTAAGGAAAGTAGAAATTTAAATCTAATGAGATTTATTTTTGGCTTATGTGAAATAAATACAATAACCTCTTTCAAAAAGCTATAAACTAAAACCTAATCTAATCAACTGCTCTGATTACAACTTTAATGGACATGTAATACCAAGATAGCATGAAATGAAATAATGCAAAAAATTACTCACATATTCTTGATGCTTTTATTTTATAGTTTGAACAAGTAATGAACAATTAATTGTCTGACTTGTATGTGTATTTTATTTTGCCTTTTAGTTTTGCTTAGAAGAATCTTTCAAGTATTTATGTAATTAAAATTGTACAACAGTCCTCTATTCAGAGCTACTTAAATTTAAGAATCATTCATATAGAACTTCCAGCTGCTCTGAATCCTCAAACATCTGGAAAGACCAAATAGCCTACAGGTCCTATAACCAAAGTGAGGAAAAAAAAAAGTACTAAAACACAATCAGCTTATTTGTGGACTCTCACTATTCCATTGATATATGATATGTCAGCACTACAAAGTCTTGATTAATCTAGCTTTGTGGTAAATTTTGATTTTGAGAAGTGTGAATCTTCCAAATTCATTCTTTTTATTTTTATGTATTTTATTTTTTTTAAACATGTATTTATTTTTGAGATAGAGACAGAGACAGAGTGTGAGCAGGGGAGGGGCAGAGAGAGAGGCAGACACAGTATCTGAAGCGGGATTGAAGCCCTGAGCTGTCAGCACAGAGTCCAACAAAGGGCTAAAACCCACAAACTATGAGATCATGACCTGAGCCTAAGTCAGAAGCTTACCTGACTGAGCCACCCAGGCACACCTGTTTTTTTTAAAGAGTGGTTTTGCTACACTTAATCCTTTCTCTTTACATATGAATTTTAGGATAAGCTTGGCAGTTTCTGAAAGCCAGGCACCTAATACTTTGATAAAGATTGTATAGAACCTGTAGATCAATTTGAGGAACACTTGACGTGGATTCATGTTGAGGAACCTATCACAGTCTCCGCAAGACAGCATTCAGCAAGCATTCCTGGTAAGAAATACCAAGCACACGAGTAACATGAGTGAATAAATTAGCCCTGCTGTTGTAAAGGTGTGACATAACTGGAGTTCCCAAACAGTAGATACACAAACAGGCAATGTCAGTTCCCAAACAGCAGAATGTAAGCAGGTATTTCCTGAACATTCAGGATTTTTTTTTTAACACGTTCCTGTCTACCTACTGGCATTTAGATGACAGTACATTTCATGTCCGTAAATAATAAAGGTCAGAAAGAAATCTGACTGCTTTCACTGTGATCCATATGTTACCCAGCAAAGTCTGATTTCTTGGACCTTTTCTTAAAAAATACAAGTCTTTCAACAATATAATTTTAAACACACTTTATGGGTGTTGTACTGTCACTCTAGTATAACTCTTGGGAACACTCCCAGAGTGTCCCCCAATTATATCAATACATACTGTTTAGTGCCGTCGCACTCAGCATTTTTTATTATTACAACATTTCCCCCCTCCTAAAGTACTATTTGGACTAATATTGGACTACTATTGGACTAATGTCCAATGTGCTATTTGGACATTCTTTACCCTCCACCTTTTGAAGATGGGATTTTTTCCCCCTGACTCACTGTTTGTTCAGCCTTGCCCCCTTAGGCACAAAATTGACAATGGTCTCCTGCTGAGAAAATTTTCAGCCTGAGGTTGAAATCTTTCTCATCACATGTTGAAATGTGTGAGTCATTATGGTTTTAAAAACTATAATTTGGATATCCATCATTAAAATTGTCATTCTGATATATATATTAAGCAAATAGCAAATGATCCTGGATTAAATAATATTTTTTAAAAAGATATCTTTCATTTTGTATAATTTGTGATTATAGTCTATGGATATACTGTTACACATGCACATGAACACACACACATTTTTTCTCCCATAACTATTAGCTAGGACCCATAGAATAGGAGCATTAGACTCTCCTCATAGAGGGATTTTTGGCAAGAAAGTCATGATACAATAAATAAATAAATAAATAAATAAATAAATAAATAAATAAATATTTACATACTTCTTTCTTTATTTACTTACTTATTTTTGCTCCTGTCCTTGGGGAAAAAAATGAGTGTCTTTTTTCCTTTGTAGGGTTGTGATGATGTACTAGGTTAAAGGGTACTACTTATGTGTTTTCTATTTAACAGAATGGACAAAATAGATTCCCTATGTCAATAGCTGCTTACAGGAGCCAGGGATGTATTGATTTCACCATTAAGGAGGCCATAGCTGCAAATGGAATCTTAACTTCATTAAGCTTAAGTAAACACATTTCCATTACCCCAGATCCATCTGTCTTTTCCATTGGCTGACCAAGAGTATCAAATGGGATGTAATAGGAATCACAGCACTTGTAGTACAGTATGAGAGCAAAGGTATCGGAGTCCAAGTGCCCAGGTACAATTTTAGTTTTCTATGGCCTAGCAATGGAGCTAGGTGCATTATTTAATGTCTATGGGTTTTAGCTTAGAAAGTAATTGGGTCTGCTTCCTAGAGTTGTGGTTTAAATGCAATGAGAAATTGTATGTAATAATATCTGGTATCAAATAAGTATTAACATAATAGTTATAATTATTTTTATTATTGCTCATAATCTCTAACATCATTACATTTTTAATAGAGGATGTTTATTGCATGTAAGGATACGAGTATGGCCATTTTCATGAAGGAAGCAGTCTGTAGATGTTATGGCATTAGGATTCTATGGCAAAGTGCACAGAAGAGCTAACATACCGAAAGGGAGCAGGAAGGATGATGACTGATTTCAGATTTGAGCTACAGTTTAGAAGGATGAATATAGTCAAATTACCCTGATAATCGGTAGACATGGGTAGGATTCATTTGAAAAATGACTTAATTTTAGATGGACTTTAAGTTCATTACCTTATATTACTCACAGGAACCAATAAAGAAGATCCTAGATGAGTCTATTAAACAAATTACTGTTTTATCTAAAAGCAAAGCGAATGTAAAAGGAAAACAGGAAGGTCTTGGATCCATTGGAGAGTGCCCACGGAATGAAATGTACATACAACTTAAGATACAATTTAAGGCAAAAGTATATAATCACGGACCACTTCTACCTCTTTGAAAGAAAAGGAGAAATAAAAAAGTATACATGTGAAGTATGACAGAGGTAGCAATATCCCATAGTACTAGATAGAACAGGAAGGACTGTTAATGATACCATTGAAATGGAATGAATTACTTAATACTGAAAGAATTTTAAAAAATCAAATACTGAGAGAAATCGCATTTTCCTGAAATCCGAATGTTTCTACTTAGTTTTCAAGGAGTAGTCACTGTGGATAGATAAAAGACAGTCTCAGTGCAGATATCTGCTGAAGGCAACTCCGCAGTTGAAGTAAATGTAGAAATAATAGAACAGACTCCCTTAAGGAACAAACTCTGAAGGAGAAAGGTTTTGTCAGCCTCCTACACTCTAGAATAAGAGAAAGCAGAAAACACAAATAGAGATGTTTGAAGAAGGAGAAAGATGAGGTGGCAGAGAAATCTTATGATCTTAATTGGTATAAAACAAATAAAAAAGGTGAGTGTTAAGAACGACTATGAAAAATACCTGAGGAAATGTGTCTTGCGGACTTGCCTCATCTATGTAATAGAGGGTATCTTGATCACATGAAGAAGTGGGAGCTTGCTTAGCAATCCGTTCAGCATAAAATGTGCATTTATTTAGCACCATAGCGAGAGCTACAATGTTTATAAGATCCCCACATGAACTCTGGAAACAAAATCCCTTACTAGATGAGGACGTTTGTATTTCATTCATCTATTAACACAAACATGTTCACAAGACTCTAATGTCTATGGTTCATTCTGAAAGCCGGTGAAATTCAAAGTATAAAAATTCAGAATAAGATTTGTATAGGATCTAGTAGAATCTCAAAGATTCAGTGGCAGGCAAACCAACTTTGTCATTGAATTTGGGCTAGAAAGAAAACACTCTGTGTGTATGTCCTGTTAAACAGGTATATATGAGTAGTAGCCATCCCTGGACTTAACAAGATGTTTAGTTTGTTGTGAAATTATCATAAAAGTGAAGCAAGTCTTTAGCAAGTCACACCAGAGGATCTGAAGGAAAAAAATAAAGGCTGGGCATTTAAACAAAATGTATAAAATCGGTACTTTACAACATACTTCTCATTTTTAACTAACTCATATGGAAAGGAGACTTCTGTTGCCAGATTAGCTATAGTAGATTCTCGAAGATCCAAACTTCTGCATTAGCTAGAACCAGCTGATTAAATGACAAGATATAGATAGATGATATAGATATAGATATAGATATAGATATAGATATAGATATAGATATAGATATAGATGATATAGATGATATAGCTAGATAGGTATATATTATTTAATATACATAGTATTTTATTCATATATATAATAATTTATTAATATATATAAAACATCAAGGAGCTGTAAGACAGCATGAAAATGGTAAACTAAAATTTTAGGGAGAACGTGCCTGTCCACGGTGAGATGCATATCACTAGATGCTTCGTTTGCAGGTGTTATTATCAGTTCTGAGGACCGATAAGGATCTGAATTGGAAATGGGTAAAACATGGAGACTTTTAGAAATGAAAGGAGTCCACCATTGCACAGTTAGTGTCCCCTTTGGGACTTTTGGGGAACATACTGGAGGCTGTGGATTCTATAACACAAGCTTTTAAATCGTTATATGAGTTTGTCTTCAGCCTCAAAGTTAAGAGTACACAAAGTCCTGATGAAGAGAGTGAATCTGTTACAAATACGTGATAAAAGTTGAAGCTCTTTCTCCCGAGAGTTCTGTGGGTACAGCTCACAATCTATCAGGACAGAACTAAATCTCCTGCTGACTTTCCCATATAAAGAAACAAAGTTCTACCAGTTATTGACCAGAATCCTGGGAAGAATATTCTAGAATTAACAATATTGAATGAATCTTATTCTTTATATTGAGAATGACTTATTACTTTTTTTTTTCTTGTTAGTGGGGCAGAGTGAACCTGGCTATTTTGAAAAATTTCATCTTGATCCTCTATGATTCTTTTACACAACATTCCCAGCACACAAAGTATGGGAAAGGTACAAAAGAGTGACTGATAATGAAGCAAACAAAAATATAGAATCAGATTCATAGATAATCCGGGTATTGGGATTTGAAGAAAGTGCTTTAAAATAACCATGAGAAAATCATGATCAACCTGAAGAAAATGGAAACGTTCAATGCTTTCAATAGAGCAATCTATCGGAGAGATTCATTTGTGTATTCAATAACTGAATATAAATAATTTTCAGTTGTGCTTTACAGTATACTGCACAAAATGGGAAAGTGAATGACTATGCCCAATGAACCATCCATAGAACATATCCAAACTGAAGTAGGAGACAGAAAGCAAACAGACAGTGTAAGATCCATGTAGATCAGGGTCAACACGCCTAACATGTATGTAATTGGAATCACAAAAAGAAGAGAGAAAGAGAATAACAAAGGTATTTGACAAAGTAGTGATTAAGAAGTTTTCTAAAGTGATGAAAAGCATTACATCAGAGAGTGAATGAACACAACTCACACTGTATATGAAAAACAAACATATGCACACGTGCACACACACACACACACACACATATTCATACATATCAAGGCGCATCATGATCAAACTGCTGAATATCCAAGCCCAGAACACTTTTAAAAGCAGCCAGGGAAGAACAATACTCTTTTAAAATGAAATAATAAGACAAGGGGCTGACTTTTCAGTAGAAACTATTGGAAATAAAAAAGCAAATTTGTGAAAACAAAATTTAATTTATATTTATATAGCTAGAAGAAAATATATCAGATTGAAGAATAAATACCGTTTGGACAAATACAAACAAAATGAGAAAAGTCATCACTGACGCTAAAAAACATAAATGAAGTTCATCAGAATTAGTTGAATTATTACACAGAGAAACATAGAAACAACCATCTCTTCCTTAAACTCCAAAGGTTCTAGAGCCTCTTGGAGAGTGAATCTTATAAAAACAAAACTGGAGATGTTTGGATTCAGTCCAATTCAATTGAATTCACTTTACCTTTGCAAAATTCCTATGTGAATATACTATGAAATGTCTTAAGATACAACAGTATTTGAACTGTTTATTTCAATATATCGTGTCATGTACCTGTATATGTATGTGTTGATACAAAATTAATGTGTCTGCATACATACACACAAGCACATGCACACATATGCCAGACAATATGTTGTTAACAATTTTGGTGTTACCTGTAGGAGTACTGAGGAAGATAAAACTTTAAATTTCTTTAATTATGTCTCTTTCCTTTTAAATGTTCTTTCATATATGTTCTGTGTCTTGTATATTCAGCAGTTTGATTATGATGTTCCTTGGTATGTATGAATGTGTGTGTGTGTGTGTGTGTGTGTGCGCACGTGCATGTACATATGTTTGGTTTTCATAAATAGTGTTGTGCTCATTGACTCTGTGATGTAATGCTTCTCACCACTTTAGGAAACTTCTTAATCACTGTATTTTAAAGCAATTAAGACTGGGTATTGTATAAATAAAATAAGTGTTTGGAAATAGGTGGAGGATAAAATAAAATTACAGTACGATCAGCATTTTGTAAGAGGATAAACACAAATTTAAAACATCAGTAACTGTGAAACCATTGTTAGACTATTCCACCAGGGCACAGAGAATGCAAAAAATTTAATAGCAGCAAACATTAGGAAAGCAGAGGTGTTAACTGACTTAGCATGAGGGAAAAGTGACATGTAAATACATCATTGGACTCCCAAGAGGCTCAAAAATTATTTCACCAGTTTCCCTTGGAAATGAAAAATAAAGTAAGGGAAAGAAAATTAAATAATTGCTTGAAGTATTTCTAAGAAAAAAAGTGTCTTTCAGCATTCCAGCAGCCATGTGATTGTCCCTTCCCCGTCTCATTCGAAGTTTGAAAATGTATTTCCTAAAGAGTATAAAACTATAGTCTCCACATGAAAGATATCAGGCACAGTTGAGAGTAGGGAGACAGAACTGAAAATACTATAATGTAAGAACTCCTGCATTAAATGGTTAGGCACCTCTTATTCTGATATTGATTCCCAAATCACTTTCAGCCATGCCTATACCTTCCAAGTCAATAGAGTTCAATAAATTTCCCTTTTGAGCAGGACTATCTACCATCTTGAATTCCCCAAGAAAAAGAAACTTGTAAACTCTGCAGTAAAGACTTTAATTGATCACCTCCATCTCCAACACAGAGCTTTTACTAATGGTTTCAACATTGCAGAAGGACATTTTGGTAGATCTTTATGATTGATCCAAACAGAGAAAAATGTAGCATGAAAGAACATAGACTTTTTAATTTTTTAAAAATTTTTTTAAATGTTTATTCATTTTTGATAGAAAGGAAGAGGCAGAGCATAAGTAGGGGAGGGGCAGAGAGAGAGGGAGACACAGAATCTGAAACAGGCTCCAGGATCTAAGATGTCAGCACAGAGCCCAATGTGGTGCTCAAACCCACAAACCATGAGATCATGACCTGAGCCAAAGTCAGATGTTTAACCGACTGAGTCACCGAGGCACCCCAGAACATAAACTTTTTAGATAGAATGAAATTTCAAAACATATATTTCAAATTGTCAGGAGCCCAGCTGGGCTTGCAGAAGCACTTTTCTATCTGTCAGATACCTTCGTGTCCAATTAAAGCACTAAGTCAAAAATGAGTGGTAAGCCTCTAATCATTTACTGTGATGGTATAAGCAAGAGATTAAAACTGGAGAAAGCTAACTCCCCATGTTCCATTTCCCACATAGAATGGTGCAGTGTGGCAGAGGGTCAAGCAGATCAGCATAGCTGTAGGGATTCTCTCACTGTTGGGGAAGCCTGAACAAAAGGCTTCAGCAGTTTTAAGGACCAAGAGGCTTGGTGGGATGGGCAAAGAGAGGGAAAGGAGTGAAAAAACACTGGGTACTGAGCCAGAGTGAGGAAAAGTGGTTCTCCTGTCCAACCCCCATTAGGATGTCTCAGCAGACCAGCCCGAAGATAACCTCTAGCAAGGTCTCAGATAAAGAAACCCAGGAATGAAGGCACCAGGACCAGCCTCAACTAGCCTGGACCAGCAAAGAGCATGACCAGTCAGAAGGGCCTGGGACATTGATTGCAAGTCCCTTCAGAGATTGTGGTGCACTTACTGTGCATCAAGTCTGGCTGGGGGAGGGCAGTTTGAGGCTTGTTGGGCAAAGCCTTAGTAATTGTCTATTGTCAAGCTTGAAAAATCACACATAGATTTTTAACCAGGAGCGAGACTCCTCACAGATATTCTCATAAAGAGGTATAAAAAGCTATTTAAGTCTGGATGCTATGGGAAAGAACATCCAGAGGGAGAAAAGCAATTTTTGTAAAATAATTATTTGATAACCAAAACAACATATAGCTAATGTTGAATAAGTCTTGTATAAAAATACAAAAGAGATGGAAAACTAAAAGAAAATAACAAGCCTAGGTGGTCCAAAACCTAACAAATAGGAATCTCAGAAAATAATAAAAGCAAAATTAGATCAGAGAACATCACTGAATAGATAATTTAAGAACATATTGCCAATGCCAAGGACAGATATCTATAGATTAAAAAGAGAAACCAGGTGTCTAGCTGGATGTATAAAAATAATTCTGCACCAATCATGTCATCCTGACATTTCAGATCAGTTGATATGAAAATTAGAGCCCACAAGCTTTAAGAAAAATAATGGGCTTCGTCAAAGATACAGAATAAGAATATTTGAAATGATTCCTCAAAAAGACAATGGAAATTGGAACGTGGGGGTGTGTTTTCAAAACTTAACAGAAGGCAGTATCCATGGCAGTTGGGGTAATCAACAGGACTCATCGGATTATAACACGGCAAGTTTAATTGCAGGCACAGGATACATAGCACCAGGGCCAAAGATGCATAAATGAGCAGCAGAAAGCACTGGGACACCCAAGCAGAGCTTCTAGTGTTCTACCTCAGAGTTGCAAAGGATTCAGATTCTAGGCCACTAAAATATGTGTGAGATATCTTGGATTCCAGGAAGCTCAGACTGCCTGATCTCATAAGTAAACTCAGTTGAAGAACATCAAACAATGTATTTCAATAAATAATGTAAATAAGCTGGTATTTAATGCCTACAAGGGTGTTTTGTAATTTAAGATACTGTCACCAGTATATCTTATTCCTACCTTGGGCAAACTGTGATATAATGGCTCCATGTGATAAGCAGGTTATCACAAACTATTTGAAAGTTAACCCATTGCTTACACATTATCTAACCTATGGATTCATGCTTACAACTAAAGGTAAGGCAAAGGAGTTAAGGTGTTTTTAGACATAGAAAATATCGTAATTTTAGCCTTCCAAGCAACTATTGGAGGACTACTATTCAAAAACCAAAGAATATAAACCAACAAAGTTAGACACTAAATGCAGAAAACAGGAAACTTAACAAAACAAAGAGGAAGGCAATTCCCTGGCTGATTGTGAACTGAATTTCTAAAATGAGAACAGGAAGCTGCATAGAGAACCAACCATCCAGATTGGAGCAGGTCTGGAGTCTGTGAAAGAGATTTGCTTAAAGTGATGAACTTGATTAAATACCTAATGGGCTTATAAACATTTTATGTTGTAGATTTCAACTGTGCCCCTCAAAGTTGTATCCAAGTCCTTATCCCTCATACCTGTTTGGAAATAAAGTTTTTGCAGATGTACTCATGTTAGGTTCTTGAGATAATAACTCCAAAGTGGAGCCTAAATCCAATGTCTGGTGTTTTTGTAAGGGAAAGAAGAGAAAGGTTTGAGACATAGAGACAGATGGAAGAAGGTCCTGTCAAGATGGAGGCAGAAACTGGAGTTATGCTGCCATGAATTAAGGAACACCAAGAGCCTCCAGCAGCTGGAAGAGGTGAAAATCATTATTTCTCCCCCAGAGCCTTCAGAGGGAGAGTGGCCCAGCCAACATCTTGATTTCAGACTCCTGGTCTCAAGAAATCTGAAATAATAAATATCTGATCTTTTAAAGACAAATTTTTGGTAGCTAGTTACAGCACCTACAGGAAACTTATAGATACAGAAAGTAAGCAAACAAAAACATGATAATTTTCAAGTCTAGGGAAATCATGAATTTCTACCAAAAAAAGAAAACTATATTACCGAGTACTCTGACTTAGATGTAAGCAATATTCAGATTGTTGTAATAATAGAAATACTGATTACTAATCTATAGTCTTACCAATATTACAATCTAACTATACTTGGGATGGGGGGAAGGGAACTGTATTTGAGCAAGATGAGATAAATTAAAAGAAAATAAAATGCAGTAGCCCAGGCTTTCAGTACTTGGATATGGGTAGTAACACTTGAAATGGTTAGAAGTAATTACTGAAGTATGTGATGGCTAAGATTGACAAAAATCCATCATCGGGGCGCCTGGGTGGCGCAGTCGGTTAAGCGTCCGACTTCAGCCAGGTCACGATCTCTCAGTCCGTGAGTTCGAGCCCCGCGTCGGGCTCTGGGCTGATGGCTCAGAGCCTGGAGCCTGTTTCCGATTCTGTGTCTCCCTCTCTCTCTGACCCTCCCCCGTTCATGCTCTGCCTCTCTCTGTCCCAAAAATAAATAAACGTTGAAAAAAAAAATTTAAAAAAAAATCCATCATCATTTCTTTATGGAATTTAGAATGAAACCAAATTGTCAAAGATGGCTCTTAAATTTCTGGATGATTGGCCAGATGATTGCAATAGTTCATATTTAGAAAATCTTTAATGCTAGATTGAGGGCCTTTTATTGGAGTGTGGGTCTACTGACTGGAGTTTTGATTGATACTCTTGCACAAATATTAATCATATTTCATTTTCTAAGATTTTGTATGATTCACTACTGTATAACAAATGAACCACTTAAAAATAATTCAACCTCAAAATATTTTAAAGATTAAAACAAACACTTTTAGAGTAGTGTTTCTCAACTTAAAATATTCTCCTTTCACGATTTCTGTGATATTTTCCCCTAATTTGTCACGAAATTTTAATGTCAAGCATATGCTATTGTGTATCTTTTTGTATACTACGTGCATACTTGCACTTTATACATAAAAATGATAATTTCTCACATCACCACAAGGACCAATACTGGTCTCTTTAGGAGACCAATATTTGTCTGCATTGAAAATGCAGTCTTATAGTAGACTTCCCTATAGTAATCATATAGAATTTTTGAGGGGAGATTTTCATCTTTAGGGAGTGCTATCCATACGATTATTTCCACAAAAAATTGAACTATACCTTTCACCTCTATTCAGTTATATATATAATGTTCAATTCAATTGTTTAAGAAATATGTATAAATTAATTTCATACTGATATTATCAAACACAACTTGTGGAAATTGTTTTAGAAGAGGAGCAAATGATTTGGTAGGAATTTGAAAATGAAATGAATGTTCAGTATTCTGTGACAATCTATCATCACTTTCCCCACTGACTGGAGAACTTCAGTTCATGACTAATCTATCGATTGGACATCAACAATGGAAACTTCCACGGTATACTTGTTTATCCACTTTGGATTCATTCTTGTGTGTGTGTGTGTGTGTGTGTGTGTGTGTGTTTATTCATGTACATGTGTGTGTGAGAGAGATGCTGATTTATTACATAAATATAACATATTTCAGTGCCCTGAAATCAAGTGTAGATTGAAAAATGGTATTTATTTTTTTTACTGATGTTTTTTTCAATTAGGAACTTAACAAAAATACCATATCCAAGAAATATTTGTATGATGACTCACTTACTGGATTAGAGACATGAATTACAAGTAAAATTCTAGAAAATCCCTTGATTCCATTTGTCAGAGACATACCCTGTTAATACAAATTTATTTTTTCTATAATAATTGAAAATAAATGTGTAATTTTTTATTGTTTTTATTTCAAAAATACAGCAAAAATTATTCTGTAATAAAGACATAAAAATATTACCAATTTCATTTGAGTTAGGTCACAAAAGTTGTTAAACTTATGGCTTACACTCCTACCATACTCTCCCCTTTATGTAAATGAGCTACAAAATAACAGACGTTCAAGTATAATATTTGAGGATTTTTTCCAATCCTAAAATTTTACCCTGTCTTTATTAGTTGTTGAATTTAAATTGGACTTTTATCAACTTATTTTTCATTCTCCATATTAGTGCAGCAGAATCCAGACAGCTAAATATATCACAGTATTAGTGAAGACCTATATAGCTCTGTCATAAATGAATTGTGGCTGTCACAATGGAGCTGTAAATTAAACAGAACTCACACCAGGG
Source organism: Prionailurus bengalensis (assembly GCF_016509475.1). Classification (NCBI taxonomy): domain Eukaryota; kingdom Metazoa; phylum Chordata; class Mammalia; order Carnivora; family Felidae; genus Prionailurus; species Prionailurus bengalensis. The sequence continues at coordinate 217,616,751 of NC_057343.1, forward strand.
CTCTGTGCTGTTAGATATATATTTGGGGTTCATACCTTGCAATTTATAGATTATTATTATGTAACATTATCTTTTTATGTGACATTACTTTCGAAAAAGATTTATAAAATGTGTAAATTCACATTAAATGCGCAGAAAATAGTCAGTTACATGAAGAAAGACTTCTCATACCAATGTTAAAATAAAGAAAAAATGTAAGACAAAAGTTTCTCTATTAATAGAAAATTGAAGAAGGGAACTTTATATCTTTACATATAAGATTTGGAAAACATCCCAGATTCAATTCAAAGAACATTGAACCTTGTCAAAGCAGGATGGTTTGTCTTCTCTAAGTGATCTTCATTAACTATGGATTTTATTCCTTGTCCTTCTAATGACTCACTGAAAAAAGTTATAGAAAGTTATTAGAGAGGTTACATAAGAAGCTTTCTAGATTATCCATTTTAAACAAGAAAAGAAATAATAAAAGCAGAATACAGGTCAGCATGCCATTAGCTAAAGAGCTCAACAAAAATATAAAATGAGATTCCATGATCCTTTCTAATACTAAGTATCCGTATAAGGTACACAGTCACTTTTTTTTTCAATAATTGAGGTTCTATGCCTCCCTTTGTTGTATTTGTGATAAAAATAGCCAATATTTCCCACCTCACTAGAAAAAAGAGTGAGTTAATTTTTTACTAAGGCCTTTGCCAAGTCTTATGTATCTGTGTGCATGCGTGTGTGTGTTTGTGTGTGTGTGTGTGTGCGTGCATGTAGACTGCGTAAAGATAATTTAGTTTTTGAAATAGGAGAATGCCCCTGATCTTCTTCTGCATTTTTTTGTATGGAAACTCAAATCCACATGGTAACTAGCACTATGTGAATTTCCTGCTATTCTCCCAGTAAGCAAGGAGGGTATATATGCCTTATCAGTTTTTCACTTGTTTAAAAATGAAACACAACAACAAAAAATAGGTTCTGATGGCATCAGTTTCTTCCTATAACAGACAGTAGGCTATACAAGTGAGATTCCAAGGCTTTCTGCTAATAGTGGCAAGCTGTCCAAGCAGCACTCTATGGTTCAGTAAAATATGAGGCCATGGAAAATGGACAAGATATCTATACTTGTATCTGCATAAGAATATGCTAACCACCTTGTGCTACTATATATATTTTATAAGGGCTACAATAAGTTTGTTTGGTCATACACATGAAAATGAGTTTAATTGATGAGAAAGAAAGAAGAAGAAAGGGGTTGGCCAATATAAGATGGGGACAAATATGCTAATAAAATTATAGCTTGAAGGAAACCATTTGTATCTGTCTTATAATCACCAGCTATGAGTAAATACCATTATCGTTGGCCAATAAAAATGATTTAAAGTATTTCAAAAAATTAAGAGCCAATAGTATGCAACAGAGAAAAACATAAAAGAGTAATGTTTCTCATCTACTAGACCTTCTTCTAATTTTTGCTTCTAGTATTTGGTTCATTTCCCCAGTGAGGGTCGACTGCAAAGGCATTTAGTCCAGGTGAATTGTTGCGATTCTTTTGTAGGCAAGCATGTAGTGTGAGTTTTACTATTCCTAAACATGTCTCATTAATTATTTAGCTTTTCTGTTCATTGTATTGGTATGATGTGTGAGTGTGTGTGTGTATGTGTGTGTGTGTGTGTGTGTGTTAGAGAGAGAGAAGGAGAGAGGTGGGTGCGTTGAGGGAAAGAAGAAGTGGGGTTTGTTGACTGCTATATTAGAGAAACAGCATTTCACAAACACTATTTCATTTATTTTCATGGAGTCCACAATTCCTAAGTTGCACTTGAGAAAATGAGTTTCAAATGGGTTAAGCAACTTCTTCAAGGCTACTTGGCTTATATTTGTCAAATCAATTCAAGTACCCTGGCCTTTCTGCTATATAAATTATGCTTCATTGAAGCTGAGTTTGTCAGACTATGTAAAGTAGCAATAAGTTCTTTCTGTGGAACACTGCATTTAAAGTTGAAGTAGTTTAAAAATTGATTTATTTCTGTAAATATAGGATTCCCACTAAAATATAGTCTTATGAAAAATACCCTAATGAGAATTTTATTATTTAGAAATAGGATTTAAACATCTCAAAAATACTAATAACTTCAGGTATTATAATGTAATTAGGAGACTCTTCCAATTATAGCTGCTGGAGATGCTATTGTTCCAACAGCTGATCACAAATACCATCAATCTGTTGTCCACAAATAATTCCCCCACATTACTGTCTGACTGGGACCCCAGATTTCTTTGTCTTGTCTTGCTTTTGATTTGTACCTGAGTTTCCCCCCAATTCTTCAATAAGTTTTGGAAGTTGAATTTCATTCTCATATGCACAAAGGTAAATTGCAGTAATATGCTACATGTCAGTTTCTTCAAATGAATTCTAATAGGTTCCTGATGAAAGTTCATAAAAATCTCTTTTGATATTACACTGATATTCTTTTCATTATGCATTGTCACTAAATGATGATAAGATAATTCTTGGTCTCAACTAAAAACCTGACTTTTCCTAAAAAAGAACCCATGAAACTAATTGCCAATCAAAAATTAGGTTATTAAGACTATACTCAGAAATAACGGACAGTATAAGGAATGGGAGTCATAACTTTTTAATGCACTATGTACTTATTTTTATGTCTGCCTAATATTATTCCTTAAAACAGGCAAAGATAGTTAACATATTAGAGATTACTGTTAAAATTATATGTAAAATGCAATATGGCTAATTTGAAAGATAATTTAAAATCATACATATTTTTACATGATTTGATTGGAATATATTTATAAGAAATCTGAAACATACACACAATTTATACAACATATATCTTTTCCGGTACTTACGATTTAAATGTTGCAAAAGTATGTGTGTATGCATATGTATTAAATATAGTTACAGCTATATATAAATTATATTACCTTAAAGATATTATAACATGATTTTCATTGTTTTCTATATTTCTAAGAATGCCATTTATAATTTTTAAAATGTACTATTTAAGAAGTCTGGGGCGCCTGGGTGGCTCAGTCGGTTAAGCGTCCGACTTCAGCTCAGGCCACGATCTCGCAGTCCGTGAGTTTGAGCCCCGCGTCAGGCTCTGGGCTGATGGCTCGGAGCCCGGAGCCTGTTTCTGATTCTGTGTCTCCCTCTCTCTCTGCCCCTCCCCTGTTCATGCTCTGTCTCTCTCTGTCTCAAAAATAAATAAACGTCAAAAAAAAATTAAAAAAAAAAGAAGTCATTAAAACGTATATATTTGGCTTAGGACTAATACATGTATATAGAAAATCGCATGTGAAATATCTAAAGCAGATTGTATTTGGGAAAGAATGTTTTTTTTCTCTCTCTCTCTTTTTTAATGCCTAGAAAATTGATAACATTTATTTATTTATTTATTTATTTATTTATCTGTTTAATTGAAGTGTTTGACATACAATATTATATCAGTTTCAAGTGTACCACATAGTGATTCAACATTTATATGCATTGTAAAGTGATCACAGGATAAATCTCGATTTAAATAGTCTCTCTTTCATAACTGTAACTCATAACTATAAATATGATAATATTTGTGAAACACCCTGGAGACGGCAAACCTTCTGGAAGAAAAGAGAGAAAAAAATCACCAAACTGCATGTTGTGTGAAAATGCCCAGCTGGCCCAGTTGAGTGAATATTGCCAGCACCTAGTGAACAACCGTGCCACCTGCCCACATGGCAATAACCTGTTGAAAGACCGTGATCTTACACACCAGTTTCACTATTCATCTTAATTTTGGCCCTACCCTAGTTGGCCAATTCTCCCATATAGATCATAAGTAGTCCCAACTGTATGGCTGCTGGGGCATTCTACATTTCCTGATTCGGGCAAGTCAAGAAAGATTAGAACGACTTTAAGCAAAGTCTGAAGAAGAAAAGTCTGCGGAGGGAGTCCTCTTGAGCCTGTAAAAAATCAAATAATGAGGGCTCTTGGGCAGATATAAAAAGAATGTATTTGGAATTAACACAAAGAAACAGGAAGCAATTATGAAAGTCATTTTTACATTAAAATTCAAGGGAAGTGAACAATGAGAATGGACACCTTGAAAATACAAGTACAGATGTTAAATGTAGTTGCAGAGATACTATGACGGCATAGAACAACACCACAGAGAAAGTTAAATCACAATGGAAAAGAAAGGGGCACATAATACAATACAGGATGGATACAGATAGGGAAATGTACAGCAGATCTCTAGAACGTACCCATCTTGGATAGTTAAAACTCAATACCTGTTGAACAGCCTCTTCTATATCCCCTGCCCCCAACAGCTGGCAGCAACCATTCTACTCTGTTTTTATGAGGGTGCCAATCTTAGATTCCTCAGAGAAGTAGAATCATGCAGTATTTGTCATTCATTTGGCTTATTTCACTTAGCACGATATCCTTCAGGTTCAGCCATGTTATCGTCTAAAAATAAACTGGATAATTTGCTAGAATGTCTCAATATTGTGCACCTGAAACTAATATAACACTGTGTGTTAGCTACACTGGAATTAAAATAAAATCAAATCAAAATTCTGATAAAATAAAAATAAAATAAAATAGAAGTCTAATAAAATAAAAATTCCTAGAACAATTTGCAGAAATCCAGGTCTGTTAAAACTAAAAAGAATAAAATAAAAGTTATCAAAAGCCAGTGTTATTTTTATTGGTGTGAATCAAAAACTAACAAGGGCACCTGGGTGGCTCAGTCGGTTAAGCGTTCAGCCCTTGATTTTGGCTCGGGTCACGATCTCACAGTTGTGAGATTGAGCTTCCAGTGTCTTGAAAGTCTCTTCACTGACCGTGCGGATCCTGTCTGGGATTCTCTCCCTCCCTCTCTGCCTGCCCCTCCCCCACACATGCACGCACTTGCATGCTCTCTCCTTCCCTCTCTCTCTCTCAAAAATAAATAAACATTAAAAAAAAGAACAATAACACTAAATAAGTGGGCATATAAATGAAAAGAGACTGAATAACTACAGGATGGTGTGAATACAATATATCTGTATATGTAGATAAAGATTATGCAATGCTATATCCATAATTTTATTTTACATTTAAATGAAATGACAGGAAACATTGTCCAGGCATTCTGTTGGGGGCCTAACGGTATTCGTTTTACATATTCAGGCATGTCTGTTCAGAGGAAGAGAGAAAGGGAAAGATATAGGGTCAGCCATAAGGTGGACATAACTGAATCATTAAGGTACCCCTTAGTGTGGATATTGTCTCAAGTTTGGCTTCCTTGGTCTGTGTTTGGTCAGAAGACCAGTGCTTTTCAGATTTCCAAACTGGTTACAGACTTACTTAATTGGTTCCTTCTGCTGAATTCAGATAAGCTTCTTAAATCATTTAGAAAATACCTCGAATTTAAATTGTGGTAGGGGTAACTGAATAATCGCTTTTAAATATGTTTAACTCTATGTTGTATTTATAATTAGGAATATTTATTTCTCATTCAAAATAAGAAATAGTGATGATTAGGAAAATATATGCTACTTTATTCTTCCCTAAACAAAAGTATAAATTCTTTTATTGTATTGAGTTTAAAAAAAACATTTAATTTTTTATTTAGTCTAATAAACTTTCCTCCTACTTGAATGTAGACTGTATGAAGTCAAGGGTTTCCAGGCATTGTCCACAGCACATAGAATGGGTCCAGGTACTGATTGGGCTCTCAGTGCATATATACAGTTAATGAATATGTAAAGAGTGAATGATAGAGTCAAATACTTATAACCCATAGAAATGACTGCATAATTTTGGAAAGAAAGGTCATGGAAGAAGGGAACAAAAAAGTATCAAGGGAGAGAGAGACAGAGGGGGCAAGGGAAGGAATGAAGGGATGAAGAAAGGAAGGAAAGGAAGAATGGAAATAGCATTACGGAATGCATTTTGCCTTATTTGGAAAGGTGTTATGTTACATGGAATTCATAAGCACCAAGCTGAATTTCTTTTCCCAGTTGGAACAAAAAGGATTCTTATGTCAATTTCAAATTGAAAATCTCTTTCGATTCTTCAAACAGTTGGTAACCTGAATGTTTGTAATTTGAATAAAAAGTAGGATGATTTCCAAGGAGGAATTGAGATTTTTAAAATTCAGGTCTCTCAAATGGGAATAGGAGAGTAGTTCTCTGTTTGTGAAAAGCATTGCCTGCTGTTTTCATTAAACAGTAACTGTGCTGTTTTTGAACCTTTGCCCCATAAAAATAGAAAGAAAAAAAAAGAAGATCAAAGAAATTCAAGTCAAACAGTTGGAGTTTTTGGTATAGCTGTCATATTTTACCAAAATGTCAAGTACTTAAATGCAGATGGTTTATGTTCACTGCTATTTTAAGAGCGAAGTTCCTAGGATTGAAGCTGATATTGAAGAGAGTGAGGCACATTCCCACCTCCTCAGGAGCTGGAAGAATGCAGCCAGAGAAGGATAAAAAGCAGTGAAAGCAACTGCTTGGTGGCGGAGAGGATGCTGTCTGGAAAGAAAGAAGCTGTTTGCCTCCTTAGCCATGCATCCAAACTACTTTATAAAGAGCATATAAGAAAACGGATCGTGTCAGATCTCCATGAACAGCAAAAACAAACAATTCAACCAACATTTACATGTAAGGTGTGCTTATTAATACATTCTCAATGAAATTTGTAAAACTTCTACCTAAGCACAAATTCCCTGTTTTTTTTTTTTCTTCCAGTTGGTTTAAAGGCTCTATTTCACTGCTATAAATTATGAAATGATTACAAGGGAGTTTGCGAGAGCTGATTACAAAGTATTAAATGAGATCCCAATTTTCAAATACATTTTTGTATTTATCAACAAATTATTAACAAAATCCAACACTGCGCCTTATGGTATTTAAATCATGGCAACATATCGTAATCTAGAGATCTGGATAAAATATTTGGAATCAAACACTTTGTTAAAAGTAAAGAAATTGTTTTCTGGTTCATGGAAATTGTTTTCCGAAAGGCAGAGTAAATAAGAGGGGAGATATGGAGCCCAGGCAGCTAGAGAACCATCCCAAGGTTCTTGCAGGTTAAAGGACATTCGTGCTAACAACAGCAACTTACAGATGGTAGATATATATAGTCTGTCTTTGTCATTCACCCATTCAGTCCAAAACATGTGTCTAAATCCCAAATCAACACTCACAGCACTTTCGTGATCAGTGGCGAACGTGTGCCGGGTGGTAAAAAATGTGAATGACCTGACATGCACATTTTCATCTCAGGTCCAGCAAGGGGACATTCTGCCTTCTCACATCAGGTCTTATGCTATAAACAAGTATCCTCTTGGCAGCCTATTTTAGTGTCACAGTTTTTTGCACCTTTGTAGTTTTTGTGGGTAATTTCGCTGTTTAAAATGACCCCATTGGGATAAGCACTGGGTGTTGTATGGAAACCAATTTGACAATAAATTTCATTAAAAAATAAATTAAATAAATAAAAATAAGTTAAAAAATAAAATGACCCCGGCGTAGGACTGAGGTGCTGTCTAATGCTCCTATGCACAAGTGTGGTGTACTTTACAGAGAAAACATATACACTCTTCGTTTGTTAGAGTAGTTTTCGTAAAGCATGTGTTATAGTTCTGTGGGCCATGAGTTCAATGTTTATGGATCAAAGTCTGTATTAAATAGGATACCTTTAAAAAGAAGCACATATGAAACAAGGGTATATATTAAATGTTTGCCTAAAATGTTCGGACTAGAGGTCACCGAAACTTAACCTTGTATTCTCCCCAGGGGAAAAGATTCAGTGTTCACCAATTCCTGTTTGCAGTGACATTCTAGAATGTAATACTGTAAATAACAAGAATCCACCATATATTTATAAAACATAATATACTATGAAATATATAATAACGATATCTCCAGACATTTGGCTGAACATATTCTGGGTGTGTCTGCGAAGAAGTTTCTAGATGAGTTTAATTAACATTTGAACTGGTAGACTGAAAAAGGCCGATTTCCCTTCCTATCGTGAGTGGGTCTCATCCAATCCATGGAAGACCCAAATAGGACAAACAATCTGAGTGAGAGGAACCCCTTTCTGCCTGACTGATATGAGCTGATGCACTGGTCTTTTCTGGCTTCAGATTCAAACTGAAATTTTGGCTCTTCTTGTGGTTGGATCTGCCACCTTTCAGACTGAAACTTATATCATCAGCTCTCCTGCATCTCAGGCCTTTGGATTCAGACTGGAAGCACACATTGGCTCTTCTGCGTGTCCCGTTTGCAGACTGCAGATCTTGGGACTTGTCAACGTTCATAATTGTATGAGTCGATTCCTTATAACAAAACTCTAAATCTATCTTATCTATGTATCTATCCATCTCTCCATCCATCCTATTGGTTCCATTTCTCTGGAAAACACTGACTAATACACTATTGTATGTGTATGTGTCTGTGTCTATGGGTGTGTGTCTGTGTATAAATGTTTGCTGTATATGGGACATGTGTGCGTGTGTTTTGCTATTGTTATTATCTGTATCCCTCCCATAAAATCACAGTGAAATGACAGTAAAGTAGTAAAAGTTGCAATAAAATCATAATGATAATGATGGAATGTAAGTAAACCAGACTGAAGAATTTATGGATGACTTTATACAAACTGAATTTTATTGATAGATAAACTAAAAGACACAAGTTCTAGTCCACTGCACTGACAAGACAATGATGTAGCCTTTCCTCTCAGGAGAGACCCATCAATGTCCTTGTCTTTATGCCGAGTAGGTATAAAAAAAGGTAAAAAACTGATTTTTACCTAAACAAGGGGCCTAGCTGATGGACAGAGAGGGCTCACAGACCCTACATCTGAAAGACAATAATTTAGGTAGGCAGGGCACAGCTAAGTTCTCTTCAAAGGGAGAACAACAGAACAGCAGAGAAAATACATGCCATTATTCTCAATGAGTCAACTTAACATGACAGGAAGCCAACTAATAAGAGAAATCTGAAAAGATACGGTATCATTTAAAGAAATAAGGAAAAATAATGATAGGCAATAGGGACCAACAGGGAACAAGAAGGGGCTCCTAAAATTGTAAAATGATAATGTTTGCTAAAATTAAAAAAAAATGTATAGAAGGGCTGGATAGCAAAGTTCGTGAAAACTTCCCCTCACCAAAGGTAGAAGTAAATGAGAAGATATGGAGTATAAGAAAGAAAAGTGAACACACAGGAAGACGCAGACCAATAGATGTAAAATTCCTATAATGGATATTCCAGAAAGAGAAAACAAGGAAATAGTAATCAAACAGATAACACAAACTCTAGGGCCATTAATATCAGAAAACTACAATCAACAGGTATTTACAAATAAGTGAGATACATATTGGTGCCATGTTTTTTGTTTTGTTTTGTTTTGGTAGCGCTGGATTTTAAATTGCATTCTTAGTGGGTAATTATTCTGAAACTGGGATTCTGCACCTGGGGTGGGGGAAACGATGAAGTGTAAGGCTAACTAAATAAATTTGTAAAATGCACAATAATACTAAAGAATTACTTAAGAATTGTGGCTGGTTTATTTATCTTATAACTAAAAGTTTGCACATTTTCACCCCCTTCACCCAACACCTCTCTCATTTTATTCATTTCTCTTTGTTCCTTTTTATCTCTATTCCTTTCTTCTTTTTTTCCCAGAATAAATTTAACAGATTTACTTATAATTGTTACAATGTTGAACTATTGAAACGTGTTCGCTGAGCCAGTTTGACTTGCATTAATGCCTTATGACCCCGCATTTATATTTAAAAATCACATACAAATGAAAATGGAAAAACTGCCAATTTCTGTGCCCTATTTTTCTACTTGCAATCATATACTTAGGTGCATTTTGACCCTATGGGGGGAAACACCTAATGTTCAGAACTACCAAGAACGAGAAGAGAATTTTTTTTTTTAAAGAATAATATGTTGGGGCACCTGGGTGGCTCAGTCAGTTAAGCATCGGACTTTGGCTCGGGTCCCGATCTCACGGTTTGTCCGTTCAAGCCCCACATCGGGCTCAGTGCTGACATCTTGGAGCCTGGAGCCTGCTTCGGATTCTGTATCTCATTCTCTCTCTGTTCCTCCCCCACTTGTGCTCTGTCTTTCTCTGTCTTTCAAAAATAAATAAATGGAAAAAAATTTTAAAAAGAATAAAATGTTTTCCATCATAGTGGATTCTTCAGTACGTTCTCTACACGAGCAGTGTGCTAGCTGGATGGCTTTCAGCACAACTGGTACACATTTCGCATGGCTAGCACACAGGCTGGGGTCCTCAAAAAGGCCCACCAGATAGGCCTCACTTGCCTCCTGGAATGCACCAGTAGCTGAACCCTAGAAGTGCAGAAGTTCAGGGCGACTTCTGATAACGTCTAATTTCACAGAGCCTCCCAGTACCAGGCCTATAACGATGAGGTTTCTTCACCCCTCCAGTAGAGGGTGCACTCTTGCAAGTGGCCTTAGTAGCCAGTTGCTTCTTGGAGGTTTACGACTGGTGGATTTGTGGGCAGTCAGCTTTGCAGGAGCCATGCATGGTGTAGACACCTCCTTATTCACCCAGCTTCTCCTTCACCTGAAGCTTGGCGGGCTAGTGGTGTCTCTGGCTTTAGAGAGTGACCTTGGTGCAGCAGGGGCTGAGAACAGTCTATTCCTCTCTTCTAATTATCTACTGTACAATGACCACTATTCTAAGGTGTCTGATACGGATCCATTTATTTTGTGTGTGTTTTTTAATAAACATGAGTATTGATTTATATATATATAAATATTTTAAATTAAAAATATAAAATTTTCATATGTATTATATGTTTTACCTGTCCCCCGCCCCCAACACTCCAGACCTGACTGACTTTAATTATAAAACAGCTTTTGGCTATAGACATTCATGTTTAAGGAACACTCAAAATTACACAAATTACCGTGTTCTCTTGGTTTTTCATGGAAGAAGGAATAGATGACTTTCTGAACTTTTCTTTGTCTTTTATTTTCTTGAAAGGAGTGAACATGACAATAACAAAGCTCATGACACATTCTCACCAGAAATGCAAAGATAACCCTTAAAGGTCTTCCCTTTTACTATTCCTTCAGGACCTGGTGCTCCCACACCCAACCTCTCTCACCCAAAATGAGTCTGCAGTAAAGAGACTTATATGCATCTGTCTAGCAGTTACATGTGTGTGTGTGTGTGTGTGTCCAAATAAAATATAAAATTATATGACCAAAATAAAACCAAGTGTCTCAGCCATAAGCAAAGGGTAATGACTGCATGAGTGAGTAAATTAAACATCTACTTTAGCAGCAAGAGGCTGTGAGGCCTGGGGAGGAAAAGGCATCCTGAGAGAGTTTGGGACTGATCCGGATCCTTCAGCACCAGCAGTGTATAGGATCAGGAGGGGCAGGAGGAGGGGAGAGCCATGGCTCAATGGATGGTCTGCACTGGGACATCTCAAGGGCTATTCTGTGGATTGGATTTTTGGGAAACACATAGACATTCTTTTGGCCTTTTCCTGGTCTGCTTGTTACCAGCAGGTGAATAGAAGCGAGTCACCGGTCTCTGCTTAGTCATTGCTACCACGAATCTTCAGCAGAATATTCCAGTAATCCCCTGAAGTGTCTCCTAAAATGCCGTGGAGGAGCAACTTGCCATACAGCCGCTTATTCTCCAATCTGATGTCTGATGAGTGGTCGATCTCCCTGCAAGACTCCAGGATGCCATTCAGGGCCCAGTCTTTTGTTCTTGCTCCCCTCATGGCCTTGTTGGGCATGTGTGGGTTCAGCTTTTGGCTTTGTCCAGTAAAGCCCAGGATGGCAGAAAGGATTACTCAAGACTCTGTGCAAGTCAAGAGAGGTGAGAGGGAGGCTCAGGGAAGTCTTGCACGATACTCAGTGAGCCACGTGCCGATAAGAATATATAGAAAATGTGCAGAAAAACAAGTTAAGACAGGGTAAAATATTCCATGAGATAACATGGTCTAAGGGATTTATGAGCACAGGCAGGACCTAAGCCCTAGATATACATTAACCAGATAAGGCAAGTGAGTGCCCCTAGATGTACAATAACTAGATAAGCGAAGCATGGCCGCTGTTTTCAGCAAGGCCAGAAAGCAGTGTTCTGCTTTGCAATGTGTTCCCTATAATCTCCTAACCCAGGACAGAGCTATTTGATTTCCCACAGGCCTTTCAGCAAGAACAGGCTGGCGTATTCCCGACACATTTCCCCACCGCCAGGGTTGTTTGCTCCGGGTTCCCAGACATCTCCCTGCAGATGCTCTTAGTGTCCGCACTTGCCCTTCCCTGATACTCATTGAAAACGGTACCAGGTGGGGCTGGCTCTGCAAGCACAGAACTGTGCTGATTTGGACTCCTGTGTCCCCAGGCGGCTCTCCCCAGCCACTTACACCTGCTCCGCATGTCTCTGGGCACATGGCATGCCCACTGTAGCCCTTCCGTCCCGGTTTTCCTGACAGAGAGTGATGAGGGGCCTCTGGAGGTGTCCTGACTTGTCTGGAATAGCCTCCTCCAAGGTCATTTTCAATTCTGTTCTGTGGGCTCCGCTCACTTCCTGGGTGTGCTCACTGCCACGGGACGTGTGGATTTCTGTCTCAAAAAAAAAATAAATAAATAAAAATAAATAAATAAATAAATAAATAAAACATTTTAAAAAATTAAAAAAAAAAATTAGAAACCATTGGCCCAATTCCCATAGGGTAGAGTGGCCTCAGTGCTAGATAAGGGGAAGCTATGAAAAAGGTGAAACTGTTCATTAGACGAAATGTTTCACTGTATTAATACCTATAACTCTTACTGCGCATATATGAAGTTGGCATTTAAAAACAAAGCAAAAAAACAATTCCTGTATTTAGAAAGTGCACTAACCTGTTGTTTTTTCTTTGTAGCCTCAGATGTTACCTGATGTAAAACACGGTTTCGAGTTAAGAAACACAAGAAAGAAAAAGCTTTTATTTTCTTCCTAACAGATGAATAAACCCTTGGTCTGCACAATTCATGTTTCAGCGTGACTTTTATTAACACATCACAGAAAATTTAGCTCAGTTTTGTCTTAGATTAACCACATGGTAGTATTGATAACTCTTAATCTGGAAAAAAAAAACTAGAGAAACAAAAACTTTGAAATCCAAGAGTGTCTTATACTCAGGTGATAGGAAAAATACAGTGATTTGACAAAGACTTACTAAACTTTTCTCTTTTATTTCTAAATGCCTTGGAGAATTTATTTGAAGGAAAAGTTATCAAAAGTTTTAAAAATTATTTTTAACCTCAAAAGTTATTGATCACATAATCTTATTTTCTATATCAAGATTGGGACAGTGAAGGCAAATTTAAATCACGCATTCCTAAGAGTTCTCTCTAAAAGGTAATAGCATTTTTTGAGAACACCACAATTAAGCAACATATTTTATCATTTCCTAGTATGGGATTTTTCAAATGGAGTTAAGGAAATGTGTTAGAATATATTCAATATTTTATTTCCATCTTTAAATGATGTTTTTCAATTTTGTATTACACACCATTTTCTATTTTGAATATTAAAATGATTAAAATTGGAATTTTCTCCAGGAATCTCATGCACAACGTAATGATTACAGTTAATAGCACTGTATTATATACTTGAAAGTTGCTAAGAAAGTAGATCTTTAATATTCTCACCACGTTAAATGGTAATTATGCCGTATGATGCAGGTGTTAGCTAATGTTATGGTGGTACTCATTTTAATATATGAGTATATCAAATCAACACATTGTATAACAAAAACTTGCACAACACCATATATCAATTACATTTCAGTGAAGCCGGAAAAAAATTAAAATTAACATTTCCATAAAAATAACTAGAAATGTATAAGGCAAAGGCAAGTGATGGACTTTACCATTTAAAAAAAAAAAATTACCTGGAGGCGGGAAGAAGATGGCGGCATAGGAGGACTCTGGACTCACCGCTCGTCCTGCTGATCACTTAGATTCCACCTACACCTGCCTAAATAACCCAGAAAACCGCCAGAGGATTAGCAGAACGGAGTCGCCGGAGCCAAGCGCAGACGAGAGGCCCACGGAAGAGGGTAGGAAGGGCGGCGAGGCGGTGCGCGCTCCACGGACTGGCGGGAGGGAGCCGGGGCGGAGGGGCGGCTCGCCGGCCAAGCAGAGCCCCCGAGTCTGGCTTGCAAAAGCGGAGGGGCCGGGCGGACTGTGTTCCGACAGCAAGCGCGACTTAGCGTCTGGGAGGTCAGAAATTAACAGCTCTGCTCGGAAAGCGGGAAGGCTGGAGGACAAAGGGAGGGAGAGCTGCTGAGCCCCCGGACGACAGAGCTCAGTTTGGTGGGGAACAAAGACGCTCGCCAGCACCATCTCCCCCGCCCATCCCCCAGCCAAAATCGCAAAGGGAACCAGTTCCTGCCAGGGAACTTGCTTGCTCTGCACAAACACCCAACTCTGTGCTTCTGCGGAGCCAAACCTCCGGCAGCGGGTCTGACTCCAGCCTGCTGCCACGGGGCCCCTCCTGAAGTGGATCACCAAAGGAGAAGCCAGCTAAGCCTGCCCCTACTGCCCCGGTGCACTTTGCCTACCCACCCCAGCTAATACACCAGATCCCCAGCACCACAAGCCTGGCAGGGTGCAAGTAGCACAGACGGGCCACGCCACCCCACAGTGAATCCCACCCCTAGGAGAGGGGAAGAGAAGGCACACACCAGTCTGACTGTGGCCCCAGAGGTGGGCTGGGGGCAGACATCAGGACTGACTGCAGCCCCGCCCACCAACTCCAGTTATACACCACAGCACAGGGGAAGTGCCCTGCAGGTCCTCACCACGCCAGGGACTATCCAAAATGACCAAGCAGAAGAATTCCCCTCAGAAGAATCTCCAGGAAATAACAACAGCTAATGAGCTGATCAAAAAGGATTTAAATAATATAACAGAAAGTGAATTTAGAATAATAGTCATAAAATTAATCCCTGGGCTTGAAAACAGTATAGAGGACAGCAGAGAATCTCTTGCTACAGAGATCAAGGGCCTAAGGAACAGTCACGAGGAGCTGAAAAACGCTTTAAACGAAATGCATAACAAAATGGAAACCACCACAGCTCGGCTTGAAGAGGCAGAGGAGAGAATAGGTGAACTAGAAGATAAAGTTATGGAAAAAGAGGAAGCTGAGAGAAAGAGAGATGAAAAAATCCAGGAGTATGAGGGGAAAATTAGAGAACTAAGTGATACACTAAAAAGAAATAATATACGCATAATTGGTATCCCAGACGAGGAAGAAGGAGGGAAAGGTGCTGAAGGGGTACTTGAAGAAATTATAGCTGAGAACTTCCCTGAACTGGGGAAGGAAAAAGGCATTGAAATCCAAGAGGCACAGAAAACTCCCTCTAGACGTAACTTGAATCGATCTTCTGCACAACATATCATAGTCAAACTGGCAAAAAACAAGGATAAAGAGAAAATTCTGAAAGCAGCAAGGGGTAAACGTGCCCTCACATATAAAGGGAGACCTATAAGACTCGTGACTGATCTCTCTTTTGAAACTTGGCAGGCCAGAAAGGATTAGCACGATATTTTCAGTGTGCTAAACAGGAAAAATATGCAGCCGAGAATCCTTTATCCAGCAAGTCTGTCATTTAGAATAGAAGGAGAGATAAAGGTCTTCCCAAACAAACAAAAACTGAAGGAATTCTTCACCACTAAACCAGCCCTACAAGAGATCCTAAGGGGGACCCTGTGAGACAAAGTCCCAGAGAAATCACTACAAGCATAAAACATACAGACATCACAATGACTCTAAACCCATATCTTTCTATAATAACACTGAATGTAAATGGATTAAATGCGCCAAACAAAAGACATAGGGTATCAGAATGGATAAAAAAACAAGACCCATCTATTTGCTGTCTACAAGAGACTCATTTTAGATCTGAGGACACCTTTAGATTGAGAGTGAGGGGATGGAGAACTATTTATCATGCGACTGGAAGCCAAAAGAAAGCTGGAGTAGCCATACTTATATCAGACAAACTAGACTTTAAATTATAACAAGAGATGAAGAAAGGCATTATATAATAATTACAGGGTCTATCTATCAGGAAGAGCTAACAATTATAAATGTCTATGCGCCAAATACCGGAGCCCCCAAATATATAAAACAATTACTCATAAACATAAGCAACCTTATTGATAAGAATGTGGTAATTGCAGGGGACTTTAACACCCCACTTACAGAAATGGATAGATCATCTAGACACACGGTCAATAAAGAAACAAGGGCCCTGAATGAGACATTGGATCAGATGGACTTGACAGATATATTTAGAACTCCGCATCTCAAAGCAACAGAATATACTTTCTTCTCGAGTGCACATGGAACATTCTCCAAGATAGATCACATACTGGGTCACAAAACAGCCCTTCATAAGTTTACAAGAATTGAAATCATGGCATGCATACTTCCAGACCACAATGCTATGAAGCTTGAAATCAACCACAGGAAAAAGTCTGGAAAACCTCCAAAAGCATGGAGGTTAAAGAACACCCTACTAACGAATGAGTGGGTCAACCAGGCAATTAGAGAAGAAATTAAAAAATATATGGAAACAAACGAAAATGAAAATACAACAATCCAAATGCTTTGGGACGCACCGAAGGTAGTCCTGAGAGGAAAATACATTGCAATCCAGGCCTATCTCCAGAAACAAGAAAAATCCCAAATACAAAATCTAACAGCACACCTAAAGGAAATAGAAGCAAAACAGCAAAGGCAGCCTAAACCCAGCAGAAGAAGAGAAATAATAAAGATCAGAGCAGAAATAAACAATATAGAATCTAAAAAAACTGTAGAGCAGATCAATGAAACCAAGAGTTGGTGTTTTGAAAAAATAAACAAAATTGACAAACCTCTAGCCAGGCTTCTCAAAAAGAAAAGGGAGATGACCCAAATAGATAAAATTATGAATGAAAATGGAATTACTACAACCAATCTCTCAGAGATACAAACAATTATCAGGGAATACTATGAAAAATTATATGCCAACAAATTGGACAACCTGGAAGAAATGGACAAATTCCTAAACACCCACACTATTCCAAAACTCAATCAGGAGGAAATAGAAAGCTTGAACAGACCCATAACCAGCAAAGAAATTGAATCGGTTATCAAAAATCTCCCAACAAATAAGAGTCCAGGACCAGATGGCTTCCCAGGGGAGTTCTACCAGACGTTTAAAGCAGAGATAATACCTATCCTTCTCAAGCTATTCCAAGAAATAGAAAGGGAAGGAAAACTCCCAGACTCATTCTATGAAGCCAGTGTTACTTTGATTCCTAAACCACACAGAGACCCAGTAAAAAAAGAGAACTACAGGCCAATATCCCTGATGAATATGGATGCAAAAATTCTCAATAAGATACTAGCAAATCGAATTCAACGGCATATAAAAAGAATTATTCACCATGATCAAGTGGGTGGGATTCATTCCTGGGATGCAGGGCTGGTTCAACATTCGCAAATCAATCAACGTGATACATCACATTAAAAAAAAAGAGAAGAACCATATGATCCTGTCAATCGATGCAGAAAAGGCCTTTGACAAAATCCAGCACCCTTTCTTAATAAAAACCCTTGAGAAAGTCGGGATAGAAGGAACATACTTAAAGATCATAAAAGCCATTTATGAAAAGCCCACAGCTAACATCATCCTCAATGGGGAAAAACTGAGAGCTTTTCCCCTGAGATCAGGAACACGACAGGGATGCCCACTCTCACCGCTGTTGTTTAACATAGTGTTGGAAGTTCTAGCATCAGCAATCAGACAACAAAAGGAAATCAAAGGCATCAAAATTGGCCAAGATGAAGTCAAGCTTTCGCTTTTTGCAGATGACATGATATTATACATGGAAAATCCGATAGACTCCACCAAAAGTCTGCTAGAACTGATACAGGAATTCAGCAAAGTTGCAGGATACAAAATCAATGTACAGAAATCAGTTGTATTCTTATACACTAACAATGAAGCAACAGAAAGACAAATAAAGAAACTGATCCCATTCACAATGGCACCAAGAAGCATAAAATACCTAGGAATAAATCTAACCAAAGATGTAAACGATCTGTATGCTGAAAACTATAGAAAGCTTATGAAGGCAATTGAAGAAGATATAAAGAAATGGAAAGACATTCCCTGCTCATGGATTGGAAGAATAAATATTGTCAAAATGTCAATACTACCCAAAGCTATCTACACATTCAATGCAATCCCAATCAAAATTGCACCAGCATTGTTCTCGAAACCAGAACAAGCAATCCTAAAATTCATATGGAACCACAAAAGGCCCCGAATAGCCAAAGGAATTTTGAAGAAGAAGACCAAAGCAGGAGGCATCACAATCCAGACTATAGCCTCTACTACAAAGCTGTCATCATCAAGACAGCATGGTATTGGCACCAAAACAGACACATAGACCAATGGAATAGAATAGAAACCCCAGAACTAGACCCACAAACGTATGGCCAACTCATCTTTGACAAAGCAGGAAAGAATATCCAATGGAAAAAAGACAGTCTCTTTAACAAATGGTGCTGGGAGAACTGGACAGCAACATGCAGAAGGTTGAAACTAGACCACTTTCTCACACCAGTCACAAAAATAAACTCAAAATGGATAAAGGACCTGAATGTGAGACAGGAAACCATCAAAACCCTAGAGGAGAAAGCAGGAAAAGACCTCTCTGACCTCAGCCGTAGCAATCTCTTACTCGACACATCCCCAAAGGCAAGGGAATTAAAAGCAAAAGTGAATTACTGGGACCTTATGAAGATAAAAAGCTTCTGCACAGCAAAGGAAACAACCAACAAAACTAAAAGGCAACCAACGGAATGGGAAAAGATATTCGCAAATGACATATCGGACAAAGGGCTAGTATCCAAAATCTATAAAGAGCTCACCAAACTCCACACCTGAAAAACAAATAATCCAGTGAATAAATGGGCAGAAAACATGAAAAGACACTTTTCTAAAGAAGACATCCGGATGGCCAACAGGCACATGAAAAGATGTTCAGCGTCGCTCCTTATCAGGGAAATACAAAAAAAACCACACTCAGGTATCACCTCATGCCAGTCAGAGTGGCCAAAATGAACAAATCAGGAGACTATAGATGCTGGAGAGGATGTGGAGAAACGGGAACCCTCTTGCACTGTTGGTGGGAATGCAAATTGGTGCAGCCACTCTGGAAAGCAGTGTGGAGGTTCCTCAGAAAATTAAAAATAGACCTACCCTATGACCCAGCAATAGCACTGCTAGGAATTTACCCAAGGGATACAGGAGTACTGATGCATAGGGGCACTTGTACCCCAATGTTTATAGCAGCACTGTGAACAATAGCCAAATTATGGAAAGAGCCTAAATGTCCATCAACTGATGAATGGATAAAGAAATTGTGGTTTATATACACAATGGAATACTAAGTGGCAATGAGAAAGAATGAAGCAACGTGGATGGAACTGGAGAGTGTGATGCTAAGTGAAATAAGCCATACAGAGAAAGACAGATACCATATGGTTTCACTCTTATGTGGATCCTAAGAAACTTAACAGAAACCCATGGGGGAACGGAAGGAAAAAAAAAAGAGGTTAGAGTGGGAGAGAGCCAAAGCATAAGAGACTGTTAAAAACTGAGAACAAACTGAGGGGTTGATGGGGGGTGGGAGGGAGGGGAGGGTGGGTGATGGGTATTGAGGAGGGCACCTTTTGGGATGAGTACTGAGTGTTGTATGGAAACCAATTTGACAATAAATTTCATATATTAAAAAAAACAAATAAAAAAAATTACCTGTATAGGACTTCTTTCAGTTTGTGCGCATATGTAACACTAGCATAGCACAAAGGTACTAGAAGCATCTAAGAACCATAAATAGAATATGTTCAGCTGTTTAAGGCTATCTGCACCTCAGCCTGTTCTCTAAAGACCCAATGATGTAGTATTTTTAGTAAGTAGAATATTACTACCCAATACCCCCCGCCCCCCCACCCCTGCCTCCAAAATCCGCACCCTGGTCTTTGAAACCTGTGATTATATTCCCTAAAGTGGCTAACAGGACATGGCATATCTAATTAAACTAAGACTTTGCAATGGAGAGATTATTCTAGATTATTGGAGTAGGCCCAGCGTAATCCTAAGGGGAAGTCGGGAGGGTAGGAGTGAGAGAAAGAGAAGAAACAGAGGTGGATGATAAGGGGCATGAGACAGGGAATGCAGGCGGCTTCTAAAAACCGCATAAAACAAGAAGATTGAGGGGCGCCTGGGTGGCGCAGTCAGTTAAGCGTCCGACTTCAGCCAGGTCACTATCTCTCGGTCTGTGAGTTCAAGCCCTGCGTCAGGCTCTGGGCTGATGGCTCAGAGCCTGGAGCCTGTTTCTGATTCTGTGTCTCCCTCTCTCTCTCTGCCCCTCCCCCGTTCATGCTAGTCTCTCTCTGTCCCAAAAATAAATAAACGTTGAAAAAAAAATTAAAAAAAAAAAAGATTGATTCTTCCCCCAGAGAATCTAGAAGGGAAATAACTTTTCCAATACCTTGATCTTAAACGTTCTAAATTCCAACGTTATAAAGTAATACATTTGCATTATTTTTAACACAAGAATTTTCTGATAATTTATTAAAGCAGTAACACAAAACAAATAAGATATTTAAGAACAAGAAGGCAGGATGAATTTTAGAGCCATATATAAAGGACTGCAAACAATTATCATTCTTAATTCTAAAATATCTTCATTTATTCTATTGGCTTCATCTATTCTATTAGCTATTCTATTAGCTATTATCTATCAGAATTTTCCTGATTTATTTTCTGTTTCAAGCAATGCCTATTTTTGTTACTAGTTAGGGTCTTTGTTACTACTAACTTTGGAAGTTAGATGTGACTTTCCAGTCTTTCCAATCCATAGGTGGTGTCTACTTCCTCATTCACTGAATTCTTTTTTAGTAACAGAAATGTGATTGAATCTGGTTTTGCAATGGAAATATGCTCAGGCCAGCCTAAGAGAGGCATGGAGCAGAGAGGAGGAATTGTAGCGGAGATCAACCAAAACAGGTTATCCCTTTGCCAACCCATCTGAAACACTGTAGAAGCTTGAGGACTCTCAGCTCAAATTAGCCAAGACCAGGAGAATAGATTAAACTAATCCCAAATTAAATTGCCAAGCAACAGAATCCTAGGCAAAATAATTGTTTTACCCCACAAATAATTAGTGTTATTTGTTACAAAGCAGTAACTGACTACTACACTTGTTTCTCCATGAAAACCATGAGATGTAAATGCTCTGGATTCTAAGAGGACTGAGAAAAGAATGCAGCTTCCAAGGATGGTGTATTTCCAATGCCTACCATAAATATGGCCTCCAAATGTTTCAATGTAACACAGATTTTTTGTGAGAAATCAACTTCAATATGATCAGCTTCTGGTATGTCAGATATGTTTGTCATAACACAGCCTGTTCACCTTCACTTTTAAAGATGTACACAGAATTACAGATTGAATTTGTCATAAATATACTACAATAAGGATGGCCAGCATCTATTGACATCTTACTGTTTGTCAAGAACTATTCTAAGGGCTTCCTTCAGATTTCTAAATGCTTTTAGTGTCCTCAAAATCTATATGAGTTATACGTTATGATTATTTTCATTTTGAAGACACAGAGACTGAAGTATAGGAGAGTAATTAAACTACCTAAGATTACATGACTTATAATTGCTGGGGCCAATAATTGATAAGTAAAATAAAAGTGTATTTTTAATTAATCTGCCACAACATTTGTCTTAAAAACAAAATAACTAAATAAAACTTAGTTGGGTTCTAATCGTTTGCTTCCAGTCAGTTCCACACACAATGGCCACATCTAAAGTCTGTATTAGATATCATTATGAGCTCAATTTACTCATCTTTTTAACCCATATTGCTTTCTCTCGACTTCATGGCAATTACTTGGAGCCTATAGGGCTTCAATGTAAAGATAATACACTGTTGTGGATTGAATCTCACTCCCCAAAATGTATGCTCAATTCTTAATTATCAATGTGTGATTTCAATTGGAAATAGAGTCATTGCAGATAGAATTAAGATGTAAGTCAAAAAGAGGTCTTAAGATTCAGGACTTGTCCAAAATCTAATCGCTGATGGTCTTAGAAGAAGAGACCAGAGACACACAGAGATAATGGCATGTGAAAACAGAGGCAAAGATTGGAGTTTCAAATCTACTTAATAAGGATTGTCATCCTACTGGGAACTGAGAGACAAGCATGGAACATGGTATCCCTCAGAGCTTCCAGAAGGCACTAATCTTGTTGATACTTTGTTGACTTTGGACTTCTAGCCTCTAGAACTGTAGGAGAATAAATTCTTTGTTTTAAGCCACTTTGCAGTATTTTGTTATGACAGCCTTAGGAAACTAATATAATACCCTTGACCTAAACTTTGTCATAAGTATTTTTATTCAAGCAATTTCATTTAGCACCAGTCCTTGGACTAATAATCCTTGCAATTTAGGCATATACTAGACTGAAGTATTTTTTTTAATATTCATTTACTTTTGAGAGAGAGACAGAGACAGAGAGTGAACAGGAGAGGGGCAGAGAGAAAGGGAGAGACATAATCTGAAGAAGGTTCCAAGCTCTGAGCTGTCAGCATAGAGCTGGACATGGGGCTTGAACTCACCAAACATGAGATCATGACCTGAGCTGAAGTTGGATGCTTAACCGACTGAGTCTCCCAGGTGCCCCTGAAGTATTTTTCATTCAAACCTCACTTAAACCTTTTATCTTCTGGGGACTAAAAGTAGTCAGCTGTGTAACCTGTCTTTACTTCCTTTGCTTTCTGTTTGCAAATTGTACCATTTTTCCCCCCCTGAGGTCATGTATTTCTTGCAATATTTTGTCAGACGCAGCCAATAGCGACCATCATTTTTTCCACCTCAACTTCTGTTTTCCAGCATTTATCTCTAAAGTTTTAGTTTTAGTAGTTCTATATGATTCTTGCAACTTGATCAGACAACAAAATTAGTAAATATTTTGTTCACAGCATTACATTCAAACACTCTGCCAGCCTCAGTGATTGCTTCCCTTGCTCTTAACCTCTCCAAAAACATAAGGGGAGAGTTCCTTTGATTCTGTCTTATAAGCACACTAATCCTGTTCCCAAGAGCTCCACCCTCATGACCTAGCTACTTCCCAGAGTCCCCACTTTCTAATACCATCACACTGACAGTTAGGATTTCAACATATGAATTTTGGAGGGACGCAAACATTCTATCCATAGCAGTTCTGCTAACTAAAATGATGTTGGGAAGTAAGGACCCGTGTACATCATCCAAATTGAAAGGAAGCACAATAGTAGTGAACACTGGTAACGTCTATCCAAATATATCTATGTAAGGATACATTTAATTGCTATTTCTGATTGACAGATGAAGCTTTATAAAGTTTAAAGGAAAAAATAAAAAAAAATCAAGCACCTAAAATATAGCAACAGAAATTCTGGTCATTTTGTGAATTTGATAAATAGCTTTCAATATTTGATTTTTTTTTAATTTTACTTTACAGAGAGATAGTGGGGGAGATGGACAGAGGGAAAGAGAGAGAGAGAGAGAGAAATCTCAGGCAGGATCCCATGCCCACCATGGAGCCTGATGCAGAGCTCAATCCCATGACTCTGAGATCATGACCTGAACCAAAATCAAAAGTCAGATCCTCTACTAATGGAGACACCCAGGTGTCCCTAACTTTTCAATATTATAAACATTTGCTAACATGGCTCATATCTTAGAATTCCACAGTAAATATTTTACTGTATGGTCTGAATAGGAAATTATATAAAATAGAAAATTAGTGTCATATCTAAACTATACATGTGTGTGCAATTCACCAAACAGAAGTATATCACCATACATTAAAATATATGTAAATATAGATTTGTTTATTGTATATAATATGACATAACATAATAACATGACATGCACAATATTACAATATAAGGTATTCTTCATTCTAGCTCTGGGTTTGTGTGTGTGTGCACACTCTGCTGAATTTCTTGGAATACATGGCAAATTTAAGGTGGAATCTAGGAGGAAGATTAGTCAAATACAATGGCACATACTTCCAGATGTCTTGTCCCAAGGGCTGTTTGATCTGACTGCAGCACATAAGGGACAGAGCTAGGACTCTATGCATCATTTATGTTGGATTATATTTACAAAGACCAGACTGAACTTCTGAATGATCCTATTGAAAAGAATGTTGCTACTTTCTCAACACCTGCTCAAAGAAATTTGCATAGATACCACATGTGCAAATAGCAGATAAAGCTTCAGACACCTCAGACATTTTAAACTAAATTTTGTACAATGCTTCCTAACTGAACTAACTGAACTAGAGGCCCTACTTTGATAGTCTTTCAGTCCTAAGGGAAATTCTACCTCTTCTATTATTTCGAGGAATCTTACAATTGAAAAATATGGTAAAGTTACTTGAAAATAAGAGAAAATAAGTTTGATAACAGAAACTTCGTGCAAAAAGTGTAAACAAAAGCAAAAATGAATCAATCAAAAATCTTACATATGAGATAGTCTAATGAGGATGAGTAAAAAAAAGTCTTTGTTTTTTGGAGTTTTAGTAACTAAGAGAGAAGTATTCCAGGCAGTTATTAAATGAAATGTGCCATTTAAAAGGATTAGAAGCATATTGTTTAAAATTATTTAAAAAGGCCACTTTGGCATGAATGGAATTTGATATTGCTGTTTGCACATCAGTGAAACGATATGCCACATTTTGTGAAGACATGACCCGAAACGTTTCCTTTTTTATGGCTTCATCGTTTTACTTTGTGAAATTTGTCAGGGCAGATGGAGTGGGAGAGGGGACGCAGCGTCCCTTGTTTCGGTCAGACAGAGAAAGATAGATATCATATGCTTTCACTCATATGTGACACTTGAGAAACTTAACAGAAGACCATGGGGAAAGGGAAGGGAAAAAATAGTTTCAAACTGAGAGGGAGGCAAACCATAAGAGACTCTAAATACAGAGACCAAGCTGAGGGTTGATGGGGTGGTAGGGAAGGGGGTAAATGGGTGATGGGCATTGGAGGAGGGCACTTGCTGGGATGAGCACTGGGTGTTGTATGTAAGCGATGAATCATGGGGATCTACTCCCGAAGCCAAGAGCACACTGTATACGCTGTAAGTTAGCTAACTTGACAATAAACTACATACATATATAAAAAAAATAGTAATTAAATTTAATTTAATTTAAAAAAAGGATCAGTTGCTTTCTTTAGTGATTTCCTACCACTTTGAAGTGTTTAATTATAAAGTAGAAATATTCTTAAATTTCCAAGACTTAACATGCAAACTTGCAGAGCATTTTATAAAATAATCACACCCAACATTCATTAAATCCCCAAATATGAATCATGTTTTAACAGAATATAGAAGACTTTTTATTATGATTCATTCATATTATTTTCTAAATTTGCAAAAAAGTCAATATTTTATTTATGTAAGTTTCCTCAGAACACATGTATTTTTATAAAGTGAAAAAAATAGCAGAACAGGAATAATGGAAGCAGTTCATATTTCAGCATAAGAAACAGTGATATATAATCTTTCTTGTAACCATGTTTTTCTGTTCTAAATAGATTATCTCAATAATGCATAACAATAACAAATAATAGAAATATTTTTAATGCTTTGATTTTTTAAAAATATTAAAAATTAGCAATAGCTAATGTCTATATAAAATTCAACATTTCAATGGGGGTATATTCTTGTAAAAAAGGACAATTATATGAACATTTAAAAACTTGATTCTCTGTATACAAAATTATAATTTTATACATTGCAGTATTTCCACATAAAATTATTAAAAAATAACTTACATTCTGTAAATATTTTGTGTCTTTCAAATGAAAGTGTGAGCCTATGAATACCTATAAATCATACTATATTTTTAAAAATAATGTAATTTAATTTTTGTTTGTTTGGTTTACTTTTTCTAAAGGGATCACCCTTTCTAGACTATTGTCTTTATATACTGAGCACTATTCAATATGCCCCAAATATCCTGACATATAGTTCCTATCCCATTGTGCATTTAAAGCCTAAAATCAATAGTCATGATTTTATGTCTATTCACTACTGTAGGCTCCCCTCCCTCCCTTCCTTCCTACCTTCCTACTTTCCTTCCTTCCTTCCTTCCTTCCTTCCTTCCTTCCTTCCTTCCTTCTTCTCTTTCCCTTTCTCTCTTTTTCTCTCCCTCTTTTTCTTTCTTTCTTTCTTTCTTTCTTTCTTTCTTTCTTTCTTTCTTTCTTTCTTTCTCTTTCTTTCTTTTTCTTTCTTTTCTCTTTCTTTTTCTTTCTTTCTTTCTTTCTTTCTTTCTTTCTTTCTTTCTTTCTTCTCCTCCTTCCTTCCATTTCTATCTTTTCTTCTTTCCTCCTTTATCTCTCTTTCTCTCTTAAATATAGGTAAATCAAACATAGCACAAAATTTACCATCTTAATCATTTTAATCATTCAGTCCAGTAGTGTTAAATATTCACGTTGCTGTGAAACCAATTTGTAGAACTTTATCATCTTGCACAACTGACACTCGATACTGATTGAACAACTCCCCATTTCCCCCTCCCTCTGAGGGAAATATCTCAATGAACTTGAATACCCTAGGTAACTTGTATAAGTGGAATCATACAATTTTTATTTTCTTTTCTGAATGACATGTTTCATTAAACATAATTTCCTCAAGATTCATTCATGCAGCATGTTTCAGAACCGCCTTCCTTTTTATGGCTGAAAAATATTCCATTTTATGTGTCTACCACGTTTTATTTATTCATTGACCCATTGAAAGACATTTGTTTGGCTTCATATTTTGACTATTATAAATAGTGCTGCTATGAACAGGGTTGGGCAAATATCTCTTTGAGATTCTGTTTTCATTCTTTCAGAAATATACCCAAAAGTGGAATTGCTGGAATATGTAATACTTATGTTTTTTAATTTTTGAGTCATTGTCATATGGTTTTTACATAATGGCTACACCATTTTGCATCCCCACCAAGAGTGCATAACCTTTCCAATTTTTCCACATTTTTTTTTAATTTTTTTTCAACATTTATTTATTTTTGGGACAGAGAGAGACAGAGCATGAACGGGCGAGGGGCAGAGAGAGAGGGAGACACAGAATCGGAAACAGACTCCAGGCTCTGAGCCATCAGCCCAGAGCCTGACGCGGGGCTCGAACTCACAGACCGCGAGATCGTGACCTGGCTGAAGTCGGACGCTTAACCGACTGCGCCACCCAGGCGCCCCTCCACATTTTTAACAACACATTATTTTCTAGTTGTATTTTTGATAGTAGCCATCTTAATGGTTATGCAATGATGCATCATTTGATTTTGATTTGCATTTATCTAAGGATTTGTGATATTGAACATCTTTCATTTGCTTGTTGACCTCCATACATTCCTGCTTCTGATCCCAGAGATGCATTAAAAATGTATTTTCCTATATATGTGTGTTATGTGGCTCCCAGACTACTGATACGGATATTTTTGACTAGCAATGCCTAAGTGCACTCACCTAGGCCCTTTTTAATCACAGAAAGGTCCACAGACATTCTCCCACCACCATGGCATTGATGTCGTGGATGGCTCGTCTTTGTGGTTTTTATTATGATTGAGCGATGTACCTCAGCAAAACCATCGAGTGATTTTGAAGAACAACACTTAGTAGTCACAAGTCCTAGAGGGTACACAGCACACTTTAGGGCCACACAGTGAGGTCTAAAGGTAGAGAGAGGGAGGGAGGGAACAAGGACTGGGGCTCTGCCTTTATTAGGGCCAGAGAGGGGAGTGCCTAGGGTTTAATAGGTTCACTCTTTATTGGCAAATTTAAAGCATACGAGCGATAACTGAAGTTAAGGAGTAGGAAGGGAAATACAAAGTCATTCAAGAGTTCAATTATCTAGGTTATCCAGGGCTCTTGAAAAGGGGAACTTTATTGGCAGTGGTGATAAACAACTTGATAAATAAAGTGATAACTCTGTTATCAGCCTGATTCCTGATCTAGTTTTATGTTAGTAGCTGTGTCATACAGCTGGCAATATGTTCATTCAAGATGGATGTCTAGAGGGGCGCCTGGGTGGCGCAGTAGGTTAAACGTCCGACTTCAGCCAGGTCACGATCTCGCGGTCCGGGAGTTCGAGCCCCGCATCAGGCTCTGGGCTGATGGCTCAGAGCCTGGAGCCTGTTTCCAATTCTGTGTCTCCCTCTCTCTCTGCCCCTCCCCCGTTCATGCTCTGTCTCTCTCTGTCCCAAGAATAAATAAAAACGTTGAAAAAAAAGATGGATGTCTAGAAATGGATGCTTCTGCAACCAAAAGTTTAATGTCAGAAACATTACAATTAAAAAGTTTAATGCCAGCACTATAGTATGGAATAAATTATTTTTACTATTTAAAAAATACTACAAAATGGAACTGGAGAACAGTTTTAAATGTCCAATGCACTTATTTTATTTATATTTCTGTAGATGATTTTTAGTTTTCTTCATATGTAAAACATATCATCTGTATGCAACATTTTATTTTCTGTAGTTATATGTATATTGTATATAACTTTTTAAATCTTGAAGGATGAGTATAAGTAATCTCTTTCACTTCAATAGCCATAACATCAGATTTGGAGTTTATTTAATAAATAAAATGTGATAATTATCTGTATCCTTACTGAATTTAAGAAACCTAATTCCTTCATGCATTACAGAAAGCTGTATCATTCCATTACCTACAATTTCCACAAAATATCATGTGATGAAATTTTAGCTCTATCTTGAATAAGCTTGGGCCTTTTACCAAAATCAGCCTTATCACTAATATCTTACTGACTCTCCTCACAAGAGAGGAATGCAAATCTGGAATTATGTTCTTTTTATGGCTTGACTCCATCTTTCCTGGAGTTGACTATCAGAAAAGGAATAATTTCCTCTAATTTTATCTTCCTGTTCTCTTTCTTGATCATACCAAAAATTACTTTCAATTAAGCGACTTGGAAAAAAAAGTCGTAACGTCACTAGGTACCGTAGTAGGATTTAGTATTTAGGATTTAGGCACCAAATCCCCAAATTCCTGAATATATTTTCATTCATTTCCTTAATATAGGTTTTCAAAATCCTACTTTTTTGTGCACTATGTATATCACTAGGCAACTTCTTTTAGGGGAGGGGGGATTCTTTATTAATGTTTCATCCAATATTGTATTTGTGTAATATAAAACAATTATTTTTAGTTTGTTTTTATATTTGATAGAAAGCTTTCATATAGTGTTCTTAATTTTTCATCATAAAAATCTCTATATTGATTGAGCACTGGGAAAAGTTAACTGGCAACCATGAAGGAATATAACAGGAGGGCCAGGAGTGGCTCGGGCAACCTTTCTAGGATGAAAAGACTAGAACTTTGGCAGTTACCATTTTTCACTTCCTTGCCTTCCAGTGGCCCTCCTTTTGTACATTAACAAAAATAGTATCTTTCCAGATGTAATCAGACATCTGGGAAGAAGGGACAGAGTAGGGGAGCAGGTGAACACAATCGTTGCCTTGGGTAATGCTGAGGCCACAAATAGCTTTGTTGGAGGATATGTTGAAATAAACATATGTGACTTAAAAAAAAAAAACAAACCTCTATATTGATGGAACAAACATTGTTCTATTCTGTAATTCAGAAAAGTTATTTCATATATTTAGATTCTCCAGTTATGTTTGTGTGTGTGTGTGTACTTGTTGGTCAGTAAAATACTTTCTTATGAGCAAAGAGGTCACATCAATTGTATGTAATTATATATGTGTATGTATGTGTATGTGCATGGAGGTTTTGACCAGATTCAACTTACATCATGCTGCTGTTAAAATATACTTACTTATATGTCTTTAACATAAAGAAAAAAATAAACATAGGTACAATTTATGAAATTGCACATCTCAGTTTGAAAAGATTACTCATTTTTGTTGTATACGTGTTTGTATGTTTATACATTTCTGCGTATTTATTGAAATAATTAAGAATATTATTTTCTTCACAATGGTAGGCATTAGCACCAGTATAAAAGACATGTCATTTCTTTTATAAATTATGTCCACTGAATATGATTAAAGGGGCAAATAAAATAGAAGAAGTCACCTATTGGGGATCAGAAGTTATTAAAGTTAGAACCACTAATATATTCCCATGAGTACAATTAAATGTAAAACAAGTCATTTGTATATATACATAGCCAGGAGGGGTTGATAGGTGAAGTCCTAGTTAGTCAAATAATGAGAAAGCTGGTCCTTTCAGAAATGCCATAGAAACTAGCGTGCCTAATTCTCCATCTATCATAAACGGTTTTAGCAGATAGAGGAAGATAAAATATGTCTAGAAACACCCTTCTGTATTTCTAAGTGGAAATTAATAGAAAAAAACAAATCTGTAACTATCACATATTAAGGTTTATAAAGTAGTTATCTTAGTATTATACTAAATGGAAGTGGTGTATATAATTCATATTGAATATAATTTTAAAATTTGAGTTAGTTTATGATTTATTACATTAACATGTTGACATAGTAATGGCACCCATTATCAGATGATCTTGACTTTTAATTTATATCAATGTTTCCTTATGAAAAAAGATGGTTATGAAAAACACTGAACCATTTTTATAGTATAATTGTCTATATTATAAAGTACCATGAGGTTTAGGAATTAAACAGTAGCCCCATTAAATGTATTAAGGTATAATACCTGTATGTCTCACTCTTGGTCTATTTATTTGTGAACGTATATTGTTGGTATCTGCTCAGTTCTTTCAAGGAACACTTAAACGTTATAAAACAACTAAAATTCAATTAAATAATCATGTTCCATGCAATTGTTTTTTTTCTAACACTGTAACATATTAAAATTAATTTACTTGCAGTTCAATATTAAATGTCTTTTATGTATCAAGTAGCATGTTACAAGCTAAGTTTCAAAAAAAAAAAAAAAAAGATTAAGCCCGTACTTTAAAAAATATGTAGAAGTGAAGGCAATTTTCTCAGATTAAATAATGGAAGGATTCCTCATAAATAGTAATTTTATATATATTATTAGTCTGACTCAAAAATATAAGCATTAATACATCATCTATAAAAAAAGATAACATTGAGTAGCTTTCAAGAATGGATCTCTAGGGGAACCTGGGTTGCTCAGTAGGTTAAGCATCTGACTTTGTCTCAGGTCATGATCTCACAGCTTGTGAGTTCAAGCCCCATGGCAGGCTCTGTGCTGACAGCTCAGAGCCTGGAGCCCGCTTCAGATTCTGTCTCCATCTTTCTCTGCCCTGCCCCGCTGGTTCTCTCTCTCTCTTTCTCTCTCTCTCTCAAAAATATAAATAAACGTTAAAAAAAAAAGAATGGATCTCTTTAGGGGTGCCTGAGTGGCTCAATTGGTTGAACATCTGACTCTTGATTTTGGCTCAGGTCATGATCTCAGGGTCTTGGGATGGAGCCCCACATCCAGCCCTGCACTGAGCATGGAGCTTGCTTAAGATTCTCTCTCTCTCTCTCTCTCTCTCTCTCTCTCTCTCTCTCTCTCCCCCCTCCCTCTGCCCCTCTTCCCTGCTCATGCTCTTTCTCTCTCTCTAAAAAGAATAAAAAAGAATGGGTCTCTTTAAAGTAGAGCTGTATCTATATATTATCTTGTTATAAACAATGCAGTAAAGTAATTGTCAAATAGATGCTATGTTCATATTTTGCTTTTTTGAACATGGCTGACAAGTCCAGTTTAAGCTCTTTTATCACAGCTTCATTTACTGTGCCCCTCTTTTTGAAAGTTTTACCTGGAAATTTTGTTTCACCTAAATGTATATGCCATTCAGCTTCCTCTTCTCTCTCATGCCTTCTCAAATATTTTGCAGTCCAATTTTTGTTCTTACTCTCCCTCAAACGTGTCTTGACAAAATCACCCTTGACATTTATAAAGCAAAATTCTAAGTCTACAGCTTTGTTAACCTGTTGCCAGTACGTAAGACAAGTCTATCACTTCATCCTTCCTGAACAACTGCTCTTACCTTATTTTTCAGGACATTATTTCCTTTTTCAATTAGTGACTTACCTTATCGGTTGTTCCTTCCCAGAATTCCTTGTGCACCCTGTTAATTTCCCCAACTTTGAACTTTTGCTGATTTTCTGGGCACAGTATTAGCTCTTCTAGTTCTATCCAAGTTCTCTCATTAGCCTCTTTCATCAGCACGTACATGCTGATAAATTATAGTTTGTAGCTTCAGCCAGAACCTCTTGTAGGGAATCCAGATACAACTACCACTCCTAAACTCAATTTTCATATAAATGTTTAATAGCATCAAATATAATATAAACATCAGTAATTGTTTTGATATTTCCAACTCCATACTATTCCATGACCAAATCTGACCACTGTTCACCACGTCTGCTATAACCACTCTGTTTAAAGCCACCAACCATCTCTTCCCTAGAATATCGACATAGCCATTCACTAATCTCCCTGCTTCCACTTTAGATCTATCCTAAGTCTAGTTTTCACACATTGCTAAAGGGATCGTTTTTAAATGTGTCAGATTTGGTCACCTCTCAGTTCAGAATCATCCAATGGTTTCTCTTATACTTAGGATAAAGTTCAAAATCATTGTCATTCCTACAAAGCCATGTGCAATCTTAAATTTTTCCCTTCCTGCAATCAGCTCTTACAACGACCTCTATTTCTCAATATGCATCATCTACGCTGGCATTCCCTTGGTGTCCAGCCTCAAACAACTTTTCCTTAATAGTCTTTGCAATGAGTACCAAGGGTCAATCTGCAAATGCACAATAATTATGTGGGGAACTATTTTAGATACATACTAAGCTATGTGCCAGGGAAAGGATGACCATGACAGAGATGTCCTCACCCCTAGAATAGTTTCAATTTTTCTAATTTAATACAAAAAAAATGAAAAGTGGAACAGACAGAAGTTAAATTTGCATAGAAAGTCTTGTTGACTGTTAATATCATCTGACATACCCCTGATTATACACACATGCTCAAACACACACACATACAGACACTCACATGCATGTGCACGATTAAGAAATGCTCATCAATTCCTATTTTTCCAAGCATTTGTAATATATATATATTATAAATATAAATATAAATATTTAAACATACATTTATATAAACATATGCATATATATATATATATATATATATATATATTTTATCGAATAGGGTTTTTCAGAAGTGGTAGATTTCTTCTGTGATCCCTTCTAGGTCTTTCTGCTATATTCTGTGCCCTTTATAAGGCCATCTTGTATAGGTCTTATAGGCCATACAAGTGGTCTATGGATGGTCATAGGATGGCAATGAGATATGGATATACTCTTCCACCGGAGAAGAGATGCCTCCCTCCTCACAGCTCTTTCTGTCTCTAGATTGTTCTAGTACAATTGTTTCAGGCAGTCGCCCCATGCCTTTTTTACCCTTCAGGCTTAATATTAGATATGATTCACAGCTGTTAATATCTTCAAGTTATCATACAAGCTGCTATATTCTTTTTTGAGATTTCTACAACTAACTCATGTCTCTGTAAATAACTCCTTTAAATCTCCCTCAAGTTACACAAAACACTAAATTTGAGTGTTTCATTCATTTTTGTCCAGAACCTTGACTTAAATGCAGCTATTTAGTAGGTAAATACTTTAATTCATTGTGGGTCCTTGCTCATATTTTACTTTTGAATTTTTCACATTTTTAGAAATAAAATTATCATAGCATCCACTTTAGAACTGCAGATAAGGCACTCAATTTACTGCTTTTAAGAGCTTCTCATTTGGGCAATCCAGAAAGCTGGACCATTTATTAGACGAATAGCTTATTTTTTTTAATTAGTGTTTGTGGATATATAATTTTGATCAGATAGAGATAGAACATGGTTCAATGAGAGGTAGAGGAGAGGTAAAGTGTATGTATTTGTATTATCCTCAGTTTATTATCAACATGACTGAGAGCCAGTCTAAAGGTAACATAAAATCCACGTGCCAACCCTTGTGTAATGATTGGCATAGTAGTCAACACCTGTTACACACACCTGCCAGAGCATCCCTTAATCATGAGTTCTCCTACTTTGGATTCAAAAGTGAAATTCAAAGTATCTGCGCAGTTGAAGCCACTTTATATTTTCTTAAATAATTATTATGGATCTCCAGTCATTCAAATTATGGTAGTTCTGGGCCGAGGAATGCATATGGTGAAATGTAAAACCGTGTTTTCCTTTAATTTCTAAATATCAGTTGTAGAATCATGTAAGTACATTTTTAATGAGATGATCATATGAGATTTCTCTTTCAATCAATAATGTGGTTAATTATATTAATATATTTTCTAATAATGAACCAGTCTATGCCTAAAATTTACTCAACTTTATTGTTTTATATTAGAAAATGCTTTTTTGGATTGTGTTTGTTTTGATAATATATTGTTTAGGATTCTTGAAAATATGCTCAAGAAGTAAGATTAGGATTTAATTTCAGCTTTTCTACAGTAACCAGTAATTTTGGCATTAATGTTACAAAAGTCTCATAGGTAATCATCAAAGCAAGACTGTCTTTTGTATTCTTTGAGAAAGTTTAATGACATCTGAATTATATTTTTCTTGAATATCTTATAGAACATATCTATAAAATAATCAGGCTCACTTTGTATATGCATTTTGTTTATCTTTTTCTTTTTTCTTTTTTTTCTTTTTTAAAATTTTTTTCAATATATGAAATTTATTGTCAAATTGGTTTCCATACAACACCCAGTGCTCATCCCAAAAGGTGCCCTCCTCAATACCCATCTTTTTATTTTTTTAAATTTTTAGTGGGAGGAAGTTTTTGACTGATTCAGCATCAACGATTAAGTGTATAGAAGTAGACTACTTCTCCCTGAATCAGTTTTAATATTTGTATTTTTATGTATTTTGTGCATTTGCAAATTCATTGGTATACATGGATTTATGGTTTTGTTTTAATATCTATCACATTCATAATTGCATATCCCTTTTTATTTCTTAAGATATTAGTATATTTCCATAATATTTAGTCAATAACTAATGGCAAGTTCTGAAGTATGACCATGTGCATGTTTTGTCTGCAAAAGATGAAGTGAACAATCATAGGTTTCTGGAAGGTGAGAATAATGGGATATTGGGACAATCAAAGCAGGTGCAATGGTGAAACACAAGCTGCTGAATGTTTTGATGGGCATGGGGAGCTGTAAAAGTGAGGTCGCTTAAGAAGGAAAGTAGGAAACATGGTAGGTGGTACAATTTGATTTCAGGAATTTCAAACAAAAGTGATATTGTTTCAAAATATCAGGAAGGAGTGATATAGACATATTCCCTACTTTCAAGCTCTAAGGTCAAAATGTTTGACACTAGCACTGACACATATATAAACCTAAATTGATATATTATTTTTCTGTATATAATATCCTTATATATAAGTATATATATACACATTATTATACATCACTATACATTACTATGTATAATATATATACAATGCCTTTAACCACCATCAACTTGTGGTTAAAGCATCAACTTGTCAGGAAATTGATTATACAGTATTATCTTTTGAAAATTTAAGTGCTAAGTATAGTTTTGCAGGGGTCATTACTTAGTCTGCTACTATTAAACATTTTTAAAATTAATGATTGGGGTGATGAACCAGAGTGTCTTTATTAAATTTGCTGATGACACCAATTTGGTAGGACAATTAGCACATTTAAGAACTGGATTAAAATTCAAAATGACCTTGATGAGTTGGAGAGGAGCCTGGATATAAACAAGATGAAGTTGATGGAGTTCATGTGTAGTAATTCATTTAGCCTTTTTCACATTTACAGTGGCCAAACCATTATGTAACTCTAATCGGAACTTTTAATAGAAATAGCTTGAACCATCTATCTTCATTGCACTACAGCCACAGCAAATGTGAAGTCAAGATTTTGGTGCATCCAACTGATGCAAAAATGAACTTCCTAGTCTAATCAGCATGATGTTGCTGCCAGGATTCTTCAAAGAATGAATACCAAGAGTTAGATGGAAATATGTCTACCAAAAATCAAACTGAGATAAAATAAACTTCAACAAAGATCACTGAAGAAGTAAAAAATGCCATGTAAGCTGATAATGGTGTTAAAGAAAAAACAGTGGTAAATACATGACTGTATAAAAGTTGGATAAGAGTTTTGTGTTTTTTTTTCTGTATTAGTTACTAATGTTTTGGAAGGAATTTCTATAATTGAATTATTGTGCCAAGACTTTTAAAAATGAATTATTGGTGAATAAAATGTTTTACATATGAGAAAACTAGCTTAAGAAATAAATATAAGGATATAATAATTACAGACTTCAGAATTAACGTGAATGCTAACATTTTTGTGTTTAATGTGAGTTTCAAAATTTGGGGGTCAATGTCTATAATGAGAATGTCATGCAAATTTTAAATTACACAGTTATGAAGTTTTCACACAGATCCAGAGATTTAGTCAATGTCTTAAACCTCATTCATGATATACATCTGCTGGTCAGAAGATTCAAGGTTAGGAAACTTAAGAATTGTCTTCTTAAGGGCGCTGGGGTGACTCAGTCGGTTAAGCATCCGTCTTCACCAGGTTATGATCTCACAGTTCGGTTCGTGGGTTCGAGCCCCATGTTGGGCTCTGTGCTGACAGCTCAGAACCTGAAGCCTGCTTTGGAATCTGTGTCTCCCTCTCTCTCTGCCCCTTCCCCACTCACCCTCTGTCTCTCTCCGTCTCTCGAGAAATAAATAAATGTTAAAAAATTAAAAAAAAACACAATTGTCTTCTTAATATTTATGGCCTCAGGACGTTTATGTGTTTTTCTTTATAATTAATGGATCTGATTGGTTAGAGCATTTTTTAGGGTTATGGAAAATTGAACACAAGTACAGAGAATTCCCATCTACTCCTCCTTCCATCCAGTTTCCCCTATTATTAAGATTTTGAATAAGTTTAGTACATTTGCTGCAGTTGATGAACCAGTATTGATACACTAGTATTAACTAAATTTTCTACGGTTTACATTAAGGTTTACTATTTGTCTTTGACACTTGATGGTTTATTCCAAATGTATAATATCACGTATCCACTTACAGTATTATACAGAATAACTTTCTTGTCCTGAAATTCTTCTGCCTTTGATTTATTTATCTTTTGTTTTTTTCCCTACCCACAATCTCTGGCAATAACTGATTCTTTTACTTTCTTTACAGTTCTATCTTTTCCAGAATGTCATGTCATTGGAATTACGGGGTATTTAGTCTTCTCGGACTGCCTTCTTTCACTTAGCAATATGGTCGAAGGTTTCTCTATGTTTATTCATGACTTGATAGCTCATTTCTCTATGTTGATGGATAGTATTCCACTGTATGAATGCCCCACAGTGTATTTATCAATTCACCTAATATCTTAACTGCTTCCAGCTTTCGACAATCATCAGGTTGCTCTAAAATTTGTGTGCATGTTTTTTTGTTTTTTGGGGTTTTTTTTTTGCTAAATACTGCAAACATTAGTGATGGCAAACCTCACTAGGATGGAGTTGGCATGTTTCGGCAGGGGGAGTTCTCACACCCTACTGCTCTAGGACCTCACCTTGCACGCAGATAACTACTTCACTATTCCAGCGGGAAAAAGAGACATTCTCCTCATCCCTAAGGGCAACGGCTCTGCCAATGAAAAGCCACCATATTAGGAACTTCC
This sequence comes from Prionailurus bengalensis, assembly GCF_016509475.1. Lineage (NCBI taxonomy): Eukaryota > Metazoa > Chordata > Mammalia > Carnivora > Felidae > Prionailurus > Prionailurus bengalensis. The sequence continues at coordinate 217,654,604 of NC_057343.1, forward strand.
AGTGTACTCCCGTGGGCTTTTAGTTCATAACAACCTTCCCAAGTCACCCCTTTTCTCCTTAAAAAAGTGTACCTCTCCTTTGTTTCCCACTCTTGCCTACGGTTTTGCCACAGCTTGTTTGTCCCAGATTGCAATTCTCCTTTCTTCCTGAATAAATCCATCTGCTGCCGGTAAAACAACTGGCAGTTTTTACTTTTTAAGGTTAATAACACCTAAGGGTGCAATTGCAGGAACCTTTGGGTAAGACTATGCTCAAGTGTGTAAGAAACTTCCAAACCGTCTTTCAAGGCGACTGTACCATTTTTCATTTCTATTAGGCAATTAACAAGAGTTCTTTTTTGCTCCACATCCCCTCCAGCATTTGGTATTGTCATATTTTTGGAGTTCAGTCACACGAATCAGTGTGTCCAGGTATCTTGTTTTAACCGATAATTCACTAATGACATGTGATATTGAGCATATTTGTATATTCTTCTTTACCATCTGCCTATCTTCAGCAATGAGGTTTCTTTTCAGAAACTCTGTCCACTTTCTAATTGGATTATTTGTTTGCTTACTGTGGAATTTTAAGAGGTACTTGTATTTTTCAGATGCAAGTCCTTTATCAGATATCTCTTTTGCAAATATTTGCTCCAAGTCAGTAGCTTGTGTTATCCTTCCGTTAATGGTGTCTTTAGCAGAGTGGTGGTTTTCGTTAATGTAGTCTAACATCAGTTTTATTTTTTGTTATTGTTGTTGTCTTTCCCTCCCCATGCATTATGGTTTAAAGTTTCTACCTAAAAACTCATTGCCACACCCAAGGTCACCTAAAGTTTTCTCCTCGTTATCAGGCATAAGTTCTATAATTTTGTTTTACATTTGTTTTTAAGTTTCTGGTCTGACTTATAAGGAGCTTGGAGAGAGCCTCACTCCTGTGCTCACACCAAGACAAAGCTGAACAAACTGGAAATCAGCAGGACTTCCTAGATTCATCAGAGAATTGACGTAAAAGAGCAACTGCTGTCCTAAAAACTGGACAGACAGACAGATAGATACGGAAAATGGCGGCTTATAGGAGCAGAGCCCAGGGACAGAAGCCTCCAGGTGGAGTTACTATCCGTAGACACTTTAGATTGTAACTGATGGGTTGCTGGAGGCTGAGTGTAGACTAGCTTGAGAAAAGTGGGAAAAGAAGAAACCCTGAGTCTACAAAGGAGCAAGAATAAGAATTTTATTCTACTGATCTCTAGAAACCAAGCAATCAAGAAGAGAGTAGTGTGAAATATTTAAAGTGATAAAAGAAACACTCTCACCAAACTAGTTTGTAGCCAGTGAAATTGTCTTTCAAAAGTCAAGGAGAAAGTCTCTGAGACAAGTAAAAATTGAAGGACTTTTGCACCCGTAGGAGTTCCTTGCAAGAAATGTCAAAATAAGGCCTGTGGAGAGAAAGAAAATGATAGAAGTGAGAAACTCTGATCTACATAGTGAAAGAAAGAATGTCAGAGAAAGAATAAATAGAAATAAAATAAAGTACTTTATTTTCCTTATTCATGAACTGGGGTTGAAAAAGGGAGATGTTTTATTTTAAACATTTATTTTTATTTATCAGTTGGAATAATTTTTACAAAAAGATGCTTTTTCTAATATTCTCTTTGATAATCTAATGCTATAGCTCAGAGGCTGATGGAGTATGAATGTTTCATTCGTTTCCAGCAACCAATTTTTAATATCATTAAAACCTCATGAATTTGATAAACTTCTATATTAATTTATGGTCAAAATCTTTACAAAACAGCAATAGAGAAAAGAAAACGTTCTCATCCTAATTAAGGCATACTTTAAAATACTACAAGCTAACGTTATACTTAATGTTAAGACTGGAGTGAGCTATCTGAACACCATATATTTGACAAGGAACTTGCATCCAGAATATATAAAAACCTCTTACAAGGTTTTAATAAAAAGAAAAATGATGCAGTAAAACTTGATAAAATAGTTGAAAATACACTTCACCAAATAAGGCATTTGGGTGATAATTAAGCCCATAAAAAAGGCACTCATTGTTATTAGTCATTAGAAAATGCATATTAATAATAAGACACCTCTACATCCCTACCCAATAATTAAATGTTAAGACTATTATCACATATTGGTGAAGAACTCTCATGTATTGCCATGCAAAATGGGCTGGCCGCTTTCAAAAATAATTTGACAGTTTCCTACAAAGTTAAACTTATGATTACCATAGAACCAGTAATTTCATTCATAGATAATTACCAAACTAAATTGAAACCTGTGTACTCCAAAGACAAGAATGCAAACATTTATAGTGGCTTTCTTCATACTATCGGAAAATTTGATAAATAAATTGTTTCTAAACATGTAATGGAATCCAAATCAATGCCAAACATGAACTGACTTCTGATATATACAATAGCACGGGGTTATGTTGTAATTTATACTAGAAAATATATACGTGGTTTTCGTCCCCAGTTATGGCACCGAGCTCCTAAAACCTTTGGAATTCCCCAAGTAATGAAAACCACAAAGGTTGTCTCTTGTTATGTCACTAAGGTGACTTCTGGCCACCACCTAAGGATGGGGGCTGGCTGTGAGCAGAACCAACCATGTGACTAATGATTTTATCAGTCTTGTCTATGTAACAAAGCCTCCATAAAAAACCCAAAGGACAGCGTTCAGATAACTTCCAGATTGGTGACAGGGGCTCACCTAGAGAGGGCATGAAGCTCTGCAACCCTTCCCCATACCTTGCCCAAAGTATCACTTCCATCTGGTTGTTCCCGAGTTATATCCTTTTATAGTAAACTAGTCACCTAGTAAGTGAAATATTTCTCTGAGTTCTGTAAGCCACTCCTGCCATTAATCAAACTTGAGGAGGGGGTTTGTGCAAACCTATTATTTATAAGCTAGTTGGGCGAAAATACAGGTAATCGCTTGGTCTTGTGACTGGCATTGTAATTGGGTAGGCAGTCTCAAGATTGTGAAATTATGACTTGAACTGAAAGCAAGAGTTAGATGCCTAACTGACTGAGCCACCCAGACACCCCAGAAATAAATTTATTGATTGCTGATAGCAAAAGGATATCGGGAGGAGATTGATTGGAAAAGGATGTGACAGAACATTTAGGGTGACAGAAACGATCTCCATTATGATGTAGTCGTAATTAAATGATGGCAAGCATTTAAAAAAATTGTCATAGTGCATATACAAAACTGATTAATATGGCTATTTTAAAATCACATTTCAGTGAAACCCAACTAAAAATAAATAAATAAAAGGGGAAATCATCTAAGGTCATTTAATTCTAAGGGTAAAATGTTTTTCATTATTTTACACTTCCTTCTTTGGCAAATACTATAATGTATATTAATCATCGTCATGTACCTAATAGTCTAATTTTTTAAGGTACTTTTTGGAAGGGCAGTCTCTAACATAAAGAACACTTAGTTCTTTCAGGCAACAGTCTCTTCAAGGGCTTATTCTAGTCTGTACCACATCTAGACTGTTTTCTTTTGGTGTTTTCTATGCATGTTTCCAGACTGAAATTTAAGTTTTATTTGGAGCCATATTTTATAGTCATTTTTTTGTCACATCTGTAGGCTCCATACAATTTTTCATCCTGTTCTAGAGTCCCCTGATACTTTGTCTTGAACATAGGCATGCATATACATAGGCATACATCCTCCCCAGGATGTCCACCCACAGGATCTTATCTTACTCCCTAGTATGCTGAATGCGGGAAAATGGGAATTTATAATACATCCAAAGAGCAACCATCATTTAATACATCATGCGTATGTGCTAGAGATTCTACCTTTTGGAAATGACAAGGTTTATCTCATTTAAAAGTGAATGTAAAATAAGCATTTCATTTATAAACTTTAAAACATGAGAAAATTGAAGTGTACAAAATGTGAATGTTTTACATATGGAAAATACATGAAAAAATATGCATTTTGCCATCATTTAAATGATTGTGAATGACTTTTCTCGTTCCCTCTCTCTCGTTCCCTCCCTCTCTTTCTTTTCCTTCTCTAACTATTGAAAAAACCCGCATAATACTAACTAAATGACATTAACTGAAAAAAATAAACTGCTTAATATGTAACAAAATTGCCAAATGAAATGTTTAAAGTCCGAAAGAGAAAGAAACATTGTACTGAATATCATGAAGAAAAAAAAATTCATGTTTTCTTATCTACAAATAAATTGCCCTGACTTCCTGAAAGTGGCAAAATTCTTTCTGCTTTTGAGATGATAACTCAGTAGAACTGTCAAAAAGATCAAATTTCCTTCAAAGGATTAGATTTTGTCACCAAATTTGGAAGTACCTGTTCTCCTGAGGCAAATGTAAATACACTGTCAGTTTTTTGTGTTTGTGTTCCAACGCTGTATGACGGACTATCTCTTGGGAAATAGATTTGCTTCACTTACTTCTCAAAAGATTGACTTTGGACTAATAAATATTATTTTAGAAAATTCAAGGTAAAATGATTCTTAATCAACAGTTGATAATGGATTTTTCAGGCTTTAAAACTCTTAAAATTTCAGATATCAACTCAGATTATTTAGCTAATTAACATAATAAATGTCATATAAATTTTTATCAATAAGCAAAATTGTATCCAGTTTAAAATCATGGTAGGCATTAAATAGCTAACCATTTAAAGTAGATACAAGCTATTCTATTTTCAGATAAATTATGATGGTAAAAATAAACTCATGATTATTTGATAAATATACAATGGTGATAAATTCTCAAACATTTGTACTTTGGCTAAGCCAAAGCATTACCTTAATAGTCAAAAGCAAGAATAACAAAACCAGACGATAAGCTATGAAAATATAGTCACAAACTTTTACGCTTCAAGAATTAAACAGACTTCAGAACAATATCTAAATTTTCAGTAAATGTTTTGGGTACTTACATATCTTAATTAAGAGATGTAAAATTGAATATACAATTGAAAACATATAGGTACTTTACATATGCGTATAAACACATTCACATACAGCCACACCCACACTTGCAAAGTCAATCTTCCTTAAATGGCAAAGATCTGTGTGGGGATATTGTGTAAGTACTCACCATTTAATTTCAACCTAGCAATATTGCAGTGTATACATTCTTTTTTAAAAATTAATTGAGGTATAATTGGCATACAATATTCTATTAGTTTGAGGTGTGCAACATAGTGATTCAATATTTGTGTACCTTGTGAAATGATCAGTACAGTAAGTCCAGCTACCATCTGGTAGCATACAAAGTTAGTACAATGTTATTGACTATATTGTCCATGCTGTGCATTCCATCCCACGACTTATTTATTTTGTAACTGTAGGTTTGTACTTGATTCTGTTCATCCATTTTGTCCTCCAACCTCCCTCCACCTCTGGCCACCACCAGTATGTTCTCGGTATCTACGAGTCTGGGTTTGGTTTTGCAGTGTATGCCCTCTTTTATCCATTTAACGAATAAGGACAGGGACCCTGAGATTCATCGGTTAAATAGCTTGCACAGCCTTGTGAGTGCCAAAGGTGGTATTTCACTCCAGATCTGCCTGTCTCTGAAGCTCACGATATACTTACCCTGCTGCAGATGTCTGTGGTTTGCTGTATGTCAACACAGATGCACAAATAAACAAGTGTGAAATGAAAATACACTACTAGGAACTAATGTGATTAGCAGTCTTTCATTCAATCCTATCTCCCTGATAAAGAGATACAAAAATATTTATCTCGAAAAAGAAATGTGTGCTGACTTTTCTTTCTCTTCAGTATGATTTATAAATGAATTTTTAAAGCAGCAGAGTTCATATAATCAAAGCATAACTTCCATAACCACTAAGATTTCACAGTTTTCCAGTGTCCTTGCTGGGACTCATCTAAGTATTTTGAAGTAAATTATGCCAAAAAGATTTGACATATGTAAACTCATATCTAACAGAAAGGAGGAATATCCCATAGGGAAATGTATTAAATTGATTTAAAAATCAATACAAAAATTTCAATTGAATCATTAGACATATGTAGCGAGATATAATTTAAATGCCATAAATTATACTCATTTAAATGTACAATTCAGTTTTTTTTTAATATATACACAGAGTTGTGAAGAGATGACATCAGCAGTTACTGCTGTTTATCTGACATCCCTCCGGATCTGGGAGATCTTTCTGTCTCTATAGATTCTCCTGTTGTGGACATTTCATTTGAATGGAATCATACAGTAGGTAGTCTGCAGCATGTATCAATGCTTCATTCACATTGTATGGATACATATTCCACTGGATGTATAAACCACATTGTATTTGTCCATTTATCAGTTGATATATGTTCAGGGTTCCCGCCCCCTCATATTTCAGCTAAGGTGAATAATGCTACTAGGAATATTTCTATGCAACTTTTTTTTAATGGATATGTTTTTATTTCTCTTAGGTATATAACTAGAAGTGGAAAAACTACATCATAGGTGGATATTGTGCTTAAATTTTGAGGAAATATCAAACAGTTTCCAAAGCACCCCATTTTACATTTCCACAAGAAAAATATGACTGTTCAAATTCTTTATAGCCTGGTCAACACTTATTGTTATGTCCTTTGGCATAAAGCCTCCCTAGTGGATACAAAGTGGCATCTCATAGTTTCATTTTATTTCCTTAATGACTAGTGATGTTGAACATCTTTGTATATGCTTATTGATCATTTATATATCTTCGGTGGAGAAATGTCTGTATAGATTTTTGCCCATTTTTTAAAAGAGGTGATTTTTTTTATTATTGAGTTTAATAATTATGTATTCTGATAAATATATAACTCCAGAATACATAAATCCAGAAGTCATTGCATATATTTTCTTCCTTTCTGGGAGATGTCTTTTCCCTTCTGAGATGCTATTGGGTACAGCACATAAGTTATGAATTTTCATGGGCACCACTTTATTTTTAATTTTTCAGTTGTACTTTTTGGGTGATGTATATGAGAAAACATTGTCTGACCAGATAAAATGAGGATTTATTTCTTTGAGGTTTTTTTTTTCTATGTGTTTTATAATTTTAGCACTTACATTTACTTTATCATCCCTTTGGTCTTTTTTATATGAATCGTGGAAAGGATCTGACTTCATTATTTTGCAGCTGGATATACAAACTTTCCAGGAGTATTTGTAGAAAAGGCTATTCTTTTCTCATTGAATGATCTTCCACCCTTGCTTGTAATCCATTGGCTATACATGTAAGGGTTTGTTTTTAGACTCTCAATTCTATTTCAATGATTTATGTTTCCACCATATGCCAATACCACACTGGCCTATTTATTGTAGCTTTGTAAGTAAATCTTGAAGTCAGGAAATGTGGGTCCTCCAAATTTTTTCTTCTATTTTAAGATTGGGCCACTCTGGTTTCCTTGCATTTTCATATGAAATTTAGACTCACTTTTAACAATTTCTACAAGAAATCGGCAGGGATTTCAATAAGGATTAGTCTTAAACCTGTATATCAATTAGGGAAGTGGCGACATGTGAATAAGGAAGTATTTTGATCCACAAGCATGAGATGTTTTCTCATTTATTTAGATATTCTTTCATTCCTTTCAATGTTTCCCAGTTTTCACTACACAGGTCTTGCATTACTTTTGTTGAATACATTCCTAAGTATTTGATTCTTTTTGATTCTATTGTATGGAATTTTTTTACTTAATTTTACAGTTGAATTTTTTATTGAGAGTGTATTAAAATGCAATTATTTTATATTAATCTTTCTGTACTTGTTTATTGGTTTCAATATTTTAATGAATTCCTTAGTGCTTTTTATTTATGACATGACATTTGAAAATCATTGTACTCCTTCCTTTCAATCTGAATGGCTTTATTTTTAATCTCTACTTGCCCTGGCTGTAAAACACCAGTAAGTTTTTGGGATTAGTTTGCTCTAATGATCTTTTTAGTTTCTTAAGGTTGGAAGGCAGGTTATTGATTTGTGACCTTTCTTTCTTTTTTTTTTTCAATTGTATATTGCAGCTGTAAATTTGCCTCTCTATACTGCGTTAGCTGCATCCTACAAGATTTCATGTTTTATTTTCACTTTCAGTTATATTAAACCTATTTAAAATTTATCTTGTGATTTCTTCTTTGATCTATCAGTTACTTAGAAATGCAAGTTAAATTCTCACAGATTTATGAATTTTTACAATTTCATTTCTGCTTTCTTATTTTTAATTTTGACCCATTGTACTGAGATAATATTATTTGTATGACTCAATTTGAAAAAGAAAATTCATAGTGTGGTATGTAAGGCAGACTTTATCATTCCAGGATGGAGAAATTGGAAGTTCAAAAGAAATCTTAGCAAATACTATATGGTTTCACTTATATATGGGATCTAAAAACAAACAAACAAACAAACAAATAAAGCAGAAGCAGAACGAGAGTGGTAAATCTAGAGAACAAACATTACCAGAAGATAGGGGAGTGGGGTGGGGAATGGGCAGAACAGGTGAAGGGGAGAAGGAGATACAGGCTTCCAATCATGAAATGAATAAATGGTGGGATTAAGAGGCAGAGAATAGGGAATATAATCAATAATATTGTAATAGTGTTGTATGGTGACAGATGGTAGCTACACTCGTGCTGAGCATGGCATAACGTATAGCGAAGTGGAATCATATGTTGTACACCCGAAACCAATGTAACATCGTGTGTCAACTGTATTCAAATAAAAAATAAAAAATAAATTTAAAAACAGGTCTTGGGTCCCAACAAGTCTGAAACTCCATAGGGCAAATTCCATAGACTTTAAAACTTGTGAAGAATTCTCTATGGCCCTGGAGGCCCTCTGGCTCCTCCAGACTGGTGGCCCTGCTCTCTTGGTCTGGGGAGGCCCCACTGGACAGCCCATCTGCTGAACCAATAGCATTCCTCTGGCTGGTCTCTGCTTCCATGACTCTGCCCTCAGAGTCATTTTCTTTCATTTTATCTCATCTCTGTCCTTGTTAGTCCTGGCCCACAGTGTTTCTTTACGATGTGCCTTTATGATCTTTCATACAGCTTATGGGCATACATGCCACTAGAGATAAAGGCTTCCCTACAGATCCTTTCTGGATAACCCAGTATGTATTTCTGGCTTCTGCTGAGGTACTGATTGGATTCACACATCACATGCCTAATCTCTTCTGTAAACTAAGCAACTGATTTTCCAGTTATACATTTGACCTTCTTTGCAAAGTGTACTTCCTCGTCTTTTGCTGCCACCTGGATAGGCTGAGAATCTTCCAAATCATTAGGTATTGGTTCCATTTCGCTTACCAATTCTTTCCTCAACAGAAATCTTTCCTCTCACATTTTACTGTAAGCATCAAGGAAAAGCAGGACATGACTTTTATACTTTGCTTGGAAACTTTCTCAACTAAATATGCAATGCATTGCCTACAAGTTCTACTTTCCACCCAAAAGTAGAACGTAACTCAGTCAAGTTCTCTGCAACTTACTTATAAACAAGGACCACCTTTCCTGTGATGTGTCATGCTCCTCATATCTGTCTGAGGGTATACTAGAGGCACCTTTCATATATTTTACCAACTTTTTGTTCATAATTATATACGTAAGATAACAGAAGCTTTTCTACCATATTAATCACTTCCTTCTGCATACTCACCATAATTGCCCTTAAAATTCATATTTCTAATCCACTTTCTCTCCGTGGAAATCTATCACGTGCTTCAAGTGCTTCAAAACTCTTGCAGTCTCCACCCATTATCCAATTCCAAAGCCAGTTTGATATTTTAGGTATTTGTGACAGTAGCACCCCACTTCCTGGCACCAAAATCTGTATTAGTTTCCTAGGACTGTCATTACAGTACCACAAACTGCGTAACTTAAAGCAGCTGGAATTCATTCTCTCACAGATCTGGAGGCTAGAAGTCTGAAATCAAGGTGAATCAAGAAATCAGGGTTCCCATTTGATCTGAGAGAGAATCCCTTCCATGCTTCGCTCTCAAGTTTCTGATGGCTGGCAGTTCCTTGGCATTCCTTAGCTTGTAGATACTTCTGTAATATTTCTCCAATTTCTACCTCTGTTCTCAGATTGCAAACATTCTTTCCTGGGAATGTTTCTTCGCATCACTGTCTTCCCTCTCTGTACTTGTGTGCCCAAATTACCCTCATCTCATAAGGACACCAGACATTGGATCAGGGGCCACTCTACTAGTGTGACTTCATCATATTTCCTTTATAATCTATTTCCAAACAGGATCACATATGCAGATACTGGGAGTTAGGACTTGTATGTGTCTTTTGGGGGCATAAAATTGAATCTACAACAGTACCCTTAACATGCCCCCATGAATGCATAGTGTTTAAACTTTTTGTAAATACTTTTTTTAACCTTTTGTCTATGCAAACTGCTCTAGGTTCATCCTGTATCTTTATTGCTCGCCTCCCAGAATCAGTTGTTTCTCCAAAAGTTTAACTCCTTTTATTGCAGATGGTATTGGAAACCAAGATCTGGGTACTAGATATGTTCCTTGCTACTAGAGTGCCATTTCTTTCAAGCTCCTTCAGTTGTCAGAATAAAGAAGTATATCCATGTATACCATGCACAGCACACACACACATACGCATAATTATAAATATTTCTATATTTAAATGTATGTACTTATCTTTCACCGATCTTGCATTATTCCTGATGTCTTCATCTTTATTCATGATCATGGGAATCATTCTAGCTTCCTCCCTTGCTTATCTGCAAATTCCCACTCCAGCAGTGAGAAAGAAACCTGGTTTCTACATACTGTTATCCTTTGACTAAACAATCAATTCCAGTATCTATGTCAAAGGGTCAGTTATCACATACTTTAGTGTGAAACAATGTAATCAATGAAAGGACAGTTCTCTTGTGCAGTTCCTTTTTTTTTTTATTCTTGTAGATTCCTATGATGTCTAAAGTTTAACAAGTTTTCCCTACAACACTTTCAGTTCAGTTGTTTCATGTATGTATAATACATTTAGACCCTCCTGCTACAAACTGCAATTTATCCTGGGAACCCGTTGACAATGTCTGTATATTTTTAACCCCAATGTTTCTAGTAGCACTATCAACAATAGCCAAAGTATGGAAAGAGCCCAAATGTCCATCAATGGATGAATGGATAAAGAAGATGTGGTATATATGTATACGATGGAGTAGTACTCGGCAATCAAAAAGAATGAAACCTTGCCATTTGCAACTATGTGGATAGAATTATGTGGATAGAGGGTATCATGCTAAGCAAAATTAGTCAGTCAGAGGAAGAAAAATATCATATAACTTCACTCATATGAGGACTTTAAGAGACAAAACAGATGAACATAAGGGAAGGGAAGCAAAAATAATATAAAAACAGGGAGGAGGACAACATATAAGAGACCTTAACTATAAAGAACAAACTAAGGGTTGCTGGAGGGGTTGTGCGTGGGGGGATGGGCTAAATGGGCAAGGGACATAAGGAGGACACTTGTTGGGATGAACCTTGGGTGTTATATGTAGGGGATGAATCATTGGATTCTACTCTTGAAATCATTATTGCACTATATGCTAACTCGAATGTAAATTTAAAATAATAATAATAATAATAATAATAATAATAAAAAGAAATTGAATATATTTTTAAATTTGCATACATTGAGGCTGCATTTTATAACTGTAAAAGCTGTAAAGTTCTATGGGTTTTGATGAATGCATAATGTTATCTATCCACCACTACAATGTCATATGTAATAGTTTTGCCATCCAAAAAAAAAAAAAAGAAGGAAAAAGAAAAACTAACAAACAAAAACAAAACAAAACAAAACATAGCACCCTCTGTTTCACCTTTTAGGCCTTTCTATCATAACTCCAAATCCCTGGCAACCACTAATCTTTTAACTATGTCTATAGTTTTGCCTTTTCAAGAGTAACCTATGATTGAAATACAGTATAGTCTTTTCAGTATTTTTTTTTTCACTTTTCACTAAGTGTTTATAATCTCCCATTACTTTTTATGCCTTAATGAATTATTTTTTATCATTGAATAATAGGCTAATATATGGACCTACTGTACTTTATCAAAATGCCTACTGAAAAATGTCTCAGCTATTTCCGTTTTGAGCAATTATGAATAAAGTAGTTATAAACATTTGTGTGAAGGTTTTTATGGGTATGTAGTTTTCAATTCATTGGGTAAAGATGTAGTTTCATGATTGCTGTATCTTATAATAAGATTTTGGTAAGCTTTGTAAGAAACTGGCAAATTATTCAAAGTGTCTGTGCCATTTCTCATTTCTGCCAACAATGAATGAGAGATCCTGGTTTTTTTTTTGCATTCTCACCAGCATTTTATATGTTTTTTTTTTTTTTTGCTTGATGTAATAGATGTGTATTGACAGCTTAGATCGTTTTTGTTTTGATTTGTTTTGTTTCCAACTAATGGAAATTATTTTTGGAGAACTATTAGGTTTACAGAAAACTAGAAGGAAAAGTATAGAGTTCGCACGTCCCTTCTTACCTTCTCCCTGTACCCCGATTCCTCCTAACAATAACATCTTGCATTAGTTTAGTTTTGTTACAACTCATGAACCAATACGGATTGATACATTACTGTTAACAAAAGTCCACATTTGGGTTCACTCTTTGCAATGGGTATTCACAAATATACAATAGCATATACCCATAATTACAGAATAATATGGATTAATTGCACTTGTTTCAATGTTTTCTTATTTTTATTCATATTTCTAAGGATACTATTTTATTTTTTAATATTCCCTTTCCGGTTAGGGAGCACTGGGTTTACATTTCTTGAGTTACTGAATGCTTAACATTTCTGTCTAAATAGGCTTTGTACTTGAGGGGAATCTAAGTAAGTACACCATCTTTTTTCCCCTGTTTCTATGACTCAGAATCTTGCAGACATTTGTCTTTATGTATTTTCAAGACCTTCTTTTTAATTATGACAAAGCATTTCTTGATCACTTTTTTTCCTAATTTACTTGAAATTGTTTAAATTCTATAAAAATTGTGTTTGGAATATTGTAACTTATATTTATACTCCTATTTTTTTAATGTTTATTTATTTTGAGAGAGAGAGAGAGAGAGAGAGAGAGAGAGAGAGAGAGAAAGAGAGAGACTACAAGCCGGGGAGGGGAAGAGAGAACAGTCCCTGATCCATCAGTGCATAGCCTGACAAGGGGGTTCATGAGATCATGACCTGACCCGAAATCAAGAGTCAGATGCTTAACCAACTGCGCCACCCAAGCACACCTATAATTTTATCCTTACATCTATGTTGTTTGAGATAATTTGCATTACACCTATGTGTATTTTGTATTTGTATGTGTAAATTGTATTTGATCATGTATCTACACATCTACACATCTACACTATGTATTCTGATATACATCAGAATTTAGCCCCATTCCTATGTATCACATGATTTTTCTTACATTGATCATCTTCCTGCCTGTGTAGTTCCTTTGTCTGCTTACTAATGAAAAGAAAGCATAATCCTGGCAAAACAGCACTTGTATTCATCTTTACCACTTCCAGTGTGGTTAAATCAATTGGCTTTATAACTGTCTTTCTCCCTTCCAGAATACTTTGGGGCGGGGAGGGGTAGAGGGGGGGAGATATTTACTTAATAGAAAAGTACTGTGTGATGTGCAGATTCTCGGTTTTGAACCTAGATTTGATAATCTAGGTGAAATTCGCCAATTCCTTGAAAGACACAATTTGTCAAAACTCACATATGAGAAAATGCATAATCTGAAAAGCCTATATCTATGAAAGAAACCTAATCAATAATTAATAACCTTCCAAAACAAAACATAGCAGACCCAAATGGGTTCCCTGGTGAATTCTACCAAATATTAAAGGAAGGAATTGTAGCAATCCTCTACAACCTTTTTCAGAGGACAGAAGTACAGTAAATACTTCCTAATTCAGACTGAAGTATTCCAATATGGACACCAAAAATATTACAAGAAATCTACAGACCTGTGTCCCTTCTAAACACAGATGCAAAAATTCTCAACAAATATGAGCAAACGGAGCACTACAATGCATAGAAAGAATTAAAGATGGCACCAAAGTGGGATTCAGTCCAGTTATGTCAGGCTGGTACAAGATTTCAAAATCAATTAATGTATTCCATTACAACACAAGACTAAAGCAAACTCACATGATCATCTCAGTAGATGCAGGGTAAACATTTGACAAAATGCAACACACATTCATGATAAAAACACCCTCTCAATAAACTAAGAATACTGGGCAACCTTCTCAACTGTGGTAAATACTGTCGGCAAAAAAAATTACAGCTAACGTCATACTTAATGGTGAGAAAGCCAAAGTTTCTTACTGAAATTTCATTCTTTTTAACATCATACTGAAATTCTAACTACTGTAAAGGTAAGGAAAGGAAATAAAAGTTGTACAGATTGGTAGTAAGATATAAAACTGTCTTTCCTTGCAGATGACATCATTGTCTATGTAGAAAGTCTGAAAAAATAAAATAAAAATAAAACAGAGAAAAATATGTCCCGGAACTAATAAGCACTTTTAGCAAAGTTTTAGGATACAAGGTTAATATACAAAAGTCAATCACTTTCCTATATACTGCCAAGAAACAAGTGGAATTTGAAATTAAAAACACATTACCGTTTACATTAGCATCCCAAAATGAAATACCTAAGAGAAAGAATCCCAAGCAAGCTCCATGCTGCCAGACTATACTGTTTAATTTAAGTCATAGGTTGCTCTGGAAAAGGCAGAACTATAGACATAGTGGAAAGATTAGTGGTTGCCAGGGATTTGGAGTTGTGTTAGAAAGGCCTAAAAGGTGAAACAGGGTGCTATGGTGTGTTTTGTTTTTGTTTGTTAGTTTTTCTTTTCTTTTCTTTTTTCTCTCTTTCTTTCTTTCTTTCTTTTTGGATGGCAAAACTATTACATATGACGTTGTAGTGGTGGATAGATAACACTATGCATTTATCACACCCATAGAACTTTACAGCTTTTACAGTTACAAAGTACAGCCTCAATGTATGTAAATTTAAAAATATATTCAATTTCTTTTTGTTATTATTATTGTTGTTGTTGCTGCTGTTATTCTTATTAGATCTGTTAAAGTTTCAGTAATCGATCTTTCTGTAATTTATATTTCATAATGGATACATGTGAAATATCGTTTAATTGTACTATTGAGTGTGGAGGACTTTACCCATCCCCGATGTAGGCATATTATAAAATTAGAACAAATGGTTTTGCATTTGCTCTTTGTATGTGAACGCCTACATTATTGCTCTCACTGCTTCTCATGTTGGAATATACTAGTCTCAAAAAAAAAATCCCTGATTTGAAGAAAGAAAAATCAACTATGAGATGTTTGAAGAGAGTAGGGATATTAAAATGGTCAGCTAGTTGCTAATTACTACAATGGAGATTAATACCATCTCTAGAGATGCTCAGTATGAGCTAATACTGCAGCCTTCTGCCCAAAGCGTATCATTGCAGTAACAACCCTGCCAAATATTTCCTGTTTTCACTTACACCTAATAATACTGATCGAAATGTTCCTTACAGTATTACTCAGGATGCACATATGTGCATATTGCAAAGTTTGACTTTAGAACATATGGCATTTCAATGGCAACGTATTTGGCAAACCGAGAATTCTGGAAAAAAATATATCAATGCATAGGTTGAATAAAGTATGTATTCTGAGCAGGCATTCACTTATTTTGACGTCACATGCTTTAAATTGGACAGGCTTATTCATATATGCTTATCCTGTTCAATTCACGACCTCCAAAATAGGGATAGAATCTGACCATCTTTACGGCAATAAACTATGCAGTCGTTTGATTGCTCATGTCTGGGTTCTTGTCAGAAAAAAACAAAAAAAAAAAGTTATTCTCTAGCTAGAGGATATTCCTATGCTTAGATTCCTATGCAAAACCTACTTTTTGGTCTAAAATGAGTATTATTCATTAGGCAATCAAGTAGAGTGCATTAACAAAAATGATTTTGTCGTAATTACAAAGTTGAATTTTTATGATTTATTCATGCAACACACAGTGCAATCATCGAAACTATTGAATCCTAAGGTAGCTCATATTTCCAACAATGTTGCCCATTTCTTTAATCTGAGTACCACTATGCAATTAAGTAGGGTACCATGCATTTGGAAATATGTCATACATTCCATAACACAAAAGGCGGCTGGATGTGCCTTCTTCACAATATACATTAGGATTGCTTCATGAAAGCATTAGTTACTCCTACAAAGCTTTCACTTGCTGCACCATCAAGCTTGATGTCGTTGAATTTGTCAGATCGCCTGAGACATGCAGCTGAGGGGCAGTTCTAAAGCCTTCATTTTAGCTTTCAATTCTTCCATCAGAGAATAGTCTCAGAACGTGGAATTTCCAGACTACGCGTATTTTCTTGCACCTTTCCAAAATGCCCCCTTATTATTACTCTCAGGGTTGGTAAAAGCATTTCTATATGCCTGGAAATAGAAGGCTTCCTCACATCACACACAGTTTGATATACCAAGATTTTTCACTCTAGTAATAATCTCAGCCACATCTTTTGTCCAGGAGCCATTTTCTTTTATTTCTGATAGCAAATTAAACCACTTGGAAATGAATAATGCATATACCTAGAATAATAGAAGTTTTGGCCTTAATGACAGTTTGGCTATTTTTTTTTAGAGATTCTTATTTGAATTAAACGTTCAAAGATACAAATTGCTGAGAATGTTAAACAACACTGATTGAATTCTAGTCATATAAATATAAAGCATTCCCCTTCATGATTTTCACCCCAGTGTTTATTGAGCATCCATTACATTAGGGCACCATAACAATCACTTTGATACCGATGTTAACTCAAGAAATATCCATTGTATTCTTTTGCGTGACAGAGACAATGAAGCTTTAACACATTGTGTTTACAGACTTGCGTTGGATGAGTCTGAGGAAATGAAAAAGTAATGCCTTCTGTAGGTAAGAGAAAAATAAAAATGTAATTAGGAAAAAAAATTGTAAAATGAATGATGAAATTCAGAAAACTGAGCTAAAAAGTTACCCATAAATTCAAGTGCTTTAAATATGTAAAGTATCAGAAGATTGCCTGGCCCTTATTCTTATTCATGCTTATTCTTAGCATGAATATCAAGTGTTAAGAAGTTCAAAACTTAGCTCACCATCTGCCTTGCATTCATGGTTTTGTTTAATTATGTATGAATTCAGTCAGTGAAGAATGAGCTTTAAGTCAACTACCTACAAAGTACTCTACAAGGTATTAGTGTGGTAAATAAGTCAGAAATGCCCCTATTTTGATGACCCTAAAGTCTAATCAGGAAGATTGACAATGCATAAAATTATTTGGATAATTATAATACAATTATATTATTATAATATAATTCTCTCTACCGAAGTAAACAGTGATACGGAAATACACTAAGGATACAATGGTTCAAATCGAGAAAGCAGCATCTTAACTGGGTCATGAATTAAAAATGTCCCTGGAAAAAGGAGAAGCATCCATGAAGGTCCTAAAGTGGAAAGAAAGGACCTGGTGCCTTTCAAGGAATGGAAATATGCCAGAGTGACAGTAGCCCTTTCCAGATTCCTATGAATAGAACAGAAAAACCTGAGTAGACATGAGTCAGGACATCACAGACCGAGTTAATAATTTCAGACCTGATTATAAAAACACAGGAAATTGTTGCAAGGCTTTAAAATTGGAAGTGACGTGATCTGGGCAACTTTTAAGAAAAACACTATGGATCTGTGTAGCAATTCAATTAGCTTAAGGGTAAAATAATTGTGGAGAGTCTATCTTGGAGTCGTGCTAGTGGCAGTACTGATGAAAAGAAGTGGATGTTTTTGAGGAACACTAACAGGTA
Source organism: Prionailurus bengalensis (assembly GCF_016509475.1). Classification (NCBI taxonomy): domain Eukaryota; kingdom Metazoa; phylum Chordata; class Mammalia; order Carnivora; family Felidae; genus Prionailurus; species Prionailurus bengalensis. Next base: position 217,672,524 of record NC_057343.1, read on the forward strand.
ATATAGACAAGGATGTTGAATGGTTAGATATGCCATCAGAGAGAAATTTTAAGGGTTACAGTGGCAAACTAATGGTATGATAAATTAGGGGTTGGTGGTACCATTTACTAAGTTCAGGAATGTTAGAGAATTTGGACAGCACAAAATATGAATACAAATTTGCTCAATTTCAAATTCATATATGTTAAATAACATCCTAGAATTTTTTTGTTAATTCTGGGAATCAGAACAAAGTCTACACTAGAAATTAATTCCACAATAAGTTATGGGTAGAGTACATGAAAAACCATGAGCATACATCAGATTAACTAGAGACAATATAGAGCAGAATAAGGGAAGGAAAAAAAGTCTTACGGTACTTATTGTATGAAAATTGGATAATGGAAATGCTTACATAGCAGACTGAAATCTAAAGCCCAGTCAACTGGCAGGAAAACAAATAAAGCTGCAAAATGAAAAGAGCTAAGAAGATAGTGACAACTTCGCTGAGTGTTAACAAGTGCTCAGGTAGGGTGGGGCTGAAAGTGCCCAAGGATTTTAGCCTCGAGGAGGTTATTAATGAGGTCATCAAAACATGTTACTGGAATGCCATGAAGTAGTAGAAGCCAGATTGAAGGACATGCGGGAATTGGGCAGAAAAAAAATTAAGAGTGCATAGGACAATTGCCTAGAAATTTGCATCGGAAGGGTGATAATGAGTGGAAATGATCTGTGAGTCTTTATACAGAATAATTTTTGGCAACTAGAAAAACAAACAAAGAAAATGAACACTGGCCACCAGATACTCTTCTCTTCCTGAGTACTTGGTCTTGTTCATTTTGTCATCTAAATTTCTCTTGTCTTCTAGTTCTCTCTCGATTAGTTCTGTCGTCAGCTTAACTAATATTGTTAACATTTCTTACCAGAATAATTGTAGCAACCTCTTCCATGACTTTTTACCCCTTGTATCCCTACTCCAGTATAGCCTCACCCTGCTATGGAAACAGTCTCTTCCTGAGAGAAATTGTATCTATTTTCTGCTTCTAACTTCATTGGATTCCTCATTCCCATCAGTATAAACTTCAAGTTCATTAATTCCTTTATTCATATTCATATTTGTTTATATTAATGAGTCCATGGATGTCTTCAGTCCATTGCAACTTCAGCCATGCCCCAGCATGAAAATCTTGAAGAAGCACTTATTATTATTTAATGTCCCTTAAATCCATCAAGGAGGACTTTGAATACCTCATTATGTATTTTTATGGTAGTTCTCTCTCACCCTCCTTGGTACTTCCAGATTACCTATAATAAATCAATCACTGACCCTTGCTTCTTTTTTCAGTTTCCTTTGTTATGTTTTGAGGGCATTAACTTTTCCCTCTGGACCTCAGGATCTCCAGTGAATACCTTAGAAATATTGTGAGAGAAATATATATATATATATATATATATATATATATATACAGAAAGAAATAAAAAGAAAGGATGTGAGAGTCCTCTGTGTTGCTTATCAATAATTATCCAGTCCTCCCCTCTTTCTGGCTCAAACAGAAGACTGGACTTTGGACCCTTTGCAACTGAATGTGGCCTATGAATTTCAAGTGGAAATGGTACAAATAATTTTCAGTCTGGACCATGGAATTTCTGGTGCAAGACTCTGCTGAATGCCCTTTCTCTGTCACGATGACCATGGAAACACCTGTAGAAATGAGACTGTCTCAGCCTGGGATCATGAATGACTCTGGGGTGCAGAGCACCCTTCCTTGGAGGTGAGATATAGGAATGAACAGTATGATGCTTGCACTATAGCTAAACTAGCCTATCCAAACTGATGGCATGGCCCAGAAATCTTTGGGAAATAAATGAGGAATAATGAACGATAATATGAATGAATGAATACTATAAAATGGGAAAAAATGTGTTCACAAGATAAATACGTAGGAAAGCTAAAGTGTGATATTAAAGTTTTTAAAAGTAGAGCTAGAAATTGTGGTTAAATCAACCAAATTATTTAGAACTGAAACAAGTGCCAAAGGGACCAACACTATAAGTAAAGGAAAGATGAAAAACAGTGAACTGAGTAAGAACCATTAAAAAATTTTTTTCATGTTTATTTTTTGAGAGACAGAGACATAGACAGAGCATGAGTGTGAGAGAGGCAGAGAGAGGAGACAGAGTCAGAAGCTGGCTCCAGGCTCTGAGCCATCAGCACAAAGCCCGATGTGGAGCTCGAACTCATGAACCTCAAGATCATAACCTGAGCAAAGTCGGACACTTAATCAACTGAACCACCCAGGTGCCTCAATAATTCTTGAGATTGAGTAAATGGAAGCTACTGGAAGATGTAATAGATCTATCCATCTGTCTGTCTATCATGTTTATAATAGCAAGCGAATTATTATACCCATGCATATACAATATGACATAAACATAATGTGGCATAGTACAATATAGCGTAGCATAATATAATGTATGATATAATACATGACAGAACAGAACAAAATATATATAGAACAAATAAAACAATGGGAATGGAAAGCATGGAAGGATTTTGGCTAAGGTGTTTCCAACTGATCAGGGTATTAGCATTTCAAAATAAATCACTTACTGCATAGCAAATATTTCCAAATTTTCTAGTTTTTCAGTGAGCACTCTGTAATGTCCCAAGACAGTAGTCTGGCTTTTAATTGTGTATATTGTTTATTCTGTCAATATTTCTGTCAAACCCCAAATAATTTTTACGGTTCCATGAATGTCACCTGGCTATCTAGGAGCAAGCTTCTCCCTCTCCTGTAGTAAGATATGCTATTTTAAACCAAGTAGGGGATATATTTGATTTTAAATATTCAAAGTTAATGAAAGCTTTGTTTTCTTACAGAAGTTTGCTAAAGATATCTGGTCAACAGACGCGACGTGCTATTCACAAACTATAAATTTTATATTAGACATTAGCTAATACTGGTTTTGAAAGTCCTTAATCGACCTCCCACTGGAGATATTCTCAGCTTGACCGCCTCTGCTTAGTTCCTCACTTGCCACCTTGTTGTAACAGCTGATCGATTTCTCCCCGTGGTACTTCTATTGACTATTCCCCTTAATCTTCAGTCCAGCCTTTACAATGACAAATATTGGACCAAAGAGAAAAGAAAAAAAGTAAAATTCTTTTTTTTTCTTTTCATTTCTGCTTATATGATCAACTTTTATCAAAATTAAGATAATCTGCAGAAATGCAACTAATTTCACAGACAAATTTTCCATAATTATGATGAACAGCTTTTCCTCTCATTGTGTTGAAGTTCCTCATTTACAGTTAAGTTTAGAATATTAAAAAGTGTGCTTATATACCCATGGGATCCATTTACTACTTTCTTTCTGTTTGTTTATTTAATAGATTTTATTCCTTACAAAAAATATGTAAGTGATCCTTATATGTAAATTTTAATGTCTCCAGTGAAACACCATCAGTAACTTACAACAGTTTTAAAATAATACATTTTCATTTCCCTCTCTATATTAGTTATTACAGTCCAAAGTTCTACAGTTATATCATATTTTGTTTGAATCAGTTGGGCAAGACAAAATTAGTTTAGAGTATGATGGAAAGGTGATGGACTTTAAAATGCAATGGAAAGTTTAGAAATAATGTTAGGAAGAAAGACTCAGGGCAGATTCTGAGGATGCAAACCAGATAATTTGAAAAATAACAATGATAGTGTTACTTCCAGAGGAAGAAACATAAGAAAAAGTAAGAACAAATAACAAAAAAACTCTTGTTAATACACTAAATCTTGCCCTCAACCGTTAGGATTATCTTCTTTACAATTAATTATTAGAAAAATGGGTGGACTTCAGAGTTCATTTGCATCCTAAATCTAGTTTTGTGCAGTTGTGTGCGTGCGTGTGTGTCTTTGTTTTAACTACCGGCTTCACATTTCACTCAGATCATTGGATTGTATTATTTACAATTCAAACAAAACGCAAGAGAAGTAAAAGTATTCAATTGTAACTATCAGCTGGTGTGTTGTTAATATTGTGTAAGTAAGTAACCTACCGTACAGCTGACCTTGCTGGAAGGAAAAGTCCGTTAAGCTGCAATGTCATTTACAGTGAAGAAATAGGGTAAATGAGACATAGTGTTTACATATACTTTTATTCAAAGAGTATTAGGTACGGTAGCACAATTGTAGAGATTGATAAAAACACACATCTATGGAAATAAACACAATAGGGCACCTAATTCTGTGGTAACATACCATTCCAAAATTGTATTTGCCTAACCAACAAGAAGTTTGTTTCACGTACATTTCACATACATCGCTTATCCAACATAGATTGTCAGATGAATCTGTTCTTGGAATCACGCAGGGATGCAAGCTAGAGGAGGCTTACTTTTGACAAGTGCGTCTATGATCACCATGGTAGCGGGAAGTGAATGTGGTGAATTACAAACTGGCTCTTAAAGCCTGTCACTAAGAATTTATATCACTCCTGCTCATATACCGCTGGTCAAAGTAAGTCACATGGCCACAGAAAATTTTTAAAAAACAGGGTAGGGATGTGTAACTCTATCATGTTGCTGCAAAGACAAAAGCTGGAAAGATTTGGTGAACATCAAAGCCTATCATAGTCCCAGAATGAGGGTTCACCAGGTGCTGCTCTTCACCCAGACACCATAAAAATAGATAGCATAATGGAAAAGTTAGCTCAAGGGTGGATATACAAATAGCTTACATAATCCCATGTGACAGTGCTCAACCCGATTAGTATCAAGGAAAAGAAAATTAAAATAGCCACTGGAGTGGCAAAAAGCAAAACAACATTTTCACTCTGCAGATGTGAGAGTAAGTTGGCCCAACCATTTTTAAAATTACATTAAAAGTATAGGGGTGCTTGGGTGGCTCATTCGGTTAAGCACCTGACTTTGGCTCAGGTTATGATCTCACCATTCGTGAGTTCCAGCCCCGCGTGGGGCTCTGTGCTGACAGTCTACTTTGGATTCTGTGTCTCCCTCTCTCTCTGCCCCTCCCCTGCTCATGCTCTGTCTTTTTCTGTCTTAAAAATAAACATTTTTAACACTTTAAAATTACATTGAAATGATAGAATAATATTGAAGATGTATATAATTTATGACACAGAAATCCCACTGTGTTGCTTCATTACAGACCTAAGAAATAAGTTGAGGTGAAATCTAAATCTGTTAATAATATCCTAGTTAAGTTACTTATACAATTATATATACATATATATATATATATGCAAGTTTATAATTATACAATTAATGACTGAACAGAACTAAAAACAGACTGAATACCAGAAAGACATTAGCAAGTGAGGACACTTGTGTAAAGTTTGAGGCTGATAAGTGTCTGTCCAGTTTCGTTTCTTTGGCTTCGTAAGCAGTGGCCACTGGAACAGCAAGATATGAGGTTCTGGTTCATGGATCCCGTAATGCCTCCCAACCCCGGACTCTACTGGATGGCAAGACTCCTCCACTTTTTTTTTTTTTTTTAGAATAAATTACTGTATGACTTTTAAAATAATAAAAATAAACTGACTAGCCAGACAGTAACAGAAATTTTTCCATACACTTATTGACTGAAACAAGCCATCAAATAACATACATTGTGACTAAATAAGAGGAAACCAAGCAAAATGAAATCATGTGTCAGTATGGATAAAGAGGCAATATAATTTTAAAGAAAATTAAATAGATCATTTTTTACAAATTTTAAGATAGGGCTTATACCCAAGTCAGTTGCAAGTGGTTATGATAATAATAAATTAAGAGCTGGGGTCTTCTGCAGCGTTAACTATAAAAACAATTTTGGTATCTTGTCTTCATTTATTTGAACCATGCCTATACATTTTTGTGAATTCTCCTTTACATTGCAATTCTATCATACATCATCAATGTATGATAGAATCTTAATAAAACAAAGATGCTTAAAATAATTTTAAAACATGTTCATTGGCCCGGCAATAAAATAAATCTAGTAATTATGAGTCAACTGCGTGAGAAACTAAAATCTGGAAAATATTTAAGATTATTATTTTTTCAGCGGAGAAACTGAGCCTCAGGTAGTCTGGATGAACTTCTTACCTGTGCTATGTATTAGCTCTTTGAACTTGGAAAAGTTATTTTGCATTTCTAAACTTACCTTGCCATTTATACAATCCAGATGGTAAGGGAAGCTGAATCATATGATTGTGGGGATTTAATAATATGTGATATGAAAGTTGCTTTGCGGTATACTTTGTAGTTATTAATATTTATATTATTGTTATATTATCATGATTATTGTTATTATTACTTTTGTTATTATTAAAACCATCCAGTTGATAAGTAACTGATCAGGCACTGCTCTTGAGCTTTTCTACTTGGCAATGTATCCCTCATTCCCCCAACACATTCTGCGTTTAGTTTTCTCAAGGGTTGTGTGCAATTTCTCAAGGGTTGTGTGAAAGCTGATGCTTTCAAAGGCATAAATCATCTCTGCTAAGCCTCACATGTCTAGGCAAACACTCCATTATGGTGATATTAAATTTTAATTTTTTGGAAATTAAAAATATCCAACGAGAATAACACCCTCATTAGATGAAAATGCACTGCCTTTGGAGGTGATGTCAATAATTGTACTGGGGATATTATCAGTACTCTAGAATATTACAAGAAATTCTACCAACCACTAAGAGTTCTTCTTACTAATGTACTTCCTTATAAATAACAAGTCCGATCAAGTTTTTAAGTATGATCCATTTTGAAATGTATGTACACAAGCCTTACCAGAAGAAAAATAATAGAAACGTATAGATTTTTTTAATAGCATGATATCAGAAAAAGCAAATCATGGTGGATGATTTAGGTTAAATATGCTTAGTGAAGACAGTCACCAATTGGTTATTTCTCCATTTGTTGAATTTTTATGGCCTTCCTAATATTCACAATATTAAATTCATTGTGATACAAATGGATGGCCAAGGAAGGCAGAAACACACTTGCCTAATTTTAAAACTTATTTGCTTTCATTTTCCACTAGATTTCAGCTCATTAATTTAACACATTTTTAGCTTTGCAACCAGAATGCTTATTAGCATGCTCATAACAACATAAACAAGCAATACAAAATTGTGCTTTTGGTGGTTTAGTTAAGACTTAAAATTTCCACCAGATGGCGACCTAGCCTCTAAAATGCTAGAGTTTATTAGCGAGACTTACATGTGAAAATTCAATCCTTCCAAGAGAGTGTCTGAAAAGTTGAAATAATCAAACACAAACTATTTCATATCTTAAACTATTCAAAATAACTTGTTATATATTGAATTAAATTTTAATTATTAAACAAATATCTTAAAATGGGGCTATAATAGTTTTGATCTTATTTTAACAATTGGACGTAAGAAATATTTTTAAACAACACTTTTTAATACAGATGACAGAGTGTTATCATTAAATAACAAACTTAGAATTATAATTCCTTCAGGACGCACATATTTCAAAGTACTAGTCGTCTGGGGTACAGATCAACTGAATCAAGTCATTAATTCTGTGAAGGTACAGATATTAAGAAAGCAATCTCTAAAGCTAGTGGGCACACCCCACCCACCCCTGCACTCATCTGAGGCCCGGCTAAAGCCAGCGGGTATGCGCAGTCCACACAGGCAACACCCCGGAGTGCCTGGCCAGGGGGACTTGTTCTGAAACACTTGGAGAGACAGCACTTGGGGGCACCTGGGTGGCTCAGTTGGTTAGGCATCCGACACTTGATCTCGGCTCCGGTCATGATGTCGCAGTGTCATGAGTTCTAGCCCCACATCTGGCTCTGCACTGACAGTGTAATGCCTGCCTGGAATTCTCTCTCTCTCCCCCTACCCACTCATGCTCTCTCTCTCTGTCTCTCTCAAAATAAATTAATAAACATTAAAGACAGAGAGAGAGAGAGAGAGAGAGAGAGCTCTTAACTGGCTAACACCTCCTAGACCTCGCACAGACAGCAAACTAAAATCCACCCCAGTCTTACTGGAAAAGGCCTATTTACTTGTCCTGGAGGGTCAGCATGAGGGGCAGTCTGCCGGTTTAGCACACATCTGGAATAGAGCTAGATTAAACAAATATGTAAATACACACTTTGCAATGTGGTATGAATTCAACATAAAGAATGCTGAAATGGATCTCAAAGAGATGGCTGGGGGATGGGTAAAATAGAGGAAGAGATGAACAGGTACACACTTCCATTTAGAAAACAGGTAAGTTTCATCGAAGATGAAAAGAATAATAGTCAATAGCACTGTAATAATATTGTATGGTGACAGATGGTGACTACTCCATTTGTGGTGAGCATGGAAATGCATAGAACTGTTGGATCAGCATTGTACATCTGAGACTAATATAACACTGTATGTCAATTATACTTCAGTTAAAAAATATATAAAAGAAAGAACTAACTAAATAAATATAACATATAATATAACATAAAACATGTTAATAATGGCTAGTATGTATTGAGGATTCATCATGTGCCAAAAATTCAGTGAAATGGTTTAAAAGCACTAGTTTTTTTTTCTCTACCCTCTAAACCTTGTGAAGAAGACACTATTGTTATTCCAATTTTACAGATAAGGAGATCAGCATAGAGAGGTTACATGAGTTGGTCAAGGTCACACAACAAGGGTATGGCAAACCAAGTCCTAAACATGGATTTTGTGACTCTATACTTTGAGCTTTTTTCCCCCTAGGTTGTACTGTCTTTTAAAATAGAGTTTCTCAAAAAAATAAAATAAAATAAAATAAAATAAAATAAAATAAAATAAAATAAAATAAGTTTCTCTGTGGCGCCTGGATAGCTCAGTTGGTTAAGGGTCCAACTTCGGCTTAGGTCATGATCTCACAGTCTGTGAGTTCAAACCTCATGTTGGGCTCTGTGCTGGCAACTCAGAGCCTGGAGCCTGCTTCAGATTCTGTGTCTCCCTCTCTCTCTGCCCCTCTCCCACTCATACTCTCTCTCTCTCTCTCTCTCAAAAATAAAAATAAACATTAAAAAAATTTTAAATAGAATTACTCTGACCTCTCACATTATTTCCTCCTTTGATTTAATAAAGTGGTATCTTAACAACGAAGTGGTAAAGCTTTCTTTCATTTTTGCTATAAATCCTTCTTGGATATAGTGTATTCAGCTATTAGCATTTCCTTCCTTCCTTCCTTCCTTCCTCCCTTTCTTCCTTTCTTTTTTTCTTACTTCCCTTCCTTTCTCTTCCTTTTCCTTCCTTCCTTCCTTCCTTCCTTCCTTCCTTCCTTCTTTCCTTCCTTCCCTCTTCCTCCCTCTTCTTCTTCTTCTCCTTCTTCTTCATTTCTCTCTCTCTTTCTTTTTGTCCTCTCTTTTTCTTTCTTTCTTTCTTTCTTTCTTTCTTTCTTTCTTTCTTTCTTCCTCCTTTTGTTTTCCCTTTTTTTTAAAATAAATTTTAGGGGCGCCTGGGTGGCGCAGTCGGTTAAGCGTCCGACTTCAGCCAGGTCACAATCTCGCGGTCCGTGAGTTCGAGCCCCGCATCGGGCTCTGGGCTGATGGCTCAGAGCCTGGAGCCTGTTTCCGATTCTGTGTCTCCCTCTCTCTCTGCCCCTCCCCCGGTTCATGCTCTGTCTCTCTCTGTCCCAAAAATAAATAAACGTTGAAAAAAAAAATTAAAAAAAAAAATTTACTTCTATCTACAAGTTTGGGTTAGCATTTGTTTATTTATTCCTTTGTCAAGATTATGTTTTTAAGAAGGGATTCTGGGAATATCCACTGTCTTTAGTTCTTATATATAGTTCAGCTTAGTAAAAATTGGAGCAAGTGATCATAACTGAACCAAGGGAGGATGCAAGGTTTTATTATCATTATTGTTGCTGCTGTTGATTTCTTCTGTTCCTGGCTTGGAACAATTTTAATTTGATTTTAGACTCTGGTGGGTAGAAGGAATCTGTAGACAGAGAAATTGACATAATGGGAGGGATTTGATTTAGGTACCAAAAAGACAGCTAGGTAAAGAGATAACAGGAAGACAGAAGTTGATCTTAGAATAAAAGTATACATCTTTCAAAAAACAAAGAAAAGCAAGAACAAGGATGCAGAGAAATTTCTGCTGAAAATTTCTGTATTCTGCAATAAAACTGGTTAAGCAATGAAAAATAATTTAATTACAAACATGGGCATCTAACTACTTCACTCATTTGAAAAAAAAGGGTGAGATAAACAACAGATGGCAATTTTAGAGAAAGGTTAAGAGAGATTCTGGTTTTGAAATTAACAATGTTGTGCATCTCAAGCAGTGAATACTAGAAAAATTGTAATGAAAGCAAAAATGCAAAATTTGGAAGTTTACCTTTCTCCCTCAATAAATTCCATAATGTTGTGGTGTGCTTCTTATATTTAGAAAATGACTGAGGGGCACCTGGGTAGCTCAGTTGGTTAAATTTTCGACTTCGAATCAGGTCATGATCTCACAGTTCATGAGTCCCAGCCTTGCATCTGGCTGGATGCTGACAGGTCCGATCCTGGAGCCTGTTTCTGATTCTGTGTCTTCCTCTCTTTCTGCCCCTCCCAGCTCACGCTCTGTAAATAAACATTAAAAAATATTAAAAACATATACATAAAAATATATATAAATAAAATGATAATTGGGCACATATATTTGAAAATTAATAAGTCTGTGTATGTTTAGATGCTACCATATTGATGATTCATCATAAGTGATAGCACTTGATGGGAACGAAAACAGAGAACAGCCACCCAAACGAGTGCATATAATCTTAAACACAAATGTAGATGCTTCATCTGTGATAGACAGACTTTTATTATGATTTTACTTTTGTTCTTTTTTAACAGTTTACTTTTGTTCGATTAATAGGCATTGATTATGCACTAATTTGCATCTGTACTGCCCAGTACTGTAGCCACTAGCCACATGAGTAATTCCATTTTAAGCTTAGTTAAGGTAAGTGTAATGCTATTAAATACTCAATAACTCAATCACAATAGCTACATTTCAAGTGTTGAAGATCCACATGTGGCTAGTGGCTACCATATTGCTCACTGAAGAAATAGACTATTTCTATCGACCAAGGCGGCCTTAATGTTCCCTTCAGCTTCAATAAACTTTACACCGGTTGCTTCCTGACTTCAGGGCCCTGAACCCCTTTTTTAAGAGTGTTTGTTCTTTTTTGTTTGTTTGTTTGTTTGTTTTTTGTTGCTGTTGTTTTAGTACTTGAAATTGTGAATTCTTTCTCTTCCACTTTGAGATATATGTAAATCTATTTAAAACCTTCTTGCCAGAATTACAACCTAGGAAAATCTTTCTTGAGGACCTGAGAATCATCCCTTTGAAATGTAGACACCAAGTTAACACCAGTATCTCGAAGTGTCTGAGGGAAGGTAGGAGCCTAACTTCAGTGGCTCACTCCTATAGTAAAGATAGGAGAAAATTGACTTTTCCTTTGTGTAAGATCAGTTGGCCAAAACAGATGCCCTACCATCCCCCCCTCCCCAGGACTTAAAATTATCTCACTTTTTTTCTCCTTTGAGTTGAGTTCAAACTGATTTCTATCCTCTCTCCTCTTGAACAAAGACTTCCATGCTTGTTTACCATTGTGTGGCGCAATTGTTTGCTCTGACACCATTAAAATCTAAACTTGTATTGCATAGTGGGGATCTATATTAAGGATGAGTAAAGGGAAAATATTCTGTTAAAATATTCTGATGTTATAACACAGCCTTTCTTGAATTGTCAAAAAATATTTTTTTGTCTCTTCTTGCGTGCTTTCATGTTATTTGTGATATAATATCCATGTCTACTGAAGAAAAAAGAACGTCTTTACCTCAAAATGTACAAGATTTCATGACATAGTGACTTAAGAGCAACAGGAGTTATTGTTCTTTAAGTTACAATTTTACACTTCACTTTTCAAAATAGTATTAGCGATATGAGATATAGAACAGAGATAACACAACTCACTTCTCAATCTTTAAAAACAATCAGTAAATCTTTTACCTGAGATATCAGCTCAACAACTCCAAACTCGCCATCCTAAAAAAAGTAATTGGTGAGAGAAGTCAGGATTTCTTTTCCTCTTTCTGTGCCTGCAAAGACTAAGTAAAGTAAAAGTAAATATTTGAGCCCAATAAGTAAAATTCTTATTTGCTTGTTTAGTTTCTTGAAATGAGTTCAAAAATGAATAATGAAAATTATATGCTGTTGTTCATGCATGTATGTGCTATGGGTACAGAAGCACACATGTACAGAAAACTATTTATATAATTTAGTAAATGGCAAAGCAAACATTTTAGTGCAGAAGATATTTTTAAAGATGCCGGCTGGCCAAATCGCATATGATATTATCATTATTGCATAAAATAATACCCATTCTATAGCTTCTATTATTTTTGAGTTTCTTCGCTCTGCAAAGAGAATTTGGAAACCCTTGTGTGGCAATGTATATAAAAACCTACTCTATTTTAACATGTCCACTCTTTCAGTTACCTGATTCACACCTTTTTTTCCTTGACTTTATTTTTCGGGCCTCACAAAATGATACAAAATAGTTACAACAATACATTATGGATTGTATCAAAATAATAAACCTCTTCTATTTCAAATGAGTCTTCATTTATGTTTCTAATATTTCAATGAGATTGCTTTCATTTTAAATGTAATCAGCATAACTGGCTTTGAGAAAAAACATCCCATTCTTAGTAAGTATAAAACTCATGTGGTAAAAGCAGAAGTTAATGGCTATCCAGAGGGGAGTTGACCTGCTACAGGCTTTTGGTGTACCTGAGGCATCGATCAGTATGATTGACAGACACAAGGGGCCTCAACAACTAGTTCAACAAGCAGTTAAGTGAAAAAGGGTGGCTGATAAAGTTTGGCATATATTTGTTAAAATTATGCTGAGAAAAGTTATTCCTGTATATCAATATTGGTTAAATGGATTAATTAAAGATCCTAGGTCATTTGGTAATATTACAACTTACCTTGTGTTGATATAGTGTTATTGTTATAAGAATCTTCTAGAAAGAATTAGCCCATTTTTTTAGAATATAATATTGGTTTACTTTTCCTGGTGCATCATGAAGCATATTAAATACCTGACCTGTATCCATGAATAGGTGAAAATAAATTATAAATATTAATGTAAAATGAACATACCCATGTGTAAAAAGTGAACATATCATTTACATTAACATTATGTTGTGATGTAAGCATAAAAGTGCATGACTATCCTGAAAAATCATAGCCTGGCTTTGGGTATTTAATGAACATCACTGCAATGTGTAATGGGAAGAAACATAGGCTTTCAGAAGTCAGTGAAGGATTCCAGGCATGAGTCAGCCAGCAAAATCATTTACAGGCTACCAAATATAGGCAAGTCCCACATGGTTGAGGAATAGCTTTCTCCAAGTGAGTCTTCTATTCTACCTTTAGAGAAACTGAGTTCTCAGGTCTCTTGGGACACATCCCATATGAAATCCACTAATGTCTCTACACAGAGGCTCACCACACAGCTTGAGCTTTTTAGCTGTCATTAAGGGAAATCAAATCAAAACAAAACAAAAACAAAGGCAAACAACAAACAAACATAAAACACCATTTTCCCATTCCCTTTCTTTGGTTTTCTTCCTCTCGAGTTTATGTTCTACTTTTAGCTCCACTTATGAATTCCCTGCACTAGTAATTGAGAGTATTGAAACCCTTCCACGTTCAGTTTGACCCGCTATAATTAGACACATTCTATAAGCTAGCTTCTGGTTGACATAGAAATCTCTTTCAGTTTTGGTTTCCTAAATACATGCACGCTGTATGTGTTGCATCAACTCTTTACCTGTGTTGGGAGACATGATTCTGGGTCAACTAAAGAATGCTTTACTTAGTAGAGATTCAGAAATATGTCACAACAAACACATGTGTAAATAAGGAGAAGTTGGAAACTCAACTGAGACTTTGTCCTCAGTTTTATGTCAAGGTAGGGTGGGAGTGGGTGCAGGAAGAGGCCTCTGAGGTTCTGGCACCATTTAAAATTTCATAGAGAGGAAAGATTTAGTGAGATTTTTTTTTTAATTTTTTTTTCAACATTTATTTATTTTTTGGGACAGAGAGAGACAGAGCATGAACGGGGGAGGGGCAGAGAGAGAGGGAGACACAGAATCGGAAACAGGCTCCAGGCTCTGAGCCATCAGCCCAGAGCCTGACGCGGGGCTCGAACTCATGGACCGCGAGATCATGACCTGGCTGAAGTCGGACGCTTAACCGACTGCGCCACCCAGGCGCCCCTAGTGAGATATATTTTAAGCCTCAGTTAAACCACTGAATTCTACTCCTGAAACCAATATTGCACTAAATTTAAATAAAAACAATAAAATTCCTCTGTTAAAATAAATAAATCACTTAGTTTTCTCTATACATAGTCATATTAGCTACTCTCATCACATTTACCTCTAAATACGCTAGTAGTACTTAACTAATCCCTTAACTAGTAGCTCTTTGAACACTATTAGCCCTTGTCTGCACAAGAGAAAGACACCTCTTGGAGAGTCTGGCTGTCATCAGTCCTAGAGGCTCCTGCCGCAGACTTGTGGTCCCATTACGTGCTGTGTGACCCAAGCACTTCTGGATTCACTGATTGATCCAGAAGAAAACATTTGCTTGAAACTAAGCAGTTTCTTTCTCCCCAGTGTTTAAAATTTGATACAATGAGACCCTAAAATGGAGATATCCTGAAGCTAATGCTAATTTTAGCATCCTGAAAAAGGATTATGGAAACCCCACTGCTTAAAACCCTGTCATTGCCCTGATTGAGGCTCTCCTTGACTCCTGGTGTTCTGACTCTTCCACTGAGTTCTATTTTCCCAAGTTTCAATTTCTGTTGTTTATTTAATACAACGTATCGTGTTTGAAAATGAGTATAAGATTCTTTTTCTACATACTTCAAAGCCACGATGAAATAAGTGTAGTTGAAGCAGAAGAAATAAAAAAGATATGTAAGCTGAGAAGGATTGACTTAGACAGACTGATGACATATGATGATAACATACGTGATGATATGAGAGATAACCTTCCAAACATTAAAGTGGACAAGAGACAATAGATCTTGCTCATCATGGACATTAATCCAGAGAATTCCCCAAAGCTACCGAATTGTCTGCAAATGGATAGGAGCTCAACAGAATTGCACTGACGGGATGCTGCATTGACCAGTGGAATTTTCAGAATATCACGATCGTGGACTCCTACATTTGAAATACGTGCATGGACATATATACACATAGGAGAGATCAGGAAACAGTGTCCCCTTAGGTCAGCATAGAGTAGTTTTAAACTAAAGATCATTGGTATATGTCATATTTTTAAATTGATGATGCTGAGAGATAAGTGGCATACTGTATGAGTTTGTCTTTATCATCTTTGCTTTTAGATGAAATGATAATTTATCTTTGAAACAAGGAGAAAGATAAATTTACTTCAAGAGACAAATATATCTGCATGCATTAAATATAATGAAATTGCAAAACATAATAAACCCCTGTAATTCCTTTCGTCATATACAACAATGCATATTTACTCTGGGGAAATGGTCTTGGCCTTATTCTTCATCGTGATTTGATTTGATTTGGTTCTCTACCTAACAGCATTAGACTTCAAAATCTCAGAGGAGCACAACTGCATTCTCAATTCAGATAAGGACTTAAGAAAATAATAAACTAACACAAAAATAGTAGGCAAAAATATATCTTGTACAATAAGCCAAAGGACAACACAGTAATTCAGACCTACATAAGGAAGAATTTTAAATCAATTTATGGTATGATATGCATTAATTTCACTGAAATTAAATTAACCTGAAACCTGGAGTTGCCTGCAGACACAAGCAGTCAGGTATATTATTTTATGAATTCAAATTTATAGGAAACCTCTCAGTTTCTGAGAATAAAAAGCAATTAAAACATTTGGTAATTATTTTCTCCTATAGCAAGTGTTATTTTCCCGAAAACAACCAGAACAGAGAGGAAAAGATACTAACAATAGAGAGTTGATAGTCAAAGTTCAGTGCAAGAATGTTTCAAGGAAGTGTGGTCCTAATTTGAATTAACATCTAATTAGTTCATTTAATTACTCTGTGCCACGAGTAATTGATTTTAGACCTAGAAACAGAAACACTTCTACTATATGGGGGAAAAAAATCATTTTGTTCCTTTAAATTGGAAGCTAGGCAAAGGTTGCATCTAAAGAGGGTGCAACATGAGTCAGGTTTTATCTCTTAGTTGAACTCTTATTTCAACATTCCCCCCAATTATCAAAATATTAAATACTAGTGTAATTTAGATCTTGATTATAAAATGCTCCCATTAATGAAACAAACTTCTACATTGTCTATACAAAACAGTATCATGCACAGATTCCATTAAGAATTGAGATACTCAGTTTGTTAGAAGCTTTGGGTCATAACTATTCACATGTTATTATTTTTATGAAATACATGTTTTATTCCTATAGAAGCAAGATTTTTTTTTTCTTAAATTTCACATTGTTTCTCTTTGGAACTATAAGAGGGAGGGAAATCTTCCTTCTGAACTAGTCCTTCCTCTACATCCATGATGTAGTTGCTTGATTTTGGAATGGGGCACTTCATGTGTGATGGAGCAGTTTTCTGGGTTGACTGTATTAAGGGACCATGGGAACAGATAGGCTGAATTTTGGCATGGCAAGGAGCCCTTCCTAAAACGTGGAAACCCACGGGGCGCCTGGGTGGCTCAGTCCGTTAAGCATTGAACTCTTTTTTTTTTTTTAAGTGTATTTATTTATTTTGAGAAAGACAGAGACAGCATGAGTGGAGGAGAGGTAGAGAGAGAGGGAAACAGGGGCGCCTGGGTGGCGCAGTCGGTTAAGCGTCCGACTTCAGCCAGGTCACGATCTCGCGGTCAGGGAGTTCGAGCCCCGCGTCAGGCTCTGGGCTGATGGCTCAGAGCCTGGAGCCTGTTTCCGATTCTGTGTCTCCCTCTCTCTCTGCCCCTCCCCCGTTCATGCTCTGTCTCTCTCTGTCCCAAAAATAAATAAATGTTGAAAAAAAAAATTAAAAAAAAAAAAAGAGAGAGAGAGAGGGAAACAGAAAATGCCAAGCAGGATCCCTGCTGCCAGCACAGACTCCAATGGGGGACTCAAACCCACGAAGCCATGAGATCATGACCTGAGCTGAAACAAGAGCCAAAACCAAGATTCAGACACCTAACCAACTGAGCCACCCAGGCTCCCCGAGCATTGGAGTCTTGATTTTGGCTCAAGTCATGATCCCCCAGTTTGGTTCATTGGATTGAGCCGTGATTGGGCTCTGCATGGCTAATGTGCAGCCTGCTTGGGATTCTCCAACCCCACCCTCCCCCATGCATGTGCATTCTCTTTCTCTAAAAATAAATACATGTATATTAAAAAACAAACAAACAAACACGGAAGCCCACAGTGGGCATCCACTCAGTCAGCAAATTAATACAAATGCTCTCTCATCTGAAGGTTCTAACGGCAACTTCTTCCAACATGGTGGGAAAATCTTTAATACCTACAGAAACATACCTAAGTTTGATTCACCACATTATTCAAGTACGTAGAGGATATTTTCTTGATAAAATGATCCCTTATTTTAAAATATTGTGCACTAAATCCCATCATGTTTAGTGTGTGCTTCTAAAGGAAAACTCATGTGTGCTCATCTCTTCACGTCACTTAGAGCAATGCTGACTGTGAATTGAACTTTGTCCAGCTGAACTCTTAAAGGTGGAAAAATAAAATAAGAATTACCATATTTTACTTAGCAATGTCACGGAATATTCCTTCCAGGCTGTTTGACATTTTGTTTTACATAGTGTGATTCTTTCTTGTTTTTTTTTTTTTTTAATTGCTATTGCATGATTCTTATTGTTGCCTTTTGAGAATGTCTCTGTTTATTATCAGATAATACAAGTTAGTTGTAAAAATTTGGAAGAGATAGAAAACTAGTATTAACTCACATGCATACCGTATGTAGTCGTGTGTGTGTGTGTGTGTGTATATATATATATATGCATATATATGTTCTTTATTATTATATTTTAGGACTACAGTGATACTGAAATTAAAATGTTTAGTATTTCGTATTGCATCACAAATACCTCCCTGTCTCATTTAGTTTTTGTTTATTTATTTAAAGAGAGAGAGCACTCATGTGTGCAGGAGAGCAGAGAGAAAGGGAGAGAGAGAATCCTAAGAAGTCTCCATGCTGTCAGCATTGAGCCCAACACAGGGCTCAGTGTCAAGAACTGTGAGACCATAACCTGAGCTGAAATCAAGAGTTGGAAGCTTACCCAAATGAGCCACCCCCGTGCCCCGCATTAAATATTTTTAAATAAACATTTTAAGAGCTGCACAGTATTTCAATATAGAGATATATCACGGTTCATGTAATCAATTCTATATTGGAAAATCAAATTGTTTCCATTTATACAGTTTTATTAATATTATTATTGCAATTTTATTACTTTTATAATTCCTTTATGTGATAGCAGAAAAATCAAATTGCCTTTTTTATATCTTTAATTACAGTTAAACAATTTATCTAAAATTCTATAGAACATAATTATGTCCATTCAACTTTGTGCATTCTTTTTTCTGATCCTATCTTCTACCCCTCCCACATTTTTTTAACGTTTATTTTTGAGACAGAGAGAGACAGAGCATGAATGGGGGAGGGACAGAGAGAGAAGGAGATACAAATCTGAAACAGGCTTCAGGCTGGGAGCTGTCAGCACAGAGCCTGATGCGGGGCTCGAACTCACGGACTGCGAGTCATGACCTGAGCCGAAGTCAGCCGCTTAACCGACAGAGCCACCCAGGCGGCCCTCACATTATTATTTTTTTTTTAACGTTTATTTTTGAGAGAGACAGAGAGAAACAGAGTGTGAGCAGGGGAGGGGCAGAGAGAGAGGGAGACACACAGTCAGAGGCAGGCTCCAGGCTCTGAGCTGTCAGCACAGAGCCCAACGCAGGGCTCGAACTCACAAACCATGAGATCGTGACTCGAGGCTAAGTCGGATGCTTCACTGACTGAGCCACCCAGGCACCCCTCCCACATTTCAACCTTTCGACTGGGCCTCTGAACTTACAGTCAGGTGCAAGATGACTTCAACCTTCAATCTCTTTTCTGAAGGTCTCTTTCATGTCTTTTCTATAACCAAAAGCTGATTCTTCCTCAAT
Source organism: Prionailurus bengalensis (assembly GCF_016509475.1). Lineage (NCBI taxonomy): Eukaryota > Metazoa > Chordata > Mammalia > Carnivora > Felidae > Prionailurus > Prionailurus bengalensis. The sequence goes on from NC_057343.1 coordinate 217,691,751, forward strand.
GACATTCCTTCCAGTAGGATCCACTTAATTATTTATTATCCAAAATCTCTTTTACCATTGGGTCTCAAGAGGAGAGTGGATCATTGTTCTTACTATTCCCATGATTTTTCTCCCTTTCTTCCTAAAAGTGCCCTCCTTATCGTAATTGTTAACTGATCCCCAAATCACAGATGCTCAATTTTTCACTTTAACATCTGTTTTCACTCTTATGACCTCTAACAGCCCTGGCATAAGTCTTGGTGATTTCTAACACCATACAGAGGACTTTTCCAATAATCTGAGCAGCCAGGTTCTTTACTTCCTCTCTTCCAGTGTATAGCCAAATGTGAAGAGCTCAGAATGTGGAATTAGATTTTCTAAATCCAAAACCCGCCTCCACCATGACATAGCTGTGTGTTGTTAAGCAGGTTATTAAACCTCTATGTGTCCCATTTCTCGTCTGTAGAGTAGATGCATCTAACTCATTAGTGTTGTGAGAAACACACGTGTGTGTGAATATATATGTATATGTATATATATACACATATATGCACATATGCATACATATACATGTGCATATATACACACATATACACATATATGTATGTATGCATATGTATGTATATATGTATACATACATATGTATATATGCATGCATACATATATGTGTATATATGTATATATATGTACATATATGTTTACATATGCATATATACATATACACATGCATATACATATATGTATATGTATATATACATACATATACATGTGTGTATGTATATATACACATACATATGTATATATACATATGTATGTGTGTGTGTATATATATATATATATATTACACTACTGTGTTGGTACTTAGTAAATTAATAAAAGTGTTGCATTTAATAAAAATGTTTCGCAGTTTGCTTTCCCATCCAAACCACTTACACCAGTGGTCACACATGGTTGTCATTCACAATATTTTAACCCTCCATAATATCAATTTTAAGAAATCCCACTGGCCAACCACCAAAAATTCCCTTCCACTTATTGCCTGAAGTACTGACGCCACAGTTCTCTGTCCCCACTGGGACATGTAAATCCTTGAGTATTGCCTTCTCTGTTACCCACCCCTCCCATGTCCAAACTTCTCAACCTACTCATTGTAATTTCTCAGGGTCAGCATTAAAATCAATTCAGTGTTTGATCCCTCGTTTTTTTGTTTGTTTTGTTTTGCTTGTTCTTTTCCTTTCTCAAGTCTTCATACTCCCCTGGAAAAATTCAAACCCTAGAAAACACAGAACACAGTTTTTCTTGTCTTCTTCACTTGTATGCAGCTGAATATAGGCAGGGAAAAACACTGCTGGTCTCACTCCAATCTCATGACCTCCAACCTCAGAAACTTTTTTCTTTCAGTAAGCCTCATCTATTTCCTAAATCCATTCGCTCATTTAAGTCCTTACGTGACTAATTCAACCCCCCTCCCCTTAAAGTGTGTAACAACTACTCCACTACTACTGTTTTTGAGTTTCTCATCAAAGAATATCAAAGTAATTAAGTAACCTTCCACAGTCTCCCATCGCTATTTCCAAACATCTGTTTGTATCTCAGCTCACATATCCCGCTCTCCTTTCTGTAGCCATATCTAAACTCTGCTCTATCTATGGTCACCTGTTGCATTACGGTTGCTAGATGTCCTCTCTTCTCATCTATTCGTGGGCATGGTCCAGCTATTTTCTTTCATCTCTTTTGTTTCACAATATTGCCCTCATTGAGTAAGAAAACATGTTATTATTTCTCCCATTAAAAGATATCTTGGCCAACCATCTCTTTCCCATTAATGATCCTTCTCGTTGCCCCTCGTCCCCAAGAAAGACACTTCAGTACTGTTGAGAGTGCTATCTTTACTCATTCTACTTTTCTACTCCACTCTCTGTCTCTTCAACACATTCCACTGAGGTGTTTTCTCACCACTTGGCTGAAAATTCTTTTGTCATTTTTTAGTATCTATTTTCTCTTACTGTATTCATCAGCAACATTGGACAGATTAGGGCTAATCCTCTTACATTAAGTATTTTCTTCATTTGACTTTGGCTATGCTTCATTTACTTCTTTTTTCCTTTTTTTTTTTTAACTTCACTTCCTAGTTTCTTTTTCTCATCAGTCAGATTATCAAAGTTGAAATTCCCTGCCATGCATGGCTTGGGCTTTTCTTCCTCATTTCTTTAGTTATCTAAGTCTCTAAATGTTTTTAAAATCTGATGGATTTGAATATATATCTTCATCCTGAGACTCTCCCCGATGTCTAGATTCATATAGATAACTTTCTTCTTAATGTATCTTTTAAATATATAAAAGCTACATCATTTATAGCATGTCCAAAATGGAACTCCTATTATTCCTTCTCCAAAACTCCTTATTCCTCAGAATCCACCCACTTAGTTCATGGCAATTCCATTATTGAAGTGGTCCAAGTCGTAAACCTGTAGAATTATTTCTGATTCCTCTTTTTCTCTCTCACCTTATGTTTACCTTCAAAAATATCCTTATGTTGGGGCACCGGGGTGGCTCAGATGGTAAGCATCCTGCACTTAATTTTGGCTCAGGTCACGATCCCATGGTTCATGAGTTTGAGCCCCGTGTCGGGTTCTGTGATGAATGTGTGGAGTCTGTTTTGGATTCTATCTTTCCCTCTCTCTCTGCCCCTCTCCTGCTTGCACTCTCTCTCTCTCTGTCTGTCTCTCTCCCTCTCTCAAAAAAAAAAAAATCCGTGTATTGGCATCTCTTAGCTACACCAATACAACCCAAATCTAAACCACCACAATCCTCTGGATTATTGAAATGGGAATGCAATTGATCATCTTGCCACTGGAGTATTCTCAACATTATACTCAAAATGATCTTTTTTAGTTCTGAAATCAGAATCTTTTTTTCAAAATTGTCTAATGGCTGGCATCTTGCTCTCATAATTTATAGTGATAAAAGCAATATAAATTCAGTTTCCAATGTGCTACAAGATACAGTCTTGTGACACACTAACTCTTTGGTCTCATCTACTGTTAATATCTCTTATTTGTTCCAGTCTCCTTGCTTTCCACAAAGACTTCAGGCATAGTCCATCAAGAGGGTTTTTGCTCTTCCTGTTTATTTTGCTTAGAAACCTGAGTCCCACGTATTTTCATGTCACCTTGTTTAGATTTTAGCTCAAATGCAATCCTGTCATTGATGCTTTTCCAAATATTTCCCAATACTTTATATTATTTTACTCAGTAGCACTTACCACTATTTGAAGAAACACAAACAAAAAACACTCAAAAAAAAAAAAAAACAAACCCAAGGTAGCTAGCTAGCTAGCTAGCTAGATATGATATAGATACATATGATATAGATATATAGATAAGCATATAGATATAGATGATATAGATACAGATATAATACAGGGGCATTTTTCTCTTCCTGGTCCTAAAATTATATGCACATACCTCAAATATTTTACATATAAATGTTAGACATTTAATAACTATGTTTTATTGAATAATTAATATATAAATGAACATTGAAAGATTATTTTAAAAAGAATAATCTTGATCAGTAAAGCAAACCAAGATATTATATGGTACGTGAACACTACTTGGACATTAGTATTTCACATATATTGCCCTTTTTCATTTTTATAAAATATCAAATGACATTTTACATAATATTTGTACATGTTCTAGAAATGTTTTCCTCAGTCTTTGAATTGAATGTGTACAAGAAATGTAATAATTCACAATACCTAAACTGAATATATTAGATCCAACTCAATTACAAATTGAATAATCCACATGGTAATTCTTTATTAATACCTAAGAATTGACTTATGTATTACAGGAATTCCTAAGCTTTTTTCATGGCAACACATATACTGCCAGACAGACTCATTACTGGAGTGATTTCCCTCGGTGAAGGCAAAGAACTTTTTTCTACATACTGGTTTAGAGATGATATGGGGGTGTGATGTACTTATAATAGGATTTAGGATGTGTAAGCTAAAATAAATACCAAAAAAAAAGAGAAAGAAATGATACAAAACATGGAAAAAAAAGGGGAAAGAGACAATATTAATAGGCTGCTAAACTATAGAACTAATTTCTCCTGACATGATATTTGCATTGTTCCTTAAAATATCAGTTGCTCTGAATCAAAGTTGCTTTGAATTAAAGTCACATTTAGGAAGCAAGCATCATAGCAGAACAGATAGTACTGATTTCTTGAAGGTGAGCCCGCATTACCTTTGAAAGGCTGGGTTTTACCTATAACCTACACCCAAAATTGTGAATTTTAAATGACTGCTAAGTTCACTCAAACAATTTGTTACGTTAACATAAAAGGAAAATAACAGGAAAGATTAAAAATAAAAATATAATCAAATTACACAATTTACTTGATTGAAAAACTGTTCATGAAAACAAGTGCTGTTTGGTATCTTAGTAAATATTTAAATTGTTTACTACAGGATATGCTGGGGTTTAGAGCACAGAGTGAAATCACCATGGGAAAACAGACTCACCTGTAGGAATTGTTAAAAGTAATTAGGCAGTAAGAAAGAAGACAGCAAAGACAGGTGGGTAGGCAACTAATCCCATGAAGGATTTTCCATTGGAATAAATGAAGTGATCCTCTAACAATCAAAGAGTACAAACTTCCAATTTTAAGACGAATAAGTTCTGGGAATCTAATTTACAGTATGGCGATTATAGTCAATATAATATTGTATTATATACTTGAAAGTTGCTAAAAGAGTGCTACAAATGGTAAATATGTGATGTGGTACAGATATTAGTGAAGACTATAGTGATTATCATTTTGCAATATACAAATAAATCAACACATTGTACATCTTGAATTTACACAATGTTATATGTCAATTATATCTCAATGAAGCTGGAAAAAATAAATGAAAAATATTCTTGAATACCCATTTAAAAATATATGCCTTGCATACCATAAAATAATAATAAAGAACAGAGAATTAGAGGAAATAAAGAAAGGCAACAGCACAAGTTAAACAGCTTGCTGCATCCAGAAATGCATCTACAGCTATCAGTTTCTAAGCAAACAGCCCCATACTTGGGATGATCTTCAATCCAGGGGGTGAATGATGTATATGAGAAAGAATATTAAAAAAACATGGAGGAATATCAATCATCCCACCTGAGACATGAGACATTAGTCAGGATCTCTAGTATAGGGAACATCAGAGTCACTATATGTGTATGTATATACATATGTGTATATGTATATGTATGTGTATATACATACGTATATATATATATATGTGTATATATATTTTAAGGAAGGGTATTAAACTAGGGTAGATTATGGTGGAATATTGGAATAGCAAATTTGCCTTAAAAATACCTGGGCCTAAAAAAAAAAAAAATACCTGGGCCTAAACCACACGCACACGCACACGCACACACACACACACACACACACACACCTTTTCTCTTCCATGGTGCATGCTCCTGTGTATCATTGGGAGCTCTTGTGTTCAAAATCATCAGGAGTAGAGGATGGTGGAGAATGAGATCACACTGTGAAGTATCTGGATCATGTGGCCTTATTATCGGTGGGTCAATGGAAAGAGGGTACTGACGAGCTGGCACAGAAATTGGTGTTTTGGTCTGGATATGAAACACACTACTCATACTCGAGTCCAATTGGCTAAAACCAGTATGACATTCCTTCCCTCAATTAAAGAGAGAAAAAAGATGTAATATTACTGGGGACAAAAGGGAAAAAAATCAGATATGGCTGGGTTCTAGAAGTCTCGATGTCTTTACCACAGTTGGGACTGGATCTCAGGAAAACACAGCAACTTGTTTATCAACACTAGCTAAATCTAGGGCTCAGTCAGCTGTAAGGGTAAGAGACACACTTTCAGACCAGCAGAGAATGCATTCATTCATCCGTTCATTCAAGCATGCATTTTCTAAGGGTAAACCAACTTTGTAAACTAACACAGACCTGAAAATGTACAGGGATGCATGAGACTCAGAAATAATCAGATTCTTTTTTTTTTTTTTAATTTATTTTTGGGACAGAGAGAGACAGAGCATGAACGGGGGAGGGGCAGAGAGAGAGGGAGACACAGAATGGAAACAGGCTCCAGGCTCTGAGCCATCAGCCCAGAGCCCGACGCGGGGCTCGAACTCACGGACCGCGAGATGTGACCAGGCTGAAGTCAGACGCTTAACCGACTGCGCCACCCAGGCGCCCATAATCAGGTTCATTTTATGTAATCTGAACCAGGTAAGAGCAGAGAAAATGCATGAGTGTTGGAGCACATGATTTTTCCTGTGGGACATTAGTTTTTACTAGAATTTGGGGTTACCATAGATGGCCACTTTGGAATTTACAGTCTCAGCTTTTTTTTTTTTTTACTAATGCTTGATGAATACATGTTTAATATTTTATAATACAGTCCAGAAAGAGATTTATTTTTAAGCATTTTTATATAAGGTAAGTTCCCCCAGTTAATAGTCTCAAAGATAATTCCAAAAACACTTTTAAAAGTCCATTTGTAGCTAAACAGTGATATTTAAGTTAAAATAATTAATCTACAAAGCTTTATTTTTTTTAGCTTTATACTTCCGTAGCTCTGAAAAGTAGCCAACCAAGGGCTCATAAAATAATATTCCACGTGTTTTTCTTTTTATATTACTGTCATGATTTACATATTGCATTATGGTTTTTTGAGTAAATTAAAGTAATAAAACTCTATTTCCTGCCAAGAAGTACTTCCTTTCTTCTACTATATGCTTCGGTAGCTTATTCAAGTAAAGTTTACGACTAATTAGAAAAGCCACATGCATTTGGAATTAATATTGTCAGTTTGTGTTAGTATATATTTAAATCTCTGATCAGTTTATGTGGTTAATATTGCAAAGCAGTCTAGTTAAGGTTGAGCATATATTTTGATCTCTGCACCATGAAATGAATAAATGGGCTTTTCTTTAGAATTAAATCATCATGCATAATAAATATTCACATGCTGTTTAAAATGCATTTTAATATATTAAAGCATTAAATATTAAAAAGTACATTACATAATACCTCAGATAAATGGTGATGCTATAGAGTTAGATAATGAGAGTATACAACTAATAGTTGTCAGTCATATTTGCATAGTTTAAGGCTGAAGTAATATAAATCGAAACGGGTGTCACATGAAGCGAGCCATCCCATTTATATATTGAAAAACTAAATAGGTCATAGCATCTATAAAACTGGAGAGGATTTCTGAAAAATTGAACTCAATATTATGTCAGTCAAAATTGTATCTATGGATTGCCTGCTTGTACCTAAAACGGGAAAAAAAACACTCTATGTGTAATGCAGGCATACCAGCTCCTCACACACTCTGAAAGGTTTACAGTCTAGTTGGGGAAGAAATTGAATAAGAGGTGGAACATAGGACGGGTGACATTTTGACTGGCGAATGAACAATGAAGAAAACATAAAGTATTAAAAGCAAGAGAAAAAGAGAACGGTTGCTGTTTATTTTTCCATACATAGAAAGGACAAAAGATGATAATTTAGCCAAATCTATAGACCAGGGAATTCAAACCCTGCATTATCTTACATTCCTCTGGAGACGCTGCTGGCCAAGAATGAATGGGTAGCAATCTCACTCTCTTGACTGGGATAAATGGGAGCACAGACTCCTTTTGTCAACCTGCTCTATCTTCTTGTTTTGTTCCCACAAAATCTTCTCCTGGTCGGCCTCAGAATGTGGGCCTTTATCTTTGCATCTTCTACACCCACAACCAATGTGGCATGAAAATCGTAAAGCCCAGGTATCTCATTTCATCAAATATTTTTACTACCACAATTGGCACAATTGGCCCAATGTGAGAATTCAATAAATGCTGGTTACAAGCACATGTAAGCTATGAAATAAATAGTTTCACCTCTTTGCTGTTTAAAACATTTTATTTCAATTATTTAGTTTGACTAGAACATATCTTGTATGAATTGATCCATTTAATGTACACATTGCATTCATACATATACGTACATTCTTTGGGATTATCATACTCACATTTGCTCATTCCTGCATTGGAGCGTGCTTGGTTTTCCTCATTTGTTACCATGTGATATTCCTATGGAACTTAGAAATTTCACTTATTGTAAAATTCTTAATAGTAACCTATTGGATTTTAATCGGGGTAACTTTCGATGTAATCTGCATGATCAATATAGATGGCAAAGCTTTTATTTTTCTCTCTCCATTCTGTAGGTCAACTGTAGGGAAATGCTATTTGCAATATGTATGATATATTCATAGCATTTTTTCTTGATAAAAAGGTAGGAAAAATGAACAATCCTTGCTTTGTGGTTTTGAAAGGGTATCTGCTTGCACTTAAGCATCTTTATGAACAATTCAAGTACAACTGCACTTGAAAATTAATGAGCCAAGGAAATGAGCCTTGGTTAGTTTTCCACTCTTTGACTTCTAATATTACCCTTGTTCCTAGAGTTAACATTAAAAGCACTACATTAAGTTCATATGAAATATAGCATTGTTGTCTGATCTATTCAAAGCTGACTAGAATCTTCTAATGGTAATCTTGCTTGGGTCTATGTAGTTATCTATAAGAAAAACAAAACAGACTTTTAAAAATAGAGAGATCTGGAAACTGCAAATCACAGGAAAGATTTGGAAACAAGTGAGGGGATACGGTATATCTTCAGAAACACAGGTGGGGTTATACGTGAATTTATTTGAGTACTCTAGCTATTTTTAGGACATATGGCACAGCCTTTCTAGCACCAGTACAGGCACAAAGCATACAGTTAGAATTCTAGTCCCTTTATGAGTATATTTATCTTTGAATTGACACTTTGATGCTCTAACCTACTGGATATTGTGAACTGAGAGCCCCCAGAGGATCAGGCTATGCATTTCTGCCATCGCGTCTTGTAATATTGCTACCCCACAGGTAATGTAAAGAGCAACAAAAAAGACTGATGTAAAAAAAGCAAATGAAGCCGTGTTGAAGGAAACCACCCCTCCTCAGAAAAAAGAAGTCATTAAAAAGACAGTGGTTTTGGGGCGCCTGGGTGGCGCAGTCGGTTAAGTGTCCGACTTCAGCCAGGTCACGATCTCGCGGTCCGTGAGTTCGAGCCCCCCGTCGGGCTCTGGGCTGATGGCTCAGAGCCTGGAGCCTGTTTCTGATTCTGTGTCTCCCTCTCTCTGCCCCTCGCCTGTTCATGCTCTGTCTCTCTCTGTCCCAAAAATAAATAAACGTTGAAAAAAAAATTAAAAAAAAATAAAATAAAAAATAAAAAGACAGTGGTTTTGAACCTGGACATCAATGTCTCTGTCCACAAAAGGGGGCTTGCACACTATGACTGTTTTGAACAAAGATATTGGTTTTCGCTGAAAAATATATCATAACATGTGTGTATAACCTACAGAAGGAGCACTGAAACTCTAAGTAGTCTCAGTGAAATATTGATAAATACAAATAAACCAGCTAACTCAAATCTGAACAATGCACACTGATTTGGGTTGTATGTGCACCAGAGAAACTAGGATGATAAACTTTTTTTTTGTTTTTTTTTTTTGTTTTTTTTTAATGCCACTAAACACATCTAGAGCCTTCACTTTATCATCAGAAAATATACAACTCCTATTGCTATAGTCTATTTGCATAGTATTCCTCTAGGCAAAAAAAAAAAAATCAAACTTGAGAAAAGTTGTATCCTAAAATTATTGTAATGTATCATATTCTCCAGATAATATTTCAATAACAATAGTTACCTTTGTCTCATGTCAACAGATTCATTTGGAGTATTTATTTAGTATGGAAGAGCTACAGTGGGAGATTATTTTCAAGTTAAGGGAATAGGTTTGGCCCTCTCAACCTCTATAAATACCTGATCTTTGTGCAGGCACTCAGACACCATCTTATTATTGAATATCCCAAAGCACTCTCTAATTATCCAGTCTTGATTTTCCTTAATGAATGAGGCTTCCCCCGATCATTTAACTAATTAATACTTAATAGCTAATAACAGTGAGTATGACACTATGAAACATGGGCTCTTTGCATTTGGTAAATTTTTATTCACAAACAAATATGTAAAGCATGTAGAAAAGTGGTTAGGGGTGCCTGGGTGGCTCAGTCGGTTGAGTGTCCGACTTCGGCTCAGGTCATATCTCACAGTCTACGGGTTCGAGCCCCGTGTCAGGCTCTGTGCTGACAGCTCAGAGCCTGGAGCCTGCTTTGGATTCTGTGTCTCCCTCTCTCTCTTCCCCTCCCCCGTTCATGCTCTGTCTCTGTCTCTCTCAAAAATAAATAAACATTAAAAAAAATTAAAAAAAAAAGAAAAGTGGTTAGAAGCACAGTTTCATTTCTAACCAGGATTTAAGTCAAGATTTTGTTTTTGACATATGAAATGGGCAATCTCAGACCTCACTGAACCTCAGTTTTTCACCTGTAAATCAAGGAGAATATCCAGAGTTAAGATATGGAAAGAGCACAGCACAGTTACTGATATGCTGTAAATGATCAACATATATTAAATCTGCAAATGGGAAGATTAGCAGAGTGATGATAGGTTTAGACACTGGAGTTAAAGAACCCAGACATCACTCACAGTACATAACTTCAACTTTCAGGGGCACGTGGGTGGTTCTTCTGTTAAGCATCTGACTCTCGATTTCAGCTCAAATCATGATGTCACAGTTTGTGAGTTTGAGCCCCACGTAGGGCTCTGCACTGATTCTCTCGCTCTCCTTCTCTCTCTGCCCTCCCCTCTTCTCTCTCTCTCTCTCTCTAAAAATGAATAAACTTGAAAAAATTTTCTGAGTTTCCATTTTCTCATATTTAACGTGATATCGTCCTACTTCAAATATTTGTTTTAAGGTATAAATAAGGTAATTTGTGTAAATTGTAGCTTTTAAATTTGCAAAGTACCCAGACAACGACCTTAACTATTATAAACAATATAGGTCACTTTCTGAGTATGAAATAATCATATATATTTTTCATTTTTAATTGTAAAGGTTACCTACTGTTTGGTATTATCAATTTGAGATTTAGTGTTTATTAAGTCTCCTTATCCTTAAAATACAGGAAACCATCAGCATTATTAAATAATACAGGATTAATTATATAGGATTAGATGTTATAGGATATGAGTGGGATTGTATTGTCCCTCTGCAAACTGTTTTAGTCTTAGTTCAAATAATTGAAACCTGTAATTTGTGTATATACCCACACTGCTGTGCTAAATACCCTGGCTTTAATTACTTTCATCATTTAAAACATAGCGATTGGGTACTTGTTTGCTAAAAGCTAATTCAACGTGTTTCTTCACAGTTTGGGTTTGTTTTTTTGTTTTTGTTTTTGTTTTTAGTTTCTAAATGAGTAACCATTATAAGGCAGTACCTTTACTATGCATATCTAGACTGACTTCAGAACATTTTCTTTTGCATTTGTTGATATAACAAGACAAAATAACAATGTCTTAGTCGAATTAGAAGTGCATTTCACTTTCATTTACCATCAACAGTTTATGATTGTCATTTATGTTATCGGGAACCAAAGCTCAATGTGATGTTTTGTCATCATCAAATGTATTAGCTCTTGTGTTTAAAATCACGCTTCAAGGGATGCCAGGGTGGCTTAGTCAGTTAAGCATCCAACTTCGGCTCGGGTCATGATCTCACAGTTTGTGAGTTTGAGCCCCACGTCAGGCTCTGTGCTGACAGCTCAGAGCCTGAAGCCTGCTTTGGATTCTGTCTCCCTCTCTCTCTGCCCCTCCACTGTTTGCAATCTGTTTGTCTCTCTCTCTCAAAAATAAATAAAGCAAAATTACTTTTCAATTCTCATTTTTAGGTCCACATTCTAGTCTGTATGACCTGGAAAGTTCATACATCACTTCTGCTCGTATTTCATTGTTGGGGACTTGTGGCAAGGCCACATCCAGCTATGTGGTAGCCTGAGAAATTTGGTTTTGCCTAGATGGTCATGTAGTCAGCTAAAATATGTATTACTATTAAAGAAGAGGTATCCAGATACTATTGGGGAGACAGAAAACTGACTCTGCCTCAATAGTTTTCTTTTGTAATTTTCCAGGTAGGTTTGTCTTCAGTTGTGGAGTAATGAGTCCTGGAGACTCCATGTCCATTTCTATTACTGTGTTTCCAGTATTAAAGCTATTTGATTCAACGAACACCATTCTGACATCACTGGTGACCCATCCTACTTTATTCTCCTATAACCAATCATCCTGAATTCCCACAAGGCTGCACAGCCCTGAAAATCTTCACTGTACTTAGAATTTATGTGGCTCTTCAAGGATTGGATGGATATCAAAATCTTTAATTTCTCAGCGGTGCCTTAATTTTAATATAACTGAAGCCACTCATTATATAGTCCATCTCTTTCTATAAGGGCATTTGCTTTTTTTTATACTTTTTTAAATTTTTTTCACAATAACCATCCAGTTATCCCAGTCTAAAGCTGGATAGGGCACACATGTTTCTCTACACTTTGTCTATCACATCAAATGAGTAACTAAAGGAAACCACTGTTATGCTGTAGGCATTTCTGTTCTGAGTCCCCTCATCTTTGTGTTTCTTGACACACATTTTTCATGCCCCTCCTTTGGCGTCCTCTTCTCTGCTTCAATCTGACTGCTGTCAGAATAATCCCTCTAAGCCTTGAAATCACACTTAAATATTAAAATGACTTCTTACCATTTACATAGTGAAAAGAAATCTCTAGATTTCTTAGAGATATGGAAGGCATTCATGCTTTGACTTCACAGCCATGTCCGTCATCTCTAACTTCAGTCGAACTATATTTAACTGCCTGCAGTTTCCTCACCCTGCTCACGCCTTCATCCTTTACATATATCCCCTGGCAAAGTCCTGAAAAAATGTCTAGTAGAACAAAAGTGCTTCCTCAACCGAAATATTTGAGTATCTTCCCATAGACCTAAATCGTCGCCTGTTCAACTATCTTCAGGCACTGCATTTATTTCCACAACAACACTGTACTTATGAACATTGTAGAACTTGCCACATTTTATTGTAATAGTCTCTTCCAAATTCCCTTCCATGGGGAAAAATGTGTTGTTTACATCGTCTACTTTCAGCATTCCCTCCTGGTGTATGATATCTACACAGTACACATTGCAGTATTCCCTTCTTACTCACAGTTTCACTTTCTGTGGCTTTATTTCTTTTTAACTGTATTTATTTATTTTGAGACAGAGAGAGAGAGAGAGAGAGAGAAAGTGAGTGGGGGAGGGGGGACAGGGAGAGAGAATCCCAAGCAGGCTCCGCACTGCCAGCACAGAGCCTGACATGGGGCTCAAACTCACGAACGGACAAATCATGACCTGAGCAGAAATCAAGAGTCAGATGCTCAACCAACTGAGCCACCCAAGGACCCTTGCTTCTGTGTTTTTATTTACCTGTGGCCAACCATGGTCCTACTTATTATCAGCAGCTCAGTAGGAGCCAAACGCATCATCATAATGCCTGTGTCATTCACCTCCCTTCATCTCCTCACATAAGCATTTTATCACCTCACCTTATCACAAGAAGACAGTGAGTATAATACAATAAGATATTTTGAGAGAGGGAGACCGCATTCACATAACCTTTATTAGACTATAGTGTTATAATTTATTTGCTCTTATTTTATTTGTTATTTTGTTAATCTCTTATTGTGCCTAATTAATAAATTAACTGTGTCATAGGTATGTATGTATGGGCAAAACATAATATATATAGGGTTCAGTACTGTTGAGTTTCAGGCTACCACCAAGGGTCTTGCAATGTATCCCCCGCAGGTAAGAGGGGACTACTGTAAATATTTGTTAACCAGTATCATTTTGACTTCGAGTTTTTCCAGTTTGCAATTACAAAAATAGTTTTCATTGCCTTTCTGCATCTATAAAACATCTTCTACCTCTATCTTAAATACCGTATGATAAATATTACCTTCAATAGGGAATATAATTTTAATTCAAGTGCTTTTGCTTTGAAATTTATTTTTTTATGTTTATTTATTTTTGAGAGAGAGAGAGACGCGGAGTGCGAGCAGGAGAGGGGCAGAGAGAGAGAGAGAGGGAGACGCACAGTCTGAAACAGGCGCCAGGCTCCAAAGCTGTAGGCACAGAACCTGACGTGGGGCTTGAACTCACAGACCGTGAGATCATGATCTGATCCAAAGTTGGAGGCTTAACCGACTGAGCCACCCAGCACTTAATTCAAGGGCTTTTAAATAAAGGGCCTCTGATACAACTTTATTTTTTTTTATTTTCCATAAAAAAATAGGAATTAAAACATAATGATACCTTTGGTTGATTTAAAAAATAAAACATACGTAAAAATATCTAAGCTTGATTATTTGAAATTCCACATGATTCTAAAAATTAGTTGATGGATTCTAGTGAACTTCTGAGATTTAAGTATGACCCCGGGGGGCATTGACTCATACGTATTAATAAGTATTTTACCTTCAGTCAAGAAAATCTAAAGGATCTCATGGGGCAACAGGGACATATTTTCTGTTTCTCTAAACCAGGAAAAAGAACAAATCAATTTGCATTTTGAAATCTACAGAGAATAAAAACTGCTAGTTAGATTGTTACGAATTCCTCTAGGAGCAGTAGGTTGAAGTATTCTTTGCAATATCATATGATGACATTTTTATTATCGGAAACTATTTTTGCATGTACAAATAAAAATATGTTCTGTGCTATTGCTCTCTCACTGTGAGTAGTATACTTAGAAAACTGATTCATATTGTTATCCTTGAATCTTTACTGCTTACCACAGGCTGCTTGTCATGTGAAAGTCCTAAGGGCTATTGCAACTTTTATTGCTACTTACGTACTGTTCAGATTATATGAATGTATAAGACCAATTAAGAGAGTCCTTTATTTCATAACTTTGGGTACATTTATGGGAAATTTGTTTTAGAGTTGGCAAGAGTGCATCTATAGATGTAATTTAAATTAAACATCTCAACAGAGAAGTATTTTAATGGGATGTTATATAGTATGCTAACTATCAGTAAGTTGTGCGAGTAATAATAAAAAAATGTGCTCTATGCAAATTTAACCTATTAACTAACCCAGGCACATTAAATCATTACACAGTAAGAATCATGGAACATTTCTGCTGCTTTTTTCATTATGGTTTCCAAAGTTCTGTTTCAGAGAAATAATACTATCAACCATCCCTATAGATTTTTTAACTGATGAAGTGTTTTTATTCTCCCTTGTATTTTCACACTCTGTAGTGGGGTTCATATGTGTTTATTAACTATATTTTGCCGATAAGGAAATAGATCTTAAGATATGAAATGATTTGCCTACAGTTACAGAATTAATACAATTTGAAATCAAGCACGAATCTAGGAATATTTTTTGCTCAATTATTTCGTGCTTTGTTTTTCTTTCCATTTCCAATTTGCAGTATTTAGTCCTTACCATTTTAGCTTTGGATCGCATACAGTCCTGCCTATTCCCCTGTGTGTCTTCAATTTCGCATTTTCAACTTGTTTATTTCCTTTGGATGCAATCATATTTAGTCATTTGTGTGGTGAATCTCCTTCCTCAACCCTGGCTTAAGTTCCAATAATGGCCTCAATTGTCCTAGCAAACCTACAAAAAATTGAAAGTCTCCATTCACACTTGTGCTTCTTTACTCCTCATTTTATTTCATTTTCCACTACTCTTCTCACTTATTGCCATATTCCACACCCCCTCCCCTATCGACACCCAGTTTAAGTTTGGTAAGTTTGGCTCCTTAATCAGTCTTCAAACTTCTTCCACCACATTTCCGTGACGCTGCATACTTTCTATTATTTCTTATAAGATTTTGATTGTACTTTCTATGTGGCTTTAATTTTTTTTAGTATTTATGTATTTATGCATCTATTTATTTATGTTTATTTTTGACAGAGAGAGCATGAGGAGCATGAGCGGGGGAGGGCAGAGAGAGGGAGAGACAGGATCCAAAGCAGGCTCCAGGCTCTGAGCTGTCAGCACAGAGTCCCCGCGGGGCTCGAACTCACGGACCGCGAGATCATGACCCCAGTGGAAGTCAGACGCTCAACCGACTGAGCCACCCAAGTGTCCCTTTTCTATGTGGATTTTATTGGTGCTTCTTGTTACATTCCTAAACGTGATTTCCAAGATTGCATTCTAATGTATCTCCCATTGTCTTGCTAGTTCAAGAAACTGTCACTATGGTCCGATGATACCAGATTGCTCACAAACGCCTGTCTCTTGTTCAATTTCTGTTACTTAGATGACACTTGAGGGACCTTATTTGCATTACACTTAGTATTTTTTGTGTATCATTATTTATACCGCACATTTGACACTTTCTGTTTCTGTATAAAGTATTTCCAGTTTATTCCATTTTGATGCCATGTATGTTGACATTGTCTTTGCTACTAACAAAAATTTAAGTATGTCACATTAAGAACTCTTTTCACTGTTTTAGCATAACGAGTGTGTTCTGACACAGAAAAATTGCACAGTTGTTACTGGATAATTGATTAGGTAACATTTCTTACTGGAAAATTTTATTGAGCAACATTGGGATTTAGGTCTTAGTGGAGTTCTTTATTAAGCCTGTAATGCTTCGAATACTTGCATACATTTGAGTACTAAAAGGTTCCATCTGAGATATAATCTGATTTATATCTTCTACTATTTCATTTACTTCACCATTGTGACACGTGAGAAATCTGCTTATGCCTTGTTTAGAGAAAAGCTGTTCACGTTTCATGCCTGTAACAAACAGGCATCCCAAATGTGTTCAACGTAAGGAGATTTCATAATCACTAAAACTAGAAAACCAGAGAATAAATGATCTCTTCTTCAATGAACTATCAGAAGGTAAGTGAGAAAATTTCATTATTTTAGAGTGATATGTGGCACGTGAGAATTAATCACACAGTGTTAAGGAAATGAAAGTGGCTACATGCTAAATGTCTTCTTAATTAATCAATTTTAATGTCTGTTGTATTTTAGGTAATTTTATAGATCTCTTCTCTGCATAGTGAGTGTAAGGACTAGTCACAGCACTACGTAAAAATCTATATTAATTATAAGCTGAATTTGTGTAGAAAAAATATTCTGTAATTCATATCATACATGCAATCAAGTTTTATCCTGTTAATATTATATGAGGTAGATAGAGTTATTTTATTTATTATTCGGGTAAGGAAAACTAGAGCTGAAATATTTTTAGTAAGTTATCAAATATAAAAACATTAGTCCATGAATGAGCCAGGACTAGAATTCATATTTCCAGACTCTGAATTCAGAGCTTTTCTTTGGAAAAAAAGAGTAGAAAAAAGTATGACACATTTCCCACAAATGTCTTTTTCCCTTTTCACTTCCTAACTCTTAGGACTCTCCTTCTATCATGCTCCATCGCAGAAGCTTATCTGTTGCCATGGCAACGTCTTTTAATTGTTGGGATTTTTTTTCCCTTTTATCTCCATAAGTTGTTTAAAACAAGCCAATCTGGCCACTAAAGTTCTAGCTCTGTCTTCACTGGAAAGGAAGCCAGCATCACGCAGGTGGAAATAACAGCAACTCGCCATTTCGTAAAGTTATAGCTTTTGTTTTGAAGAACGATGACTAATGCTATTTTATTTAGAGAAATTAAAAAATATATGAATATAAGCAAATGAAAATGGCATTATGTTCATCAAATAAAAGCTGTAGTTACTTATGAACACAATCTCTTGTTTCTACGAGGAATAATTAAGTGTTTCAAGTGAGCTTTTCAGGTTAAAAAACAAAACCTTTCCAAAGAGCAACAGCAACTTACTTTCTAGCTACTTAGATGGAACTAAAGAAAGAAAGTCAATGGCATTTAATTTCAAAAGATATTCCTGGCAATTACTTATGGGCAAGGCAGTATTGCTCTACCAAATTGAAAAACAAATTCAGTGAAAGTTCTTTTCCAAATGCTTTCACTATTTCTTAAGTTAGAAGAACATTTAACAGAAAACACTTCTTTTGACAGAATTAAAAAAAAACCCTTAAAAAAGGCAAAACAGTAGCTGTAAGACATTGTAAGGAAACGAAATAGTCACATATCTTGAACACGGGGAAGGTGGGGCTTTTGCAGCACAATTGAAGAATGCTAGGATAGGATATTTAAAATGACTCAGGGGGCCCCTGGGTGGCTCAGTTGGTTAAGCGTCAAGATCTCCCGGTGGGTGAGCTCAAGCCTCGCGTTGGTCTCCATGCTGACAGCTCAGAGCCTGGAGCCTGCTTCAGATTCTGTGTCTCCCTCTCTCTCTGACCCTCCTCCGTTCATGCTCTGTCTTTCTCTCTCTCAAAAATAAATAAACATTAAAAAAATTTAAAATGACTCAGAAAGATTTGAACAAAGCATGGTTTTGGAAATACAAACACAGGGGTAATTTTTCTTTTCCATCAAAAATAACAATAAGCTATTTATATGTTCTGAACTAGCTACTTAGTTATTATGGGATCTCTGTGGGGATAAAGGTAGGAAGTGGAAATATAAATGCATGAAAACATATCAAGAAATTAACACACCATATTTTTAAAAAATTAAGAAAAAAAAAACAGATCCCCAAATTAGACTTTTGCAGGAATGTGTCAGTTGAATGTATACATGATATAGATATAAATTAAAATAGGCTGTCATATTTAATATAAAGCAATAGCTTTGTAATCTGTTTTGCCAAATACTTTTTCTTTGATATTTGGCTTTTTGCCACCACAAGAGTACCTGTAGGAATAAATCAGACACACACACAAAACACATTTAATTTATATAAACATATGTAGAGATACTTATAATATTTCTAATAAACAGTTTCACAGTTTAGGGACACAAAATGCCCTGTCTGCCCGAACATTGCATAGCATTTTTAATGGTCTTTTAACATATTGACATTAATGTAATGACTTGAGGATTACTTGAATGTGGGCAATTAACACCAATCTTAGATTCTATATCTTGTGGGAACTTGATACTTTGCAAATATTTTAAGAAGTCTTGGTGTTAAATGACTCTGACAGTGTCATGCAAAATTCACACATTTTATTCACTGAGAAACACTGAACAAAAAATGTATGACTACGAAAATTGAAAGAAAATAATTGAAACCTTTAAAAAGAACATTCAACAATGTACCACTCATGCTAAAATAATTTCTAAGTAAATACTCAGAAATACAGATGATAAATAAATGTTGAAGATTCCTAGAGAAACTCAAGCTAAAATACATATCCTTTCCAACCAAAGCAATACTTGTGACCATTAAAAAATATCTTCAGATTTTAGGCTAAAATTTAAGCTGACTATGAAGCACACAGAAAAATGGATAGCTAGATGACAGATAGATAGCTAGATAGATAGATATGTAATACATAAATACATACATACATAGATACAGATATATATCTATACAGATATATCTATCTCTATCCATAAAATGAGACAGAGAGAGAGAAAGAGAGAGAGAGATAGATAAAGGACACCAGTATCGAAGAGAGATTTTCTTTGGGTAGTGCTTTTATAGTTGATTTAAGTAGTTTTCTTTATCTTTTTCTATTTTTTAAAATTTCCATTGTTCCTAAATAGAAAAGTATTACAAATATAGTATATAATTCCACTTTGTTTGCAACAGAGTTCAACTCTCAATAACAATATTTATCAGCCAAATGTAACTTAATTTTTTAAAGTTTGTTTGTTTATTTATTTATTTATCTCTACCCCCAACATGGGCCTTGAACTCATGACCTCAAGATCAAGAGTTGCATGTTCTTCCACCTGAGCCCTGCAGGCGCCCCTGAATATAAATTACTTTATATAAAAAATGACACTATATCATATCACCCAACTGTTGGGGGGGGGGAAGGAACCATGAACTATGTTTAAATTAATTAAAAAAAATAATAAAACTTGCCACTCACCCCAAAACATGTTACCCAGAGCTGATAATGCAAGAAGCAGTTCAATCACAAATCAGTACAATCACAAATCATTCAAAGCATATCTGCTTTCATTGGATTTAAATTGCAGTCCGAGTGTAAATGTCTATTTCATACGTTTTTTTCTTAACAACATTTTAGTATATCTGGTATGTCATTTATAGTTGCTTTTCTGTTATATCTCAATCTTTTTTGGCTATGATATCAGTAGTCCCTGGGCCATACTATAATTGCCTCACAGTATTCTCCAAGGTCCTAAAAGGTTTACTTTCTATATACTTTGTTTACTTTAGATTAGACCTTTCCAAGCTTCCTCTCCATTTTCAACAAGTTCGATTCAGACATTATGTGAATGTAGGCATACTATATAAATGATAATTTGAATTATATCAATAAGCATTATAAAATTATCTGGGTCACTTTTGTTGTACTGATGCAGATTTTCCATTATGTCAGAATCAATATCCCTAGATTGTTCTCCCTGTTCTATCTCAATCACCTGGAATGGTGCTAAAAATCTATCATAGAGATGGTCTGCCCAGCATACTGTTTTAGCAAAGGTTTCTCATACTAATATAACTTTAGACAGGTTTAATTTCACTAAATCTGTTTTATCTGTAAGTGAGGATAATTATGATAATCACTACATAAGAATGTGGTAAGAACTGTATGAGCTAAAACTTTAGAAAACACTTAACTTAGATCTTGGCATATTGTAAACACTAAATCAACATTAGATCTTTGTATTAGTAGTTTTTTCAGTTGACATTATCGAATTTGATTCTCATATATCTGGAAACTTCAAAATTTGACTTCTGCAAGTACCTAAAGTCACATGGCATCATGACAAAACATATCAATCATAACACGGATTTTTGAAATCAGCAAACGTATCATTTGTAGAGTTTATTGAAAAAAATGTGGGATCCACACTTTTCCATTCCTGAGAATTAGAATTTGTTTCTAATATAAAAGAGAATTTGAAGTTGTTTCTAATGTAAAAACATCCATAGCTTGTTTAAATGCTACATTATTGTTCCAATGTTACATTGTTTCCACATTACATTATTATCTTTAAATGTATTCTGGTAAACGAACTGTAATTGTAAGCAGGTGTCACTTGATCCACCCTGACCTTCAAAATTCTATTAAATTCGGTGTAATCAGTGTAAAGTTCTTTATGCTTGCAAGAATCCCTTCATTTCTTTGACATACTCCTCTGTTATTTACTTATCCCTCTATGTGTTTTCTTTGAACCCTTGACCTTCTTTACATCTCATTTGCTATGGCTGCTCTCTGGTTCATGGTCCTCTAAGTTGTAATGCATAGTGTTTGTCTCTCTTTGGTCTTGTGTTCAGTCTTAGTATTGACTCACATGGACAGACCTGTACAAGTAGCTTAAGAACAGAGTTATGTCTTGTTCACTGATTTTTCCCAGTATCGAGAATAATACTTGGCATACTTTAGGCATTCAGAGATGATTTGCTGAATGATATCCGAAGGGTGAAGCCTTCTCCTTTTCATAGGGTATTTGACTTCACCTCCTTTTCCCTCTCACATCACTCTTCTCAGCTTGCATTCCAGTTCAAAAAATGTGACACTACCCACCTATCTCTAGCTCATACCATTCCAAAAACTGAATGAACTTAATGATAGTCAGTAAAGTATAGGAGGAAAATTATTTTGAAAGTTTAATGGATTTATAGCGATGCATTGCATTGTATGTGTACATGTTTATAGTATGAATGTAAACACACCTGTTTATTATTTTCTCGGCTAATTGAACTGATTTTATCTCTTTAGGATAAGGAAATGGGACAGGGGAACTAAATTGAAATTGCTTTTTCTCTCCCATAATGGCAATAGCAGCAGATGCATAAGGGTATTGTGCTTTTTATTATCTACAGGATGTCATACATTCAATAATCAAAAAGAAAGGTTTGTATTTCAAATGCTAATTGAGAAGAAAAATAAAGTTTTCTGCTTTTCATGTGCATTCACTTTCAATGTTCTCATTTCTTTTCAAGTAATTTATCTTATTCCGTCTGGTCTGAAACACCGTGGTGTCATTCTCACTACCATCTAGGCTGTTTATGTAAAGACACAGTAGGGGAGTACACTTGTTGGATCATGCAGAATTATGTTAAAATAAGACAAATAAACGCTCACAGGTAGTTCATCAAGGTGAAAATTAAGCTGTCTTTCTAAACTAGAAGTTGAAGAATAAGGAAACAACATGAAAATAAGGACACAAAGGTGTCTGTGTATAAAAAGAATATGAGTGTATCAGCAATACACTAAGCATGAGATGTAAGTATAATGAATGAATACCTGAAATGTTAAGGCAAATGCTTGTCTATTTCTTTATCATAACTTCTCTAACGTTACAAAAAATGTTACATTAAGATATAAAAAATATATAGAATATACTCTAGTCCACATAGAACTGCATATAACCCTCTTTTCTAAGATCCTACTAAAAGGATGAGAGGTTATCCCAAATGTGATGAACTAAAATAACTGTGAAATAAAATCAAAATTGGCAAATATTTTTGACACCCCCAAAATGATAATTTTATTAATTCTTCAGAGTAGAAGCTGTTTCTTATAAAAAATGTATAGTAAATCCTTTATATGATTAAGAAAATCCTAGATTAATTAAGAATAACTACATATAACAAAAACTCACAATATTCTTGGCTTAAATAAGATGAAAGTTTAGTTTTTACATATGGAATTCCCAAATCAGGCAGCCCAGAGTGGGTGAAATGACTCTCAAAGTCATCAAGAACATAAATTCCATCTATGGTTCTATTCTGCCTATCTCAGCAAATGGTTTTTAACGTCAAAGTCGTTCCGATGTCCCAGACAACTGTTGAAACTTGCATTATTATCTCTGCAGCATGGAGGATGCAGGAAGAGAGAAGAGAGGATAAAGTATGTGTGCGCTTAAAGACTATTTCTAAAAGTCCCATTAAACTACTTTTGCTTATATGCCATTCGTCAGAATTGGTCCCAAGACTACATCTAGTGGCAAGAGAGACTGAGAAGTATATAACTTGGGATATTGCCATATTCTGCAGAACTGGTTATTATTGTTGAGGAGGAAGACATTAAGGGCTATTTGTGTAGGCAAGTAAAAGTCTATAAGTCTTTAGTGGAGTTTTATTACATTTTTATTTTTCAAGTATTTTTTTCATTTTGCCCATATCTATTGTTTTCTTAAAATATTATCATAGGATTATTTCTCAAGACCGTTAGGTTTTACCTTTAAAAAATTATTGATGTTAAGAATAAATCATCTGAGTTCTAGTCTCTGCTCTGTCATGTACAATTTATGTGATTTTAAGAGATGATTTTATGATGCTAGGCTTCAATCTATTTAATCTGAAATATCTATGGTTTCTAAATTTAATTAATCATAATATAATTTTACTGCCTTCTATATATTTTTCTAACAATGACATAATGTAAAAGAATTGCACATTGGTAGATGTTTTTCTAAAATGCACCACAACTTGGGGCGCCTGGGTGGCGCAGTCGGTTAAGCGTCCGACTTCAGCCAGGTCACGATCTCGCGGTCCGTGAGTTCGAGCCCCGCGTCAGGCTCTGGGCTGATGGCTCAGAGCCTGGAGCCTGTTTCTGATTCTGTGTCTCCCTCTCTCTCTGCCCCTCCCCTATTCATGCTCTGTCTCTCTCTGTCCCAAAAATAAATAAATGTTGAAAAAAAAATTAAAAAAAAATTATTAAAATGCACCACAACTTTAACTCTAGATGTTAATCTATTAACGTAAAATTAAAAATTATGATATTAGACATATTTAATTGTAACTTATCCTAAATAGTTGATAATTCTCCTAAATTTTCATTTTCATTGTGATCTTCTTATTCTGAAACCTCAAATGAATTTTATTAGTTTTCTTAATAAGCGATCAGTAAATTCATTTACTTACTCATTTTTCAAAAATCACTTAGCACCAATGTGACTGCTATTTTATTTTTTTTTTGTGAAACATTATCTTTATGTTGACTACTTTCCTCCCCCTTCAATTATCATCTTATTATTACACTAAGTCACTCCAGTTATGAATGTTAAAAAGTTAAAACTTTTTGTTAGTTTTAGAAGATGGAATTTTCCAGTACAATGATGAATGCTGCCTTGATTCACAGAAGATAAACATTATCTGAGCTAGAGAAAAAAAAAACTTTTTTGGCAATATTATATGTTTTAATATTCTCTCATGTAGAATTCCCTACAAATTTTACTGCCTTGAAAAGTCATAAAATAATCTTTACTAAAGAAAATAAAACATGCAGCAATTTCTAAAAGACTGGTTCTTTGCTTGTAATAGATAGTAATGTATTAGGCTTTAGCTAGGAGTCTCTTAAGAACATATTAGTTTGAAACTCTAGCCTCTCTTTGAGAAGTTAAACATATTAAAAATGTATTCTGAAATAGTTCTTTGATACAGGCATTATATCCAGAGGAAACAATGTGTTTGATATTGATGTTTGATATATATTGAATAAAAGAATTTTCAAAAAGATGTTACAAGGTAAATGGTAAAGCTCCATCTACACGTAGAATTCTATTAACCAAGGCTGGGTCCAGATCAGCGTTGCACATTGGCCTGAGTGGGCTGATGTATATATCTCACTGTGTTCTGAATATAATATGCATAAATTAATAGAAATTAGAAATTGTAGAAAGACTTAAAATATACTCTCAGGAATACATTTACACCTGTCTTGTAAATTAATTTTATTATCAGACTATGAGAAATATGTACTATTTTTTAACTCATGTACATATATATTTCGGTTCTTAAATATAGACACTGAAATATTTCAGCATAATTTTCATAACTATCTTAAAAAAGGCTGATTCTGGAAGATTTAGAGACTAAGAGTCAACATTTTAGAGGCCCTTTTCTTAAGAGTCATGATAATATATAAAATGTCAAAATCTAAGTTCAGTTTGGATAAATGCTTGTGGAGAAATGTTAACTTCAAAGCTATTTTTTTTTTTTTAATGAGTAAGAATATATATTGGCTTTGTGAAGTTGGTCATTTAAATAATCCTGCTATTGCTTCTGTAAGAGTCATAGCTTTTGGACTATACTCTTGTGAAGGGAAAAAATTGTTAAAAACACTGAATTTGGACATGTGGGATGAAGGAGCATTGCAGTGCTGGAATAATCTCTGACAGAGCCAAGGCCTATAAGGACATTTTCATTAACTCACTTATTTTCAAGTTGGAAGCAGAAAAAAAATAGCGCTGTAGACGGATTGTCTTCCCCAAGTTTTCCTCTCTATACTATAATTATGTGGCTCTGGGATGCATCCTGATAGAGAAAATTGGGGCTTCACCACTGACTTTGACTAAAGTAATACGGTTGTACAGTTCCAGCTGAGGCTGCCAGCTCTCCTGAACTTGCCGAGTGAGGAGCATGCCCCGTGAAGCCATCGTTCCTTCTGCCAGGGAACCGGAATGAGGACACGAGGATCACACGAAACTGGTAAAGACTCATAAGAAACTAACAACGTGAATAACCTGACAGAAATGGATGAATTCCTATAACGTACCAAGACTGAATCATGAAGAAATAGAGAATCTGAACAGACCAATAATTGGTAAGAAGATTGAATCACAATTTCTTTCCAAGTTTCGACTCCACTCTCTTGGGTGCCTTTTTAGCCAAAGTTCCTCAGTTTCCAAAAGTGCTGTGAATTATATTTCTAGAAGTTAGCACCTAGTTATTAATTTTATGAGAATGAATGACTCTTCTCCTCACATTTTTATATCTTTATTTTTCAATGGGAATTATAAATGGTGTTAAATATATTTTTTATTAAACATTAAACTATGCTCATTTTATTTCTAAGAGACTTAAGCCATATTATGAAGTCTATTACCAATGGTTTTATTCCCTAGCATGATGAGCTTCACCCTAAACACAAGAAAACAAAAAATATTTTTAGTTCAGATTGACCATATTTTCAAATACGAAGGAAAAAACTTCGGACATTGTTGTTCACACGCAAGAATTCACTTTTATGCTGTCAAAATGTTTCTGTAAAATCCTATTCTGTTTTCTGAGAGGGAGTTTCTCCTGTTCTAGTTGAACTTCTTGGAGGTATGCTATAGAATTAACGAATTAGAAAATCTTCCCAAATGATCTTGAACTTGCAAAAAATATTTTGCATTTGCAGTTTTCATTTTGCTACAAGACAATTGTGACCTCAATATTAATGTTTCTTACAAGGTAGTCAAATGTTGAGACAACTGACTTTACATATTTTTATAAATTCAAAGTCTCATCTCTCAATAATATACACTAATTATATTTCAAGCAAGTAGTTTTTTCAAGAAGACAGATGTGTTTGACATGCTAATGTTCTCTCTACATAACATCCCCAATGGCAGTAAAATGAGGTTTATTTTCACGATATCATATATAAATGACTTAAAAAATAACACAGTTTATTACTTACATACCAAGCATTCCGGAGGCATGGGAGTTCAAATAAATTATTTTTATCTAAGAGGGCTGATTCTGGAAATCCCAGAGAGGATTCCACTTACATGGCTTTGGCAAGTATTAGTTGATTGAATTAGACTAATTCCCATTTACCTCTGTAGCTAGTGAAGGACCTAGTTTCCTTAAGAACATTGCCACAAACCTTATCCCCAAAATCCGGATCTACTAATCAGGAAGAAAATTGATTGAGCAATGAGCAGTGTCTGAAAACAGCTTATTTTGGAGACCTAAACCTAAACATCTTTTAAACGTGTAAACTAAATTAATAGATTAAATTTACTCCCATTATTAGAACTATGCTGTTTAGAATGAAAAAAAAATTGGTACTGTTGATGTAGAAATATATGTGCATTTTTTTCCTCATGGACCGTAAACTCCTACGTACTATCTCTTATTAGTCTCAAGCAAAATCATGTATGTAAGATTTTAATCTTCAATGTAAAAGCAAAATTTCCTTCCTTCCATTTTTGCGATTAAGCACAGTGTCTAATAAATTTCAGAGACCATCATGGTAGTTTCTATAAACATTTTAATTTTAATTGAATGGCTGACAAAAAATAGGAAGACTTCACTATTAAAGTAATTTTTATTTAAAAAAAAAGATTTAGTGTCAGAAAAAAACTGTTGGGTGTGATCATATAAAAGTATAATTATGGACACTGCTTTAAAATTGTTATTTTACCACCTACTTTATTTTCTGGAAATTAATAGAGAAACAACTTCTACAGCTGTAACTGAAGGATACAGACAGTTAAACAGTGCACTGAAGTTAACTCTTGTGGACAAATATGAGCCTTTCTCTTCCAAGTATGAAAGATGCGTGCTAAGTGGAAAATATAAACTATATAACCCAAAATAGAACCTTGAAACTGCATTTATAAAATTGTCAGGTCGTAGTGGCAGTGAGTTGTATAGGTTCTGTTGTTTTAAATGTGTTAGTGATTAGTCTGATTTTCTTATTGTAACCTTTTGATCATTTGCTGCTATGCAATATTTTCAGAGAATAAAATGAAAGTTGTTTGACAATTTGCAACAAGAGACTACTTTTTTCTTTATTGATTTGCAGGCTGGAAATACTTTCTTTATCTTCAGACTACAAACACTTATGCATATGTATACAGGTACACACATACATATTTGATATGTACTATATCTTTAGAATATTTTTTATTCTAAATTTATTATAATTTTTATTTCTTTAGTACATATTTTTTTAATAATGTATTTTGGCCACGTGAAGTATATTGGACTCTAAGTTAGGTATTTCAGATATAAAGTTAGGTGGGATACACAAGACCGCTGGCACTAATGGATTAAAGAAAAATGTGAAGCATAAAGAAGTAGCCAGAACATTCAGGTTATTATTTAAGATATTTCATATGACAAATGAAGGGTTCCTTGTGAGTGCAAACACCAGACTTAGAAGGCTTTCTGGAAGAATCTGAGGCTGAAACGAGCAAGTGACACACTTTGAGGTATGGGAAGAGGGAAAAAAGAGCACATTATATGAATGAAACAGTGTATGTAAAACCTGTGATGCCATACAAAACTTGTTATATTTAAGGATCGGGAAGATGTTCCTTGTAACTTGAAATAGAGTTTGAGTGAGGGTGTGGCGTGACAGAAGTGTATTTGTAAAAGGATCCATGCTCGAGGACATTAACAATTCTGTCATGGAATTTATCCTAAAGCTAAGAGAAATAAGGAGTCATAAATGCATCTTAGAAAGACCATTCTAATTGCAGTGTAAAACTGAATGGATGAACACCAAAGAGAGAAAGGAAAACACTTTAAGAGTATATGTGAGTAAGCCAAGAAATAAATCGTAGCTTGCTCTGATTGGCAATGGCAATGAAGAATAGACAACAGTAGAGGTGGTCAACAGGTGACTGGAGGATAAACTCATTAGAAGTTGGAATTAACTGAACATACAGTGGCTTGGGGTAATGGAGGCATGAAAGATGTGTTCAAAGTTACTGGCTTGTGCATCTAAATTAATGAAAAACAAATCTATGAGATAAGAAACACATTGTGGAAGACAAGAATGTGGCTTTAGTTTTGTTCATGCTTTGTTAATTGAATGTAGGTAGGCAAAAGCTATACCAAATGCTTTCATTTATTTGCAGATACTATATATATATATATATATATATATATATATTAGTTGTGAAATTTATAAGGGATGATAGTTTAAAAAGCCTGAACACATAAAACTTAAGAGTTATAAAATAAAAACAATAAACTTAAAATATGTGGGGCATTTTTAATAGACACACACAACGGTAAAATATGTGAGTATCTCCAAAAAGACTTAAACTTTAGACAATTTGATATGAAGAAAAACGGCAGTTCTAAAGACCAACATCAGCCTGGGGACCAAATCCACAAGAGATGTTGAGCTATTGTAGCAAATATATAGAATGAGAAGAAAGAAGGACCTAGGAGTAAACCATGAAAGTCAGCATTCTAGAAATACCTTAGTTGGCATCATCATAGCTTTGAGTTAGGCATTACTCCTTGAAACTTCTCTTTTCTTCCTATGGCGTCAGTGACAATACAATCTAATGATGTTTTTCTGTCTATCCTATCTGTATATTCAGAAAAATGCAAATCTGAATGTTATATAGCTTATAGGTTCAGACATAAAGGTAGTACTATAGTGCATATGTTTATTATTATTAGCAGCAATGCTTAAATCCTTTACTTTTTGAATTCTAATGAAGGTTTTTAATGAATCAATGTAACTATTTGTACTTCTATACCATTTCTTTGATTTCTTATTATGTGATGTTTAATACACATGCTATTCTTATGAAATATCATTCTAGTGTATTAGAATATTGAAAGTCCAAGATGATTTACTTTAAACCATGAACACCCAGATAGAAATTATAACCATTATTATTATGAAATACAGAAATTGATCTGGGATAGCACAGGGAGTTGAAATTATTATCACAGTGCTCACAGACTGAGTATACCAAAACAAATTATGATAAAATTTTTCTTAAAATTAGATTGTGCTTTGGCATTTTAGTAGTAGGATTACATTAATAAAGTTGTTTTATTTAGGAAACTGAAAAAGAACTGATTGAAAGAGTAATAGTCAAAACCATTACAGGCCAGGTTTATTCTTGGCTACAAAATTTCTATGTGTTATAAATTAAATTTTGAGCGTAAAAATGTGTTTAGATAGCTAAAGATATCCGTATCAATATCAATACCGTTATAGATATAGATAAAGCTACCTACATTAAAATATGTCATTTACAAGGTCCTCTGAGATTAGAAACTGAACTGAAATACAACCGGGAAAAGTGTAAACAAAAGACCTAATATATGCTACACTGATATTATCAACTTAGTATACCTATTGATAAGCATCTTCCACTGAAGGAGGAGTGAGATTTGCTTCGTTTTAATGGTTTTACTTTTAGCTATCCCCAAACTTTAAAAAAATTTTTTTTTCAACGTTTATTTATTTTTGGGACAGAGAGAGACAGAGCATGAACGGGGGAGGGGCAGAGAGAGAGGGAGACACAGAATCAGAAACAGGCTCCAGGCTCCGAGCCATCAGCCCAGAGCCTGACGCGGGGCTCGAACTCGCAGACCGCGAGATGGTGACCTGGCTGAAGTCGGACGCTTAACCGACTGCGCCACCCAGGCGCCCCGCTATCCCCAAACTTTTTATCGCACAAATATGATGGGAAACACAGTAATTTTTTTTCTGTCCTAATGGAAGCTTTTGAAAGATTGAAGAATAAAATACAAAGAAGACAGAAGCAATGAAATTCAGCTAAACTATACCAGCATGAACAGCTGGAAGTAAGGAAAGCAATACTGAAGGCAGGGAAGAAACAGTGATTGATATCCTTGTTGGAAAGATGGATGAGATCAGTCTGACAGTTTCTGTCTAAAATTGAATTTCCTGCTGCTCAAGCAACTTAATTTCATTTATGTTGCTCTCTTTCTTTTTTTTTTAATACTATGACTCTACAGAACGTACTTCAAAAAGTGGTTGTTTTATCTCTGTAAGTTTGTAATTAAAATATGAACGTTCAAAAACGATTTTTTCCTTGAGTAATATTGTGTTGTTTTCTTTGTGTTCCTACTTGGAAAGGAGTATGCTTTATATTCTTCGCTTAGGGTCAATATATCCAGTATATGTCTTAGGTTGAAAACACAACAGACACGCATCTGTGTTTGAAGTTGTCATTTGTCTTTCTTGCCTGTATTTTCAAGGCAGGTATCTCCTGAGAAGACTAAGTGACATAACAGGAAATCAGCAGGAAATCTAAGCTCCATGTTCTATGTGTTAATGCATCAAACATGCCAACATTAAAATGAGGAATGACTTCTTGGGAGGAAGATTAGAGTATGTTTTCAAAAGGAAAGCAGTCCTGCGTGAATTATATTTCTTGCTTAGAGACCAAATGCAAAAATTAAACTGTATTGTTAATGTACTTGCCACAGAGACATAAGAACCTACTTTCTGTTTTCATAGCATAATAATATAGTTTGTTAATGAATTCTTCTTTGCTTATCTTTTCCAATCCTGTGGGATGTCTGAAGTTGAAAATTACACCCTGATTAGTGAAAGAAGCCCAGTTAAGAAATAAGAAGTGCTTTCAGAATCTGTATAATTAAATTATCACAGACCAAGTTTAAGCACTAAAGGGAATATTTACACTATTTTTTTTTTTTTGGTATCATGAAACATAACCTGGTATAAAGAAAGTAAAGGAAATATGAAGCAATTTTGACCTATGAAGTTATGCACTTAAGATTGGTCATATGAGTATATATTTTTAAGCATCACTATTAAAAACAACAAAATAAGGAATAATCTTTGAGAGGTTTCCAGAGTTGTATTTGTTAATTAAGTAAGTGTTCATTCAGTACCAAACATGTTCAACTCTGCTACAGTGAGATATACAAGACGGTCAAGGCCATTACCTGCAAGAATAATTGCTTAGCCTCTTTCATTTTATCCTCATTAACATGGGGGAGGGTTAGAGACAGCAACTTAACAATAAAATGAACAAAATTAAGCAACACTTAACTCATAATAAAATAAGGGGGCTGGGGAGAAAAGTATGATTTCTAGATATGTGTTCTGTACATCTGGAGGAGATTATATCATTTACTGAGATTAAGAAAATGAGGAGGGATGCAAATTTGGAGGGTTGGAATCAAAACTCTTATTGGGACTGCTAAATAATAAAGATGAACCCCAGACCCAAAGACAATCAATCAGCCAATCAATCGATCAATCAATCAATCAATCAACAGACTGACCCAGTCTTGATCTCTTCTGTCAAGAAAAAATATACTTCCTAACCTCGCTGGCCTGTTTGGAATACGGATTACATGTTTAAGCCAATTGGATTCCTGTCCCCAGACAGTGTACTCATCCCTCAGCTGGATAAATCTTGGCTGCCAAGGTCTCACGCTGTCTTCTATGGAAAATTGCCCTCATCAGCTCTAGAGGGGAATGATACCATGTCACAGAGGTTCAACACCAATAGGTTATAGAAGGATGGGATACAGAAGCTTAACGGCCAACTTTAAGGTTGGACTACCTCCTCGGTAGTCATGCTCCACCGTGCCTGTGGCACCAGGCTGAAGGCACTCTCGGGCACAGACCACATCCTTGCCTAGCCTCTTCTTTCTTCCCTGTCTCGCTTCCCTCAGCACTCTTCTCCTGAGAGTTCTTTAAAGCAACACTTTCACAGAAAGCACCAGCT
Source organism: Prionailurus bengalensis (assembly GCF_016509475.1). Lineage (NCBI taxonomy): Eukaryota > Metazoa > Chordata > Mammalia > Carnivora > Felidae > Prionailurus > Prionailurus bengalensis. The sequence goes on from NC_057343.1 coordinate 217,724,020, forward strand.
CAGGCCCTGCTTCTAAGGAAACTGATTTAAGATGCTAGTGTAATCCAATTCCTGCGAAGGAAACAAGATAATGGGCTTCTAAGACTGAGGTGTACCCCGGACAATAAACAAATCGGCAAATAAAGCTCCAGATTCTGCGAGGTCCGCTTGCAAAGGCATTCCGACTCTTAAGACTTCGCCGTGTAGATTATATTGCTTTTCTTTAACTTATTATACTTCTTTCAGCAGTTCTTTATTATCTAACATAGTCCAAATACGCCAATGCCCCTTGCACTATGTAAGCCTCTAAGGAACAGAATATATGATTCAAAAAAGCGTACTCAAAAAATGGCATCATTCCTTGTTCCTATAAATGTGATTTCATTAAGCAAGCAAAACTCATGTTTGGAATTTTTCGAATATTATTTAACTGAAAAATTTTTTCTATAATTTGTATTTAGAGAAATGATTCATGAAACTCCGGTTATAAAACGTTGATTCCTGTTTAGAATTTAATCTTACATAGTTCCTGGTCCTTGTATTTGCTATAATTAGTGCATCCTCATAAATGGAATATTTATCACAGACTTTTTAAAAAACAAAGTGGCAATGAATGAAAATCTGTGATTCTCCACATTCCTTTTCCCACCTTATGTAACACTTCTTACAGTTATTTGGGGGTGGGGAGGTGGTAGAATATAATCACTTGTGTAACTACAACCTCACATTGGGAGACTGTGCTGTTTCCTTTTTTTTTTTTCTTTCTCAATTAAATTGAGAAATTACAAAGCAGCAAAACGTTGCAGCTAATCTGCTGGGGAAAAAATTATACGCATATAAAGTAAAATATACTGCCTTTTTCATGAATAGTGTGTGAGCTATTTGAAAATTTTATGCCATTAGCACTTTCAATATGTCATTAACCCAGAAAATAAGAAGGAGTAATGAAAATCATTAAAAGCAGTTGAGTGTCCTGCTGTAGCCTGGCCAATAAGAGCATAAAGAATGAGAAACAGAGCAAGACATTCTATTACATTACAATGTGGCAGAGCTGTGTCTAAAAGGGAGATTCTCTATCATCTATCTCTCTATCTATCTATCTAATTAATCTGTCTGTCTACAGATTTTTTATAAAAGTTTTCTGCTTCCATACTCTCTTTCTATATATAGGACAAAAGAAGGTATTTAAATTTTAGACAGGATTACCAAGTGCCAGTCATAAAAATGTCAACTAACTCTAATGTAAAGGTCATTATTCTTAATTTTGAAGCATTGAGAACACCACACTCTATATATCCTCCTAAAACTTACCTGTCACAACCTTCTAGACTACTGCGTTTAGGTGAGGTTTGCTTTTAAGAGAACAATTGTGAACAAAGATACTGAGAAGGGCAAGCATGCAGTAGTTACTTCTGTTCTGGCTGCAAAATTTACGGACTGTTTATTGTGTTACGAGACATAAGACTTTTTTTTTTTCTCTTGCCTTGTAAGTACTGGCAACTAATTTTTCTTAGCCAAAATTCTTTTTCCTACAGATTGCCTATGGATACACTTCAGCAATGACAAACCCACAAAACTCTCTGAATTGCTAGATATTAAACTGACTTTGATATAAACCAGTTATGATTCTGTACTGTGCCTGCAAATATACCAGCTTTATTATGGATGGTAGACTGAAGGGAGATTCAAGACTGCCACTACGTTCCTTAGTACATTTCAGAATAAATTAATAGAAATTAATGCTTTCTTTTTTTGGCTTTGTTTCTCTAAAGACTCCTAATGCAAGAGTTAAAGAAAATACTTGGAGAAATTTATAAGGCAACGACAAAGGAAACAAAACTGAACAGGGGCAAGGCTTTTAGGTGTTGACAATTCAAAAACAGATATGGGATTAACCTGAGAGAACTACCCCACATATAAATTATTATTATTATATATATATTAAATTTCTCTCTATATAAAGAGATTCTTTTATATACAAAGAAATTTATTATAAGAAATTGGATCACAGGGTGACTGGCTGGCTCAGCCAGTAGAGTGCATGCCTCTTGGTCTCAGGGTCATGAATTCAAGCACATGTTGGGCATGGAACTTAGAAAAGAAAGAGAGAAAGAAGGAAGGAAGGAAGGAGGAAGGAAGGAAGGAAGGAAGGAAGGAAGGAAGGAAGGAAGGAGAAAGAAAGGAAAAAGAAAGAAAGAAATTAGCTCACAAGATTATGAAGGTTGGCAAGTCCCAAGATCTGCAGAAAGAGTTAGCAAGCTCAACCCAGGACAGCTGATGGTTTAGTTCCAATCTGAGTCTGAAGGCCTGACTAAGTGTGAAAACAAAAACCAACCAACCAAAGAATTCACAGAAACAGAGTAATGTTTGACCCAACTTCTGGGTACCTGATAGCTCAGTCGAGGTGATACACACAATTAACCATCACAAGCAAACCCCTTGTCTACTTGGCACTCACATGCATCTCCTTAAATCATAGACTCAATCTCCAAATGAAGTCAATAACAATGCTATAATCCTGCCTAATGAGAAACAGCTACCCTGTGAACAACCAAAACACACTACTTTTCCCCCCAACAAGGAGGTATAGTCCTTGAGTGATATTTCCTCTTTTCCTTGATATCCCATAATTTAAATAGTATGATATACATGCGTGTGCGCGCACACACACACACACACACACACAAGCATATTTATAGCCAAATAAGAAGGATATTTTCATAACGTTTACAGTTTTCTTTTTTCTAACTGGTCACATGGTTGTAGCTGGTATTTGTTACTACCTTCTTCCACTACTGATTGTGTATTTCATTAGCTTTCAACACCAACTCAACTGATTGTGGTGTTTTACCTGATGGGATGACCCAAACCTTCATTCCACAAAGGTCTGGGTCATTAGTCTTGCCTAAATTGGTCCGTCATTGATCTTAATCGCAGAGCATGCTAGGAATAAGAAATACCCGAAGGAATCTCCTACATTAACAGTCTAATTTCTCCTTGGTAGCCAGGATCAACTAGAACCCAGTAACTCCCTTTTTTGTCTGTTGATTCAGAAACCAAAATGGCCAGTGACAGTCTTAACATCCAATTCATGGAAAGACTGCTGTGTCTCCTGGTGGAAGAATTTCTTTCTGACAGCTCTAGGCCAGCAGAACATAATAATGTACAAACAAGAAGCATACGTTTTGCTAACACATTACTAGGGGTAATATAAAATGGTGTCACTATGATTTTCATTTTTTGATTCCTGGACTCATGAATACGGCAGAAAAATAGCAACATATATTGGAAACTGATTCAGAGCGTTTACAGTCTTGTGTAGAACCTTGCTTCAGTCTTGCAAGGTCAACTACTAGCCGGCACTATAAATGAGTATTTAAATGACCATGCCACCCTCTTCAAGGACCTAGGACCCATCCCTTTGAAAGGTAAACATCAAGAAAGATCATACCTTTATTTCCAAGTTTCTGAAAGAGGACAAGAACCTAACTTCAGCAAATGCCTTGCTCCAAGTTGTAAGACTGCCTTCTTCCATAATGATCGGAGAAAGTTTGCTTCTGGATAAAGCCAATTAGCAAATATAAGATAACTTATTTGATTTCCCACCCCAGCTCTTAAAAACTCTCCAATCCTTTGTTTTAGTGTAGTTGAGCTGGGCTAAATTCTGTCTTTTCTCCCTTATGGAAAAAATCTTAAATAAAGTCTTTCTTACATGTGTAACTTTATCCATTACAATTTTTTTCCTTGACAATACGGAAAGAAGAGTGACAGTAAGGTCACTCCAGTAGAAAATAATGTGGTGTTTTAAGTAACAAAAATGCTAGCATGATCCTGCATATTGAATAAAAGATCTGTGGAATAAGATGATAGGTGTAATTAGTATCAAGCAATTTAGGTTTTTTTTACTGGTTCTTCTCGCAACTAGAAACTATTTGAGGATGTATTACTAGTCAATAAAAACACCTGGATTGTTTTTCATGGTGCATTTTGGTTGTTATATAATAAATGGACTTTAATATTCCAATAGCAGAAGGAAAGCTATCAGTTTGGCCATAATCGCCATAATTCAGGTGATATGTACTAATTATTGGCTTATGGCATTATTGCGCTGAACGCAGAAAGAATGAGAAAAACTCTACAGTTATTTTGAAGGTGGAATGGCTTATAGACTTGAATAGAAAGATAAGGGAAAGATAAAGTATTTTTCCTAAAAAAGACTCTATCATCTGTATCAACTAAAATTATGTTCAACACTAATAAAGGAGAGGCTTAGAAGTAACAGTGGCTTAGAAGATAGAAGCTTATTTCTCTGTCATATAAACTTCAGAAATGAACTCAAGTCTATGTTTTGCATCCTTCCCAGGAACCCTGGTTGTTTACAGCTCCCTGAACTTTCCTTCGTCTTCGTGATCTGAGGTGACAACGTTTTCATCACAGAAAGCAATGTGAATGGGGAAGGAGGAGGAGGAGGAGGAGGAGAAGGAGGAGGAGGAGGGGGGAGGAGGGGAAGAAGGAGGAGGAAGAGAAGAAAAGGTGAAAGAGAGGAAGGGAGAGGGGAGAGGGAGAAGAAAGGAAAGTAGAAGAAGGAGGAGGAGGAGATAAAGAGATGAAGAAGAAGAAGAAGAAGAAGAAGAAGAATTGTTTAATTTTTTTAAATGTTTATTTTTGAGAGAATGCGAGGGAGCAGGACAGGGACAGAGAATGAGAGAGACAGAGAGTCCCAAGCAGGCTCCGTGCTGTCAGTACAGAGCCCGACGTGGGGCACAAACCCACTTACCCTCACGTACCATGACATCATGACCTGAGTTGACATTATGAGTCAGTCCCTTAACGGACTGAGCCACCCAGGCGCCACTCAAGAGACAGAATTTAGATACATGGCCACATGTAACTAATATATATTTTTCTGTCAGTGAGACTGGCTAAAATTCCATTGGAAAGGAAGACATGGAGAGCAGAAGTTGAAATACAAAAAGGAGATTTAGTAAAACACTTGATCACAGCTACTTAATTTTACTCAGCCATGGATATTGGCACATAGATTGCCAGACAGTTTAAATCCATATAATTATCATCCTAATCTGAGATTACATAATATGCTAGCAAAAGTCAGTCCCTCAATCTCATATTTGAGTATTACAACATTGGGATGATTAAACTGACCGTATCCTGGTGATAAGGTAACAGACAAAGGAGACTTTGATAAATGTTGGACACAGGAGAAAGGAGAGAGATCAGAATAGAGAGAGAATCTTAGTGACATTGCAGAATAGCTTCCATTTCCTTTTTTCCCATGATTCTCTCTTTGTCTAAATTTTGAGCTTGATTTTTCTTCTTTAATTTAAAAAAAAATTTTATGTTACTTATTTTTGAGAGAAAGAGAGAGGGAGACACAGAATCTGAGGCAGGCTCCAGGCTCTGAGTTCAGCACAGAGCCCAACCCGGGGCTTGAACCCATAAACCGTGAGATTGTGACCTGAACTGAAGTCAGACACTTAACCGACTGAGGCATCCAGGCACCCCTGAGCTTGATTTTTCAATAATCAATAATTGGAAGAATATTAAAACAATATCCATAAGGGAAGATTAATATAATGGAAATATCTTTTAAATATAAGCCAAGGTATTAAAGTAATATTAACAAAATCAAAAGTTTTATATACTTTGAAAAATCAAATCCTGGATTTAAAAATGAAAGAAATTCTGAACGGTTCAGTGACTAAAATAATACAGTGAAATTATACATAATTTTATGATCAAATTTAGATAACATCACTATACTTCTAAATATATATTCCTATATATCTATATAAAGCTAATTTAAGAAATTAAAAACGTGATGTGTTTCTTGTCAATAAGAATTTGAAACAATTGTTAAGAATTGTTATAGAGATAAGTATTGTGTTAAAAATATTTGTCAAATACCCATGAAAAATATAGTTCCCATTGTACACAAAATTGTTGAAGTTATATTAAAAATGAAAATTGTCATTAGAGTTTATATTAATGTATTATTTTGTTGGTTGGCTTTTTCATAAAACATATGAAAATATAGTAATTCCTGTGAAAAAAGGAGAAAGGAAAAGTAATGTTTATATTTGATATAAAATATATAAAACTTTTCCCCAGTTTTATTGAGATATAATTGGCATTTCATGTTGTATAAGTTTAAGATGCAGAAAGTGTTGATGTGATACATTTATATATTGCAAAATTATTACCACCATAGTGTTGGCTAGCACCTCCATTGTGTCACCTAACCGAATTACCATTTCGTCTTTTTGTTGTTGTAAGGACATTTAAGAGCTACTCACTTAGCAACTTTCAAGTCTATAGTACAATATTATCTGTAATCATAATGCTGTGCTTAGACCACAAAATCCCTAACTTATAAATGCTGTTATAGGAAATTAATAGGAAGACCTCTACAAAAGTCTCATAATGGCATCATAATCATCATGTACAAACTGCATGTGAAAAACAGAACATTCTAGAAAGACCTCCCTTATATTCTTGGCTAAAATAAAATGTCACTTAAAATATTGAAATTCTTACTAACCTGATCTCTAAATTCACTACAATCTCCATCAAAATCCATTTTTTTTTGAGAAATTGAATGCATATGTTCTGAAATGTCTGTGAAGAAGTATATAGAAAAATCTGGCAAACCTGAGCAAAGAAGGAAGATGATTTCTAAAAGACATTACATATTTCATGGCTGAAGTAATTTTAAACCTATAATGATACCAAAGAAGGAGACTAACAAACAAATGGAAGAAGGCAAAGATCCATGTTTATATGGAAAACTGGTATACAACAGAGTACTACTTAGTGAGACAAGATACAATATTTAATCAATAACGTTGGGAAAAATTGATTAATTCTATGGGAGAAAAGAAAATTGGTTCTGTACTTTGCAGAAGGAATAAAAATAAACTCCAGATATAATAATAAAACAAACTAACCAAAATAAATGTAAGGTGAGTAAGCATTTTCTAAACAATGCACAAGAAGTGAAAATCATGATAGATCCTTCTAGATCAATATAAATACTTGGGTTCTAAATCTCAGTGAGATGAAAAGTCATGGAATAGTTTTAAGCAGGATGATATGATGTGACTTAGGTTTTAAAGGACCGCTGTGTCTGCAGCATTGCGAATGGGCCCTAATAAAACAGAGATGGAAGAAATAAGCTAAGTGATGGGGGCATCATATCAGTCCAGTGGTTAGACGTCCTGGTTCACTAGGATGGTAGCAAAGGTTATGAGAAGTAGTTGTTTTTATGTCCTACTTGGAAATTAGAGCTAATGATATTTCTTGAAATGTCTGATATGGAGGTCTGAAGGAAACAAGAGAGGGAAAATGATATGTTTTTGGCCAGAGAGACTTACAGAATAAGGTTGTCAAAGGTGGGAAGGCTGCAAGATGTACGAGGTGTGGTGGGGAAATGGAAAACTTATTTTGGATGCTGTTAAATTTAAATGTCTTTTTGAGTGGGGATATTTGAGTTTAAAGTTCAAAACAGAAGTTTTCATAATATAAATTTAAGAATCATCAAAATGTAGATTATAGTCAGAGATGTGGGTGAAATTAGCATTGTCATGAGTCGAGACAGAAGAAAGAGAAGATCAAGATTCCTATCTTTCACACTCAGTTTCTTTTCTTTTCTTTTCTTTTCTTTTTTTTTTTTTTTTTCTTTTCTTTTCTTTTCTTTTCTTTTCTTCTCTTCTCTTCTCTTCTCTTCTCTTCCTTTCTTTTCTTTTCTTTTCTTTTCTTTTCTTTTCTTTTCTTTTCTTTTCTTTTCTTTTCTTTTCTTTTCTTTTCCTTTCCTTTCCTTTCCTTTCCTTTCCTTTCCTTTCCTTTCCATGTACACCTGAAACTAATATAAGACTATGTTTATTATACAGCAATCTAAAAATGTTTTTTTTTTAAAAAAGAAGCTCTGTATGTTGATTTCATGACACACTATGTACAACTTGATCTTTTCAAATTTCTTACACTTTAAACTTAATGGTAACATTGTTTCTAACTCCGTTTTATAATTTTCTTTTTACATGCTACAGAAATAGAATTAGCATCTTGAAAACTATGACTTCAACATGAATATGAATGAGAATATAAGTAGGATTTTTTCATAGGAAAGCCATTGATACAACAAATACTATATATAGGAAATAAAGTGTGCATATGTGCATAAGAATTAAATTTATGTGCTTTTTCAGCTAAATAACAAGATAATGTGACAACATCATACAAGTTACTACTAACACATCAAGATTTCCACAATTGAATACATAAGTCATGATTAAATAAGCAGTCTGCATCAAACTTCTTAATGCCAACATCTGTACAATGTTAAAAAAAAAACTTTAGATGTGAATTTTTGAAGGTATGTGTAGCCTGGCTGAAAGAAATATGTTATAAAATAAAATAAGTGTTACATTTACTTGTTCTTGACCCTGCTCAGAATAGTGGATTATTTTCTTCTGGAATGATGACACAAAAACAGTTGTATGTTCTGTGTTGTTTCCTGTTGCTTGCTTCATTTGTCAGTGTCATGCTATCAATAAAGTATAGAATGGGTCAAAAATTAGAAAAGGGAAAACTTTTTAAATATTAGCATCTAAACATATTTTGGTCTTGATAATCTCTCTGGAGAATTTATCTTGGCTCTTGACATGTATTCTGCACAAAAAATGACAATACTATTTTAATACTGTCCACAGAGATTTTCCCTTATTTTAGAAATTATTTGATCCTTATATTTTAAGCATATAGACTTTAAAAACATATTCAATTACTTCAGGAATCTTTAGTAGGTTCCCAGGTTGAAGATATAAATACTGCATTCTTTGGTGTGTGAACATTTTTTCGTGAACTATTTTCTTTGTAGCAAATATTTAGCATTTTTGTTTGCAGCATATTGCTTTTTTTTTTTCCTGTAATATAGTTGAGACTCTGGAAACGCTGGAAGAAAAACACAAATCACTTGCTTTAGCAAACTGTGTAAATAATGCAATTTTAACAAGTCATTGTCTTTCTTCAAGTACTATTTTTCAGTTCAGTACATCCCGTTTAAACTATTTCTTGTATGCTCTACCAGCAATGAGTAAAAAAATTAATAAATAAACCATATCATGTATGTTTTGTCTCAATCTCATGATAAAAAATAACAGACATTTCAACTTGGTTAGATGGACAAGTTGCATCATTTCTATCTGGAAATATTTTCCGAATATTTCCAAATATTTAAGACACCTGTTTGTTCAATATGAGTCCAACATAGATATCTTCACACGCACAGAAATATAAATATAATTATGTCATAGGAATTTCATACCATAAAACATTAGAATGACCATTAATCCTGTTTTAAATTTTGCAAATAAAGTCGTATAAACGAGAAACATTTTTTTTTTAATTTTTTTTTCAACGTTTATTTATTTTGGGGACAGAGAGAGAGCATGAACCGGGGAGGGGCAGAGAGTAAATGAGAAACATTTGAGTGACGTTGGCACCCGTACCACGGAAGGATAGAAGACATAGGGCAACCTGGAACATGAGCTTGAGAAATTAGCCTCAATTTCTCTATCTGAAAATAGACATTCTGTGATCGTTGGGAGGTTTATAGTAGTGCAAACTATTAAATGTGATTTAAATTACTTTCCATTTAAAACACATTAAAATTTATTTCAAAATTCATGGAATAATTCTGTCAAAATGATTTGACAGAATCAAATCAAAACACCAAAACACTCAAATTTTCCTCCTGAAATTAGAATATTTTCTACTGTAAAGAAAGAACATCAGACATTTTGAGAGTCTGTAAATCCTCCTTCAAAGAGTAGTATTTCCATATTTAAAGAACATCATGTCTCTAATTGGTTTTACTCTGGCTCGGGCCTAATTCATTCAGAATAGTATTTTAGTTGTGCTCAAATATTTTTAAAAACTCTTGAATATCTCCAGCATCAGTTCCCTCACAAAATTACTTTGCTTAAATTTAATAAAAATACTTTCCCCCATACCCTGGCCTGGATAGATGATTTTGCTGCATTTTAACAGCTTCTGTTTTATAGTTATGGGCTCTAATTGTCTGACCACCTTACCTGCATCAAACAATTTATTCATAACGTGCATATCTTCTTTGGCAGGGATTTTGTAGAATGCTAAAGCCTCATCTGGGTGCCACAGATCTGCTTAATTCACTCTGATTTCACTTGAGACATTAGTTGTCATAATCGAATTAATTAACCCTATGATTTCAAGTATTTGGTCTGACATTTTACCTGACTTGTTGAAGAACTAGCTTTTTTCCCGCTATGATCTGGAATCCTTCTTCTCAACCTGTTCCCATAGTTGATTGCTACCTAATATCAATGCTCGTTTATGCTACTTTCTTGCAACTATTTGGGCTTTTTTTGGTAATGTCTAATGTCAAATCACTAGAAATCTTGATCTTCAGATTCAGATCACCTCTTTTTTCTAAGAATCCACATAGTGTGACTTTTTCCTGACAACTTACTGCCTAAGAGTCCTTGCTCGAGTATATTACAAATGTCTTGTTATGTTTCAGATTTTCAGTAAATATCTTGCTCAGGCAGGTATTTTTTTGTTTGTAAATCTCAGATCTTCCAAGTTCGACTTAATTCTTATTAATAAATAAACTTATTCTTAAGTATCATCTTATGGCAACTTTGACTAAGGTGGAACTATCACTAAAATAATTGGCCATATTTAATAAGCCCAATTATAAGCCATCAATGATAACACTGGAACATGTAACTGCACAACTGTCTATGGGTTAGGACATCAAAAACCTACTTCATTCCATACTCACTTTTCCATCTATGAATTTATGCTAACTATTCTTACATTTTTACAAATATTTCCTTTACTGTGAGTTTTATAATATGTGTATATGTTTCCCCACGACTTCAATCATTAATCATTTCTCTGTGTAATGTTTTAATGAGACTTCATTAGTAGCAATAAAAATTTCGTTCCAGAAATTATTGATATAGAGACAGAAGCATTATTTTGTATCTTATTTTCAAATGTGATTCGTAACTACCAAAAATGTGGCCCTCCGATTTTTTATGTCATTATAAAATGTCAAGGAAATAATTAATGTGGAAAAAATACATAAGCTGTACCTGTATAGCTATCTATCTTTCTATATCTATATATGCATGCATATGTATTGATAATAGATATATAGGTACATATAACCTCATTTCTAACTTCCACAAAAGAAGATCCTGAGTATAGCTGGTATTTAGTAAGTTTTCTCACTTCACTGCCATAATGTTTGTTAAACTCTTTATTTCAGTGTCCAGCTTGAGAATTCCATCTGGGATTCAACCTGCTTTTCAGAAATCCTCTGAAACGTAGAGCTGCTATTTATTTGAGATTTGCTAATGTCTTCACGGAGTCAATCCCCCCCCCAAAAATGCTGTGTTTGTGATTTTTGAATCAAAAAAGCTTTTGGCACTGAAAAATGAAGAAGAAATCCGCGCATACTGGCAGGCGGCTAACAGAACTAAACTATTAACACTACATCATTTTGAGCCAAACTTACTTTCCTAAGATTTGATCTCTTTCCTGAAATGATGTGGTTTGTCAAAAATATATACAGGTGCATTTTTAAAGAATGAAAGTAAATGTGAATTTCTTTTTTTCGAAAATCACCACACTACTTTGAAATTCCTTAATGTATAAAAGTAGCACACGGTTTTGCTTGATAGAGTTAGCTTGACTGCTGTAATCTTTTGATTTCTACATCAAAATCCTGATACTACGAAAAGTATTCCTATTTAATATTTATGTACTTATTTTGCACCCGGGATGTTCTATTTTGTACACTAAATAAAAAGCAACATGAAGTTGTATAGTTACTATAGGCAGACACATGCCGATTTTATCAGTAAAAAAAACTGTTCACTTTAAAAATAATCTGAAGTAACTTCTTTACTACACAGGTGTGTGTGTGTGTGTGTGTGTGTGTGTCTAAAGGTAGCTTTAAATGGCATTTTATCACAACTTTGATACCATTTTAAGTGCTCTATATTCTGACTAGTCACAGGACAGCAGCCAAGTGGAAATGACAGTGAGTGACAATTACAGAAGAAATAAAATGGCTTCTAGAAGTGCACTGAGACCTGTGGACCTCAATCAACTGAACTACAAATCCATTAAATGAGTTAATTTTGTGTATCCAACTGTGAGATATATTTACCACTACGCCGACAAGAGCTGTAGATAATGAATGTAGTTGTGATATAATCCACAACTAGTAAGTGTGTTCTCTGTGTGGATAAGAGTTTAGCTCTGTTTATCAGCAAATACTGATAAAGTATGGTAAAGCTCAAAAGAAAGTAACGGCTAACTAAAGTAAATGACTAATACCACTTGTTTCCAGAGAAGGAAAATTTCAAATAATAAAAAAAAAGTGTTAATCACCACTACCAACACTAATCACTAGTATCAAAGAGATAATGTTGAATCATTTTAAATTAATATCTATTAAAATTGGCAAGGTCCCAAAAGAAGGGATGACTATTAACTTTGAAACAGGCTTGCCCAAATTCCATGTCTTGGAGATGTGGATATGTTAGAAAAGTATACTTCCCTAAAAGGGAGATAACATATGCTGTAATCTGTACTTAAAGCTTCCAGTTGATTATTTTTTCTCGAAACATCACATATAAAAGGAATTTACCTATGGTGGAGCACTGTACTTTTGACAGTTTAAAAGTTTATAACAGAAAAAAAATTTTAAATTCACTCACTCATTTATCCATTGGGAAGTATTAATTGACAAATCACTGTGTACGAGGGATTTGTAGGGGGGTCATGATGAAAGAATCCATGTGAATACATAATATGATTTTTCAAAAGGGCTATTTAAAATGACAATGAAAGTTCATTCATTCAACAGAATAAAAATTATGCAGAGAAAATTTAAATATTGAGTGTTTTTGTGTAAGTATGCACAATTCAAGTGCAAATAATACAGATAGATGAAAACTGTGCTTAGTTTTCATCAGTATTTTTTATCAATAATTTTATATGATGAATGAGTCTCATTTGGGGTTAATTCATTTGACTATTTTTCCAAAATACCTGGTCTAGAACTTCAGCAATTATCATCAATTTTTACCTCAAAACCTGTAAATATATAATTTTCTTTAATTTACTCTGGCATTGTAATCGCTGACTGGGAAGTGAAATAAACAGACTGCAGCTAATGCATGCATCTTCTATGCAGGAAAGAAGCATATGATGATTAATCGTTTTAAAAACCTTACAATAAAATGAGCTGTAACTAAAAAGACGAGGAGAAATTGATCAGCATAAAGTTTAGGGAAAATCCAAAATAAGCATCCATTATAATCCCTTTATTTCCTTAATTGGAAGACAAATGAGAAGATGTGAAAACTACAGTATAAGTATGTAGTTAATTACACATAGTAATTAACTTGAAACCACAGAAGAAAAAAATATAAAGAGATCATTAAATAAGTATATGATACGTGCTTTCAAATAACTTGTTTAAATAATCTACCTGCATTTGCTATATGTTTATAAAAATGTATGCTATATATTATATAGAATATAATATATAGCATATATAGTATAATATACATGTATCATCTACATATATATACACATACGAACACATGATATATGTATTTGTTACATAATAATAATTTATGTTATGGTTATTTTATTTGCTGAAATTAAAAAAAAATTAAAGATTATTTATCATTTTCAAAGAGAGATAGAGAATGAACAGGGGAGGGGCAGAGAGAGAGAGAGAGAGAGAGAGAGAGAGAATCCCAAGCAGGCTCCACACTGTCAGTATAGAGCTCTATGCAGGCTAGAACCCAGGAACCATGAGATCATGACCTGAGCCAAAATCAAGCATCAGACACTGAACCAACTGAGAAACCCAGGTGCCCTATTTGCTGAAGTTTTCAAAAATATGTTTTCTCTACTGTCTTATATGTCTTCGCAGAGTGTGTGTGATTGTTTGAAAAGAGTAAATACATGTTTACCAAATATTTATATATTCTATCATATATTCATATTCATATAATATTTTTAAACACTGTACTAAGGAGATAATAGATACAGAGTTTTATACTTTTATAGGTGATACTAGGAACAGAAGGATAAAAGAATTAAGAGGTTCATATACAACAGTGTTTGATCTGTACTTAAATTTCAAATAAAACATGATGTAAATATTGCTTTGGAAATAAAAATATGAACGGAATTCAAAGACAGGAAAAGCTAAGTTTATTAAGTACCTATTATGGCGAGAAAATATTGCATTAGTACTTTTAAAAATATGTTTTAGGGAGGCTATTATTATTTTCTTCATCATGAAGTGAAAGAAATCTGAGCCTTGGAGAATTTCAATGACTTCTTGAATTTGATACAGTTAGTGGCTGATACAACCAGAGAGAAAAGGACACGAATGAATTCTAGTTTAGCAAACCAGTATCTGTCTTTAGCAGGATTGTTGTCCAGCCTTTATGTCTTCTATCAGAGTCCTGTGTGTTTTCTCCACTCCATTTCTACTATCCAGTGAAATGCACTAGGAAGCAGAGCGATTGCAAAACAAAAATACAAAGATAGTTGGAATCCTGAACCTGTCAGCACCCATGCCCTCACACTCTTTGAACAAGCAGGCTTGTTGATAGTGGCAATACCCCTTGGAGCTCTATTCTCATATCCTGTAATGGAAATATGACCCAGAAAGCATCCAACAAATAGTCCTATTTACAAAAAGCTTGCTTTGTCTCCATTGTACATGACCAGTTATTTCTGTTCCAGTGCCAAGGATAAGTTATATTCATTACAAACTAATCACAGAAGATCAAACTAACCTATATTACGATAAATGTCTACCTTTAATCTTTGATTCTAATTCAAAAATAGATTCTCCCCCTGATGTTACGATAATCATTTTAAAAGTCATTGTTTTTAACCCTTACATAGGGTGTTGCCTTTATAATTAAAATTTGTGTGCGTCGTTTTAGCATGCACATTTGCCTTTTATATATACAATTTAGGAATGGACGGAACTGAGCATATTTCTATGATTTAGTACATTTCCAGTGTACTTTATTGATCATTTAACTTGTTCATTTAATATAGACAAGGCTTTTGTACTAAATGTGGTCCACAAATGCTTATGTGTAAACAATGAATAATGGTAAGCCCCATAAAATGTTGTGATAAATAATACAAATAAACACAATTTTATTTCAAGTAGTACTGAAATCATAACCATCTTTTGTCATGATGTACTTTCCCAAAAACTGAATATAGATAGGACTACATAGTAAAGGATTTCATACTGAGAGGGGATCCTTATTTTAGATGAGGTTAAGCATCTTTGATATAGCACTTTCCTCTCACAGTACCAAGTTACTAAGGAATAAAAAGGTTTGATTAAATAAAGCTTGATTAAAGAATGCATTTATTTCATCCCAGAATTGTACACCCTAAGGAAAGACCCCAGTTGCCCTAGGAAACTCTGACATTCATACCCACGAGTACATCATCCATCTAATTAGATAATGCTGGAAAAATAGACATTAGCACTGTCAACCAACATCTAATTTATTTTCTAGTCAACGAGGAATATATTTACATATACTGTTGAATGATATATCTCTCCTTGATTTTAGTAGACTTTCATATTTTGCCACAATTCTATAATGCTTTGCTGGATTATATTTTAGGTTTACTGCTTCTCCATAATCCATAATGATACCGGTCAATCTCATCAAATTTCAAAGCCACATAGATGGCATCTGTGAAGGCACACTATAAGTAAATAATCTGGATTAAGATGCTTTCATGTTTATGTTTCAGGGCAGAGCAACACATTTCTGTCCTTATTTCTAGGGTTTACATTCGTTTAAGCACTGTTTTCAAGTATTTAAATTCTGCAATAATTTATGTGTTGCCAACTTGTCCCAAAGAGGGAAGTTTTTGCATAGGAGATTTTTAAGTTGTATTTATATGTATTGTGTTTATTTTTCAGGAAAGCAAATTATCCTGTGAATAGAATATTTTAGAGTTTATTCATAGTTTGTAGAAAGGGAAAAGTAAGAGTAATATAGGATAAATATTTATTTATTTATTTAATTTAAAAAAAATTATTTTGAGAGACAGGGAGCTTAAACACATACATGCAAGTGGGGGAGGGGCAGAGAGAGAGGGAGAGAGAGAGAATCCCAAGCAGGTTCTGCATTGTCAACGTGGAGCCTGACTCAGGGCTCAGTCTCCTGGGACTTGATCTCATGGGGTTTGATCTCACAAACTGTGAGATCATGACCTGAACAGACATCAGGAGTCAGACCCTTAACCAACTGAGCCACTCAGGTGCCCTAGGTTAAACTTTTAAAACTTTGATTATATTTTGCTTTCATGTGTATAATAAATTGCAGAAAATTTACTGGCCAAGAAAAAACTTAGCAAAGCACTGATGCCCATAATTTAATACACTTTCTAATTAAGGATGACTCGTTTAGTTAAAAGGAATATATTCCACAAGTATATGCATTAGTCAGTGAAAAGTAAATTGATAGAATACTATTCTGTCTTTCTTCTGCTATAGCAACATTGGGACAGGGTCAAGCAGGGATCCTCAGCCTTTAGCTCAAATCAAGAATCCGCATTTGCCATTAGGAAAAGCACAGATCTTCATTGGTAGCTCATCTCACAGAGGTTAAGAAATAAAAATAAAAATAAATAAAGACATATATTTTTTTTAAAATATGGGACATATTTTTATTTTTTTTTTAATATGGGACATATTAGACCCATAGACAGGTTTAGTGAAATTAAAGTAAAGGCAAGTTAGAAAATATACATACTGAAGCCAAGGAACCAAAATAAAGAAAAATGTATATATAAAGAGTGAACAACATGTGGAACAAAGCAAAAAGTTTCACTGCCTGTAATTTAAGTTCAAGATGAAGAAGAGAGAGAAAATGAGGCAGAAGCAATATATCATTAATCAAGAGCTGATGAAACACTAATTCAAAGATTCAAGAAATTCTTTTTTTAAATTTTTTTTCTTTATTTTTGAAGGAGAGAGAGACAGAGTGCGAGCAGGTGAGGGACAGAGAGAGAGGGAGACACAGAATCTGAAGCAGGCTCCAGGCACAGCTCAGCAGGCTCAGCATAGAGACTGATGCGGGGCTCAAACCCAGGAGCCATGAGATCATGTCCTGAGCCCAAGTCTGAGGCTCAACCGACTGAGCCACCCAGTCGCCCCAAGGATGCAAGAAAATTTTAAAGGACCTGACAGGATAGATATATAGCACACCCCACCTGAATGCATCATAATAGAACAAATGAAAACATGAATCAGGAAGAAGCTTTGTCTAAAGTGGTCAGAAGCAAAAAAAAAAAACCAAAACACATTATATTATTTTCAAAAAAATAACAGTAAGCCTGAAAACTGGCTTCTGAATAGAAAAGATGAAAAGTAGAAGAGAATGAAAAGACATTTTTAATAAACCAAAATTAAAATCAATAAGAAATTATATTCCCACAGCCTCACCCCCAAATCCTTGCAAAATAAAACATTCTTCAAATGAATAAAAAATGAGTATTATTTTTCACTGTACCCCCCAAAATGTTAATCATCCTTTTAGCAGAAAAAATCATCTGAAAGAGAAATAGGAAAATATAGCATGCAATAAACCACAACACAGGATATGAATATACAGATCAATAAAAAAATGAATATTGACTATAAAAAAGATAAAATAATGCAGAATTAAAATTCATGAGAACAATAATAGCAAAGGCAACAATGAGGCAAATATAATTCAAGTGAACATAAGCTCTAGCATTATGCAAAATAACATAAAATATAATTATTTTAGTTAAAATTTTTTTGTGTTGTAATCTCCAGACATCCCTCCAAAACATTATTTAAAAAGTAAGAAATTACGAGTTAATATACAGAAAACAAAATAATAGTGAAGACTTGAATTTAAAGGGACAAAAGAATATTCAACAACAACAAAAAAAATGACAGGTCAATTACTAAACAAATAGTTTTATGGCCAATATGAACTAAATTATGTAAGTGATTACACAAAATGTAAATGAATGCATATTCAAGTAAAAGGCTGAAATGACCAGAGTAGGTAAAATAACAAAACCCATGGATTTGACATACACAGGAAACATACATAAGGAATGTTGGAGATAAATAAATGGAAAACGCTGTACTTTTCAAATTCTAACAATAACAGCAACAACAAACTGGTGAAAATGTGCTTGTATTTAATATAGTAGACTTCAATGTTTTTTAAATCTTTTTTTTTTTAACGTTTATTTATTTTTGAGACAGAGAGAGACAGAGCATCTCTGCAGGGGAGGGGCAGAGAGAGAGGGAGACACAGAATCTAAAACAGGCTCCAGGCTCTGAGCTGTCAGCACAGAGCCCGACGTGGGGCTGGAACTCACTGACTGCGAGATCGTGACCTGAGCCGAAGTCGACCCCTTAACCGACTGAGCCACCCAGGAGCCCCAGACTTCAATGTTTTTAAAAGTATCATACCATGTGAACAGAGAATGTAATTAAATTCAGCAGAAATGTTTCACGGTTCTAAATATGTATACACACAATAACATACCTTCAAACACTTAACTGACAGAGTGAAAGTAGATATAGAGAAATCCACAGTCACAAGAAATACTCTATAAAATAACATATGCGTTGGGGTGCCTGGGTGGCTCAGTTGGTTAAGCATCTGACTTAGGCTGCTCATGATCTCATAGTTCATGAATTCAAGTCCCAAGTCAGGCCCTCAGGTTTTGGATTCTGTGTCTCCCTCTCTCTCTGCCCCTCCCCCACTCATGCTCACTCTCTCTCTCTCTCTGAAAAAATAAGTAAACAGTAAAAAAAATTAAACACACACACACACACACACACACACACACACACATGGGCCAAAGCATAAATCACAATGGAAACTAAAAAATTCTTTTACATAAATGACAACAAAGGTAGTATATTATATTAATATTTGTCAAATGTCCCTAAAGCAGTATTTAAAAGTTTTTTGATTTAAGGGTATATATTTATTTTTGGACTGCCATAATAAAATAGCATAAACTTGTGGTTTAAACAACAGGAATTTACTCCTCACATTTCTGGAGGCTGAGAAGTACACAATCAAGGTATTGGCTAATTGGTTCCCTGATGAGGGATTTCTTCTTGATTTCTAGATAGTTACCTTTTTGCTGTTTCCTCACAGAGTAGAGAAAGAGGAAGGAAGCTCTTATAAGGGCACAAATCCCATCATGCGGGCCCCACCTTCATGGCCTTATCTAACCTTAATTTCCTCCCAAGGACTCCACCTCCAAATACCATCACACTGGGTCTAGGGCTTTGTTGGACATGGTCACCCAGAGGACACGACTGCTGGTTACCCAGAGTGCTAGACCTGGTCGGTCAGAAGCTCCTGACCTTCTTCCTTGTGCTAGGAATGTATTTTCCTTCCATTATGCCTGAAGTAGGTATTTCTTCAAGGATGCAGTCTTGAAAAAAATAACGAGTTATTTGGATCATCTGCATATGTTGTATATGTGACTGAATCCTGTTAGGACCTCTCTATAAACTCTTAAGACTCTGGTGAACAAGTGTGGAGATCTAGAGGTCTCGCAGTGCCCAAGGCAAATCTCACGTATAAGTCCCCTTGCTTATTAAAATCACCACTTACCAATCTGGAGTGGTCAGCCCCTTTCTTCTGTCTTTCTTTGCCCTCTGTATACAGGGGCCAGTTTCAAATTTCATCCTAAGAACTCTTGAAGTTTTTCAACCACAAACTGGTAAAGGAGCCAGAAGACTAAAGAAATGGGTTTTGGGTAAGAGACATCCATGGGGGAAATCTCGAGTTGGCCATCGAACTGTCTGCAGAGTGAGGTGGTCCATACATCTGATGCTTGTGGATCAGCATATGATATGGAGATACTTCCCAAATGCTGGTGGTTTTCCGAGGAACTGCACAGAGCACACCGTGGCAGGAAAAGGAAACACATGGCTATTATGCGGGCAGTTTGTTGGCCACCAATGCTCAACTAGAGGCTGAGCTGACACAGGAGTTAGAAAGTTGGAAGAAGAGCTGAGGTTGGAGGATGGTTTGTAGTACCCATTACTTTGCTGGCTTTGGGGCTAGCAGACAGGTGGGAGAACAGGCTAGTAAGCTGGAGACCTTAGCGTGCTGTGTTGCAAAGCTAGGAGGGCACAGATGCCATGGAGTAAGGTCCCAGTACTTTTGACTGAGCTTGACTGGGACGCTAAGCAGTGGAATCTCTGGAGAACTTAGGAAGATAAAGAAGGAGGATGTTATAATGATAGGGCAATGGACAGAGTTCTGTGCCATCCGTCACCCTCAAGGCACAGGTGAAGAGCAATCACAGCTGGGGAAGAAAACAGGGAAAATAAAATCTCCTTTCCCTTGGGAGAGAAACAGTCCCAAAGCTAAATCCACAGATTTAAGCTTTTTGTAAAGGCACCATTACATTTCGAGGTACATATTTCTGCATCATTTAATGTTGTCGCAATGATCCTGTATGACAATACACCCCCAGACTTGGCAGCTTAAAACATTGAGCTTTTATTATTGTTCCCGAGAAAAAATCTGGCTGACGGTGCTGCTTCCAGTCTTAATCTGGTTTCACCCATTCATGGGCAGCCAGATGTTGTCCTCTTAGATGGCTCTGCGGATCTTGGTGGAGTTCTTTGGGGATTTAATCAAATCTTTAAACTTTAGGCAGCCCAGCCCAGGCTTCTTAGTCTAGAACGGAGACATGGTCATGGCAAGGAAGCCTTTTAAGATCTTTTAGGACTTTTAAAACTAACACATTGTCATTTGTTTCCCATTCTACTGACCAAGTTACAAATCTAGTGCAAATTCAAGGGTTCTGGAACTAGATTCCATCCTGATGGACGGAGATGCAATTTCACGGGGCCAATCCTTCAAATACAGTAACTGGTGGAGAACTGTATCATTTTTATAATGAATTTACCAAAATGTTGTTGGGATGGGGTTTCTTTTGTGAAGGTAGAGAATGGAAGGGAATATGAGAAGCTTCCCTTGCTACTCTTAATGTTATGCTTCTTGTTCTGCATGATGCTTATATGAGTGTCTTCAGTTTGGGAAATTAATGAAGCTATAAACTTCTAATTAGTCTGTTTTCTATATGTGTGTCATACCTCTTTAATAATCACTAAGAATAAATAAAAAATATATTATTGAAGAAAGATAATTCCACATGATGTGAGATGAATAAATTGTCCAAGCTGATGATTCTCCGCACACATGCAGAAATAACATAACCTTTATATTAAAAAAGAAGTAATAGCTATGGAGATCTCACATAGGCCTAAAAGTTAGTTTCAAAAGCAAAATGGCATCCATTGCATTTCTAATAACCTCACAGAGAGGAAGTTTAACAAAAACATATCACTTCAGGTGCATTGCAATTAGAGTCATCTAAAAGAGAAATCTGTTGTTTATCAGTTTCCCCCAATTGAAATAAATGTTTTCAGAGACAGTAATCAATAGTATAAATACATATATAAATACATTTTTTAAACTACCATTCTGGATAATACTTTATTTACAAATATGAACTAAGCAATTCCTGGCGATAAAGGCAAACACTTGTTTGTTGCAAAAATGAAGGGACATTGAATAAAGTTGTGAACAATATATGAATTACAAATATATAAGATGAGATTAATGGGAGGCATCCTAACTATTCAAGAGTGTAAGTGATTTCAGACCAACAAAGCAAATTATTTTAAGTCTGAGAGAAAAAAGCTTTTCCTCATGAAGACAGTTGACATCTACTCCTAGCAAGAAAAGCCCAAGGTCATGTATGCGTTCAAGATTCAAACTTACTTCATCCCATTTCACATGGACACCTGTCTTCCTAATAAATCACATAAAATTCCCTTGACATACCTAAATAGGCCACAGTGTTAACTGATTTTTAACTCTGCCAGACCTGTAGCTGCAAAAAATTAAAGAAGTTTCGGATGCTCAGCATTTCTTTGTCCTTCTCCTGGGCTGAGATTTTAAATCTCAAGAGTTTACTCTAAGAGTTACTCAGAGGCACTAGAAACAACTAGCCTTTTTCAGTTCCATTTCTACAGGATATAGTAGCTGCCACGTAGGCTCCTAAATTCTAGTACATCTTTTCATCTACTTGGAATAGACGTAGAAATATGGCCAAATACACAGCTATATATTGGTCATGGGCAGTGCCAGTTACTTTACTCTGATCATACAAGTTCAAGTTCATACTAAGCTAGACCAATATATAATTAAATGCCGTGAACATAATTGCCAGAATAGGCCAAAAATTACCCTCAATATTGGCATTTGATGATTAGTAATAATAATAATAATAATAATAATGATAATACACTTTCAGTGTGATATTGAATGGCAAGAGTAAAATATGTAGACTCAGACTCTAATTGTTGTAATCTTTTGAAATATAATTTTGTTGGGTTTTAAGGGAAAATCATTCAGTAAGGCATTTTAGAGCATAATGGGAATTTTTAGTGTAAATCTTGTAGGTAGGAGAAACATGATTCAACTACCTAATTACATCCTTGTAGTGAGTCAAAAAGAGAAGAAACTTGAGTTAACTGGAAATGACTCAATTTGTGGTTCTGGAACACTATTATGAATTTTCTTTCTTTTTTCACTCTGATTTAATAATCTGCAAAAACATTCATTAAAAGCAAACATCATAATTATCACTTGATACAGTGAACATACTTGATAGAAACAGAAACCTCTTCCACTTGCTACATTATAAATCTCAATTTATCATTTAAGATCTGGTACTAATGTATCTCCCCCTGAGATGGATACATTTTCTTCCTTAAATGGCTCCAAGAACACTTTATAAAAATTTGTTTTTAATTTTTTTCACCTTGTACCGTTACTGTTTATGGATATTCTTATATTTCTTCTCTTCCCACCCTAGTATAGTGAATAGAATATGGAATATATAAATCAAAATGAATATAATAAAGAAAATTTTGTAAGCTTACTTTTTTATAAAAATAACTTGGAGGAAAGATGTGAAGTGAAAATAATTAAATCAATGGTGGCGATGTTACATATGTGTAGGTATATGTGTAAAAGTACCTACAAATATAATTAAAAAATGATTAAACATCAGAGATTTTTTTTTTTTTAGTTTATTTATTTTGAGAGAGACAGAGACAACACAAATGAGGGAGGGGCAGAGAGAGAGGAGAGAGAGAATCCCAAGCAGTCTCCCTGTTGTCAGCGCAGAGCCCAATGCAGGGCTCAACTTAAGAAACCATGAGATCATGGCCTGAGCTGAAATGACGAGGAGGGAGCTTAACCAACTGAGTCACCCAGATGCCACTAGATATATTTTTTTAAAAAAAACTTTAATGTTTTATTTATTTTTGAGAGGGAGAGAGGAAAAGAATGAGAAGGGGAGGGGCAGAGAGAGAGGGAGACACAGAATCTGAAGAAGGCTCTAGGCTCTGAGGCTGTGAGCACAGAGCCTGACGCGTGAGGCTTGAACTCGTGAATCTTGAGATCCTGACCTGAGCTGAACTTGGGCACTTAACTGACTGAACCACCCAGGTGCCCTCACCTTAGAAATCTTTTTAAATAACAATTACTAAACTAACCCCATTAAATCATATTTTCCAGAAATAGAACATTATAAAATATAATTGGGTCAGGGGCATGGGTGACTCAGTAGGTTAAGCGTCAGACTTCGGCTCAGGCCATGATCTCGTGCTTCGTAAATTCGAGCTCCGCATCTGGCCCTGTGCTAACAGCTCAGAGGCTGGAGCATGCTTCGATGTCTCCCTCTCTTTCTGCTCCTCCCCTGCTCATGCTCTGTCTCAGTCTCTGTCTCTCTCTCTCTTTCAAAATTAAACATTAAAAAAAGAAAATGAAAATAGAATTAGGATACAAGCCAAAATAAAATACAGATACATCTATATTTACCCATGTATAGGTTTACACATAGCTATCACTTATTTCTTATATGTGCACAATATGTATTAATTTTATGTGTATTGTACATACACATATACATACATACATACGTACATACATACATGTGTGTGTGAGATAAAGGCAAGTATATATTGCTTATTGTTTATGTAGAGAGTGTCCTCTCTAATAAAATATCTCTATTTCTTAACTGGATAATGTCTACAATTGATTAGCACTGTTTAATGATTATCAAACCCCCAGTAAGGGAGGTGTTTTTACTAAATTAGTGATTGTGTTGGGAAATATGAGTCCTCTTTTCTCCTGAAAATTCCACAAGTTATTAATCTGGGTAAGACACACCAGGAGCCTTTATGAGTTTTTATTTTATTATCCTTTTAAATTTTGCTTTTGTATAAATGGATATCAAAAACTAGCCTTATGTATACACATTTGAAATGGGAGAATGAGGAATTTTGACATTACATAAACCACTGAGCCTGCATTTAAATAGCCACTGAAACCTTGACTCTTTAATAGGTGGTTAGTCATTCCTGCAAATAAGATTTTTCATTTTGATTCAATACAGCCGTCCTTTCCACAAAAGCCTACATTTCAGAACTTCTGATGGATTTGGCAGATCATTGAGAATTGCACTATATGAATTGAGAAATGTAGTAAATGTGTATTATATTTCATTGTCATTTTGTATAAATAATTTTAAATATGTGTGTCTTTTCTAAAAGATAATTGCATTATAAATATTTGCACTTAAAATTATAATTTCTTATGAATTATTCAAGAAAAAAATTGTATAATATTTTTGAACAGCCAAAAAGAATTTCCCTGTAGTTACTTAAATCAAAAACGACAAAATACATTTCCTTCAAACTTCCTGAATTATTTTATTCTAGGTTAAGAACCAGCATGATGAAGTTTATCCCCAAAGGTACTCAGTGGAAAAGCTATAAGCCATGGAAAATGGGGTTTAAATTCAAAGTGCCATCTCAGAAAGCATAATAAAAATAGATTTTCAGTCTGCCCCAAACACAAATAGTAATGCCATAAAATATGAAATATTGGGAGTATGGTATTGCCATCTTTAATTTTTATAGTGGGGTTTTTCTCAGATCTTCCTCTATGCTAGAAAATAACCTTATATCCTGTGAAAGTCACCCGCTTCTCTCAGCAGACCTAAAAACTTGGATGAAGTCTCAAAATATGAGAATGAAAATATGTGGTGATTTTGAAGATTAGACCACTGAAATTATATTACTATACAAATAATTTAAGATGACAGAAATAATTGGGAAGGATCACTTGAAATGGCACTTTCATGGAATAATTCAATCTAAATATAATCAACAAGGATTGAATTGAAAAGACCCAGACTGATAGACTTTATTTTATGGCTATAAGAACCCATTTCTTACCACTGGAAAACACTCAATCAAGGAGAAATCTCACATGTAGGCTACAGTGATTCATTGTTGCATCATTTTGCTCCGTCTACGGCTTGAAGTGACTCATCTGAATGAAGATTTTAGGTAGGGTTCAGAGAATGGGATTGGATCCACCTATAATAAGTATATTTGACCCTGAATTTCCAGACCTATAACCAGAGTAATTGTGTGTGCCTGTGTGCACAGGTATGTGTGTATTTTTACGTGTATGTGTTTACCATGCTCTATCAGGGCACGACTCTATGATTCATTCCTTTGTTGCCGCTGCACCTTGTCTCATTCTTTCCCTGACACCCATTTGTATAACATATATCGTAAAGTCGTGTGATTTCTCCTTAACAAATACCAATAAACGCCTATGTTGCAAAACTCAAACAAAGCAGATTGGCGTTTTCAAGTCTCATCTTATTGTAATCACACATGTCAATAGTAACAGCGGCTCTGATACTATTTATGATGACCGAGTTCATGATAAACTTGCACTTGTGTTTTATTCAGTGAAATGGTTTCGGTTAAAGGGTGGGAAATTTTACATCACGGGGACTGCCATTTTCCATATTTCTAATTTGGAGGCTAGTTATTGTATATCAAATCCGGGCCTTATGGAATGTATAATCTGGTGGATTCCAATGAAAATAGTTGTAGTGAATTCCAAAAGAAACGATTCTCATTTTACATGGCTAATTAAGATTCTTCCTCAATTGTTCTTTAGTTATGTCACTAAATCTTTAGGTTGCGGCCAAAACAATTTTTTCAGGGGAGACAATTTCTTGTCTTTTATGTCCATATACTATTGAAATGTCTGCTCTTCATAAAAATAGTTTCTCTGATTACAGATTTGTACCAAGCGTCTAGAGTAATAAAGGTCAAATAATACACATTATATTAAAAGGCAAGGGCTCTGGCTGCCAGGAAGTAGAGTTCTGCTTCCTATTGGTTTGGGTCTACTAACTCTGAGGACTTGTTTTATGTGGCTTTCGTATAAGGAGTAGTTTCCAAATAGAGGCCACTCCTGTGGCCACATCCCTGAAATGGGCAATCTCAAGACCCATTTGGTACACACAGGGAGTGGATCTGAAGTTGCTTAGGAGCTCAACATTATTGGCCTCCTATTTGGAACATGCTAACTCCTTTTGTTGGACATATTGAGACTAGGAATGTGATTTAAATTGCCCCCCGTCTCGGGCACCTGGGTGGCTCAGTCGGTTAAGCGGCCCACTTCGGCTCAGGTCATGATCTCGTGGTCCGTGAGTTCGAGCCCCGAACCAGCTGTGCTGACAGCTCAGAGCCTGGATCCTATTTCAGATTCTGTGTCTCCCTCTCTCTGACCCCCCCCCCCCATTCATGTTCTGTCTCTCCCTGTCTCAAAAATAAATAAAACGTTAAAAAAATATTAAAATAAATAAATAAATAAATAAATAAATAAATTGCCCCCCGCCTCTTTAAGAGGAAAAGTGAAGTCTTAAACAGGGATGGTTTAATGCAATCATCGCATACAGACATTCATATTTTTACGATTTTGTGCTCTCTACCCTGACCTAAGAATAGGGATGTTTCTGGTATGACAGCCACCTGCACATTTCCAAGATTTCAAATGTCCTATAAAGTTTATAAATTGATTATAAATCCTCAGGTTCTATAATCTCTGGGGCCCCAATGAAAAAAATGTTTTGATGCAATGTTTTAAGGGCATAGAAAATTCTTCTTTTTGTTGTTAGTTTCATTTCTGTGTTAATTAATTAATCAATATTTAATGTTTAGTTTTTTAGAGAGAGAGTGCGAGTGGGGGAAGATCAGAGACAGAGGGAGACACAGAATCCAAAACAGGATCCAGGCTCCGAGCCGTCTGCACAGAGCCCGACGCAGGGCTCAAACTCATGAACCCTGAGATCATGACCTGAGCTGAACTCAGAAGTTTAACCGACTGAGCCACCCAGTGCCCCCCTGTGTTAATTCATTTTAATATTTGCATTTAGCACCTACTATATGCCAGGGAATCTCCTAACGGTGAGGGTATAGTGGCAAGCAAAATAATAAACACTTTGTTTTTCAGAGCTTACTTTCCCGAGAGAAAAATAAAATACAGGTAAATGAATAATATACATCACTTTAATATTAGCAAGTGCAAAGGAAAAAATAAAGCTGTGAAAAATTGTAGAAAGTTAAGTAGGATGTAATTTTTGATAGAATGTACACGGAATATACTTGATATTTAAGATGAAAAGAAAATGATTTAGGAAGCCATGCAAAGAAATGCAGATAACAGTAGAAATAAATGTCATTATATTCACCAGATTGGTAAACTTACGAAACTGATAGCGATTTTACAAAGCCATAACACCTAGTCCTGTCAGGAATCTGGGTAAAAGGATATACTTACATTTTGCATAAATGCCATTTGTTACAGTTTTCTAGAAGCAATCTGGCAATGTAAATCATAGTTAAAATACACATACCCTTCATATGCACAATCTCACTTTTTAAATTTCTTTCTATAGAATTATGTACATGCGTGTATGGGTATGTACATGCATAAAAACATGTTAAATGTAATCATGCTTCATAGAAAAAATAAAACAGAATTATTTTGAGGGGCTAGCAATGAAGGATTAACTGAGTAAAATGTGTTACATGTGCTCTATGAAGTATCAGTTAGTCAGTAGTAATAATGAATTAAAACCATAGCAGTTGCTTTTAAGACACCCCCATGTTGTGTTTTCAGTTATTTCCATTGAGTCAAGATTGTATTCTTCTCTTGTATATGATTTTGGAGCATTAATTCTGAAACAATAACTTTCACCCAAACACTGTGATATCTCTAGGTCCTCATTACCCTAAATCAGAGGATTGGTACTTAAATTATAATATGGCAAGAATGAGAAGAGTAAACCAATATGTCAAGCCAATATGAATGGACATATTGTGATTTAGATCGATGGATAGAAAACTGAAGCCTAAGAAATGTGACAATGTGATATTCTGAGTGTACATATGCAGTAGTCAGACTGTATGTCTATAAATATTTCTCAGTGCAACTTAATGTGACAGAGATTATGCTTAATCCTAATGATGTAGTAGTGAATATTGGAGTTTTCCCTTACGGAATTTAATTTTATCAGGGATTACAAATGCAACAAATGGGAAAATATATGTTTTTAATGGGAAATGTTAACCCCAAAACCTACCCTAGTTATGAATTGCAGGGAATAAGGGAGTCCTAGCTGAAGAATTGATTCTAAAGAATCAGAAAGAATTAGACAGAAAGAAAAAAAAAAGAAAAAGAAAAAAAAGGAAAGTTAATAGAGATTGTAAGAAGAATGTAAAGAAAGTCACATAGGAACCAGAAGTTAAGATATTGAAGAAACCCGAGGTTTATGTGAGTGGCCTTCGAGGGATATAGATGGTAGTATAATCTACAGTGGTTATGAAGAAACAAGTTTTTGAGGGAGACTCTCGGGTTTGTGAGAAAGGGCTGGCTAGACATTAAACGTAGGGCTGATTTGTTTTTCATTGAAACTGAATGTGGTGTTAGGGCACATGGGTGGCTTTCTCCACATCAGCAAGAAGGCTGTTTTGCCTTTCTTTATCTTTTGTGTGTTCACTGGAGTGGCACCTTTAATTTCCGTCGAAGACTTTCTTTTGTATTCAAACTTGGCTAACTGGTAGAAGACCCAGCTTTTGGCCTATCTTGGCTTTCAACATGCCTTTCTCACTAAGCTTAATCATCTGTAGCTTTTGATTGAAAGTAAAGAGACAGGAGACTTTTCCTCTTCCTTGAACAGGTAGAGGCCATGTTAGGGTTATTAACTGGCCTCATGTCAATATTGTTGTCTCTCAGGAAATAGGGAAGCCTGAAGAGAAAAGGAGGAACAGCCAGTCAGTGGAGCCATCAAAACACATACATTTGTCAGTTACATTTACCCTCTGATATGGGCACAGCTCATGGCATCCCCAAAGCTATTACAATAGTAAGATCAAAGATCACTGTTCACAGATCACCATGACAAATATAATAAGAAAAAAGTCTGAAATATTATGAGGATTACCAAAATGTGACAGAAAGACATGAAGTGAGCAAACACTATTAGAAAAATGAGGCCAATAGACTGACTCAATGCGGATTCCCCACAAACCTTCAATTTGTAAAAATCACAATTTCCTGCAGTAAATATAATGCATCGTGCAACACAATAAAGTACGCCTCCATATTCCCTGTTCTGAGCCCATGCATGCGGGTCAAAGTTGTTAAAGTAAGAAGACCACAAACATTCCATGTGTACATAGTAGATTAAATGAATTACATATATGAGGGTTGCATGTAAGCGTTGTTATTTTCCCCCAATCGTTTATCACATTTCACATAAAACTAAATATAAAATTATCTTTTGGAGACAGACCTTTCAAATTGACATTATTTTGACATGTGGATCTGAAAATCTGTTTTTGTATCCCAAATCCTTTGTGATGTGTGAAGTTTCTACTTACAAAATTATATTTATTCAAGTGAAAATATTTGCTGGACATTTTTAGTCTGAGTGTTTTTCAAATCCATTACATACTATTTTGAGAAACGGTAAGAAAATATGCAGTCAATGTAATTTCCTGGACGACGATGAAGCAACCTGACACTTACATCAACTGTAGATCATGCTTGATATAGTCACCATTCTTACTTTATTCGAAGCAATGAACTTTTCTCAAACATTTAAATTTCTGAAATATGTGCATTTTGAAAAAGAGAGGCGCATCCTTCTCCAGCCTTGAAGAAAAGAGTTAAAGCCTGTTTTTGTTTCACTTTGTATCAGGGTGTCTGAAATAATTGTGCTTCAACACCCCTTTGGAAGAAAGAGGACTTTGCATTCTCCTCCATCAACTGAAAGCAATGAAGCATTACAAAATCTGCCCATTCTATTAATAGATTTGCAACTGAAGCAAAAGAGATTCAAGGCCTTTTTAGATCTTGGAGAATTTTACAACAGTATCCCCAGCAAAAGACCGTAGGAAAGAGTACACCAACAAATTATACTTTTTATGGGATAGGAGATTTAGTGTGTTTATCAAAATCTTTATACCATGTGACACTTTGTTTTTTTATTTCTGAAGCCAACAACACAATGCAGAAATTCACCTTTACCCTGTATTTTTTAATTAAGAAAGAACAACATTTAAATGTCAGCATTCTTAAGAGAAAAAAAAAATGAACATGTTAATAATTCAAGAACATACAATTTGAAATTATTATAAAAACTAATTTGGATTTCTCTCCCATGACTGTAACATAATTTATTAGTTGTCAAAATAAAAACTTGTTTTGGGGGAAATAATGAGTTTAAACTATATCAATTAATTCTGTGTTTACCCAATTTCTCAAATTTACATGCAAGCAAATCAACCAACCTTTGTAAAGCTTGAACTTAATATAATTATGGAAAGTACCTAAATATTACATCTTGGACGGCTCTGCAAAAATCCCAAAACTTAGCACAACTACCCAGCATATACTACTGGCTGAAGATGAAAGATTAACAAAAATATAGATTGACTTGTGTTGCCTCGTATGAAATAGGATATTAATAAATTATGATTTCTAGTGGGTATTTGATTTTTCCTTTTTACATTTGTTCTCTTTTCTCACTAGCCAAAGGTTAGTGTTGGGTGAGATGGAATTAAATCCAGTCGACAGCTGTGAGGGTGGTCTCAAAGGGATTAAATTTATGACTATCAACCCAGGCTATGCAGCAAAGTGTCTGAAAAAAATTTTTTTAACTATTCAGGTTTAGGTTATTGTTAATATAAATATCCTGACAATAGTATACCTTCAGGGATTGAGCAAGGCAGGAGGAAATTTCTAGGGTCAGTATACTTTGCAATGTTCACATGATTTTGATAAGAAGCCCGCACTGAAAACCATTGCACTTAAACTATTCGAGATAGTCGCGTCGATATTTTCATGGTGATCGGTTCAGTATACGCTTTCCTAAACCCGTCAATGGGATGAGATGCGATATCCAGTCTGCAAAATCTGATTCAAAAGTGAAAATCAGTGTGCGACTCGGAACATTATCTGATGAGTCTGGGGCACAAATTGTTTTCCTTGCTCTCATGAATTTGTGTGTAAATATAGAGCATGAAATTGTTTCGGTCACTCAGAGGACTAAGCCCGCACAAGGAGTGATGAAATCCCAAGAGAATCACAGAAATGTTTATTTAGTCTGAATAGGCATCACTTGCAGTGTATCTAACTTGACCATTTCCAGTTGAGCCAACAGCAAACACCCTTCTTCTTTCTCTCCCTCTTTGATTTAAGTGACTATTCTCCTAACATTAAAATTAAATTACCTGGTTTAAAAAAAAAAAAATTCTTAGGCCTTATCTTGTCATTTAATTTTGCTGTTAATTTGCTTGAATCCTATATGTTATGCTCATTCTTAATTATAAATTGTATCTTATTCCTTCATGAGGACTGCTATATTTAATCTGGCCAGAAAAGAAAGCTACTCAAACATAGTACAGAATAAGAATCTGTAGTAATCTGACAATATGTCAGTAGCAAAATAGAAGGATCCCTTCCATAGTCAGAAAGTACATAGATACTTGAGAAGATTGCATGTTATTATCACCTTTATTCACCAAGATATCTGACATTTGATCTGCTTCACTGAGAAAAAAAACACAGAAATAAATATACGAAGTTAAATTATGCACTTATAAATGATTTCTTACCTCAAAATAACTGCAGTATTATTTAATTGAAAATGTTTTTGTGAAATTATTAGAGTATAAAATAATTACTAAAAATAACTGTCTTTCTATGTAAGCAACAAAGTAATATAACAAATTATTACATAGAAAACAAGTTTAAAAATATAAATTTGCTCACCATATGTATGGCAATTAAAAATATATTATATATATATATTTATATCTATTATATATAGAGAGAAAGAGAAACAGAGACATACAGTAAAATTATAGAAGCTTTAAGAAAAAGAGTGTTTTTTTTTAAGTTTGTGGATGTGCATGGCATCAGAAAATGATCCATAATAAATGATCCATAATAAAATACATTGCCTGATTTTCACATACCACCAAGAACTAAAAAAGTAACTAAAAATTAAACTGAGTGAAATATTTGCAATAAATAGACACATACATTACTATCACTAAGCCTTATTAACTGGGATATGCTCAGAAGATATCAAGAGATATTTTGGAAAAAATGAGAAGAAATAGAATTTACACTATTCATTTTTGTAATAAAACACAATTTCTCCAAGAAGATACTCTTTTCAGTTATGGAAATTATGATATTTATGTTCTAATTTAACATTATTATATTATAAGTAAAGTTTTCAGGAGACAGATCGTCTCTTACACTGTGGGCAAAAGTCTATACCAATAAAACTGAGTAAAATGAGGGGAGCCTGGGTGGCTCAGTCTGTTGAGTGTCCAATTTCGGCTCAGGTCATGGGCTCAGGTCATGATCTCTCAGTTGATGAGTTCGAGCCCTGAGTAGGGCTCTGTGCTGATAGCTCAGAGCCTGGAGCCTGCTTTGGATTCTATGTCTCCTTCTCCCTCTGCCCCTCCCCTACTCATGCTCTGTCTCTCTGTCTGTCCCAAAAATAAATATAACCATTAAAAAAAAGATTAAAACTGAGTAAAATGAGACAATCGGTAATACATATTATATAATCTCATCAATTATATACTTTGACTTGCTCCATTCCTTGTATTGTGTGTTATTATAGACACCCACACATATGTACCTACACATAATTTCTCTGAGTTTAGATTATACATGATTGATTTTTATATGGCTTATCCATATTTTTGAAATTATCTACTATATCATATCTTTAACTTGTATTCAAAATGAGCTATCAAAATGAATTATTCCTTCCCTTTGACTCTTATATCAAATATGTCAGTCTATCTCTAGATTCTACCTCCAAATTATGTTTGATTCTATTATTTTCTTTCCGTTTTCACGGTTTCTTTCTTAATCCAGGCTCCTACTATTTTTAATTTAGACAACAGCTAACTCACTCACCTGCCATCTTTATCTAACTTTCCAATTCAATTCTGAGAATCTCATCCATTCAACATACTGTCTAAAGTCGATGCATGCATGCTTTAGTAAACCGGGCAGGCAAGGTCCCCGACTTCATGTAATTTAGCATTCGGTAATTCAGACAATATAGAAATAAAGTACAGGAATATATTGATAAATATCTTATTTCGCACTGAGTAATGTGTTGTGAATTTAACTAAAATGGATATTAAAGAAAGGTGAGTGGGGGGATGGAAAAATAAAGGGGATTAAGAGGTGGAAACTCCCAGTTATAAGATAAATAGGTCAAGGAAATGAAAAGTACAGCATGTGGAAGGTAGTCAGTAATATTGTAATAGCATTGTGTGGTCACAGATAGTGATGGCACTGATGTGTAGAATTGTCAAATATGTTGTATATCTGAAATACTGTACATCAATTATACTTCAATGAAAAAGTCATGTCAGATAAAAATAAATTCAGCAAAAGACTTCATCTAAAACTTGAAAGATATAAAGGCATAAAACATGCATATGTATTAGCAATTGATTTCATGTACATAAAACAGTATGCCAGTTGTCTGTAGTTTTGTATGTACTAGTGTGATCAGGTATCAGTGTGTCTAGAAATTAATCAAGTAAAGAGTGAGTGGTATTTGATATGTTTAGAATAATAAAAAAAATGTCAGAATATGCAGGGTTTGATAGGCTATCTTAAGGGAATTATATACACATTTTCTAAAAACGATGGAAAGTCTTTAAGTACATTAAGAGGAGGCGGGATGAAACCATTCTAGTCCATTCTAGTCCATTTTAACAAATCATTCCCACCCCAGAAAAATACATGTGCAATTCTATTAACATTCTTTGATGGGCATTATGTATTTTGTGTGTTTATTACTCACTTAGTTTTCATTCTCAGAAATCATTAATTTTAATGGAATCTACTTTTTAGAGGAGGGGAACTTTTTTTTTCTTTTTTGCTTCTGGATTTTTGTTTGTTTATGAATTCTGTATTACCATTGTTGACCTGTAGACAAAATTTCTCCAAATTTAATGTTTTAGTTTTACATTATTTTGAATTGGTTCACCTCTTTTAGGAAATTCATATTAAATAGGTGACGTGATAAGTAACATCCTTTGATTAGTTTCTCTTTTCTTTCATCTTCCTTAGTATTCTTTCTTTAGGAGATACGACATCTAATTTTCTAAGTAACTTAATGGAAGCCAGTCATCTACCTTAAAATCTTAATTACAGAACGTCAGGAGCACTCTGGTATTTAGATGTGTGTGTTAGATGGGAGTCTGCCTGATTCACAGACCGCTGAGTAAAGCCAATTAGATCTGTTAGTTTCTTGGTTGGATTTTTCTTCTTTAACAGGTGTGGGGGCAGCAGGAGGCTGAAGGAGACTTCCTGCAGCTTTGGGGACAAATGAGAAACACGGGAGTGGCACCCATGGACCCTTTGCCGTTCTCACCATTTCCAAGGGCCATTGGTAAGTTCCTTTCAGTTCTGACTTCCATCTTCTTGGTATAGAGCTTCATATCTAGTTGGCTTTCTACAGCTCCTTGTTTGATTGGAAGCCCCAGCCCTTGGTTCTATCCCCAGATTTCATGTTGAGAACTGCTGGTGGCAGCAGTATTTCCCTTTTGCTTGGAATTAGCCTGTGGCTCTCATTATTTGGGATTTGCTGGTACAATCCTTCCACAAACCCCAGAGTCCACATCTGGGGAACTGTTGGTGGTTACCAGCTAGAGCTGGACTGGGTCTGGGATCAGATTGGGTTCAATATGGGTTGGACTGAATCCAGTGGGAGTGAATATTATAAGGAATCTCAAAAGTCAATAAACCCACAGAGAATGGTGGTCACAGGTTGAGATTTTGAAGTTCTTAGAGTGTTTGCTACGTCAGAAAGATTTACATGATAGGCCCTTTAACATATTAATTTGGCTCTGGGAAGCCAAAAGGTATAGCTAACATGAATGGAATTCTTGATGTCCAATGAGTTGAGTGTGCCACTATCCAGCACACCCGCAAATTTTATATTTAAGAACTATGATCCAGAAACTGCATCTATCTAGCAAAATGGTAAAACTTTACTAAAATAATCTTGAATTACACTGGCCATTTTGTGAAATGTCCCAATTGGGCAAGATCACTCATTTAAGAAATGCATTTAAAAGCAAGGGATCCCACCTTGAACAAACAGAATGGTGTGCCTACTTTAATTGGTATGCAGAAGCTCCTAAAAGCCTTTGAGATTCCAAAATAGTTTCTTAAAAGACTTGCTACAAAGAGCTAATGAAAAACTAAACACATAAGAAGGGCCAAGAACAGAAAACCATAGAACTGACGTGACTCCTAGTGCTCCTGCATTCTTTTTCAACTGAGTACTCACATTTTACTCATTTTCTCTCTGAACTGCTTCCCCACTCTGAAAAGACTATTGGACAGTGACTTTTAAGATAGATAAATGAAAGGTGCCTGGGTGGTTCAGTTGGTTAAACTCAGGTCATGATCTCACTGTTCACGAGTTCGAGTCTGGCATCAGACTTTGTGCTGACCGCTCAGAGCCCGGAACGTGCTTTGGATTCTGTGTCTCACTCTCTCTCTCTCTCTCTGCCCATCCCCTCTGACTCTCTCTAAAATAAATAAATTTCAAAAAAAATTTTTTAATAGATAAATGAAAATAATAGTCTCCTCAGGTGTCCTTCACCACTCAAAGACTGAATGAAGTGCCACGGTTAAACAATTTCCTAAGCCTGAAGAGAAACCCTAAAAGTTTTTCAAAGAAATTAATCATTATCAGTACCTATGAGCCTGGGCTGCCATATATTTATCAGCTTGTAGACATGTTGGTAGCATCTGTTGAAGCCCAAAAATTGGTACAGAAAGCAAGAAAAAAAATTACAGGATGTCTAAAATAAAATGAAAATGAATCATGAATCATTATGTTTTGTGAATTGTAGTATACGGTTAAACCAATAGGCTTAAATATATGAGCAAAATCAAAATAAAATTTAAGAAATAAACATTTTTGGGGGGCACCTGCGTGGCTCAGTTGGTTGGTTAAGCATCCAACTTTAGCTCTGGTCATGGTCCCACAGTGCCTGGGTTTGAGCTCCTCGTTCGGCTCTGACAGCTCGGATCTGGAGCCTGCTTCGGATTCTGTGTCTCCTTCTCTCTCTGCCAATCCCCTGCGTGCACTCTGTCCCTCTCTCTCCTAAAACTAAATAAACATTAAAAAATATTTTTAAAATAGAAATACAATTGTTTCAATTATAAAACAAAATAAAATTTTAAAGGAAACATTTTTAAGGAAACTTTTTAAAGGAAAATAAAAATTAAAAGGTTTAAAGTAAGAAAACATAAAAATAAATAGTAAATACAATTAAAAATGATTAAACAGGAAAACATGAAAACCTATTTTAACTTCTTTTTTTTTTTGTGGAAATGATGCTCCACAAAAGAACCAAAGTAATGTTTTAACATTTTCTGAGAATACAAATAATATTTTGTTAATATCTATTATCTTAGTATCTGCATTATGTTTATAAAAAGGAAATGGAATAACCTTTTTTGGGTTACAATGTCAACACTTTGGTCACATTTACCACTTCAATTTGTCTGAAACAAGACACATGTGTAGACTGGAATGTGCCCTGTATCACTTCATTATTATTATTTTTAAAAATAAACACACACATACACCAATATTTTTGAAGAAAGTGAAATTGTTTAATATTTATCTAGTGTACGCTCATGGTGCAGAACTACCAAGAAAAGAAAAAAAAACAATTAATTAACAGAATTATATATTTTATACCTAGGCAGGAAGTAGGTGTCATTCAATCTATAACTTACAGAGAATAAAGTATTATAACCGCAATAAGAAAATTCTTTTAGGATTAGCTATGGTTATTTTAAGCCCTATGAAAATAAACTGGTTTGTAAGGGTTATAACCGAAGACAAAATATCCACAGAAGCTATAACTGCCAAGGCATCACACTGGTAAAGATTACCCATAAATCCTCTGAACCATAGCCATTATGATCAAAAGAGTAACAACCACACTATAAGATATCATGAGGTTTTAAAAGAGTTCAGCAGTCTTATGACCCATATCCATTTGTATTAAAAGAAACGCGTATCAATACTGGCTTTATAGGATTTATGAGCACACAAATAAACAGACATTATATAAATGCAAAATAATTACAATACCAGTAATATCTTTAAAATTTTAATTATGCAAAAGCCTCCTCTAATTTACTTATGGAAAATAATACATCCACCTCTAACCCCTTAAGAATGTGAGCTAAACAGGGGCGCCTGGGTAGCTCAGGGAACTAAGCATCCAACTCTTGATTTCGGCTCAGGTCATGATCTCATGTGAGATCTTGTCCCGCATCAGGATGTGTGTTGACAGTGCAGATCCTGCGTGGGAGTCTCTCTCTCTCTCTGAATCTCCCAAAAATAAAGAAATAAGCATTAAAAAAATAATGTTAGCTAAATACATTTCCTTATGTTTGTTATACCATTCTCTAAAGTTCTGAAGCAATCTATTCCCTCAAAATCTTTGAGTAGGATATATATTGTAAATTCAGCAATTAATATTAACTCTTTTTTCCCATAGATTCTATTAGAAGTTTTATATCTTAAGAAACCATCATTTATTTTTGAAACTTTACACATAACCCTCAGATTTCAGAATGAACATTGATGATCATTAATATTTATTGAATATATCAATGCTTTATGTAACCTAACAGATTTAATTTTATTTCCTTTACCATTTATAATTAAATTAACTTAATTTATACTATTATTGCCTTGAGAAATAGATCTGAGGAAATCCCTTTCTTCTATATGTAAAATTATCAAGTTGAATAAATGATTTATTTCATTTTATATGTAAATTACTTTTGAAAAGAGATAAAATTGATTCACCGAATAGTTATTTTCCAGTCAGTGTATGAGTTAAAATATAAAATGATACTTCCTTGAAGTTTTATGGGCCAGCTATGTCCAATATTTGAATATTTAACTATGTCATCAAAAGTATAAAACATTCTTTTAGTCAAAATCTACATTGAATAAATGTTATACTTTGCCTATTGAAGTTGAAAATTGAAACACTGTAAAATTATTTACCCCACTAGAATACATTTTGTTTCTGTGAACAAATCATGCACTTAACCGCTAATTTAGAAAGGAAAAACTTCATGCAGTAACCATATTTTTAAAATGTCTGTCTATGTGAAAAGTTATCATATCTGACATCTAAAGGATGCATCAATAACTAGGTGAAGACAAGGGAAAAAGTGTATTCCGGGTGGAATAACATGTGCAAAGACCCCAAGGTGGGTGTCGGCAAATCAAATAATGGAAATAAGAGCTAAATCCCACAAAGCAAGAACAAAAAATATGGTAGAGAATTAAGCTGGAAGGAATCAGTGGTCATGATGAGTCATGTTAAAGAGCTGGTCTGACTATAAATATGGCTTCCCATAATCTTCTTTAATATTTATACATTTATTTGTATGGAAACATGCACAATATTGAATGTGATTCATGTAGAAGAATAATTTATATAATTTCCATGCAGTAAAAGAATAATATATATCTAGAAAGGAATGACACATTAACCAGATTTAGCTGAACTCAGGGAAATTTTAGGGAATAAATCACATTTAAAGGAAACTATGAAAAATCAAAAAGTATGAAAGAGATTTTTAGGTGAAAAAGACACAGTATGAATAATGAAAAAATTTCAAAGAAAGTAGAAAATAATGAAACATAAGCCAAAAGAAAACAATAACGTTATCAATTAAAAGCTATATCACTGAAAAAAATAAACGAGTAATAGATATACTTTTTAAAACAATTTTTTTAAACATTTAT
This sequence comes from Prionailurus bengalensis, assembly GCF_016509475.1. NCBI lineage: Eukaryota > Metazoa > Chordata > Mammalia > Carnivora > Felidae > Prionailurus > Prionailurus bengalensis. Next base: position 217,763,467 of record NC_057343.1, read on the forward strand.
TTATTTTTGAGAGAGAGAGAGACAGAGCATGAGCAGGGGAGGGGCAGAGAGAGAGGGAGACACAGAATCCGAAGCAGGCTCCAGGCTCCGAGCTGTCAGCACAGAGCCCAACTCAGAGCTCCAACTCACAAACCAGGAGATCATGGCCTGAGCTGAAGTCGGACCCTTAACTGGCTGAGCCACCCAGGCACCCCAGGATATACTTTCACTGAATGCCATCAAGAAAAGAAAAAAGATGCAACTTTGAATAAAAAAAAATAATAAGACAAATATATAGATACAGTGGCCTATTTTTTAATTGAAAGGATGGTGACATCTTCACAACGATAAATTCATAAACAACTGTTTTGTAGGAGTATCATATAAAACTGTGACAGTAGTTAACATAGTATTAGAGTAGTTATATTTTTCTAACTTTTCATAAAGTGTTAAAATATATGGGAATTTGGAAAAAAAAAAGCATGTCTTTAGCATTCAATAAGTATATAAGACCAAAAATATCTGGAAAAAAAGAAAACAACTTTATATATACTTGGCTGTTTACTTGAATCATTGGTATAAATAAAATTTTAAGCTTCTTATTCATAATAAAAATGGATTTGTATGCATTCTGATATATTATTTTTATAAAAACTAATTTAAGTAAAGATAATTTTAGTAGCTTAAGAAGGAAAAGTAGAAAGAAATATCACATATTAGTTTATTACTTTGTAATTTTTTAAGAAAATAATTTAGATGTTTGATCTTTCTATGGCATTTTGAGCTCATGCATTTACTGAAATCCCATTAAAATAACCACAAACATGCAATATGAAGAAAAACACAAATCCGGAACCTAGAATTGAAACAAAACACAGATAAGACTCTTGGGAGGCATTTGAAAATATAAAATGTATATAAAAGTGAAAGAAATGTCAACTAGTGCAAACTGGCTTTTGTCTTAACACAAGCTAAAGGAACTGTATAGAACACATGGATATTTGCTTTGGTGTGGGAGTATGTTGACAATACTCTCAAAGAAAAACGAAACAGGGAACAAATTAAACTATCACCCTTTAAAGACCATCAAATAATGTATAAAATGGTGATCTTTATCTTATCCTTATAGTCCTGGAGGAACATAAATTTTAGCATGGTGTCATGAAATAATAATAAAAAAAAAAAGTCCTGTTTTAGCCATCTCAGCAATGAATTTTCTAAATGTTTGTAATCAATAGTGGCAGAGGTACTCAACAAAGAGATATCCATACTGGGGGATACCATACACTGTTAAAAGTGATAAAATTAATCTTTGTATTAGTGTATCAGGACTACTAAGACAAGGTACCCAGACTGAGTTGCTTTGAAAACAGAAAACTATTCTCTCACAGTTCTTGGGCCTGGAAGTCAGAGATCAAGGTGTTAGCAGGATCAGTTTCTTCTGAAGCTTCTCTCCTTGGTTTATAGACAGCTGACTTTTCCTTGTGTTTTCGCATGGTCTTCCTTCTCTGTGTGGCTGGGTGCCTTTTTTATAAGGGCCCCAGTCATATTAGATCAGGTTCCACTCCAACGACCTCATTGTAACTTAATGGTCTCTTTAAAAATGCTATTTCCTGGGGCGCCTGGGTGGCGCAGTCGGTTAAGCGTCCGACTTCAGCCAGGTCATGATCTCGCGGTCGGTGAGTTCCAGCCCCGCGTCAGGCTCTGGGCTGATGGCTCGGAGCCTGGAGCCTGTTTCCGATTCTGTGTCTCCCTCTCTCTCTGCCCCTCCCCCATTCATGCTCTGTCTCTCTCTGTCCCAAAAATAAATAACAAACGTTGAAAAAAAAAATTAAAAAAAACCTGCTATTTCCAAATATAGTCACACTCTGCAGGATTGGGGGTTAAGACTTCAACATACTAATTTTGGAGAGATACGACTCAGCCCCAAATAATATGTTAACATGCAATAACCTCTATCATATAAAGTGTGGAAAATCAAGTTAGTAAAACCTTGCTCAGGGGACACTTGGGTGTCTCAGTAGGTTAAGCATCCAACTCTTGATTTCAGTTCAGGTCATGATCTCAAGGTCATGGGACTGAACTCCACACCAGTCTCCACACTGGGTGTTGTTGAGCCTGCTTAAGATTCTCCCTCTCCTGCTGCCCCTTTCCTGCTCACATGCTTCTCTCTCTCTTGTGCACATGCTCTCTCTCTCTCCTTCTCCAAAAACCACACAAAAAACAAAAAAAACGAAACTACATAGTTATATTCTAAATATATTTTAAAATACTCACTTTAAGTGATAACCAAAGGGATTTTAATGATTAACATTTTAATTTTATGACTTTTATGTATTTTATGTGAAATTAAAAATCATAAAAATCTACAGATCATATCTTCTGAAATTATTAAAATTTAAAAATAACCTAAGAGAATAAAAAAATTGATAATAGAAGCGAGAACAAGAATAAACTCTAGTGAAAATACTGTTAGTATCAAATATAGATTATTCAAAGGCAAATTGTTAAGAATTAAAATTGATAACTATTGTTAATATAAACAAAAATATGGAATGACCATACTCTTCTATGCCTGTTACTTTAAATGGTGTGATGATGAATTGAGTCTATAAACAAATGGTCCCAGAAAAATCCATTTTTAAGTAATAATTTATTCAAATTAAATTCCCGTCTCAACTCTTGTGCTGTAGGAATAGTAATAAACTCAGAATCTTTGCAGTGATAGATTGAATAAGGGCCCCAAAGATATCAATGTGCTAATCTTTGGAATCTATGAATATGCTAATTCACATGGCAAATGAGACTTTGCAAATGTGAACAAACTAGTTGATACACTTATAAACATGATTCCAGACTTCAGGCTTATTCTGAGGATTCCATAAGAACAAATCTATAGGAAGGATACAAGAGCTATACATCATCTCATCCTGAATTCTTTGCTCTTCATATTTGTATGTTTAAGAGTCATGGCCTGGACAATGCTTGTTATGCATTGCATCAAGAGTACTTTAAATAAAATAAATTATCTTACAGTTTGAACTGCTAAAGTTCTCTTCTCTTGTGATCTCATACAGTTATTGACCCAGGATCCTAGATATCATAACTAGTTGAATTGGGGTGGACACTGAGTCATTGAGGGTTAATATTCAGCACTTCTTGGTTTAGAATTCTTCAACCTTAAATCATGTAGCCAAGCATAGTGCGGTTATGACATTTCAACGATATTTAAGAAATGAGTTTATTGTATTATTGGTGTTGCTCAGCTGGTAAAACAATTTCAGCATCTTCTTGAAATAATAATTTGAAAATGCCTTTCTAATAAATCAATCTAAAACATATCAACATTTTGAGAAACTTTATATTTGTATATTTTTCATCAAAGTAGCCTCCTTAATGAGATGAATGATGGACTGAGCAACCAATTTTATTGTTAATCTTTCATTCTGGCATCCCATTCTATTTATTTCAATTATGATACTTCATGGATATTATGAATTCTTCATATGATATATTAGCTTATGAATTTTTAACAAGATAAATTGTGCTGAAAAGAGGACACTATTATGATGAAAATTCCCTAAGCAAAGGGCAGAAATTCTGACATAAATATAAATTTTTCAAAGGAAATCACTGATATTTTATATTGGTTGGTCATTCTTAAGACAATGTCTTAACTAGCTTTTAAAATAGTAAAACACAATTCAAGGACTCTCAATGCAATTAAATAAAACAGCCCAATATTTATAGAATGTGTTTATCTTTCACAATGACATGAAATTTACCAAGTATTGAAAAAGAATCAAACACCAGTTATTAAAATTACAAGCATTTAAATAAGATAGTAAAAAAAATAAAAAAAAAACTAGTAACATTTTCTCATATAAGTGTCTTTCCTGCCTTGTAGTTACTTCCATTTTCTCAATTTCACCGTTTCATGCATGGAAAATATAAATTCAAAATGAATCAATGCTTTTAAAATGAAAATATTTCCATTAAAGAAACTTGATTGCTTCAAATACGATGCATATTTGTGCATTTAATGAAGTCATTAATTTTTTTCTGATCCTCACTATTACTTAACATTGTCTCTTTAAGACAAATGGATTAAGAGAATAAAAATAAATATGAGGTCATTCCAGTAGGAAGTATATAGAAGTCTTATTATTTCTGAAGGCCATCCTTACTTATACAAGAACAACAGCAAAAAACAAACAGAAGACTCTATCAGAAATTGATTAAAATTACAAAGCAAGTTTATGACAAATCTATTAAAATTGCAAAGCAAATTTGTAATTGTGGTCCATGGCAAAAAGGACCATAATTCCCATCCTGTCTGCATGCCCTTTACAAGGTGACTTTGGAGCTCTCCCCATTGCTAGGTTAGGCCTACATTTTTTGCCTCTTGAGTCATGGTTTGGTCAGATGCTAGATTGGATCAATGAGTTCAGAGCAAATGTGATACATGCAGAGACTTGAAAAGCAGTTGAACATTAAAATAGCTCTTTCTTGCTGCTCTTGGGCTAGCCTGCGGGATGGGGAGAGGTACACGGACAAGCTATACCTATTGCTTGAACTGATATCAAGCCAACCAACAGAAATATAACCAAGGTTAGGATGCTTGGGTGACTCAGGCAGTTGAACGTCCGACTTCCGCTGAGGTCATGAGTTTGCGTTCATGTTCATAGGATGGAGCCCCGCATAGGGCTCGGTGCTGACAGCCCAGAGCCTGGAGCTTGCTTTGGATTCTGTGTCTCCCTCTCTCTCTGCCCCTCCCCTGCTTGCTCTCTGTCTCTGTCTGTCTCTCCAAAAATAAAATAAAATGGTTAAACATGTAAAAGCAAAAGAAATATAAATAAGGTTATCTTAAAAATAGTCAGCCCTATGAGCTGAACTTGGAGGCCAGACAATTTGGACTCCACAAGCACCTTTTGTTGTAACTATTCTGGATTTTGGTCATTCTAGATAGGCTTGTGGTGATGACACAATGACATGTGGAGCATGTTTTCATATGTTTATATGCCATCTGTGTATCTTCTTTACTGAGGTGTCTGCTCAGGTCTTTTGCCCATCTCACAATTTGTTAAGTTGTGTTCATTTTTATTTAGTTCAAAATATTTTTAGTTTTAAAGATTTTTTTTTTTCTTCGAGTCATGTGTTATTTAGAAGTGTGTTTAACCTCCAAGAGTTTTGGGAGTATTCCAGCTTTTTTTCTGTTATTGATTTCCAGCTTAATTCCACTGTGGTCTGAAAGCATCGATTGTATAATTTCTATACTTGTACATTTGTTAAGGTGTATCTTATAGGCCAGAGGGCAGTCTATTTTGGTGTACATTTCATGTAAGCTTGAGAAAAATGTGCATTCTGTTGTTGGATGAAATATTCTTAGATGACAAATATATTCATTTGCTTAAGGGTGCTCTTGAGTTCTGCTATGTCCTTACTAATTTTATGCATTTTTTAATGTTTATTTTTGAGAGAGAGAGAGACAGAGACAGAGACAGAGTATGAGCGGGGAAGAGGCAGAAAGAGAAGGAGACAGAGAATTGGAAGCAGGCTCCAGACTCTGAGTGGTCAGCACAGAGCCCAGTGCAGGGCTCGAACTCACAACCTGTGAGATCATGACCTGAGCCGAAGTCAGATGCCCAACTGACTGAGCCACCCAGGAGCCCCTAATTTTCTGCATTTTTGATAAAGTGGTGTTGAAGACTCCAACTATAAAAGTGTTTTCATCTATTTCTCCTTGTAGTTCTCAGTTTTTGCCTCATGTATTTTGATGTTCTGTGGTTAGGCACATACAGATTAAGAATTCTTAAGGCTTCTTGGGGAATTGACCTCTTTATCATTATGAAATTCCCCTTGTTAATATTGGTATTTTTTCTTGTTTTTATATATGCTCTGTCTATAATTAATATTGCTACTTCCGGGGGCACCTGGGGGGCTCAGTCAGTTAGGCATCTGAGTCATGATCTCGCGGTTCATGAGTTTGAGCCCCATGTCGGGCTCTGTGCTAACAGCTCAGCTCTTTGGAGCCTGCTTCATATTCTATGTCTCCCTCTCTCTCTCTACCCCCCCCTTCTCAAAAATAAATAAAAACACTAAAAAAATTAAAGGAATATTGCTACGTAAAGCTTACTTCTGATTAGTATTAACATGGTATATCTTTCTTCATCCCTTTATCTTGAAAATATATGTCTCTTTATATTTGAGGTGAGTTTTTTATAAATCTCATATAGTGGGGTCTTATTTTTTTATTAACTCTGAGAATCTCTCTCTTTTAATTGGGAACATTTAGACCATTGATACCTAAAGTGATTGTTTATATGGTTGGCTTAATATCTATATATTTGTTACTGTTGTCTATTTTTCCCTTTGTTCTTTTTCCTATTTTTATCTTCCACTTGTTTTCTGACATTTATATGCCTATTTGAATACTTTATATAATTCCACTTTCTCTTATTTTCCAGCTTCTCAAATATATATGTATTTATATATATATATATACATATATATATATATAACATATATATATTTACTTTAGTATTTCCATAGATTTTTCAAAATACTTATATAATTCATTCAAACACACTTTCAAATAACACTATACTATTTTAGGGTAGTACAATTAGTTTATAATAAATATTCCTAATTCCTTCTTCCTACTGCTTGTATCATTGTGTGATACATTTTTACTATTATTGTGAATGGTTATCTGTTAGATCAATTGCAAATAAAAAAGCTTTTGTTTACCTTCACCTTCCTTCTCTAGTACTTTTACTTTTTAAAATGTAGATCCAAGTTTCTGATCCATGTCTGCTAACAAACTTGTGCAATTTTTGTCTCAAAAAGTCTTTATCTCTCTTTTAGTTCTGAAGGATAATTTCTCAGGATACAGAATTCTATATGATGGTTTTATTTTCTCAACACTTTAAGTATTTCAGTCTACTCTCATTGCTTGAATGGTTCCTGAGAAGCCCACTGTAATTCTTATCTTTGCCCCTGTATAGGTAAGGTTTGCTTCTCTTCCAAGTTTTTTTTCTTTATCTTTGTTTTTCTGAAGTTTGATGATGGATGCATAGGTGTGGGCATTTTTGCTTCCTGGTGTTCTTGGAGATCCCTAGATCTGTGGGTTTGTGCCAAGACATCAATTTGAGAAATTCTGGGTCATTGTTTCAAGTATTATTTCTGTTCTTCTCTCTTACGTGTGCTTCTGGAATTTCATTATGTGCAACTGGTATTTTGTACATGTCCCACGGAGTTTGGATATCTTGTCTCTCTCTCTCTCTCTCTCTCTCTCTCTTTTTTTTTCCCAGTCTTTTTTCTCTTTGCTAGATTTCAATAGAAACACTCTGCACTCTAGTCACGTCTAGTCATGTCAGTCTAGTCTAGTCACTTCAGTCACATCTAGTCACCTAAGGAGCCTATCAAAGTATTGTTTATAGTGAGTCCAGAGTTTTTGATCTCTAGCAGTTCTTTTTTTATTTTTTCTTACAATTTTTTTTCTCTCTCCTCACATTGTCCATATATTCTTGTATTCTATCTACAGCACTGATTAGAGCCTTAACGTATTATTATTCATAGTTGTTTTAAATTTGCAGTCTGATAATTTCAACATCTCTGCCATATTGGAGTCTGGTTATGATGCTTGCTCTATCCCTTCAAAATGCTTGTTTTGTCTCTTGGTGTGAGTTTTTGAATCAGTAGACTGAATAAATATCACCCTTGCCAGTGTGGGAGGGCACCATTCACTCTATTGAAGACCTGAATAAAACAAAATGGGGATGGTAGGGTCAACTCTCTCCCTGTGTTTGAGCCGAGACATCTATTTTCTTTTGCATTAGGACAATGCCACTCGTGGATCTTGGGCTTTGGACACAGATTGGGAGATTAACACCACTCGCCTTCATTTTCAACTTGATATAGACAACTTTTACATGAAACAGTCATAATCTACCTTGCCAGACATCTCTCATAAATTCATCTAATAAACAAGCTTCACAGAGAAGTTGCTCTTTGTATGCTGTTATCAATAGAGGTTTCGGAGAATATTATAAATCAGTAATTTTGATCTGATGTATAGCTCCTGGCTGGGGCATATAAAATACAGTTGAGAAACCATTCTGTGTGTACAACTACTATTTCTGTTTATTAATGTTTTTATGAAACTGATTGATTTACAGAATAACATAATCAACACTTCAAGTTCACAATTCTCTTTTTAGTGTTATCTGTGTGATCAATTACCATATGTTAAAACAGAGTTATTCACAATTAAAAGTGATACAATGGTTTTATATTTTTAAATAGTGGTCCCATGTTTACTCTGAGTGAGGAGGGCTGAGTCAGTGAGAGTGAAATCAGCTGTCATCTTAATCATCACCCTTGGAGTTGATCAATGACTGGCTAGAAATTTGAAGATTATCAGTCACTGAGGAAACACTGTACCTTTTGATCACTCTCCCATTTCCAAAATTAGCATCCTGAGTGATTCTCTCCTAGATAGGAGGGTCCATACTTTCATTTTAATAGTATAACATTTATTACATTGTCTCCCCATTGAGAACCTTAGGTACTTCTGCTGTTTTTAAGAGTGCCCAAACTAAACATGGGATGATAATGGAAGTGACCATGGGGTAACAAATTTGGATTCATTGGAATTTACTCTCTCAACTTAAATAGAAAACACACACACACACACACACACACACACACAAAGATACACATCATTGAAGTCATTTGTTACTATACTCATATGCATATATTTTATGTTCATGTGAAAGAATAGTTCAGTCAAATATACAGGTCTTATCTTTTTCTCTGTTCCCAGAAATCTTACTTAAAGCTTGTTTTAAAGAGATCTATTGATTGACTGATTGAGTGATATAGAATTTTACCATCAATATTTAGAGAAGGCATGTGTGGTAAAGTAATGACCCCATGACAAATTTTTCACATCCCGATCACGGAACCTTTAAACCATAGACATATTACCTTGCATGGCCACAAAAATTGCGGAGGTGATTAAATTAAAATATTGAGATGTGGAGATTATCTTTGACTACCAGGTGAAGAGTTGACTGCCAGGTGAAGATTATCTTTGACTACCGGGTGAAGAGAAAGTGAGAAGAGTTGCCATATGAGAAGGGGACAGAAGTAGATGTCAGAGTAAGAGAGAGATTTAAAGATGCCCGGTTGCTAGAGTTGAATATGGAAAAGGGGCAATGAGTCAAGGAATACAGGTGGTCTCCAGAACTGGAAAAGGCAAAGAAATAAATTCTTACCTAAAACCTCCAGAAAAGGACAGTTTTACCAACAGCCCGACATCAGCCCACTGAGACCGATTTTGTACTTTGACTTCCAAAACTGTAAGATAATACTGTATATGTATATTGTTTTAAGGTATTACTAAGTTAGTGGAAATTTGTTTAAAAAAGTAACAGTGAACTACTATAAACATGAAATACAAAATTTTCTGAATCATACATGCTTGACCCATTTAATATCATAGAACAAGTATCGAAGTTCAAAGAAATTGCAACTAAAAATAGATAATTAGCTTGGAAATCAATAATGAAAAGGATAAATAAGTATAATGCTTTGGAAATTTGAAATCACTCTACTAAATAATTCATGGATCAAAGGAGAAGTAAAATGTATATGTAAAAAATTTAAAACAAAATGTAGTGAAAATAAGTAGAAGGAAATACACAGTCTTAAATTATATACAAAAATATTTTTAAAAACTTTGAAAATATCAAGTTAAGTCTTCAGATTAAGAATTTAGAGAAAGAAGAAAAAAATTAAAATAAGTGGAGAATATGCTGAAGATACATTAAAAAAATCAAATAAGAAAGAAAACTATACTAATAAGGGATTTTTTTCCTGGGCAACAAGAAACCTTGTGGAAACTGGATTCAATGAAAGGTGGCAAGAAAAAAAGAATGAAAATATATATAATACTTTTTTCCCCACTTACCATCACTTCTTCTTGGTCTCTCTCCTAAAGATCTTCCCTTTGCTTTACCTTCACCCAGTTCATGTTCTTTCCCTGGTCATCAGTTTAGCATAAGGAAAATCTTAGTCTTGGTATACTGAGACCATGCCAAAAAGGGCATGAATTAATTAACCTTTTTAGCTTAGATTGTCCTCCTCCTATTTAAAGCTCCTAATAGGGCTCAGCCTGTTACCAAGGAAGATGTCTACTGTTACCAAGGAAGATGGCTTGGCCTTTGTAGATCTTGCACATGCCTACAACACTGAACTGTTTCCAAAATTGAAAAAAAAATATGAAGAAGAAAAGAAGGAAAGAAGGAGGAAAGGAAAGAAGGAAGGGTAGAAGGAAAGAAGGGAAAGAAAACAAAATAAAGGTATAAAAACAATGTCCAACGTCTTCACAGATAGAAAAAATTGGGAGAAAGTACATATAAACAATATTGTAGATGAAAAATATGTCAGGTTGCCAACAATTATATAAATATAATAAACCCTGTATTAGTAGAAAGGTCAAGGTGCTGGGGTGTGTTTAGTTTGAAAAAGTATTACATAATTTAGATAGCATTTAATATACCATGAAACACTATGCTGCTGTTGATCAAAAAAAACAGAAATAAATTAAGCCCTTTTTTTATCGTTCTTTAAGGATTATTCCTACAAATGGAATGCATATAAATATTGGCTAATAAACTTGCAAAACTGCAGACAAACATTTGCTATCAGATATATTAATTCGTAAAATACCATTTTTCAGGTAATTATAGATGCAGCTGAATAGTAGTCACCTCAAAAGCACATAGGTATTTAAAACATCTACTTTAAAGATTTGATACTTTGATACAAATCTGATACTTAGGCATATGCTATGAACCTATAGACATTTTGCAATTCCTCTTTTTTCTTCAAATTAAAATTTTATCGTACATTATAGAATATAATAAATAATAAAAAGTAAAGATCTACTTTAAGTACTTATTTTCCTTAAAGTTCACCACTTACTTTATTTAAATTTTGTATATAACATGGAATGAAACATATTTCTAAATACAGAATTTAGTGTTCATTCTATAAAATACTGCTATCTACAGTTGTGATCATTTATTCATTTCTTATATTTTTTCATTTTTTCTAATTTTGGGATAGATACATTTGTTCATTCGCACAGCTTATTGTGTTGGAAAAATTAATCACAAGCTATTTCTCTAAGAAAAATACGTGCCGCATTTATTCATTTGAAATCTATTTGCTTCTTATTGGTTGTATAAAATCCCAGGGATCTGGAGCTGTGCTCTAACACATTATTTCATAAATTTTAATACTTCAGATGGGTCCAAAGTGTAAAGAAGGTGTATATGTACATTTATTCTTTGCACTCCCACTTAAGTCTCCAGACGTCCAGCGAAATATATAGTTAGTGTAAGTAGTATCTTATTTATCTTGAAGTACATCAGTTTGTTGACAGTATAAATGTCTATGTCATATTTAAAAATGCTAAAAATCACAACCCACTTTTGAAATAACTTTTTACCCATGAATCCAGTCATTATTTTATTAAATTCTTGTTTACTCAAAAGCAAGATATTACATAAATCTCACAAACATTATACTTTGTTTGGAATTTGACACTATCAAATGGCCTCTGCAATTTGATCATATCATGGTATCAGGGAAATAAAACAGGACTTATACCTGAGAGACGGAGAGAGAGAGAGAGAGAGAGAGAGAGAGAGAGAGGCTATCTTATTTCAGTTGCTTCCACTTCAGCTTTTCTGATTTTTATGAGCTTAATTTTTCTCTTTTGCATATTTAGAAAATAAGATTGTTTTTTCTCTTATTTCACTTACAAAAGAAAACAAAAATTAATTAGAGTTTTCCGATTTCTATTATTCACATTGAGTAGTTTACCTCATTCCAAGAGAAACTGCCCATGGTTCACCTACACAGGCTCTATGCAGGTTTTCACGCTGTGTCTATCCTTCAACAGACAATTGACTAGCGGCTTTAAAGTGACTGTGGATTTGTCATCCGCCAATAGCCACCCATTCATTTTAAATAAAAGAAGAGTCTCTTTGGTCTGCATTGTGATTCTTCTTCCACAGAGATGGCATTTTCAACATACTAGATAGATTGCTCAAGTTGTATCAAAGAGAAGCAATTCATCTGTGACAAACCAAGAGCCATAAAAGAGTTAAGACTCACACTACCTGCCTCTAATCCAATAAGAAAGGTTGGGTTTATCTTTCACGGATGAGAACAAAGAAATTAACTGACCCATGAAATGAGAAATGTAACTGAATAACTTCTGGATGTGAAAGGAAAAAATTTATTGATGGAGTATCACACAATTTTGAACACAGAATAATATGGTGCAGGGAGGGAGGTGGGGCATCCAAAATGGTTGAGTTGGTCAAGAAAATGTGATATAAGTTTTATATAAGGTAAATATAATTAAAATGTCACTAAGATTTGGTAAAAATAACCCTCTTTCCAGGACGTATTTTAATTTCCACCCAACTTGCATCTATCTATCTATCTATCTATCTATCTATCTATCTATCTATCTATCTATTTATCCATCCATCCATCTATCCATCTATCTAATCTACCTATCATCTCTATCATCTATCCCTGAACAAATATATGTGTCTATATGTAGTATTGTGAATATGAAAATGATCATCTTTCAGGATTTAAAAAAAAATTTAATGTTTATTTATATTTGAGAGAGAGAGAGGGACCTAGTGCAAGCGAGGGAGGGGCAGAGAGTGAGGGAGACACAGAATCTGAAGCAGGCTCCAGGCTCCGAGCTGTCAGCACAGAGCCTGACGCAGGGTTCGAGCTTAGGAACCATGAGCATGACCTGAGCTGAAGTTGGAGGCTTAACCAACTGAGCTACCCAGAGTCCCTCGTGCTTTTAAATCTGTAAATGTGTCCATGCAATCATATTCATCTGAATTAAAATAATAACATTGATAATAACACTAATAGTGTAAACACATCCAATACTTTTAACGTAGGTAGGCATACCTCTAGTGATTTTACTCATAAAATTTGTTTAATCTTCAGAAAAGATTTATTCAGTAGAAGCCAGTTTATCCATATGTTACAGTTGAGAAAACTGAGGAATAGAAGGTTTAAATAACTTTTCCCAGGTCACTGAACCAGTAAGCTGGGAAAGAGTTTTTAAACCTTACAAGTCTGAATTCAGAGCATGTGAATTTAACTACTGTGATATATCACACTTCAGTTTGACTACCATCGATTCTTGAGTTAAAATGAATAATGGAAACTATTATTGAATCTGCATCTGTTCCAATGGGGGTAAAAATTCAGTCTACAGGATATCCCTAGAAAAATAAATAGCACCAACAAATTCTGAGTAATTGTTGAGGGAAAACAAAACAAAACAAAATGAATAATTGGATAAATAATTCTTAACAATGAAAATCAATCCTATTTTCAATAAATTTGATGAGCGTGGGATTCATGAATCCAAGTGCTATTCCAATAAACCTGGACACCTCTGATAGTTACAATTAAATTACTTATCTTGGAAAGGATCTGGCACCTGTAATTTAACTCAGTGATCATAAATTTTTTTTAATTTTTTTTCAACGTTTTTATTTATTTTTGGGACAGAGAGAGACAGAGCATGAACGGGGGAGGGGCAGAGAGAGAGGGAGACACAGAATCGGAAACAGGCTCCAGGCTCTGAGCCATCAGCCCAGAGCCTGACGCGGGGCTCGAACTCACGGACCACGAGATCGTGACCTGGCTGAAGTCGGACGCTTAACCGACTGCGCCACCCAGGCGCCCCTCAGTGATCATAATTTTAACCTCTATTTTTTGTACAAGCTTTTCCTACCAATTCAAGAACAGTAAGTCTTAGTTTCCGTTCTGAATTTTTGTAGATGCCTCATTCTGTTTGTAAGACTATTATGAAATATTTGTGCAGTATAAAGTTATTTTAATTTATAAAATATATTAATGATCTGATGTGTAGTCACGCATCTATCTATATAGCTTTAAAATTTGATTACATTTTATATGTAATGTTTAATTGGATGATATATTGAAATTTTCCATATCATGAAATAGATATTACCAACAAACCTCCCTGTGTAATATTTTAGTCATTAGCATAGCCCCAAAAGCCACTATTTCAATTCTAACACCATAGATTAGGTTTTTGGGGTTTATTTATTTATTTTATTTTCTGCATATATCACTAGTTTGCATCTTTTCATTAGCTAAATATTCTTTTATAAGATTCAACTTTGTTGTTATGTTGTTTCAGGTAGAAATAATTATATTTTATTGCTGTGTAGTATTCTATTTTATAAAGGCATCAACATTTTTAATCATTTTGATGTTTCTGGGCATTTGAATTGCTTGTCATATTGGGAGTAATACAAATGGTTCTACAACCATTTTTGTCATTTTTTGCTTAACATGTGAACACATTTTGGAGATTTGTCATATATATATTCAAAGAAGTTAAATTTCTGGGGGCACCTGGGTGGCTCAGTTGGTTAGGTGTCTGGCTTCAGCTCAGGTCATGATCTCAGGTTGTGAATTCGAGCCCTGTGTCAGGTTCCATGCTGACAGCTCAGAGCATGGAATCTGCTTCAGATTCTGTGTCTCCCTCTCTCTCTCTCTGCCCCTCCCCCACTCACGCTCTCTCTCTGTCTCTCAAAAATGAATAAATGTGAAAACTTTTTTTTTAAGTTAAATATACAGTGCTGTATATGTTTAGCTTATAGTAGATACTGGCAAAAAAGATTTCCACACTGGCTGTAAAAATTTATACTCCCAACAGCAGAGTATTAGAATTACATCTATTGCAAATTCTTACCAGCGCATTGTATTATTGTCTGATTTTTTTCATTAACAGAACATGGATTATCGTAGGTGCCACAATGAAGTTTTAATTACTTTTTTTTAGTGACTAATGAAGTTGATTACCTTTTTACGTGTCTATTGATCATTTTGAAATCCTCTTCTTTAGAATGGCATTCTAAGCCTTTTGCCAATTTACAGAGTTTGCTGTATTTTGCTACTTGAGTTGTAAAAGTTCTTTGTATACCTTATAAAAGGACACTTTATCATATGCATGTACATCTTCTTTTAGTCTTTTAATAGTGTCATTTAATGAAAAGCAACTCATTTTTATTGTACATATTTAATGTGCACAATTTTTTTATTGTACATATTTAAGGTGTACAATTTGGTAGGTTGGTACACATATACTTCAAGAAATAATCACTACAATCAAGCTAACTAACATGTTAGTCGCTTTACATAGTTAACCTTTGTTCGTTTATTTTCTGCTGAGAATACTTAGGATCTATTCTCTTAGCAATATGCTCAGGTCATGATCTCACAGTTCATGGGTTCCAGCCCTGTGTCAGGGTCTGCGCTGACAGTTCAGAGCCTGACGCCTGCTTCATATTCCATCTCCCTCGTTTTCTGCCCCTCCCCCGCTCACACTCTGTCTCTCTCTCTCTCAAAAATAAATAAACCTCAAAAAAAAGAAGAAATAACACTTATTTGTGTTCTATTAAAAATGTTTGCCCAGTCCACTTTAATTTATCAAAGGCGATACTTATGACCCCATGTAACTATAAAATTTTTATTATGCGTTACACAATTTTAGTAGCAGAAAGCAATTTGGTGGTGATATCAAAGTTCTCTAAAAAACATTCATTCATTCCAGAACTAATCTTTTCCCACTCTCAAATTCTTGGTTTTGAGCTAAACATTGTGACATACACTTTACCTTTAAAAAGTTTGAGGAAATATTTCTTCCTCTTGATACAGCATTTTAAATTTATTAAATTTAAGTTTTATTAATTTGCAATATTGCAATAAAAAGTGAAGAAAGCACTCAGATGGAAATTACAAGCAAGATGTTTTCTTTCTATTTTATTTCATTTCTTTAATTTTTTTAAAATATTTATTTTTGACAGAGAGAGAGACAGCACATGAGCAGGGGAGGGGCAGAGAGAGAGGGAGACACAGACCCCGAAGCAAGCTCCAGGCTCTGAGCTGTCAGCACAGAGCCCATCACCGGGCTTGAACTCACAGACCACGAGATCATGACCTGAGCCGAAGTCGGACACTCAACCGACTGAGCCACCCAGGCGCCCCTTCTTTCTATTTTACACCAAACTTGTATGATCTCAGAATGACTGTTTCTACCTTCCATCAGCAACTAAAGGTACCAAGTTATTTTGATCTACTTGTAAACAAGTTTGAGTGGATGGCTAGTTAGTATATATCAAGGTCTTATGTCCTTTATAGTACACAGTAGTTTACTGATTCTTGAGCAATGCAATTAGAAGCCTGTGTAGCTGGTTAAAAATGTCCTACAATGATACCGTTTTTAAATCAGAGGGGAATATTCCAAAATCATGTGCTTATAAAATCATATATATAGCCCAATAACACAATATGGCCCCTTAATCTTCGGTTCCTTGCAGGTTTGACTTTAGAGCATCAGTCATTTTTATGAAAACTTGTGTATTTAAATGAATATGTATGCAAGTATATTTGTTCTTCAAAAAGTGTCCATAAATATCATCCAATTTTGAGAGTGTATGCTTCACCCCATAGAGATTAAGAGCAACTGTCCTTGAATAATCTTCCTTATGAAAATAATGTAAAAAATCATAGCAAGTAAATAAGGCATGCCGCTGGTTGCTGCCTGCCTGTTTATGATCACTGTCCTGCTGGGCTTATTTTATATCCCTCCATTTATACTCTAGGAGTGAGCCATTTTTGAACAGTGATAAATAGAGATACAGAACAGCACTTCTTAATTCTTCCACATTTTAACATTCAAAGTTTGTAAGTTTCTTGTAACTAAAAGCCACTGTCCTTTTCCAACGGTAACTGTTATTAAATCCTTTGGAATACATTCAGTTTTCAACAAATTAGGAAAACGGAAAATGTTGAATATCCACTAATGGTGGTCAAATGGACATTATTTTCTTTCTTTTACGTATAGTTTCTGACGAATAAGCCTGAGATACGTGGAGACCCAGCAAATGAAGGGAGTGACTGACTTTATTTATATTCCAAATCTATATAACTAGTTTCCAAATGTTAACATTAAGCAAGTGCATCACAATAGAATAAAATATTGACACTGGAGAAGCTAAGTGAAGATTTATAGACATATTTGCCATTTAAAAAAATTTTTAAATCTAAAAATATATCAAACTTTAAAAAATACAAATAAAAGAAACACTGTCATTAAATACAATCTTTTGTGAAAAGCCATTGTGCAAAATTAAGATATTATGACCGAAAATGTGCAAGGGTACAAGAAGGGAGAGGGTTGGGAGTGTTATCAGAACACATTATGAAATTATACCCAAGCAACTTATATGGCCCTTTTCAACTTTCAAGTTAAAGTATTTTATAGGTGAAAGAAATGTTAAAAGAAAAAAAAATAGACATTTTTTCCATGAATGGTGATCATTAGCTTTTGATGACACCTGTAGTATATTCATGGTTTATTTTCATAGACTTATAAATGTGTGTTAATCCCTACTGAGTATTTTGTGCAAGAGAGTCAATAGTGAAATATACCAAACCCATCCCTGCCCAAAGGAGTCTTAGACTAGTGAGAAACCCAGCAAACCATAAAATAAGCAAATAACTAAATGTAAATTTGCATCTATGATAGGTGCTGTAAGAAAGTGTTCATGGATATAAAAGTGTATAAGCAGTTTAGAAGGGATGGAGATTTTCCTGTGATGGAAAATCATAAATTGTCCTTTGAAGAAAATTAATAATGATCTACTGTGTATCTGCAGATAGCTTGCTGATTTGAGCTGGAAATCGATTTTCAAGGTGTCTTGGTCCGCCAAGGACTGGCAGAGAAAATATGCCCATTAAGCAGAATGTTGAGCACTTGATTTCACTGATCCTTTTTCCCCAAGGACAGATGGTCTGAAATAAGATATAAAATGATAATATTTTGGCAATAATTTACAAAAATAGTCTGGGACTAAATAAGAACATATGCAGGTAAGCTCTAAGAAGATATATGTAGATGATGCTCTTGAAAGTGTTTCAGTGTTAAAGTATGTGTGTTTCAATGTCAAGTGAGTGACATCTGTTACAACATCCAGAGGAAAAGTCTCACTTCTTCAAGCGCAACGGTCCCTCACGTCAGCCCACTCACACAGCACTGGATGAAAAGACACTTCACTCACATAGAGGAGAGATAGAGCAAAATCAGGTTCAACAGTGGATTTGGTCTTTAATGGCCAAGGTCCCATGGCCAAGGCACCTCTGTCATGCTGCAAGCAAAGGACCGTATTCCCTCTTTGCTCGGAACACATGTAGCACTGGCAAGGTGTCATAGAGCGATAAATCCAGCACAGGCTGTGAGCGCTTTATGTCTCTGTTAGAAAGTGTTACAAACTCAGGGTCCATTCTTACGTGGCTGAGCAGATGTCAATACACTACATGAGACTGCCTTTCCTGTGACCCATGTAAATGCTTTCCAAATGCCCTACTGCAGAAGAGATTCTTAATAATCTGTCCTATGATATCAATCAACTTTTTCTTTCATGATACAAGGGTTTGATTAATGGCCCCATGAACAGTGTGGGAAGAATTCCAGAAAGATCGGATGTGTTCAATATTATGAACTTCCCTCCATAAAGTCTGTTCTAAGTGCCCATCATGGAACCCACTCTAAGATACCATAACCTAAAGGAGACAATCACTTCCTTTATAGTGGTAATGACACTAAGTAGATTCCATTATAGATTATAGAAGTAGGAGATGGGAGGATAGCATATGTATATCAGCTCTCAGTTTCCCACTTTCAGTAGTCCCTACTTGTAGTCTCACCATCTGTGGTATCCCACATATGAACACAAGGTGGAATTCATAAGAAAAATGTAAAGCAATGTGTCAGTTCCCATGGATTAAGTGGTCACTATTTTAAGTTATACATCGGAAGAACCTGGAACTATACAATGGAACATGGTCTCTTGAAGATTTGATCATAGTACCACTTGGGAGAAAATGCACCCTCGGAGTCGGAGGTATTCTCCTAAAGGGATTTTTATATAATCCTAAGTTAATATTTGTTTCATTTCTTTCATCACCAAAATACACAGATCCTGAAACCGAGGGGAGAACACTACTTATAATTAAATTTAATGATCTACACGTGAATTTTGGCATCTTCTTCATGACTGTGAGCCCTGCTGAGTTAGTAATTTTTAATGCCCAAATTGGAATCTATCAGGTACATCAGAAATTGCTAATTGTACTTGCTGCGTTTTTAAAAATTATTTTTTAATTGTTTTATATTTATTTGTGCCATGGAAGTTCTTCGTGCCAAGAAGATATCATTTTTTTTTAATTTTTTTTTATTTATTTTTGGGACAGAGAGAGACAGAGCATGAACGGGGGAGGGGCAGAAAGAGAGGGAGACACAGAATCGGAAACAGGTTCCAGGCTCCGAGCCATCAGCCCAGAGCCTGATCCGGGGCTCGAACTCACGGACCGCGAGATCGTGACCTGGCTGAAGTCCGACGCTTAACCGACTGCGCCACCCAGGCGCCCCAAGAAGATATCATTTAAAAATAGAATATAAAAATGGTTACCCTATGCCTCAAAAATCTAGAAAGTTCACCAGATACACTCTGATAAAATTAAATGAAAGGAGCCCATAGTAGGAAATCTCTATTTCTGCATGCAAACCATATTATCATAATGTTTCTCAAAAAATTAAAAATCTCTGTGAACTAATCTTTAAATCTCAGCTAAAGGAAGTTAAGCTAGGCTGAACTGGACTTCTGTAGGAATACTTATATTTATCAGGGAAAAGAAAAAAATGACATATTCTTCATGATTTTAAGATATTTCACTAAAACTAGGTAAAATGTGACTTCATAATAAGCTGATATGCTAGGAAAAAATATGTATAGGCTAGCAAATCTAGAAGTCTTATCAATCTGACAATGATTCTTGTATAGAAAAACAAATTACTGGTGTGAGAGACTATAGCCAATTCCGCTATAGAGAAACCTCAAATATCCCTAATGGTATAGCATTGAATATCGTGGGCAGTGGATAGATTGCTTGCAAAACATACTGCGAACTTGCACACTTGTTTAAATAATGCCAGTTAAGTGTCATATACAGTATAATATATTGAAAATTTATGAACCCAGAAGCCAGACAGTATGTATGCATGGAGAAGTTTCAGTGGAATCCTTTTCAGTAATGATATACAGCATTAATAGCCTCATTGCAGCTCAATGGACTTCAATGATGTCTCAACTGAGGCATTTCCAAACTTGGCCTGAACTGGTGCACATGGATTTGGCATGTGAGCGATCTTGCTGGCAATTTCAGACGATGGTAGAAAAGATTGACAGAGGGAAAGTCCCCGTGACAGGCAATTGAAAAGTGATGCTGACAGTGAGTGAGTGGAAATAGAAATAATGGTTTGGGTAGCTTTTCTATACAAAGCTTTTCATTGAAGATGTGCATGTCAACACACTGTTCTGCCGATTAGGCACTAGAGCTCAACAGGTCCCTGGTGGTAAGAAAGAAGCCATATTCCTCCATAAATCAAGGCTACAGAGCATAATAAAGAAAGAGGTTGTGCTAATGGCATAGAGCATTAAGACAAGTTCAACACAGCACAAACTGAAATCACTAGAGCCTCCAACTACTTGGATCATGTGAATTTGGGAGGAGAATGAGTGAGTAGACATCTCCGAGAAGGAATTAGGATGCCTTGGTTTAAAATCATGTACGTATAATTACGGTTTATCCAGAAATACAGGAAGAGTGATGGAGAGATCTGACTCTGTCGAGCTTGGTTATAGGCAATATTCTTGGTCTCATGTTTGTTTATCTTTTCCAGTTTCTTTCTCTGTTTAAGACTGTATTCATGATGTTAAACTGTTACGATTTAGCTATTTTTAAGTTTCATCATTTTAATTTATTATATGAACAGTTATACTCAATACTGTATGTGATCCCACTTGTTACTGGTGAGGTTACTTCTGAAAAGGATGTTAACTGTTTCTGTAAAGCTATTGGAATATATATCCATATATCCATATACATATATGGATATATATGTACGTACATATATGTGTGTGTGTACACATATTTTTTTAAGTAGACTTCACACCCAGCACAGAGCCGAATGTGGGGTTGGACTCACCACCCTGAGATCAAGACCTGAGCTGAGATCAAGATCAGACACTTAACCAACTGGGTCACCCAAGTGCCCCTATTTGGATATATATACTACAGTACAAGCCTTAAAATCTCTTGATTTAACTTAGGCATTTCAAGAGTTTTGCATGAGTTAGCCAGTGTCTCATCTTTGTAACAAGTCCATGAGACAGGAACTATTTTTTATTTCCATTTTATGGATAAGAAAATGGAGACAAAGAAAGGTTGAGCCCTAAGCTGACACCCTCAGCTGGTGGAGACAGAGTCCAGGATCACATCCCTCCAGACTAGCTCCTTAGTCGAAATTTACCTTCCATGCTACACAGCTTCATGAGTTTAACACAATATATGCACTTGTACAAGTTCATCTTAAGGGTGCCTGGGTGGCTCAGTCAGTTAAGCATCTAACTTGAGCTCAGGTCATGATCTCATAGTTCATGGATTTGAGCCCCGCATTGGACTCTGTTTTTGCAACTCGGAGCCTGGATCCTGCTTCAGATTCTGTGTCTCCCTCTCTCTCTGTTCCTTCCCTGCTCGCACTTTGTCTCTCTCTCTCTCTCTCTCTCTCTCTCAAAAATAAATAAAATAAACATTAAAAAAGAAGTTTATCTTGCAGAGAGGTGTGTTATGAATATTAATTACATGGGAAATATTTATGATTGATATTCACTATAATCACATATATTAAAATGAATAGGAAAAAAATCCCTGGAAATATACTACCTATGGCTGCTGCTCGATGACAGGATTATGGTAGGTTTTATTCTTTATACATTTGTGCACTTCCTGAGTCTTCTCCTCCAATAAACATATATTATTTTATAAGGAGCAAAGCAAAAATAAAAATGCTTTTATCCATTGCTTTATGGCTTACTTCAGTCTAGCTAAAATATTAATTACCTTCAATGGCTGCACAGAGAAAGACAGTAACATTTGAAACCTTCTATTATTTTCGTAAGGTAGTTTTGTAACACCAAGAAAAAAAATGCCTCATGTCGATAGGTTCTTAATAAATGACAGTGAAAGGGCTAATTTTCCTGCAGTAGATAACTGTGGCCAGCTGCAGGCTAAGTGATGATTTTCATGAAGAACTTGACTGCAGAAGCCAAACTTGCCTGGTAGATGGAAGCATTATACACACACAGATACCCTGTTCATGGGTGACTCTGATCAACCAACTAAGAAACTGTTCTCTTGAAGTTATTTTTTGTAGTATGATAATTTAGGTTTTTATCAAATAACAAATGCACTGTTTTTCCTTCCGTGCTTTACTTTCCTGATAATCTTGCCATTTTAATTCAGAAACATAGAATTTGCAAGCGCATTATATTTTGTGTATTTTTCAGATTCTTGTAAATAGATATTTGAGCTAGTCGTCTATTGTATGACTTCATGAATGAAACACGCTTGAGGGTAACTTAAAAAGATTAATTGTAACCAAATTTCAGTTGGCTTGTTCAAAACTGGATCCAACATACTCATCAAATTTCAGTCGGATAGTTCACTCAGTGTGTGTCTTATTAACAATCTAAAGATATTTCTAGTCCTTTCTAGGAAACATCCACTAGAAATTTTACTGAAATTTGCATGATATGTAGTAATCAATCTGTCTTAATTTTAATTTTACTCTAAATAATTAAATAGTGTGTTTAAGCATAAAGATAATTATAATGAAATAAGATTCATGTCCCTGCAATAGTTATTAAGTTGTAAACTAAACTAAGCCTAATTATTCTTTGGCTAAGAAAATAAAGGATGGCAATACATTCTAAAAGTACCCTCTACCTTGAAAGACTTAGAGTTTTATTTTGTTTAAAAAAAAACATTTAATGTTTATTTATTTTTGAGAGAGAGACACAGACACACATAGCGTGAGCAGAGGAGGGGCAGAGAGAGGGGGAGACAAAGAATCCAAAGCCGACTCCAGGCTCCAGGCTCTGAGCTGTCAGCTCAGACCCTGACACAGGGCTCAAACCCACAAACGGTGAGATCATGACCTGAGTAGAAGTCTGACGCTTAACAGACTGAGCCACCCAAGCGCTCTCAAAGACTTAGAGTTTTAACAAATATTCAATATACATCAAGAATCTTGCTGGAGTCATTAGAATACCTTTATATATTATTTATTTTCCTTTGACTCTATGTTTTATTTTGTCTTCTAGAACTTACTGAGGTTCCTGACACATCAAGGGTCTTTTGCATCACAGCCTCACCTCCGTGAGAAGATATTCTATTGTTTGAATTTCTCTTACCACAGGTTCCATTGACATTTTCTTACATTCCCCAAGAACATACATTTTGAACTTTGAAAAAAAAATGACAAATCACTTAGCAATGGCATTTGAACATGACAGTCTTTTCCCCTCACGTTCTTGAAAATATTAGGTAGAATTAAATGGCAATCTTTAGCTGTCTCCTGGAAGAAAAATAAAGTCAGTACTACGATTTTTTTTTACCATTTCTTGCAATTCGTTTATTCATTCAACCAAAAAAGTATTGAGTACCTACAATGTGTCAGTCAGAATTCTTTTCTTTTTAAATTTTTAAAATTTTATTTAAATCCAAGTTAGTTCACATATAGTGTAATAATGATTTCAGGAGTAGAATTTAGTGATGCATCACTTGCAAATAACACCCAGTGTTCGTCCCAACAAGCGCCCTCCTTCTGTCAGTCAGAATTCTAAGCATTAAAGATAAAGCAGGATCCAAAATAGGCAAATCTTTTACATGAATTGGTTCTTTGAAAATTACATGTTGTTTTCAAATTGTTGTTTCTCCATTTTATACATAGATTTATTTAAAAATTGCATTGTCATTACTTACATACAATTTTTTTAAAAATTTCTAACCTTGACCTCCTTATGAAGGTTTTTCTTTTACTTGCATATTTTAAAATGCCTAGAAAAACCCTGGAAAGAAATGTCAGTAAGTAATGATAATATGATTATCTCAATCAATTATATATTTATTGCCACTTTATTAAGAATTGGATTTGTATATTCTGTCTCTCTCTCAAAAATAAATAAAGATTAAATTTTTTTTTTTTTTTTTAAAGGATGCTTGGGTAGTTCAGTAGGTCAACCTTCCAACTTTTTCTCAGGTCATGTTCTACTGGTTCCTGAGTTCGAACTCCTCATCAGGTTCTGTGTAGTCTGGAGCCTGTTTTTTGGATTCTGTGTCTCCCATTCTCTCTGTTCCTCCCCCACCTCCCCCCTCAAAAATTAATAAAACTAAAGAATTGGATTTGTGTTTTATCAAAATCCATTTAATATTTAGAAATCCAGTAAAATACATGTTTTGTAAGGTACTGAATATTAAGCTATGCTTTCATTTTTATTCTTTTTTTTTGTTTTTTAAGAGCGAGAGAATGTCAACAGTGGTGGGGCAGAGAGGGGCGTAGAGAGAAAGAATCCCAAGCAGGTTCTGTGCTGTCAATGCAGAGTCCCTCCCCCCCTCTGGAGATGGGGCTTGATTCCACCGTGAGATCATCACCTGAGCGGAAATCAAGAGTCGCTCACTTAACTGACTGAGCCACTCAGGAGTTTCTATGCTTTCTTTTCTTTTCTTTTCTTTTCTTTTCTTTTTTTTTTTTTTTTTTTTTGCCCTAAATCCCTCTCAGTACTACTGATTGGGCCAACATATTCACCAATTAAATATTCATTGCAGGCTTACTCTTTCTCTTTTTTTTTTTTTTTGCATTATACTTTAGCCTATAATTTGAGAACATTTTTTAAGAAGAAAAATTCTTACAAAATTTTTCAATTTGGAGGGATGAATTTGCTAGCTATTGCTTTATAAAAGCTATCTTAAATGTCAGTAGCCTAAAATAGCCTCCAGCAATTGCTAACATTTCTACACAAGTTTTCTTCCAAGTTAGCAATTAACTGTAGGTCAAGTGAGTGGTCCTGTCCATCTGGTAGGGCCTGTCTGTTAGAAGGGGAGCTGGTCTAGAATGGTCTCCATTCAGACTGCTGGATTCTTCTCCACATAATCTCACATAGAATATTTGCAACTTACCTATGGCTTTGAATGAAAAACTCTTTTTTTTAAACTGAGTTTGGGCATGTTTGTTATACAGCAATAGCTACCTGATTCGGGAATTGTTCAGCGGGGGATGATGTCATAACAGAAACCTAGAATATGTGGCATTGACTCCCTGACTTTCAATGGGCAGAGGTTGAAACATGCAAAGTCCATCATTAGTGAAGTCTGCAAAAGTGTGAAGATGTAATTGGAGGCTGGTAAAATGGAAACCTGTGATATGTAATAGCACAGCAGCTGGTGAAACTTTTAACAGGAAATTTTAATGATCGAAGCTGTATCGTAAACATCTGAGTTTAACTCAGAGGATCTCCAGGTAGAATACTGAAAACGTCAGCTAATTGCTCTGAACTGTGTATAACTGCAAGAAAGAGAGGGGCTGAAAAAAGTGGCCAGTTTGTACTTTAAATAGGAAAGAAATGTAAAGAGGTAAGGTCTTGTTAGGTTAGGAAATAGTTTCTCATTTGCAGCCTCTCAATCCCTCTTCAAGGTTAGAAGATTTTTCTTAACATTTCCTTAGAAGAGCACTTAACATAATACCTTGTGTGTATAATTATAGGAACCTCAGTTAGTAATTCTCAAAGAAATTAATGTGATGAGTCCAGATTTCCATTTTTTAAATACAAAAGATTAAAGCAGGATGGCTGCATGAGAAAGTTTTTTGAAGTTTCTTCAAACAGATAAGACATAATTAGAGCTAGTGACTGCAAAGATGTCTTGGTTTTTTCATTTTGGATTTATCTCCTCTAAAGCTTCATTCATTCAAGCATTCATTCATTCATTCATTCATTTGTTTTCAATACACTCTTCTGAGAATATCCTGGTACAGAGTGGTCAGGATAGAAAAATATGTAAACTTTACAATTTTTCATTCAGCATCGTGCATTCTAAAAGAGAGAGACAATCAATCAGATTGTCAATCATTCTAAAAGAGAGAGCACAATCAATCAGAAGTGCTCAGGGGCACCTGGGTGGCGCAGTCGGTTAAGCGCCCGACTTCAGCCAGGTCACGATCTCACGGTCCGTGAGTTCGAGCCCCGCATCGGGCTCTGGGCTGATGGCTCAGAGCCTGGAGCCTGTTTCCGATTCTGTGTCTCCCTCTCTCTCTGCCCTTCCCCCGTTCATGCTCTTTCTCTCTCTATCCCAAAAATAAATAAACGTTGAAAAAAAAATTTTTTTAAAAATCAGAAGTGCTCAGACAGGAAATTGAGTAAGGTCTAACTGTGCTTCTGAGGGACAGAGCAGAGTTAAATCAAACTCTTATTACCGTTGTTGAATACCCCAAAGAGGCTCAGTGGTAAGGTGAAATACCATGTGAATTTTCTCTTAAAATTTTTATTTAGTTTTGCCTGGTAATCCGTAAACATAAAGGTTAGTTTTGCTATGAAATATAATGTTTTAACTCTAAGGATGTTGTAACTTGAAGAAACAACACTGCATAAAAACGTGCAGAAAATAATCTTATCTTGGAAATTAACATTTAAGAATTATCATCTATCTTCAGTATTGTAATATGCAGTAGAAGACAGAAAGCAGAAGCCAGAGCATAACAGTAAGAAAAAAAAAGTAACAAAATGCATTGGTTGTTTATTACATGCTAACCACAGTTTTCAACGTTTACATATGTTAAGCGATGATCCTCCAAAAAAGATATGAATTAGTTATATTATTACCATTTATAAATGAGAAAACTGAAGGAGAGAGTGGAAAAGCAGAGTAAGAAGTAGAGCCTCGAACAAAATTCAGTCTAATTATGGGGAAGATATTAAATTCTACTTCTTTTGTTTTTTATGAATCAACTCAGTATACTTGTCCTATATGCAATAAAAACCCTTTAAAGAATATTTTGTTTGTTTTAAAATTTCTCTTTTAACTAGTTATCAGTTTCTCTGAACTTTTCTTCTACTACATTGTTTAATAATTATGGTTTTATTATTTTGTTGTGTTTTTATATATTCTACTTCTCTTTTGATATACTCCATCTTATTACACTTTTTGCTTGTCTTTCCTCATTTTATTTTTTAAATGGACATTTTAATGTCTATTTTTTAAATGGACACTTTTAATGTCTATTTTTTTAAATAGACATTTTTAATGTCTATTTATTTGTTTTGAGAGAGAGAGAGTGTGTACGTGTGCAGGAGCAGGGAAAGGGCAGAGAGAGACAGGGAGAGAGATCATCACAAGCAGGATCTGCACAAAACAGCTCAGAGCCTGACATGGGCCTGGATCTCAGAACCCTGAGATCATGACCTGAACTGAAAGCAAGACTCTGTTGCTTAACCAACTGTGCCCCCCAGGGACCTGATCTCTCCCCATTTAAAAATGTTTTGTTTGTTTTTTCGTTTGTTTGTTTAATTCCAGTGTCTACATCATCCCTGGGTCTCTGTAGGTAAATTACTTTACCCCTTTGATTTTCTGATAATAATTTAGAGGTCGCACAGCAAACATTCCTTCAAGGCAATTCTTATTTGTTTGCTGGTTTGTTTTTTACTTACAGCCATTTATTATTAATGTTTGGGGCATAAGAAGTAGTAAAATCATTAACATTTTGTTTCTTGGGGTACTTGGGTGGCAAAGTCAGTTAAGCGTCTGACTTCAGCTCAGGTCATGATTTCATGGTTCATGAGATCAAACCCCACATTGGACTCTCTGCTATCAGCACAGAGCCCACTTTGGATCCTCTGTCTCCTTCTTTCTCTGCTGCTCCCCTCCTCTCTCTCTCTCTCTCTCTCTCTCTCTCTCAAAAAATCAATAAACATTAATTTTTTTTCTCATAAAACAGTATTGGCCACATTCAATGCATTTTTATTTGCAATGTCCTCACAGTAACAGAGCAGATTTTCTAGCCCAAGAGCCAGTTTCAAACAGGGTTTAACTTCATGCTCTACTTTCTGCCTATTTCTCTGAAACAAGTACAAAATCCATCACCACTTGAGAATGTCAATAAATAATTGGCTTATATTGAAAATCAAAATTTCAAAAAGGGTTGTTAAAAATGATAAAAGGTTGTTACAGTAATAATTTTTGGAATAGACAGATTGCAAAAATGGATAATTACTTTGATAATACATTTCACTTTTAATGTCAAAGAAGGAAATATACATACTAATGATAATTTGAAAAAATAATACAAAAGAGATATGGTCTAACTGATTAAAATATTGTGGCTAATAAATATAAATAAACACAAGAAGGACTAATGAAATTAATACAATAAATTTATAGAAGAAATTAGTGAGATGTATAATTTCTGAAAATTAGACAGTAAGTATGAAAATGCTTATTATTATTACATATGTTACTATGATGCTATTGGATCATCTGGTAATGTGCAGCTTTAATTTAAAGTAGTTAAATTAGAAGTTAACCTTAAAATTCTATTCTTTTTTCTTTTATTTTCCTTTTTCTAAATTTTTTTTTTTTTTTGAGAAAGAGAGTGTGAGCAGAGGAGGGACAGAGGGAGAGTGTCACCCAGAATGGAGTGGACAACATGGAGCTCGATCTCACACCATGAGATTATGATCTGAACCAAAATCAAGAGTTGGATGTTTGAGCCACCCAGGTACCCTTAGAATTGTTTTTTTTTGTTGTTGTTTGTTTTGTTTTGTTTTGTTTTTTTGGCAAGATTCACACCTAGTGCAGAACCCAACACAGGGCTTGAACTCATAACTCTGAGATTAAGACCTGAGCTGAAATCAAGTATCAGATGCTTAACCAACTGAGCCACCCAGGCACCTCATGAATTGTATTCTTAATGTAAAACTTAGGTAGACAGTTTCCATGGAAGTTTCCTATAAAATCTATAACAGATTGTTTCAAAACAGAATAGCATTAGTTTCTTTATTCCATATGTAAACTGTAGATGTATAAGTAACATTTATTTAGAGTTTAATGAAATCCAGCACCAAAATATTGAAATAGCAAAATAGTATTATTTAAATTCTAGTTGAAATAAAGATGTAATTAAATCAACGTCATAATTTACAAATGTCTTTGTTGGATTTACGTTTCAGTGAGCAGAGAGTTGCCAGATATCAACATGTGTTTCATATGAATGCATTAAATGTTCCCCCTTATATAAATTAAAAAGAAAATAATATAGAAAAACATTACTGGTAGCGTTAAATTAAAACACTAGTTGAATATTTAAGGATATAATAAGGCATTAATATGTAAAATGAGATAAATTATGTTAACATGAAAAGAATAGTTGCTATGCAAGCATACTATAGAATATTTATATACCATAAGAACCAGTGGGAAAAAAGATTAATTATTTATAATACTATAAAGCTATAATGGGTTCAAAAATATAATGGACTATAATACTGTAATCAGTTATTGTGAAATTAAATGTCAGCAAAAACCATTAGATTGTAGCTTAATTTTCCTAGGTGATAATTCAAACACAAATTACCATTTTGCATATTAAACCTACATAAATAACACTGTAGTTATTGCTCTGAAAAATTCTATGTTACTACTGAATAGATTCAATAGTAAATTACCTACTTATTATTACTGCACAAAACTAATCTACCATACAAATACTCAACTCTATGAACATAGAAGTTGAAAGCCAAAAAGTACTTTTAAAGTCAACCTTGAGTGCATTTTCCAAATGTGGAATATATATGATTATAACATATGATATCACTTACTTATTTACTGTGAGAACCTGATTTGTACTTTTGTCTCTTTATGAAATAAAGGAAAAGATACACTCACTGCCTTGAAACTCTGCATTGAGACTTCTCTCAGGCTCTTGTTTAACAACTTCTTGTCCTGGTTTCTTTTGTTTCTTTTTCAAGAAGAGAAAACAATGGGAAAAGAAACAAAGCAAATACTATCCAAGAAAAACTGCAAATGACTTGAATGCCCAGCAGTTGACTAAAACAAGGAAAATATCCACATGGCTAGCAAATATAACTGTTCATTGTAATCATTAGTAACTGGAAAAGGAAATTAAGGTTGTACATATACATAATTTGTATGTGTTAAAAATATATGTATGTGTATGCATATAAGTGAATGAGTATCAACCTTTAATAATTAAACTAGTAGATTTTTTTTTTCATTTTTTAAATGAAACTTGGAATTTGAACTCACAACCGTGAGATCAACAGTCACATGCTCTACCAACTGAGCAGCAAGCCAGGAACCCCTAGAATTTAAAAAAAAAAAACCTCAGGAAAGTAATATATTTATTTGCATTATATATTATTATAAATATTTTAGAAAGTAATCTGCCCATGCCTGTTGAAATTAAATATATAGACCAACTGACCTAATAACTCTCTATTGAAACTCTTTTTTAAAAACTCTTCTTTAGGGGCGCCTGGGTGGCGCAGTCGGTTAAGTGTCCGACTTCAGCCAGGTCACGGTCTCGCGGTCTGTGAGTTCGAGCCCCGCGTCGGGCTCTGGGCTGATGGCTCAGAGCCTGGAGCCTGTTTCCGATTCTGTGTCTCCCTCTCTCTCTGCCCCTCCCCCGTTCATGCTCTGTCTCTCTCTGTCCCAAAAATAAAAATAAACGTTGAAAAAAAAAATTAAAAAAAAAAAAAACTCTTCTTTATAGAAATATCAATACAATAAAATAAATGCATATATTGTAAAAATAATATACATATCTATTAGCTTGTTAGGGCTGCCAAAACAAAGTACCACAGACTGGATAGCTTAAATAATTTCGATGTATTTTCTCACCAGTTTGGAGTGTATAAGGTTGAGATAAAAGCATAGGCATGGTTGGGGCACCTGGGTGGCTTGGTCGGTTGAGCGTCTGACTTTGGCTCAGGTCATGATCTCACAGTTCCTGGGTTTGAGCCCTGCATCGTGCTCTGTGCTGACAGCTCAGAGCCTGGAGCTTGCTTCGGATTCTGTGTCTCCCCCTCTCTCTGCCCCTCCCCTGCTCATGCTCTGTCTCTCTCTGTCTCAAAAATAAATAAAACATTAAAAAAATTGTTTAATAAAAATATATATATTTTAAAAAAGCATAGGCATGGTTGGATGGTTGTTTTTTTCTGAGCCCTCTTTCCTTGGCTTGTAGTTGTCCATCTTTTCCTTGCATCTTCATATGATTTTCCCCATGCATACCCACATCCTAATCTCTTCTTCTAAGGACCCCTGCCATAGTGCATTAATTACTGAATTAAAAAGCCAACTCCAGAGGTGCCTGCGTGGCTCAATCAGTTGGTCATCCAAATCTTGATGTGGGTTCAGGTCAGGATCCCAGGGTCTTGGGATTGAGCCCGGTGTGAGCTCCATGCTGAACATAGAGCCCGCTTAAGAGTCTCTTTCTCTCCCTCTGCCCCTCTCCCCTGCTTTCTCTCTCTTTTTCTCTAAAATTATATATATATATATATATATATATATCCAAATACAGGAAAATTCTGAGTGACTGTGGTTTGGAACTTCATCATATACATTTTGGAAGACACAATTCTATCTATAACAACATGAGTGCTTACTATACTGTTATTTTTAGTAGTAAAACTAATGTAATATTCTTCATTGCCATCAGTAGAGATTCATTGGGTAAAATGATAGCTCGTCTATACTACAAAATACTATGCAAAATTAAAAATATGAATATTATTCATCCACATTAACCTGTTTAGATATTTGGGATGTATTGTCAGGAATAAAATGTAATGAAATAATTTTCCTAGGGGGAAACGTTTCTTTATTTTGCTTGTTAGAAGAATTATGTTTTTTTTAATGTATTAAGTATATTTAAATGACAAAAACATACATCTTTTCCCATTAGTTTATTTTTTTCTTAAGTTTCATGAAAAAGAAAAGGAACGAACTTCTTAACGATTTAATTAACTTACCTTTCTAACTAGAATAACTAAAATGCTCCAGTGGGCATGTCAGGTAACAACAACAAAAAAAGACTATTGTTTTGACTATACAAATGATTTGACATTTTAATAATACTTTTGATAAACACGGCAGTAAAGCAAAAAATACTTTAAAAGTTTTTAGGAATTTATTACTTTTAGGTTGCAAACTAAATCTCAAATTTAGTGTAGGATTTACCATATTTACTCATGATTGTTTTGGATTATATTAACTTTGTAGACAAATTTACAAGTTATTTTATCTCAGATTCTAAACTAATACACCATTTCCATAAGAAAAAAATGGTAATAAACATCAAATTCCTCAAGAAATTAATGTATAGAAATAAAACAAAAACAATGTATAAAACTTAGTTGTAAAACTTAAAATTAATGTACATTTTTAATTAAAATTTTAGAAAACAAAACAATTGAAAGTTATTTTATCTGTTTGATTTTCTGATTCTTTTGGGATGTGAATATGTATAATTCATACTCCATATAGTTAAATTAATGATTCACTTTAATATTTAAAGTGAAGCTCTCCTTGCCAAATGAAAAAAAAAATTAAGTGCTATTTTAGGAGTATTTCCCAAAGATGTCTCTGTCATGATTGACTGACTGATTAGCTGTAATTACTCAATGACTAAGAGTAGGAACAAATTTCTCTTAATTTGTATGAAAATGCTCCATTTCCTTCCCACAGCATGTTGGAACATGACTGCTCAAATGTTAATACCGTTATCACACTTCTTAAACCTGTAATCATAATGTCAACCAAAACTTTATAAACTGAAATTCTGAGGTTTGAAACCATGAGTACCTTTACACAGTTTAAGGACCTTTGGGAATAGGGGTTGATTTTTGGGGGGGAGGGGATGTCTCACTAACCAACACAAAGAAGACACTTCTGACTGCTGTTTGCAATTTTACCAAAGTGTTCTGCCGAGGTAAATAGAAATCAGAATAAATTTATAATAGAATTACTTTTGAAACAAACTGAGTTGAAATTGCACAGCAAAACACAGTAGTTCTGAAATCTTGGAAAACATAATTAAAAATAGACTTGTGGCTGGTGATGTAGGGTATATTTTTGGAAAGGAAATGTTTATTAAATGATTTAAAAAAGTTGATTCCTTCATTTCAATGAAACTGTATCCAAATATAGCTCATTTATTTTTATCCAAATATTTGAAAGTTTAGGGATATAACAAATCATATTACATAATCATGCTTTCTATATATTCAAAAGATAAAGAGGAAAGGACAGGAAACATACTTCCTAAAGAATTGTATCTTTTTGTGTGTATTAGTAATACTTGTATTTTGGCATTTTTAAAGGCTATAACTTTCATGAAACTATACTGGTAAACTTTCAGCAAAACCTATGTTTTTAACAAAGCTAGAAAAAAAATATACACAAGGATAATATAGTTGTCACAAACTGTAAACCTAGGTCTGTGTCTTAATCATATCCTAGATGTAATTTATTCTTTATGGTCGAATAGATAATGTAACCCTACAAAATTCCTGCTATTACAACAATTAATCTAAAAAGAACTAAAGAAATACAGAGGATGTTTACCAAATACAACTTCCCTTGAATTACTTATAATAATTTTATTATACAAAGATACGGTCCAGGGATAGAAATTGATAAAAGAATGAGAACGATAATTATGAAAGCAGAAGAAAATATAAGGGAATGAAAGTTGACAAAACTTGGATCTAGCAAAGTCTTTATCGACTTGCCGAAAAAACAAAAAAGATCTATTTGAATTAGATGGCTGGAAAATCTCATTCGGGAGCAGTCAGAGCAGGAGAATTTCAGCCATTTCAGGAAGGTGAGATTTGATTCTAAGGAGGTGGTGAAATCACCAGGCCCAAGAAAGGAAGAATATTCTGTCCTTCAGCAACCTGCCTGACTTTGACTACAAAAATCAATAGACTCAGTCTTAAATTCTCTAATCAGAAGATAGGGGAAAAAATAAAAAGTTTAAGAACACTGAATACTAGAGTATCCCCCCCCCCCCCGCAAAAGCAACACATCTACTCATGTCCTCACCTTATAGAGTGTCCACCATTCGATAAGCACTATCCATGCTGCAAAGGACAATGATAGCCAGGTAGCTGAGGAAAGTAGGAAAGCCTCTACCACAAAAGGCAAAGAAAACCAGTGGCAGCAACAACAAAAAAGGATTGAAGAAACCTCAGTAAATACCTGGAGAAAAGAATCTAAATCAAGACAAAATAAACCTAAAAAGAAGTCTGGGTATGTTTTAAGATAAGGCAAGTTGTTCACAAGAGAGAAGAAATTGCAATACTAAGTTTAAAAGCATTAACATGTAACCTTTGGAGAACAAAGGAGGTTAATAGCTGGCAGTAGAAACTGAAAAAAGAAGAAAACAAGATAATATAGCTGAGAGCCAAAACTGGGAAAAAAAAAACAAAATAATTGGAAAAATTTCTAGATTGTAGACAAAAATATCAAAAGAGGACATTATTATGATATTGTGAAGGTTTAGTATGTAAAACAATAAAACATAGTACTCAGATCTCACACATAAATGAAATTTTGATACATGATGGATATGGCATTTCAAATGAGTAACGTTGAGACAATACATGGCACACCTGGTATTTATTTTTCAAAATATAAACCTTTTATATATATTAAAATTATAAATATAAAAATATTTGCAAGGGGCGCCTGGGTGGCTCAGTCGGTGAAGCGTCCGACTTCAGCTCAGGTCACGATCTCATGGTTTGAGTTCAAGCCCCTCATTAAGCTCTGTGCTGACAGCTCGGAGCCCGGAGCCTGCTTCGGATTCTGTGTCTCCTTCTCTCTCTGCCCCTCCCCCGCTTGTGCTCTCTCTCTCTCTCTCTCTCTGTCTCTCAAAAATAAATAAATGTAAAAAAAAAAAAATTACAAAACTAATTGTAAGAAAATATAAGACTATTATGTAGGGAATACTTTTATGACATTAGGCCTGACAGATTTCTTTAAAAAGAAACAAACTTCAGAGGCAGCTGGGTGGCTTAGTCGCTCAAGTGTCTGACTCTTGATTTCATATCAGGTCTGATCCCAGGGTTATGGGACTGAGCCACGTGTTGCACTCTGCACTGATCGTGAGGCCTGCTCAAGATTTTCTCTCTCTCTCTCCCCGTCTCCCTTGCTCATGCTCTCTTAAAATAAATACACACATACATACATAATAAAAAGAAGCAAACTTCAAAATCTTGTAAAAATCTTTTATAGTCTTGTTCTGAACAATTTATTTGAAAAGATTAAAAATGCATACACACACCACAGTAAAGGAAATCATTATAATATTAAAATTTAAAATAAAAGAAGTTATTTTCAGTGATTTTTAAAAAAAAATTTTTAACGTTTATTTATTTTTGAGACAGAAAGAGACAGAGCATGAACGGGGGAGGGTCAGAAAGAGGAAGACACAGAATCTGAAACAGGCTCCAGGCTCTGAGCTGTCAGCACAGAGCCCGACATGGGGCTCGAACTCACGGACCGCGAGATGATGACCTGAGCCCAAGTCGTTCGCTCAACCGACTGAGCCACCCAGGCGCCCCAACAGTGATTTTTTTTTACAGTTTTATTTATTTATTCTGAGAGACAGAGAGTTGGAGTTGGGGAGGGGCAGAGAGTAAGGGAAACAGAATCCCAAGCAGGCTCCACACTGTCAGTGCAGAGCCTTGACAAGGGGCTCAATCTCATGAACAAAAGCATGAGATCATGACCTGAGCTGAAATCAACAGTCGGACACTGACTACCCAGGCACCCCCAGTGAGATTTCAAATTAGAAGAACATTTTATCATATACAATATGTGTAAAAGTTAACAAACTTTGTAGCACAGAGTTTTCAGAAAGATACTTAATGTAGAATCTTGTATACTTTTAAGGGATATGAATTATACCTATCACCATTTAATAAAGCAATTTAGCAATATTGACTAAAGTTGACAATAAATATTCTACAGCACAGCTATTCCAGTCATTGTTATAAAATTCCAAAGACAGGGGCACCTTGGTGGCTCCGTCGGTTAAGCACCGACTTGGGCTCAGGTCATGATCTCTCGATTCGTGAGTTCAAGCCCTGCGTCAGGCTCTGTGCTGACAGCTCGGAGCCTGGAGCCTGCTTCAGATTCTGTGTCTCCCTCTCTCTCTCTGCCCCTCCCCACTTACACTCTGTCTCTCAAAAGTGAATAAAGGTTACAATTTAAAAAAAAAAGATAGATCTATTCTGTTGGCAAACTTGAGGTATTTCACATCCATATAATAATAACAGGAAATATTAGTCAAGGTTCCAACATGAGGCAGGTGACAACTTAAATTACGATAATTCAGGAAAGTTTTAATAAAAGTACTATTCACAAAGTGTGGGGAGGTGTAGGTGGAGGAAAGGGATAAGTAAGTCACATGTACTTAGTTGTAACTGGAGGGAACAGGGGGAGTAGCAGTTATCAAAAACCAAAAGGCAAACACATAAAGAAGGAAGCCTTGAGATCAGCAATCATCTTTGATTGAAAATCAAAGGTAGTAAGGGTTAAAATTGGTGAAAAAGGAAATAATGAATTTAAAGCATATTTTGCATGATTCCCACTTCATGAATTTTGAATTTGTCTTCCTCAACCACCCAATCCCCATTGCATTTATAGTCTTCTAGCACCTAGACAGGTGTTTTGTTTGTTCCTGGAGAGGTGACCCAAAAATTCATTATGCAGGGTATGATTCTTCAGTAGCTTTCTTTTTATTATGCTGCCAGAATTTTTCATTAGTAGAACTATTAAGCATAAAATCCTCAGGGACTCCTTTCAATTCCAAATATGATTATTTTCCCCTAAATTATGTAGCTGCAATCCTGTTTCTTCCTGATAATCCAGATCAATCACAATAGTCAATAAAGTCAGCTCCTTTTCTGCCTGTTGGTTCCGGGGCATAGGAATTCTAAAATGACTAGGGGAATAACCTAGCTTCCAACTCGTCAAAATTATGGCCATCTTTCCTATTGAAGCCTTTTTCCACTGGGGGCTAAAATCTCCAAACCAATGGAGTTAAAGATTGTGGGAATCAGCAAAAATTGTTTCCTGTGGGATTGTTAAATGTACCTGTATGCTAGGACACTCTCACTCTCCTCACTACCTTGGTTTCTTAATTTGTGTATTCAGACTGTAAGAAACACTAAATTTTACCTTATGATTTAAGCCATATTACTGGATGGCACTTCGGTTTCTCAGCATATTGTCTTCCAGAGTCATATCATAAATGAGCTCTCAATAAGCTTATCAACCATCAACCCAACTGGCTTCTGGGTGATGACCAGTGAATTCTATAGGAGGGAATTTATTGCTATATATATTGATGTAAAAAATATGCCCATAGATTACTGGTAATGCTGTGTAGGATACCCTGTTAATAGAAATGACATTCTGGAAACTTATTGTAGCTGGTGCTGGCAGCAACACTGCATATGTTTATCTAAATGCAGAAAATGAACTGTCCTCCCCTTTGATGGGAGGGTTTCAATACAATCAGCCTGAAAACTCGTGGACTCCAAAGAATAATGTCATTAGGGGCTCAGTGTGGGCTCCTGAATATTAGAATTTTAGGCATCGAGCAGTACTTTAACCAGAACAGCTTTGGCTTGAGAAAGACCATGGGTTATTAAGACTGTTAATAACTTCATTTCTTAACATCATAGCTGTTTATAAGCCTTTAAAGGCATTATTAGAGTGTCGAGGTAAAGAGGTTGACTGTCATCCACAGGACAGGCCACCTTGCCCCTTATCACTGAGAATTTCTACTACCTTCGATGCTCACTGTTTGCCTTCACTTTCAATTCAAGTGTTTTTACACTCAGTTCCTATTCTAGGAAGCCATCTTTGTTACCAGTTGTCCAATGTTACTATTTTTAAGTTCTTGACCAGCTTTCAACTGGTTCTGGCATATCATGGAGGTTCATGTGTTAACCTTGGCTGCATATCTTCCTCCTGCATTGAATGAAGACATTTGAAGGTTGACAGACAGCTAGTAAACTAATTTAATCAGTATAATTTGTAAATTATACTGGTCCCTGAAAGGCCATCCAGATTGGTAGGTGGCGGGTTTAATAAGCAAGAGAACTTACCCATGAGGCTTGTTATGGGCAGCTTCAATATGAGTAGATCTCTGCACCCACCCACCAGAATTTGAGAAGTTTCTGTAGAGGTCTTGACTGGGTTATGTCATGTATACTGTCCAGATGGTCTCAACAACACCTTTCTCTCTCAAGACCAAACCCTTGAAAATGGCTTCAACTGTGAGAACAGGGTAAAACGTACATTCAAGGGGAATGGTTAGGACCCTCCAATAGCCTGGGTCTACCTTTCACTTAAGTAAAGGTTCTGCCTATCCATCCTAGACTTTCTCCTTCTGTACATATCAAGCAGCACTTTCATAGACTTCCTATCTCAAACATTTCTGGAGACTCGTCTCTGATGGACCACTGCTATTTGGCTTCTGAGATTCCATTTTTCTCACTGAGATCAGGGAATCCACAAATGACATGTATTGTTCTCCAAGAATCCTCATCCCTCCCCCCATCCTGCTAATTTTTAATGTCTTTTTGAAAGTAGAGCCTCTAACTCCTCTGTGGGTGGTACCTGCACATAATAGATCTGCTAATATTCCTAGATAGGAATGAGGTGGGGGGCAAATACAGAGTAAAGAAAGAAGTTAAAATATTAACATTACTTGAATTTTTAGAGTCTGACTCTCTCTGGGTCTCTGGGTCTTCTATTCATAAATTTCCACGGGTAACAGTACAGAGAAAAACTGTTTATTTTTTGGCTATTCTCAACCAAAATGTAAATATCCCTGAAATATACTATATGGGTTCCTGAAACGTGGTTCAAGGACCACGAAAATTATTTAAAGCCCTTATTAGAACCGGAGGGTCCTGGACCTTTCCCAGGGACAACTGAATCAAATCCCCTAGGAAATATGTCTGGTAATCTTCATTTTCACAAAAAAATTTTAGATGATAGTTATATATACCAAAATGTGACATGCATTCGTAAAGAGACAACACAGGCAGAGTTCAGAATTGCATTAACTGTCTATCCAAAACTGATTCTCCTGGTTCATCAGGAGAAGGAAGATTGGAAAAAGAGAAAGAAGATGTCATATTATTTGTATAACTTCCTTTTCCATGGGTCATAAGTAATTTCCAGATGCTTACACTACTAACCCTTTTTTCCCTCTTATACCATATTTCCTCAATTTTAATCTCTAACCAGCATAGTGGTTGGAAGACACTTGTTAAGTTCTCTCTCAATATGGACATAGAACCCCTTTAAAAATGGCATTTGACAGCTAATTTAAAGTGAGGCTGACTTTAGCCTCTACTACAAAGCCGTAATCATCAAGACAGCATGGTATTAACACAAAAACAGACACATAGACCAATGGAATAGAATAGAGACTCCAGAATTGGACCCACAAAAGTATGGCCAACTAATCTTTGACAAAGCAGGAAAGAATTTCCAATGGAAAAAAGACAGTCTGTTTAACAAATGGTCCTGGGAGAACCGGACAGCAACATGCAGAAGAATGGAACTGGACCACTTTCTTACACCATTCACAAAAATAAACTCAAAATGGATAAAGGACCTGAATGTGAGACAGGAAACCATCAAAACCCTAGAGGAGAAAGCAGGAAAAAAACCTCTCTAACCTCAGCCACAGCAATTTCTTACTTGACACATCCCTAAAGGCAAGGGAATTAAAAGCAAAAGTGAACTATTGGGACCTCATCAAGATAAAAAGCTTCTGCAGTGCAAAGAAAACAACCAACAAAACTAAAAGGTAAACAATGGAATGGGAAAAGACATTTGCAAATGACATATCAGACAAAGGGCTAGTATCCAAAATCTATAAAGGACTCACCAAACTCCACATCCGAAAAACAAATAATCCAGTGAAGAAATGGGCAGAAGACATGAATAGACGCTTCTCTAAAAGAAGACATCCAGATGACCAACAAGCACATGAAAAGATGCTCAACATCACTTCTCATCAGGGAAATACAAATCAAAACCACACTGGGATATCACCTCACGCCAGTCAGAGTGGCTAAAGTGAACAAATCAGGAGAGTATGGATGCTGGGGAGGATGTAGAGAAACGGAAACCCTCTTGCACTGTTGGTGGGAATGCAAACTGGTGCATTCTGGAAACTCTGAAACTCTGGAAAACAGTGTGGAGGTTCCTCAAAAAATTAAAAATAGATCTACCCTCTGACCCAGCAATAGCGCTGCTAGGAATTTACCCAAGGGATACAGGAGTGCTGATGCATAGGTGCACTTGTACCCCAATGTTTATAGCAGCACTTTCAACAATAGCCAAATTATGGAAAGAGACTAAATGTCCATCAACTGATGAATGGATAAAGAAATTGTGGTTTATAGACACAATGGGATACTATTTGCTAATGATAAAGAATGAAATATGGCCTTTTGTAGCAATGTGGATGGAACTGGAGAGTGTTATGCTAAGTGAAATAAGTCATACAGAGAAAGACAGATACCATATGTTTTCACTCTTATGGAGATCCTGAGAAACTTAACAGAAGACCATGGGGGAGGGGAAGGAAAAAAATTAGAGAGGGAGGGAACTAAACCATAAGAGACTCTTAAAAACTGAGAATAAATTGAGGGTTAATGGGTGGGTGGGAGGGAGGGAAGGGTGGGTGATGGGCACTGAGGAGGGCACCTGTTGGGATGAGCACTGGGTGTTGTACGGAAACCAATTTGACAATAAATTTCATAATAAAAAATATAAAAAAAAATAAAGTGAGGCTAGACCCAAAATAACTGCCTATTGGAATAGGAGTGTTATGTGTCAAATATAGGATGAAATCGGGGGGTAGAGGTTGAGATTGAGCTCACTCTGGCTATGGCAGGATATAGCAGTGCTGGGACATATCCTCAGCACTCAACTTCTGTTAACTGCTTCCTACTGCAAATGCCTGCCTGTCTGCCCGAGCGTTTGCACCAGAGGTGATAGGGAATTGATGACTCAGAAAGCAATCCTCAACCAATGACAGTGGAATTCATGGATAAATAAACAAGCTTCCTCACCCAATAGATAATCACTGGGGAATATTCCATAGGGTCTTTCAAGGGCGTCCTGTGGGTGGATGTCCAGTGGGCTCCAGAAATTACTTGCTTTTAACCTACTAGATTTCAACTTGCTGTCCTCCCCTAGCTTACTGCCTCCCTCCCTTAAGCATTCTTCCTGCAATCTCCTTAGAATGGACTTACACTCATGTCTTTTCCCAGGGTAGCACAATTTAAGACAAGGAAATGCTAACTTTATGAGATTGGTATTTTTTTCTTTTTTGGAAAGGATTTGGGGAGTTTATGTTTACTATTAGCATTTAAAGCAGTTTAGCCTTTTCCCACCAAATTTAGGATTACAAATTTCTGGCTCAACAGAAGTTTGAGAGGAATCGAGTCAGCATGGGTGAGAATTCGTTGATGAGGTCGGAGGTATGGCAGAAATCATGGCAAGTGAAGGAGCTGATTTGAGGGATTAATTTAGAATTAGGGTTTAAGTTAGATTTAATCTGCGGAAGCTTTATTCCCATGTTTTTCCTGGGTAACACTCAATTCCAGAAGGCTATTAATATATATTCACAGATAATGAGAAGTTGAGCCACTAAAATTTTATGTCTGGTAAATTTGGTGTTCCAA
This sequence comes from Prionailurus bengalensis, assembly GCF_016509475.1. NCBI lineage: Eukaryota > Metazoa > Chordata > Mammalia > Carnivora > Felidae > Prionailurus > Prionailurus bengalensis. The sequence continues at coordinate 217,805,301 of NC_057343.1, forward strand.
TTTAAAATTAGCAAGCATTTTTTAAATAAAACAAAACTCAAGGAATACAGCAACCATGAATTTTTGAAAAAAAGATTAACATTGGATCTTGAATATTTAAACCTTGTCAACTTAATGGGGGAACAAAAAAAATTGGTAATTAAAACCTCATGACAATTCATCACTGGTGAATATTACAGCTAGTCCTGTATATAACGAAGACTAAGCACATTTAAAGAGCAAAATTGAAATAACTGAACTTGAGCAGTGAAAAAGTAGGGGATAGATGGGGTGGGGAGAGTGTAAATATGCTGACTTCAGGTTTTTTTCCCCAAAATCCAAAATTGGTGTATAATATAAAACAGAATTGTAATTATTAGAAAAATAAATGAAAGGCAGTGCCTACTTTTTCTCACTATTAATCATTGTAACTATCATGTTATAAATTATAACTATCATATTTTTATGCATTATGACTATCATAAAGGAACATTTATTTGGGGTGCTTTAGTTTTATCTCAGTTTCTTTCAAATTCAGTACATTTTAGCATATTTTGTTAATCATAGCTTAAATAGTAGGTACTCAGGTTTAAACTCGTGTCATTCTATTTTTACAGATAGATCTGGAAAATTTTGCCAAAATAAAGAAAATTAATTCTGTGCGGTAGTATTTCTGGGCCTTTTTCCTTGCTTCTGTTTTATGATTTGTTTTTCCCTTTTGTATGTCTACATTGCTCAGTTTCTTGCAAATGAGTGGGTATCCTTTTAAAAACCCACAGCACAGGGGTGCCTGGGTGGCTCAGTCGGTTAAGTGTCCAACTTCAGCTCAGGTCATGATCTTACAGTCTGTGGGTTCAAGCCCAGTGTCAGGCTCTTTGCTGGTAGCTCAGAGCCTCAAGCCTGCTTCTGATTCTGTGTGTCTCTCTCTCTCTGCCACCCCCCACTTGTACTCTTTCTCTCTCTCTTTCTCAAAAATAAATGAACATTAAAAAAAATTTAAAAAAATAAAAACACACAGCATCATTGCTGCTTTGAATATTTGTGAAAATCAACAAGAAGCTTTAATGTGTAACTCTGTGGACATTTTTACCAGAGAGTAAGATAATGTTACAAATGGTGTTTGTTTCTCTATTTTCTGCTGTCAGAAAGTCATCTGAAATGCACATGAATTTATAGACTCAATCGCACATTAATTTCTTTTCCTGACACTCTCTAGTTGTTCAAAATCATGTGTTATATTTTAGCTGCAGTGTTTTATTAATATGCTTTTATCTACTTTCAGTCATTCACACGTTTACTGGAAATTTGTGACCCGGACAATCACTCTCTGTTTTAATTGTTTAATGTGTGTTTCACCGTCTGGACATAGCCACCATTGATTTATTATTCATTTATTTTTAAGGTTTTTTTTTAATTAAAGTATAATAGCTACTGTTTATTTAATTGCACCTTATGTAGAAGAGATCACCATCTGTAACTAGAAACAGAATTCTGTCCCTTTCATTACAACTGGATAATCTTCATTTGTGGACTTTACAAAGTTGTGTCCAACATTGTTAAAAGTCTCATCTACTCCGCAGAATGAGTGAAAAGTCTGTCTCTACTGTGGAAATGCTAACACTCCTCCCCTCTGCCACCAATCACCTAACTTCCTACCTCTGGAAGAAGAAAGCATCTCAGGTATATTCACCTCCCACCATAACCCACTCAGCGTAGCCACGTAACACTCTCCTCAGCTCACTGTCTCCATCATGCATACTGCCCACCTTAATTCCTGCTGTCCATTACCCAACCCCCCACACTCACCCTTAAAATCTACTATCTACTTTTATTTTCCAGACATATTTCTTATCCCCTGGCTGTACATTTGCTTTCTCACAGGTGAGTTTATACACAGCCCCTCCTGATCTCTGTCAAGAAGGCTTCAGCCAAGAGGTAGTGCTTTATGGTTCTTCGATGATTCTTTATAAATATAGCATTCACTTACCTTGCATTTAGGGTGTCTTTGTGACCCTCGGTTAACTAGACACATCCAAATGAATCAATACCAAGTTGCTCATAGAGTAAAGCATAGGTTAGCTCCGGTGATCTAAGCTAAGAAGGTAATACTTTCCTTTTGTTACTTTTATACTTATTACATTGGCATGGACCACTATTTAAATGCCAGGATTTTTGCCCCCTCCTCCAGCAAATTTTGTGTTGTGGACCAGAAAGCCAATTAATAATTACTCAAAAAGTTTCAAAAACATTTGTATATGCTAATGGTTTCCACAAATTAAGAAGGTTTAATATGATGTTTAAGAAGAAGGTGTTAAAGAAGAAGATGTTAAGAAGAAGGTTTAATACGATGTATATATATCTATATATAGATATATACATATACATATATTTTACAGATGCAATGTATATTAACTATCTTTATTGCTAATACTCAAGGGCAGATTAATTATATCTTTTGTGTTTCATAATTGTGCTTGCACTCTGACCTCATAATGTCTTCCGTTACTTAATTAAACACCGCTTTTAGTAAATTCTATCACCTGGAAATATATTTTCCTACAGTTGCTCTATTTATGAGGTAATTTTATTTCCCATAAGTGTTATAGTAATAGAGTTCACCTCATTGAAATTTAAACTATTAATTTTATTCTGAGACAAAGTAATTATTTTCCCCATAAGTTGTGAACCATCATCATAAATCGCACTGCAATTAGAATGTATACCTTTTACTCCAGTAAGAATTTCTGTTGATAGATGGAGACTCTGAGTATGTGTTTGTTGATACTTTGCACTTTGAACCAATTTTGATTAAATTTTTACAGAACTTTTTGCACCACACAATCGCTGGAAGCCTACTGCAGTGTTTCATGTTTCAATTAATTTCATAAACCTGTAAAATATGAGTGAAGAAGGAAAGCTCATATTTTTTATTAGATTTTGAGTCATGTGTAAGAATAATTTTTGAAGGTGGCCTATTCATGGGAAGAAATGGGAAAATATATTAAAAAGTTATTTCTCTCTTTTTTCTGAAAAATAATAAAGACAATTATAATTAAACCTTTCACATTATTTCACTTTGGTCTTAGAAAGTGGCCTTACTCTTCTAAAACAAAATATTCTTTGTCATGGAAAGGTTAAGTCTTAAATTATGGATAAGGGATAAATTAGGTATTAGTTATCTACTGGTGCAAAGCAAACTGCCCCCACAATTAGTGGATTAAAACCACAAGTGTGTATTTTTGCACCGAGATCCTGAGGATTGGGAATCCAGAGATAGCTGAACTGTAACTTTCAACTCAGAGTCAATGTGAGATTGCAGTCAAGGCTTCAGCTGGAACTGGATCGTCTAAAGGCACATTTACCCCTTGTCTGGTGGTTGCTACCTGCCAGTGGTCAGTGCCTCAGTTTCCTACCATCTGGTTTTTCCTTACATAAGACTACCCCTAGTGTTCTAAGGAGATAGCAATTGCTTTCCCCAAAAGTGAGTGAGGAGAGAGAAGTGGAGAGAGAGAGATAGAGAGAGAGAGGGGAATAAGATGGAAACTTTAGTGTTTGTAACCTAATCTGAGAAGTGTCGTATCATCAGTTTTAAAATATGTTATGTGTGTGTGCACACACAGATACACAGTGAAGTTATATTAGGGCATAGAGAGCAGACACTTAACACAGACGAAGCAAAGATATGGGAGCAACACATGGCAACACACCATTTGGCCTCCATTTTGCTCTGTTTGTATAATGGAATTATTTTATTTGTCACCCTTGGGCTAGATACAGTAACAGAACATGTGCTCGGTTTGAATGTGACATTTGTCATCCACGGATTAATTTATTAAATCGTCTCAGCTGATGAAGCAAGCCTTCTTTCTTCAGTAGTTTTTATTTTGTTTCATTTTTTAAAAAAATTTTAACGTTTATTTATTATTGAGAGAGAGAGAGAGAGAGAGAGCATGAGAAGGGGAAGGGCAGAGAGAGGGAGAGACACAGAATCCAAAGCAGGCTCCAGGCTCTGAGCTGTCAGCACAGAGCCCAATGCGGGGCTCAAACTCACAAACTGCGAGATCATGACTTGAGCTGAAGTCGGACGCTTCACTGACTGAGCCCCCCAGGTGCCCCAATTTTGTTTCATTTTTAATATTTTTCATTGTGGGTAAGATGTATATGGCATATAATTTTAACTATTTTTAGTACCATTCGGTGATATCAATTATATTCACAGTATTGTGAAACCATTATCAGTTTCTATTTAAAAAACTTTTTCATTATCCTTAGCGGAAATACTGTAACCTTTAAGCAACCTCTCCCCCGTTTGTTGTTTCCTCACTCCCTGGCAAATGATGATCTGCTTTCTGTCTCTATCAACTTGCCATTCTAAATGTTCCATGCAGTATACGTTCCATATAATTTTGTCCTTTTGTGTCTAATTTATTTTACTTAGCATAAAAGATTTTTGAGTTTCATCCATGTTACATCTGAACTTCATATTTTTTATTGCTGAACGATATTTCATTGCATGAATATTATACCACATATTCTTCATTCATTCATTCATCTGATGAAAAGTCTATCTTTGTTTCATTGTATTGCCTTTGGTTAAGGATCGGTTGGCTCTATTTATGCAGGTCTATTTTGGGGGGCTTCCTGTGATCTGTTTTGATCTGTTCTATGGATCTGTTTTGTCTATTGCTAATACTGTGGCAGTATTCTTGCACAGAGAGTCTTGACATCAAGGTTTTTCTCTCCAGGAAGCAACTTTATTCCTGCCGGCACCACTCAGTTGGGTTTGTACCCAGAGAACTGAGCCCCAAATGCTACCTGGAATGTTTTTTTTATGTGTTTTCTACTTCTTTGTCTCCCACGTATGGTAACACACAAAGATGCAGTCTGATTAAGTGGTCTCATGTTACAAGGTTGTGAGGGATGTTGTCTCCTAGGAGTATAGCTAGGTTGCTTTGAGGTTTTTTCTTTTTTTTTTCTTTTCTTTTCTTAGGGAGGGGACCCCACCACAATACCACAATGTTTTGATTACTGTAGCTTACTACAGCTTGAAGTTGGATAGTGTTACTTACTACAGCTTGAAGTTGGATAGTGTTAGTCCTCCAACTTTTGTTCTTTTCCTTCAGTATTGTGTTGGCTATTCTGGATTTCTTGCTCTTGATATAAACTTTTATTTTTCAACATCTACAAAATAATTTGCTAGAATTTTGATGGGGATTGCATCAAATCCATAGATCAATAGATCAATTTGACAATATTGAATTTTCCTACTCATGGGCATAGAACACTTTGCCTAAATTAATTCTTCTTCGGTTCTTTTCATCATAATTTTGTAGTTTTTCTCATATACATCTTATGCATATTTTGTTAGATTAATTCCTAAGCACTTCATTATGGGGTGCACATGGCATTGTGTTGCTTAATTACTAATTTCACTTGTTCATTGAGGGCACAGAGAAAAACAAATGACTTTTTATATTAACTGTGTTTCTTGCAACCTTCTCAAGTCTTTCCAAGCATTTGTCTTGCTCTGGGTGCACAGAGAGCCCTCTAAGATTCCCCTTATAAACATATTCTTTCAGATGTCTTAATGTCTTAAATTCTTCCCAGCTTTTGCTCCCAGGTATAAGCAGTCTATCGCATGTTTCAGCTGTAATCTTTTGCCAAATGAGTCTGAAGTTGGTTGGGTTGGCTTGCAGTATCGAAGAGCAATGACCACTTCTTTTTTGGCCTGAATTCTGAATTGGAGGAAACAGATGTATTAACATTTTTGGTCACTCTTACAAATATCCCCCAAGTAGGTTATAACAGATATACAAAATAATTTGCAAACTGCCTCTGCTGTAATCCCTCCAGAACCTGAGACCAGAAGCCCACTCCTGGGAATGTGCTCTTCCCACTTTATGAGTGTTGCCACATGCAGGATGGGCAGGGCAAGGGAAAGTCAAAGCTCTGCAAAGTCTTTCCAAAATTTTGAAGTTGCCCTTTTGTTGATTCAGTCTTTCCTTGGTTGCTGTAAACCTTTGGCTGTTTTCTGGATTTCTGACTGAGTTGATTCTGACAGTTTCTGCATGTTTTCCAATGTTTCTGTTGGGGTGGAATGAGAGCTTGGAGGTAACAGCTATACTGTTTTGCTGGAGACACTCATACTATTATTTTGCCATATGTTTCTAGTTGCACAGACTGATCTTGATATAACGTTGAAAGGGACTATGCAAGGGTGTGAATACCATGAGGAAGGGAAGATTGGGGACCAACGTGGAAGCTGTCTATAACAGGTTAACTTTCATTTTTTTTGTGTGAGTTTGAGAGGGATAGAGAGAAATAAAATCGAGGTAAGCCAATTAATAATTTTAGGACATTATTTGTCTCATTCTGGATTTCAGGATCTTGGCTCACAAAATTAGAAATAAGTCATTCAGTTCAGATATATGCATACATGCAAGCTTGCATATATATGGGTGCACTTGGTAAAAACATAAAGAACAACTTTAAAATTTTTTTTAACATTTATTTATTTTTGAGACAGAGAGAGACAGAGCATGAATGGGGGGAGGGCCAGAGAGAGAGGGAGACACAGAATCTGAAGCAGGCTCCAGGCTCCGAGCTGTCAGCAGAGCCTGATGCCGGGCTCGAACTCACGGACCGTGAGATCGTGACCTGAGCGAAGTCGGACGCTCAACCGACTGAGCCACCCAGGCGCCCCAAGAACAACTTTTAATTAAAAAATGTACAAAGACGGCTTCATCAGTCAACATCTCAGCAGGAAACGTGACATATTGAAAGCATTAACAAAAAGCAGATATTGAAATAACCTTTTTACAAATTTGGATAGGGTTAGGCAAACAAAGACGACTAAGCACTGAGTTAAATGCAACAGCAGGGTGACGATGCCACACCCGGTGTGAGGTGAAAAATGACAGGATTTTGTGATGAGAAATTGGAGGTTTCCGGAGCCAGGAGTGACAACAATTTGAGAGGGCCGATGGCTTTTGGAGAAGGATACAGCCACTGACAAACCACAGCACAGCAGACAAATGAGACAATAATGTCTCCAAATCACCACCTTCCAGTCTTCGGACCTTCAGGCTGCACTTTCCATTAGCCAAAGCTAAGCGAAAGTCAGGGAAAGTGAGCCAGGTTGACGTTATACATAAAGTTCAGCTTTCCGGGACATAGTTCAAACTGGAGGACGATAGGTTTGAGCAGGTAAATGGAGAATATCTCGCATAATTTGCCTTTCATACATACAGTACAACACAATATAGTTTTACTAAGATGAGATCATGAAAAACGAGTGAAAGGAGAGTAGAATGAGTGAAAAGAAACCAGGTGAGGGCGACATGGGAAAAAATACGGCTTAAATGCTTGTGAGCTAAAGGTAGGTAATTTATCTCCTTCTTCCAGCCAATGCAAAGATCAAATTTTGGTCAGTTAAATGAATGATGGTATCATAAACGAACGGAGAATTTCCCGAAGTGTAGGAGTGCTATTCCCAGTACGGTGGCCAAGGAGACCTTCCTACTGTTGGTCCTCACGCGGCAAACTGCAATTTATGGAACACAGCAAACTTACAGGAAAAAAGACATAGAAAAGTTTAACAAAGCTATATTTTATAGTATCACATAATCATTGCTGCCAAAAGTGCTTCAGTACTACCATTCTAAGCACACTGAAAGAAAGGACTTTCTATTTGCAACCTCAGCTGTTCTGATGTGATCCAGGGATAGATTATGTAGAATGGATAAACTGCATACCCCAAAGGTTATATCAAAAAGGTTATAATTTGAGCAGAGCACCAAGGAATTGGCACTTATATTTCCTGATGGGTATTTGGAGTGTGGCTAAACTACATTGCAGGTTACATTAAAGGCCATATGATATTTCTTGTAAACCCTCTAGGCACCTATGTTCCCTATTATTCTTTGTCATGAACCCTCTTCCTTTGCCCAGCTCTTAAAATTTAGTGCGGTCCTGGGATTTCATTCTGCCCATTTCTCTTTTCTATGTATGCATGCCATATATGAACAATATCATTCATTTTCATATTTCCAAAGTTCTATGTGATGATGATCCCCAAATGTTTACCCCCTGCCCTAATTTTCCTCGTGAGCTTTAAACCCCAAAGTTCCGCTTCCTGACTGGATATCCCCATTTGGACCTTTCAGGGTTATTTTAAATTCAAAAAGGATCTAGAATTCTGCACAAGTCGTGTTCCTTGGATTGCTCTCAAATGATCAATCTTGAAACCCGTATCATTATTTTCCAGCCTACTAAGGTCATACTTAACAGAATTCTCATAATGGACCCATATTGCTTTACAGTAAGCACAGCTAAGATTATGGTTACTGACTGTGAGACCCGTGAGACAAATAGGTCTTTGGTTCCTCAGAGATATACTGGCTACCAGTCTAAAAAGTTTTGTTTGTTTGTTTGTTTTCTTTATTGGTCTGAATGGTCCTAGGAGTTCTGAGGATCTTGATAGTCTGGTGCAGCTTTCTTTCCTTCTCTCTCATATATGTTTTTGGTTTTTTTTTTCCCTATATTTTCTTTCTAACTCCTGGCAAAAAAAAAAAATATATATCTCCCCTACCTACCCCCCTCCCCGGCCATCACACACCAGAGGTAACTATCTTGACTTAAAGCAGCTGGGTGAGGGTTGAGTTTTGCTTGGTGTTGGAAATTGGTTCCACTCACACTAATTTCCTAATCAGAGCCTTGGGTTTCTTACCTACTTCTCATTTCTGGGCCCCAAATTTTGGAGTGGCCATCTTGAGCATACTGATTTGATTTGTAGAGAGTATGGGATTAAACAGTTCTCTTCTCAGTATCAATAACCAGCTTGGTGTTTCTGTGTCCCTTTTTCTTACCTCCTTAATCTAGGACAATTTTTGTCAACCTCGAATACATACCCGAATTGTCTGTTGAGCTTTTGGTTACTAATAGGCAGACATATAAGAATTGCTGATAGAAATTGTTTCCTTTCACCTGGACAGCTCTTTCCCAGAAATTTACTTGCCTCTTTTCTTAGATCCTTCTGGAATTTGCCCAAAAATCACTTTCTCATTGAGGACTCATTTACCCACCTCTGTGTAAAATAGTGTGTTTTCCAGTACCTTTTGGGTACCCTCTATATCCTTTTCTTTCCAAATCTTCCCCATAGCTCTTTGCCACCTGACAATCTTTCACTTCTTTCCCCACATGCTACCCTTTACCCCATACAATTAGAATGTAGGATCCATGAGAGGATAAAATTGGATATTTCACGTTGTTCTCTTACCAGTTCATTTCTTCTTTTAAGTTTAAAATAGTGCTTGGCATGTACATACACTCACTAAATATCGCTGGGAAAAAAAGTAAATGGTCCATGTGTATCTCAACGCATCACCCATTTGGTGACCTCTAAGGGCTCAGCTGAGCCTCAGTGACTTCCAGGATGGTAAGGCCTGGCCCATGGCACTGGATCCATGTGACTTCTGTCTCCTTATTCTACCTGGAGGTTCTTTTACTAGGTGTAAAAAAAAAAAAAAAAGAAAAGAAGATTTCCTCTCCTTTTTACTTCTTAAATCGTAATACCTATAGTCAAGAGTGTTCTTTCTTCTTCTAGGTTTTCTTAAGGGCTTGAGTATTTGGAAGTTAATAGCCAGAAAGTGTTAACTACTTCTTTTTTCTTTTCTTTTCTTTTTTTTTTTGACTCTGTCTATAATACTACTAAGAAAAAAATTCAAAAATATCATATCAAATTGATGGAAAAGCCAGGAAAGTCACCCTCATAAAGATAAATACATATTATTTCACAATATGACCTGGCCATATATTTGTGTAATATTAAAACCACATAAATTGCTCCACACATTAATATAAAACATTAAATGTGTTTTTTTTTTATTTTTTTTTCAACGTTTATTTATTTTTGGGACAGAGAGAGACAGAGCATGTACGGGGGAGGGGCAGAGAGAGAGGGAGACACAGAATCGGAAACAGGCTCCAGGCTCTGAGCCATCAGCCCAGAACCCGACGCGGGGCTCGAACTCCTGGACCGCGAGATCATGACCTGGCTGAAGTCGGACACTTAACCGACTGCGCCACCCAGGCGCCCCACATTAAATGTGTTTAATAACAGACTGTATTGCTAAAGTCCCAGTTATGACTCATAGGTTATCAACATGTGAATTTCAAATTGAATTTTATATCGAGATAACTAGTATACAATTGAACATTATTTAAAAATCTTAAATTAATAAAACAGAAGATGATGTGTCAAGAGAAAAAGATTGTGACATGCAGTCTAATAAGCTAATATATCCAGAAAGACCAGGCCTTCTGGTATACAAATGGTAAGAGGTCACAGAACACCATTAAAATAGGTCAGTAATACATTATTCCTTCCTGTGTGGGAGAAATTCTAAGACCCTAACAAAAAGTAACCTGTGCTACTCCCAGGGTGCCTGTTGGACTTTGGTTGGAATGCTGGGAAAATTGTGTTCTCCATGTGTCTATACAGAATGGCCATTCTGTAAGTTTACTAAGGTAATTATGTTCTAGAATCTATTTATTCAAATTTTAGGCCTTCAGATATGGATTCACATGTTTATAATATTTAGAGATTTTATGTTGTAATTGCTCGAGTGAGGGGCCAATAATAATAATAGATAATAATGTCAGTAATAATTTTTACTAATTTCTGGGTATTCATTCCAAGATTTGTTTTATATATCATGTCTCCTTTATTATGAGTTTGTCTATTATTCATTTATTCACTCATTTAATGATTTTATACAGTCATCTCACATCATATATAATGGAATTTGTAGATATTAACATAAATTATGCTAAGTTTTCAGTCAGGACAACTAGTAGGAGTAAAATCCTTTCCTATAAATTAGGACATTTAGCAATAGTTTGAATAGACTTTAAAAGTATTGTCAGCTCATTCTTAGGTTTATAGTTTGTCTTCCGACAACTAGAAAAATTATATACAACCATGAAAATGAAAAATATATAACCTAAACATTATATTTATTAGCTTTAATGTTATACATAATACTATATACTAATATGGAAAATAATTAAGACCTAAATATATATATATATTTTTTTTCTTCTTGAATATATATATATATATATATATATATTCAAGAAGAAAATCTTCAGTTTTTAAGAGACAGAATAAAATGTCTATATCATGTTAAATTAGTTATAATAATGTTATATAGTGTTAATCTAGAGATCCAAGATACTAAGTATAAAATAAACTTGTCTAATCAGATTCTGGAAACAAGGTTTATTGAAAGGATGGGGAAAGAATTCACAAGCAAACATCACCCCCCTATTTCAAACTCCAATTATAAGCTTACCATATCCTTTGTGGTAAGAGCCTATGGACTACTGCAATTATTCTAAATGATAATATAAACAAAAAATCCTAGAAAAATTTTGTAAAGACAGGTTTAGATGCTTTACCTCCAGATGTACTAATGCAACAGGCCCAGGAATCTGCATTTAGAATGAATAAAGATGTGTAATAGATTCTTGATATATTTAAACTTACCTAACAAGGTAGAAAAAAATAGTAAAATAACAAAATATATCTAAATGTCATCAAATGGCAGAAACTACAAATTATGGGAAAACATTATTCAGATTTACATACCCACATATATGCTTATAAATGTATATTATAATGCATGTTTTATTTATATGTGATAAGTCTGAATATTTACAGACACATGCATATATATCAGGATTAATTCATTTGCAAATATTATAGAGTGCAATAAGCCTGTGGATACTACTCTACTCATATATTTAAACAATATTATTTTTAATAGAAGGGACATAAGACAAAATTAAAAAGAATCCTAAACTTCATATATATGTTTTATATATATATCAAATGATAATAAAGAATTACTAAGGACTCAGAGTTGTGGTTGGAATCTGCCTTTTTATTTTATTTTTATTTTTTTTAACGTTTATTTATTTTTGAGACAGAGACAGAGCATGAACGGGGGAGGGTCAGAGAGAGGGAGACACAGAATCCGAAACAGGCTCCAGGCTCTGAGCGGTCAGCACAGAGCCCGATGCGGGACTCGAACTCATGGACCACGAGATCATGACCTCAGCCGAAGTCGGCCGCTTAACTGACTGAGCCACCCAGGTGCCCCATGGAATCTGCCTTTTTAACAAGAACCTCATATAATTTTGATATAGTTTTTATTTAAAAAAAATTTTTTTAACGTTTATTTATTTTTGAGACAGAGAGAGACAGAGCATGAACAGGGGAGGGGCAGAGAGAGAGGGAGACACAGAATCTGAAATGGGCTCCAGGCTCTGAGCTGTCAGCACAGAGCCTGATGCGGGGCTCGAACTCACGGACCGTGAGATCGTGACCTGAGCCGAAGTCGGACGCTTAACCGACTGAGCCACCCAGGTGCCCCTGATATAGTTTTTAGACTGTACATTAAGAAAGGATGTAGCAGATGTGTTCTTTGACTGAAAGCAAAGAACCTATCTTAACATCTTCATGAAACAAACTTAAGCCCCAAATAAACTATAATTTAATATCATAGCCCAATTTTATTTCTAAATTCCAGTAAAATTAAGCCAAAGGATACAAACATCTAATTATAAGATGAATAAGTTCTGATGACCTAATGTACAGCATAGTGATTACAGTTAATAATACTGTATCATATATTTGAAAGTTGCTAAGAGAGTACATCTTAAGTGTCACTTTAGTACATCTTAAGTGACAAAAAATTGTCATTATGTGACATGGTGGAGGTATTAGCTAATGGTATGCTGGTGATCATTTTGTAATATATAAATGTATCAAGTCAACACATTTTACACCTTAAACTTACACAGTGTTATATGTGTCAATTGTATCTCAACAAAGCCGGTAAAATTTCTAATACAATTATATAGTCATTAAAAAGAAATCATGTTTCCCTTATTTTGGATTTAATTCAGACTGAATATGTACTGTGTTTTCTACAATGTAAACATTTGTTTTTCATATTGTCAGATTAACTTGGAAATAAATTGCAAAATAAACTTTTACACTTACTTAAATTATCTAAGCGTTTTAGCTTGACCAAATAAGCTCAATTAGGATGCAATTACAAATAAACCATACTGACTTAGAAGAAATAGACTTGATTTTTTAGAGCAGTTGATTTTATAATTTTTTAAATGTTTATTTATTTTTGAGAGAGAGAAAGAGACAGAGCATGAGCAGGAGAGGGGCAGAGCGAGAGGGAGACACAGAATCTGAAGCAGGAGGCCAGGCTCTGAGTTGTCAGCACAGAGCCCAACATGGAGCTCGAACTCACGAACTGTGAGATCATGACCTGAGTCGAAGTCTAACTTAACAGATTGAGCCACTGAGCTGTCCCCCAGAGCAGTTTTAAGTAGATAACCAAATTGGGCAGAAAGTACAAAGTTCTCATGCACTCCCTTTCTCCACCCTACACTCAGTCTTTCCCCACTATCTACATCCTTCACTACAGTGATACATTTGTTAAAATTGATTAATCTACTTTGACACATCAGTATCACCCTAAATCCAAAGTTTGTATTAAGATTCACACATGGTATTGTATGTTTTATGGGTTTGAAAAAATGTTCAACGGGTGTACCCCATTGCAAAGTCATACAGAACAGTTTCACTGCCGCCCAAATCCTCTGTGCTCTGTGAATTCATCCCTTCCTCCCCAGATCCCTTGACAGACACTGATTATTTTAAGTTTTCCATAATTTTTCCATCTCCAGAATATCATGCTGTTGAAATGATACAGAATGCAGCCTTCTCAGATAGCATGCTTTTGCTTCGTATAAATACACATTTGCTTGATAACACATTTCTTTTTAGTACTGAATAATATCCCATTGAATAGGTGTATCAGAGTTTTGTTTTGTTTTGTTTTGTTTTGTTTTGTTTTGTTTTTAATCTATTCCACTATTTGAAGGGCATCTCCGTTGCTGTCAAGCTTGGGCAACTATGAAAAAAGCACTACATATTCATATAAATAATTATGAATACAGCTATAAACATCTGTGTGCAGGTTATTTTGCATAGACTTAACTTCCGTTCCTTTGGGTAAATGCACGGGAGCACCATTATTGGCTCATATGGTAAGAGGATGTTTAGTTTTGTAAGAAACAGCCAAACTGTCTTACAAAGTGGGTGAACCACGTTGCATTCCCACCAGCAATGAATGAGAGCTCCTATTGTTGCACATTCCTGCCAACCTTGAGTAATGTCACGTTATAAATGTGGCCTTTTTAATACACACATAGCAGTATCTCACTGTTGTTTTAATTTCCATTTCCCTAATGACGTATGGTGTGGAACATTCTTTCATATGTGCATTTGCCATCTATATGTCTTCTTTGGTGACCTATCTGTTCAGCTCTTTGGCCTATTTTTAAATCAGATAGATTCCTTTCTTATTGTTGAGTTTTAAGAAATTTTTTGTCTATTTTGGATAACAGTCCTTTATCAGACATGTTTTTTTGCAAATATTTTCTCCAAGTTACCGGCTTGTTGTCTTATTCTCTGGACAGGGTCTTTCACAGAACAGAAGTTTTTAATTTTAAAGAATTGTGGCTTATCAATTGTTTCTTTCATGGAACATGCTTTTGATGTTTTATCTAAAAAATCCATTGCAGTACTCAAGGTCATCTAGAATTTCTCCTGTACTATCTTCTAGGAGGTTTATAGTTTTGAGTCTTTTTTTTTAATGTTTATTATTTTTGAGAGAGAGAGACAAAGAATGAGTGGGGGAGCAGCAGAGAAAGAGGGATACACAGAATCCGAAGCAAGTTCCAGGCTCTGAGCTGTCAACAAAGAGCCCAATGGGGACTGGAACTCATGAACTGTGAGGTCAAGACCTGAGCCAAAGTCGGACCCTTAATCAACTGAACCACTCAGGCACCCCTATAGTTTTGATTCTTAAAATTTAGATCAATGACCCATTTTGAGCTGGTTTCTGTGAAGGATATAACATCTGTGTCTAGATTGATTTTATTTTTTTCTTTTTGCATGTGGATGTCCCATTGTTCCAGTGCCATATTTTGAAAAGATTATCTTTCCTCCATTGTATTTCCTTTGCTCTTTGTCAAAGATTAGTTGCCTATATTTATGCAGTCTACTTCTGGGCTCTGGGTTCCATCCCAGTTATACGTTTGTCTATTTTGTCACTAATGCATTACTGTCTTGATTACTCTAGCTTTAAGGTAAGTCTTAAAAGTCTGACAATGTCAGTGCTCTATCTTTGTTCATGTATTTTTATGTCACAGTTGGCTATTTTGGGTCTTCTGCCTCTCCATATAAACTTTAAAATCACTTTGTCAGGGAGTAACTTGCCAGGATATTGGTTGGGATTGCATTGAATCTATAGATTGAGTAACATCTACTTTTTAAAGTAAGTATGACAAGACTTCCTCTTTTGTACTTATGTAATACTGCTATTTTTGTAATTTCAAAAGTAATGAAGTTTCCTTGAAATTGTTTTTCATATATACATAAAAAGGAATATTAAATTAACTATAATTTTATGACCATGCTATGAAACAAGTCAGGAAATCAGTCCACTGGTTTTAGAATAGTCAGCACAGCATGTATTCACACTTAAGTGACTTTTGAAAATGAAGAAAGAAGTATTCTATTTGCACACCATACCTTCTCTATTGATAATATATTAGGGAGCCCAATTTTATCATAAGGACTAATAGATAAAATAGATTACATAACTATGCTCAGTAAAATTGTAAAGTACCTCAAAGCACGTTTAGTCTTTGAAAAAGATTAAAGGGATTTTTGCATTCCTCAAAGCAGCTGATAGCAATGTGTTAATTCATACATAAACTTACTTTAGCACATTAGATTTTTCATCATTATATATTCACAAAAGACGTTGGTGTTATAAGTAAAAATGCAGACACAAAATACACACTTTTACCTGTCCTGAGCGGGAGACAGCACTGTAAGTCCAAATCACCCTAACCAATATTTGTATGCATTTTAAATATGCTACATGCAAGCATGAGAAGACAATGTCTAGCCTCAACCACAGCATTCAATTAGTTTCATATAATTTTTTATTGTTTCTTTATTTCTTAAACAAAAAGTCATCAAACATCACTATTTCTTTCTCACTGTCACATCCTCATCCCACAGTGTTATGAGCCTGAGTAATTACTGAAAAGAGACATTGGGGGTGTTTTATTTTGCCCTGCTAAATCTTGTTCTTAAATTGAGCATTAGGTCCATAATCAAAAAGATTTTTAAAACATTGGGCAGACCATAATATCAATTTTCTTTCTTCACACCCATCAAAAACTAGTAGGAAAAAAAATGGAGAACAAAATAGCATTCATCCTAACTTACCCCAACATTATTGAAATTATAATGATTTAAAAGAGCATGAAAATTAAGCAAAAAGATGTGCATTGAGCCACAAAATATGCATTTACTTGTGACTGTAGACAAATTACCAACATTCCTGAAAGAAAGCCTAAGAAATGGTGGTAATAGCTTTTATCTTATTAATTACATTATCAGAAACCATAGAACAATCAATACCTGCCTCTATGATTTCTGGATGTCATTAGACGTTCCCATTGGTCGGGACACCTCGGTGGTTCAGTCGGTTAAGTGTCCAACTCTTGGTTTCAACTCAGGTCATGATCTACAATTCATGAGTTCAAGCCCTGCATGGGGCTCTCTCTCTCTCTCCCTCTCTCTCTGCCCCTCCCCTGCTTGTGCTCACTCTGCTCTCTCAAAATAAATAAATAAAGTTGAAAATAAAAAATTGAAATAAATAAAGTTGAAAATAAAAAATAAATAAAAGCTCCCATTGGTCAACATATAAACTTGATATTTTTAAAGTCACATATTCTTACCTTTGTCTCACACTATTCTCACCCTGAATTATAAAGATGAAATAAAACTCAAGAGTATATAATGAAGTCGACAAAAATCTTTTTTTATAAAGAATAGTATATTTTTGAAAATCCATCCTGAAACTATAACTTTTTCTACCTCTCATACGGAACAAACAAAATAGCATCTCACCCCCCACGTGGGGTTCAGTTTAGGCTTCTTAAAATCAGTGCTATTTCATGAGCTCATGATATGATCTCCCCATTTTCTATAATATGTGTATTGTACTTAATCAAAAATAATACATTCTTCACATTTATTATAAACATATCTGAAATGCACATTTGTTTATTCATTGATTTATTAAATAAATACTTATTAAAAACTGGTTAAGGGCTAGTCACTGTGCTATACCCTGGTGTTACCGAAGAGATCATGACAGTGTCTAACCTGCCCTGCCTGTATAGAATTCACAGTCACATTAGTTAAATAAGTATTTAACCAAAGAAATCAACCCAATTGCATTAAATGCCACTTACCAGGGTATGAGATAAGGGATAAAATGACATGCCTGAAGGAATAAGAAAGACATTTCTGACAAACTGACACTGAGAGTGACCTACAAAGATCAGCTAAAATGTGCCATAAGCAAGAAGGAAGATAATGAATCATGAAAAAAAGAATAATAATGAAATTTACATAAAAGCATACATTACTTTTATATATTTTTAAAAACAGTTTTCTGGATCATAGCATTTTTCTGTTTATTTTCCAATCAGATTCTATAAAAATTTATGGGTTTATATTATTGTTTTCCACAAAGCCTATAGAATCCTTGAGTCCTTTCCTTATGTTCCAGATCTCCCTAAACATATACTA
Source organism: Prionailurus bengalensis (assembly GCF_016509475.1). Lineage (NCBI taxonomy): Eukaryota > Metazoa > Chordata > Mammalia > Carnivora > Felidae > Prionailurus > Prionailurus bengalensis. The sequence continues at coordinate 217,823,047 of NC_057343.1, forward strand.
TGGCAAATATGCCTGTAGTGCATGGAGGAAACCTCCCCAAAGATACAGATTCCTGTTCGAGAAGCCTCCAAACTGTCCAAATGAATATAATATGAATTCTCAAAGATTAAATCAAGGAAGCCAACTGAAAAAGCAAAAGCCTGCTATGACCTGTAGAGGAAAAATATATTGTGTGAATAATTCCTTCACCTAGTCAACCGTTTAATGTATTCCTGATATAACATGTAGTAATAATAGCAAAAAGAAAAAAAAAAGAAGTTGTTGGAGTATAACAATTCAGTTTAAGCACTTAACCTGTACGCAAAGTGTCCCTGAAGTTTTTTTTTTCTTTTTTTTTTTTTTTTTACTCAATAAGATTACATCACTGAATAGTCAGTATGGTTCATGGGTTAAGAACTTGGATTTTCTAATCAGACATATTTCTGGGCTTTGCTGCATCCCATTTGAACAATGTGACCCCGAACAAGTTACTTTAATCAAAATGATCTTTGTCAGTAAGTTGAGAAAAATATTAGATCTTACAACTGAAATAAGCTTTGTAAAAGTGAAATGTAAATCAATTATATGTAATAAATGTCATTTACGGATCTTCAGGCATCAATGCTTTGTACGGTTATATTTGTGGTTATTTACTCTGAGTAGTTTATGCAGTATAGTATGTGGTATTCCTAAGCTTCTCATACATACTGAAAATGTATCAATAAGCCACATGATTGCAGCTCACCCTGCCATTAACAATGGTGAGCGAAATGTACTTTACCATTTCTGTTATAACCCTGAATATTCATGTGCTTTGTGTCCAATTTAGCCTCTCTCGTTTGATAGATAAAAATGATATCGCGTCATTTTCATTTAAACATTTTGAACAGTAATAAAGTTGAACAGTTTCCCGAAAGTCATATTTGAAATTTGAGAAGACATTTAAAAAATAGCATGTTGTTATTATGCTCTCTGTAGATGAAGTTCGGAAGACGCAGTTCTTGTGTTGTACCACTTGACTGCCACCTTTAAAAATTAATTACTTTTTGTTTATACTTCTTCTTCTTAGATTACAATAAATCGTGCCATTCATGCAAGTTCTTACCGAGACTTAATTGCTTCTTTGAAAGGTTTGGCAGATCCATCAAGCCAGTTCATTAATGCACAGATGATTCCTTAACATTAAGAAAGACACATTGGAACATCACAAATGTCAAGTCAGTTATTACGCACAAAAAGCAGAAAATGGCAACCATCGAAAGGTGAGCCCTAATTCAGTCGGGACCAAAAATAAAACTGCAGTGATCGCTCAGTGTAATAATGGAGTAATGTTAGATTATTTTAAGGTCATGCAAGGAGAATCTTTCATTTGTCAACTGTGTTCCTTTGTGGAGGGATTTTTTTCAGTGCCTCATGGTTCTGTTCACAAGTCAGTCTGAAAGGAACAGTGGATTTTACCACCGCAATTCATTTCTTTCCCCAACACATATTGGGTAAAGCATTTTTTTTCCAAGCCCGTGTAGGTGTGTGCCCTTCCTTTTATTTTTTTAGAGCTCAAAGAATGAAATTTCAAATATTATTATATATTTTAAGAATAGAAAAAATGCACTAAAAGTAATGATAAAAGAATAAAGATAGAGGTTTAGAAATTCAGACTTACCTCTGAGTCTGAATTCTGAACGGGCTGAACATTTTCATAATACTTCATTCAACACTAAAAATCTCCAATTACTTCTCATGTGTTTAAACACTAACTTATGCATTGATATGTACATTTATCTGTTTCATCTGCCTTTAACTGAATAAGTAATGAATTAGAATTATATGCCAATAGTTAATCAAGGCACGCCTCCTCTTAACAACTTTGGAAAAGATAACTTTTGTGATACCATTACAAAGTTATAATTTAATTATGTCTATAAACACTTGAGTGAGGATGGTAGAAAGAAAACGAATCAAAATATCTATAACCTGTGTGCCAGAGATAGGCAAAAGAGGCAAAAATCCATATTTCTTCAGGGTTAAATTTTAGTGAGAATAGAAAGTCAACAAAATAAATATGTAAATGGTAAACCGGGAGATGCATTCTCCGGAGAAAAGAAATGAAAATGGCAGATAGGAATTGAGACTTTGAAGTGAGTGCAATTTTATAAGGAGTAGTATAGAAACTCCTCCCCAAGAGTGGGATCCTTGGACGAAGCCATAAAATTTCTAGTGAAAAATTATTCCAGAGGGATGAACACATTCAAAGAAACTGTGACCTTAGAATTCTCATATTTTTGGGGGGGTGGGGGGGAGCGCCTGGGTGGCTCAGTTGGTTAAACGTCTGACTTCGGCTCAGGTCATGATCTCACAGTTTGTGAGTTCGAGCCCCAGCGTTGGGCTCTGTGGTGACACCTCAGAGCCTGGAGTCTGCTTTGGATTCTGTGTCTCCTCTCTCTGCCCCTCCCTGCTCACGCTCTGTCTCTCAAAAAATGAATAAACGTTAAAAAAATGTAAAAAAATATAATTATTTTTTCCTATGAAAAGAGGTAGACCAATTTTACTGGAGTACAATGAATAATTGCCAGAAAAATAGGACATGAGATGATAAGTTAATGGGAAAGAAACGTCAGTTTTAATTAAACCCATAGTTTGGTGTGGCAAGCAAATATTTTCATTGATTCCAATTTTTCACAATTTTTTATTCCAATAATCTTTAAACAGTTGAAGTAGTAAAATTAAGTTACTTTCATTTATAAGCATTAAAATTATAAACTCAAAACAAGTTTATAAGTAAGACACAGGCAATATTGAAAATTATATAATTCTAATTGGTAATACAAATTCAATGTGAAAAATGCTTTTCGCTAAAGTTAAATGTTGAACAGTGAGGTGTAGTGAAATGATTTTTCTAGTGGAAGAATCAATTGTTTTTATATCAATTGTTTATATTAGCTCTTTTTCTGAATATGGTGAAAAATATTTACACTATCACTTTTTGTCTTTGTTGCCTTATTTTTTAAAGAGTGAAGTCACATTCATCATATATAAGTCATTTGGATGAGTTAATTTAATATCATAAAATGAGATACTGAAGTTAAAAGTAGTATTTAAATGTTTCCCAATAATTATTTGTAACTGACTTTCATAATAATAAAAAAAATGCAGTTCAAGTTCAAATATGCAAAACTAGAATCTGAGTAATGCTTAAACTCTTCATGTGACTTTGTCACTCATTATACCATTTACATACTTTTGACCTTGTCCTAAATATGCTGGTATGTAATGGCTTAAGGTGACATAATTTTTAGAATATTTGTTCTTAAATTGTGGTAAAAATGTCCTTTGTGCAGTCACTCCTTATCTCATTAATATCTACCGTGTTTAAAAGTAATCATAAATTCAAAAGCAAACACACCTGTGGGCACTAAATTCATTTACTTCGCCTTGTTATTATAGTAGCCATTTGGATGACTTAGAATGTAGTATAGTGATTTTGTTAGATTAGGATTGAAACCAAACAAAAACCTGTTTTTTTAAAGTCTCAATGAACTAAAACATGCCAAGAAATATGTCACTTACAGAGTCCTCTAGCGACCCTACACGTTTGTGGATTCTTATTCGAGAAAACATGTGGTCTGTTCTCTTAGCTAGAGTTGGATGTTTTTCCTTTAGACTTGAAATAAAAGGTACTGGGCTGAAAGTCTTACACCATCAAGCACTCTCCAGTCAAGTTGTCAAATTGTCTTCAATATATTTTCCTTGATAAGATAATAGCAAAAAAGAAATAAAGCCCAATTTTTGAATTAACCTTCCAGGGAATAAGATAAAAAGAGAGATCGAATGAAGATTAAACCAATGGTACATAACATAAAGCATTGGCCTTTGAACTCCTAGTCCAGTAGCTGTTTTTCAAGAAGTAATCTGTAACATTTGCAACACTAAAATCCTCACCATGGTGACTAAATTAAAATCCACATAGACTCTTCTAGCTCTTACCATTGGATAGTTAAAGTAGCAGCGGAAGCACAAGGGAATCTGACACTTCATTAGGGAGCGGTTAGACCAAAACACAGGTAGACTAAAAAGCCACAAGTTTCTTTGGACTTCTAAAAAAGGTGAAATCATGACATCTAGAATTATGCCCAGTAGTACAACTCAAAAGTTAATTTATCAGTACCTGAATAAAACATGACTTAATATAAAACAGCTCAAATACAACATCAAACCTAAAAAATTCAGAAGTTAATAAACATAACACTATAAGATTAATTTTAATAATTTTTTGTGAATTATGCAGCTCCTTGCAATGCAATTAATATGTTAAAAAATTGATCTATGCTTTGTCATGATTAGAACCATGATGGTGGTCACAATATTCACTACACCTCGGGGTGCCTGGGTGGCGCAGTCGGTTAAGCGTCCGACTTCAGCCAGGTCACGATCTCGCGGTCCGTGAGTTCGAGCCCCGCGTCGGGCTCTGGGCTGATGGCTCAGAGCCTGGAGCCTGTTTCCGATTCTGTGACTCCCTCTTTCTCTGCCCCTCCCCCGTTCATGCTCTGTCTCTCTCTGTCCCAAAAATAAATAAACATTGAAAAAAAAATTAAAAAAAAAAAATATTCACTACACCTTTTGAGTGATGGGAACCTGTAGGATTGGATGACTGATGGTTGGCCCTTGCTGGTTGATGTTGCTCACGTGATCTGCTTAGGTCAATGAAATTTGAGAAGGGATGTGGTTCTGAATAGAAGTTTTAATAGCCAGTACATAATATGCCATCCTCTTTCCCTCTGCCATTATAACCAGCAATATTCTAGATAGTAACTGCTTTTTCACCCTGGGCCCCAGAATGCAGAAGATGGGAAGCAGAGCTCTCAGCCTGCCCAAAATGAACATGGAGCACAGAAAAGAAAGAAACCTCCATTGTTTTACACTTCTGATTGTGTACTCATTTGTGTCTTGCCAAAGCACATTCCCAAGGCTGCTAATTGGATACAACCAGTATTTGTGAAGCATCTTTTACAACTATTTTCATTCTAAATATTTCCAAGACTTTGTACTTTGTTACTTTTGAAGTATCCAACCATAATTAGAACATCAAGTTCAAATCATGTCTATTTTATCAAATAAGTTATGTAGTATATAGTTGCATATGAAATACATAAAAACTTTCTGTTTTTGTTTTGGTTTTCATCTAAAAAATGTACTCTTTTTTATTTCATATGCTTGCTAGATTCCTCTTTGGAAAAGCAGATCACGTAAGTAACGTGATTCTATGGTAGTGGTTTTCTGATTTATAACTGTTTAAATTAAAAGACAGTTTACATATATGAAATATAGATCAAAACGAACAAAGGCCTAATCATTGGTCATTAGTTATAGAAAATGTTTAATTTGGTGTTTGTTTGTAGCCTGAGATATGGTAAGATCTATTATTATTACTACTTATTATTAATTTCCCTAGAATAACAATGTTGCATCAACAGTTTGTATCAAACCATTTTCTATCTCAATAGAATTATGGAATTATGGAAAAACGAGATTACATTCTTTATTAAATTTTGAAAACAAGAGAAAAGTTGGAATAAGTGGGACCTACAATAAAAGCAGTTTGGAGAGCACATAAATGTAAATTAAAATCGTATGTAGAAATTAATATCCAGAAACAATTATAATCAAAGTCTTCATATCTATATCTTTATAAATGATTACAGATTTATTTGGTGATAAGGATCCCCATGATTATAAAACAAGTCAGAAGAACATCATTCTTCATCTGTCTGTGAATACCACACACAGATATATACTGTTTAGAAGCAAGAATAACAGAACACAACAGAATCTGGGGTACAACTTCATCCACTTGAGTTGAAATGAACTGAAAAATGTGCTTCACAGACCGTCACTGAATATCATTATTGCCTGGGTAGAAGAGAGGAGGAGTTTTTCCAATCTCCAATCTCATCGTCTTTCTCTAACTTACAAATGTAGAATGTAAGCCAACAGAAAAGAAAGTAATTAATTACAAGATTTACACATCCTCAAATTAGGGATGTTTAGCCAACCTTTCCATTTAACTTTACGCAACACAGGAGGGCTGTATGGATGTGACAGAAGCATACAGACCCTTCCTAGAGGAAGAGTACTGATGCTTACAGCCTAAGAAGTACTTCAGAGTGAAAATTATAATTCTGCAACATAGAGTTTTTATTAAAAAAAAAAAAACTAAAGAGATTTTAAATTCACCGAAAGAATCGTGCACATTACAGATACCTGGAAAACTAAACATGGATTTCTTGGCCCACTTTTGACCTAAAGAATAACTTTTTGGGGCGCCTGGGTGGCTCAGTCGGTTGGGCGTCTGACTTCTGCTCGGGTCATGATCTCGCCATTTCCGGGTTTGACTCCGCCTCGGGCTCTGTGCTGACAGCTCAGAGCCTGGAACCTGTTTCGGATTCTGTGTCTCCCTCTCTCTCTTCCCTCCCCTACTAGCACTCTGTCTCACTCTCTCCCAAAAATAAATAAACATTAAGAAAAAAAAGAATAACTTTTCTATTGTAAACCAAAGGAATGTAATTTTAATAAATGCGTCAAGTGATTCTGATACGCCCAGCAGATCACACCTTCACTGGACTAGAACTCACATCCGTGCATGGAGAAAACTTTCAATATAGTTAGAAAAGAAGCTTTCCGGGGCGCCTGGGTGGTGCAGTCGGTTAAGCGTCTGACTTCAGCCAGGTCACGATCTCCCGGTCCGGGAGTTCGAGCCCCGCGTCGGGCTCTGGGCTGATGGCTCAGAGCCTGGAGCCTGTTTCCAATTCTGTGTCTCCCTCTCTCTCTACCCCTGCCCCGTTCATGCTCTGTCTCTATCTGTCCCAAAAATAAATAAACGTTGAAAAAAAATTAAAAAAAAAAAAGAAAAGAAGCTTTCCTGGCTTTAGCTGTGCAATAAACTCACCTGAAGCTTTACACATAAGAGGAGGAAAAAGTGAACATAAGAGTTGCAGGAAGACAAATGAAATACACAACCTAGATACTGCCAAGGTTTTGCAAGAAAAAAGAAAAAAAAATGGAACAGAAGATATCATTGACAAAATACTTCCTGGTTAAAAAATTACTTCCTGGTTTATCAGACTTATTTGTGAAAATGTCACTATATTAAAAATAGAAGGTCTCATTTAAGGCTTACTATACATCGATCAAGATATTTTCAAGTTACTTGAATTCAAGAATTTTATAATTCCACATATATAAAAAAAGGCCTTTTAAGAGGCAAGATTCCAGGAGTGTTCTTGGTGTTTTTATATACCGTGAGACTGGATGTAACTTGTGACAGAATGATTCAAGTTGCTGAAAAAGTGGTTTCTGAAATTTATCTCCTCTACTTTGGGAATTAATAGCCGGATTTATCAAAATGCAAATTGCTAAGTCTGTTCTTATCATTGTTTATGGATACAAATTTATAAGAAGCTCTGACATTGCGATGCAAAGCCCTTGATTTAATATGTATAATAGCAAGTAAGTAATTGGTCAACAGAGGTAAGGTGCTCTCTTGAGTCATAAGGTCTGTCATCTCTTGATTCTATTTCAGTTTTGTGTAGGCAAAGAATTGTGAGTTCACACAATCCTGATAAAGGGAGTATATAAGAACGTAATTATTTGCCCTATTGCAGTGCTGAATGAGTCTGTTGAATAAACACCCAACTAAAAAATAACCACCGTGATCTGATAGAAAGCTTTGATGTAGAGAGACTTGTGAGAAACAATCTTCTGATAAAAACATAAGGACAATGAACCCTGGCCTTGAGGTGGTATTCACTCACATCTCAATATAATTCATTGTGTTTTAGGATGTTTTAGTTTACAGGATAAAAGTAAAAGTCTTGTGAACATGTGCAGTCATTAAGAAGAGGCTGCTTGTTATTTTGGCGGAAGCTGTTTGATCTTTGTCCTCTCATTAACCTCTTTTCATATTTACTTTCTTGTGCTGCAACTGATGGTTTTATAATTTATTTTCCACTCCCTTTTATCTGGCCACTTGAGTAAAAATTAGGTCAGGGAAGACAGTTAAGCTTTTGATGTTGCTATAATAGGATAGAGTTTGACAGGTGAAAAAACCAAGGGAGGTCTAATTCAAATTCATAGTGTATCTGACTAAAGCAAAATATAGGTCTCGCAAAGAAGAATTCAAACTACTAACTAAATATCTTGGCAATGCATATGTTAGGCTATGATTGAAAATACAAATGTCCTGAAGGAATTAGTTCATCAGTATGTACTTGTTTTGCATACTGGTCAATCCATTTGATCCAATTTGTAGAATAAACTTTTGAGAAATAACATGAAAATGATACAGGTCCAAAAATACACCAGAATTTAAATGTACTTAAGGAGTTCAAGATTCTTAAAATCATCTTCTTTCTAGTCAATGATAGGAGTTATGACATATATATCTGAATAATTATTTTCATTTTTCCCTAATTAATGGCACATATACCAATGAGATGTATTAGTTTTAGCTGTAAAAAGCGATGCATACATTTCAATGGTTTACCAAAAGAGCAACTGTTTTATTTTTCTCCACAAATCTGTTGGTCACTGGGCACCAATGGCAATCAGACTTAGTTTTGAAGGACCTCAGCTGGGTGCATTCATGTGTGTGTGGTAACATGATGGGTTAGTTAGGACTGTCTTGTCTTCAGTGGATTCACTCACATATCTTAGTGGTTGCTTTGTTGTTAACTAGTGGGATCAAGTAGCTGGGTGTTGCATTTCTTACCCAATGATTCTAGCAGGCTAGCTTGGATTACTATTCCTGAAGCAATAAAGTTCCAAGAAGTCTATCAGAAGTGTTCAAAGTTTCTCAATGCCCAACTTGAGAATTGGCACACTGCCATATCGGCCATAATCTAAAGGTCAACGTAAGTCATAAGACCAGAGCATATACAAGGAATAGGGAAAATAATCTTCTCTTGATGAGAGGAATTTCAAAGGTAAATTACAAGGAAGCGTGGATACAAGGAGGGCAATCACTGTATAATTATACGTATGGGCATGTTTTGTGCATTTGTATAAGGCTGAGCATGTGTGACATCATTTTCTGGAAATAAGGAGATAAGTGTGTAAGATGGGATGGCAACAAAGCCTTCTCCTCTTTTGTTAGTATACAACTTTGAGCTTTGATTATTAATGTCCCAGTATGTACAGGCAGAATCTAAAGGCCATGATGTCCAAAATTCACGAACAAAAAATATTAACAGAGATCGGTCAAGATAAAGATCTACCATCATAGAAATCATCAGTCTGGGGATTTTGATATCTCTAAGTGGTGGATATTTTGAGAAAGCAGAAGATAAGCTAAAGGGTATGACATTTTGATATTTGTTATAATTTGGAAATTTATGAGACTTCATTCAAGTCTCACTCAGAGTCAGGCCTCAGCAGTATGTAGAAAGAGTGTAAAAACTGTGCCATTTCTCCAACCTTCTTGTATGCACGTGTTTTACAACGTGACCCTTCAAGCTTCCACTTTAAAGCAGTGGAGTCTATTTTTCTACCCATTGAATCTGGACTGGCCTTGTGACATTTTCAGTCCAGTAGGATAACACGTGTTACTCAAAAGGTTACGCACACTTGCCCTCTTAGGACATCTGCCCCCCTCTGGGTGAACAGCGAGCTGGCCTGCTGGAAGATGGGAGGTCACTGGGATCTGAGCCAGGTCTCCCCAGCTTTCCCATGTGAGGTCCAAAACTAATGGAAGAGCCACGCTAATATTAGCACAGCTGACCGCTGATGCATAAAGAATCCCAGTTAGGTCATAGAATTGCGAATTAAGTAAGTGGTGTTTTAAGGAACTAGTTTTGGGGTAGATTTTACGAGCAGCAATAGGTAACGGAGGTAACGGATGCAGTAAGGGACATTGATTCACTCCAAATTATCTTCAAAAGTTATACCAATCAAATCATCTCTTTATATCCTCTAGGGTCTACAAGATGGAGTGATAAAATATTATGATAAAATGAATAAAAATACAGTCTCTTAATTATATGTTTATAGATGGGAAATTTTTAAGAAACAGAGCCTAAAGGAATATTTTTACAGAAGGGATTGCTAATGAGCTGACACACATTAATTAAATAAAAATGGCCAAGCCTTGCGTGACTTTGTGAGGAATATAATGAAAATATACTTGATGATTCTATTTTCTGGCACATACATAAAAGATATGTAAAATATGGTTGTCAAATTAATTTTATGCAAGGCAGTATGTCTTCTGAATTCTTACCAATATTAATTAAGACCTCTAACATTAATTATATTTTAATTACAATAAACTTGTGATCCTTACATCACTGTTTAGGGCTTGGGAAGAGTTCTTTGTAAAATATAGTTTTTGTTATAGAACATGGTTCTTTTTGTTATTAAAATAAGCAACTTATTGGAATTTTTTACAAAATGATGAGAATTACCTTGTGACACAGATTTAACATAATATTTTGGTTGTTTTTAAATAGGGAAAACATACTATAGATACTAACAAACCATTTAAGAAAAGAGGATATCAAATTTGAATAATTTTTGTTAAAATATGTATTATTGATATATACCTAGTCTTACCTTGTATTTCAAGGAAAAGTCTATTTCTAACCATTTACAACTTATACTAGGGTTCTCACACTCAGTTGTAGCTGACTAGAAGCGAGGAAGAGGCCATGTTAGGGAATAGTAACCATCTATGGGCAAATCTTAGTTTTAAGGATTGAATTGAATATATTAGGCACATTTGAATTTGTCTGTACCTTTGAATCCTAATCAATCATTTGATATTGTTACCTCGCTCCAGGATTCCTTCCAACTCATAAATATTTCATATGTATCTTTTTCCAGCTTTGGCAGAGAGAATTTAGGTAATCCGAGATGTGTCGCATAGTATAAGCACTTAGGTGAATTCACAAACTCCTCTCAATTTATGGCCAAAACAACACCAAATACGGTGGGTCTGGCTAAGAGCCAATGTATACTATTCACAGTTCTGTCACTGACATCGCTCCCTTGGCCTTTCTGAATGACAGTCCCCTTGTTCCTTGTACCATGGGAAATTTAATAAAAGCCAGTCACATCTAATTTTACCTCTTGGAAAATTTGTTAGGAACATTGAACAAGATGGTGTCTATAAAGAGCCAGGAAGAACACAGTGAATGAAATCATGTTCAAGTGACTTACATAATGTGGGAAAGATAAGAAAATTTATGGGATTAATATTCATATGTCAAACTTATTTTATTAGTGCACATACAGAGCAATACATAGAACTCCTTTAAGCAAAGGTCACACACAGATAATTGGCTCGTATCTTAATATCAATTTCACTAAATATGTTTTTATGTCTTCTATTATTCAGTATTTTTCTTAGATACAAGCAAGCCTCTGTCTTTTTTTACTGGAACAGGAAAGTTTACAATTATAAAATAAGGGTAAAATAACTGAAAACAGCAGAACTGTTGGTAATTTTAAAGTGGTTTCAGATATGTAGGACTAAAGTAACTATGAGATGGAACTCAGATATAACCAAGTTTAGGGACCTAAGCACCATTAGAAGTCATTGCTGCCTCATTTCTGGCTTCGATCTACATATCAGTTCCTGATTTTCATCTGAATTTCCTAGTGCAGACACAATTATATACATATCATACACCTCACATATTTAAAACTTCCAACCAAGAAGGCACGTCTTGTCGTGTATACCGTCTTTCCTGGGTACACACCTATTTCTGTGTAATCATCATGCCTTTGCTCTAGCAGGCAGAAAATGTTGTAATGAATTTGTCCATTCCAAAAAACATGATTAAAATGGAAGGGGTGGCCAGTTTCCCCCAAAAAGGATTAGTCGAAATAATAAATTTATTCAGTGAATATGAATACAACAAGGGTGGGAAGAATAGCAAATTATAAATAAATATTCAAAAATTAATTCAGAAACAGCTCACACTTGTCATATCAATCTGATTTTTATTTGAACCATAGAGTTGTGCATGAAATAGTTAAATCTCCTTAAGTTAAGTAGGCTACAGTGAAAACTCACTGAATGGAGAATCAGGGAATCTGATTTCTAGTTTTAATTCTTTACGAACATTTTTGGCTAACGGTAAAGTCTTTGCGTATCTTGGAGCTGGGCACCTTCACTTCTCAAGTGGAGACTTTGATTTGATCAAATATTCTGAACAAAGTGGGAACGGGGGGGCTATTATCTCCTCTGCCTTATCTCTCTTCACATTTTCCCACATCTTGCGTTGCCTTCAAAGAGCATCATCTGGTGTGCAGGACCAGATTGAAAAGCGTCAGGTGATACAATCTATAGATATAAGTATATTACCAAATCCTCTTTACTATTGCATCAAACTATTGCAATGATAGAATTAGAGAACTACGGAAGACCAAGTAAAATGGAAAATTTAAAACAATTGAATGCATATTTATTATACAATTTATGACACCAACAATGTTTGCTATTAAAAAAAGCCAAATATGTAAGAAAATTCCCCATATATTTCCCTTTTTATGTAGTGATATCTACTAAGAAGCCGTTTCCTTTGTTGTTGTTGTTGTTTTTTAACACATAGCAGCTTTGTTGAGAAAGTCACGGACTATACAATTTATTCATTTAAAGAGGACAATTCAGGGGCGCCTGGGTGGCGCAGTCGGTTAAGCGTCCGACTTCAGCCAGGTCATGATCTTGCCCGGTCCGTGAGTTCGAGCCCCGCGTCAGGCTCTGGGCTGATGGCTCAGAGCCTGGAGCCTGTTTCCGATTCTGTGTCTCCCTCTCTCTCTGCCCCTCGCCCGTTCATGCTCTGTCTCTCTCTGTCCCAAAAATAAATAAAAAACGTTGAAAAAAAATTAAAAAAATAAAAAATAAAGAGGACAATTCAATGGATTTTAGTATATTCAGGCTTGGGTAACCATTACCAGTATCAATTTTAGATAATCTATCATCTTAAAATCACTTAGCAATCACTTATCATTAACCTCCCCCGGCCCCCCAGCCCTCGGAAACCACTCATCTACCTTCTATCTCTCTAAATTTGTCTATTCTGGGCATTTTATATAAATTAAATCATGTAATGTGTGGCTGGCTTCTTTCACATTTTTAGTTCAGGTTTTAGTGACGGGCTTTGTTTACTTAGCATAATGTTTCTGGTTCATCCACGTTTTATCACACATTAATACTTCATTTCTTTATGTTGTCAAATAATACTCCACTTTATAGAATAGATATACAATGTATTTATCTATTAATCAATAGATGGACATTGGGTTGCTTCCACTTTTTGACTACTATGAATATATTGTTATGCACTTTTGCGTTTTCATTTCTTTTGTGTATATACCGTGGAGTGCAACTACTGGGTCATACCATAACCCTATTTTTGATATTTTGAGGCACTGTCAAGATGCTTTTTAAGTGGCTGCACCACTTTATATTCTAAGCAGCAATATATAAATGTTCATATTTTTCCACATCCTCATCAACACTTGTTATAATCTTTCTTGTGGATTATAGTTATCTTATTGGGCATGAAATGGGATCGCATGGCTGGTGCTATTTAAAAAAAATAATGTTTATTTATTTTTGAGAGAGAGACTGAGTGTGAGTGGGGGGAGGGGCAGAGAGAGGGAGACACAGAATCTGAGGCAGATCCAGGCTCTGAGCTGTCAGGACATAGCCCATAGCGGGGCTCGAACTCACCAACCGTGAGATCATGACCTGAGGGGAATTGGGACGCTTAACTGACTGATACTCCAGGCACCCCAACTTGTGCTTTTGATTTACGTTTCCTGTTGAATAATGATATTGAACAGTTTTGCATGTGTTTATTGGTTTTTTGTGTAATTTTTTGGGTAACATGTATATTAAAATTGTCCACTTTTGAACTACATGATCAGTTTTTAAAAAATAATTGAGTTGTAATAGTTCTTAATATATTCTAGATAAAAACTCCTTATCAGTATATGATCTGAAACATGTCTCCTATTGTGTGCTATTGTTTCACTTTCTTAAAGGTATGTCTTCAGTCACAAAATTTTTAAATTTGATGATGTCCTGTTCATCTATTTTTTTCTTTTGTTATGTTTTTGGTGTCATATCTAGGAAGATTTGCTTAAATCAAGGTCATGAGAATTACTCCTATATTTTTGTCTAAGGGTTTGATAGTTTTAGCTCTGACTTAATATTAAGTCTTCTGATCCATGGTCATAGGATGGTAACCATTTACGTAGGTCTTTAATTTCCTTTATAACTGATTTTGCCATTCTCATAGTATACATTTGCACTTTAAAAAAAGTATGCCAAACTATATTATTGTAATACTATTAGAACATGAATTCTTTATATAATTTTATTTTAAGATAATTTATTGATGGTTTATGTAAATAATGTTTATTTTTATACATTAGTCTTGTACTCTATAAGCTTCCTTTACTTATTAGTTCTAATGTTGTTTTTAGTGTATTCTTTGGATATATAATTTTTTTTTTCCTCAACATACAGATGAGTTTGCTTCTTCTTTAATCTGAATGGATTTTATTTAATTTTCTTGCATAAACGCCTTAATTAGAACTTCTTGTAAAACAATGAATAAAAGTAGTGAATAGATATTCCTTTTTTTTTTTGACCTTAGGAAGAAAGTACCTGGTCTTTTACTATTAAGTATGATGTTAGTTGTGGGTGTTTTGTAAATACTCTTTACCAGTCTGAGGTTTATCCTAGACTATGTTTTTTATATGATATGGTTTTCAATTTTTATCATAAATGGTCAATATTTTCCCAATTTTTTATATGACATTTAATTTTACTTGTAGTTTTCATTAAAGTACAGAAATCAAGACATTTTATTTTCTGTTTAAAACTAAAATATAAACGTACTGCTTATATTTTTCCATTTGTATAGATGATCTTGACATTTGGATTTAATTTTATTATATTTATCAATTACATGATTTTAAACTGGATTTTTATATTAGCTGGATTTAAATTGGATTTTTATATTCACATTCAAATAACTGGTTCTCTTATAGGATGGCATCCTCCTCATTGATAGATTAATAATGATAATTTTTATTGTACTCAATAAAGGAAAATGGATGGCCCTTATTTCTTACTATTAAGGTTTGTATTTTGTTCTAGTCATATTCCTGTTTTGCACTTTAATAATTAGTGCATTACTACTTTAATAATTATGTGTATACATAAATGTTATATGCAGTTTTTCCAATAAGAAATCCTTTTGAAAGGTAAGTTTCTGTTAGAAACAAATGGTGACTAATGTAATTCATTCATCAGACTGAGAAATGGGGTGTTATTTAACTTTATCTTTTTTTAATATAGATTTATTCTTACTCAGAAATACTTTCATATCACTAACTGAGAAATATAAATATTCAAGAGGGACAAAAAATTACACAGGTCTTAGAAGCTGTGTCAAACATGCAACATTTTAAAAGTGACGCTTAAAAATTGTAATTTGGCCGTTAGAAGTAATTTACTAATAATTATTACAACTGGGACACAAGTTTGCCGTATATTATTCTTTAGAGTTTTGTTTTACAGATTTAACCTTGTCTTTATAAGACACAGTCTGAGAGAAAAAATACAAATAAATAGCTATCCTAATATTTATAATTAAATATTATAGCAGGAATAAAAGTAGAACTATATTTATAATCTTAGAGGCCTATAGCAGCAATCTCTACTTCAATGTGTTCAAACTATTTGATGTTTAAATTATTTTATCAAGGGGGGCACCTAGGAGGCTCAGTTGGTTAAGCGTCCGACTTTGGCTCAGGTCATGACCTCACGGTTTGTGAGTTCGAGCCCCAGCGTTGGGCTCTGTGGTGACACCTCAGAGCCTGGAGCCTGCTTCGGATTCTGTGTCTCCCTCTCTCTCTGCCCCTCCCCTGCTCACGCTCTGTCTCTCTGTCTCAAAAAATAAAATAAAACTTAAAAAAATTTTTTTAATTATTTCATCCAGGAATGTAATTTAGTTTACATTTTTTACCCCCTTTGCCCATGCTCAAAAATTTTAATATCTGTAATATTTTAATATTGCCATAAAAATTTGTAAACATTTTAAATCATTTTTAATATTTTACCCTGTTTTGTAGTTTATTAAAAGAAATAATTTTTTTGTTTTTTTTTTTCAACGTTTATTTATTTTTGGGACAGAGAGAGACAGAGCATGAACGGGGGAGGGGCAGAGAGAGAGGGAGACACAGAATCGGAAACAGGCTCCAGGCTCTGAGCCACCAGCCCAGAGCCCGACGCGGGGCTCGAACTCACGGACCGCGAGATCGTGACCTGGCTGAAGTCGGACGCTTAACCGACTACGCCACCCAGGCGCCCCATAAAAGAAATAATGTTTTAAAAAGATCACGCTCTTACTAGTTTTTCTTCCAATTTTAATGATCATATCTTGTTTTCATGGTCAATGCTATCCTAGTAAACCTCTAGTGCACAGGAGTACAGTGAG
The DNA here is from genome assembly GCF_016509475.1 of Prionailurus bengalensis. Lineage (NCBI taxonomy): Eukaryota > Metazoa > Chordata > Mammalia > Carnivora > Felidae > Prionailurus > Prionailurus bengalensis. The sequence continues at coordinate 217,839,531 of NC_057343.1, forward strand.
TTTCAGGTTTTTATGTGAATAGGCAATATTTTGCCATGTTAATAACTGAAACTGAAGAATTAACGGTATTTTTATTTTGTAAAATCTAATGAGTTAATGGCATTGCAGTCCTTATATTTATCTTCCTTTGTGCTTAATGGATATTTTTAAGGCTAATTACCACTTTTCTATATTTAGTGAGAAGAGGCACGTATGAAGAGAAAAGCACAATGTGATATTTATGAGATGTCAGTACACTGCAAATAGAGAAATTCTCTAATTATCTCAGAAATATTCATGAAAATTTCAATGCCTTTCTAAGGATTCGGATTAACTGAGCAAAAGCTGATTACTCTTGCCATAAATTAATATTTGAGAGAGTTGAATTTTACCTTAGTAGCAACGCAACATCAACTTCAGCATAATGTCCTACAAGGGACTTTTTACTCTTAGTTATTATTTTAATCGATAGTTGCTTCTCAAATAATTGCTAACGAGAAGGTTGGAAGAGAGGTCTCTGGGTACACAATGTTTTTGTTAAAACATTGCAATATGATGACTGACCATATTATCAAAAGTGTGAGCATTGAATTTGTATCAGTCAAATACTGCCTTGACGCAAGCAAAGCTCCAGGGAGCGGAGTGGATTATACTGAGTGTCTTGGGCCCCAGTTCTTGTGCACAGTCCATCATATAAGGTAGCATTTTCCGCAGAAGAGCAAAGTTATACTAATACGTGGTAAACCCCATGTTTTTGAAGTAGTTTCAAATTTTGGCAGACTGACGTCATTAGTACAGTCTCTTAAATGACATGATAGCTGAAATTTTCATCTTTCATAATATTTATTTGTGATCAGGCTATGTTTGTGAAAGTTTAGAGCTTCTTTGTTGACTTATACGTTTATGAGTTATAAGGTATACAATTTTTCTTCTAAGTTTATAATTTTTCTTCAAGGTAAATAATGACAGAGAGTGGCTACTGTCCTATGCATATACAATGAATGTCCCTTTTTTCCTGCCGTCTGCTGGAATTTGTTGGCATGCATTTTTAACTCCAGAAGACAGACAAATTGAAAGCAAGCACTTCTCCCCCATCTTTCAGTATGCCTAGGTAAGGTTACTTACTACCTGGGCCAGCAGGGAATGGTCCTCTAGAGGCATCCCTGAAGAAATTTGAGAAGTAATTTTCCAAGGCTGGAGTTTCATTACCATAAAGAACTTCTGATAGGATCCTGATATAGAAGATAAAGTATGAGGTAAGGCTAAAATAGTGGATTGTAAAATTTAAAAAAATGGTGATCAGGCTTGAAAATTCCCTGAGCCGACACAACCAATTTAGTTACACAAACAAAGCTTAGTTTAGCTTCTTTTGAAGGACTAACTTGCCCTGGGTCATTTCTCGTCCATACTTCTGGAAATCATAAGCACAACACACGTTTCCTAGGGATGATATGATGTAACTACTGACCAATTCTTTATTATTTAAAAAAATTTAACCAGTCACTCTGAAGAGTAACTTCCCACCATATAAGCTGCTTTATAATAATAGACCCCTGAGCCTCATTCCATGTTTAGGTTTGAGCACTGCTAGTTAGAAACTGTCTTTTTTGATGCGTACATGATAAACTTTTACGAATTCCCACTTTAATGATTCATTGGTTTTACTTCTGTTACTTCTGAACTTTTAACTGAGTTTACAGGATAATGCGATGAGATGCCAACTGTGGAACACAATGGAAACAAAGTCATTGTATGAATGGAAGAGGGATCAGGAAAAATTGCGAAGACAAGTTCAGGCAGAGACAAAAAGGGAGGAGTTGGGGTCAATCCAGGAAAACTCTCTGGACTTTCATGTGGTGTCTTTGCCCTACTGATTGATAAGGTCTCAGTGGAGCCATTCCTTTTTTGAAAGTGAAGTTCCATCATGGCTTCCCGGAACCATCCCATCCACAGTGACTTTATACTCTGATTCAGCTACCAGAGCACAGAGGCTGCAGTCCATTGTCCGTTCCCTGATCATTTGCTCCTTTACCTCCACATTCTACTATACTTCTCCCTCTCACTTTTCTTCAGATTCTTAGCTTTAGGCTCAAAGACATTGTCCCAGAGATATCATCAGTCAATAAGAGTGTTCTTTTTCTTTCCACTTAATGAACCAATGAATCACTTCATGGCAGGTTTCAGTTGTTTCAGCTTGGATTGTTAATACTATGTCAAGATCTACCTCTTTACCAAAGTGCTCCTGTTGTATGATCTCTGTCAGTCGCTAAACTCAGAAGCCGATATTCATCTCGACTCCATTGTCTGGTCTCTTGGTAGTTCAAGTTCTTCTGTAGTTTGCCTATTGTGAATCATGCTAAATACTGTATCATGGATCTATGCGGCATGCACACAGCATGCAGTAAGTCTTATTTGTTATGATGAAGAGATGAATTTAAATAAGGTTGCATTGCACTGAATCACAACATTAACCACAGCTCAGGGAGCCAAAAACATGGTGATCAGAGATCCGCTGATGGGTTACCAGCGTATAAATTATGACAATGCAAAATGCATGCTTGAAACTAGAAAATAGCAGCAGAACAAGCATAATCATAACCGAATCACAAAAGAGAATGTGGTTTAAGTTTAAAATAAATTTTAAATTTAAAACACTGTAAATTCAAGTTATAGGGCTTCCAAACAGCTGTAGTTATCTGAGGTACTTAGCAAATGTATATCCGTGGGAACATCTGTTCGTTTCCATTTAGCTCTATTGTATGGCTTCTCTTAGGACATAAATGAGAGTGGCCTTTGGGGTGAGATAGACCTGGATTGGGAACTTGATTCTGCTGCCTACCAACTCCATCACTTGGATAATAAATTGACCTCCCTAAATTAACTGTCAAACGGAAAATGAGATTGTCACACCTACATGTATGTGAACAACAGAAACTAAGTTTTGGGGATTTTTGCAGAAAGTTAATTCGTCGCAAGGACTTGGAGTTGTTTGGGTAAGCTGAACATTACTGAGCCAGGAACACCTCTCCATAGCACAGGGCAGAATTAATCCGATTAGAATTTTAAGCCTGCTGTTGTCATACTGCTCGTGGCTAGACCACACACAGCGGCTGCTGCCGGGCCTGGAACCCGTGCTTGTCCTCTGGGACTGTTGCCACCACTACCTAAGGTCACGGTTTCTCATTTTTTTAACTAAAAGTAAAACCTGACCGTTGTTTGAAACAATGGCAATTCAAAGGGAGGTGACATGTGGGACTTCTGAAGGTGAAAGTCTTTTTGACTGGACTTGAGAATCTTTTCATTCATAGCATTTTTTATTTCACTGTTACATTCCATAATTTGAAAATATATGTATACACACACACGCACACACACACACACACACACACACACGTCTTTACCTATAGATTTCAGATCGACGTTTTTCTGCTTTGTTTTTATTCACTTTATAAAATTTAGCTTGAATTTATTATTTATGGGCAAAACAAGAAGTGAAAAATTCAGAACATACTAATGGAATAATGGTTATGAAACATAGCTTTGCAAATCTTTAATGTTTTGAAATTATACTTTAGTTTGATTTTAAACTCACTCTTCTGAACCAATATATGATTTTTGTTGGGGCATCCTTTTATTATAGTGAGACCTTAAAAACAATATTAGTCCAAGGTTTTTTATATATATGTATATATATATATATATATATATATGCATATATATTCTGCAGGACATTTGTATATCTAATGTTTTATTTTCTACATGTGCCAGTTTGACTAATCCTCATGAGCCTGGACTTTAGAGGGACAACACTCTGTGTTGGATTCAGTGATCAGCAATTTAGCAGCTGTGTAACATTTTGAGGTCACATCGTCTCTCGGAGGCCCAATATTTTTGCCTCCATAATGGAAGAATAGCATATACCTCCTATAGCAATGATTTAAACAATGTAGCTTAGTGAAAATATACTGGAGATTTTGTCAAAATTGTGCCTGAACCCAACTCCAAAGATTCCAATTTTGTAGATGAGGGATACTTACCTGAATTGGTGTGTTAACAAATGGTCTGCAGATCCTATTTAGACAAAACTGTCAGATTTTTTTAAAGAGGCTATTTCTATATACAGGCATTTAGAACACTGTGTAAAAAACTCAGAAAATTGGTAAAAAACATTACTATAATAATCTACAAGTATTTGTATGTGTGTATCTATGTATGTGTATTTGCAAAAACTTGATTGTTATTTTTGTTTAAGTGTATTTCTTTTTGAGAGAGACACAGAGAGAGTGAGCAGAGAAGGGGAAGAGAGGGAAAGAGGGAGTCTCAAGCAGGCTCCTTGGTGTTAGTGTGGATCCCGACACAAGGCTCAAATTCACGAACCATGAGATCTTGACCTGAACTGAAGCCAAGAGTCGGACAGTTAACTGACTGGGCCACCAACGCATGCCTGATTGTAATTTTTAATTAACACTATGTTCCTTCAAATTAACACTATTTTTTTAAGATTTAATATAATTAGACATACAATTTATAATTTAACTATTAGTAATTAGAAATTCAGATTTATTTTCACATTTATAAAATTGTCAGATATGAAAGTACATATTTATGACTAGCTTCTCTTTGACAATTTTAACCCTTATTTAAAAAAGGCTTATTTTAATCTCATGATTATAAGATGCTTGGAGAATTTCAATACCAATACAATAAATGAGTAATCCTGTATAGAATCCAAAGCTTGTGAGTCCAAGGTTAAACAAAAAATTGCAGATGAAGGGCTCCTGGTGGCTCCGTCTGTTAAGCAGATGACTTCGCCTTGGGTCATGATCTCGCAGTTTGTGAGTTCAAGCCCTGTGTCAGGCTCTGTGCTGACAGCTCAGAACCTGGAGCCTGTTTTGGATTCTGTGTCTCCCTCTCTCTCTGCCCTTCCCCCATTCATGCTCTGTCTCTGTCTCTGTCTCTCTCTCTCTCAAAAATAAATAAACGTTAAAATTTTTGTTAAAAAAATTGCAGTTGAGTTTCAACTGAATAATCCATTCATTCTCATTCCATACAAACCATTAGACTCAACATAGATTAAAAGGTGACAAAGTTTCGTAACATTAGGGTTAAGAGAGAACTTTAAATTGAATTTTTGGAACTTGAGTAAAAATGGGTATAATTACAGAATGAACATTAAGTTTTTAGTCCAGAGACCTTACTCTAGAGCATTTTTATTTATGATATTTCAGATTAAATTACACAATAAAAAATCCTCCTAGCCCTATTTTTTTTGTTAATATTTATCAGTGATCTTGGCCTGCGGTTTGTTTGGTTTGGGGTTTTGGGTTTTTGTTGGTATACTCTTGATCTGGTTTCCCAAATATCTTTGGCATTGATCCTCTAAATGTATTTGGGAGCTTGATTGTCAAAATTTCTGAATCAGCTTTATTCTCTTTAATACTATTTCCTATATCTTCTGGGATAATGCAACTTTGAAAAAGAGATAAACATTGACAACTGGAAGGAGTTTTCTGGTCACCTGAAGAATAGTTTTCCCACTTCTAATTAATCATATGTCAGCTGCTGGGCATGTGTAATTAATGGCACATACCCCCAAGGCTGTGGTGTATAAACACATTGCTTATCTGGTTAGAGAATTAGTAGCATGCTGATAATCACTGCAAATGAGTGATTTGCTAATTCTGTCTTTAACTATTGAAGGCAGTATATTAACACATGTTAGGATGAAAATAGCAAAGGCAGTAGTTGGAAATAAAATATATAGAACAATGCAGCATAAATGTGTTTGTTTGAACATATACATATACATATACATATACATATACATATACATATACACACTATATCAAGATAAGATTAACTTCACTGCACCATAGTGCTTTCTTTTGCTACACACATGGTATAGACACAATAAAAATAGGGAGAAAAATCTGGCTTCAAATAGCTGCTATCGCTCCTGTTAAGTATAGAGTTTAACGGAATTAGTTAATTTCTCTGAATTACTTTTTACACAAATGTAAGAGAAGGAAACCTAAGTCCAACCACAAAGATTTTTAGAAATATGTATAGCAAAATTTTTATTCATGTTTTAATTTTTTTTTCTTTTTGAGAGAGCGAGAGAGAGAGAGAGAGAGAGAGAGCCTCAGTCGGGAGGGGCAGAGAGAGAACGAGACACAGAATTCTAAATAGGCTCTAGGTTCTGTTCAGCACGGAGCCCAATGTAGGGCTCAAACCCACGAGCTGTGAGATCATGACCTGAACTGAAGTCGGAAGCTTAACTGACTGAACCACCCAGGCATCCCTATGTTTTAATGTTTTATTGAGATATAATTGATCTGTAACATTGAATAAATTTAAGGTATGAATCATGTTGATTTCATACATTTATATATTGCAACATGTTTACAAACTTACTGGTAACTAACACCTGTATCATGTCACATAATTATCATTTCTTTGTTATAGAAAGAACAATTAATATCTAATCTCTTAGCAGCTTTGAAGTTTATAACACAGTATTGTTGATTTTAATCACTATGTTTTGCATTAGATCTCCAGAATTTTTTTATCTACTGGTGGCAAGTCTGTATCCTTAAGTTGCATTTTCCCATTACCCCCACCCCGCCTGTTGGTAACCACTATTCTACTTTCTGTTTTTACAAGTTTGGCTTTTTTAGAGTCAATAAGTAAGTGACATTATACAGTATCCACCCTTTTCCTTCTGATTTATTTCACTTAGCCTAATGCCATATGTGTATATATATATATATATATATACACACACACATATATATATATATGAGTATATATATATATATATATATATATATACTCATATACACACACACCACACTTCTTTATCAATTCATCCCTCGACAGACACTTGGATTGTTTCCATATCTTGGCTATTGTGAATAGGGAGGGCCACAAGAAATGTGAGAGTGTCGATGTGTTTTCGATGTCCTGTTTTCATGACCTTTGTATGCATACACAGAAGTGGGATTTTTTTAATTTTTTAATTTTTTTAATGTTTATTCATTTTTGAAGAGAGAGAGAGAGAGACAGAGCACAAGGAGGGGAGGGGCAGAGAGAGAAGGAGACACAGAATCCAAAGCGAGCTCCTGGCTCCGACCTGTCAGCACAGAGCCGGATGCAGGGCTCGAACTCACAAACCACAAGATCATGACCTTAACCAAAGTTGGGCGCTTAACTGACTGAGCCACCCAGGAGCCCCAGGAAGCCAGTTCGAAACGGCTTTAGTAAGTTTAAAGACTTCACTACTATTCCTCCTTCTTTCTCTCTCCCTTCTCCCACCTCTCTTAGGGGTTAGAAATAGGCGCTGACTAGTCTAGGAAAAAAAAAAAATAGGAAGTTGAAAATGGGAGAAAAGGTTCTTGTACCCCTTTCCCATGTTTTAGGACTACCACTCCCTGTGAGCCCTTGCTCATGAAGAAGACAAGCAAACTAAAAATTCAGATTGTTTCAAGAACTAGACGTTTGATTTTACTGAAATAAGATAGTTTGGCAAATTTAATATATCTAGGAAACTGAGTAATCAGAAAAATTATCTGTGACAGGTTAAAATCCACCCGCTGAATAAAGTTAGAGCAACAGTAGAAGAAATCTTCGCACCGTGATTTAATCCCATTACTTATACTTCTGCAATGTACTTATTGCACTGAAATGGGATTCTGTTTTTAAAACAAGGATTTTGTCACTCTATTTTGAATCCTTCATTTAGAGCCTGAAAAATTTGCCCCCAAAATATTTGGCCCTGCTATTTCCGTTTTTCTCACTGGAAAAAAAATACTGTAATGGGAATGATACTTCTTGAATAATAAAAATTTATAATAATCTGGTTCTGTTTCAAAAATATTTCTCACAATTTTTTCAATAGCACATTAATAATCTATATTGCTAGTATAAATTCCACAAATTTTAGTGACCACAATAGCATTCAATAAAATATGTTCTTTATTAAAATAAAGGAAATAATTAAATATTCATTTTAAAATTTAGATCAGCTAAATTGACCCAGGAAAATTGAACTTGAGACACAACTCAGAAAAATGTTATTTTAGTGTTTCTTGTAATATTTTTGGAAAAATGACTATAATATTTATGTGGAAATTAATTAAAATAATACTAATTTAAGCTATATTAGGTGAAGACATGTGATAAGAATGTTTATCATCCATATAGAAAATTAATGCTAATATAAAGTGGTTATAAAATTTCATAATGGAAACTAATTTTTCAATAGGAATTAATCAATAGCATTGATAATGTTTTTGCCTTTTGTTTCATTTTTTTTACTCATGAATGTCAGTATGTTTTCTGACCAAACGTCTGTGTCTGAAATGTTAACATTCTAATAGCATATATTAAAACACTGGAGGCAAAACAGTGTTGTGTGAACATTTAGTCTGCTCTATGCAAGGCATCTAATTCATTATCTAGGCCATACTAACATGTTCCTTCCCTTATCTCATTATTAGCATTCCATTGTTAGAATCCTTAAAGGGTGCATGTGCAAAAAAATATTCTAACTTGATTTTTTAAATCATTTTTCCTGTTCGAAGTCATCTTAAATATTTGTCTGTATTCTTTCTGATTCCCATCAGTCTGGTTAATTTTTGCTTTAGAGTTTAGATATTAAAAACAGTGTTTCCATTTTTTATGCTTAATGTTGCTCACAATTAAAAATTGAAAATACAATTATTTTCTGTGTATGTAAGTTCTATAGCTTATGATTTCTATTATTCTTATAACAAGATGAGAAGAAATGGATGATGCTTCCCTGGCAAAACTAGGTCTCACTCTCTATAGCATCACAGACTTCTCTTTGTTCTAATTTACAACATTGCTCTTTCTTTTGCAACTTTTTTTGGATATTCTTACAGTTCAAAATGTCGTCTATGCTTAAAGTAGGACTGAAAAAAGTCTTTCTTCAATATTGTATAACTTGTTTTTAGACCATATGCTTCTCTGAAAAGAGAAAATAATCCTTTATATTATTTGCTAATAGATCAGTATAAATGTAATGATGATGATTATGGTAATAATAATGAACCAATAAACAAAATTGTTACATGTAATAAGGGGTGAATTTATCTCCATTTACAGCAAAATACATCCTCAACTTGCCTATTTTATTTGCCACCTTTTGTGACTGACCTCTGGGAAAGTTGAAAAGATGTATTACTTTACTTATCATCTCACTACAAAGTTAAGAGCCAGTCTCCATCCCTACATAGAGCTTGGTTCTGCCCTGGACTAAGGCCCTGGTAGGATGTGCTCCTATGTGTTGATTCCAACACAATGAAGACAGCACCAATATCGTGGCCAGTGACTTAGAACTAATTCTTTAACTAAACTGACCCCAATCTGGCTTAACAGATGTAATTAATTCCTAAGGAATAAATATAACCATTTTATTATGCTTGATGATGAGTAGAAATATTCAAGCAAACAGATGAATGCAGAAAGAAATTAAAGCTGGGTCTAGGACCACTTTAAAATATGGAAAGTACTTTTAAAGTACTTTGTTCTTTGCACTGTGTACTTTGTACATAAAAAAAGTACTTTGTACTTTTAAAGTACTTTGTACTATGTACTTTGTACATAAAAATATGTAAATACTTTTAAAGTAAAGTAGTTAGCATGGAGTCAGATTCCAGAATTTGATTTCATTTGTAATAAAAATTTTTAAGTTATTATAATTATGAATAAAAATTCATACTTATAGAAAGGGAAAAAGTTCAGATGTAATTCTACAATTCAAGTAAATGAAAAATTTCCCTTTTGCCCAAAAACACCAAACCATGCTCCCAAGAATAAAATATATACATGCATACATACAAAGAAAGCTCTTTAGAGTTTCAGTGGATGCATCCAGAATATCTTTTAAATGTATAAATAGATACATATATATTGTAAGGGCAAAAGTAAATTAAAAATAAGTCTCTTAATTTTAATTTACTTTTGCCCTTACAATATAAAAATAAGACACTTAGAGCCCAAATGTTCACTGACTGATGAATGGATGAAGAAGACGTGGTATACACACACACACACACACACACACACACACACACACAATATGGAATATTATTTGGCGATCAAAAAGAATGAAATCCTGCCATTTGCAACAAGGTGGATGGAACTAGAGTGTATTATGCTAAGCAAAATAAATCATTAAGAGAAAGACAAATATCATATGATTTCACTCACATGTTCAATTTAAGAAACAAAACAGATGAACACAGGCAAAGGGAGGGAAAAATAAGATAAAAACAGAGAGGGAAGGAACCCATAAGAGACTCTTGAATGCAGACAACAAATTGAGGGTTGCTGGAGGGGAGGTTGGTGGGGGGCTGGGTTAAATGGGTGCTGGACATTCATGAAGGCACTTGTTGGGATGAGCAGTGGCTGTGATATATAAATGATGAATCACTGAATTTATTCTTGAAATCAATACTACACTATATGATAACTGACTTGAATTAAAAAAAAATGCTAAGGTTAAATCAATCAATAAAAATAAGAGACTTAAATTTCCCTATTGAAAATAAAGGAAAAAGCTTTCCCCTTCCCATTTCTTAGAGAGTTTATATTAGAACTCTTACTAGTCATTTCCTGTCTCTTTGAAGAACAGTAATGGTGGCCTGGAACAGAATTAAAGTAGTGGAGATGGTGTGAAATCAGATCCTGTATATTTTCTAAAGGTAGACCCAATAAGATTTCTGGATGGAGTGAATGTGGTATATGAAGAAAACAGGTCAAGAATGACTCCAAATAGAAACAATGTAGTTGCCAGTAACTGATAAGATTGTGTAAAGAATAGATTTGGAAGAAAACAGGAGTTCTGTTTTAGATAATTACATTTAAGTGACCTAATAGATATGAAAGTGGTGATGCTGAATTAGAAGGTTTTGGTTTTTGTTTCTGTTTGTTTGTTTGTTTTTTGTTTGCTTGTTTTATAGAGTGTGAGATTCAGAGAGTCTCAGAACATACATACAATTTAAAACCATATAACCAGATGGAAGGACAAAGAAAATAAGTGATAAGGAGGTGGAAGGAATAATCCCTGGTCACTCCAATATTAACGGGTAAGGATAAATCAATTAAGAAGGTTTAAAAAGCACTGCGTACCTGCTAGCAAGAAAAGAAGAACGTGGTAGGTGAAATATGAGACACAGATTTCTAGAAAAATAAAATATTCACGTCAGTTATCTATCACTGATCAGTCAGACAGGTCAAATAAGATACAAACTGACAAGTGATCATCGGATTTAGCTAACTTGAGGTTATTGGTGATTTTGCCAAGGGGAGATTTCTTAGGGGTAATGGGGTCAAAGGGCTGAGTAAACAGCTTAAGAGAGAACAGGCAAAGAGGATGTAGAGAATGAATAGAGGCAATTCTTCCAAGGAGTCTGGTTGGGAGGGGCACAATAGAATAGGTAGCCACTGATGAAAATGCAAGGCAGCGAGGTCTTTATTTTCATTTTTCCAGAAGGTGAAATGAGTGGCTTAATATTGCTTGCAAACTTTCTTTGCTTCTTTACATTATATGATGCATATCTTCCTCTATTAATACACACTGTATCTACTGTATCTATTTTAATGGCATAAAAGATGATGTAAGGACCCATGTTATTTGTTTCAACAGGTTTTCAGTAGGTGGGCATTTAAGTTGTTTTAAATTCTGCTATTAACAGCAATGAAGCGATAGTCATTACTAAAGTATACTTTTACATATGTGTACATATGGACTTTTAAGATGAATTTCTAAAAGTAAAAACACTAAGACCAAGAATATATATGCATTAAAGTGAGATATTACCAAATGATTCCCAAAGAGGTCTGTGCCAATTTAAATTCCTAAACTACTATTTGCAATGTATTCATTATTCAACACTATCATGAATATAATGTATTATCAAATGTTGTAATATCATTAATTTATTTGGGGGAAATTATATTTTATATAGATTGATAAAAGCATGTTTCAGAACATTTTATAGATATTTTGAATTTGTTAAAGTCTAAGAGATGTCTGTTTGAAAGCCTTTGGCCAATGAACTATTAAGATTTTGATTTTTTTTTTTTTATCTTTTGGATCACAAAGAAGAATGCTAAAGTAGGAATTATCAGATGTTGACCAAAATGTTAAATTTCTTTACCGATATTTGTAATCACACAGTAGAAATGTAAGGTAGGAGCTAGCAAATGCTTTTGTCAAATCATTTATTATTCATTTAAATTAAAATGTTCAATGTATATTTTTCTCTGTATATGTTCTGCAAACAAAGCAAATTTTTAACTTTTCTTTTAGAAATCTAAGTATCATGTGTTAAGAGTTTAGTCTGATAGTTGCCCTTGGTTTCCTGGATGAGTTTGCTAATAGATTAATTTTCATATTCAGTGATTGTCTCTAAAATTATCTTTTTTGTTGTTGTTGATGGAAATAACTATTCACACTGAGAACACTGATAATTAATCACCAGCCACAAACACTTGTAGGGCTTCTTCTCATTCTTGAGAGCAGTGCAGGCACCAGACCTACATGCCCACAGTAGGTGCTAAATTAAAAGAGGGCAAAATGAAGGCAGCCTGTCTATTTCCTTGGATTAACAGCAACAACAACAACAACAACAACACAAAACACTTACTACCAGCAATAACAGTAAACCATATAATGAAATACTCTTTCCAACTTTTCCCTGTGACTTGACTCTAGAGCTATTTCTCCATAAAAAATAAAATAAAATAAAATAAAATAAAATAAAATAAAATAATAATCCTACGTCTGTGTCCTCACATGATCTGCCCTTGGTCTGCATGTTTTCTGTATCCTAACCTCCTCCTTTTCTTATAAAGGCACCAGTGACATTGGATTAGGGCCCACTCATATTACCTTATTTTACCCTAATCACCTCCTTAAAAGCCCTAATACATTCACAATTTGAGGCTTTGGGGCTTAAATATCTGAATTTCGAGGGGACACAATTTAGCTGTAACACCAGAATTAGGCTTAGGCCTTTGACTTTGAGACCACCAATGGACCAAACCTGCTTTAATTTGAACATGGGAGGCAAAGTACAATGAACAGAGTCCTTGGCATTTTGCGATTAAGGAACAGGGATGGGAGTAAAGAGCCTCGGGGCAACAATGGAGATATTCAATGTATTCCATTAGAAAAATTCAAGTTCTCCTACATGATTGGGTTTGATAGGTTTGTGCAGCGTTCAATATCATTTTCTTTCTCTTTTGGGCCAAACCCAAAGGAAACTTGAAGGTAGTTTAGCATTAGTAAAATAGATTTTGTACTAAGCTTGAATTTAAAATAATAAATACGGGATGTCTAGATAAGCATTACACTTATAAACTATGCTAAAATATCATGTTGGGGCGCCTGGGTATCTCAACTGGTCAAGCGTCTGACTCTTGATTTTGGCTCAGATCATGAGCCTGCTTAGGATTGCCTCTCTCCCTCTCTCTCTGCCCCCACCCCCTTGCTCTCTCTTTAAAAATAAATAAATAAACTTAAGAAAAAGTTTAAAAATGAAAACCTATAATAGTGTAAGATGTGAAACAACATGCAATGAGCATTGGGTATCCCTCCATTTCGTTAAGAGACAAACCTGATTTTGAATAGACAATGACAATTTAAAATTTCAGGATATAAAATGCTGTGACCATTTGAGTTTCAGTTTCAGATTAGAAATTCCCAAGAGTTATCTTTCTGAGATATTCTGAAACAGGATGCTACATCAAAATGAAAGGGTTGATTTGTTTAAAAACACAACAAAACAAAAAGAAAGAAACATACAATGTGTCTATAAAATGGTTTCCTCATCTACAAGGTCATCTTTTGCAAATTTTTGCAATTGGCTTTAAATTCTTTTTTATATTTCCCAGAATGAATTCCTTTGAGCTGTTTCTATCCATAAAGGACTTCAGTGATGATTTTTGGTTTTGGCCAATTGTTTTCAAGCTCTTCAGATAGACATGGCCAAATATGTCATTTGCAATTTATCTCAAACTTTAATGTACAAATGATTTGCATTATATCAAGATCGTTATAAGATGTAATTTTAATTTTGAAATTTTTTTTTAAATATTTTTCAACGTTTATTTATTTTTGGGACAGAGAGAGACAGAGCATGAACGGGGAAGGGGCAGAGAGAGAGGGAGACACAGAATCGGAAACAGGCTCCAGGCTCTGAGCCATCAGCCCAGAGCCTGACGCGGGGCTCGAACTCATGGACCGCGAGATCGTGACCTGGCTGAAGTCGGACGCTTAACCGACTGCGCCACCCAGGCGCCCCTAATTTTGAAATTTTAAGTGCATCCTAGTCTCCTGTAATTTTAACAAACTTCCAAGTGATGACAATGCTTCTGGACCGCGGGCCATATTTGGGGTTTCAAGGCTTTAAATTGCCAGATCTATGCAGCTCAATTCCACACACACGTTCCCAAATATTTTGGTCCCAGAAATTCTAGTCAGAATCTCATGAGCGGCCTCCTAACCACATTTTCTTTTGCCCAGCTCCCTCCTCCTCCTTTATATCTCTTATATTTCCTGTAGGCTTTTAGGTCTCCTTGTTTTTATGTCTACTGTTCATCTCTCTGTCATAGGACTCCCTCTCTTAGCAAACTTGGGATTTCCTAGTCATTCCATCCAGGCAGTTAGTTATACCCACATGAAAGGGTGTCTGAACCCAGTTTTAACATGAATGGGGGGGTTGCCCACACACCACTAAGCAGTTCTTGGACACCCTCCCGGTGTCCAAGAACTCAACTCAATTCTGGCACGCTCTACCCCGACCTAACATCAGATTCCACAGGTTGAGGGTTTTAGTTCCACAAAACTGCCCTGTCCCACTTCAGATGCCATTACCGGGTTGTTACCTGCACTTCTGACCAACCGGCTATAGACCAGAAGTTTCCACAGCTCCTTTCTTTGGTTTGATTAATTTGCTAGCAAGGGTCACAGAACTTGGCGAAACATATTACTTACTAGATCACCAGTTTATTATAAAAGGACATAACTTAGGAATAGCAAGAGGGAAGAGTTGTACAGGGTAAGGTATGGGAAAAGGGCAGGAAGCTTCCATTTACTCTCCAGGCCATTCCCTGAGAACCTCCATGTGTTTCAGTTCAGTAACACAGCTCTTAAACCTTATTCATTTGGGTTTTTATGGAAGCCTCGTTACAAAGTCACAGTTGATTCAATCATCGGTCAGTGGAGATCGGTTGAGCCTCCAGGCCCTCTTCCCTCACTGGAAGTCAGGGAGTGGGACCAAAAGTTCCAACCCTCTAATCACATGCTTCCTCTGGCAACCAATCCCCATCCTTACACGCAGTCCAAAATGTCACCTCACTAACATAACGAAAGCCCCCTTTATGGGACTTTATCACTTAGAAAATTCCACGGGTTTTAAGAGGTCTGTGCCAGAAACGAGACAAAAGCCAAATATATATTTCTTATTATAAATCACAATATCTTGCCACATTTGTGTTTGCATAGAATGCTGTACATTGTTTTTATCATCTTGCATTGTAGTTTAGGTAGCTCCTTGACCATGTATGTTTGAATTGTTATATTCCCCAAATTTAGCAAAGCATCTGGAATAAAGCAGGACAACATAAATGTTTACTAAATAAAAAAGAAAAATGGATACAGAAATAGAAATGGAATTACCGAGATGATCATAAATGGAGTTTATTCCTCTCAAAATTTAGGCTACAAAGACTCATTTTCAATTAGCTAAATTATCTAACGTTATTTTTGCTCTGAGCTGTCTATGCAATATGATTTGCTGTAGTTAGGTTCACACTTTGCTTTTACATTTTGGCTCTTTTCCTAATAGCACAGATAATTTTCAGGCTCTCTTGTAAAATACAGATAATGAATTAAAGGGATTCAAAGACTCTGATAATAGAGAATAGTAACGATTACAGTTGATGGGGACAGTCAATCATTTAAGGTGATCACTCATCTTCCACAATTTCAATGCTCTTTCTGTTTTAGGAGATGACAGAAATGCCTATTGGAAAGATGGAAAATCACCGAGTGAAGGAAGTCGAAGTGGAAAAAATAGGGTCAAATGCAAAACTTGCATACACCTTTCAAAACCCAAAACCTCATCTACCTGTACCACACTAAATCCCACAGCGACCCCCTGTGCATCTAAATCTTATAATTTCAGTGTATTTTGCAACCAGAAAATTATTTTTTCTTTCCCCAAAAGCTACTGCAGGCTGGTGTCATATCATTAAAATTGACATTTTGAAAATCAGGTTAACTACAGAGTTGGGTGCATTACAATTAACTTACTCTGCTCCTTCCAGGACTGATATACCCTTGCTCTCATGTTGAAAACACCTTGTCAAACCCTGTTTTTTGTTAACAAGAATGTATCTTGAGAGAAAGCACCTGCAGAGTATAATGAATGAAACAATTCTTAAATGCATGCAAACACCCAATAGACTTTGTTCCTCATGTCTGCTCAGGGGAAGCTATTAGCTGGCAAAGAAGTAGATTTAGACTTTTAAAATAGATACCGCTAAGCACCTGGTGTTCTGACTCTTTGACTTGACGTCGATTTATTGTTCTTTCAAACTTCTTTGCTGTTTACAATACTAAAACATACAGGGATGAAAAACATTGATTTAACTATAACCCTAACTGCATTCTTACAGAGTAAATGACACAAAAATCTACACAATGACTCAAAAATTCCTGTCTTGGTAAGAATAAAATATGCCTTTGCAAAGCAAATATTATATGATAAGTGTTTGCTTTTAAAACGCATCATTGAATTGCTTCTCACTAAGCAGCAGAATTGAGTATATGAATGGGATCTCAGTGTCTAATATTGTTTCATATATTTTTTCAAGTTTTTTTAATATGAATGAATACACTGAGATCATTAAAATATACCACTTGATTAATACCTGCCTTACTGCATTTGGAAAATTTAATTATTAAAGAGGTTCTGTTGAGCTTTTATACTATCTTGGTACTTTGGTTAAACATAGCAGAAAATTAATGACACTTGGAGCACGACATATTCAAATCTTGGCATTGCCCACTTACTCTCAGTCAACCTGGTTTTCGCCTTTGATTGCCATTCAACTCATCTGTGAAATGAGACACAAAATTACATACCGGGTATTTCTTAGGATTTAAAAAAGATAACGTAAAACCCCTAGTAATATGTTTACCTTATGGATATTCTATAAATGTTATTAATTTTACTATCAAATTAATATAGTTATTATTATTATCATTATTATTAGAAATTTGCAAGTGTTATACAAAGTCTTTGAGAAATTTAGATAATCTTTATCCATAGATTTATATATACTGGTACATTGATTCCTCAAAGTCATTACAGAAGAGTAGTTAAAAGAATGGCTATTGATATCAAGCATAGGCTTAAATTCCAGGTTCTCTACTTGTTAGCTCGACTTTTTCATCTACATTGTCTCAACTCCATGAATTTATTCATACATGATTACCTCATAGGGCTTTTTGTTTTGTTTTGTTACCATGGTAACATGGTAACTCTTTCAGGTAGATGAAAAACAGAGGCTAAGCTTTACTCTTCCTTTGGTGAGGGGTCTGGATGCAGAAATAAAGCATTTCTACAAATATGACAAGAAGAGGGCTTGATTATACCAATGGAAATTGTTGATTCAAGTATACTCGAATGTTTGCTTTTCCAGGTCCCTGGACCCAAATGATACACGAAGTTACCTGTGATGTGGAGACTGGATTATCTGCTGGCAAAACTTTTTATACAGCTACCACAAGTTCCAAACACTTGAAAAAGGCCACCATCTTTATTCACTGGAAACTTCCATCCAGCATCTCCTTCTTGAACCCCTCTTCTGGCTCAAAGATCTCTCCTTTTCCTTTCTTCCTGTAATTATTCAGCTTATTAACTACAATCCACTCACTCTTCTCCACAAAAGCCTTGCTCTCATCTCCCTTCTTCTGTTTCATATTCACTCAGAAAGAATTTCACACATTAACTAGAGTGTGATCACAGCCAATACGCAGCCAGCATGCTGATGGTATCCTATATTAGAGTATTTAGTGCTGGCATTACTAGATATTAAAATACTGATGTTACTAGATGTTAAGATATCAAACTACTTCTAAGCTTCACATATGAACCACTGCTTCTTAAGTATTACCTGTGTTTTTCTGCTGCCGTGGAATGTCACTGGGAAACGCCTCCAGATTCCCACGATCCTGAAACTAAAGGATCAATGCTTGGCACAGCAGAGGTTCTCCAGGGTTACAGGCCAGCACAATGTCTAGTATCTGTGTTCATTTCGCTTGCTTTAAGTTGTATTATTTCATCCTTTTAATCCAGGAGGAAAATGAGATGCAGAGAGCTGGTGTAAGTGGCAGATCTTTTGATTCAAACCTCGTCAGCCCCACACTCTTTGTACTCAACCCACAGCCTTTCTTGTCTGGCCTAGTGGATTAAATTTGCTCTAATTAAATATGACATTCTTATTCATAGTTTTGTGACTTAATTCACAAAAAAGATACTGGATATATAAAAACCTTAGATACTATTTTAAGTATTGTGATATTTTTGCATAATTGCTTTTAGCTCAGCAGATCGTAAGAGAAGCTTTAGCATAATGAACAAAATTATGAGCCTTAAAAGTAATCTTATACCTATTGAAGCTAAAAAGCACCTGTTTCTATCAATAAATAAGAAGTCATTGGAAAAGTTTGATGCTGTCTCTTAAGAAATATTGTGTTCCAGACAACAGACAAGTGCTGTGATTTTGAGAGAGACATACACATTTAAAAAAAATGAAACAAAATAAAACCGTAGCAAATATTTACAAAAATATATAAAAATTGCAGTATTTTTAAATGATCTGATTGACAATTTCTACTGCACTTATATTATTTAATTAGCAACATTATGTGTGTGTGTGTGTGTGTGTGTGTGCGCGCGCACACATAGAGAGCAGGAGAGCAAGCAAAATTTAAATACAAACTAAGATTGACAAGGTGACAACTATCACCTTGGGAATACCATACAGCCCTGCGAGGAGGGCTCTCCTAAAACATTGATAATTTAACTGAGACTGTGCTGTACTCGTTCTCCTGTCTGAAGGTGTGTGTCCCCCAAATTCACATTTTGAAACCCTAATGTCCAATGCTATGGTGTTAGTGGTACCTTTGGGAGGCAAATAGGTCATGAGAGTGGAGGCCTCATAAACAGAATTAGTGTTCCTATAAATGAGACCCCAGAGAGCTCCCTAGTCCTTTCTTTTTCCTTTCATTTTTTTTGTTGTTGTTTGTTTATTTATTTACCTTGAGAGAGAGAGACCGAGAGAGCAGGAGGGATAGAGACAGAGATCATCTTAACAGACTGAGCCACCCAGGTGCCCCTCTCCCCGCCCCAGACCGTTCTGCCATGTGAGGATTCAAAGAGAAGTCTGCAGCCTGGAAGAGGGTCTTTGCCATATTGGCACCCTGATCTCAGAGTTCGAGGCTCACAACGGTGAGCAATAAATTTCTATCGTTTATACACCACTCACTCTGTGGCCTTTCCCTCTAGTAACCCAAATAGATCAAGACTCTATATGAGAGGGAAAAAGTTTTCCCCAATGTTTGTAGAGACCTTAGGTGGGTCTGAAAATCAAACAGGCAAAGATGTTAACAGCAGAAAAGCGTATCAGCCTATTTAAGAGAAGTTTTACATGACACAGGAAACTTCATAACAAAACTGTAGGGGCCATGAATAGGCTGCCCCCAAATGTGCCACATTGGCATACTGAATATTTAAAATAAAAATTAGTTAAAGAGAGAGCCTGTATAAGAAGGACACTCAGATCCTCCCCTATGTCCCCGAAAGCAGGAAATAAATCTCTCATGTGAAAGAGAGAGGTACCATCAGATAAAAGGGCAGCTTTATCACCAGAAATGGGGAATCCAGAGCCGAGAAGCCTGTATCAAGAACCCTTGTTAGTTTTTAGTAATTTACTACCACAGTCCACATTCTGTTCAGAATTCCTTACTTCCTGAAAATCTCGAAGTAAGTTTTGTCAGTTCCTCACAGATGTATTGTCTCTGTGTCTAAAAAAGTGTAAAAAATGCCTGCATTGGTCATTTCTTGGGGTCCCAATTTTATTCGAAGGCCTCCCTGTGCATGTATTAATTTTTTTCCCCTCCTGTTAATGTCTCCTTTAAATTTAATTCTCAATTTAGCTGGAAGACCCTGAGGGTAGAGAAGAATTTTTCCTTCCCTTCAGAATGAAAACACAGTTAGGTCTGAGTATTTTTACGCTAGGCTTATTGAAGAGCTGACAGTCTTCGAGGAATAGGATAGGTTACAGAGAAGGAAGTAAGTGTGATACTTTGTGGGGAACTTAGCAAGGCTGGCTTGTTCAGATTCGTCAAGGACTTTATGACCTGTTTCGGGGGAGGAGGGACCTGCTGCTGCTGGTCACTCCATCTTCCTCAGCTGGAAACACTCAGTATGCCAAGCTGCCGTGTTCGGGGTTAGCATGTCCCGAGCAACTCCACAGCATCTGCGCACCAAGGAGAAAAGACTTGGGAGAAACCAACCCTCCTCACACCTCAGCCTTCTAGCCTCTGGAATTGTAAGAAAATACATTTCTGTCCTTGAAACCACCCAGTCTGTATGTAGCACTATGTTATGGAAGCCCGGCGAACTAGTGCAGTGAAAAAGCGAGGAGTCCAGCTTCTGAACAAAACACGATACAGGTCTTCCAGGCCCAACCACAGGCAGTCACAAGGCTTTCCCTGTGGAACCTCATGGGAGAAGTTCCCCTAAATCCAAAAGGGCCCTCAGCCGATGCCTTGTGGTCTCTGAAGGGAGAGACAGCAAAAGAATCCGGCCCCACCGTGACCAGCCAAGCCCCAAGCTGTCTGCATCCTGGGCCCACACACCTCCATTTGGGCTTCTTCCCACTGGCACCTCTGATAAGACCCCCTTAGAGGGGAGGAGGGGAAACCATAAAGGCACTTGAGTCTGTCTCAGTACTTTCTGACTCCCGGCCCTGTCCCCTCCCCCCTTCTCTTGGCTCCTGTGGCCAATAAAATGGCAGCAGCTTTTTGTTCAGAGATCCTTTGGCGCTGAGACGTTTCCCCCTGTGTGCACTGACGCATCTGGTGCCGATCTGTGCTGAAGAATCCAACATGACAGCAGCCCACATCTTTGTGATTTAGCCTCTTGCTTATATGATTGCAATAAGCAATTTAAGGCTTGACTGTTACTTTAATTTTGGCTTGTTGTTTTATTTTATTTCAGTTTTATTCTTTTGAGAGACCGAAAGAGAGCAGAAGAGAGGCAGAGAGAGAGAGAGAGAGAGAGAGAGAGAATTCCAAGCAGGCTCCAAGCCCAGTGTGGAGTCCGATGCAGAGCTCGATCTCAGCACCTTAAGATCATGACCTGAGCCAAAATCAAGAGTTGGATCCTTCACCAACTGATCCCCCCGGGCACCCCTTGACTTGTTTTGATCGGCTCTAACAATGACAGTTCAGTTCTCCCTCAGCTCCCCACAGCTCTTGACAATAAGGAGTTGAATATAATTGGTATGTGGTGATTGACTTCATATCCCTGACATAAATGAAGAGTTAAAATCTGTAGCAAGAATTGAAGCAAAGCCTCTAATCCTCCTATACGTAAAGTTCATACATCGTCCTGAGGCAGTTAGTTGCCTTGAAAATGATGAGTCAGATTTAGTTACTACTCCTGGCTGAAAGTAATAAACACAACTCTGGCTGACAATTCAACTGATGAAGCATTTTACTACATTTGTTAAGGATTTGGGGAAGCTCGCCTTTTGGAGAACTGGGAAACCTAATTTAGTAGCAAGGTTCCAGGGACAACCACCGAGATCCTGATGCAGAACTGATCTGATGAGGAAAAGTGGTTGCTGCCACCAAGGACGGGACACTAAGAGTTTGTCCTACTAGCTCTGTAATTATTATGGTCACCACACTCTTCAGAGAGATAAATAGGAAATAAAAAACAACAACAACTTTCAATACTTTCCCACTTCTGTCCCCAGCTCCTTGGTCAAAGTCAATAGAGAATGTGCATGACAGGTAGAGCCTGAAGAACATTTCTGGGCATTTGTGATAGTCAGAAGGCAAAAAATGGTGCCTTTAGGACCACGGACTGAGACGCTGCACTGCCTATCTACCACACTGAAAAGCTGTGTGACCTTCTGCAACTTTCTTTACCTCTCTGTTCCTCAGGTTCCTCATCTGTATAACAGGAATAACAGTGGTAACAACCTTATTGGGTTCTTTTGAGAAATTAATAATTTTAAATCAATAAAACACTTAGAACGATGCATGGGACATTATAAGCATTATTTTCAGTCAATATTTTTCATTGCAAGATAAACTGGGAGAAGTGATTCTCAAAGCCTTAGTTGTTCCTGTGAGGGTGGAGTGGGAGCTTGACTGAAATAAGACACAAAAAACACAGAATTCACTAAGCACGTGATGCATTCGGTTCCTAGGTAACTAAACTAAACACATCATAAGAGGCTGTAAAATATCTTCTTCCTCCTTGTATATGTAAAATACGCTATGAGAATATACTGTATATGAGAATATACTATATATGATATGCTCTCATGTACTTTACGTGAGAATTAATGTCATATAAAACTTTGTGATGGTTTACATAGCCTGAGAGCTAATTACTGGAAACAAACACCCAAACAAACATTACCTGCAGCTCAGGATCTGTGGAATAGACGAATGGGGGTCTTGTGAAAGGTCGAATTCCTACAATCTGACTTCTGAGATCTGATATGTCAGTCAAAATCCATCCCTGATTAACATGGGGAATCTACTGAGACCAATGATTCTGGCAAGGAGGAACCTGTTGCAAGGAGGAGAAATGTGAAAGCAAGGGGAAGGTGTCGGAGGCAAAAGCAACCCCCAGGAGGAAAGATGGGGAATGGTCAATACCTGAGCAGGTAAAGCCCACCCCCGCAGGGCTTTAGCACCGCTGCTTTGTTTCAGTCTCTGGATCAGTGCACTTGATTCTTCAGTTCAGTTAAGGCTCTGTAGGGGAAATAGAAAAAGAAAAACCATCTCTGGTTTCTGGAGTGGAGCTTTGCTTCAGATCAGTATATGAAGTCCTAGGCTGTTTACACTAGTGGGTTACATTTATTTTGTTTACATTTGATGCCAAAACAGAAAGTCGGAGAATGTGCAACATTCTTTAGTGTGTACAGTCAAACTTGAAGAAAAACTAACAACAAATAATAATGGGGAACAAAGTCGGTTTCAAAGAATATGAACCAAAATACATTATTATTATTATCATCATTATTTTAGGCAACACTATTGAACTAATTACGCATATGTGATTGGGTATATTCAAATTCTTAATAATAAGATGAAGTTTTGCTTTTAACGTTGGCACGAAAACTACTCACAATCAGTTATAATTTCTTCAACCCACACCCAATAGAGCTCAACAGAATAAGGTGAACATTAATATATGAATACTGATAAATTTCCCCTGGATTCTCTCATGGAACTCCAAAATTGAATAAATGGACATTTAATAGAACTTGAGCATGCCAAATGCATGGTAAAACTTGAAGAGCACAAACATTTGTATATTGTTATCAGAATGTCACTAAATGCAAATTGTAATTGCGGTTTCAACAGAGAATACAAAGAAATGCCTTCAAATTGGAGTTAGACCCATTGTGTTTTTAACAGGTATTGTAATATTCTTCAAAAGTCACTACAAATAGAATATCTGCTGAAAAATTCGTTCAGAATAAATCTCAAATGTAAGGACATGATATCAAACTATCAATATAAGAATATATATTATAAATCCATGTATATTGTATATACATGTATAACTATATATGCATGTATATATAATATATATGTATACATGCATATTATATATGTATATACGTATATACACACACATATATTTAAATGCCTTCATTTGTATTCCTGTGAGGTATAGATACAAAAGAAAATATGTTCATAAAAAGGTGTAAACATCTTAAAAGGGTTAGGGATACTAAGAAAAGCATGAAAGAAGACAGTTAAAAATCAACACTGTAAGATAGACTGAGTTGTACAAATTATCTTCACGATTTCCTTTTTCTTTATATTGACATCATTGTACAACTGCCTTAAAAGAGCAATTTAGGCTTATTAATACATTTAGAAAATAAAAATTTAAAAATTATGATTTACTAAAAGAACAAATAATGGTGATATATTTTGGTTTTCAGTTCTGTTCTTTTTGTGAATGTAAGCTCTTTTCCATACTATGGTATTTATAACACTTTATCCGGATTTTGTTCATAGTATGGGAGATGTTTTCCACATTTTATTTGCATTTCTTAAAAAGAAAAATTCGGCTAAATACATTTTAAAGATCTTGTTGGCTTTTATGCAATGATTCATGAATGGGGCAACATCCCATCTAGCAAACAGAACGCTCAGAAGAGTTGTACAAAACCAAATATTTTTATAGGCAGAAAGGGAGCAGGACAAGGAGGCTACTAGGCAAGAATGGATTGTTTCAAGCAAGGTCACCCTCCTTTGGGGGAATGGCAGAGGTCTATCACGTGGCTTAATTCATTAGTGCTGACCGGGAAATTCAAGACTGACTGGTTAAGATTACATTTCTGGGAAAGGCTGGACCTGTTGTTAGGTTAGGTACTAAGTCTTGGTGTGGTGATGTGGGCTTAGCACCAAAGATTTAATGTGCAGCCTGTCATCTCTCTGTCTCTGTCTCTCTCTCAAAAGACTAAAACACAGAATTTTAAATTACACGTAACATTTATTGTCATGTATAATTTTCTAAAGCATAATCATATTTATATGTAATTTTTCATGTACATCTCTGTCTATGCCTATAATACTTTTTGTGTATAGTCCTAAAAAACACTTAATGTTTATGTAAATATATGTAAGACAATGATGAGTATTTTATTTTTATTGTACTTCACAGATTTGTCTTTTAAGATATCTTAAGGGGACTCAAGATTACTGTAAAAAAAAGGGTATCTAGCTCTTTACCTCTAGTCAAAAATTAAATCACACAAAAAATAATTAATTTCCACTTGAACTAAAAGCAAAACAAACAAAAAGATTGGCAAGGACCAATTACCATTAAGACTACATTGTCTGGGAAAAGGTGGATTGCAGAATTGATTTTTTAGGTCTGGAGATCTGAAGGGTGGCTTCTTTCAAATCTCAGTTTACTCCCCCAGCTAGAAGGAAAAAAAAATGAAAAAGAAAAGAGTTTTTCTTTAGCCTTATCCAAAGGCATAGATCCTAGTTAGTTTCAACACATGGAAATAAGAAGGAAAAATGATGCACATAGAATTGCTACTTTGTTACCAAAAAAAAAAAAAAAAATCACTAGTTGAAATGTAACCTAATACAGCTTCTTAAGGGATGACAACTCAGACTGACCAAAGATAAATAACTAAGTGATGTGCTAGAAAGAAGGGCTAGAAGACTTCTTTAGGTTTTTGTCTTTATTTTTTTTTTAATTTTTTTTTAACGTTTATTTATTTTGGGACAGAGAGACAGAGCATGAACGAGGGAGGGGCAGAGAGAGAGGGAGACACAGAACCAGAAGCAGGCTCCAGGCTCTGAGCCATCAGCCCAGAGCCCGACGCGGGGCTCGAACTCACAGAACATGAGATCATGACCTGAGCTGAAGTCAGACGCTTAACCGACTGAGCCACCCAGGCGCCCCAGGTTTTTGTCTTTAATGACACATTTGAAGCAAAAAGAAGTAGCAGAGATCTCTTTACCCAACTGTTTTAAGATCTTTTTTTTGTTTTTTTAAAATTCATTTTCAAAAGAGAGAGAGAGCAGGGGAAAGAGAGGGATAGACTCTTAAGCAGTCTCCATGTAAATGCAGAGCCCAACACAGGGCTCAATCTCACAACTCTGATATCTTGACCTGAACTTACATCAAGAGTTGGTCACTCAACCAACAGAGCCACCCAGAAACCCAAAGATATTTTTTAACAAGATAATAATACATTCAGTTCAAACCTCAGCAAATATTTTCCGATACTTTTAAATTTTTTTTAATGTTTATTTTTGAGAGAGGGAGAGAGTGTGAGCAGGGGAGGGGCAGAGGGATAGGGAGACACAGAATCTGAAGCAGACTCCAGGCTCTGAGCTGTCAGCACAGAGCCTGACGCGCAGCCAGAACCCACGAACTGGGAGTTCATGATCTGAGCCATAGTCAGATGCTTAACTGACTCAGCCACCCACGCGCCCCAATATTTTTCAATATTTTAAGCATAATTTATAACATTATTATTTCAGTCTGTGTTTTAAGGGTTACTAGTGATTATGTATCACTTTTCCTTATGCTGTAATAATCATTTGCATTTAATGAATTAGCATCTTAGTTTTTGTTCTGTTTAGCAATTTGAACTCAGTGACTCCCTTCCCCTCTGCCCTCACTTGTGTGAACTCTTTGGAAAATCAGCTCTTTTAGTGATAATATTTGCTACTAATAAGTTTGTCTCAAAAACATTGGCTAATACTTACTTTTTCACACAGGGATTTCACGAATTTCTTTCCATTAAAACACAAACTGGGGCATGCTAAAAATTTTAAGAGTTTATTTGAGTAAAAATCAATTCCAATCTGGAAGTGCAAGGTCAGAAGGGGTTGGGAGTGCCCCACCTGGGACAGGCGTCCTGGGAGACACTCGTGGGGAAAGAGCAGAAGCCAAGCAAGAACATTTCGGATTGGCTGTAGCTTAAAGCGTAGTTAGCCGCTAGTTATTGATTGTCCCTAGGGTTTGATTCAGTAACCTTGAGGCATTTCTGTTTTAAGTTTCAGATTGCTTATGTAGGGCACCCCGACATTAGAGCCACCTCAGCCTCCTGGCCTCCTTATTTAATTAATTGAACATTACTTTCAGAAGGGATGGCTCGTTCAGAGTCTATAGTGGAAGGCCTTACCAAAGTTTCAGAGGAAAAAATGTACTTTGAATTCTTTCTTGGAATGACAAATCTTCACATTTTGGTGTTTTTAACCCTGGAGATATATGAAGACTTTACAGGGGCGCCTGGGTGGCGCAGTCGGTTAAGCGTCGGACTTCAGCCAGGTCATGATCTCGCAGTCCGGGAGGTCGAGCCCCGCGTCGAGCCCCGCGTCGGGCTCTGGGCGGATGGCTCGGAGCCTGGAGCCTGTTTCTGATTCTGTGTCTCCCTCTCTCTCTGCCCCTCCCCTGTTCATGCTCTGTCTCTCTCTGTCTCAAAATAAATAAACGTTAAAAAAAGAAAAAAAAATTAAAAAAAAAAAAAGACTTTACAAAGAGTACATGGGCACCAGTAATTTTTAAGAAATTAATTGATTCTTTCCTAAAATTGGTTTGTTGGATGATATATCTGTGACTTAGGTATCTCTGGGATTTTATATTCTAATTTGTTTGTTTTATAATCACCCTCTGCCCTTTCATTTTATAAAAATAAAGCAGAGTTTTCACCTACCCTAAAATGTTAAAAGGGACACTATTTTCAGTGGTAAACTATTTGTGTGTGCCCCAAACAGGGACAATTTGGAAAATCTGTGCCCAAAGAAGTTTACTTTACCAAGGCAGCACTCAATCTTGTTGAAGAAGAAATTACCCCATAAAATTTCACATTGCAGTTCAACGTGTTTTTCAGGATTGAGAGAGGTTGTGATTACCTTTTATTACTAATAGTTACCATCACTAATTCCAGGGGGAAAAAAAGTTTCCTAATTCAGATAATATAAATTGCTTGTAAATAACAAATTAATGTTCTCATTTTTTGGAGAATAATACACTTCTAAAAATATACTTCTTAAACATATACTTCTTTTTTAAAGTTTATTTGTTTATTTTGAGAAGGGGAGAGGGGGAAGTGAGTGGGGGAGGGGCAGAGAGAGAGAGGAAGAGAGAGAATCCCAAGCAGACACCATGCTGTCAGCACAGAGCCCAACTCAGGACTTGATCCCACCAGCTGTGAGATCATCACCTGAGCCGAAATAACCAATTGGCCACCTAGGCACCCCTTAAAAATACGCTTCTTAAAAAAGTACACTGCATTGGGGTGAATAGTGAAGAAAACAAGATACAAATACAAGTTAAATGGGAAAAAGGAGTGTAAACATTCTGACTGTTAAAAATAGCATATGGATTCAACTTTAACTTGTATTATGTGGCATATATTTAAAATAGTAATGTAATAGTTTGATTTTAAAATTACATTTTTTTAATAAGGCAGAAATTGCATCTGTTGAAGCTAGTTGAACTTCAGTTGAAAATAATCTGTAGTCCAATATAAAAAATGAGGAGAGGTGCACATCTGTATGTTCAAAATAATTTTACAGAAATGGAAGAAAAAAGGTTGATAAACTGTCTTGGAGTAAATAGTTTCCAATGGAATTAATTCATTTTGATAATAAACAACCAGTGTTTAGATTATCTTTAAAAAATTAATGTTTATTTATTTTTGAGAGACAGAGAGAGACAAAGCATGAGCAGGGGAAGGGCAGAGAGGGAGACACAGAATCCCAAGTGGGCTCCAGGCTCTGAGCTGTCAGCACAGATCCTGAGGTGGGGCTCGAACCCATGAATCGTGACATCATGACCTGAGCCAAAGTCAGACATTTGACTGAGCCACCCAGGTGCCCCTAGATTATCTTTGTTTATACTTTGCCAGAGTAAATATTTCAGTAAAAGTACAGAGCAAATATACCTTAGATCCAAATCCACCACGTTAAACACAAAGTGACAAGAATGCTTTACTACCATTTTCTAATGTATTCAGAAATAAAACTCTATAACAAGAGTGTATATATACCAACATAAAAAGGACCACAATAAATTACTATGTTGCAGAGTTAAAAGGTATAACTCATAGTTCAATATCTCACAGGTGCTATTCTTTTATCTAGAATGAAAGTATTAAATTAAATGCATAATTACAGGTCAATTTAGTTAAACAAAGACATGTGGATATGTTATGAAAAGGGGATTAGTTAATTTATCTACATATAAATACTAGGCTTTAAAGACAATCTTACTGCATAAGAAAGATGCTATTGCTATGAAGTGTGTAGGCCAATCGGGTCATATATGTTTTCTTGTTCAATCCTCACTAAAGGTAGTCCCAATGGATTTAGAGAGAAGTTGTGACAATCTGAAAGTGCCAAAGAGATAATAAATAAATCGTTGAAAGATTAACATGAAATGAATACTAACATAAAATGAAAGTACTCTACAACAATTATTGTCTAAAGAATTTGGTTTAAAGAATTTTCAACCAAAGAACAATAAAGAAGGAAAGAAGACTAGGAAGGAGAGCGAGAGGAAGGAAGGGAGGGAGGGGAGAAAGGGGAAAGAAAAATAAGAAGAGAAGAGAAGAAAGGAGAAAAAAAAAGGGGGGAAAAAGTGAGGGAGGGAAATGTACATCTCGCTATGGATTGAATTGTGTGTTTCTCAAATGGATGTATTGAAGCCCCAATCCCAATGTGATGGTTTGTGGAGACATAGATTTTGGAAGATAATGAGGTTTAGATGAGATCACCATTATGGCTTCCTCCTGATGGGATTAATGCCCTTATAAAATGAGACACCAGTTTACTCTCTCTCTCTCTCTCTCTCTCTCTCTCTCTCTGCCATGTGAGGGCAAGACCAGAATGCAGCCATCTGCAAGCCAAAAAGAGATATCTCACCAGAACCTAGCCAAACTGAGAAAACAGATTTCTGTTGTATAGGCGCCCAGTCTCTCATACTTTGTTATGGCAGCCCAAGCCGACTCTGACACTTCTTACATAGGGGTTTAAGTATCTAAAATACGAATTGAATGCTGACACACTGGATTTAAAAAAAAAAAAAGCTTTTAATTTTATTTCTTAAGTAATGAACATAATAATATTAGCATGCAATAAAAATAGCTCTCATAACATCCCTTCAAAATTCATTTTAAAGTGCTTAATATAGAGAAATAATAATGAATGTCAACGAAAATAATTAAAGTTAATAGGCATAAATAACATGCGTAATACCTGCAGATAGAATTGAGATGATGATTTGATGCCAAGAAGGCAAAAATACATTTTTTACAATGCTTGAATTGCACATTTATTTTCTCCTATAAAAATATTTACTTGTTCCCGTCATTTCTCATCATAATTGATCTGAAAATATTTGTATATTTAAGAATAAAAGATAAATAAATTTAAGAAAAAAGAAAGTTTTCATTATTCACAGATAATTAAATTTGAACATAAACAATTTTATTGTATGTATTTTATTTTTTTAATGTCTATTTATTTTTGGAAGAGAGAGACAGAGCATGAGCAGGGGAGGGGCAGAGAGGGAGGCAGACACAGAATCTCAAGCAGGTTCCAGGCTCTGAGCTGTCAGTACAGAGCCCAGTGCAGGGCTCGAATTCAAGAGTGGTGAGATCATGACCTGAGCTAAAGTGGGACGCTTAACCCACTGAGATGCCCAGAAACCCCTAAACAATTTTAAACAAATCTATACATAAGTTAAATGGAATTATTAAATGACAGATACAGAATTATACAATGTTAAAATCCATTCATCAAGTGAATATGAAACACTAAAATTATCCACATACTGCTAAAGTGTTTATTATATTTTATTGTCTTTAAATTTGAGCAGATGCTCTATGACCCAGAAATAATTCTATTCTGAGATTATATATACATTTTGGGAATGTGTTTATATATATATATATATATATATATATATATATATATACACACACATACACACACATATATTTTTTTTGCATGCACTGGAACCTAGAAAAATATACATAATTTTGATGTGTGTATATTTATAACAAAGTTTATGACAATATTATTCATAACAAATATAATAAATATAATAAATGTAAGCTAGAAACTGAAATGTCCAGCAGCAGTAGAGTGAACAAAGAAAATATGGTGTATTTATAAAATTAAATAGCATATAGCCATTAAATCAATGATGTGTAGCTCCATGCAACACCCTGTATGGCTGGAATATATACTGTTCTCAGAAGAAGCCTGATAGAAAATAATAAGTACTATATTATATTCTTACAAAGTTCAAAAACGGGATAAAAATTGTTGAAAGTGGTTCCCAAGAGAAGCAAGTGTTTCTCACAGTGTCAGGGAAGCAGATAACTTGTGGTAAATAAACGTTTGTGATTCAAAAGGGGTATTCAGGGGAATGGTGAAAAAATTCCACTTGTGCTGAATTTTGGTCACCACAGTGTGTATTTGCAATCATTTCTCATTTATTAAGCTTGACAGTCATGTTCCACATACTTTTGTAAATAAGCTCTATATCAGAAGAAAAGCAATTTTGAAAAAGCTGAAATCAGAATATATATTGCATCATTAGTCCTGTCCAAATTTTATTGGTGCAGACACATATTGATTGTGATGTACATTCATGGTCCCCAAATGGTCATACTTCTCAGAAGTCGTGCTTTTGTTTAATCACTTCCTACATTGATTCTGGAACTGGCCATGTTATGTGTTTCGACAAATGGTATAGCAGTACATGTTACAGAAAAAGAGGCTTGAGAAACACTTGTACATGGCCTTTTGACTTCTTCAAATATGGACGCTGCTATATACAAAATCTCCACTGAGGGGCCCCTGGTTGGCTCAGTCGGTTTAGTGTCAGACTTTGGCTCAGGTCATGATTTCACGGCTTGTGAGTTCGAGCCTCGTGTCACGCTCTCCACTATCAGAGCAGGGCCTGCTTTGTATACTGTGTTTCCCTCTCTGTCTACCCTTCCCCCTATTGCTCTCTCTCTCTCCTTCTCTCTCAAAAATAAACAAACATTTAAAAAAGAAAAAAAGAAAGAAAGAAAGAAACATATCTAGATTGATGAGCTGGTGAGGCCACAGGGACAAGAACCAAGGTACCCCAGCCAACAGCCCTGGCCCACTTCTCCATCCTCTTGCCCCACCTCAGCCCCACTTGATCTGCCAGGAGACTGCAGCCACATGCGGGCTCCCAGGTAAGCCTGACAGAACCGTTAATTGAACTCAGGCTAAACTGTAGAAGCATAAACAAAATAAATGGATGTTTTCATTCACTAAATTTTAGAAAGGTTGTTTATATGGCAATAAATAACTAATTCTCCATGCAAATAGTTTTGACTATGTCATTATCTTTGGAGTAGAAAATTGACTTTCGGCATAATATTTAATTCAAATTATCTTAGAAAGTAAATTTTATGTACTTTAAGAAGAATGCAAGCTTCTCAGAAGTATTATCTTGTGTGAGTAGTACTCAAACTTGGTCACTGATTTGAGTCATCCAGGCAAATTTTAAAGTTAACATCTCTTCCCTTTTCTAGAGATATCTGAGTGGAGAAGGAGCTAGTTTATCTATTTATCTATCTATCTATATTGAACTTCTAAGAGAATTCTAATGTAAAGTTGAATGTTGAGATATGGATGATTAACAGAAAGGATCTATTTAGATTCTAATGTATCCAAAAATAGAATGTTGTCACAATGGACTATTCACAACCAGAAGCAATAGAATAACACACACACACAAAAGACTACACTAATGAAAAGATCACATCTAATGATCCTTGCATTTTGAAACTCTGTAATTTTCACTTGTCTTGATTTGTTTATGTGACATGTCTTTGCTCAAATGGGGCATGTTTTTAAATAGCATATTTTTTACTCTAAATAGTAAGCTATGTTTTCTATCTCCTGAACATTGAACAGGTGGCAAATATCTTCTTAAAAGGGTGGTCATCAAGGTGATTGTTGTGAAGTCAAACATGCCGGGACCATTCATGACAGTGTTAATGTGCAAAGCAGTTAAGAATAGTTGAATTATGAGAGAGACAGAGGAGAAGAAGAAGAAGAAGAAGAAGAAGAAGAAGAAGAAGAAGAGAGAGAGAGAGAGAGAGAGAGAGAGAGAGAGAGAGAGAGAGAGAACTTTGTGACAAGTCAGGGGGCTGAAATAGAAAAAAAAACGTTTTTTTATAATCAGCATTGCTTATGAATCAGTAAAGATGTAGGGTCACAAACTGAACACAGGGTGACTCAGAATAGAAATAGAAAACAACAATAAATAGTGCAAGATAACTTTCTTAAGCAAAATTAGAATGCTTGGCACGCAGTTTTTCTCTCATGAGTTCCATGGATGGTTCAGACTGACATCAAGCCAGAGAGCTAAGCACGTTTTGAGTCCTTGCTACAAAAATATGATCCATGGATCAGCAGTATTGGCATAACCTGGGGCCTTATTAGGAGTTCAGAATCCTGGGTACAAACTAAGATCTACTGGCCCAAGAACTGCATTTTCAAGTTCTTCAGGCAATTCATATTCCTGTTAAGTTTAACTAACAACATTTTAGGTGGTGATGTATTAATTTCCTCTTGCAGCCTACAAATATTACCACAAACTTAATGACTTGCAAACAACACAAATATATCATCTTACAGTTGTGTGGGTTGGAAGTCAGGCATGGGTTTCCCTGGGCTAAAGTCAAGGTATCAGTAGGACTATGTTCCTTTCTGCAGACTTAGGGAAAAATGAGTTTGCGTGTTTATTTTTTTTGTTTTGCCTTTGACAACATCTAGACATTACCCACATGACTGAACTCGTGGCCCCTTTCTTCCCTTTTCAAAGCCAGCAAGCAACATTGGACTTCTCTGACCCTCCTTCCATATCACTTATTTCTGTAACTGTAGTTGGCAAAGGATTTACGGTTGTTGGATTCATGTGGTTAGATTGGACCCACCTAGAGAATCTAGGATAATCTCTACATGCTGATACTTCCAACCGTAATTATATCTGTAATGTGCCCTTTGGTGGATTAGGATGTGGACATTTTCAGGGACCATTATTCTGCTTACCACGGGGGCTTTACTAGGGCAAGGTGGATCTTCTTCACATATGCTATATGATCGGTGGCTCTGGATTCTTTAGATTGAAAAACGAATCTCCACTATCTGTTTGCTGTTATTGTTGCTTTTGTTTGCTTGTTTTTTTGTTCACTACTGGATATATTAGGAACAGTCAGTCGGTTACATTATGGGCTCTGTCCAGCTCCTTATGCTTCAGCTTCTGAGGACTAAGGATAAACTGTATCGATTATAGTGTATGTTAATTGCAGCCACAGGAGCTCTGACTTTATCCGAATGAAGCTTAGCTTTTACTTTGAATTATTCGCTATCAGCCTTCTTCAAAACATCCTGCATGTATTAAAGGTAGTTTTCTAAAATTAAATATCACTCTTAGTGGTCACATTTTTTTTTTTTGAGAAATATGCACTGAAGTTGCCTACCTATCAATCCTCTTTGATTGTATACCAGACTAAAACCTTTTAGCTTTTAGAGAGCTATTGCTCTCTTCTTGAAGCTATTGCTTCAAAATAGATAAGGAAGCTATTTCTTATTATACTTTTGGACGGTCCAGGTGAAACAATGCCAATTATAGGGAAATCCATTCAACTTAGGGAAATGGAGAAGTTAGAAAATTGGGATATTAGCCATATTTGAAATTGGTAAATTTAGGAATATCTGATTATCTTTGATAGCATTTAATGGTTTTCTGCTCCAAGAAAGCAATCAATTGTATTAACTCTAACTTGGCCCAAAATCTGTACATGTGGCCCTCAAAAATAAAATATTTGATGCTGACCCATTTGAGTTACTGCAGGTAATGAATAATCTCTTGGAATGCTTAGATTCAGAATAATTATGTCGTTTGGTCTGTGAACTACAGCGGCATTATAGATGGCATTCACATTCTATGGAATTCTCAAGACGTGAGTCAAAAATGAATAAAAATAAACTCTCTAGAGGAGCAGTCTTAGTATGTTATTATCTCAGCTATCACAGAAAGCAAAATTTTTCTGAGTGCTCTTTGGTAAATGATTACCTCACCTCCTACACAGTAGCAGTTAACCGCTCTATTGTCCTAATCTGCCTTTTCTCCTGCAGACTCTTCTAGCCTGGCTTCCTGTTACCCAATCCTCTTGCCTATATCTAGGCTGACTGGTGCAGACTTTTAAATGAATTGTTGTTTTTTGG
The DNA here is from genome assembly GCF_016509475.1 of Prionailurus bengalensis. Taxonomy (NCBI): domain Eukaryota; kingdom Metazoa; phylum Chordata; class Mammalia; order Carnivora; family Felidae; genus Prionailurus; species Prionailurus bengalensis. Next base: position 217,874,626 of record NC_057343.1, read on the forward strand.
GTTTTTTTTTGTTTGTTTTATTTTGTTTTGATTTTTATCCCGCAGTGGTGCTGTATCATTTGTATAGTAAATCAATTTAGTTTAGCTCAGATTCATATAACTTTCCAATGAATCATTTATATCACTCAACCCAGCAATACCCTGGGGCCAGGGGCCAAATACGAAATCATTTTTAATAATTAGAGGTTGCAGCAAAGGCTAGGATCACTAACTCATTGGTATATATCATGTAATTTCTCTCATGTATCTAATTGCCAGCTGACAATAACCCCATCGCTTCCTCTCCTTCTTTAAGATCCCATAAAGAAAGGAAGAGAGTGACAGTAACACAAATGTTCTCTATTTTATTTTAACATTGTAAATTTGTCACATTTTAGTTTATGGACAATAAATTATTCCCAATACACATTAATTCTGGTCTAACTGCATTGGAAAGTTACTGTTTTATGGCAGATAAAAAAAAATCACAAAATAATAGTTGAAAATAAATAGGCACACATACTAAACCATTCCTTTTTTTTTAATGTTTATTCATTTTTTGAAAAAGAGAGAGAGTGTGAGTGGGCAGGGGCCGAGAGAGAGAGAGAAAGGAAGATACAGAATCTGAAGCAGGCTCCACACATCCCGACGAGGGGCTCGAACCCATGAACCGTGAGGTCGTGACCTGAGCTGAAGTCAGGCACCCCACTAGGCACATATACTAAAGCCAAATTGCCCCCAAATATTCCTTGCAGGCTGATTTCCTCTTATTCTTACAGGTAAGTTAATGTAGACAAAAATTTCAAATTTCATAAAGCTCAAAATACTTATAAGCTGGTTCAAAAGATCATGAATAAACATTGACATGAGTGATTACTAAAATCGATTTCATTCTCTGGGTAGAGGAGACTTACAGTAGGTCTGACCAGCAACACCTCTCTTAGAAACGCTTACCTTACATACGAGACATTCTATCTTTCCACTATGTTACCCAACCTTCTGGCTGTAATTGATTAAAAAAGAAAGATGATTGCTCCAAACTGGGCTTATCAGATACTCTGTCTCTGGAATTTAGAAATAGGACGCAGAAAGAGTATACGCATATGACTGAAGCTGTGGGGAGGGTAAGATGATCCTCTCCCACCAAAGGTAGGAGCTCTGACAACATTTTAAATCCTTATGCAGGGTCGCTACCTGAAGAACAGCGTCATCCCCAATCTTGGAATTGGACAAAACAAATTCTGCACCTTGAGTTAGTTTCTGTTCCTTATAATTTATGTGTTGCAATCACGGCACACCAGCAACCTGTCTTCTTTCTAATTATGAATATTGACAATTCACTAAGTGATTTGAGGATTCTAATGAATCCTTGCCACATGGTAGTATCTATACGTTCACAGAAGGCTCAGCATTTGGCTTATCGGGCAGAACACTCATTTGGGAGACTTCTGTTTTCTCTATACACCGTCTTTTGTACAGCTGAAATGTTAATGTAGAAGCAACTTTTTCTGTTTTCTCAACCAAAAAAGACTTCCCTGTACTTCAGAGACTAAATTGTAAGTTCTCTTAGTACCAGCACAGTCCATAAAAAGCCGTAGCCTCAATGAATATTGTTGTTTAAATGCATATTTGAATAAATGAGTGAATAAAAGAGGAAATGATGAGCTATACAATTTGGGGTATCCAACAAGGTTACAAATATGTATTTTCTGTGTCCAATTTCTGAACAAATTTAGAAGAAAAACACAGCTATGTACAGGCCAAAAGGTCATGTTTATGACAGAAGCTAAGATGGGTTTATGTCAAGTAAATTTCAGCAAATTTAGCCAATCAGCCCAGACAGCATAGACACAGACAAGGTAAATTCTGTGTCGTGAAGTAACACAGCCATGAGCAGGCCTGATTCCAAGATGAGGAGAGGGCAGCTGACTTAGGTAAGCACAGTAATGTTTTCCCAGTTTATGATTCCCATAAATCATTCCATCTTTCCAAGATCTGGAGGAGCGAGGAGTCTGAGTGAATACCGAGAAAAAAGAGAAAAAAGAGAGTTCCCTACACTATTAAGGAAACATCAGAAACGGAGAGGAGATAGATGTTTTTCCCTTCTGTGCACATGCGGAGTGTTTTCATAAGGCAAGCAGTGCATGTGATCCATTGCCTGGGTGCTCCTAAAAAGCCCTAGGCCCTATGTACTTTTGCAAACTCTGATGCAGAGTATCAGCTGCTCATGAAAGTATCCAATTCATAGATCCAAGAGACAGGGCTGATACGGATGTGTCCATTCATGCCTATGTCTACGACACCACTTTATCCCAGCTACAGTTTGAGCCAATTCACTTGGCCTTTCCTCAGATTGGTAGGATATCCCAGACACCCCAGTGCACTGGATCCAGAGATGAACGTAGTTTTGCCAAGTTCAAGTGACAAATAATACTCTAAGTACATTTCTATACTTTAAGTATGTAAACAAGGTAAAGGCCTGGGCTTCTCTTCCTTCCTCATGGACAGCATTCTCGTTTTGAGGCATACGATGTTCGAGGTTCTGGAGAACAAACTGAAAAAGGCAAACTCCTTGCTGTTGAAACTCTTATTTTAGTGAATGAGAAAGAAACTTAAAGTACAACTGTTAGTGCCAAGGGGTAAGGAGAAAAATAACCAGGAAAGGAAAATACCAGAGTGAGATGCAATTTAAAATATTTTGGGTAGACTCGGCTGTGCACATATCCAGGAAAGAATTTTCCAGGCAGTGGAAACAACCAGTTGGAAGTTCAATGGCGAGTGTTTCTTGATTGTCTAACAGAGTTTCTTAGCCTTTTATTTATTTATTTATTTATTTATTTATTTTCATGAGCACCCTGCTATGGGGCCCTTTTAATTATTTTTTTTTTCCTAATAAACACCCCAAGGAAATTTTCAAGCCACATACGCACCATAAGTCTGTTTATGTACCATCTGTAAATCTGTGATTTATATTTTTAAAAAGTATTATTTTTGTCAACACACCCCACATCAAGAACCAACTTATGCCTCCTTAGGAACATTATCACTGCTCTTGAGAATGCACTGGCAGGGACACAAGGGAAACAGGCGATCTGGGGGTGGAGAGAGAAGGAAGGAGATTACAGAATAAAGTAAATGAGGTAAAACAGGGCCACGTCTGGCTCTGCACCTGATTGCAAGGATATCGTATTTTACATTCAGTGAAACAAATGTACTCAGTGTTTGAAAAGGAAATGAAAAAGCCACTTGAACAGCCCCACCCAAAATGGCACATCTTCTGTCTGCCTTACATTATCTCAAGTGACACCTTGTGATCACCCTAAAAATACTTAAGACAACATATTCAAAAAAGTTTCACATGAGTCAAACCAGATTAATTTCCTATGTGAAAGCTAGCATGTTTAGGGGGGTTAGGATCATCATCAAAATCTGACAATTTCTTGAAGAGGTTCAGCTGAGTTACCTGTTACTGTTGTACTGCTTTTTTTGGTTATTGTTGTTTAATTTTTTTTTAATATTTATTTATTTTTGAGAGAGGGAGACACAGAATCTGAGGCGGGCTCTGGGCTCTGTGCTGTCAGCACAGAGCTGGATGTGGGGCTCGAACTCACAAATGTTGACTTCACACCTGAGCTGAAATTGGACGCTTAACTGAATGAGCCACCCAGGCTCCCCAGTCTTTGCTGTTTAGATTTAAATTTTAAATATAACCTGTAGAGATCATGCACACTTAAAATCAAGTGCTAATCGAGGGACAAGTTGGAGAAGGATTATTTTAACTTATTTACCACAGACATGCAAACTTATTTCTTCCTTTAGAAAATTATTATTATCAAACTCCTACTATGAAGGGGATTTTTATTAATGCACAAGCCATCCATAATAAGGCTTTAGCAACAATCCACATCGGTGTTTCTAAACTGTCACATTTGTTATCAGTATCATAAGGGTGATTTAAATAATAGATCCCCCCCCCCCTCCATCTCAGACCTATGATCAGAATCTTTCAGGTGTGTTCAGGGAAACTTTAACAAATCACTGAATAATTAATTATATTATGACCCTAAGTATGATTATCAGTGTTCTAAGTGAGGAAATAGGAGAACATGAGCTCACGTCTGGGAAGGGAAACATTTAGAGATTGTAAAGGATTAGGTCCTTATATTTAGGGTTTGATTGGATCTATGAATGATGAAAAAGAATTGAACATCAGAGAATTATCAGGTTCTGGACTAAGTAGTAATAATTACAAATGTAATAAGTACAGCAGGAAGTTGAAGCAATATGAAGGAAGATAATTGATTCTTTTTTATTCAAGTTGAATGTTTATTCAAGTTGACTGGTATAAAAAAAATGAAATCTTTATGTCTTAATAGAGTAAAATAGTTATTCCTAGTTCAATAACAGTACAGTGTTCAGTGGGTACCATTCTACCTAAAGATGACCAACCTTCCTGATTTGTGCAGAACTGAAAAGATTCCCAGAATTCAAAAGTTTCATTTCTAAAACCGGGAAGGTCATAGACAAACTGGGACAACTTGTGGTCACCCTTATTCTGCTGGAGTATTCTGAAACTAGGGTTTCTTTCTTCGAATCCACCATTTTGTTGTTGTTGTTGTTGTTCCTATTTGCGAGTCTTCGTATGGAAACTCTATGGTTGATACACTGGTAAACAAATACAGAAAGCTCAGAGTAGTGTGAAAGAGGTAGTCCTGAAAGTCACACGCATCGTATGTTCCTACATTCTATTTATCAGAATTCAGCCGCAATGCTATAAGTTGGAACCAAGGTTGCTGGGATACATATTCTAAGGAAGTAAACTAATTCAAGAGACTAACATGTAGATTAATGAGCTAAAAAGGATGAAAGCAAAAAAAAAATCCTGGTTTATTTAGATATGATGAGGCCATTAATGATTTAAGAAAAGCACTTCATTAGCATGGAAAACATAGAAGCCAGGATACAATTTTGGAAACAAAAAATTAGAAGGTTAAGAAGTAGAAGTAGCAGCTACAGGCCATTCTTTCTAGCAAATTTGTATGGCCTAGAAAGAGGCATGTACCATAAGATTGAGCGAAGAACAAGGTCCAAGTGAATGCTGCCTTGGCCGGAGTTTGGTGTATATGTGCTACTACTCTGAGGTAACCAGTAGAAATGAGACAAATGAAGACACATGAAACACAGGATGATGGATGGGGCAAGTTCCCAAAGGATACTGAAAGTGATGGTATTTTGAGCAAATGTCAACAAATTCATCTTAGAGAAGAAAAGAGAAACATCCATCTAGACAATGGGAACCAGCAAGAATATTTGTAGACTCAATTTGGAGGGAAAGCACCACATAGCACTTCAATTGTCAACACCAAGTGCAAGTTACTCAGGTTGCACCATTTTTTTTTCTATGGCAAATACATGATGTGAAATAAAATATTTAGAAGATTTATAGAAGATCTGAGAGTTTATCATAAACTACTATTAAAAGTATTTCTGATCTTGATTCCTTCGTAATTACTTGACTCAGAACAATATTTATAATATGTTAGATTTCTTGGTTGTGGTGAAAACTTAGGTTAATATGTATCTAATACCTCTCTCTCTCTATATAACATATATATAACACATATATGTAATTAACATATATACAGAAAAAGATAATAATGACTTACAAAGATAAATAATCTTACAAGTTGTTTTATCTAACAGAGGACAAATATTAAAAAAAAGTGTTCCTTTAAACTAAGGAAAGAGAGTTTTAGTAATGAATTAGCACCTAAAATTTTGGTAGAATGATTGTCTGAATATGTACTTGATGTAAGAAATGTTCCATGTCAGTACTGAAAGCAATGAAGTATTACTTGTACTCCATCATCAGTGAAGAAGTAGTCAGTAGCAGTAGGATAAATGCTGGCACATCAGCTGGAAATGTGGGTTTTGTAAACAAACATTCTCAATGGAATGTTCCAATTCAAACCAGCCTCCCACAACACAACTCAATAATGAAAAGTTTGCTAATGCTGAACAGGCACTGATAGGTTGACCTCCACACGAGTGGATCTACACATGTGAAGTATTTTGCTAAAAGCAGGTTCATAATTGAACTTCAGTTCACAGATGACTGATGTAAAGTCTGACTTTAACTTTATGAATACATGTATACAACCTAAACACATATTTTATTTTTATTTTTATTTTTTACAGATACATTATAGTTTATTTTTATTTTTATTTTTTTAATTAAATATAGTTTATTGTCAAATTGGTTTCCATACAACACCCAGTGCTCATCCCAACAGGTGCCCTCCTCAACACCCATCACCCACTTTCCCCTCTCCCTCACCCCCATCAACCCTCAGTTTGTTCTCAGTATTTTAAGAGTCTCTTATGGTTTGCTTCCTTCTCTCTGTGTAACTTTATTTTCCCCCTTCCCCTCCCCCATGGTCTTCTGTTAAGTTTCTCAGGATCCAAATATGAGTAAAAACATATGGTACCCATCTTTCTCTGTATGACTTATTTCACTTAGCATAACACCCTCCAGTTCCATCCATGTTGCTACAAATGGCCAGATTTCTTTCTTTCTCATTGCCAAGTAGTACTTCATTGTATATATAAATCACATCTTCTTTATCCATCCATCAGTCGATGGACAGTTAGGCTCTTTCCATAATTTGGCTATTGTTGAAAGTGCTGCTATAAACATTGGGGTACAAGTGCCCCTATGCATCAGTACTCCTGTATCCCTTGAGTAAATTCCAAGCAGTGCTATTGCTGGGTCATAGGGTAGGTCTATTTTTAATTTTCTGAGGAACCTCCACACTGTTTTCTAGAGTGGCTGCACCAGTTTGCATTCCCACCAACAGTGCAAGAGGGTTTCCGTTTCTCTACATCCTCCCCAGCATCCATAGTCTCCTGATTTGTTCATTTTAGCCACTCTGACTGGCGTGAGGTGATATCTGAGTGTGGTTTTGATTTGTATTTCCCTGATGAGAAGTGACATTGAGCATCTTTTCATGTGCCTGTTGGCCATCCGGATGTCTTCTTTAGAGAAGTGTCTATTCATGTTTTCTGCCCATTTCCTCACTGGATTATTTGTTTTTCGGGTGTGGAGTTTGGTGAGTCCTTTATAGATTTTGGATACTAGCCCTTTGTCCGATATGTCATTTGCAAATATCTTTTCCCATTCCGTTGGTTGCCTTTTAGTTTTGTTGGTTGTTTCCTTTGCTGTGCAGAAGATTTTATCTTGATGAGGTCCCAATAGTTCACTTTTGCTTTTAATTCCCTTGCCTTTGGGGATGTGTCAAGTAAGAAATTGCTGCAGCTGAGATCAGAGAGGTTTTACCCTGCTTTCTCCTCTAGGGTTTTGATGGTTTCCTGTCTCACATTCAGGTCCTTTATCCATTTTGAGTTTGTTTTTGTGAATGGTGGAAGAAAGTGGTCTAGTTTCGTCCTTCCGCATGTTGCTGTCCAGTTCTCCCAGCACCATTTGTTAAAGAGACTGTCTTTTTTCCATTGGCTATTCTTTCCTGCTGTGTCAAAGATTAGTTGGCCATACTTTTGTGGGTCTAGTTCTGGGGTTTCTATTCTATTCCATTGGTCTATGTGTCTGTTTTTGTGCCAGTACCATGCTGTCTAGATGATTACAGCTTTGTATTAGAGGCTAAAGTCTGGGATTGTGATGCCTCCTGCTTTGGTCTTCTTCAATATTACTTTGGCTATTCAGGTTCTTTTGTGGTTCCATACAAATTTGAGGATTGCTTGTTCTGGCTTCGAGAAGAATGCTGGTGCAATTTTGATTGGGATTACATTGAATGTGTAGATTGCTTTGGGTAGTATTGACATTTTAACAATATTTATTCTTCCAATCCATGAGCATGGAATGTTTTTCCATTTCTTTGTATCTTATTCAATATCTTTCATAAGCTTTCTACAGTTTTCAGCATACAGATCTTTTACATATTTAAATTTTTTTAATGTAAACACATATTTTAAATAAATATGCATTACTATATATTAAAGGAAATAAAATGCTTGTCACCTGTGTACCCTGAATATTCAGTGCAATGTAAAATAGTTAATTAACAATTGTTAGACTGACTGATCCACTAACTGACAATGGATGGATACAAAGGTACACTGACGCATGTATGGATGCATGCACAGATGGATGATGGGATTGTTTTGAGTATCATTCCCACTTTATTAAGTAGTCTTAATTCATTACCCGATGCTGAGTTAACACCTGCTATTTTTTTTAATTTTTTAATTTAAATTCCCGTTAGTTAACATATAGTGTAATATTAAGTTTCAGGTGTACAATATAGTGATTCAATTGTTCCATACAACACTCAGAGTTCATCACAAGTCCACTCCTTAATCCCTATCACCTATTTCACCCAACCCCCTACCCACTGCCCCTCTGTTAAACATCAGTTTGATCTATATGTAGCTAAGAATCTATTTCTTGATTTGCCTCTCTCTCCACCTGCCCACTCCCCACTTTGCTCATTTGTTTTGTTTCTTAAATTCTTCATATGAGTGAAATCATATGGTATTTGTCTTTCTCTGAGTGACTTATTGCTCTGAGCATTATGCTCTCTATCTCCATCTATGTCATTGCAAATGGCAAGATTCTATTATTTTTGATGGCAGAGTAATATTCCATATATATATACCACATCTTCTTTATTCCTTCATCAGGTGATGGACACCTGAGTTGTTTCCATAATTTGGTTACTGTAGATAATTCTGCTATAAATATCGGGGTGCATGTTAACACCTGCCATTTTTTAAAGTGACCTACCTACACAGTCTTCTGCTGATGTTGCAGATTCAAGTGGGAGAATTCCCAGAATAGTTTTCCTCATATATTTATGTTTCAATGTTGTCCACTTTAGTAAATCAGGGCCCAGATTACCAGTGTTATTACTAGAGCTTTGCACTCTTCCCCACCATACTGTAAATATTCATATTTTTTCTTTTCTCTCTTCTTAATTTCTCCTTCTATGATATTGCTGTTAAAGTCATGCTTTTGTGGCTCTTTACACCAGTCTTACTTTTTCCTGTCCTTGGCACGTCCCTTGAACATGCTAAACTATGCTGCTACAGTCCTTAATTTTGTGCTTCTCTTTTTTGTGCTCTGTTGTTTTAAGCTTTCCCCACAGTTTCTGGCCTCCCTCTGAAAACAAAAACAAAAACACAAAAAACACTTTTTTTTTCCATGCTCTTTGCTATGGTACTTTTGTCTGAAGTTTGGGGTATTTTTAAAGTGCAAACGAAAAAACCTGTGACTTACATGGGAAATTGGTTATTTTCCAGGGAAGACATCCGCCCATTACAACCAAATAGCACTTCTCTTTGGTTTTCTCAATTTGTTCGCTTAAATGGTACCATCAAAGTAAATCCTGGACATCTCAGCAGTTTGAAACTTACAGTAGTTCATCTAGTGAAAGTAATCCCGGATTCCCGTGCGTATGCCCATATGAGCTGTTCTCACCATTAACATTTAATTAAAATTTGGTTACTTTGAATATGAATTTGTTTTTTTTTTTTTTCAAATTGAGTTCTTTAAGAAATGAAGTGAAAATACATGCATGACCAATTTTATCTGTGTTGGGTAAGGGTAACACATACCATATAATATATATTTTTCCATTCCTTCATTTTTCTATTATAATCAAATAAAGTAATGATATTTCTCTTATTAAAATCATCAGTTCTATGAAATAACACTTTAATGGACATATTCTGACATTAATAAGAGAATGATATTTAGTTTTGAATTGATGAAAGTATAAATTCTATGGGGCGTCTGGGTGGCGCAGTCGGTTAAGCATCCGACTTCAGCCGTCACGATCTCGCGGTCCATGAGTTCGAGCCCCGCGTCGGGCTCTGGGCTGATGGCTCAGAGCCTGGAGCCTGTTTCGGATTCTGTGTCTCCCTCTCTCTCTGCCCCTCCCCCTTTCATGCTCTGTCTCTCTCTGTCCCAAAAATAAATAAACGTTGAAAAAAAAATTTAAATTCTGTTTATTAGTAATAACTAAATGTATAAAGGGATTTCTTTGTGCGGGGCACTGTTCTAATAAATTTGTGAAGTTTGTATCACATAATCATGGTATTTTACCTAAAAGTTTAAAAAGTCTTTACTATCACTGTCATAAAGATTTTAAAAAACAAAACAAAACAAAACAAAACAAAACAACGGTGCCTTAGACGGGAGAAAAACTACCTGCCCAAGGTCCTCTCACTATTAAAGGTCAAGCAAGGAAGAGAACTCCAAGACCCCATCTCCAGGACACTCAGTTTTAAGTCTGTATTAAACATAAGTTCTCTTGCTTAGGGACATAAAAAAGGCAAAAAAAATATTAAACATTATATTTGCCTGACTAACTTTGATAGAGAATGTAGTACACGTAGTTCGGTCAGAAATCCGCAAAAGGTTTAGATTGTATTGCTTGAATGACGGCCTCGTTGATAATTAGTAGGCAGATGACTGAGAGGCACATGGAAAGTGTGTTAAAAAATCTACCACACTTTGTGAACAGAATCTTCAACTTGCCAGGAACTCAGTACATTTATTATGTTGCTGCAAAGACCGAGGAGAGTACATAAATTATTCAGGGTGGGAAGAGACATTAATTTTTTTTGCAATGCAAAAGAGATGATTCACAGAATAGAGGTGATCAGAATTTATTAATGTATTTCTCCATTTAAAGTGAATAATTTATTTCATCCTCCCTGGATAAAGCACAGGCGTTCAAATAAAACTAACAGTTAACAAATCTAGCTTTATTTCCTAAATGTTTAAAAATAGAAACTTTGATGATCTGTGTTTCAATGAATAATTTGCTAATTGAAAGAATATTCAGATTTAATGATTTTTTTTTACAAATTTTTTGTTAGTAATGAATAAACCAGTGAACAGCTGATATGTTCGGATGGATATTCTTTCATTGTGGATTCTTTCACATATATTTATAAATATAATAAAATCAGTTTTGCTTTATTTACTTCACCTGCTTCCTTTTCAATCTATTTTTGCAATATGTCTCTTACTAGAGTGTAAGGATAAATGTTTTCAGTGCCCTTAAAAAGAAAGAATTCCTGTGCAGTTAGGGAATCTTCACTGAGCCATCAGAAAATGTTAATCAGGTACCTACTATGTGCCATGAACTATTTTATTTGCTGAGGTTTTGGCAGTGGACAAGAATCCAAATTTACATTCTCATCTGTGAAGATAGATAAGCACAACTAAAACATAAAAATGTAAATAATCACTCAAGCTTCTGATAGTTATATGTGTTGATCAGAGAATTAAACAAAATGATGGGATAGTAAATGTGCAACAGTCCTTTCTAAGAAAAGGCTATTTAGAGCTGGGGATTCTTTTTATTGATTGATTGATTGATTGATTGATAATTTTTTTTAGCGTTTGTTTATTTATTTTGAGAGAAAGAGCTCAAACAAGAGAAGGACAGAGAGAGGGAGAGAATCCCAGGGAGACTCTACACTGTCAACACAGAGCCTAGTGCAGGGCTGGAACTCACAATCTGTGAGATCATGACCTGAACTGAAATCAAGTCAGACACTTAACTGACTTAGCCACCCAAGCACCCCTACAGGTGGGGATTCTTGAATCTTAGCTGGACTGTGACTTGTTTTAACCAATGGAAAGTACTGGAACCAATAGTGTGGTAGTTCTGGGCCTTTGCTCAAGACTCTTGTGTTCCTTCCACTCTCTCTGGGAATTCTGCCTCCGAGACATAAATGGGAAGTATGGGAGAGCCTGGTGGAAGATAAGAAGGAACACGGACGAGGCAAGTAGCCCTAGTGGACCCAGACAAAGTCAACCCAGATTGAGTGACAACCAGCTGACCTACAGGTATATAAGAAAGTCCAGTCTACATCAGTTGAACCACCTGTCTGACTTGAGGTTAAGTGGAAACGTGAATGTGCCCAGTTAGGATCGGGAGACTGACCCAACTCACCCATAGCCTTGTGAACAATCATGAGGGCTTAATGTGTAAGTCCCCGTATGTGCATGCCTGTGTCCAAACATACACCTGCAAACGTATGTTCATACATCTTGGAATCCTTGCTATATGCAGGCTCTGCCTCCCTGACACACACTGCCTGATAGAGGGAGGCCATTGGAAGCTGCGATTTAGATGAACGTAGCACTTACCTCTGCTCCGAATACATGTGAGACAGCAAAATCTCAGTCCACCACCATGCCAAGTGTCTCTGTAGGTCATAAATCCAGGTACTGTGTAGCTGAGGAGCTCTTCGCAAGTGCTGTTTGAGAGATTACCTTTTTGAAAGATGAAAGATTTGGGGCAGAATGCACCTGACCCTTTAGCAATTCAGGGGCCTGCCATGCTATGATAAATCGGCCCTTGTCCTTCCCGTGAATTCTCCAGCTTCAGCAGTTCTTGCCGTTTAGTGCTGCTGGAAGAGCTCCTGGGATACACATTGTGAATACTGTGGTGGTTTATTTCTCCTAACCATTTCCAAAATGAGAACTCTTTCCAGGGCACATCTTCTCCTGAAACTTGAGGATCACACTATTAGCACAAACACTGAATCCCAGGAGTGTATCTGTGTATATGGGTGTTACACATGCTGTAACCAATCAGCTATATTCTGAAGTGCTTACATGTATTGGGAAATGAGAAATGCCACCATGCCCTCATCTCATCTCCCCCCACCCCATTTAATTATATTTTCAGCTGCAACATAACCCTATCTTTTAGGATAGATAATATCAGAGTTTGAATCCTAATTAATAGCTATGTCTTCACCAATAAAATTGCACCTGTAATTTTTTGGCTCCCTGAATTGACAGAATTTTCTCCTTGCGTAATATTGTATCTAGTATGAGTTTTTCCTGTTGGCATTACCTCTTGAAGCCTCATTTGTATCATGTAAACAGGTTGACTAGCCCCTATATCATTGTGTGATCACGATAAATTTGCTTCCCATTTTGTCTATTCATATCAGGATATTCTATTACACTATTAGTTCATACAAAGAGTGGTTGATGTTTTTGTTTTTGTTTTTATTTTTCATATTAATGGAGAGCTGTGAAGGATCTGATGTTACTTTACTTGCAAGCTAGCTCATTATTCTGTCTCTCATTCATGGATGCTGGCAGAAGTCATAATACTCCCGGGTCAGAGCCAAAAGACTTTATTATTTATGGCAAGAGCAGTAGTGACAGTACCAGTATTTTCTCATGCCAGTTCCCAAGCCCAACTCCCACAGGAAGATGTGAAGAGAGACAGGTGACAGGTGACATGAACACATTGAGTGGGTTTTGTAACAGGAATGCAGAGACTGCGAAGCTTGATTCAGGCTTCTCTAAAAATGCAGCTGTTATTGCCTTGGTTCACAAGAAATGCAAAAATGCAAGAGCCCCATGGAATCAGCCAGTGACACGGAATTGCAGGTTTGGGAATAGGTTTGCAAGTGCAGATGATTGAGCTACTTCTACAAGTGAAAATTGGATTTTGTGAGAAAAATAAAAGGGAAACAGAAACAAAGAAAGCAAAGGTCTTGTTTTTTTATTTTTTTAATTTTTTTTAATGTTTATTTTTGAGAGAGAGAGAGAGAGACAGAGCATAAGTCGGGAGGGGCAGAGAGAGACACACAGAATCCAAAGCAGGCTCCAGGCTCCGAGCTGTCAACACAGAGCCTGACACAGTCCCCAACTTTGTGAACCGCAAGACTATGACCTGAGCCGAAGTTGGACACTTAACCAACCGAGCCATCCGGGCACCCCCCAAAACAAGGGTCTTGTATTCAAAGGAGCAAACTATGGATCGCTGAAGACAATGAATTATATTACTATACGTACATTCAAGTTCAAGAGAGCAACTGAAAAATAAAACCATATTCACATAATTGAAAGCTTAGAATGGGATTGCTACATCCTCATCTGAGGGTATAATTACTATTTTGATTCATATTTTTCTGATTCTGAATAAAGGTGATTTTAATTCTTTCTGGAAACCATGTCCATAGACTTACGGAGTGTGCTGCTAAATCTGGGTGTTCATGTCAGAACTACACTGAACTAGGACCAGTTAGGGTTGAAACAGAACACCATGCATGTGCCGCTGATGACCAATTTCTTTCTTCAGCTCCGACTTATCTGATTCAGCCTCCACTGTGTTTAATATTTCTCCCTAAAATTGAACTCATCATTGAATTTTCCTTCCACACATACTCTTCCTCTATTATTTCAATATTAGAAAGGAAACATGCAAATTAGGAAGCACATTCACCTAGTTTCTCAGGCCACATACGGCGACCGGAGACTTGCTCACCCCTCCTCGTACATCGCACAGATCCAATCATTTACTTCTCATAACTCTGCAATCTATCCATCTCTCTGCATTTTCACTGCCACCCACCTAGTCCACGTTACCACGGTCTGGATGCTCGCACTAGTCTTCCAAGGGTCTCTCGTGGTCTTCCTTTTCATTCTCTTCAGTGATGCCATACTTATCTTCAAATGGCTTCATTTATCTTGAAGATAAATTTTAACCTTTTTCATATATGTGATCAGGCCATTCATCTTCTGAGCCCCATAGCCCACCTCTCTTCGATGAAGTTCTATTCTTTTGCGGGAGCGTCCTTCAGTGTCCTGCATTGCTCAGAGAAATACTCACCTCACACCCTCTCCATAGACTACCCCTCCTCTTGTATGTCCTCTCTACCTAGGTTAGCATTTACTTACTTCTTTTCTACAGTCTCAGCTTTCACATCAAATTTTCAAGGGTCCCTTCATAGACCTCAAAGCGGTTTAAATTGCACAATCTGTACATTGCTAACACGCCCTGTGTATTGTACACTGTTTTATTTTATTTTTATTTTTATTTTTTCCTGTTTCTTTCTTTTTGAGAGAAAGAGAGACAGAGCGTGAGTGGGGAGGAGCAGAGAGAGGGCGACACGGAATCTGAAGCAGGCTCGGGGCTCCGAGCTGTCCACGCAGAGCCGGACGCAGGGCTCGAACTCACAGACAGTGAGACCGTGACCTGAGCCCAAGTCTGCTCAACCAGCTGAGCCACCTGGGTGCCCCTGCACACTGTTTTAAAATTCATGTATATGCATGATTGAATCCATGTCTTCTCATACATAACTTCAGTGAGGGCATGAATGGCACTCATCTTGTTCTCTTGGTCACTAAAATCCCCTCAGCACTTAAAAGTCTGTAGGTGAAATTTAGGCAAATCATTGACAAATGCATTGTAACTATTCTTCCCAGAGTACCTGAAATCCATGGGATTTGTTACTCAGAAGGATAATATTTAGAATATTCACATACAAATGTATATTTCAACTAAAAATATTCTTTTTGAGGTTAGACCTCCTTTTATTCTCATTTTGACATTATGGCAAGGTTTCTGGCTTTCTGTTTTTTTTGTTTTTTTTGTTTTTTTTTTTTTTGCCTGTGTTTTGCACACTTGAAAACTAGGAGGAAATTAGAGAATATTTGTCAAATTTCAAGCCTGCTTATCAGCAACACTTCAGGTGTTTTAAGTGGAAGAGGAGAAACATCCACAAGAATAAAATCAGTGAATTCTTCCATTTACTATTTCTAGCAGCAGTAAAATCAATTGTATCTAAGAGGCAAAACAGTATGCTAATTACACCTTTTATTCAGGATTGTCAGCTAAAAGGGTCAGCTTTCACTTTCTACAGCATTATATTTACCCTTTACAGATCTAACTTCTTAAAATATGACAAAATGATCACTGTTTTCATTTACTAAAGGTTTTGTTCTGGGTTTTATTAGAAGGAATTCTCATGAATTATTTTATAGCAAAAGCCCAACAAAAATTAGGCAATAGATCATAAATCAGCAAATGTTTACTGAGTATCTACTCTGGGCAATCAATGTTGTAGCTGATGGATCAATTGCAAGGAACAAATTAGATACAAAAATCCATGGTCTCTTGTAATTTGCATGCTAGCATGGGGAAATGTATCAAAATGAATAAATTAACTGCATACTGTATTAGAAGATGATAAGGGGTACAGAGAAACATAGAGCTGCCAGTAGGTTTGGGGAGAAGTTGTGGCAAAGATTCCCTCCTTGACTAAGCTCTACTCAGCCGACTAAGTTCTACTCTGAACTCTTGGCAAGTATGGTTTCTCGGCTTCCATGGTCATCTCTGCATTACCCAATTTCATTGAGAATCCTGCTATCAGTTTAGTCAGAATCCTTGATATCTAATATGGGTTCTCAACCTCTACCATTCCCCAGGTGATGTCCTAGCACTCTGGCCGGCCTTCAGCAAGAAGCCCGTAGGTGAGTTTAGCCAGAATCCGCCCCCATCGTCACCTCTGATGTTTCCTCTTGGTAATTCTCCACTCTGCTCCTTGGCTATAAATTCCCACGTTTCCTTATTGTGTATGGAGTTGAGCCGAATGCATCCACCAACTACTTTCCTCTTGGGGAGAATGGTGGAAATTTCCTAAACCTGATACAAATATAAGAAATAGAGAATAAATATCACCCTGCAAATCACGTATATGCATTGGTTATATTTTATTCATAGACTTTTTTTTTTAAACCTTTGTTTTTGGTGTCTTTCCATGGAAAGATTTTCTTTAAATCCTTTGGAGCCTATCAGTATTACAATCTGCCCACTACTCTTGTGCTTTATTGTTTTTTTCTCAAGGTGTCCTTCGCAACCTTAAGTCACCGGGTTTTCTGATATCAGTTGTTCTAAAACATAAAGTGTTTTTTTTTCATTTTCTATTTGACATATGCACAAAGTGTATTTTGGGGTCATTTTGTCTAAGTCAATTAGTTGCAAATACAGTAAGTGCAAAAAATGGTACTGAATATAGTAAAAATCAAGTAACAATCCCAGTCTTGTAGGACTGTCTTTAGCTACAGTGAATGGAGGCCCTTAACTAGGGCTCCAGGCTTATCACATGGAAATGAACCAGAATGAAAATATAGTTTTATGTAAAATTTTTTCAGTTCTGTGTTTAAAGCTAGTTAATTGTCAAGTTTAGGTTATAGAACATGTTTTACTTAACTTTTAATTTGAGAGAGAGAGAGAGAGAGAGAGAGAAGTGGGGGAGGGGCAGAGAGAGAGGAAGACAGAGGATCTGAAGCAGGTCCCTCCTGACAGCAGCAGAGAGCCCAATGCAGGGCTTGAACTCAGCAACTGTGAGATCATGACCTGAGCAGAAGTCAGATGTTTAACCATCCACTGAGCCACCCAGGTGGCCCAGCGTAACACTTTTTTAAAACTATTACTTTATTATTATTCTTAACTTACTAATGCTTTTAAAAGTTTATTTATTTTTGAGAGAGACAGGGAGAACACAGAACCTTAGGCAGGCTCCAGGCTCTGCGCTGACAGCTCAAAGCCTGATGCTGGAATCTATGATCCAGGAGATCAGGACTGAGGCTTAACCAACTGAGCCACTCAGGCGCCCCAGGAACAGTTTTGTTGTTGTTGTTTTTGTTGTTGTTGTTAATGTTTATTTATTTTTGAGAGACAGAGTGAGAACGGGGGAGGGGCAGAGAGGGAAGGAGACACAGAATCTGAAGCAGGCTCCAGCCCTTGAGCTATCAGCACAGAGCCCTTCGCAGGGCTTGAACTGACAAACTGCAAGATGATGACCCGAGCTGAGGTTGGACGCTTAACTGACTGAGCCACCCAGGCACCTCAAACACTGTTTTAAAATGAAACCGGAAAACATAGCCTACAAAGAGCTAAACCACAGGAATATTTCTCTGAAAAGGTGAGATGATGGAAATGGAGAGGTGATGAGAGAGAGTTCCAGAGGATAGTAGGAGGAAAACAAAAATCCGAGGAAAGGCGTCAGAGCTAACAAGAACGGCATCACACAACCACTGTAACTCATGTTTTGTTTTGTTTTGTTTCATAGAAGACTTTTATTTTAATTTAATATTCTTTTTTAATTTTAGAAAGTGGTCTGCTGATGCTACATAACAGGAACACATATTTGTTCTTGGACTAAGAGGACCCTTCCTCACAACAATTAAGTCATCAAATCTGTGTAGCTGGATGATGTTCTCAGGGTTCCCAGATGCCTTCTCTTCTACGAGATCTATTTTGTGCTTGTTGTGTTAAAGTCTTTCCAATGCCAATTTGCTTCAACTTCCAGCATTTCGAATGGAAGATCTTTTTTTTTTTTAATTTTTTTTCAATGTTTATTTATTTTTGGGACAGAGAGAGACAGAGCATGAACGGAGGAGGGGCAGAGAGAGAGGGAGACACAGAGTCGGAAACAGGCTCCAGGCTCTGAGCCATCAACCCAGAGCCTGACACGGGGCTTGAACTCACGGACCGCGAGATCGTGACCTGGCTAAAGTCGGACGCTTAACCGACTGCGCCACCCAGGCGCCCCTCGAATGGAAGATCTTTATAAGTCAAAGGGCAAGCATCTTTGGTGAAGGAATGTAGATTCTCTTTTGTTGGCATCTACTCATCAAGTCCCTTATCTAAAACTGTATCATAACAGAAGGCTCCAAAGATTGCAGGAACCTCTGGAGCTCTGAACAAACTGACCACATATTCGCTTTCCAATGCCCTCTCTGTCATACAGTCCATCATCATGGCACAAGAATGCCCATAAGACGTATTCACTTCTCCTTGCTCATGACCTTTGAAAGTAAGAAACTAAATTCCTCGGGACTTGGTCACCGGGGTGTACATGTCCCAAGGCTGTTTGTCCACAAGAGCTGGAAGGGACTTCCAGGATTACCACCCACTCAGATGCCTGGCAAATTGTAACGAGTTGAAATGGTTTTGTTCATCACAAAGATAGCGTCAGCATCATTTTTCTCAACGTGTTTAGCTTCACTCTTCTCAGTTCATGGATAACTGCATGTCTTTGTCTTTACTAAGGAGATCCTTCTGCATTTCATCAGTTCTGTCAGTGACAGCTAAGAAGCTGGCCATGGTGCTAGAAATCTCTAGCCAGTCATGCCATACCACCACCAGGGGCCGCCCGCTAAAGCTGAAGCCTACCGACCCCCAAGCACATTGCCCCTTTTGTGGCCCTTGTGCTCCCATATTTTTCTTTTTCATAAAGTTTATTCATTTATTATTTCTGAGAGAGAGAGAGAGAGAGAGAGAGAGAGAGAGAGAGAACACAGTGGGGAAGGGACAGAGAAAGCGAAGGAGAAAGCATCCAAAGCAGACAGAATCCAAAGCAGACTCCTGGCTCTGAGCTGTCAGAACCGAGCCTGACGCGAGGCTCAAACTCATGAACCATGAGATCATGACCAGAACCGAAGTTGGACGCTAAGCCGACCCAGGCACCCCTGTACTCCCATGTTTTAATCTCACTAATGAAAATGCCAGTTGTCTTTGTAAAATTTTTGTCAAATGACACTTATCTGTAAACCACTACATACTTCTTCTTTCCAAAAATTTAAGCATTTTAGAACTATAAATTTATTGATTATGAACGGTTCAACTAATGAGAGACTTTAGTGTCTAGGTATTAATTTTAATTCTCAATTCTTTGAGAAGTTATTCTAAAACTAAATGGCTTCTAATTATTTTGAAGTTTTTTTTTTTTCCAGTCACAAAGGATTGACATTACAATCATTTTAAAGCCATTTCTGAAACAAAGCAGCTGCAAACACTTTTGGTTCTATCTGAGTATTTCATTAAGGCATAAATATTTCAATTACTAAATAACAAGTCTTCACAATCTAGGGGTTTGATTGCATACAAAATGATTGATTTCTTTCAAGTGTACTTAGAGTTATTTAGAAAAAAAATATATTCCAAATATTTCTTACAGAAGATAAGACAGATCTTCTGTTAAAATGAACAAAAATTTGAGAGAGATGTGATATTATCTCATAAGCAAGTAATAATTGAAATGATAAAATATATAAAATTTTAAAAACTTAAAAATCTTCATGCAAAACTTTTCAAATTCAACCAAAAATTTTACTGGAGAAAATTTATAATGCTAATAGAATATTTTAGAAAATTATCTAGAATGAAGCAAATTTAGCGAAGTGGTCAAATCAGTAACTTAACAAAATCAAATGTAAACTCAAAGAAAAGTAAATAAGGGGATTAAAATGAACAAATGTTATTAGAGGTAAACAGCAGAATGAAATTTTGGCTTTCTAATTATGACTCAGAATAAAGACAGACTTTTAGAAGAATGATCAGGGTAAAAAAGAAAGGTAGGGGTCGGAATGAAGCTAACACAGAAAAATAGGGCTCAACCACAGAGAGAGTGAACTATAAAAAAAATAAGGACATATTATGATTGATTCTATAATAATATAAAAAGAAAATGTACCACTACTAGGAAGCAACTCAATCAAAATTAACGCACCAAAAGTAAGATGGGATTGATCTGTAACTCACAAATTTCACCAAAGCTATTTCCTCTACAGCTCTCCATTCCTTAGCAGAGAACAGCTTCGCCAATTTGGTAGCTCAGGCCAGAGTACTTGGAAATATAATTGGTTTTAACACCTCACATACCTTTTTTTTTTTTTTTTTTTTTAGGAAATCCCATTGCTATGGCTTTTAAAATATGTTCAACTTTTTTTTTAATTTTTAATTTTTATTTATTTTTTAACATTTATTTATTGTTGAGACAGAGAGAGACAGAGCATGAACGGGGGAGGGGCAGAGAGAGAGGGAGACACAGAATCCGAAACAGGTTCCAGGCTCTGAGCTGTCAGCACAGAGCCCAACGCGGGCCTCGAACTCATGGACCGCGAGACCATGACTTGAGCCGAAGTCGGACACTCAACCGACTGAGCCACCCAGGCGCCCCCCCCCCCTTTTTTTTTTTAATATGTTCAAACTTTTAGCACTAATACATCTCCAGTGTTACTAACCTGGCCAAGTCTTAGCCATCTTCACCAAGATTATTTCGTTATCGCCTGTTCATCCTGTTTCTTTCATTGCTCACCATTCTCACCACCAATCCACCTGCAAACAGATGCTAGAGTAATAGAGTGTCAGTCAGTTCCACCGAATTCCAATAAATATAGCAGACCCTTCCCCCACACATAGGCCTGTTGGTTATAAAGCTCACATGGAAAAATAAATATGAAATATATCGTTTATATATATATATATATATATATATATATATAAAATAAATAGGAAAATCTGAAAATAGAGGATTATAGTCACCTTAGATTTGTCAGATAACAAAATATATGACAAACCATTCTAATGACTATAAACCCTAGAAATGGTACAGACAGTCCATAAATACTTCCAAGAACAGGGGACATTTTTCATATGTAATTAAGGTGGCATCTCAAACAGTTGAGGAAAAGGTGGACTTTTTATGAAACGGTGTTGGAAAAACTGGATAGTCGTTTTGCAAAAGAAAAATTGATAAAATCGAATACATAAAACATACGTGTGCTAAAATAAATACCAAGTGAATGTTACCTAAGTTTAAAAGAAAATGAAATTATACAAACAATAGAAGAAGCTCTGTGTAGATTCCCTTTAAATCTGGATGTGAGAGAATACTTTTTAACCAAAAATTTTAAAATGCAGATATAATAAAAGATCAATACATTCAGCCATGTCAAACAATTGCATGAAAAAAATAAGTAAAATATTACTTATGGAAAAGTAAATACAAACTGAAACATATTTTTTTCAGTGAATATAACAGAAAAAAGGTCAAACTCACAAATATGCAAATACTGTTTAAATCACTTTGTTGAGGTATGACTGACCTACAAAAAGCTGCACATATTTAATGAATACAACTTGGTGTATTGGGAGGTAAGTATATATCTTTGATATCACCATAACTTATGCTCTAAATATATCCATCACCTTCAAAAGTTTCTTCCTACCCTCTATATTTACCATTATTTTTTTATGTGTGACATTAACACTTAACATAAGATCTATCCTCTTAGCAAATTTTTAAGTATATAATATAGTATTAACTATAGGTTCTATACTATATAAATCTCTATGCTAGACAAATTTCTATGCTAGAGAAATCTCCATCTTGCAAAACTGAGAGTTTGTACCCTTTCACTAACACCTCCCAGACCCTGGCAACCATCCTTGTACTCTCTGCTTCTATGCATTTGACTATTTCAGATTCATATAACTGAGATCATGCAGGATTTTCCCTTTTATGTCTGGTTTAATTCACTCAGCATAATGTCCTCTAATTTCAGGCACATTGTTGCAAGTAACAGAATGTCTTCCTTTTCTAAGGCTGAATAATATTCCATTGTGTATATGCCACATTTTTAGTGTTTATTGATTTATTTTTTACTGAAAAAAAAACTTTTTTAATGTTTATTTATTTTTGAGAGAGAGAGAGAGAGAGAGAGAGCGATCATGAAGGCGGGAGGGACAGAGAGAGATGGGGACACAGAATCCCAAGCAGACTCCAGACTCTGAGCTGTCAACACAGAGCTAGACCTGGGGCTCAAACCCATGAACTGTGAGATCATAACCTGAGCTGATGTTGGACCCTTAACCGACTGAGCCACCCCTATGCCACATTTTCTTGAATATTTAGGGGAAAAAAGAGACTAAACACCTGATGAAAAATGTGCAAAAGTCACAGACACACACATAGGATGAGTAGTATACACTACACCACACACACACACACACACACACACACGTACACACACATTTAAAGTAGCTCTTAAAAATTTGAAAGAACGCTCAATGCTCATAATTAAAGAAATTAAAATTAAATTAAAATTATATCAAGATACCATTTCTTACATCATTACAGCAAAGTTTAAATTAATATAGTTTAGTGCAAGCCATAGGGTAACAGGCTCCCTTAAGCACAACCAGTGCATTTGTTAACTTGTGTAACTCCTTTGTATATAGTACAATACATACATCTTAAACCAACAACTGTATTTGCAATTATACTTTACATTTAGCGATTCTACGTGTAAGAATTCCATATACTTCCAACAATCCAAACATATGTAAAAATATTCGCTGTGGCCTTATTTGAAATAGTAAAATATCAGAAACAACCTGACATGACATTGGTTGAAAACTATGGTTTTTAACTATATAGCTATGGACCATATAGCTATGGAGTATAGCAAAACTGTATATCAATGGAATACTATAAGGCTGTAAAATAGAGTGAAAATACTTTTTTGATCTAGTGTAATTCTTAGGACAAAATGTTACTTGTTATCAAAAAAGCAATGGGCAATTAGATAGATACCATATACATATATAAACTGCATTTTGTTGTAAGGAAATCAAAAAAATAAGACATGAATATGTATGTGTGATCTCATTTTTGAAAAAAGAAAAGAAATTCACATCATAAACACAAAGCCAATTCAATTAAATCATTTATCAATAAGAACAGCAATGGTAGATAGCAGGGATAGAGAATGGAATGAAACTTTGATATTTGAATTATGTTAATTACTCCCAAAGTCAAACAATGCAATTAAATCTAAATTGTATCAAACAGGAGGATAAAGCTAAAATTAAATACAAGTAGAAAAACATAACTACATCAAATTTATAATATGCAGAGAATATATGCATCCACCTACACACAGGGAACTAATTATTTCAAGTATTTTTGAACACTATACTTTGATTGCACTTCCTCTACGGGATGTAGCCTGAAGGACAAAAAGAGAAAAGGAATCTTGAACTTGGGTGGTATGTTATCAGTCGTGATATTGGTGAAGCAATTCCTATTCTATTTTGTGTACATTGCAAAAAGAAATAAAACACCTTTGTAGTTGGGAATTCAGAGTCTCTGGAGGCAAAGGGAGCTATAGATACCAATAAGGGTAAAGTGAGAAGGCTTGGAATGAAAAACATGACATAAGCTTATAGATAAAAAAAACAGATGAGCAGATAAGATAGGCCACCAAGAAGGCTTAGAAGTAATAATAACACACCAACAGTGAACATGACTAGACCCCTGTCATGTTTTTGAAAACTATCTGCAAGTTTTTTTTAACCCATAAGTGATTTGGGGTCCGGAGAATCAAAACATACAAACTAAGCCTCCAATAATTTTGTGCATCAGAAATCAAGGATGGGCTCAGAAACCAGTAGACACATATCCAAGAAAATACAATTAGATGCTCAAATTGTGCAAACATCGCTAGTGGGAGTTTCTTTAATCTGCCGCTGGCTTCTGTGTCCTTTGTGAAACTCTGTGTCAGCGTCTCCCCATCAGCTGTTCATTTTACTCGGACTGCTCTTTACCATACATCCCACTCACTCACTTCTAGGCTTGGCTCCAATGTCCCTTCTCCGCAAGGCTTATTCTAATCTCTCTACTCAAAATTTTACACATCCCAAAACTTGTGATGCTTTTCAGCAGGATCTGTTTTTTCCACTGCACTTATAATCTTCTAAAATGCTATGAAAATGAATTAGCTATCTCGATTTGCCCCGCTCCCCACCTAAATAAGTGCCCATTAAAGCAAGTATGTTTTGTCTGTGTTATTCATAGTTAGTCGTTAGTCACTCTAAGCTTTGGCCTATTGTTTAGTGCCTGTCCTAAAACAGACTCTCAATTAATATCTTTTATTGAATAATTTGATCGCCTTCTAAATCTCCATTTTGTCTATCACATTATAGCCACTTCTATATGGTCATTTAACTTTATGAAATAGAAAAGATGATTTTCGGAAAGCAAATCATTTGTGTACAGTTTAGTATTGAGTTATTCTTAATACATTTCCTTCTTTCATTACTTATTTCTAATAGGCAATCAAACCTTGTCAGTTCTTCTCCCTAAATGTCTTTAAATGTGTTGTTTTATTTACTTGCTGACTCCCACCACCTTAGTTCTGGAAATCATCATCTCACACCTGGATTACTGAAATAGCCTTGCTTCTGGCAACCATACACAAATCTTTTCTGCATCATTCCCTCCTAAATGAGTGTTTAATTTCTCTAAATAACAGCTTTCAAAATGTGACTTCCAAACTTTTAAAAATTCTCAATGAGTCTCTAGCCACTTAGGAGATAATACCTTCAGTTTAGCTTTCAAGTGGATTCTGAGGTCATGTCCCCATTATAATACTTCCTGTGATATTAACATAGTTAATTATTTAGAGACAAAATTATGAAAAATATCACAGAAATAGATGAAGCATTTTTTAAGGCTTCATATTGTTAATGTTTTGAGAGGCAATACAGTCAGGGAAAACAGACCAATATTAAAAATTGGTGTCAAATTGCTGTCCCTTTCACAACGGAAGAGGTCTCATGACATCTATCTTTCACTCTCTGGAATTATGCTGTATTAAAGGCACAGTGCTGGTTTCTATTCATGCTGGGTTGGGATATCCCCAGTGGGGGTAGGTGAATTAGTCTTTATGAGAGAGTATTTATTTTGGTGATTCCATACATATCCTTTATCTCTACCATTAGGACCAAATGTTTATGGTCATAGGATTATATACCTGTCTTTTTTATTGTTGAGGCCTCTTTAAGGATGAATAGTTTCTGATCAGCATTAACAGGAGACACAATCATCATCACATTTTGTTTTCTCTCCTTGTGTCCATCCACATCACTCTTAAACTGTTGTCCTAGATCTTTCGATCTTGATACTAACAGCCAAGTCATTTACTGACCCCAGATCATTGTACCCCGTCAAAAGAAAATACCAGTTGGTATCCAAAACGAAATACATGCATGTGCACTCACACACACACACACACACACAC
The DNA here is from genome assembly GCF_016509475.1 of Prionailurus bengalensis. Lineage (NCBI taxonomy): Eukaryota > Metazoa > Chordata > Mammalia > Carnivora > Felidae > Prionailurus > Prionailurus bengalensis. The sequence continues at coordinate 217,900,313 of NC_057343.1, forward strand.
GCACAAATCATTGCCTCCTGTGGTTTTAGAAAACTCTCCTATTAAAGGATAGTCTTTCTGAGCAGAGCAAATTGCCATCTTATGTAGCTTTGGAACATATGGACTTGAAGGATTAGTAGTTTTTCAGAAATAAAAGCGGGTTGGTGTTAATTGTAGAGGTGGGATTACTTCAGTGTGATTGTAAGTTGGTTGACACTTATTCATTGGTGTGGCTCCTTTCCCAATTGGGTGACTTTAAAAATTTTTTTTTCAACGTTTATTTATTTTTGGGACAGAGAGAGACAGAGCATGAACGGGGGAGGGGCAGAGAGAGAGGGAGACACAGAATGGGAAGCAGGCTCCAGGCTCTGAGCCATCAGCCCAGAGCCCGACGCGGGGCTCGAACTCACGGACCGCGAGATCGTGACCTGGCTGAAGTCGGACGCTTAACCGACTGCGCCCCCCAGGCGCCCCCCAATTGGGTGACTTTAAAGAGCAAAGACTTCAAGTGCTTGGTAGTTTTTCAGAGACATATTTGCTGTGGCAGTCATTGTTTTTTCTTTGTCGTGATGGGAAAAAGATACATAAACTGAATGCATTATTTAAGTCTTTGCTGGTGGTTCTAAGCTCATGCTCCACTCCTCACCCCTTGGATGTGGTTTTGATTCTGAGTTTCTCCTCCGAATGTGGGAGTGAGGTAATTTTCATGGGTTTTCTTCTTACGAAACTGTTAACGAAGGGCCTGACAAGCTGTTAAGAAGTTATTATTTTTTTAAGTTTTTTTTTTTTAGTTTATTTTTGAGAGAGATAAAAAGAGAACCCAAACTGGAGAGGGGCAGAGAGAGACAGGGAGAGAGGGAGAAAGAGAATCCCATGCAGGCTCTGCACTGTCAGCACAGAGCCTGATGTAGGGCATGATCTCAGGAACCACGAGATCATGACCTGAGCTGAAATTGAGAGTCCCACCCTTAACCAACTGAGCCACCCAGGAGCCCTGAAGTTATTTTTATCCTTCAGTCAAAAAGAGAGCCTCAGAGGGTTCTGTATGTAGGATTCTCTTTTACAATTTTTACTCTTCAGAACAGAGAATTTGTCAGACAGCAAATAGTGAATAAAGATGGAATCTGGTTTAGATATTAAGAAGAGGGAAGAGAGTGAATAAACTAGCATAATGGGTGGAAGAAAGAGGTGAGTGGGTGAATTCAATAACTGTTTCAGTTGGAAAAAAAATGTGGGGAAGTAAGCCGAGGTGGGTCCTTGCATTGGTCCCTCAGGGGCACGGGTAGAGAGGACCAAGCTGATTGAGGGCTGCCACCTGCCACTGCATTTCCAAAGGGGCTGGAAAACAGCTAACTAACTGTACCGTAGCGGTACCGAGGTGACCAGCTCTGTGTGTTTCACAGCAGATGCATGCCACGGTTCTCAGAAGGTTCGAGGGTATTTCTATATTTGGTGGCATGGGTTCTTCAGCCTTGTTCCCCCAGGAGCACTCAAGTTGGCCTGTGGGTAAGCTTGGGTGCACCACCTCTGGGTGGGAGGATGAAGACAGTAGGTGCTGGGAAGGAGCCCCTCCCAACACCAGCTCTTGGACTCTGAAAACCATGTGAGTCCTGGTCCCTCCTCCCCGCTGTGCTGTCCCCTCCGGGTTCTGGTGTCCAGGGGAGGGGCTGAGGAGGCGCCACTGCGCCCGCTCTGGGCACCAGCTAACAGCTGAGCTGGTGCATACCTTGGGACCCGGGAGCAAGGAACTGGCAGAGTAGCGGTGAAGGAGCTGGAAGGGTACAACCACTGTCACCACCGCCTCCCTGCCACCGTGTATGGGGTAAAACGCTGCCCTTGCAGGCGCCCTTTGCTCACTCCTACCTCTCTTTGCCCTGGAGAGGGATTTCCCGGTTGGCTGGACAATTTGCGTGTAGAGGAGCAGGGATTCCTTGTGCAGTGCTGATTAAAAGAGTTAAAAGAGGGAGGACCAGAGAAATTTGTCTCAAAGTGAGAGGGGAGAGGCCAAAGAGTAAAACAAGAGATTCCCCCACAACAATGAACGGGGAAAAAAAAAGTTTCAGGTTTGTTGCCAATGGGATTTCACAGGTGATCGAAGAGCCTATTGAACCAAATTAAAATGAGTCCCCGCCCCCACCCCGTCTGAGATTGAAAAAGTAAAAAGGAGTTGAGAAATGAATAAAAGGATCTGTAAGAAAATAAGTTTAATTTTGAAAATTGCATTCACTTTTTTATTCCTGTCATGGTAAATTACCATTAGCGACTTAAAGTAACACCTATTTATTATCTCATCGTTCTGTAGGTCAGAAGGCCTGGTTGGCTCCATGGTTTTTCTGATCGACATTTCACAAAGCCATGATCAAGGTGTCAGCCAAGAGCTTATTGTAAGGTGTTGAAAACAATCTGCATCCAAATTCATTCAGATTGTGGTCCAATTCTGTACCTTGTGGTTATAAGACTGATGTCCCCGTTACCTCAGTGCTTGTCAGCCAGGGGTCAGTCTTTGCTCCTAGAGGCTATCTTCATTTCTTCCCATGCTTCCCTTATGTCAGCCCCTCCAGTAATGATGGATGGAATCTCTCCCACCCTCTGGACGTCTTCAACAACCTCTCTGCAACCCCTTCTCTCGCTGACTCTTCCACTGTTAAGGACTCATCCAATTACCTTGGATTCACTTCGATAATCTAGGATAATCCTCCCATGTTAAGGTCAGGTACAAGCTTTTATCTCATTTCTTATCTATCAGGGCCCTCTGGGAAGAGGAATAACCTCAGTACAATCTTGTGAGTCTGCTACAGATCAACCTTTCTGGAATATATATTAACCTTATTTGCCAGCAGAAAGACAATGAAGAATCCGACTTATAAAATATTTTTGCAGCATATTCCTTGTGTAGGTTAGTTATTGTAAAAAAATGGAATTTTTGTATTTATGGAGATAGGGTTCCTTTGCATAATCATTGTTTCTTCATATATTGCTTGGAAAGTAACTTATCTTTTAAATCTGAAACTAAACATGTTCATACAATGGGAGCAAAGGGCAATTTTGAGAGTTGCAATCTGTGTTATCAGATTTCTTCAATTGCACAACCGTTCATTTGTGCTCGGTGTTGGTATCCATTCAGTAATTTATAAAGATTGGTGCTGAGTGATAGATATTAATTTTATTCTGATGTAACTGTTCAAATCTTTTTTGTTATGTGTGTGTATGAGATCACCCTGAAAAGCATTCGTAGAAAACTCTAGGGAAGAAAAACTCTCGAAGACAGTTGTAGAAAGAGGAATCCCTTAAGACTTGGCCAGAGATAAAGAATATCACATATAGTGTGTTTAACTGTTGTGATCAATTTCACTGGGCCACGGAATACCCAGACATTTGGTTAAAGGTTATTCTGGCTATGTCTGTGAGGATGTCTTTGGACAAGATTAACATTGACATCGATATACTTAGTAAAGTACTTTGCTTTCATAATGTGGGTGGGCCTTGTGCAATCAGCTGAAGGCCAGACAAGAAGGAAAAGGCAGAACCTCCTGTGGCTAACGACTGCCTCCTGTCTGTCTTTGAACTGGGGTATCAGCTTTTTCTTACCTTCAGACGCAAACTGAAGCATTGGCTCTTCTTGGACCTCAAGTATGCTAGCCTTCAGATTGGAACTATATCATCTCTTCTTCTGCTTGTCAAGCCCTTAGACTTGGACCAGAATTATATCACTAGTGCTCCTGGGTCTCCAGCTTAACGGCTACAGATCTGGGCACGTGTCAGCCACCACACTCACATGAGCCAATTCCTTAAAGTCTCTCTGTCTCTGTCTCTCTCTCTCTCTCTCTCTCTCTCTCTCTCTCTCTCTCCATCTACCTGGAAGGAAATGACTTGAAGTAGAAAACAAAACCAAAACAAAACCAAAAAATTTCACTCAAAAATACAGTGTAAAGTTAATATAAAATGTACAGTGTTACCTAATATGTACTGAAGTTAGTTTTAGGTTTTTAGGTAACATCCATCAGTTACCTATCTTTTGGTTACATATAGCATATTAATTCTGTTTTTTTCTTTTTTTTTGAAAATCCTAATGTAGATGAAAGGATGGACAGAGAATATTTAAAGTAGGAAGTAGTCAATAATGTTAAAAGCTACATCAGTTTTGGTTACAAAAGAAGAATGGTAAAGGTGGTTAGAGTTCATTCTTAGCACCCAGGAAAAATGTAACACGTATTAAAAAAATATATTTCTTAGCATTGTTTCATTTCCCATTGTGTACGTACCGTAAGCAATCTTACTATGATTCATTAAAGGAAAATGCATCTCAAGCAAGTTTATGCACAAAACTAGTTAAATGTAGATTGGGGATTGATCTCTTATTTTCTTTTAATACATTTATTAAAATTGTTTTCACATGCAAACATTTTCAGTGGCAAATATTTAAAAGTCTGTATTCATAAGAGCCCTCCATGATAATTCTTAGGAAATTTCAGGCAAGATCATGATGCAAATGATGTACTATCTCATTTCATTCTTCTTAATAGTTAGGTTTCATTTATATATATGTTATATAAATAAAAATAAATTATATATTATACACATATATATGTATGTATGTATATTATATGTATATTCAAATTATATTACCTGTAATTTAAGTAACTAAACAAAAGCTTGCCTTGTCTCACTTACTAAATTAGATATTTTCTACCTAGAAATGAATGACTCGAAGGATTAAAAAAAAAGGAAACATGGGGCGCCTGGGTGGCGCAGTCGGTTAAGCGTCCGACTTCAGCCAGGTCACGATCTCGCGGTCCGTGAGTTCGAGCCCCGCGTCGGGCTCTGGGCCGATGGCTCGGAGCCTGGAGCCTGTTTCGATTCTGTGTCTCCCTCTCTCTCTGCCCCTCCCCCGTTCATGCTCTGTCTCTCTCTGTCCCAAAAATAAATAAACGTTGAAAAAAAAATTAAATTAAAAAAAAAAAGGAAACATAAACAATGTACTCAAAAATATAATGCAAAATTAATACACAATGGACTATGTTATCTAATGTTTACTGAAATTACTTTTAAGTTTTTAAGGGAGTGACTAGTAAATACAATATGAAACCAACTACTGTTGGTTTCTGGGGACACCTGTGTGTCTTAATCTGTTCAGCCTCTGACTCTTGATTTTGGTTCAGGTCATGATCTGGTCATGAGATCAAGCCCCTCATTGTCAGGCTCAGCACTAAGGGTGGATTCTGCTTAGGATTCTCTCTCTCCCTCCCTATTCTGCCCTCTCTCATTCGCTATGCTCGCGCACGTACACTCCCCCTCCTTAAAAAAAAAAAAGAAACCGTTTTCTGAATAGCATCACCTTTTATTTAATCATCACACCATGCATATGTAAACTTAAGTGATGTGTCTGAAATGGAATAAAAATGAGCCAGAACATGAAGAAGGTTATGATTTCAAAAGTCAGAGAAACTTGTTTCAGAGATCAATGTGTTTGATCTTTTTTATTAAGAATTTGTGCTGTATAATATTAACTCATTTGAAACATTTAAATAATAATGAAAATAACAACAACAAAAGAAATATGTACTTCTCTTCTGTAAAACCAGCACTATACTAGAAAGTTGTAAGAAAAATAAAATACCCTTCATCCACGGATGCTTCCAAACTAGTAATAAAGCCAATTAAGCTCAGAAATCTTTTGTTCAGTTTCAACTGAGTGAAATAAATTTTGGTAGGCACTTTAAGTAAAAAGAAATGATGTACTTTCTCTCCCCTCCAGGAGATCTCAACTTACTGGTGGAAGGTTGGGGGCGGGGGTGGTGAATAATAATGCAGAGGAAATTCTAATGAGTAATGTAATGGCACAAATAAATTTCAATAGGAGAACAGGGAAGGTGAATTTAATTCTTAGATGAACCATTACATGTGGAAACAGCCTTTAAAGTGACTATTTTATACAGGGTCTTGAAAAATAAATTGATATTTACTAAGCAAAGGTTGATATAGTGACATGGACAGACTATGGATGCACAGTCTTCTGAGGGTAGATGAATAAATGAAGATAAAGAAATGGGTGGGGCACCTGGGTGGCTCAGTCAGTTAAGCATTTGACTTCGGCTCAGGTCATGATCTTGTGGGGGTTCCTGAGTTCGAGCTCCGAGTTGGGCTCTGTGCTGACAGCTCAGAGCCTGGAGTCTGCTTCAGATTCTGTGTCTCCCTCTCTCTCTGGCCCTCTCCTGTTCACTCTCTCTCTCTCAAAAATAAATACACATTAAAAAAATAAGAAAAGAAAAAGAAATGGACAAGTACAGTCTACATGTCCAGAATGATAGACTGTGTACTGTAGCTTGGGCCTGTTCTGTGTGTGTGTGTGTGTGTGTGTGTGTGTGTGCATGTGTGTGCAGCGTGCACAGCAGTATAGCAGTGTGCTGGGTTTAATAACTGTGGTCTAGGATTTAAAAAAATATGAGACCTGATGTATCATATTCACTAAATTCTCTAGTAAAAATGAGAACTATTGCTGATTTCAAGCTCCCAGTGTGATGTCACTGAATTCAGAGTTGGGATGAGATGCACCCAGTTGGCTTTATATATGAATTAGCTCCAAATTAGCAGGTGTTTTCAGGTATGTGTGTGCATATGGAACAGGGTTAGAGAGGAAATAAATGGAGAAATGGGAAGGTATAATATTTGGGATTGGGATCAAGTACATAGAACACTGTTGGGGAAAAAATACAAATCTGTTTCTCTATCATGTAAACAATATTCTGAAGAGGGCAGTTCAGGGCTCATGTAGTTGTTTCTAGAGGACTCAGGGTTCTTTTATCTCTATTCTCTGTTGTCTTTAAAAATCAGCTGCAAAATATAAACATCATCTCCTGATCCCAGAAAGTTACTTGAGTTTTATCATCATGGCTACTTTTTAGGCTAGAAAAATAAGGAAAGTTTCTTTTTATAGAGGAAAAAGAACACATGTACCACTTCTTATAAAGATAATTTTTTGAAGTCCCATCCACACCTCTATTTCCATCTCATAGTCCAAATCTTAGTCACATTGAATATGTAAATGTTAGAGAGACTCTGAAGTAAATCTCATAGACTGGAAAATCATAGCCTTAAATAAAAATCTTTAAAGAAGATCTCTAAATAAAGGAAATATATTCACGTAACTTGCAGTCTTCACCAGAGGATATTATGGTAGAAAAATAAATTAGAAATCATGCCAGGGGCCAAAATTAGACATCAGCAGAGGAAATTTAAAATTATTCCATACCTGTAACTATGGGATCTTTGCCCTCATTCCCTTTTAGGATACTACTTACCACTAATTAAAGGATATTTGATTAGAGATACAGAACCTTTGTTGCCTGAAATATCAGCTGTCTCATAGGACACTTAGCAAGAGAATAATGTGATTGCAGATTCTGAAGACTAACAAACCTACGCTCTATCCATATACAATAACATTTTGATTTTGCCCCACCAAAATGCAGCTAAGAAATGATGTCTAAGATACTCCACCAGTTTAAGATGGAACTTGGGAGCTGGAAGTATGGTTTAAAAGTCGAATATATGCAGCATCTGGGTGGCTCACTGGGTTAAACGTCCGACTTCAGCTCAGTCATGATCTAATGGCTCTTAAGTTCTAGCCCCGTGTCACGCTGTGTGCTGACAGCTTGGAGCCAGGAGCCTGCTTGGGATGCTGCGTCTCCCTCTCTCTCTGTCCCTCCCTCGCTCACACTCTGTCTCTCCCTGTCTCTCTGTCTCTCTTTCTCTCTCAAAAATAAATAAATGTTAAAAAAAATAAAAGTAAAATGTACTATGGAGATTGTAAAATGGAGAGGAGAAGGAAGGAGAAACAACCAAAAGGAATGATGGGACTTTCAAAGTGTGTGATGCACGGAAAAGAATTCCGTGCATAGTTGTGATTATATAACAGTAAAATTCATTTTGTTTCCAGCTACAAATTTTACTCAAAACACTTAAGACATGACTGTTGTGAGTGAGCTCTTCCATGTGCAGCCGGACGTCACTGAAGGTGTTTGAAGGAAATAGAAAACAAGCAAAGTTTAGGTTTCTGCTTGGAGAACTTATTCTTGTAGCAGAATGCCTAATTTATGTATTTTGAATGAGTGGACAATGGAGGCTTGAAAAGTGGTAAGAAATCAAACCCAAAGTCAGGAAGGAGATAGTGAGCAGCAAATTAAGGCAACGGTATATTGCAAAGGGAAAGATGAAGGAGAAGAGCTTGCCAAGTCATATCACTCAGATTTACAAGTAATAGGCTATGGAAATTTGAAGAAAATGTACCTAAACGTTCCTGTGTGGCTCACTGATAGAATACAGCGTTGTTTCACAAGATATAGAAAACACGTTGGAAAGGAAATACGTGTGGAAGAAGGAGGTACAATCAAATTGAGTAAATTCTTCCAATTTTTAAAATTACTTACATATTTTTATTTTTAAGAAATTTGCTAAAATCCAAAAATAGGCATTCTGTAATTACTGGACAGATAAATGTAGGCATGGGACTCAGGATAAAAATATAGATATTTAAAGAGCTTCCACTGGAAGAAAAAATAGTTGCTGGAAGTCAATGCCAAAGAGGAGCACGTGGCCAAGAAGGACCAACGCCTGAAATTTGAAGAACTCTTCAGTAGAAAGTTCAATAGTAGGTGCGCCTGGGTGGCTGAGTCAGTTAAGCCTTGGACTTGGGCTCAGATCATGATCTCAACGCTTTGTGAGTTTGACCCCCACATCGGGCTCTGTGCTGACAGCTCAGAGCCTGGGGGCTGCTTCGGATTCTGTGTCTCCTTCTTTCTCTGCCCCTCTCCCTCTCAAGCTCTCTCTCTCTCTCTCTCTCTCAAAATAAAAATGAACATTAATTTTTTTTTTAATGAAGACGAACAGTGTTATGCTAAATGAAATAGTTCAGGGAAAAATAGAGATCATACGATGTCACTAGTGTGGAAGTTGAGAAACTTAATAGGTGAGCATCGGGAAAGGGAAGGAAAAATAAGATAAAAAGAGAGAGGGAGGCAAACCATAAGAGACTCTTAAATACAGAGAACAAACTGAGAGTTGATGGGGGTGGGTTAAATGGGTAATGGACATTAAGGAGGGCACTCTTCAGGATGAGCACTGATTGGGTGTCATATGTAAGAGGTGAGTCATTAGGTTCTACTCCCCAAACCACTGTATATTATCTAACTTGAGGGGAAAGTTAGACTACACTGTATATTATCTAACTTGACGGGAAAAAAAAAAGACTAACAGAGGAAAGGGAGCTGCAAAGACTCATGGAAGAAGGTTATAGGAACGATTCAGCTACATAAAATATTACATCTTGAATGCCTGGCTAATGCATACCTTTTCCTCAGAAGTAACCTAAGACAGATATAAGAGTAACAATAATGAATTGAATACGCCGGTGCTCTTGATCCCATGCCTCATAAAATGATTCTACCTATTTTAAGAAATAGAGACAATCAGAGGTTCAGAGGAAGGACAAGAGATTGGAGACCAGGTGCCCGGAGAACAATAAAAACTAAAGACAAGTGCCCGTGTGGCCCACACGCCATCTGTCTCTGCAAGACTTTTCTTTTTCTTTTTCCACCTCCACTTCTCAAAAGTTTCAGAAAAGAGGCTTGTGGCCCATGTTCACAACGCATGCCTGTCCTGAGACTTGTGTTCCAGGAGGGAGCTGGAAAAGCTGGCCACCTGTGGTTCTGAAGGTGGGGAGTTGCACAAAAGGAAGATGAGGGAGACAGGAGGGGGGAGGGGGATACTCAGAGAAACTATGAGTGCTCACGACATGCTAAGTGTTTCTATCGTGCACACACTGCGCCGAAGGATTAACATGCAGGCTCTGAGAGGATTTTCACATGTTATGTGGCTTTAATATGCGCGTTGTACAGAAGAGGAACTAAAGGTTAGAGAGACTTAAGTGCTCTAAAGTCACACAACTTACACATGCGACAAGAATGAAAACTCAGCAAGTCCCACTCCATATACAAATTTGACCAGATTTGGGCTTTTAAACTTTCATACTGTTCCATTATTATTAACTTGCCTTAGATAATTCAGCTAATTAGTGACTAAATTGTAACTAAAAACTGTTAACTACTATCAGTATCAGGGGGTATATAATAAAATGTTCTCTCCTAAGTACTTAGAAATAATGGGAATAGGAATTAGTGCTCGGGTTAAAATTATGAATTGAATGTATAATGAAGGAGGGCATGACGAGGCAGCTGGATATTAAGTGAAATGTATCTGTTGTTTCAGAATTTTGGCTGAGACCCTTGAAATTAGAAAAAGTAATGGGGTTACAAGGCTAAGGGATGGTCATAAGTTTATCGCTCAGTTTAAGGATGTATAAAATGAAGTAAAAAAGTTTAAATTGTGGACACTTATTTGGGGGAAGTTAGTTGAATGCTAAGCATTTTTATTTCCTCCTTTTTATTGGGGAATGTCAGTGCATGCCTCCTCCCTCCTTGCCTCCAACCAAGAAAGGGAGTGATTTAATGAGAACCCATCGGAAAACATGACCTGGGCTCCCCAGAGATCTTAGTGTACTGAGATTAGTTAGTGCCAGACTTGTTCCTGGATCATTCTACACCTGAGGGACTTACTATGTCCACGTAGGATAACAGAATGCAGAGAGAGCAACTTGACCTTCCAGATTTTGTCAGGTGCCCTCAAGATTCAGGTGGGCCTTATGGACGATAGCTGAGTTTGACCTACCTTGAAAATATTCTAGCCCAAGTGAACCCAGTGCCAGTGTGAGTCACCCATCAAAAAAGACAACTGGGGAGTGATTACGAAAGTTGATCAGTAAGAAACTGAACCGCTTGTATCATAAAGAAATGCAGTGGAAGGTTCTCAAAAAAGCCTTCAAAAAAATCACAAAAGTCGAATGAAGCAGAGCACTGAAGAAGATTCCAGGATCAGATTTTAACCAGTCTCCTTACCCCTCCTTCCCTTCACTTCCTGTTACCATTCTAGAATCTGAAGGCTAAAAGTAAATGAGGAGATAGAATTAAAAAAAAAAAAAAAACCTGAAAGTGGAATAAATACAATAATCCTGTCATGTCCTACTACAGGCATAAAACCAAATTCAGGTGGAGTTAACAGGAGTGTGGAATGAAAGCTGAAACTGAAGGATCAATTGAGGTTTTAATATTAGGCTTGACCACGGTCTTTAATATCCGAGAACCGCATACGGCTTGTTAGTAAATGAAGGTAAGTAGAAAAACGAAGAGATATGCCTGAGCGTTTGAGTCAGGGAAGGATGATTTGAAGAACAACCTGAGAGTGAGAGCAATAAAAAATAAAGTTGACTTCTGCTAGTTTACTATTCTGGTTTACCCAATAAATCAGCTTTAGATATAAAAAATCATCTGAAAAAGACAAATTGGTTTTCAGTCTGTGAGGTATGGCTGTACATAAATTGAATTCATAAACATATCTAAAGAAAGAATAGGTCAAGAGTGGGAAATAGATGTGGACATCCATGGATGAAAACATTGACAAATGGTATTTTATAGGACATTAGGCCTAAGAAGGTGTGAGAGGAAAGTTGGGGAGGGAGTAGGATAATTAAGAAATTAATTAAATAGAAAGATGATTATAATTATAGCTAAATATTATTAAGTGCTTATGTAGGAAGCACTCCACTAAGCATTATGATAGAGTCACTTATTTTAATCCTTTCAAAAGTAACACAAAGTAAATATTATTTCTATTGTACCGAATAAGAAACTGAGGCACAGAGAGGTAAAACAACTTGCCCAAGGTCGTAGTTAGTTAACATCGTCAGAGATGCATGCAAAACTATAATAACTAAATACCTCATTGTCAGAACAAACTACAAGTGTATCAAGTCTTAAGAGGACAGGATAGAGACACGGAATCTATCTTTTAAAAAAAGGATTTAGTTTGGCCTTTTGGCCAATTGTGTTAAATCAAGCTAACCTAATTTTTCATTTCACTGAGTCTATTCCACATTAGGTCTGATCTCATTAATGTTGTCTAAGTTGAATGCTTTTGGGAAAAAAAATATCTCTATTAAGCCATAAAGACACAATTAGTGAAATGTATTAGATGTGATTATAATGTGACGGATTATTTTTATAAGCATACCAAGCTTACAGACTCAAATGAATATTCAACTCTACAGTGCTAACTTTGAAAGAATAAGCCATGTTGTAATGAAGCTTTTCTTGTTGAAACCTCATTTCTTCTCATTTTGAATTTAGCTCATAGAAGTTTTCAAGGTATATAGAAAATATCTGTATTCAATAAAAATATTTCCCAGTTTGTTTACCCAGACTTTCCCCACAATGCCTTGGGCATATTTTCAGAAATTAAGTCTACCTTCTAATTAGGAAGCTATATAAATATTGAAGGCATTTCAATAACTAATTTAAAGACAAATTTACTTTTTATTTATTTTTTAATTTTTTTAATATTTATTTATTTTTGAGAGAGAGAGAGACAGAGGATCTGAAGCAGGCTCTGTGCTGACAGCAGAGAGCCTGATGCGGGGCTCAAACTCACAAACTGTGAGATCATGACCCGAACCGAAGTTGGACACTTAAACCAATTGAGCCACCTAGGTGCCTCTAATTTGGAAACAAATTTAAAAGAAAGACTCCTCAAATAGTTTGAACAGTGGCAGGATCATCAATATAAGTTTGCAGACAACTAGGTAATCACTTTGAAAAGACAGCATTCATGATATATTTGAAAAATATCAGTCGTGACATTTCATAATTATATTCTAACAATAATTTCACTAATTGAATAATTTCATATTATGTACTTACTGATAAGGGACTTATTTTTTTTTTTAATTTTTTGTTCCAACGTTTATTTATTTTTGGGACAGAGAGAGACAAAGCATGAACGGGGGAGGGGCAGAGAGAGAGGGAGACACAGAATCGGAAACAAGCTCCAGGCTCCGAGCCATCAGCCCAGAGCCCACGCGGGGCTCAAACTCACGGACCGCGAGATCGTGACCTGGCTGAAGTCGGACGCTTAACCGACTGCGCCACCCAGGCGCCCCAATAAGGGGCTTATTTGAAACAAGAGCTTCAATGTATTAATAGCATTAGACCAAATGCTACTTTGAGTTCACATCTTATACCTATCTGTAAGTAAAATCTTAACCATAGAAAATAAACCATTATGCCCTTTCATGGCGTCTAAGGAAAAAACTTACCAATGCACACAATTGCCTGAAATTTGATTAAATACGAAATGTTATCACTGTTTTGTGAACATTGTATGACCGTTTTAAAAAATAGAAAATGACACAAGACTGGGAAGAAATGCAAAAACATTTTCCTATGGTAAATTTATGGATAAACTTTTCATTTCTTTTTTTTTCTTTCCTTATGTTTTCCTTATTTTGAAATCTTTTCAACAAAGTCCAGCATCATATATTACTAAAATGATAGCATATTAATATTCAATATCTGAATACAAATAAATGGATATAATTACACAAGGCTGTAAATACCAGGAAGATGGAGAATTGGGGGCCATTTTTTAACGGTACCTACCATAGTCTTCCATCTAGCACCCAGTCCTTCCCATATGTAATATAATATACACACCCCTGTTGAAGGTTTTCAAAACTCATCTGCTTAAAATCCAGAGTCTCATTTTCTGTATCAGGTCTAGGCATGAATGAGGCTCCCTGGTTCCTTAAGTATTTTTTCTTAAGGACTGTTCCACTCGAACTCCACCTACAAAATTAAGGAGGCAGATTATCTGTCTTCTGACCCACTCAATGGAAATGATGGGATAGGCGTAGGATAACCATGGTAGACATTCTTGTTTAAAAATGGGAATGATTGGAGGAACAAAGGAGTCACTGTCCCATATAGTTCTACTATCCAGGCGGCAAATATTGGAAGTTTTTTGAGTAGGTTACAACTCCCTGGAATCGTTCTCTATTGCTTTTTTGTCACTCTTTGGAATCGTAGTTCTATCCCCTGAATTATCCTTCCTTTTCAATGCTTCTTTTAGCTTGTGTGTACTATTGAGCAGCAATTTGAGCCTACTCCCTGCCAGTGTGTTTGAGAGGGTCCAACAACTTTATTTACTTTGTACTGTTTCTGTCTTCCCTCAGTAAGTGCTGGTGATGCTTCTGCATATGTAACTCATTTAGGAAATGTATGGATCTTCTGGGAATCTTCTTGGAGACTACTGAATTAGACAAAAGCCTCCCCTACAGATCTTTTCAAGATCAACCACTTTTTACCTTGGCCTTCTACTGAGAGACAATGTTCTTATTTTTCTTAGAAGCCCTACTGTGTAATTGAGAGGACCTATGATGCGTACGTTTAAAATCTTTACAGGGTTTATGTCTTTTACTTCCTAATCACGTAATGTTTTTATTGCAGAACCCTGGATGGCAGAACTTTGCTTGGATGTCATTTGTTGGAAGTTACTTCTTTATTTTAGTATCAAATATCATCTTAAGGGGCTGAGAATTTTCAAAATTATTGAGCCTGACTCCCTTTTATTTAGTAGTTTTTTCTTCAATTTCTCTGTTCCTCTCACATTTAACTATAAGAAGTAAGAAGAAGTGATGTGACATCTTCAAGACTTTGGTTAAAATATTAGATAGATACTGTTCGTTAGGCATATTTGTCATACTGCATTTAAATGTTATGCTACTGCACAAGAATACCCATTTCTACCCTTTTTTTAAAGAGAGGTGTCATTGTCCGTTAAGCACTCACCAGCAACTTTTTCAACTCTAAAATCCCATGGTGTCTTCTAGGCATTTTTACTTTTTTTGCAAACACTTTCCTAAAAGTATTGCTCGGTCCCAAAGCCACTTCCGTATTTTAGGTGTTTGTTACTGCTACTTACAGGTACCAAAGTCTATATTGGTTATTTATTATTACATAACAAATTACCAGAAAATCTTTGGTATCCCACGGTTTGTGTGATATAGGGTCAAGAATCCAGGGGCAGCTTAGATGGGTGCCTTTGCCACAGTGCCTTCATGTGCAAGTTGTTACTGGCAACTTACTGGCAAGTTGTGGCTTACAGTTGTGGTTATATTTGGAAATTCAATTGCAGAGTTGGGTGGTGGTTGAGTCCATGTTTATCCATATGATTTTGGGAGGCCTCGTTTCCTGGCCACATGGGGTTTTTGACATATGCCTCATAACATGGGGTCTGACTTCCCCTAGCATAAGCAAGGTAAGAAAGAGCAAGAAAGAAAGTGTCCAAGGGCATAGTATGTGCCCCAAATGGAAACTACAGTCTAATTCCATCCTTTCTGCCATATTCTATCTGTTGGAAGTTAAAAAGTTCACTTCGTACTCAAGCAAAAGAGAAAGATACTAATACATGGGTATCATGTAAGGAGTTCTTAGAGGTTGGCTAATTAATTCATCCATCTAATTAATTTACTTCTTGTACTTTATGTATGGGAAACACATCCTGAGTCACTTTAATGCATTCAGAAACATTGGAGCTTGTCCCTAAAAACAACCAAGGAACAACCATAATACAGCATAAATTTATACCACGAACCACTCACCAACATACTCGATCAAAATGAAGATACAAATGGAAAACTCAAAACAAACTTAGAATGTTTTGGCGGCATGTTACCTCAAATACTGTTTCTATGATCAAAAGTTGTTAATGTCACCTCTCTTTGGTTCTTTGGAGAATTAAATGAGCTGATAGAAAGAACATAATATGATACCCACTGACTATTAGTGCTTAATAAATACTCACCATTACTACTACTTCTATTATTATCATTGCTATCATTATCATTATTAAATAAATATTCTTTATTTTAGAAATACAAGAAATCTTTTTAAGATAGTTGTTGGGGCACCTGGTGCCTCAGCTTGTTGTCTGACTCTTGATTTCAGTTCATGTCTTGATCTCAGGTCATGAGTTCAAGCTCCACATAGGGCTTGACATTAGACATGGAGCCTACTTAAAAATACATAAAAATAATAAAATAAAATAAAATAAAATAAAATAAAATAGAAAATAGCTATTGAAATAGACTTAGTCTTTTTAATATATTTTTTTTCTGCAACTCAGTGCTGTAAAATACATGGTCAATAAGGCATATTTGAAAAGATATTACCATCTGGAATTTAACATAAATAAATATTTGTGATTTATACCTGAATTATTCCAACAGAAACAAAGGACACTTTGCTAACACCTGAAGACCTTATAACCTAAAGTAAAACAAAAAAAAAAAATAGAAGCATAATATTCATAGTGTAAATATTAAAAAAAACACATATATTGTGAGTAAAGTTTGCTGAATTTTCAAACTACTGATGTAAATAGTACCTAGATTTATAAACATTATCAATGATCCAGAAGTCCCTTGAGCAGCTTTTTAGTCACCACACCCCCATAAGGGTAACCACAGTTCTGATTTCTTAAACCATAGACTTATTTTGCCTACTTTGAACTTTATATAAATTTTTACACTTTCATGTTTGAGTTATTTTGCTATCTTATATTTGTGAGATCTATCCATACTGTTTGTTGTCTGTGTTAACAGATAATTCATTTTCAATGCTGCATAATATTCTACTTGTGATCATACCATAATTTATCCATTCTATTGTTGACTGGAATTTTTTTTCAGTTTTTGGCTGTTATAAATACTGTTGTGATGGGGCACCTGGGTGGCTCAGTCAGTTAAGTGTCCGACTTCGGCTCAGGTCATGATCTCACAGTCTGTGAGTTCAAGCCCCGCATCAGGTTCTGTGCTGACAGCTCGGAGTCTGGAGCCTGCTTTGGATTCTGTGTCTCCCTCTCTCTCTCTCTCTCTCTGACCCTCCCCTGCTCACGCTCTGTCTCTCTCCCTCTCTCAAAAATAAATAAACATTAAAAAAATTAATAATGTTGTGATTAACATTCTTATTCATAATTTTGGTAAACATAGTTTGCACTACTTTTGGGGTATATACTAAATGTGGAATTGTTGTATCATAGATTACATGTATATTATGTTTTAGTGGTTAGCGGCAGAGTGTGTGTGTTTGAGCATCTCCACCAAGCAGTATATGATTGGTCTACTTGCTCCTCTTTCTTGAAAACACTTACTGTCATTGTGATGGACTGAATATTTGGGTATTCCCAAAATTCAAATGTTGAATCAATTAACCAAATGTGCTAGTATCTGGATGTGTGGCCTTTGAGAGGTAGTTAAGTCATGAAAGTGGAACTCCATTAATGGATTAGTGCCCTTTGAAGAAGAAGCCAGAGAGTTAGATAATTCTGTTCCACCTGTGAGGATACAACAGGAAGTCAGCTGCCTGCAATCACCAGAAAAGGGCTTTTCCCAGTGCCCAACCATGCTGGCACCTTGATCTCAGACTCCCAAAACTCTGAGAAATAAATTTTGTTGTTGATATACCCCCCAATTTTTGGTATTTTGTTATAGCAGTCCAAACTATGACAATCATTTGCATTTTTCATTACATTACCTTCCTTGCATTGGGAATATATTATTATCTCACAGTTGTAATTTGTGTAAGACATAGGCCCAATCTCTTGATGGAAGGATTGTCAAAAAATCTGGCTATCTTTAATTTGCCAGAAACTATTAGAAAGAAGGACTAAAGAATGAGATCTTAATCACATAATTGGCATGAGAATGTTTGTTTAATGACGTTTATCTTAGATGGATAGAAAAGAACATAAAATAAGTGTTTGATACCTTATATTTACCTAACAAACTAACTTTATTTGTCATAAACATTAATTGCATACACACAATTGTGTGTATAAACCATCACATGCTTATTTTTTTTGCCAAAGGTTTGCTGAGATGACTTTCAAAGTTTCTTTCTTCCTTGATTTACAGTTATATTTACGAAAAAAAAACCTAAAAAGATGTTCAACTTCCATTATCTTTATAGTATCACATGAAACTGAGTTATTGACAGTCACATTTCCCCCAAAGAAAAGCGTTTTTCAGGAGTTAAGAAAAAAATGGTTTAAGGGGAAAATCCAAGTAATAATGAATTCTAACAGAGGAGGAAGGATAATCATGAATCTTATTTACAAGTAATAAAATTTCTATATTGTACCTGAAACTAATATAACACTTTATGTTAACTAACTGGAACTACAATAAAAACTTTAAAAAAATGAAATTCACAATTAAACATTCATTCTTATCTCATTTTCTATTTCCAAAATATACCTCAATCCTAAACATTAAATTTTTCAGTATACTTACAAATGATCAATGCTAAAGTATCAATTTATTATTAAATATCTTTATATATATTAAAAGAGCTGGCAACATTTCACAGAGAACACATCTGTAAATTTATTACTCAGAGATTTTCTAAACATTTGAACTGAAAACATATGTAAGCCATACATGAAATAAAGAGTGTTGAGGTAAGATTCAAAACTTATCTGCACCATTCTAGTGCTACAAAAGCACTTTGAATCACTGATTTAGGAATTAGACTATTTACTCAGTGTATTAATGTATGTTAATAATAAATAAATTGCAGAATTCTGAATTAAAATTAATTTCAGAGTTCACTTCCAAATTCGATCTTCAGTTCTGAAAGTTCTTTAACTAGGCACATCACATGTGAATTGCCTATTATTAGAAAGGGCATAAACCTAAAGAAACCAGTCACTATACTAATTCAATTAGATGATTAAAACATTAAATTATTAACATATAACGTAAAAGTGGATTTCATGGAAATATATATAACTGCATAAATATCATAACGTATTTTCCAAGCTAAATACTTACCTGAAACAAATTTAAGAATAAAAGAAGAAATAAACATAACAATATAAAACCCAGATATGTTCCTGAAGCTTAGAACTGTCTTCATTTACATATCTAATTGCACCTGATGCTAATCCCAATCAAAATATTTAGCCAGATTTTAAATTGGATTCCCAAAGATATTTGACAAAATGTTTCACAAATATGGGCAGGTTCTTGAGCAGAGTATTCGAGCCTTTACCAGTGATTTACAGGGAGCCTGTGGAAAATTCAGATTAGTGTTAGAAATAGCTGCATTTCTTTTCTGCTATCAAAATCAAAGCATAATGTATATTTTAAGGCAACTTATTTTTTTTTATTGAACTGTATATGTTAATAAATAACCATTTGCTAGCATACCTCATCCACTTTCGGGCAGTTTTATCTCGTGTTTACACTGTGGCTTTGAGATATATTATACCTGGCTACCATGAGAATTCTTCCAGACTACTCAAAGGCTATTATTAAAAACCATAGCTGTGGATTTTAGTTTATCCCTCCCACCACAGACACACATATTTATAGCACATTTTAAGTCTGTCAACCATATTCTACTATTTTTCATTTTTTTTTATTTTTGAAAATTCACAAAAGAAGCTAAGTTTAAACCCAGCCAAGTAAAACATTGGTTTTTGATGGTTTATGCTTTTCTAAGGAATAAAAACTTCTTAGAATGAAATAGTAATTTCATTTAGATGAAATTCTTTAGATGAAATAGTAATGTTTTTAATTTATAACATTAATTTCTTTAATCCAAGGGTATAATATCCCCTCCTTCTAACATATTAATGAATTTTAATGATATATTACAAAATTTGACTAATAAATTTAATATGTTTAGCAAAGTAGTTTAATTTGTTTTAATTATCTCTCAAGTTTGTATTAGTATGTTTTTGGCATCATAGGAGAAACAACAAAAGTTATAAAATGTGGCCCCTTTTCTCAAGAAATTTTCCATTTATTTGGGAGATTAAGATACTGAAAAACATATTAACTAAAATAATTGAAGAATATTTATCATAACAAATTGAAATGTTTACATTGTCCTTATCCAGAATTCTAGATATAAGTTATTAGATAATTCATTTCTGGTTGCGATAATCAATAGATTATTATAACAAGGATGTGAGATGACTCTGAAAAATAAATAAATGTTGGTAATATACAGAAGAGTTAGTTGAAAGTTTGAAGAATTGACAATAAGTAAGCAGAGTACGTATCTGTTAATATAATGTGAATTTATATAGTTTTTATACACATTTTGTCCATAATATATCTATTAATGTATATAACATCATAACATGCATGTGTAATGCATATTTTATATATACAGTGTATGTTGTTTGTATAAGAAACAAAGTGGGAAGGGGCGCCTGGGTGGCGCAGTCGGTTAAGCGTCCGACTTCAGCCAGGTCACGATCTCGTGGTCCGGGAGTTCGAGCCCCGCGTCGGGCTCTGGGCTGATGGCTCAGAGCCTGGAGCCTCTTTCCGATTCTGTATCTCCCTCTCTCTCTGCCCCTCCCCCATTCATGCTCTGTCTCTCTCTGTCCCAAAAATAAATAAACGTTGAAAAAAAAAATTAAAAAAAAAAAAAAAAGAAACAAAGTGGGAAGATTGCTGAATTTTTTTTATTATATTTTTGAAGCTTATTTATTTTGAGAGTGAGAAGGCACACGAGCAGACTAGGGTCAGAGAGAGGAAGAGAGAGAATTCCAAGCACTCTCCACACTGACAGTGGCTGGGCTTGATCTCATGAACCATGAGATCATTGCCTGAGCCAGAATCAAGAGTCAGACACTCAACCCACTGAGCCATCACAACACCCTACATCATTGAAATTTAAAGAATGTAGACGACAGCTTTAGTTTTCAAGAATGTTTGGAACCACTGAAAAATTTTAAGCATAGAATATAAATATATATTTAAATGTATAACAACTCAATGAGTAAATTGGAGTAAAAAAATGAAGAAAGCAGAAAAGAGTCCCAATGCTAGTTTGCTTAGCATATATAGTCAAATAAAATATTCATTGCTCACTTTCATAACTATAAGAAAATTCTATCTATACCCTAGAGTGTACATATGTACATGTATTACACATTTTTAAACATCAGTAATGCATTCTAGATTAAAATATAGATATAGACAAGATGAAAATGCAATAGGATCCAGCCACTTACAGGATTTTTTTAATCATTCATCTTGTTTCTCATTTTTCAAATATGTATGTGTGTATAACAGAAAGTTACCAATAGTTTCAAGAACGCTGCACTGAAAATGTGTTCGTAGTTTTAAGTATATTGTTGGAGGGAGGAAATTGATTAATTCATTTATCTATCTATCTATTTATTTATTTATTTTGATTTATTTTCGAGAGAGAGACAGAGAGACAGAACACAAGCAGGGGAGGGGCAGAGAGAGAGAGAGAGGGAGACACAGAATCCGAAGGAGGCTCCAGGATCTGAGCTGTCAGCACAGATCCTGACGTGAGACTGGAACCCACCAACTGTGAGATCACGACCTGAGCTGAAGTCGGACACTTAACCTACGGAGCCGTCCAGGCACCCCAGGATGAAATTACTTTAAAGCAAATTTTCCTTCTTTACTGTAAATAATAACTTGAGTAACCTGTTCATGCAAATGCAAGTAGATAAGTTCATTGCTCCAGAAACCAGTTTTTACGGCTTGCTAGGGGAGAGACCCACCACTTCAATACTCCTATATATATATACAGAGCTACTTGGTAGTGAGGAGACATGGGGCTTTGGAGGAATCTGAGTATGGAAATACAGTCCCTGTGTCTCTTGACTTAATTTGGTGCAGTTTAGGTTTTCTAGTGGAACCAAAACAAAACGTCATCCAACAAAAATCATGGGAGGAGGGCACCACTGGCCCTGAATGATTGCAGTCTTTTACAGTGGGGAGCCCTACCATTGCCTGATAAGGAAAGGTTTCCTACGTACATTGATTTAAGTAAGCTACCCAAGATCAACAGCAAGAAAGTAGCAGAGCAGCATTTGAACTTTGGAAAAATGTGTATTCAGGGTTGTATCCTATTTTTAATTAATTAATGAATTAATTGGTGTTGAGTTGGATAAGTTCTTTATACATTTTGGAGAATTACCCCCTTATCAAATATATTATTTACAAATGTCTTCTCCCATAATACCCTAACTGGAACCCTAACCTCAGCCAGATGTTCGTACTCTACAAAACCTCAGCAGAGTTAGTTATGAAGGTGTCCCCTCCATGCCTTCTTCAAGGCAGATATATTACCAGTTCCCAGTTAGTAGGTGCACAGCCCTTTTCTACACAAGTGATAATCTCTGCAAGCAGTAATGATATTCTGTAGTAGCAAAAGACATATGTCTGAATTGAGATTTAAGCACAATGATAAAAAAAAGTTTCAGCACTATTTGTTTGAGAACTGAAAAAGCCTTATTAGGGTTTTGGGAATTTTTGGAACAGGAAAAGGAATTTAATTTGGATATGTTTTATTCTGGTTGTAAGTAAGGAAAACCAACCATTAGTAGAGCAGTCTTTCTTGTGAAATCAGATACAGTGGGTGGGATTGTGTCCCCCCACAGAAAGGTATGCCGAATCCTCACTCCCAGAACCTGTGAGTGTGATCCTTTTTGAAAAAGGGCTTTCCAGATATAAATAAGTTACAGACCTCAAGATGACATCATCCTGGATCTAAGGTAGGCCCTAAACCTAGTAACAATTATCCTTGTAAGAGACACACAGAGGAGATGACCAGGGAAAGGTGGAGGCAGAGACTGGAGTTACTCAGAACCATAGGATCATCCAAAGCCAGCAACCTGGAGGGGGTCAGGAGCTGATTCTCCCCCAGAGAATGTTACCCTATGTGATCATGATTTTGGTCTCTGACCTAACCATCAGTTAGAGAAAAAAATTATGTTCTACTAAACCACCCAGATATATATATATATATAGAATATATATAATTCTATATATATATATATATATATATATATATATTCTATAATATATATATATTATAGAAGCTGTAGGAAACAAATACAACAGGGTTAAAAACAGCCATTCCTGTCCCTTTTAGTATTGATTACAATATTGAAACAAGGGTAATTCTGGTCCTGTTGCCTTTTAATCTCTCACATGAATATGTAAGTAAAACATTTCAGAATGCTTTTGGCAATATATCTTTCAACTTGACCAGTAACTACATCACTAACATGAATATCATTTGTTTTTGTTTTTGTTTTTTAATGTGTTAAATATTTGGAGGAAACATTTATTTTTTTAAGAAAAGGAAAATAAAGATGGAATAATTTATATCTTTGGCTTTCCAGTTATTAAAAGTTCTTTAGTGCTCTAATTTATTTTAGATAGGTATTGTTTCATTACTTAAAGTCTGTATAATTGTGTGAGTAAGCACCTTTATTTCAGACAATGCAAGTTAATATTGAAACTCTACCATCATAAGTTGTATGTCTCGGACAGTTTGCTTAACTTCTTATAGGAAAAATTAACTGATCTAGGAGCAAAATATTTTTTTGAGGAACCTCCATACTTTTTCTCACAGTGTCTATACCAATTTGCGTTTCCACCAACAGTGCACAAGAGTTCCTGTTTTCCACATGCTTGCCGACACTTGTTATTTCTTGTCTTTTTGATTCTAGCTCTTCTGACAGTGTAAAGTGGTATCTCATTGTGGTTTTGATTTGTATTCCCCTGATGATGAGTGATGCTGAGGATCTTTTCATGTGTCTATTGGCCATCTGTATGTCTTCTTTGGAAAAATGTGTATTCAGGGTTCTCCCTATTTTTAATTAATTAATGAATTAATTGGTGTTGAGTTGGATAAGTTCTTTATACATTTTGGAGAATTACCCCCTTATCAAATATATTATTTACAAATGTCTTCTCCCATTCAGTAGATTGTCTTTTGTTTTATTGGTGGTTTTCTTCACTGTGCAAAAGCTTTTTATTTTTGTTTAATCCCAGTAGTTTATTTTTGCTTTTGCTTTTCTTGCCTGAGGATAGAATTACCATGTTACCTAGTAATTCTACCACTGGGTATTTATCCAAAGAAAAAGAAAACACCAGTTTGAAAAGATATACATGCACCTACGTTTACTGGAGCATTATTTATAATAGCCAAGCTATGGAAGGAGGCCATGTTCATCAGTAGATGGATGGATAAAAAGGATGTGGTGAATATGTACAATGGAATATTACAGAGCCATAAAATTAAATGAGATCTTGCCATTTGCAACAACATAGATGGACCTGTAAGGTATAATACTAGGTGGAAAAGTCAACCAGAGCAACACAAATACCACATGATTTCATTCGTATGTGGAATGTAAGAAACAAAACAAATGAACAGCAAAAAAAAAAAAAAAACACAGAGAGAGAGAAACAAACAAATAAACAAAGAAAAAACCCAGATTCTCAAATAGAATAAACTAAGAGTTGCCAGAGGGCAGGTGGGTGAGAGGATGGATGAAATAGGTAACGGGGATTAAGAGAACATTTATCGTGATGAGCACTGAGTGATGTATAGAATTGTTCAACTAAAAAAAAAAAGAATTGTTGAATTATTATATTATACACCTAAAGTTGAAATAACAGTATGTTCATTATTCTTCAATAAAATTATGCTATCAATACACAAAAATAATAAACCACATAAGCAAAATAACTGCCTATATAAAGTTCTGAAGACTAAGTAATATAACGCATGTACTTGTGCTCTTTATGGTTAGGAAATAGTTCTTCAGAGAAATAGAATAATGATTACAAAGATAATACATGAGCAATATTTAGAGGCATGTGACATCATAGTAAATATCTTTTTTATTATTACTATAATCTCTTTTATTATTATTTTGTTTTCAATTTGAGTTTCATGTTTCAATCGGAGCAAGTGGAAAAAAGCTTATAAGAATGTAATTTATTCTTTGGTGTCATAAAACGTACATAAAGGTATTTATAATAAATTGTCAAATTTTAGAGAGAACAATTTATTTTAAAGTCTAAATTTTATTACTCTTCCATTAAGTAGTTAATATTTACTTGAAAGTGAATAGGCACTTTATTTGTTAATAGCCTCTTAAATTTAATTACCTCAGAACATCTGTGTAGTTACCTTCCATGGCAGGCTACTTAATGTTTCTTAATAAGAGCAGAAAGATTTAAAATATTTTTATTGTTAAGTCTTTTGTTAGGTTCATTGAAAAGGTCCATGTAATTCATATGTATGTACAGTCTAAGGTTTTGTTTCAAATAATTTATGAAATAATTTTTAAACATAACTTTAATGTCAGTGGAATAATTAAGCAGTGCATATCCCTTAAACATTGCTTATAGTGCTTTTTTTTCCCCGCAGAAGAACCTTGTAAAATACTTCATAGAAACTTCAGATATACTTCAAAGTAGTTAAGAGTAAAGGTATAGTTTGCTGATTTAACAACTGTACTTATAAACCTATCTATCTACCATAATTGGTAATTGCAGGTATGTTAGGAGAAGTTAAAAGTCCTATTTTTCTTTAAATAAAACATGTTACTTACGTGATGGATTCAATAGCTGTCTCCTCAGTTTTATTTTATTTTATTCATGCATTGTCTAAAGCAAAACATATAGAGCTAAACTCTCACAATTTTGAAGCTTCCTTCCACCAAAGATGTCGATTACTTTTGACAATTCACGTCCTAGTTTTACGGAATGTAAATCAAGGCATGATAGCTGTATACTCTGTGATCTTCCACTGCTTTGGATTTTCTAAGACAACATGTTCATTAGCCCTAAGAACTTCTTAATCAGACGAATACTTTTGAAAATGATGAAAGATTAATACGTCTTTCTCATTTCAAAACCTAGCAAATGTTATAACTTTAAGTGTAAACTGATTTGATTTAAGGATGTGTTTCAGCCCATACACTCATCCACCCACACATGCACACACACTCACAGAAAACACAGGGGAACATTAACCTTAGAGCATGTTCTAAATGACAAAATGCAATTTTTTTCTAACTCTATCAACAAGTTTCTATCCCTTCCTCTTTTTTTTTTTTTTTTTAAGAGAAAGGGAGAGAGAGCATGAGAGGCAGAGAGTCAGAAGGAGAGGGAGAGAGAAAATCCTAAGAATATGAAAAGAATCCTAAGCGGGCTTCACATCCAGCAGGGAGCTTGACGTGGGACTCCATCCCACTACCACGAGACCATGACCTGAGCTGAAATCAAGCCTCAGATGCTTACCTAACCGAATCCACCCAGGTGCCCCAACAAATTTCTACCCTTAATCATTTATCTTGTTGACCAGCAAGGATTTTTTCTTCATCTCCCTTAGCTTTCGAAAATCAACATGGGTTATAATCTTCTAATGGGGATTATTTATGGTTTTGAGCAAGCCTAAATAATCAATAAGGGTTATGTTCTTCTAATGGGGATAGCTTGTGGTTTTGAGAAAGGATTTTATCTCTCCATGCTCACATCCTACTCTGCATCAGAGATATGGCATTGTTCTTCATTTTTTTTAGGGCACATGATCTTATTGTTAATGCTTCGCCATATAATCTTCAGCCATGATGCCTCACCAAATTAGAAATTAATTTAACTAAGAAACCAAGGGAGGGGGGAGATTTATTGCACTTTGGTAGACGTTGGTAAAGTAACCTCGATGATTTAAAACATGAAGTTATATTCATAAGCTCTGAGCGACCTGGGAAAGTTATCACTGTGCTAACATGAATAATTGAATTGTCAAATTAGACTCACATGAATTGGAGAACTTACTCCTAGCATCTAGCCTTTTTAATAATTTCATGCTTGCAAAGAATCAAGGGGCATAATCAAACATTAAGAGGTTTGGTTAAAAAAAAAACAGGGCAGTTACGTAGATACTTCTGTTTCATATCAGGTACGTGCTTTCTGACTTAGAGTAAAGGAATTCTCTAAATGAGCTATGTGGATAATCTTACACTGCAGAGAACACTTCAGTTTTGAGACATCTTTATTTCACATCCCAGAGAGCGGTGTAGTTTACATGCCATTGATCAACGAGCCATACCTTGTAAATCCTTAGATTCTAGGTTTGTGTACTATAACCAGTACTAAACTAGTATCATTCTGCTCAGAGCGATGCATAGTTTGTAATCTCTTTCTAGCAAATACCATTAATCTGTTTACTAAAAGATCTATTGCCAGTATTTTTACAAGGAGATTACACCACATCTACTGCTTGCTTATTTTCTACTGGAATATTCTTTTAATAATCGGGAGAGAAATGAATCACAGGCCAACTGGTGTAATATCCGTCTTCTGACTCTACATAGAAATGTATTTTACAAGTTAGGTTGTAGCCTAGACTTAGTTCTTATCTATTTATTAGTCTATTATCACTGTCTCTGAATTATATTAGAGGATCTACATTCAATACAGGAATCTTTTGTTAGCCACAATGTGTCTCAGGAGAATGATATGTGCTGCATGGACTTGTATCTTGCCATGTTACTGGTTCAGTGCCATAGTCATAACGCCACTGAAGACAGAATAGTGCTTGAGGTGTCTCTTCCTAGTACACCTGACCCATTGGGATTTTAGAAATGGTTACCCAAAGGGGGTAAGATTATTCTTAGTTTCATATATGTGAGATTGCTTACTGACAGTTTGGAATTATGTAAACTTTGGAATCAAATTCAACAAAACTATCTCAGACAAGGTGGGGAATTTTAATATATTTTAAAAGAAATTAGGGGTAGATTTATTAAATTAACTTTAATAACATTTAAAAGCTGTGTTTTCCATTAAGTGAAGAATATCTAACTCATATTTTCACCTTTCATTGCTTTTCATATTATGTGAAACATGAGAAATAAATCCCAAGTCTGAATGCTCACATATACTACATGATCTAATTTATTCTCCACACATATCTATATAAAAATGTATTTAAATACAAAGAAATACAGATAGAGATATAACTTATAGTGTACGGTTGAGCTTATTTTGAAGTTAAAAGAACATAATATAGGAAGCAAAATATAAATTCAAATAAATTTATTTATTTTTGTTTTTCTCAAACTTAGTCCACACACACATATATACAACTCCTTTGTAATATCACTCCTTTGATCCTTATTACCTTGTTACCTTTCTAGTCACACTTTCTACTCACTTTAGCTCTCCCCAACCTGTCTCCAAGATTTTTGAACATTACCCTCTCCTAGAAGCCCCAACATCAACTTTTCCTTCTTTCCTGCCTGTGTCATTTGCAAAAACATCTGAAATTTAGAATAACAGTGCTTTAAGAGTGTAGGAGGATTCTAGGTAAAATCAGAATCTCTGTTAGAAGAATGAAAATGGAGGGGCGCCTGGGTGGCGCAGTCGGTTAAGCGTCCGACTTCAGCCAGGTCACGATCTCGCGGCCCGTGAGTTCGAGCCCCGCGTCAGGCTCTGGGCTGATGGCTCAGAGCCTGGAGCCTGTTTCCGATTCTGTGTCTCCCTCTCTCTCTGCCCCTCCCCCGTTCATGCTCTGTCTCTCTCTGTCCCAAAAATAAATAAATGTTGAAAAAAAATTTTTAAAAAAAGAAGAATGAAAATGGAAAGATGGAACCCTTGGCATTAATAATATTGATTCTGTCAAATTTTCCGTAGGTCAGTGTTTCTAGATCCGTTACCAAATTACATAACCCATCAAAGCCTTCAAATTACAAAGTAATCTCATGTGTATGTGAAGTCACTTTTAGGCCCCACAAAACTCTTATTTTCATGGATCTTACCCCATAGCACATCACACATATTACAAAGAAATAAACTTAATATAGGTTTAAATTGTATAATATTCAGAGGGTTTTTTTTTAAATAATTTAGCTTTAGGATTTAACTTATAAGTGGATATAATTGATCTGCGAAAATTCCTTATACCAGACAATTTGTGGGAACTGATTTTTTTTAACAAAATATGGTTTTCAGTTGCAAAGATATTGTATGTATATTACATTTATATATTAAAAACTGTAATATTCTCTAAATTGTCTTCAGACATGTATTACAGTTAGTGAGGCTGTCATTTTCCCTTTTTATAAACTATTCATCTGAGGGAGAATTGATTTTTACTGGATCGATAAGATTTGCATTTAATTTCCTTCCCTTCCAAGACAAATATGTTCGTCTTTCTGGGAATTTCACCAGACAATGGAAGTAAAGGTAGAATAACCTTCAACATTTCAAGTGTTAAGTTTAATCTTCTTATGTTTTCTTGAAAACGGCAGAGATTGTGTCACTGAACCACTAAAGTGGTCCCACTTTGTGCTCACCCGGCTGCATTAGAAGAAGATATATTGGACATTCTACAGCCCAGCTCCCTTATCTGGCCTTGGAGAGTGACCTGATACAATTAGAAGAATGAGTTTACCTGTTTCCCCATATCTGGGATGATATTGCAAAGGGTAAGATATATATATCAACTTCAGCTCACCTAGTTTGCCCGAATGCCTCAGGTACAGTTTTATTAGCATTCTTATTCCTTATAAACTGTAAAATTCAAATTCCTTTTTCCTTTATCCTATAGAGATTTACCAAGATTAGGATTTGCATGACCCATTCGATAATATAAAACAAATGGTGTTTATCCCTGCCTGATTGTATCACAGTTTGGTTGTACTATACCATCTTTCACATCTTTCTGGATACATTCTTGGGTTCCATGGTGGAAAAAATCAGCTTATGTCATTTGCGTTGCTGGTTTTAACTTCCACTCAATGATTTCTTCTCTGAAAACAAAATTTTACAAAAGCCTGGTAACAGTTTGTTCCAATTGTTTCAAAGCCATTCTAATTTTAAGGCTCACAGTTGAGACCAATCAATCTTTGTCATTGTATCTAGACAATAATTTTTGTCTGTATTGAGAAAGTCAAGTATAGGCCTCCATTTGATATCTAAAAAGGACTTTGATTACTGAAGAAGTGATGTAATTGTGGATTTTTAAAACTAATTTATCTGCCCCAGATCAAGAGATTGTGAAAGCCTGAAAAGTATGCTGCTTTAAAGAAACAAAGGAAGAGATCTTTAAACTTATGGACTAAGAATCAAAACTTCCAGTAATCCAGATTAAAAAAAAATCATAGACTTAAAATAGGAATAGGAACATTACTTTTTATATTCTTCTTTAATGTCTATTTCTGATATGTTTTAATAATCATGTATGCGGGTATAGGGACCCAGGACAAGCTGCCCCAAGATGGGCCACATTGGCCTAAAGATTACTTCGAGTAAAAGTAATTAAAACACAGCAGATGTAGGAAAACCTCTCTCCTACCCTCAAATGCCTAAATGTACTTTGGAAAGGGGAGCCTATAAAAGAAAAAGAGCTATTAACAGAGATTCCACTTTACCTAAGGAACCTATCTGCATAATAGGGCAACCTTGTTTTTCTGAACATCTTTCACCTTCTTGCTAATAACCCCAGGCCCTGCCTCTCTCCTTAGCTCATAGAAGCTTCCTGTTACTTCGTTGCCTGAAACTTCATGTCTGTGTGTATGCTCTGCACCCATGCCTACTATATTTGATTTTCTCCTGTTAACCTGTCTCATGTTGATTCAATTCTAAGTCCAGCTAGAAGGAACATAGAGCAGATGATCTTCTTCCCCTATCGTAACAAAAAATATGTATTATTAAAAACTGGTATTTCCAGAACACGGTGGTACAAAATATTTCCAGTTATACAAGTTGCTTCCAAAATGGATGAAGAGATGTAAGATAGCTAAACATTGAATAATAATCTACTTTGTTAAGCTGTAGCTCCAAATGTAATTTTTATTTCTTATCCAACAGAATTAAAAAATTCTTTTCAAGCTTTGATTTGGAAAAGATCAAAATAATAATCTTAACTTCTTTGGAGTTGTTATTTTGGAAGCTTTTTTGGTAGGCAGAGAATGAGGTAACTTTTCCCCATATACTTCATCACAACTAGTTGATATTGTGGCTATAGTGTGTGAAAATGCTTAATTCAAGTCTAAAAAATTTTCTGTTCAACTGGCATGTTAACAGTATTAATTACTGACGGTGATTTTGTTGTGCATTTTCTAGTACCAGAAGCCTTGAAAGTAGCTTTTGAAAACAAATAATTAAACATGAGTTCTAATGAACTTTGTAAATCTTCTTAGGTAGTCCCCAAAGAATTTCTAGAAAGCAAAGTAAATATGGGAAACTTGCATTATATAGTCAAGTTATCAGTCTGCAAAGATTATATTTAAATCTCTACCATTATATTGTTGATATTCTAGTCTTTTATTAACACCATTAATCAAAAGACAACAGATGTCAATATAAGGTTGAATTATCTTTCTTCACTCTTCATTCAATAAGAATTTTTTAGTGATAACTAAGTTTGTGGAAGTTAACTTTGAGTGTATTTTGCTTTTTCCTTAAGGAAAATAAAATCATAAACTAAACAAATGAATGTTCTTTAAGATAATTTAGAAGACTAATATATATAATATAATACAATACAATATAATATAATATAATATAATATAAATAATATAATATAACATAATATAGAATGCAAATACATGCAAAAAGTTGGATGGAATTAGAGAGTATAATGCTAAGTGAAATAAGCCCATCAGAAAAGAACAAATACCATATGATCTCATTCACATGTGGAAAATAAGAAACAAAACAATTGAGCAAAGAAAAAAAAAAGAGACAAACCAAGAAACAGACTCTTAACTACAGACAAATAACTGATGGTTACCAGAGCTAATATCACACTATATTAGCCATACTTGAATTAAAATATTTATGAATTAATTAAAGTTGCAGAATTTCCAACATCTGCCCATCCTCTCAAAGTGTATTAACATGAACAAAATTACATTATGTTTTGATTTTGGATTAACAGAATACTGAATGTCTTAACCACAAGATTTGCAGTCTTTCTTAATATCAGCACATGGAGTTAGAAGTTTTCAATTCCTTTTACTATTTTTCTGTAGGATTTTCAACAATCATAGTTAAGCCAAAATGAGTTGACACATAAAGATGCTTGTCCTTCTAATGCATACAGAATCCACAAAAAGATGCATAAGAACAATAAAAAAAAGAAACATGGCAAATTAGAACTGCTGGAAGAGAAATGACAAGACGAATAACAAAATAATCAAAAGTTTAATGATATTCAAGTACATATCATAAAGAATTTCCTGGACTGAAACACTAATATTTCCTAATTAATTTACTTAACAGGTAAAATAATCACCCTTGAGTCCTGAACTATTAGCCTTGAACTTCCAGGGCAAGGAATACCTCAAAACCGTAAAATGACATAAAAAAAAAAAAAAAGAAAGAAAGAAAGAAGGAAAGAAAGAAAACAGTAAAATGGCATAAACAAAAGAAAGAATGAGGAAAATTATTGAAGATTTAGTGAATATATCAAAACATTTGAAATAGGAATAATTGATGTTTCAGAAACCAAAAAAAAAATGGCTAATTAAGAAACAATAATTAAGTCCATAAAGATTTTCATGAACCTAAGACATGCACGTACACATTGAAAGAAAACTGGACCAGATTAATGGACAGAAGAAGGCAAGCAATCCATGCATTAAGGAAAATTTTACCAGTTTCTAGGATGAAAAGCAAATTAACTTAAGAGGAAAACATATCCTCAACTGCTGTGTAAAGGTCAGAAGAAAGGGTCAGAGTGTATGAGAAAAAAGCACAGTTACCAAGAGTCCCTCGCTCATCTAAGTGAGCATTCTTCTATCCAGTAGAAGGTAAATTATTCGAAGGTAGAAAGTTATTCAAAAACTGTATCACCTATGTGTGTCTTATGAAAAGAGTGATGAGAAAACCCTTCAGTCAAACAGGAAATTATGCAGAACAAATACATAATTATGTGCCTGTAATCAGCTATAGAATGTATGAAATCAAAACTAAATATAGATTAGTTTTTGTTTTTTTAGGTGTCCAGGTGTATAGACAGACAAGGGGTAAATCACATTAAGTAACAAAATATAATTGTAATCTTTCCGCCTATCTTCGACAGGAGGGTATTTTTAATACATAATTCCTAAAGGCATATATAAAAGAGCAAATGTTGATATATTAGTTGATACCAAATTTGAAAAAGAAAAAAAGTCATCATGAACTCATGAAAATTAACAAAAAGATTTACCGAATTACATTTGTCTTTAAGTATTCATGTGTTTTGGGGCATCTGGGTGGCTCAGTCGGTTAAGCGGCCGACTTCGGCTCAGGTCATGATCTCGCTGTCCGTGAGTTCGAGCCTGTGTCAGGCTCTGTGCTGACAGCTCAGAGCCTGGAGCCTGTTTCAGATTCTGTGTCTCCCTCTCTCTCTGCCCCTCCCCCATTCATGCTCTATCTCTGTCTCAAAAATAAATAAAAAAAAACATTAAAAATTAAAAAAAAATAATTCATGTGTTTTATAAAAATTAAAAAATGTAAAAATGTTATCTTTCTATTCACATATAAATGTGACTATATCTTATAGGTGTAAATGGAAGCAAGATAAAGAACACAATAAATGCAAACCATAAAGACAAAACAGGAATTATAATTTATTGACTCTTAAGAAAATAGTCTTTTATTTTTTGTTGCTTAGAGTGAAATTCTGAGACAATTGCACTAATAACTATAATTTTGTCAAAAGAAAGCAAATACAATTACATGTAATTGCTGCTAATTACCTTAACTTGGAATAATTAATGAAAAATCTTGGTTTTTCCATACTAGATTTTTATCTAATTATTGACATTTCTGTAGTATTTGGGATCAAAATATATACCAAGTAATAATGGCAAAGGTAATACAATTTCGACTGCATAGAAATAAAAATAGTTGATTCAAAACTAACGTCTTTAAACTATTAATCTTTCTTTTTCTTTTTCTTTTTCATTTTTTCAGTTTAAATTTTAATTAGCATACAGTTCAGTCTCGGTTTCAGGAATGAAATTCAGTGGATTCATCACTTACATACAACACCCAGTGTTCATCACAACCAGTGTCCTTCTGAGTACCCATCACCCATCTAGCCCATTTCCCACCCACCTCCCTCTGTCAAACTATTAATCTTAATAACAAAAGAAAACAAAATATCTAAAATTGATAATCAGGAGGGAATGATGTATGAACACCATTCCGATTTGAAAGTGTAAACTGATAGGATATGGGCCATATTGGCCCTGAAAAGGTGTTTGCTTGGCCCAAGATTTTTAATTATGTAGGTAATGATGAATTATTTTAAAATTGGTTTATGCCATGTAAAACAAAATGTTATAATTTTTTGAAAAAGTGATATATCTGGCATCGGTAGGTCTGAATTCCCACTGAAAGGCAAGAATCAGTGTAACCCTACGAAGCATGCCCTCCAGATACAGCTCATGCTCTCTATTTTCCCATCATTTACATCAAATCCTTACATGTTCCTAAATTTAAGTTACAATAACAAATAGCATTTATTATCACAATTGGATCCTGTTTTTTTATGGTGAGGTTAAAACGTAATCTTCTTGGGTCCCTATTTTTAAAAATTTGTAAATACAACATTTGAATAAGATATTTTTTAAATTAAAAAAGGTAGAAAAGAACATACAACTTTTAAAGAGAAGATCATTTTGCATGTGTTTATATGAAAACAGGTTTTTACAAAGAAGTTCAAGTAAATGCCTTTATTGGATAACAAGTTTAAGAACAATGATGGATATATTTTTTTAAAAAATTAGAACTGAGAAAAGAAATACAACTTTGATTGTTTTTCAATAAAATTAATGTATGTGTCTATGAAGATAAATAGTATATTCGGTTTAAAAAAGTTCTATCATCAAAATATTTCAAATTGCAAAAATACCACACATTTAATGCAACATATATTGCATGTATTTAAGTGATACAATCAACTTAAAATCTAAATTTATCCAAAATGATTGTTGACCTGTGTATCGGAAACATGGCCAAGCACAGCATGAATATTTTGGAAAAAAATCAAAATCTTTTGTCATTTTTTACTAGTTGTTGAGAACATGGATGTAAGTATTACTACTTGATTAGGTAAATGCATTAATGTTTTCCACTAACTGGTGATATTTACGGAAGCACAATGTTAAAGAATGATTTTTTTTAAGAGAAGTCTTAGAATCTCAAATCTTAAAATATATTGTAGTATGGCCAGTCTTTACCATTTGATGTTTTTTTGACACTTCAATTTGAATAAAAGCACATAGCAATTCAGCCAAAGCAAGTAAAATTTTAATACGAATGGCAATAATGCTAGGCAGGAGAAGAGAACTTAAAAAAAAAAAAAAAAGCAACATTCAGAGTCTTTATTCAGAAACCCTGATAGACAGGAAGGCAGTGGAGATCGTACCCAACAGAATACATCAGAGGCTCCTTTCACTGGCATGAGACAAAAAGGCTGGTTTGTGAAGATATAGTGACACTCGTCTTCTAATATCTGAGATAGTCCAAAATTAGTAATATATATGAGGGTCATATTTAGAGCTAATGATGCTTGTTATATATAGCTGGTCTTATTTATGACTTTGTAATCAGTACTGGACTCTGGTTCCTCTCCAGCCTAGTAAAGGTGTGGTTTCATGATATTTGGTAAATCATTTTTGAATTTTTGCCAAATCTTGCTAGCTTTTCCAAAGAGCTCATTGCATTTTATTTTTGTTACAGATAAATGCTGTATACTGTCTACTGCTTTCTGGGCTAAGATCTTCTGTTCTTTACAGCTTGAAACTGGTACAAATCATATTGTTTGGTATCATCTCTCTATGAGTAGATTTTTGAAGCGTAAATATTTTCTGATACCTCTCACTCAATTTTATATCATTAATTCTTGTCTGACAGTTTGGGGTCAGCAGGATGACGCTGAAAATCATCTGCTTGTTTTGCTGCTCTTGAGTCCGGTCTGCCAGTCAGGAATTCGTGCTTTTGCAAAGATAGAGTGCTGGAGATGCTGATTCTTAGAATCCTTGGCACAACTCTGTATTTTGAAGTTCTAAAGGCTATATGCCTTAGATGTTTCTTTTCTGAGGAATTAATAATTGGCCTCTAGTGGATTGCAGACAGCCTCGGGCAAGGTGAGGGAAGAACAGAAACTACTTGCTGATGAAATAAAGGATGGATTGTGTTCTTTTATTACAGGAACTGACAATATCTGAATGACATGGAGTGCGGTCCTCTATTGGGAGTAAATAGATGGATATATCTGTAATTACTTTTAAAGACAAGGATTTTGATGTGAGACCATATTAGAGACTTGAAAGAGGTGACAAATCTCTGGGGTGTTGCATTACATCCTGAAGGGTTTGAGCAGCAATCACCACTCAGAGACATCAGCCCTGGCCACTCTAGATAATGTTCTGAGTTTACAGAGTTTACTCTCTAGTAATGTGTGCAGGGGCCGTCCGAGAAGCTTCTACAGTCCTTCCCTCTCTGACTCCTCTATATCTCTTATCTACGCGGAATGTATTTTTTTTCAACCTTTCCCTTTCAACCTATGCAATCCTTAGATGTGAGTAGAATCTCTTGTAGACATCGAATAATTGGATCCTGTTTTTATAATTCTTTCTGCCAATCTGTATCTCTTTATTCTGGAGTTTAAGCCATTTATAATAAGGAATAATTACTCAGGAGTTTAATTCATTTGAAATGATTACAAATATGTAAGGACTTATTATTGCCATTTT
Organism: Prionailurus bengalensis; assembly: GCF_016509475.1. Lineage (NCBI taxonomy): Eukaryota > Metazoa > Chordata > Mammalia > Carnivora > Felidae > Prionailurus > Prionailurus bengalensis. Next base: position 217,936,796 of record NC_057343.1, read on the forward strand.
ATTTGTTTTCCGTATCTCATAGCTTTGTTTCTCTTTGCTTCCCATGCTGACTAGTTTGTGTCTGATTTTTGTGTGTATGTGCTGACATGTTCTGATTCTGTTCTGATTTTCTTTTGTATGTGTTTTATAGATATTTTCTTTGTGGTCACCATTGGTGGCTACATACGGTATTCTAAAGTTACAGAAATCTGTTTGAAACTGATGACAACCAATCACACACAAAATTCTGCTTCTTTGTAGCTCCTCACGCCCTTTATGGTATTATCGTCACAACTTGTATTTTTATTGATTTATAGTTATTTTTGTGGCTTTGCCTCTAAATCTTGTAGCATAATAAAAAAGTGGATCTACAAACCAGAATTACAATAATACTACTTGTTTATTTACCTTTATTGGAGAACTTTATATCTTTGAATGGCTTTGAATTACCATGTGGCATTCTCTCAGTTCAATTTAAAGGATGCCCTTTAATATTTCTTGCTGGGCAAGTCTAGTGGTAATGAACTTTCTAGGCTTTTGTTTATCGACAACTGTCTTAATTTCTCCCTCATTAAAAAAAAAATAACGTTTATTTATTATTGAGAGACACAGAGACACAGAGCATGAGCAGGAGAAGGGGAGACACAGAACCTGAAGTAGGCTCCAGGCTCCGAGCTGTCAGCACAGAGCCGGACCCGGGGCTCGAATTCATGAACTGTGAGATCATGACCTGTGTCTGGGAAGTCTAGAAACAGTTGGATTTTTTTGGTTCTTATCTATTACAAAATCTTTTCAGCACAAGAGTATACAGTAGTTACATTTTTATATCAGTACACACATTTACAGTAACAAGTTTCACCTATTACATTTTTATTACCTGTATATATTACCTCTCTGATTATTCTTTCTGCATTTGTGCATGAGACTGAGATATTTTTATACCTGTGACAGAGAAAAATGTGTCGCTTTATCTTCTTCTTTTCATCCAAATGAAAAATTAAATTAACGAGGAGAAGTGTGCTTATTTAAAGGGCACAGGTTTCCATATTCATAAAGAAATTCCTTTACCTGTTCACTCAGTTTGTGGAGCAGTTCACCACCTAGTAAATTATTTGGTTGTGCTATCTTGTCAGCCTTGCTGGTTGGTATTAATAAGGTAACTAACTTTTCAAAATCATTCAAAAAGTTGAAATTTGAGTGAAAGTTAAATATTCTTGGCAGATAATATGAGGGTGATGAAAGACTCTTCACTCTGACAGTGGCATTCTTTCCGAATTTAAATCACTTTGACCTCTTTTTCAGTATTTCAAATTGTAAAACTCCATAACTCCCCCCCCCCCCACCCCCCGCCCTGTCTGGCCAGGAACTCTATCAGCAAAATGCTTTGCCGTCTTCAACTGTCAAGTAATTTATGATCTAATATTAGAGCAAGAGATATTTAAAAATAAATGGATATCTTTTCCTAGCAAGTGCACAAGACATCTTCTCATCTGACACATTTAAAATTGATATTTATCAACATGAGGGAAATGTGGCAGGATACCAGAGTTTAAATTCACTCTATTCTGTGAACCTATAGGATAATGAGCTGTCATGCATGTCAAAAGCAATCACTGCCTGGATTTCTATAGTCTTTGAACTTGGGGAAAGGTCCTTTTTACTCTTTTCCTTTAACATTTTCACTCACCATCAATTTTTTTTTGAGGTTCTAGATCCAAGTTTTAACAATACATAGGATAGAAAAAAACCTCAGAATATTTTAAGTAGTTTACAAGTACTTAAGCATAAGTGCATAAATGCATTTCCCTGTGACTGCCCCAATGGTAACATTTTCCACTTCATTAATATACAAGACGTTATCATGCTGCCTTTAGATACAGTACATATTGCAATTTGTATTGCATGAATGAAAACCCAGGCAAATGTCACCCCTAAAGTTATTTAATTTTTATTTAAATTAATTTTAATTTAATAACAATCAGTGGAACCGCATGTTATTTTCTAAGCAAGTAGAGTGTGTAAGAAATGCAACTTGAAAGGGATATTTATAATTATAGAATTTTTTAAATATTGAAATGTTATTTCATATAGAAATCTTTTGTTCTCATATTATGTCAGAAACATGAGAGGAGAGCTATAAAACGGCATTTGCCCAAACGGACCCACTATTCTGTATATTTTCTAATGAGCTTAATAAATATCAAAGAAAAAATTGTACCAGTCCATTAAGTTTAGGAATGATGAAATAACCTTATTTACACATAGTTTTTATTTTATGTCACTTTAACATGCATCTAGGAACTATTTTGGAAGTGCAGGTATGTATAAAGAATGATGTAACATGCCCACCATTGAAATTTAAATAATAAAATAGTAAAAGTAGTTTTGAAATTTCCTGTGTAATGCTCTCTGATCTTTCCTTAATTTTTGTCTTCAACCTACCCCATTTGAGGCAAATGCTGTCCAGAATGTGTATTTGACATCTACCTAGATTTCTATACATCCTTGCTACGTTTGTTTGTAAATAACCATACAGTATTATTCTGCAATTTTACAAGTTATTGGTGCCTATTGTTTCTATCATTTGTGGCATTCTGATTTCTATCCAGGAATATGGTTTATCCCATGTCATAAATGTACTAGAATATATTCAAAACAGTTATGTTGATTAACATTTAAGTTGTTACCATACACATGGTATATATGTATATATAAATATATACATACAAACAGCACTGGTGAGAATATTTCTATGACCCCTTTGTCGTTGGACACAGATGTGAGTTTCTCTAAGGTGTATACTTGGGAATACGATTGTAATTTTATAGAATAAGTGCATTTTTAAATACACCAGATATTGCCAAATCTCTATCCAAGATCTGAAACAATTTGCAACTAAAACATTGTGTGTCCCTTTTTCTACATATTTGACAATACTTGATGTTATCATACTTTACTGGTTCTCAATGGAAGATTTTCTTATCCCTATGGTATTTGGCAAAGTCTGGTGTTTTTTGTTTGTTTGTTTGTTTGTTTGTCTGTTTGTTTCCTTAGTGTGGTCCCTAGAAGTTTTATTGGTGTGTGAGTGTGTGTGTGTGTGTGTGTGTGTGAGAGAGAGAGAGAGAGAGAGAGAGAGAGACGCACAGAGAGAGAGAGAGGGAGACAGAGAGAGAGAAAGAGAGACAGAAAAAATTTGCAACATATAAAATTTACCATCTAATAATTTACGTGTGTAATTCTGTGGTATTAAGAATATTCACATTGTGGTACAACCATCATCACCATCCATCTCCAGAATTGTTCGTCTTCCTAAATTGAAACTCTATACCCATTAAACACTAATCCCCCCACCAGTCTCCTCCCTAGCCCCTGGCAACCACTATTCTACTTTCTATCTCCATGAATTTGAGTATCTAAAGTACCTCTTATAAGTAGAATCACACTGTAATTGTCCTTTTGTTCCTGGTTTATTTCGCTTAACATAACGTCCTCAGGTTTTTTCATGTGGTGACATACTTCAGGATCTCCTTCTTTCTTAAACCCAGTAATAATGTATTCTGTGAATCTACCGCATTTTGTTTATCCATTTATCTGTCAATGGACGTGTGTTATTTCCAAATTTGACTGTTATGAATAATGTTTTTACTAATGGGTGTACAGATACGGGTTCCAGTTCCTACTTCCCATTATTTTGGTATATATTCTGAAGTGGAATTGCTAGATGGCGTAGTAATTCTATGTTTAATTTTCAGGAACTGCCATACTGTCCGTCAAACTGTCTTCACCGGGTGCCTGGGTGGCTCAGTCAGTTAAGTGTCCAAGTCTTGATTTCAGGTCAGTTCATAATCTCATGGTTTGTGAGATCAAGCTCCAAATCCAGCTCTGATGGCAGGGGGCCTGCTTGGTATTCTCTGTCTCCTTCTCTCTCTCTGTGTCCCTTCCCCACCCTCTGTCTTTTTCTCTCTCTCAAAAATAAACATTTTTTTAAAGTGTCTTCACCATTTCACATCTCATCATAAGTGCACAACTATTCTAATTTCGCTACATTTTCACTAACATTTATTATGTTCTCTTCTCCTCCCCCAGCTCCTCCTCCTTCCCTCCTCCTTCATGTTCTTTTCTCCTTCTTCTCCTTCTTTTTCTTCTTTAGTAATGGCCATCATTATCTGAAGATTTTGATTATCCAACCAGAAGGGTGCTACTGACATCCAGTAAGTGGGTTCTGGGATACTTACAACCATCCTAATATACAAGTTGCGGGTCAGGCCCCACATCAAAGAATACCCAGCCTAAGATGTCAGTATCGCCAAAGTTGAGAAGCCATCAGTATACTTAACTATTTTTTAACAAACCCATGACTATAGTCATCTCTTTGTATATATGAAGATATGTATATTATCTTATATTCTCATAAAATAATTCACAATTTCATATAAACTTTTACTGGGGAATTTGAGTTGCATAGATAGACTAAATTTATCAAGTTTTAATTTAATCACAAATAAATACCTGCATTAATTTATATATCCTTTTATGTTTAATGCTAATTAATATCTTTAATTTTTTCTTCAGCCATGTCACAATTTTCAGAAACTTGAATTTTTCTTTTGTCCTTTCCCTATGTTTTATAGCATTATTTTTGGCATTTAATTCATATATACATATATCATTTAATTCATATATATTCATTTAATTCATATATACATATATGTATATAGCCATACTCTTTTCTGTAGGTAATTATAAAGGTTTATCAACACTTTATCAATGCTTTTTCATTCTTGCTTCTTATTTCCCATTGATATATTCAGATATCATTTTCCTCTGTATTAAATTGTATCTTTAAATTTCTTGCATGGATTAATAAAAAACAGCTTGCAAGGCACTAAAGAGAACAGACAAATTTCATATAATTGAATGATAGTCGTGTGACAGCAACTTTTCACACATAATAGAAACCAAAATGCAATGGAATAATCCATTTAAAGTCTTAAAGAAAATAACTCAAGTTGGAATTCTGTACCTCGGTAGTCTGTCAATTATAGTGAAGATAGATAAATACGTTTCAGATACAATGAGGGTTTACTACTAATAATCCTTCCCTCTAGATATCCAACATGAAAGAAAAAGAAACTGGAAGGAAGGAATGTGGGTATAGGAAGCAATAGTGAAAAAGAATCCAATAATTCAGGTTTTTTTTTTTTTTCCTTCTAATTTCCCTGCTGGTGATTCAACGTGTTTTGCAATGTAACAACAAATACTTTCTGGGGCGCCTGGGTGGCTCACTCAGTTGAGCCTCCGACTTCAGCCCAAGTCATTATCTCACAGCTCGTGAGTTCCAGCCTCCCATTGGGCTCTTTGCTGACAGCTCAGAGCCTAGAGCCTGCTTTAGATTCTGTCTCCTTCTCTCTCTGCACCTAACCCACGCATATTCTTTCTCTGTCTCTCTCAAAAATAAATAAACATTAAAAAAGTTTTTTTTTTTTAAAACAACAAATACTTTTCTTTAATCCTGGAAAATTCTCAGCCATTACATCACCGTTCTATTTTCCTGGTACTGAATTGACAACTTAAGTCCTTTAACCTCTCTTATTTTTTTTCTTTTTCTAAATGTGCATACTTCTTAGGACCCTATCATTTCCCATTACTAATTTCCTTGTCTTGTTTTGAAAATTTTTCACTATTATATGTTTATTTTCTATTTTATTATTTTCAGAATTATTTTATTTCTTTCCTTTTGTTTTCTGTGGGTTTACTTATGTTTTAATTTTTTTTTTTTAATTTATAGCCTCCTAAATGGATATATATTCTTTTTTTAATTAAGACTTTATTTTGTTAGAGCAGTTTTAGGTTTATAGCAATATTGAGAGGAAGGTGCAGAGATGTCCCACATACCCTCTGTCCTCATACACACATAGCCTCCCCCATTATCAACATCCTCCACCAGAGTGCAAAATTTGTTTCAACTGATGAACCTACAATGATACATCATCATCACCCAAAGTCCATAGTTGACATTATGGTTCACTCTTGGTGTATGTTCTATGAGTTTAGATAAATGTATAATTCTATGTATCCATTATTATGGCAAAGTGAAAAGTATTTTCACTCCTAAAAATTCTCCATGCACAACCTATTCATCCCTCTTCACCCCCACAGTCCCTAGAAGCCATTGATCTTTTGTACTGTCTCTGTATTCTTTCTTCACCAGAATGTCATATACTTGGAATCATACAGCATGTACCCTTTCCAGATTGGCTTCTTTAACTTAGTAATTTGCATTTACGATTCCTTTATGTCTTTTCATGGTGGGGTAGCTCATTTATTTTCAGTACTGAATAAGACTCCATTGTCTGGAGGCAACACAGTTTATCCATTTGCTTACTGAATGTCATCTTGGTTGCTTACGAATTTTGACAATTATGAATAGAGCTGCAGTAAATATATTTGTGCAAGTTTTTGTGTGAACATGAATATATGTATATATATGTGTGTATATATATATAAACATAAACATATATATGTATACGTGTATATATACCAAATTGTCTTCTAAAGGGGCTGTACCAAGTTGTATCCCCAACAGAAATGAATGAGAATTCCTATTGCCCTACCTCCTTGTCAGCCTTTGCTGTTGTTAGTGTACTTGATTTTGGTCATTCTAATAGATGTGTAGTGGAATTTTATTGTTATTTTCATATGAATTTCTCTGATTACATATAATGAGCATCTTTTCATATGCTTCTTTGTCATCTGAATATATTGTTTTGTTGTGGTGTCTAATAAGGTCTTTGATTCATCCGTTACTGAGTTGTTTTCTTATTATTGAGGTTTAAGAGTTATTTGCATATTTTAGGTAACTATTGATTATCAAATTTGGATTTTGCAAACATTTTCTTTCAGTCTGGCTTATTTCTCATTTTCTTGACGTTGTCTTTCAAAGAGTAGATTTTTAAAGTTTAATGAAATCCAACCTTATTCATTATTTCTGTCATGGATCATACCTTTGGTGTTATCTCTAAAAAGTCATCTAGATATAACATTTATATTTTAACTAGATCATTTACATTTTCTCCTGTATTCTAAGAGTTTTATGGTTTTGTGTTTTACATGTAGATCTGTGATCCATTTTGAGTTATATTTGTGAGGCTTTTTGTCATATTTTCTAACACTTTGAACAATGTTTAAAAATTTCTCTTGTTCCTCCTTTAGATTTACTAATTCTTTATTCTTTGTTTATTAATTAAATTTCTTAATTCTACTTTCAGCTTTGTAATATCAATTTAGCCATCCCTTAAGTTTTCTATTTTTCCACCAGTGTAATTTCATTGTTGATACTGTTAAATTTCTAGTAATTCTCCTTGGTCATTTTTATAATCCACCTATATTTATATTGAAGTTATTTTTAAAGATTCCTATCTTATCTTATATAACTTGGAATACTGTATAAAGACCTTCAGATTATATTATAATTATAACACCTTAAGTGATTTTTCCTTTTATTTGGATCTATGTACTATCTCTATCTTATAATTGTTTTGTCTGCTTATCTTCAGCAAAAGTTGTCTTCTCAGTTGGATCACAATGATCTTGGTTTAGGCATTCACTGCTTCTAAAACTAGAAGTTCTCTTTAGGCTTTTCTTACCTTTTTGTTGTTGTTTTACAACCATTTTATTCTATAATGCGGTTCTGGCTCTTACACGCACACACTGCAAGGATGGCTTCATGACTTTCACATGGCATTTCTGTCTGCACATCTCAGATCTGTGTTTTCTACCACAAATCTGGGTTGACGGTGAGAATGTTTTGAATTCCCATCCTTGAATGCCTGACAAACATAGGACATATACCCTTGATGTTGTTCTCACATTCTAGACCTGATGTTCAGGTTCAGGGCTCCTGGTGGTTTCTGTGCCTCCTCATTTCAGTCAGTGGATGGTTCAATGTTCCCCTTTTGGGAGGAAGGATGTTGTCAATTCTTTCTGGCTTTTGACATCAGCTACAAGTGTAATTACTTTATAGAATGTTTTGTTAGCAGATATACATTCACTGTCTTTGTGTTGAGACTACGATGTACTCTACAAGCCCCCTTCTCATTTATTTTTTTGCTTATTTATTTACATAGGCAGAATCAGCCTATGTAATAGCCTGACCGAAGTTTATGTATTTAATAGCTGATGGATTTAAAATTCTGATCTACGTTTCTTGGTTCCTTGTTGAGTAATTCTGACGTTCTATCCAAGAATACACTATGTACTTTGTTTAACTCATCTTCCTTCTTTTCAAGAAAAAGAAAAGAGCACAGGGGCTCCGTCAGTTAAGTGTCTGACTCTTGGTTTTGGCTCAGGTCATGATCTCATGGTTTGTGAGTTCGAGCCCCACATCAGGCTCTGTGCTGACAGTGCAGGGACTGCTTGGGATTCTCTCTCTTTGTCTGTCTCTGCCCCTCCCCCATTTACTCTCTCTATCTCTCTCTCAAAAGTAAATTAAAAAAAAAAAACTTTAAAAAAAAAAGAAAAAAAAAGAAAAGAGCACAATATAGCTAGTGTTTCATGGGACTTTAGATTGAATTCACATACATAATATTTTTTTCAACAAATGGTACATATATGCTTTGTACAAATGCTTGTCAGACATCATTTATCTTGACATTTTAACCCCTTGATTAGTTCTGAGACGGAGAGATTATTTACTATATACTCTCTGCAATGGACTGGATGTTTATGTCACCCCAAATTTATATGTTAAAGCCCTAGTCCCAATGTGATGACAGCTAAAGGTGGGAGGCTCTGGGAGGTAATTAGGTTACGAGGACAGAACTTTCGTGAATGAGATAAACGCCTTTATAGAAGCCTGAGGATTCGCCAGTTCTCTTGGCACCACGTGAAGATGGTCAGCAAACTGAAACCCAGAGGAGGGTTTTCACCAGAACCTGACCAAGTTGCCACCGGTTCTCCCTGATTGCAGACTTTTAGTGGTCAGAACCGTGAGGAATAGACTTGTGTTTGAGAAGCCACCCAGCTTATGGCGTTTTGTTACAGCTGCTTGAGTTGACTAAGATATTTTCATTCATGGTAAATGAGTAACTGTTTTTTTCTTAATTCAAAGAATACTGGAGGAACAAATATAAAGTGAAAATTTTCCCTTTTTCCAAATCAACTGGAAAAAATGGTACTAATTACCATGTATATGATACTTTGAAAGTCAATACAGTAGATATTTAGACAACAAATAAAAGAACGTATGTGGTTTCAGCAATCCAGTAAGGAAATAACAATAACAACACTTTTGTTTTATACAGAAACCAACCACACAAATTTGTGTGGAGTTGAGAAACGTGTGCCTTATTCTCCAAAGGAAATATTACATCACATTTTGTCATTTCATTGAATGTGTTTCCACAAAGGTGAAAATTGTTGTTATGAAACCTCAGTGCATCACGCTGTTGAGTTTGTAAGATTTTACCCGGGGCCTTCAAGTCAGTAATAATACGGTTTCAAGACAGATTGTCTTAACACAACCAGCTAAATGAAAGCCAAACAGGGATACAGGAAATTGGTTGTTGTGTCTTTTAGACATATAAAAAGAAAGGAGATGCTAAACAATAAAGAAAATAGTAATTTAAAAGAGAATAATGGAACTGAACATTGGAAGATACTATATTGCAACTTGAATCAAATAATTTTGAAAAACATTCATCAAGGTCTTTCTTAGTCAATTATGCAATTAACATTTGCTTGCTTTCTCCTATACCTGCTTCTAGTGTATGCACATGTAGCTTATTGTGTGTATTTATGAGGGTATTGCTTGGAATGTGTAGTGTGTGTGTGACATAAAGATGTGCTAGTAAACATACCCCTACACAATCAGTGTGTCCTCAGAGCCAAGACTTATTACCCTTCAACGAATATATATTGAACTTTAAATTTTTTTAATGTTTATTTATTTTTGACACAGAGAGAGACAGAGCATGAGAGGGGGAGGGGCAGAGAGAGAGGGAGACACAGAATCCGAAGCAGGCTCCAGGCTCTGAACTGTCAGCACAGAGCCCGATGTGGGGGATCGAACTCATAGACCGGGAGATCATGACCTGAGCTGAAGCAGGACGCTCAACCGACTGAGCCACCCAGGCGCCCCACGAACTTTAATAAATAAGTGAATACATATGGGTGCAAGACTGGAAATGACCATATATCCAAGAACCATAATTTATTTACAAAAAGAAATTATTTTGCTTACAGTTTTCAACTTGGGCGGGGCCGCTGGGGACAACTCCCCACTGAGTAGCATCAACTGGGGTAGAATAGAGCATGGCCGGATGCAGGACTCATATAAAGGCTCACACATGTAATGCCTGGCAGTGGATCCTGCCTATTGTTGGGAACTCAACTAGAGTTCAGGGTTGAAAAACCTACACATGACTTCTCTAAGTACCTGCCCAGAAACTGTATTGTCTATGATGACAATGTTTAAAAATATACAAGTAAAGTGCATACCACATATTTATAATATATTTATAATGCAAATGAGCCAAAATGTTAAGAATTATTTGTTTTTATTCTTCAAATGAGCCGTTAGAAGAATTTTTAAAGATATTGATATGTAGCAATATATTACCTAAATCATGAGTGGTTTTAAATTTTATCATTAAAGGCACTATACATTAAAGGCACTTTAATAGAACATATGCAATATGACAATTATAAACATGCATTTAAAAGAATCATAAAAAGTTAGCATTGTAAAAGTGGTTACTCCAACTTGTTGAAATAATATGACTTTTTTTTTTAATTTTAGAGAGAACACAGTTGGGCGGGGGGAGAGAGGCAGAGGGAGAAAGAGAGAAAGTGAGAGAGAATCCTAGGCAGTCTCCATGCTCAGTGAGAAGCACGATGCCAAGCTCAATTCCACAACCCCAGGATCATGACCTGAGCTGAAATCAAGTGTAAGACATTCAACTGACTGAGCCCCCAGACACCCCATAATATGACTTTTGACTCAGGACCTCTAATGGTTAAAGCTGTATAAAATGCATTAGCTTAAGCAAAATTCATTTACATTAAATATAAGAATTAGGGTATTTGGCTACTTTTTCCCTTAAAAATGTCTATGAACACTTAAAAGAAAACTTTATTGGGGCGCCTGGGTGGCGCAGTCGGTTAAGCGTCCGACTTCAGCCAGGTCACGATCTCGCGATCCATGAGTTCGAGCCCCGCGTCAGGCTCTGGGCTGATGGCTCGGAGCCTGGAGCCTGTTTCCGATTCTGTGTCTCCCTCTCTCTCTGCCCCTCCCCCGTTCATGCTCTGTCTCTCTCTGTCCCAAAAATAAATAAACGTTGAAAAAAAAATTAAAAAAAAAAGAAAACTTTATTTTCTTTATTAAGTTCTTGATAAGAGCAGGATCATAAAGTAGTATCATAGGCATCTGCAGATAAAGGATAGTCCCCCAAAAAATTTGCTTCAATTATTGAAACCGATGATGCCACACATACACATCAAGAGGGTATGAAAGGGTTATTACTGAGGCGCCTGGCTGGCTCAGTCAGTAAAGCGTGTGACTTGATCTTTAGGTCATGAGTTCAAGCCCATATTGGGTATGGAGCCCACATAAAAAAAATAAATTAAAAATGGGTTATTACTTAAATAAGTGGTCTTTCTGGGGAGCACAGGATAGCTCCCAAGTAGGCCCGAAAATGGGTTGAGAGTAAAGAAAGATTAGCTTGGGATTTTTCTGAAAGTTAGGGAGTGGGACAGGGGTGAGTATTCCCCTATGCAGGGGCAGAAGGAAGGAACGAATACCTGGGATTTCTTATCAGCTTGCTCATATGCGGAGCAGGAAGGGAAGAGGAAATTGTGAAGCTTAAAAACCATCAGCAGTCAAATATATAAAAAAAAACAAATTGAGTCAGACTCTTTCATACAGGTAGACACTTGATATTTTTATATATCATATGTATACTTTTCTAAATGACATAAAGTGGAGAGAGCCCTCAAAAATCCTTGACTTCATAATACAAGTGAAAATCATCTTGTGCTGAATCACCTCATTTGTGTGAGTACCTGCATTACTGACCAGCCTCTTCCACTTTCTAGCATCAGCACTGTAGTGCCACCCGCCTGATTTAATGCATCGTCCCATTGAATCCTCAGAAAGACCTTGGAATTTGCCCAACCTCACAGTTTAGACAAGTAGAAATTAAAAGCATTAGTAAAGCTTGTTAATTTAGAATTTGCAGACATTTCAGGTTGTGTTTATGGTAAATATTAACAAACCATAAGATAGAAGTATAGGTGTTGTACTTGGATAAAAAAAAAAAACAAAACCTTGATAGTGATACATGATAGATGATAGATAGATCATAGATAGATAGATGATAGATAATAGATAGATGATAGATAGAAAATAGATGATAGATAGATGACAGATAGATGATAGATAGATAGATAGATAGATAGTTAGATAGACAGATGAAAGAACTATAGGGGTAGCTGGGTAGCTCAGTCGGTTGGGTGTTTGACTTCAGCTCAGGTCATGATCTCATGGTCCATGAGTTCGAGCCCCGCGTGGGGCTCTGTGCTGACAGCTCAGAGCCTGGAGCCTGTTTCAGATTCTGTGTCTCCCTCTCTCTGACCCTCCCCCGTTCATGCTCTTTCTCTGTTTCAAAAATAAACGTTAAAAAAACTTAAAAAAAGAAAGAACTATAGTTAAAATAATAAATGTGATTTCAAAAGCTAAAAAAAAGTCACAAGACTTTTCACTTTGCTTTATTCAACAGTGGTGCTTCATTTGGTCACATGGTATTTTAATTTAAGCAGTTTTTTTTTGGTTTTGTTTATCAACAGCTATTGTCATTATCCTATCTAAAGCATAACCTTTGACAGAAATAGGAGACAGACTGCAAGAAATCATGATTTATAGAATGCTTAAGATGAAAAAAAAACAGCCAAAATATACTTTCATTTTAACTATATTCAAATGATCCCTTTTGGAGATTTAGAATAAACTATATATGTGTGTGTGTGTGTGTGTGTGTGTGTGCGTATACACACACACATATATAGTATATATATATATATATATATATAATATGTATATATTATATATATACACACACACACATACATATACATATATATGTATATACACATACATATATATGTATCTATACACTTACGTATGTCTATAGATACATATATATGTATATACACATATATATCCATATATATATGTATATATAGATTTTTTGAATATACACATGACCCATGGTTATAAATAAGTATAAAATTATATACAAATTATTTTATGTAACTTTTATTAAAAAGAACTGCTGGCTATCTATCAAAGATATAATATCAGAAAAGAAAAAAAGTAGGGAATAAAACATATTTTATTACTTGGTTTCTCCTAATTAGGACATATATTGTATATACTGCTTTCTTTCATGCAATTGTTAATATTCATTGGTTACGATAGCTGAAATACTTCAGATAAAACTAATCTTTTTAAAATGGTCTTTTTGTATCTGTTTTCTTGGCTAAAGAATAAGTAACAAGAAAATTATATAAAAATGTTTTAAGGTTGTTTAATTTATATTAAAAGGTGTCTAAGTTTTAACAGTTTCTAATTTTTTAATGTTTATTTATTTTTGAAAGAGAGAGAGACAGAAGTGAGTGGGAGAGGGGCAGAGAGAGAGGGAGACAAGGAGTCTGAAGTAGGCTCCAGGCTCTGAGCTGTCAGCACAGAGCCCAACATGGGGCTGGAACCCACAACCTGCGAGATCATGAACTGAGTCCAAGTTGGATGCTCAACCGCCTGAGCCACCCAGGCCCACAAACATTTTCTATTTTTTTAAGTTGTATTTAAATTCCACTTAGTTAACAAAAAGTGCAATATAAATTTCAGACATACAGTGTAGTGATTCAACACTTCCATACATCACCTGGTGTTCATCACAGCAAGTCATTTCTTAATCCCCATCACCTATTTCACCCACCACCCCTCTGGTAACCATCAGTCTGTTCTCTGTAATTAATGCTCTTTTGTTTCTTAAATTACATGCATTGGTGAAATCATATGGCATTTATCCTTTTCTGACTGACTTATTTTGCTTAGCCCAATACTGTCTAGTTCTACCCAAGTCATTACAAATGGCAAGACTTCATTCTTTTTGATGGCTGATTAATATTCTATTGTGTGGTGTGTGTGTGTGTGTGTGTGTGTGTGTGTGTGTACTTCTTCTTCATCCATTTATCAGTTGATGGATGATGTTTCCATAATTTGGTTTTTGTAGATAATGCTGCTATAAATATCAGGTGCATGTATCTCTTTGAAATAGTATTTTTGTATTTTTGGGGGGTAAATACCTAGTGGTGCAACTTGTGGATTATAGGGTAGTTCTGTTTTAACTTTTTGAGGAAACTCCATACTGTTGTCCAGAGTGGCTGCACCGGTTTGCATTCTCACCAAGAGTGCAACAGAGTTCCCCTTTCTCCGCATCCTCACTGACATCTGCTGTTTCTTGTGTTGCTGATTTTAGCCAATTTGGCAGGTGTTGTGATGATGTCTCATTATAGTTTTGATAGTCACTTGATTATCAGTGATGTTGAGCATCTTTTTATGTCTTTGGCCATCTGTATGTTTTCTTTGGAAAAATGTATATTCATGTCTTCTGCCCATTTTTAATTGGATTATTTGTTTTTTTGGTATTTAGTTTGATACATTTTTTATATATTTTGGTTATTAACCAAATCTGACATATCAGCGATGTCATTTGCAAATATCTTCTCCCATTCCATAGGTTGCCTTAAGTTTTGTTAATTGTTTCCTTTCCTATCAAAATACCAATAGCATTTTTCACAGAGAGAGAACAAACATTCCTAAAGTTTATATGGAACCACAGAAGACCCCAAAGAGCCAAAGCAACCTTGAAAAAGAAAAGCTGACACAAAAACAGACACTCAGATCAATAAAGAACCCAGAAATGGACCCACAAACGTATGGCCAACTAATCTTTGACAAAGCAGGAAAGAATATCCAATGAAATACAGTCTCTTCAGCAAGTGGTGCTGGGAAAACTGGACAGCGACATGCAGAAGAATGAACCTGGACCACTTTCTTACACAACACACAAAAATAAACTCAAAATGGATGAAAGACCTAAATGTAAGACAGAAAGCCATCAAAATCATTGAGGAGAAAGCAGGCAAAAACTTCTTTGATCTTGGCCGCAGCAACTTCTTACCTAACATGTCTCTGGAGGCAAGGGAAACAAAAGCAAAAATGAACTGTTGGGACCTCATCAAAATAAACAGTTTCTGCACAGCAAAGGAAACAATCAGCAAAACTAAAAGGCAACTGACAGAACGGAAGAAGATATTTGCAAACCACATATCAGATAAAAGGTTAATATCCAAAATCAATAAAGAACTTATCAAGCTCAACACCCAAAAAACAAATAATCCAGTGAAGAAACGGGCAAAAGACATGAATAGACACTTCTCCAAAGAAGACATCTGGATGGCCAACCGACACATGAAAAAATGCTCAACATCACTCAGCATCAGGGAAATACAAATCAAAACCACAATGAGATACCACCTCACACCTGTCAGAATAGCTAACATTAACAACTCAGGCAACAACAGATGTTGGCGAGGATGCAGAGAGAGAGGATCTCTTTTGCATTTTTGTTGGGAATGCAAGCTGGTGCAGCCACTCTGGAAAACAGTATGGAGGTTCCTCAAAAAACTAAAAATAGAACTACCCTATGACCCAGCAATTGCACTACTAGGTATTTATCCAAAGGATACAGGTATGCTGTTTCAAAGGGGCACATGCACCCCGATGTTTGTAGCAGCACTATCAACAATAGCGAAAGTATGGAAAGAGCCTAAGTGCCCATTGATGGATGAATGGATAAAGAAGATGTGGTATATATATATACACACACACACACACACACACACACACAGACACACAATGTAGTATTATTTGGCAATCAAAAAGAATGAAATCTTGCCATTTGCAACTATGTGGATGGAACTAGAGGGTATTATGCTAAGCGAAATTAGTCAGTCAGAGAAAGACAAATATCATATGACTTCACTCATATGAGGACTTTAAGACACAGAACAGATGAACATAAGGGAAGAGAAGCAAAAATAATATAAAAATAGGGAGGGGGACAAGACATAAGAGACTCTTAAATATGGAGAACAAACAGAGGGTTACTGGAGGGGTTGTGGGAGGGAGGATGGGCTAAATTGGTAAGGGGCATTAAGGAATCTACTCCTGAAATCATTGTTGCACTATATGCTAACTAATTTGGATGTAAATTTGAAAAATAAAATTAAAAAAAAGAGAAAGAAAAGCAAAGCTGGATGTATCACAATTGCAGACTTCGGATTATATTACAAAGCTGGAGTGATCAAAACAGTATGGTAGTGGCACAAAAATAGACATATATATCAATAGAATGGAACAGAAATCCCAGAAATGAACCCAAACTGTATGGTCAATTAATCTTCAACAAAGCAAGAAAGGGCATCCAACAGTAAAAAGACAATCTTTTCAATGGTGCTGGGAGACTTGGACAGCAATATGCAAAAGAATGAAACTGGATCACTTTCGTGTAACATATGCAAAAATAAATTCAAAATGGATGAAAGACCTAAGTGTGAGATCTGAAACCATAAAAACCCTAGAAGAGAACGCAGGCAGTAACCTCTTTGACATTGGCTGTAGCAACTTTGGAGATATGTCTCCTAAAGCAAGGGAAACAAAAGCAAAATAAACTGTTGGGACTTCATCAAAATTAAAAGCTTCTGCACAGCAAAAGTAACAATCAACAAAACATTTTCTATTGTTTAATTAATACTTTCTCAACAATAGACATTTATTTCTTGAATGCTGCCTCTAGATGTTCCTTGCAGATTTTTCCAGTGTGAAGATTTATGGTTAAGGGTTCCCAATGTTCCTCATTAAAGGGCATTTTATGAACACACAGTGTTTGTTTATGTATGTATGCAAAAACGCAAATGTATGTACAGATGTGTATGCCTATATAATACAATGGGAAATTATATAAATGTGGAGTAAGAGTCTTTATTATATATCAAGAAGTTATTGAATTATTGTCACATTAAAATCTATAAGCAAATAAAATTAATAGAAAATAAAATTCTTTTTATTAAAAGTTTCAACTTTCCTGTTATAATAAAATTCAGAATGACTTTTAAATACAGTTTTTTTTCAAGACAATACTCTTAAAGCACTGAACAATTGAAATATTTTTTTTTTTATTTTGTAAGCTTTTTAAATGATGAACACTTTGAGCAAACTTTAATCGTCATACTTTAGTTACAAATTTAGTTAGTTCATTCAGCTCTTAAAATATCTGTCGCTTATTCCAAATTTTCCCACCTCTAAAAGACCAGGAAAGAAAAATTAAAATATTATCCAACTGTTGTCATAAAAGACAGAACAAGAACTTTCTTAACTTGTATTTGAGTCTACATGTATCTACTGTCAAACCTGACAATCATATTACAGAAAAAGAAAATTATGGAATAATATTACTTATGAAGCTTAGATACAAAAATTCTTGCTATGGTAGTATTAAAATAAATTCAAATGTATGTTCTAAAAAATAATACATATTAGAACAATTAGGGCTTATCCAAGGAATGCAAAGTTAGTTCAACATTCAAAATTAACCAGTATCATTTGCCATCATGATGATATAAATGATAACATATAATTACTTCCGAAGATGCACAAAATACATTTGGCAAGACTCTAACACCCATTCATGAGAATATTTTTTTTCTCTAAGATTTAAAATGAATTTTCACAATCTGATGAAAGGCATCTAAGAAAAACTTACCGTTTCCAATTAACTTATTGTTTAAATATACCTTCAGTAAGCCTATTGCTTTCTTTAATTTATTTCCTTTAAGATATGGTATCCAATAATTTAATATATGTACATTTTTGGAATTGTATCAGACATAAGACATATTATATGTGCTGTATCTTTGTTTGCTTTTAGTATTTACCTTGAGGCACGTCCTTTTTCATCCTGAGGCATTCCATGTTGCCTTCTTATGTAGTGAAATAAGGTACCTTTTTCAGTCTCCGCTCTCTTAGTCGCTTTCCCAGTGATAGAAGTGTGAAAATAAGCGCCCACAAGGGCATTCTATGTTCTGTATTCAAGCCATCATCGTGCTTAGATTTTATCATTGTGATCAAGGTAATATTGTGTATTCCTTTTCTAGTGTTCAAATCTCTTCCCTGCTTTTAGTGTCTGTAAAGCAGTCGTCTGAGTAGGTAAAGCCCACCCAGGAAAAGTCCATTATGATTTAATTAAAATCGACAGACTAGAGGCTTTAATTACATCTGTAAAAGTTACCTTTACCTTTGCCATAGAACGATTCTATCCTGGGGGTTACATCCATCATTTCATAGATTCCACCTACATTCAAAGTTATTATAAAAGGCATATCCACCCCAGGGGGTGAGGTCCCATCTTGAGGGCTGTGTACCATTCTGACTACTACCTGTGAGAAAGTCTGTTTTTACTGTGACCTATATTTCAGGTTATTTTTTATTCTACTCCAAGTCTTAGGGACCTAGTGGCCAACAGGACCACATATAGGACCTAGTGGCCAATAAACTTCAAAGATTATGGCTAGAGATATGGATTTATGTTGTTAAAATAGTTTCCTTTTTTTTCATCTGAAGAGGTGACTGGCAGAGAATAATACATAATAAGAAATATGGTTAATAATGTTATTGTTAATAAAGATACAATAATGAGTAATTGTACCTTATTTAGGCTACCAAATTTATTTATTATGTTCTTTCTCACTTTTACAACTGACGTCAGCCTCTCAATCTCCAACCCCAATGACAGACGCTCATCAGTTTGCTGTACTTCTAGTATCATAGAATATATTAGTGCTTTTCCATCTTCCTTACCCTGTCTGGGATATCAGCCCACACAGCAGTATGATACAATGTTTTTCTGTTGAAATTCGAGATGGCCGTACGACATTCTTTATCTAATGGAATAAGAGTAGAAATGACATGTTATTTACACGCTGAGCAGCTAAAAAATAGTGGATTGCCACATTCTCTTTTCCTTCTTTAAAAAATTATAAAAGTATGTGTTGAGATAGAGCCCTATTTGCTATTGCAAAATGGACATGTAGGATCAGTGAATAAATTTTTGTGGTGAACCACTTGTATTTTTTTTTTTTCTGGTTGATTGTTATATTGGCACAATGTAGCTCTTCTCCACTGTCCTAGTTGTGGGGCAATTTTGCACATCGCTTTTATTTGTGTTAATCATTTTGTTTTGGTTGTGTTTCGGTATATGTATCAGATACATGAAAAATACTTCGGTTAGCTTCCTTTTTTACGAAGTCAGTGGCAGCAAAAGAAGAAAAGAATTTTAAATGTCCATGGCCCTTAGTTTTGTATAATTGTCTATTTTGTTCAAATCCTCATGTCATATGGTCAGTCCCCTTCATAAAGCAGTTCTCTGGAACTTGACCTTATTCTAAATCCTGTTCCTCCTTTTTAATATGTTTTAATGTATGGCTTGTCTCTGTGTGTGTGTGTGTGTGTGTGTGTGTGTGTGTGTTTGAGAGAGAGAGGAGAGAGAAAGAGAATCTTCACCTTAATTCCTTGGTTATTCCTTCTTCTCATTGCATATCTCATTATATATCATTCTTGGTGTTGTCTCATTTGCTCTGACCTCAGACTTTCCTTCTCAGCTATGATTCATTCTGGTCATGTCAAGAAATCTCTTCTGGCCCTTCTAGCTTCTGAGGATTGACAAACACAGGCACATTAATCTGCATCTTGACCGGTTCAGCCATGCTACTTAACAAATCCATATACAAACTTGCACTGAGCAGTAAGTTTTTCTCACGTGACCTTTTTCTCGCAGTAGAATTCAGCCATTGTGAAGGGCCGTAGTTCAGGGCTCTTTCTGTCTCTTGCTCCATCATAACTGTTCAACCTTATCAAGGATAAGTCAATGAATTGATTTTAAAATGTTGAAAGTAGGATGGTATATGTCACTTACCCCATGATATTTTAGGAAGCCCTGGTAACATTTTGTTCTCTTTGTTCTCACATTTGGGTTATGTAAGAAATTAATAGCCCTGGCATTAAGGATTCTGAAGTAGCCTATCATATTTTCAATGCTTGTGAAAACTGTACAACAAAACCCAGGCAGTTTTGTCATTTTGAAATAGAATCCCTGGCAATCTTTGACAGACTTGTATTTCTGGTTTGTCATGCCATTCTTCTGATGCTAAACATCAACTTTAGGTTGACCCAATATCGTTCCTAATCACTAATAATCCTTCATGACATAATACATCAGTGTAACACAAAATGAACTAAAGCATGTGCTTGTAGCAACAGAGTCTTAAAAACAATGAAATAAAAGTGTTAAATTTGACCCTGGGGTATGCCTCTTGAGTATGAGTTGTCAAAGGAAATTTTTCCAAGTTGTTTCAAAAGACACATGGCATGCTTATTTTTCTATCTGTAGTGTTTTGACAGTAGTTATATTAAATGCTTGATATCCTAAGTTTTGCATTTATAAGATAAAGTAGATTCTAATTTTGTTTTAAATGCAATGATAAGCCTAAGGCATAGAGTAATCATTAAAAAGGCAAGATTATATTTATAATGCAACTCTATTTACCTTTAAAACAACACTTACGCCACAACGGTATTCATAGGAATTTACTGAGGACCAGATTATTATGTTTTGGCTTAATTTAACTATGATAACAGTAATCTTTTCCCTTGCAGTAGCTGATGATTTAGACTCAGTATGTGTGGCAAGTCAGAGGAAGTGAGACACATTTTCACACCCAATAATAATTATTTCAAGAAAAAAAATAAAATATTACACGTAAAAGAAATTGGGAGACAAGATTAACAACAGTAACAGAGAAAATAAACCAGATTTTATCAAAGACTTCACAGAAAAAAATAGCATATGATTTTAGAAGAAATCTCAGAAATAAGCAATAGAAAAAAATGTATGTAATAAGGTGTAGTCTGTGAAGGAATTCAGGATATGGACATGCCACCCCAAAATATGATGTTTTGGTGTATTGATTATTTTGAGTGAAAGCACTTAAAAAACAGCAGATTCAGGGAAATACTTCTTTGGATTCCCTTCACCTGCTTAAAAACAAATGCTCCAAAGGGACCCTACTGTCACAATTCCCCACTCCAAGAGTTTCATCAACCTGGAAAGATTGACTCTTATTTCAAAAGAAGCGACTGGAAGTTGACACCATACTCAGACAAACCTTGTCACAAATTATCCTATTTCCCACCTATTCTTTTAAAATCCTATTTGTCTTTTCTAAAAATGATTTACTTTTTCCTAAATTGTCTGCATACTCCTCCCTCTTCCTCTATTATGATAGTATATAAGCCCTCAAATCTCTGCCCTTTTGGGGTATTCATTTTCTTTCCTGTCACGCCCCTGCACATATATTAAAGTTAATCAATGTGTACACCTTTTTTCCTCTTTATCTGTTTTCAGGTTAGTTCATAGACCCAGCTATCAAACCTAGGAAGGTAGAAGGAAGGTCTGCCCCCTCTGTATCTGTTAGGGCTGCTATGTTTTGTTATAGCAGACGGGGTGGTTCAAGCAACAGACACTTATCTTCTCACATTTCAGAAGGCTGGAAGTCCAGAGTCAAGGCACCAGCAGCTCTGATCTCTCTCCTTGGCTGGAAGACTACCACCTTCTTGTTTGGTCTTCCCATAGCCTTTTCTTTGCACGCATGCACCTGTGGGGGCTCTTCCTTCTTTCATAAACACATCAAGTCCTGTCAGATTGTGGGCCCACCCTTATACCCTCTTTTAAAGACTTAAAATATAATTTTTAAAATTATCTTTTTAAATACTCCATCTCCAAATAAAGTGACATTCTGAGGTACTGGGGGTGAGGGTTTTGACATATATATTTTGGGAGGATGCAGTTCAGTCAGTAACAGTACATTATAAAGAAATGGATAAAACAAAGATAGTTACGAACTCGGAAAGTTAGTCAATGGTAATGCATGTAGAATGGGAAAATAAATAGGAATGTAGGAATATATTATTTTGCACAGTTTCTTTATCATTTTGTCTGTTGTGCCAAGGTGTGTGTGTGTGTGTGTGTGTTTGCATATATGTGTGTATACTGTTTGTGTGCTTTTCATTCTTTTTAAATCAGAAGTAAGAGTTGACTTTTTCCTGGGGGTCCTGGAGAGCTCACTTAGTAGAGTATCTTACTCTTAACTTTGGCTCAGATCATGATCCCAGGTCATGGGATTGGGCCCCATGTCTTCATGCTCTGTACTAAGCGTGAAACCTGCTTGAGATTCTCTCTCTCTCTCTCTCTCTCTCTCTCTCTCTCTCTCTCCCTCTACTCCTTTGCCCAGCTTATTCTCTGCTTCCCCCCCTCTAATATAATACTAAAATAAAGAGTTGCCTTTTTCTCAAATGATTTTTTACTTCATGAAGTATCAGGTTTTCTTCTAGATTGCCTTATTTTCTTAGTAGTCATGGATATATATTTAAGTATTCATTGAATATCACTTAGAATTTTACTGAATAAATCCTCATTTGTATTTATAGAAGTTTCCACTTTAATAATTTTTAGTGTTAGTTTTATAATAAATATGGCTTCATTAAGATAAACTTAAATCATTTTCCATCTGTTGTTATTAGAGTTTATATAATGGTCATTGTTTTCTTTATATATTGTTGAATAACAAATCACCCCAGACCCAAATGACTTAGAACAAGTATTTATTATTTCTAGTCATGCTATGGGTTGGCAGTCTGGATAGGGCTTCTCTTGATCTTGCCTGATATCATGTCATATGGCTGTAGTCACCTGATGACTTCACTGGGTTGGAACCTCTCAGATGGCCTGATTCAGACATCTGGCAGTTGGGACTAGCTGTTGGTAGTGTGCTAATGTTCACCTCCCTGTTGCCTGCCTAAAAGGCTCTTCAAACCATCTTAAGTGAATTCTGTTTTGTGCCATGCCCTTAGTGACACAATGAATAACATAAATACAATTATTTGACTTCTTAGAGAAAAAAAAAAGTTTTGTGTGTTATGATAGAAGAATGCATGCTAGTATTTTTTAACAATTTTTTAACATGTGTTTATTTTTGAGAGACAGAGAGACAGAGAGAGAGAGACAGAACATAAGCAGGGGAGAGGCAGAAAGAGAGGGAGACACAGAATCTGCAGCAGGCTCTAGGCCCCAAGCTCCAAGGTGTCAGCCCAGAGCCTGATGCGGGGCTCAAACCCACAAACCGTGAGATCATGACCTGAGCTGATGTTAGACGTTTAACCAACTGAACCACCTAGGTACCCCTGTATGCTAGTATTTTGAGCAAAGAAAGGAATTTATTTTTTAGCTGTTTAATAAAGAAGAAACATTTAAGGTGCGTTATAAATAATAAGTAGATTTTTCATCAACGAAACAAAAATAGACCTAAAATTTGTCTATTTTGCTTCTTTCCTCTTAAATCCTACTTTATCCTGTCATTCTACCATTGACCTAATGTTTTATACTTCTGAATTCCTTATATAGGAGAAATTATTAGAATACAAAATTATACACCACTGCTAGATGCTGATTATATGAATACACATATGTAACTGGTGAATATATATATATACAAATGTCAGCCAGTACCTGTCTGTTAAAATGTAGATGTAATAGTATCTATACCAAATTAAATTCTGGAATGTTAATGACCTCAGTAGATTTCTATTTTATTTTATTTTATTTTATTTTTATTTTATGTTTTTGTTTGTTTGAAATTTTTATTTAAATTCCAGTTAGCTAAGGGGCATCTGGGTGGCTCAGTTGGTTAAGCTTCTGACTTTAGCTCAAGTCATGATCTCACTGCACGAGTTTGAGCCCAGCATGGGGCTTTCTGCTGACAGCTCAGAGCTTGGAGCCTGCTTCAGATTCTGTTGTCTCCTTCTCTCTCTGCCCCTCCTCGGCTCACACTTTCTCTCTCTCTCTCTCTCTCTCTCTCTCTCTCTCTCAAAACTAAATAAACATTAAAAAAAATTAAATTCCAGTCAGCTGACATACAGTGTAATATTAGTTTCTGGAGTAGAATTTAGTGATTCATCATTTAATTATAACACCCAGTGCTCATCACAAGTCCCCTCCTAACCCATTACCCATTTAACCCTTCTCCCCACCAACCTCCCCTCTAGCAACCCTCAGTTTGTTCTCTGTAGTTAAGCGTCTCTTTTATGGTTTGCCAGTCTCTTTTCTTTTTTTCCTCTATGTACATATGAATGAAATCATATGGTATTTTCTTTCTCTGACTGACATATTTTACTTAGCATAATACACGCTTAGCTCCATCCATGTCATTGCAAATGGCAAGATTCTATTCATTGTTTTAAAAGTTTGAATGGATGTATATGCCCTTCTCAATTTTGACAGTTCATCTATTTTTTTAAATTTTTTTAATGTTTATTTATTCTTGAGAGAGAGAGAGAGAGAGAGAGAGCACAAATGGGGGAGAGACAGAGAGAGAGGGAGACAGAATCTGAAGCAGGTTTCAGACTCCAGGCTGTCAGCACAGAGTGCAGCACAAAGCTCAAACTCATGAACCGTGAGATCATGATCTGAGCTGAAGTCCGACGCTTAACTGACGGAGCCACCGAGGTCCCCCTAAGATTTCATTCTTTTTGATGGCTAAGTAATATACAGTAATTGATCTTGTTTATCCTGACTTATTTTTTTCAGTGAATTTCTTACTTTCTGATATATATCTTGTGTCTTTTATTATTAATACTACGGAGTCAACCCATGTCAGAGCCTTTTATTAAAAAAAAATCTTCGTGCAATTAATTTCCATAGGTTGTTTTTTTGCTTAACATTATAGTGAATTATAAACAGATAAGCATAGTTTTGCTTTGCTAAATAAGGTTTTTCAGGTAATAAGTATATTCACCAAATTTGTTGGATACACAGTCAATATATGAATAGTTTTTATATATTGATATAGCATTATCAAACAATTTGAATATAAAATATCATGACATTAAAATATAAAATCAGAGGAATACATTTAATAGGTGATTTCCAATACCTCTACAATAAAAAGTATAAAATATTGCAGAAAAAACATTAAAGAAGCCCTAAATAATTAAAGAGATATGATTTTTTAGATAATATTGTTAAAGTATCAATTTTTTTTTCTCACATTGTTATATGTGGTCTCTAAAATTCCACTTTTACAAATGTAATATTTTTTGGATCTGGTAGAAAGTGAGTTGGTTCTAAAATTTAGTTTGAAATTCAAAGAATCTAGAACAGTCAATATATTCTAAAGGAGGAATAAATTTGGGGACATATATCACAGACTTCAAAAATTGCTGTAGAAAAGTCACAGTTACCAGCAGCTATAGTATTGGTGAAAGAATAGATGAACAATATAGATAGTACCAAAATAGATCTATATATTTGGTTGCTGGATTTATAGGAAAAGTTAAATAGAGGAAATGATGTTGAATAAATATATCAGTCAAAGACATTGAATTACATAATTTGTTGTCCATAATGGAAAAAAAATGAACTTGATACTTGTCTTACACAATTCAGTGTGATTGACCCAACTTAGTTCATAGACATAATGGTGAAAAGAAAATAAAAATAACCTAAAGCCTCTATAAGACAATACAGAGGGATACCTACGTGCCCTTGCAATAAGCAAACATCTTTAATTTAGGAGTCAAAAACACTAAAGAAAAAAACCAAAGATTGGTTTTCATAATCAAGATTTTCTCCCCCTCAAAAGAGCTCATGAAGAAAGTGAAAACACCAAAGAAATAGTGCAAGGAAAAATATATGTTTTATGTATATTATTAAAGTTATGATTTCCAGAACATACAAGGGACTTCCAAAAATCAATAAGGAAGAAATAAAAATAAAAATAATAAGAAAGATCTTTTGAAAATAATTTCAGATAGGGAGTATTTTAATGATTAATAAATATATTAAAAAATAATATCATTCTTCACCATGGAATTGCAAATTAAAAATACACAAAGTATTGTTCCACACTTATTAGAATAACTACAATTAACCAAGAAGACTGAAAATACCACGTGTACAGAATAGGGGAAGGAGCAACTGAACTCTCATCCATTGCTGAGAGGGGAGAAAAATTATAAAACCACTTTGGAATATAACTTTTGGAATATAATTTCCATTAGTTCCATTTCTGAATGTATACATAAGAGAAATAAGCCCACACAAAAATAATGTTTAGAACAGATTTATTAATAATAGTCAAAATCACAAAAAAGTCCATATACTTCACAAATAGAAAAGAATAAATAAATTGTGGCAAATCTCATAATAAAATGGTACAGAGCAATACAAAAGTATACATTTCTAATATATACAGCACGAATAAATCCACAGATATAATACTGAATGAAATTAGCTCACGACCGTAATAATATCAAATGTACGACTCCATTTATGGGAAGTTCTAGGGCAGTCACAGGTAACCGATGATTACAGAGTTGAGAATAGCAGTTAATTTGGGGCTAATTGAGACTGAGAAGAGACAACAAAGTACCTTCCAGGGTGCTAGAACTGTGCCGTATCTTGTTCTCTATGGTGATTACAGACACACATAAACATCTTCATGCTGTATTTGGAGACTTAGTTCACTTCATTCCCTTGACTATATGCATCTTGCCCCTGGATTTTATTTTTTTTTTAAATTTTTTTTTCAACGTTTATTTATTTTTGGGACAGAGAGAGACAGAGAATGAACAGGGGAGGGGCAGAGAGAGAGGGAGACACAGAATCGGAAACAGGCTCCAGGCTCTGAGCCATCAGCCCAGAGCCCGACGCGGGGCTCGAACTCACCGACCGCGAGATCGTGACCTGGCTGAAGTCGGTCGCTTAACTGACTGCGCCACCCAGGCGCCCCTGCCCCTGGATTTTAAAAAAGGAAGCAAATGTGCACATATGTGGAAAATGTATCTCAAACAACTGTTTTTAGTCAAATTTATCCCCCCCCCTAAGGAATGTAATAATCAAGAGGAGAAAATAGTTTACTTTCTTCATTATCAGAAAAAAAAAAATTCTCATTCTTGTCGCTAACCATTAGATACTAAAAAACTGTTCAGTTTGTCATTAATAATGCATTTGAAGTAATAATATACAGTAGAAATAGTATCATGTGTAATCTCTTAGAGAATGTTGTTACATAAATGGTGGCAGAGGGGTAGACTTAAGTGTGTTCAAGTATGTTTGTGGAAATATTCTTTCGATTGTTAACTGGGTAATTATTGTTAACATACTTAGGTCTACCATTTTGAAGTATGCCATTTCAAAGTTACATTCTAAGAAAAATGCACAAAGCAAGTCAAGTTCGTTATCGGAAAACAGCCTGTTTGTTCCAACATAGCATATAGTTTCACACATTTCTTTTCACGTTTTGAGAGTATTAGTCATTAATAGAATCTTCTCAAAGAGCGTTAGTCCATTGTGAGATTTCTTTTCCTGATAAAGAGTATTAAAATTACAAACAAACAAGCAAACTTTGATATGGAAATTGAAATACACATAGTGGACATGGTTGCAAAATGCCGTCTAATTAGTTATTAGGGATGCTTTGGCTAATACTACCTCGCTAATGGATCTGTATTTCTACAAAGTGGCAGGCTTCATTAGAGGAACTTTTCCCCATAATGAGAACTTACTGGGTTATTATTGGTACCTACTATCCTTTTAGAATCTCCATAATTGGCACATATGTTGTTTTCTTTTTAATTTTCTTTTCTTTTTTAATGTTTAGTTAACATTTTGCTGACAGAAATGAGAGAGAGAGAGCATGAGTGGGGGCGGGAGGAGCAGGGAAAGAGAGGGAGATACAGAATCCAAAGCAGGCTCCAAGGTCTTAGCACAGAGCTCCACATGGGACTGGAACTCATGAACTGTGAGATCATGACCTGAGCTGAACTCCACGCTTAACTGACTGAGCCATCCCGGCGCCCCTGTTTTCCACATTTAATTTCTTTTCTATTTTTTATCAATCTCAAAGAAATGTTAATAATAACTATAATATTTATTAACTTTGTAAAATAAGGAAACAGGATTACAGGGGTCAAAAGTCATATTCATAATTATATCATTAATCGGAAGTACCAATAAGACTTGAAGTGGTTTAGGTTATGTTTCCAGGAGATCAATTTTATGGGAATAAGAAAATATTATTGCTAATTTTTCTCCACAATCATTATGGGAATTTTAAAATACGATCTTACATATCAACTTTCCAACATCAATCTATGAATTAGTTCTCACCCTGCTGAGCAAAATAATTGATTTAGGGTCAAATGTCATGGACTGGATAAGACCAACATTTCTTATTTGAGTTCTTTAGTTACTGTCTCATTTATTGTGATCACCTACCATGAAAGATATCAAATTTGTTCTTGAAGTACTAACGATAACCCCTAAAAGATGCTATTATAATTTAAGCCAGTATTTTAATATTCATAGAAGGAATAAGTGATACTTTATATGTAGCAAGAGAAGAAAGTCACCTTCGCTGTGAAGGTTCTTACATATTGTCTCAAACTACATTATTCAAGAGACAAGACTATAAATCATACAGAGGTAGGTTAATGAAACTTACCAATCCTTATTCTTTTTGGAGCACTTGACTTAACCCATTAGGAGTAATTCTGAGATGCAGAGAATTTACTATGTAGTACATCCATTAATGAAAAAGCACAGTCTAATGATGATAATTAAATATTGAAAGTGGAAAAAAGAAATGCAGTGTTATTTTGAGGAAGGTGATAGAGATGTTAAGGAAAAAAATCAAATGGAAAGGATTACAGTCTTTTTACTCATCCGTAACAGTGAAATTGTTCTAAGTACCTACCTATTAACTTTAAGTCTTCTTTTGCCAAATTAAAGATTTCACAAAGGTATTGATAGTGATAAAATAATAATAGTAATAATAGTCATTGTGACTTTATGTCAGTATCAAATAAAATATATATTAATTTAAAATTATGGGGTGCCTGGGTAGCTCAGTCTGTTGGGCGTCCAACTTCAGCTCAGGTCATGATCTCACGGTCCGTGAGTTCGAGCCCCACGTCGGGCTCTGTGCTGACAACTCAGAGCCTGGAGCCTGTTTCAGATTCTGTGTATCCCTCTCTCTCTGACCTTCCCCCATTCATGCTCTGTCTCTCTCTGTCTCAAAAATGAATAAACGTTAAAAAATAAAAAAAATAAAAAAATAAAATTATGATTAACTACTAACACATTCCTATTGTCTACCTTTTTATATTTATTACTTGAGCATGAAATAACCATTTAATACTTAATAGAAAACAGAAAGGTTTTTGGGCTTAAGAAAACTAAGACAGATGGTAAAATTAAGCACTTATACTATTAGACCTTAATAATAATACATTCATTAATTTTATGTCTTTTTTGTGAGCATGTTATATAAACATATAAAATAATATTATAGGTCATACTTAATGTAGCATTATATGAATTGAGATTCATTATATGTAACATTATATGAATTGAGATTAAAATGCTGTAATGTATGTTATATAAACATATAATAC
Organism: Prionailurus bengalensis; assembly: GCF_016509475.1. NCBI lineage: Eukaryota > Metazoa > Chordata > Mammalia > Carnivora > Felidae > Prionailurus > Prionailurus bengalensis. The sequence continues at coordinate 217,966,461 of NC_057343.1, forward strand.
AATATTATATGTCACATGTAATGCTACATTATATGAATTGAGATTGCAGACAAGGATTAAAATGCTGTAAATGCTTAATCTCCCTTCTAATGTTGAATCAGTATGAACTATTGATTGGGATACCTTAATCCCAACTATAAAATCCCACAACTTATTCACAAATTTGTAACATAAATAAACAAATAAAGTCCTTCCCAAGCAAAACAAACAACAGAAACAAATAGTAGCTATGATATACACACTCTTAAGATACATTTTATTTTATCAATGCTCTGGTATGAAACATTTTACAACAATATGCTATACTTATAATAGGACAACGTTTTACAACATTCTTAAAATAGATGGAGTGTCATTTTTTCATTTCTTTAGTCTTAGTCTATCATCAAGTAAAGTGTTAAATTAGCTGCTAAAGTAAAATTAAAAAAAAAGAATGATTTTGTTATAGTTGCAAAACTAGTGTCTTTAATGCATCATCTTAAGTTTTGACATTTCAATCTGATACAAGAATCCTTTGTTGATTGGATTTATCTCTTTAAATCTAATTTATCTCCATCTGAGAGCTACTTTTCTTGACACATAACATGATTTACCTGGATATTAGAGATAAAGTCTGATAATATTTCATCTCCTGCTTAAATATTTGCTACATGATATTAAATTTTCTTTTATTACTTTGGAAAAAAATGCATTATAAATAAATTTTATATTGAGGTTGATAAGGAAAAGACACATAATAAAGTGCCTAACATAATATTTCCCTTTCCCTACATATTTAAAAATTTAGTTAACTTCCCCATTAAGTTGCTCAAAAATCACATGGTTCACTTTAGTTCTATTAAGTTTTCACTTTAAAATATAGAACATTATTTAAGTAACCACTGGAAGAAGAAAGAAATAAAATAGACACTATTGAAAGCATTTGCCTCTAGGTAATTGAGCTACTCCTAGGGAATGGTGACGTAGAGAATGGTTGCTTCATTGTAAATTGATGTCTGTCACATGACTTTAAAAAACCAAGTGCCTATTCTAATTAGAATAAAAATTATAAAAATAGAAATTCTGAACAATCTAGAATTCAAAAGTATTTCTGAATTTTTTATTATGTGGCCAATGGACAATAGGCTATGAAAAACATCTACAAAAATAAAATGAACAGAATTATTTTAGGTAGGTGTAAATGTTAAGAAGTAAATGAAATAGAACATATTTCAGAGAGTGATAAGGGAGCAGGAGTTTGGTGATCAAGAAGGACTTGTTGAACCATAGTTCCATATTTCTTCCTGCAGCTACAATTCTACTCCTTAATTCTATCAATCTGACTAGTTGAGAACATTATGTAAGTGGAACCAGTGTATTTGTCCTGCTGTGGCTGGCTGGCTTCACTTACCGTAATGCTCTCCAGGTTCATCTGTGTCGTCACGTATGACAGCATGTTTTTTCCTTTTTAAGCCCTAATAGTTTCAGTTATACAAGATGAATAAGTTCTAGAGATCTCCTGTGCCACATAGTGCCTATAGTTTACAATAGTGTATTGTGCATTTAAATATTTGTTAAGCCAGTAGATCTCATGTTGTCACTACCACCAAAAATAACTAAACAAAGACCCACTGAAAAGGTAAAATCGAGCGGATATGTAAGTGAAAGACGTCTGGTGGCAGAATATTCCAACAGAAGGAAGATAAATATATCTTTAAAATGGAATAATAATAACAATAATAATAATAATAATAACTATGGGAAAAGATGAAAAGAAATGAAAAAAGTAAACTGGGTTGGATTGGGCCTTGTAAGGCATGTTAAAAGTTTATTCTATCTGAGGATTTTTTTTTTATTCATTTTTTGAGAGAGAAAGAGAGACAGAGCATGAGTCGGGGAAGGGGCAAAGAGAGAGGGAGGCACAGAATCTGTCTGAAGCAGGATCCAGGCTCCTAGCTGTCAGCACATAGACTGACATAGGGCTTGAAGTCATAAACTCTGAGATCATGACCTGAGCCAAAGTCAGATGTGTGGCCAACTGAGCCACCCAGGTACCCCTCTATGTGAGAATTCTAATGCAAATTCATTTCAGTGTTTTAACAGGAGAATATGACTTAATACATATACAAAAATATAAAAGATATCCTCAGGAAAACCTAAAAGGAAGCAAAAATCTCTAGAGGAAAAAAAAGTTGCATATTGTTAACATGTGGTTGATTACTTAATGGGTCATTATAGATTATATCTGCCATAAAAACTTAAAAAATGTAGATGTTCTTTTTTTCAGTGATGGTGTATAAATGGCGTTTAATTAATTATTTCTTTCCTGTCTTGGATAATGTTCTTGGATGATGACATCGAAGGATTTCTGAATAAAGGTCATCATCCTGTTTAAAGGCATTTAATTATTGTAGTCCTACTGATTGTGAAAAGTGTCCCATCTTAACTCCATACTCCGATAAAGTTTCTGGATAAAACAGAAAAAGTCTAAATTCAGTGCTGTTTTGCAGACAATTAGAAAGTCACTGGGACACCTGGGTGGTTCAGTCGATTGAGCGTCTGACTTCAGCTCAGGTCATGGTCTCACGGGGTTCATGGATTCTGGCCCTGCATAGGGCTCTCTACTGTCAGTCCAGGCCCACTTAGGATCCTCTGTCCCCCTCTCTCTCTGCTTCTCTCCTGCTTACTCCCTCAAAAAAAATTTTTTTTAAAAGTATGTCATCATCATGAAGCATTAATATAATTTTTTTCTGGGATCTTTTGGAGGCAAATAATATCTAGTACATGATAGTAAATGACATAAACCTAACTAGGAAAGCAGAAGAAAGAATTTGAGGAGCCACTTCAGTTGAAAGTCAAGGACAAATAGCAGAGTAACTAAACACTAAGGGAGCTAACTCCAGAGTTAAAGATCAGCAATGATGGAAAGTAATCTCAGCTCTGAACTAAAGGAGGGTTGAAAATGGCTCCCCAAATGGGAACTACATTCTTTGGGTCATGTTTTGTGTTTCCCTTTATAGAGAAAAGAAGGAAGGAAGGAAGGAAGGAAGGAAGGAAGGAAGGAAGGAAAGATGGAAGGAAGGAAGGAAGAGTGGAAGGAAGGAAGGAAGGAAGGAAGGAAGGAAGGAAGGAAAGATGGAAGGAAGGAAGGAAAGATGGAAGGAAGGAAGGAAGGAAGGAAGGAAGGAAGGAAGGAAGGATGGAAGGAAGGAAAGATGGAAGGAAGGAAGGAAGGAAGGAAGGAAGGAAGGAAGGAAAGATGGAAGGAAGGAAAGATGGAAGGAAGAAAGGAAGGAAGGAAGGAAGGGAGGAAGGAAGGAAGGAAGGAAGGAAGGAAGGAAGGAAGAAAATGAAAAATGCATTTTTCTTCAGCATTAATCTTTCTATATTAAAGCAAATATTTAACCTCTAATAATTTATAATGAATATCCTAAAATAAGAATGTGCACTTATTTCAAATTATAAACTTTTGGAGTAAATATTTGAAAATTTTACTTTTCCATAGGTCCTTGAAAAGTTTTACCCCATTTGTATTCTCACACCAATACTAATTGATACTTATTTAAACAAACAACAACAACAACAACCAATAGTGACTATGAGTGGGTGTCATCAGAACTACAGTTCTGCAGGGCTTCAGATATAGTGGAAGTAGTATCAGGTCTCAATTCACAAGCACACCAGACCACGCCTCCTTAAAACTAGGCCAGGGACTGAACACCGCCGGCAGCAGGCAAGGAGACCCTGCACCGAGAACCGACTAGGGGACACAGCAGCCCAAACACAGCGGCAGAGCACAGCAGCACAGGCCAGCGACGCTTCTTGAAGCTCCAGGCCCTGGAGGCTACATGACCGCTTCTTTATAAAGCCACTACTCTCTGGAGCAAGAAACAGAACTGGCTTTTCCCACACAAAGAAGACGGCAGAGACTCAGACAAAACGCCAAGGTGGAGGAATTCATCCCAAATGAAAGAAAAAAATAAGTCCACCGCCAGAGATCTGAGCGAAACAGACTTAAGAAACACGGCTGATGGAGAATTTCAAGCAACCGTCATAAGGATACTCACTGGGCTTTAACTAAAATGAAGGTGAAATTCATAAATTAAAATATCAGTATCTATGGTATCACTATCACAATAGTTTTGTTGTTAAATAATGTGTGCTTTAAAGTAAGCTTCAGTCTTTACTAACAAAAATAAAAAAAAAATAACAATTGGAAGCTTGGGATCCATGACATCAACAATGAAGAGGATACTTTGATGCTTTTATAATATTTATTGTCTGCTCCTTCACCCTACTCTGTTCTTCCTGGCTGTCTGCAACCATGAAACAATTTTTAAGGCCAAGTTTACAATCCATCTCCCCTGTGAACTGGTTCCAAATCTGTCAGTCTAGAGTCGTCAGTTATCTAGACTGATTTTATAGTGAATACAAATTAATGTCTTCTTTCTTAAGATACATTTTGTCAAAAGTTCAGAAATAATACAAGTAAAACCAATGAATCATTGAAGTAGGAATTAATAAAGGTTTATCGTGCCCACATCAAAAAAGGCAGTTTGCTAACTGGAAGCCCTCAAACCAAAACATGGAATAAGGCTCGTGGCTATAAACCAGCTTATAAAGTGAGAAAGCAGTCACTATTCATAGTGATTGGTTACAGTATTATAAGTCTCTTAAATGATATTCATTACTGGTAGGCTTGTATCAATACTGGGAAACAATTTAAGTTTTGCTTGTAATTTTCAGAGTTAGATGGCAATAAATGACTCAGGTCAGTTAGTCTTGCAAAATAAGCTAGATTATGTTTGTTTGTATGATTACACTGTTTTGTCTGCTCAGGGGATATTCAGGGCTGATCTATGTTTGTTTTGTATTTTAATATTTTTTACCATTTAATCTCATAATCATATTTCAGCATGCTTATTGCATAATGCAATTTGAACCAAGTCAAATAGCAAGTTTCTCTGTGGCTCAACCGACGGAACCCTTTTGTGGCATCTAAAGGGCCTGGAAAACTTGGAGCAAGAAAAGGATGTTCTCAGGACATTAATTTTCCTGTTCAAGTTTCTTATAAGAAAACTGAAAGCTCCTATTATTACCATAAAAGAAAACTTTGTCTTTATCTACAATGTTTATATTTCTGAAAATTTTATCATAACATAGCATGATGAATAATAGTTAATAATACTGTATTGTTTCTTTGAAAGTTGGTGACTATATCTTTCAAGTTCTCATCACAAGAAAAAATGTTACATATATGTGGTCATAGGTTTTATGGTGATCATTTTGCAGTATATATAAATATCAAATCATTATGTTGTACAACTGAAACTAATACAATGTTTTATACTAATTATATCTGAGTTTTAAAAAAATTATAAATAAATAAATAAATAAATAAATAGCAAAAAATGTGTTGTAACAGTGCTGTCATGGGATATTCCACCAAGAGATATTATGAATAAGTTTCGGTTTTAGGGCTAGCCCGTCCATTGAACATATTAGATGCTCAATAAAAGTTCTTTGAATGACAAACAATGCTGAAAAGGAGGAATTCCTACCCTAGTTAATTCAACTTACCTATTCTGTATGTGCACAGGACAGATGTAATGATAATTATGAAATTGGATTACGAAAACACAATCATGCAAAGAATCTAATCATAAATGCTGATCCAGATGTAATTTCATTGCTGGAGCAAATCATTATGTCACCTGGCAACTTTAGGCAGCAGTAGGTGTGGAAAATGCTCTTTCTCTATGCTTCTGAGAAAAGAATATAGGAAGTACTTTGTTTTCAGCAAGCATTGCCAGAAATATGTCTGTACTGTTCAAGCACAGGGACATATCAACTATTAAGCTTTCTGTCATAGTCTAATCTATAGTGACCTAAAACACCTGTCAATTCAAAAGGATGCCATGTTTATCCATTATATATAAAAGGTAATGAATTTAGTTAACACGATGTATCAGCTATTCTAGAGACTTTGGTAAGACACCTACATGCCAAAGTTTGGCAAATGCATCCCACAAAACTCAGGAGCCTGAATCCCTGGTGAAATTTCTAGATTGTCCACCTCAGGCGTGCATGTTGCAATATTCCTTTCAAAAATTGCTGCCTCTAGCCCCTCCCACTATTAAGAAAAGTTATTACACACTATATGCCTTTTTAAATTTGGGATGCCACATACATGATTTGGTTGTATTACTCTTGCCCATTTACTGACTATCCTGAAAAGCTGCAAGTTTTGAGTGGGCCAAGAATAAGTCTCTGCAAAGTGTCCATCTGCCAGGAAAGCTGCTATGCCACTTGGACCATATGACCCAACAGATCCAATTTGCTTTAAGTGTCTGTGCAGACAGCAATGTTGTATGGAACATTTTGTAGGCTGGTATAAAAGATTCACAGAACAGAGCTTTGGAATTTTGGACCCAAACTATGACAGTTTCTACATATAATTTTTCTTATGATAAATCATTTTTTGTTTGCTACAGTGCCTTAGTAAAACAGGGTGACCAGTTATCATGAAGCCTAAGATGCTCATCATGAGCTGGTTTTATCTTAAGGGAAGCTAATTGCTACTAATAAAGTACATGAATACAAAAATTCAGATTTGAAAGTTCTATACAGGATGGAGATTGGATTATGCAAATAATTTTGTTTAATTAAAGAAAAATAATTTTATAGTAAAATGCATATGAACAAGTCTTAGGCAATTTATAGAGTTTACTATAGGAGTAAAATGTTTTTTGGAGCAGGATAAGCACCTGATGGAGGAGAAACAAAGACGAAGGAAGCAGGAAGTAGGAGGTGCGTTAATGGTAGCAGTCTCTGTTCCCTGGGCACCCAGCTCCTAAACTCCACTCTTTCCCAATAACTCTTGCTGCCTGATAGTCCTCTAATCTCTGCCAGAAAGAAAGAATATTCATTTGTTTTGTTTTGTTTTTGTTTAAGTAAATTAACAAATGACGAATGGTCTGAATTGACATAATAAATATAAGTTGGCTTTCATTTGAAGGGATTGTTATTTATCCTCTAGTCTCTAAGAAGTCTAGAACTTGGGGTAACTTGGAATTAGGAAAAAATATGGAAACAAAGGGCTATCATAGGCTACAAGGTGATAATTGGGTTCTATGAATAAACCGAGGAATATAATCGTCCCAGAGATTGCAGAGTTAAGTAATTTGCTCTTTTGGGTTTGGATAATGATTTCTCTCCTTATGCCCAAATCTTGAGTAATTGCTTACTGCATTCAACCAAAGTTGTCATTAACAGTTTGGAGAGTAATGCAAGAGACACTTTGTACACAGTAGTAGAATGTCAGCAGTTGCAAACAATAAACCTCAATTTTTGTGACTTCAGATGGAGCTGGAAACACAATTTCTGAACGAGAATAGAAGTCCCTTGGAAGTTTAAAACTACATGCTTATAGTAGTAAAACCAACAGCAACAGTGGTAGCTGCAATAATATAAATGATTGCCATCATTAATGAACACTTTACCGGATCCAGCATTGTTGAAACGCTCTTACCTGGATTATCATTTAATTATCACTACAATATATGAGGTAAGAACTCTTGCCCCCCTGTTTTCAGTGATGAATTTGAGTCACCAGAAGATTAAGAAACTTGCCAAAAATTAAATTTCCTATAAATAAAAGTCACGGGATGTCAGAGAAGGTAGACTTGGTTCATCACACTATGCCATACAGTCTCCATTCACAGAATAGTGGGAAGGGGAGATTTAGCCTTTGAGTTACATGTTAATTGGAGATAATCCTAGAACATGGAGTTTCTTTGGGTTATGAGCATTGTATTGGAATCCAGTTTGTATTTGTTTCCTAACTTGCATTAAGTAAGATTATTCTCAATTTTATTTATGTGAGACATAAATCGTGTCATAAAATACATATCAGTGGAAATACATTCCTCATACTGTCAACTCATTGCAAAATCATGTACTTATGACTGATTATAACTGAACAAGTACTATTATGTTAAACAGATAAGTTTCGTCCTCTGTAAGACTGGTGATTTAGGAAATGCTTTTCATAATAAGTTAAGAAGACTGTAGAAATATCACTTCACCATAAATGAAACAAAGGAATCAATTTGTTACAGAGAAAATGGGTAATGTGGAAATTGGATTCTGTGACAACTCATTGAACAAACAATCATGAGCAACCACAATAAAATGTAATTTCCTTTATCTTAAATTCTTTAAAGTTAGCAGTTAAAGCTGGATTCTCATATATGCCATTCCATATAGTTTATCTTTCAAGCAGATGATTTTATGTGTCAAAGATCTGTAGCAAGGATAATTCACGAGCTGAGATTTTAGGGGTGAAAAAATCAATGGAACATTGCACTCCTGTTTCTTTGCTTCGAACTCATAACAGCACAGTGTTAATTTTTCTTTTCCTTTTTCTTTTTCTTTTCAGTTTTGTGTGAGCTCATGTAGCAGCAGGAAAGCATAATATAATCAAGACAGCAGGGAGCTTCTCTCTATAACTAGAATGAATTTACATTTGTCCATTATGTAAATGATTCTTCACCATTTTCCTATTTGCTTATTTGAAGAAGTGGCAGGGTGAATTTCCATGTTCACTTATGAAAATGTTTTCAAAGTCTTTATGCAATGATATAATAATAGTAATTTTTCATCAATATTAAGATAAGGGACTGGTATGTTTCCAAAATAGCAAATCGATTAAATTTGTTGCTGTTTTCCTTATTTATCTTGTATATGATTTAGCTTGCAAAGCTAAGCCTGTTAATATATTTAAAGAATAACCTGAATTGGTCACGATAATAGTTTTAATAGTTGTGGACATTAAATATTTTTTAATAATTAGTAAATCCTCTAAATTTTGCACCTAAAAAGTGCTATTTATTAAATTAAAACAAAAATAAAATAAAAATGTGATTTCTATATGCTGCCAGATACCCTTTATCAAAAAGTTCCAGAAATTAATCAAATGGAAAGTTGCCAGATTCTGCAGTTTTTGAATTATGTCTCCCTAGTTTTGGTCTCTTGTATTAAAAATTTTGCACAAGTATGAAAAACATTTTCAACCCCAGAAGTTAAAGTGCGAGTTAAAACGAATGCCTTTTTATGTATTTCATTTAATCGTCAACTTTACTTTTGACTCAATGAATGCCATCTATTTTTTATTCCCGAAATTTCGTTCACTTTCGAGCAGCTGCCCAAATAGTCACTCACTCAGTCACTGCAATTAATAACAGATGGCAGGCAAGTAGTAAAAGTGTTCAAACCATTTATTTTCTTTACTGCAGACTCTTGGGGCAGTTTGCACAGGTTTCTCACGAGTAAGCAAGTTTCTGTTGAGTAGTGTGTGACGTTTTTTCTGTCAGTTTTATCCACCAAAGAGTCTACGCTCATGACTCCATTGTTCTCACAGAAGACTTCTCCCAAATCCTCATCTACTTTTATGCCTTCAACTAACACCTTCCTGAGAACAACCCCTCGTATTTATAACAAATGCTCTAACTTGTTCCTTTAGTTGTGTATTCAAAACCACTTTCAAAATATCTGCACCTTATTTTTCTCCTAACCAGACAAATTTAATAGTCCTACAAAAAAAATTATCTTCGTATTGTTCTCTGGCCTCTTCTTTCCCTAGACTTTTCTCTTGCATCTGTGTATCACGTCCAGGGTGCCCTCTTCCCAGTCTTGAAGACTTAGACAGAAGTTCCTTCTGGAAATGTCCATGCCTCCAAATGGTCAACTCTGACTTTCTGTGCCAGCTTTATTTTGCTTTACAAAATACCATTATTTCGTAGTAACTTTGTAATCTGGCTAAATCCCTTAGGTGTCTAAGACTTTTGTGTAACTGAGAGAATGCATTTTTCCAGTCTGCTTGTTTCTTCACTATTCAAACCAACACCTCCAGTTAATTCTTCTCTCTCCCTTTTGTGCCACCATGGACACGTGCACACACACACACACACACACACACACACACACTTTACTCATTTTAGCAAAGGTGCCTTTCCTCATTTTAGGTCTCACAGGGAAAACTCTGAGATGCTTAAATCATATATTTTACTCTAAAAGCTACCTCAGGATTTTTTTTACAAATTCCAAATTTCTTATGCTTAGGTACCACAACAGTTTAATATTCTCTTTTTACAAACTTGACCACTAAGTGATGCATGATGACTTGGAAATTAAGGGAAAATTTCAGAAGGAACTTGCATGGGAGGGTGGATATTTTCCTTCATGCCACTCTTTTTTCCTTAAGTTTATTTATTTTGAGAGAGAGTGTGTGTGAGCAAGTGGGGGAGGGGCAGAGAGAGAGAGACTCCCAAGCAGAATCCATGCCCTTCCGTGCAGAGCCAGACATGGGGCTTGATGTAATGAACAATGAGATCATGACCTGGGCCAAAATCAAGAGGCAGATGCCTAACCGACTTAGCCACCCAGGTGCCCCTCTTTCACTCCAGTCTTAATTAAATATGTTAACATTATTTTAAAACAATGACATTTGTTTAAAAATCTGTTCTGGGGGCACCTGTGTAGCTCATTCGGTTAAGTGGCCCATTCTTGATTTCAGCTCAGGTCATGGTCTCGCATTTTGTAAATTCGATTCCAACATCAGGCTTTGAGCTGGTGGTGTGGAACCTGCCTGGGATTCTCTCTCTCCCCCTCCCTCTCTGCCCCTCCCTGCTTTTTTCTCTATAAATAAATAAATATATTTTAAAATAAAATTAAAGTAAAGTAAAATAAATTTTAAAAAATCTGTTTTCTTTGGGCCCCTTGATGGCTCATCAGTTGAGCATCTAACTCTTGATTTCAGCTTGGGTCATGATCTCATTGTGGGATTGTTCCCCGTGTCCAGCTCTGTTCTGTCAGCATAAATACTTCTAGGGATTCTCTCTCTCCCTCTCTCTCTTTGCCCTCCTCCCCACTCATTCTCTCTCTCTCTCTCTCTCAAAATTAATAAATAAACTTAAAAAACATGTTTCCTTATTTGTAAATCAGTTAGATATAGTAGTGTAGGTTATTAAAAACAATTGTGATATAATGATAAAAATTTCAGGATTCCTATGGGGACCAGATGCAAAATTCAAAAGAAGAAAATGTAATTCAGAAGGGGAAATATGAAGAAAATTTTGTAGAAATTCTCTGAGTTTAAATATAATACTAAATTGCCACTCTGTTTCAAAATGACATAAGCATGGTTGTAAGTACATCTCTTTAAATATTTGATGTTTTAAATTTGTAAATGCACTGCCCACTCTAGTTAATTAACTATTTTTTTAAGTTTATTATTTATTTGAGACAGAGACAGAGAGAAAGAAAGAGAAAATCCCAAGCAGGCTCCACACTGTCAGTGCAGAGCCTGACACAGGACTCTATCCCGTGAACTGTGAGATCATGACCCAAGTCAAAATCAAGAGTCAGATGCTTAACTGACTGAGCCACCCAGAAACCTCCTCATTAACCATTTTTTTTTAAGACATGGGAAGGATACAGGCATTACTTCTTGCACAATTTTGCCCTCATGCCATTAGATTTCACAATTGAATGATTGAAAGCCATGACATAATCAAGCATAAGGAATGAAGTAGGGAGGGTGGTCTTAAAATGACTGCCATTACCCTCTGTCTGCCCCAAGTGGGATCGCCTGTTGGAGGTAAGTGAATTCTTGCCACAAAGCCAGGATCTACTTGTACCTATTTTAGATGTATCAGTAATTGTCCTTAAGGACTGGCGAAGTGCAAAGTAGAGACTGCAGGGTTGGTTGTCAAGAATAACACCAGTCAGTGGAGTACGGGTTGGATGGGAAAGGGAAGGAGCTGATGGGCAGAGGTTCTGTTAGCTTGAGATGCTCTAGAAATGACGTTCTGAGACAGAGATTTATTTGCATGAGGCACACTGCATGGTACTCTTAGTGACAACTTCCATAAAGCAGTGAAGGAAACAGAGGTTGAACCTTGATGTTAGTTGAGAGAGGCTTCCTTCAATCCTGTGAGAAGCTCTAGAATTTGGATGACCAAATAGACTGCAAGACCTAAGAGAAAATTTGCAACAGTGACCGTCAGCTAATATTGAAAAAAAAAAAAGGAAAAAAAATGAGGAAAGAGTAAAAGACTATAAAATGAATCGGAAAAGGAAAAATGCCAATGTAAAAACTAAATGTAAAAAATCGTAAACTGTAAATCATGGTGAGGTATAACAGGAAATATCTCTTTTAACCTTCTGCACTGCAATGAGTTCGGGTATCTTCACTTGATAAAAACCGAATATCATACTGACAATTTCATGTTCTAAGCCTTGTAAATAACCATCAAGACAAATGGACATGGTGTTAACAGAATTAACTGAAGCCTGGATTCAGGAATAAGAAGATAAAAGTTGGGGGGCGCCTGGGTGGTGCAGCCAGTTAAGCTTTTGACTCTTGATATTATCTCAGGTCATGACCTCATGCTCGTGAGATCAAGCCCCCCATAGGGCTCTGCGCTGGGCATGGAGGTCGCTTAAGATTCTCTCTCTCCCTCTCTCTCTATGCCCAGTTCGTTTTCACTCTCTCTCAAATAAATAAAAAATAAATAAATAAAAGTTGGGTTCTGATAAACCCAAAGTATCACCAGAAAATTTAAGAAATTAAAAAAAAAATCAGTCAGTGTAGTGATGAATTAAATTAACTGATACACAAAATATTTACTATGCCATCAATAATTTTCTCAATAGCAAGTGAATTTTTCAGGCAGTATAGACTTTTCTCCCTTCTCATTCTCTCTATTTTGCAACTTCTCACTCTTCTTCAAGCTTTCATAGTTATCCTCTTACTTTCATCTGTCTCTTTCTCATGTGTATTATTATATATTTTTAAAGTTTATTTATTTACTTTGAGAGAGAGAGAGAAAGAGCATGTGCAGGGAGGGTCAGAGAGAGGGAAACAAAGAATTTCAAGCAGGCTGCACGCTGTCATCCTAGAGCCCAACGCGGGTCTCAAATCATCAACCATGAGATTGTAACCTGAGTGGAAATCAAGAGTTGGACGCTGAACTGACTGAGCCATCTAGGCACCCCTCATGTGTATTATTAAAGTTATAATTATGGGAGTCAAATGAACATATTAAAACTCACTACATTTAGTAATGGTAACACCTATGAAAATATGAAATAAAGGCTGACCTTATCGAGTGATACATGGATGGAAACTCAAGAACAAATATTTATTATAAGATAAGCTTATCATCAAATTTGTAAATATGTAAATGGTATTAGAGACTGGGTTTAACTACCACTTTTTCCATATGAAGAGAAAACCGATTGTTAACTAAGGTAGGAAAATGAGCAAGCAACAGCAATGACTTAGCACATCCTTTCTGAACCCTGAACATTTGTGACTTTATCTGATGCAGCAAAACTACTAAAATGAACGCTGGGGTAAGGAATCGTCTTGCTGGTAAATAAAACTGCTCTTCTCTTAATTCTAAGAAACATTCAGTTTCTCTAAGGAAATGCATATTGTTGTTGTTATGCTGTCTAGGAGGAAGGTGAGATGTCAATTTTGAAGCAAATGAGAGGAAGGAAAAACGTAAAAGAAAAAACAAAAAGAAAAGAAAAATTTAGAAAGGCTTATTCCAGAACTAACTTTCAAAATGGCCTGAGAGAAATAATCTATATTGTCAGAAATGAGGATGATGATTTCCTTGGGGAGTTGCTACCAGAAGTGAGGATGAAGGAGACTTCTAGACTAAAATGTGTAAAATCAGTACACCTCTAAAATAGTAGCACCTTTTTTTAATTCTTCAAGCATAGTTGAAATACTTTTTAAATGATTAACAGTATATCATGGAAATAGCAGACAAAATAGCTATAAAAACTAATTATGATCTTTAATATCTGTATTGGAATCCTATAGTAGAAAAGATTCTAAGATATCCACCCAAGATTCCTGCCCCCTGGTGACACTGACTTATATCATGCCCTTCCTTGGAGTATGAGTGCCGTCTGTGACTATGGCAGGACATCACTGCCATACTTTCCTATTACTTTCCTATTCCTTGATTACTTTCCTATTAGGCCCATTGTGTTAATCAAGAGGCAGAATGTCCTGGTGGGACTGACCTAATTAGGTAAGCCTTTAAAGGAAGGTGAAGCATCAGAAATGGAAGAGCCCAAAGATACTGTGAATTCCATGAATAGTCTATCATAGAAATCAATTTCATGAAAATTATTTTGAAGCCACTGGTTTTTCTGTTTTGCGTTGCATTTCTGATTTTTACCTAATTATTATTTTATAGATAAATTCTCTAATTTTGTCTTTTATCAATTTAAATTCTCCCCTGTATCGTTTTTTTTTTCTATTTTCTTTGGGTTTAATTTAGTTTTCTTTTTCTAGCATTTTAAGGGACAAGATTTGTTTGTTTTCATTCTTTTTTTTTCCCTCAGTAAGGTCACACTCAGAAGGTCACACTTCACAAAACTGCTTCAGCTGTGCTGAACAAATTAAAAACAGCAGATCAAATTTTCACTCAATTGAAATACATTCTCTTTTCCTTATGAGTTTTTCCCCCAAATGTTATTTACAGGTGAAGTGTTTAGTTTCTATGCATTTGAATAATTTTATATATTTTTTGTGTATTACTAATTTAATTATGTCAATCAACAGAATCATATAATATGTGGTATTTTTAAATGTCTTCCTTTTAAGTTTTTTTTTTATATTTTTTAAGTAATCTCTATGCCACACAGGAAGCTTGAACTCATGACGCCAACATCAAGAGAGGCATACTCTTCCGACTTAGCTAGCCGGGCCCCTATAAGTGTCTTTTTGTTTAATCTAGTATATATTTTTTTCAAGATTCTTTTATATTGTCACATGATCAGTACTCAATTCCTTTTATCAATGAATAATATGCCATTGTATGGATATACTCACATTTATTTGCTCAATCATCAATTGATGGACATTTGGAATGTTTCCACTTTTTGGCTAATAGAAACCCCACTGCTATGAAAATGTGAATGTATGTTTTGGTGGACATATGTTTTTATTATTCATAGGTATATACTTATGAAAAATACCTAGGAGGGCAATTTTTGGATTATATGATAATTCTGTTCAACATTTTGAGAAACAGCCAAACTATCTTCCATGGAATCTACACCATTTATATTCCTATTAGTTTCTCAACCTTGGAGCCAAAAGGTGTTATGATCTGCCTTTTTGATTTGAGTCATCCTACTGAGTATTAATTAATATCTCTTTGTGATTTTTATTTACATCTCTACAATGACTAATGATGGTGAACATCTTTGCATGTTTATTGTCTACTGTATATCTACTTTGGAGTGATGTCATTTAAGATCCCTTACCCATTTGATGATCTTTTGTTATTGAGTTGTGATACTTCTTTATGTGGTCTCCTAGACATGTCTTATCCGATACATGATTTGTAAATATTGTACATTGAAGCTTCACTTTCTTGCTGATGCCCTTTGCAGCAAAATTGTTATGAAGTGAAATTTATCTATTCTTTCTGTGGTCCTGTGTGTTTTGGTGACATGTCGAAAAAACCATTGCCTAATTTAAGGCCATGAAGATGTATTCTTATGTTTTTTCTCAAAGTCTAATATTTTAGCTCTTACATTTAGGTCAGTGATCTATTTTGAGTTTATTTTAATGTATGGTATAAACAACTGGTACAACCACACCTATTGCTTGTGAATATCCTTTGTATCCGTATATTTTATCGAAAATACTATTCTTTCCCTATTGAATTATTTAGGGAGATTTATCAAACACGAATTGATCATGATGTAAATGTTTATTTCCGGACTGCCAATTCTATTCCATTGTTCTCTAGGTATTTCTTTATGCCAACACTGCACAGTCTAGATCATTGTACTTTGGTTTAAGTTTTGAAATCAGAAAGTATGAACCCTCAAGGACTGATATACTTTTTTAAAGATTATTTGTCTAATCGGTGGCCCTTGCATTCCATATGAACTTAGAATCTGGGGAAAAGACCAGGTTGGGTATTGATAGGGACTGCATTGAATCTATACATTTATTTGAGGGCCGCCATATACAATAAACATGGGCTATTCATGAATATGGAATTTTTTTAAAAAATTATTTAAATCTTATAAAAATTATTTCAACAATATTGTTCAGTTTTCTATCTTGCATTTTTTTCATGTGTTTTCTGAAGAACTTAATTCTTCTTTCATTCTGTTGTACATGTATTTGTTCTTAATGTAGGCCATACGGCATTCAGTCTTTCACCATAAACTTTGATCTTAGCTGTGGGGTTTTCATAGATTTTCTTTAACAAGTTGAAGAATTTTGCTTTTATTCCTAGCTTTTGGAGTTCTTTTATGATGAAGGGTGTTGAATTTTGGCAAAAGCTTTTGCTGTATCTATTGAGACGATCTTGTGTGTCATTTAACTGATTAATCTATTTCGTTACACTGATAATTTTCATATATAAAATTGACTATTCATTCTTTGGACGAAGTCTAGTTGGTCATATATAATTATTTTTCTATGCTGTTGAATTCATTTTGCTAGTATTTTTTAAAGATTCTTTGCCTCTAATGAGAATATTGGTCTGTAGATTATTCTCATAATGTCCTCATCCTGGAAGGAAATAGCCGCCTGTCTTCTTTCTCTGACAAGAACATATTTTTTTCACACTACTTCATGAACTCATCCATTTTGATCATCGTAATAATAATGCAAATTTATATTAACATAGGAAAAGTAGTCATCATCACTCTGAGATGTTTCTTCTGAATGGAAGAGAAGCATGTAATTTCTATACGAAGATGAACATTTAAAAAGAAAATTACCGTCTTGTTTTATGGTGCTTTTAAAAAAAGATTTTCCTCCTATAGTGTTGTTATTTTAAGTCCAATAAATTCAAAATGTATATGCAGGGTAGTGTTTACATCTCATATGTGCTTGGCCATAAACATTATTTAAATTATGCAAATTTTTGCATTAGAGCATTATTTCCTAACTTCTCAACTAAAATTTATAAATAATTGATTCTGGCATTTCGTACATTGTAAGATAAACAAGCAGGGTGTGCAATATCAAACTCTTACCATATCTGGTCATTAGCACTCAGGAATGTTTTATGTTGGAGGGAAAAAAAAAGTTGACTATCTTTGAATGGAAAACAGAAACATGATTATACTTAGAAAATAAAGGCAGTAAATGGTTCATTTGCTCTCTTTCCATTTGCAGGATTGTAATAAAAGTGCCAGCGAGATTGATATTTAGGCAAACAGTACATTGCAATAAAGTTAAGATTACTAGAGGAGATACATTAATACACAACATTCTTCTTTGAGTCTGCTTTTCTATTTCAATTCCAAGAGTACTTTGGTATTTTAATTTCAGTTATAGATACCCATTTAGCTTTGATTCAAAGAGAACTCCCTTTCTATAAAATAAATGTTAACACTTGTAAGTTATTTCATTTTACCACGCTTTCTTAGATTTTAATCTTAGTCTTTAAAAAATATTTGAAAAAAGTTACAATTTGTATATTATACAAAGTACTGAATGCCTTCCTGTTTACACATTATTAAGCTGCTGTAGCAGCAGCTGCATAGGATTTAGCACAACATATGGTGTTGATTCTTTCTATGTTTTAATGAAAATCTGATTTATAAATCTCTTGCAACAAACTGGTGATGAGATGTTTAGCAAAGTTATAACACATATTACTTGATATTTATAAATGCCACTCTTTTTTCTTATGAGCTAAAGGGTGATGGAGTTGTGGAAGTATGTTAAAAGACAAGAGGAAATAAAATCACAAAAAAAGAAAAAAATGTAGAATTGCAAGGTAACTGTTCACATCTCCTACAGTAAGTTTCACAAAATAACAAATTTATTTTTATGGGTTAAATAATTATTTAAGTAGTAATTTTAGATTTTTCTAAAACTTTGAAAGCAGTAAGCATACAATAAGGTATTTTTGAGGTGTTTTGTTGATGGACAGTAGAGAAATAGTATAGCAGCTAAAGAAAAGCTATGCTATTCCATATGCTATTTTATCAATTAAAATGAGAAATGTCGTAGAGACTCTGGGGTATACATATTCCACGAACAAAATTGATGAAACTTGCCTTTCTTACTCATCAACTCCTATTTTTTCTATTGGTATGGCATTTATCCTTTCTGCCAATTAGCCAGTGACTTCATGCGGTTCCAATTCCTAACTCTCATGTAAGAAGTGATTTTTAACTAGCTCCATCTCTAACTAAAATATTCTCCTTAAGTATTTCAAGATTACCTGTTACGTCACCTGGAATCTGTCCACTTAAAAAAAAAAAAAAAGAAGGACCTGGGGCGCCTGAGTGTCTGTCTTTGGCTCAGGTCATGATCTCACTGTTGGTGAGCTCGAGCCCTGCATTGGGCTCTGTGCTGGTAGCTCAGAGCCTGGTGCCTGCTTCAGATTCTGTGTCTTCCTTTCTCCCCCTCCCTGCTCATGCTCTGTCTCTCGCTGTCCCTCAAAAATGAATAAACACTAAAAATAATTAAAAAAAAGAAGGACCATTTAAAAGGTAGTGCCATGAAAATACATACATTATATCATCAATACATTATATCATCAATAGATGATATAATAAGGGAGGAAAACATCTTTTACCTCTAAAGTGATATAAGGCAGGTGTTTTAAAGAATAATAGGTTTTTCTTATATGTTCATATATGCAGAAAAGCTTGATTCCCCATCTAAAAAGTTTTAAACCTCCATAACCACCATAGAACTTATTACCAAAGATGCTACCATAACCTATACAGCAGCCCTTCTCACGAACACTTCCATCGTCACTGATGGTGGTATCTTATTTTTCAATGTCACTTGTAGATTACAGATTAGGAATTAGATGTGTGTCTTCAAATCCTTTTACTCAGTAACAAACATTCAGAGTAAGTCTCCATCCCCCAATTTTTGCTAAAGATGGACTTCCTTGTCCTTCCTTGCCCTAATTTATATGTGTCCAAACATGCCTGAACACTAGAGTGGGCATGATTCGGCCACAAGCTGGTAACTCCACTACACATAAGAATACACTACACATAAGAATAAGCAAATACACTACACATAAGAATAAGCAAATCAGTATCAGACCTTTAAGACTTGAATAGAACATTGAATAGGTTTTATTGAATAGAACATTGTGATGTCTAGTGGATTTGTGGGAGGCTATTCGCTGGGGTTGCATCTCACGGATGTGAGTGTTCTGTCACGGTGGATTCAACTGTGAGAAGAAAAAATGGTGGTGACCCGGTCGTGTCTCAACAGTTCAAGCCACCAGATTCTCCAGGGTGAGGAGAAAAAAGCTGGACATGACCAAACTCAAAACTCAGTGTTTTGCCTTCTGAAGCTTGTCAAAACAACCTAGATTGTGTGTGTCAAATAGTGTCCTTGAGCAAAACATGGCTTTCATATTTTTAAATTTAGAAATTATTCTATAAAATTATCTATTTAGAAATTAGCCTATAAAATATCCTCATTGGATGAAGATATGGAAAGATAGAAAATATATTGGGTTTATTCCACAGTGAAATACACCCTCATTTTATTTAAAGAAGATATTCCTTATTGTGCTTTATAGTATAGCACCAATAATTAAAAATCTGTATTTTAGCTTCAATATTAGAGCTGACACACTTTTTAAAAAATATATTTGCAATAAAAAGAAGAACTATAAGTCCCTTTTGTTGGAGGTCTTAGAAAGAATAGAATTATTAAAGATGGTAAATGATTCTACTGATGTAAAATAATAATAATGGGGGGAAATCATTACCATTCCAAATTTTCCAAGTGGATGTACCCCAATTAATTTTTTTAAATTTTTTTATGTTTATTCAATTTTTTGAGAAAGACAGAGTGTGGGTGGGAGAGGGACAGAGAGAGAGAATTTTTTTTTTAATTGGTTGTGTACCTAGTGACATAGTTGGTCTTCATGATGTGATTATTTCAGCATGTGTCTCCCAAATCTTGCCATTCGGTCTCTCTCATGAGACCAGAATGTGATGCTTCCTTTTGTGTTCTCTGCTTCTCAGAACAGAAAACATTAGCAAAGAACAGACAAGGTGGCTCTACTTTTAATTATTTTATTTTTTAAATTTATTATTGAAGAACAATTTATATACAATGTTATATTTGTTTCAGGTGTGCAACATAGAGATTGAACAATTCTATACTTTACTCACTGCTCACAATAAGTGTCGTCACCATCTGTCACCATACAACATTATCACATTATTGACTGTATCTCCTATGCTGTATTTAAAAAATTTTTTTAATGTTTATTGATTTTTTTTTTAATTTTTTTTTCAACGTTTATTTATTTTTGGGACAGAGAGAGACAGAGCATGAACGGGGGAGGGGCAGAGAGAGAGGGAGACACAGAATCGGAAACAGGCTCCAGGCTCTGAGCCGTCAGCCCAGAGCCTGACGCGGGGCTCGAACTCCCGGACCGCGAGATCGTGACCTGGCTGAAGTCGGACGGTTAACCGACTGCGCCACCCAGGTGCCCCATGTTTATTGATTTTTGACAGAGAGAGAGAGAGAGACAGAGAGAGACACAGAGCATGAGTGGGGGAGGGGCAAAGAGAGAGGGAGACACAGAATCCAAAGCAGCTCCAGGCTCTGAGCTGTCAGCACAGAGCCCTATGTGAGGCTCGAACTCACAGACCACAAGATCATGACCTGAGCCAAAGTCGGAGGCTTAACTGACTGAGCCAGCCAAGGCATCCCTCCTATGTTGTATTTTTTATCTTCATGATTTACTTATTTTATAACTGGAAGTTTGTACTTCTTAATCCCCTCAACGATTTCACCCATCCCCCTCCCCCACCTACCTCCTCTCTGGCAACCACCATTTTGTTCTCTGTATTTAAGAGTCTGTTTTTTGTTTGCTTATTTGTTTGTTTTGTTTTTTAGATTCCACAAAAAAGTGAAGTCATATAGTATTTGTCTTTTCCTGTCTGATTTATTTCACTTAGCATAGTACCCTCTATGTTCATCCATGCTGTTGCAAACAGCAAAATCTCATTTTTTTAAGTTGAGCAACATTCCAGTGTGTGTGTGTGTGTGTGTGTGTGTGTGTGTGTATTTCACATCTTTCTTATCCTTTCATCTATCGATGGACACTTGGTTGCTGCCATACGTTGGCTATTATAAATTATGCTACAGTAAACATAGAGGTACATATGTCTTCAAATTAGGATTTTCATTTTCTTTTGTTAAGTACCCCATAGTGGAATTACTGGATCATACAATATTTTAATTTTTAATTTTTTGAGGGACCTCCATACTGTTTTCCACAGTTGTTGTACCAATGTACACTTCTATCAACAGTGCACAAGGGTTCCTTTTCCTCCACATGCTCACCAACACTTGTTATTTCTTGTCTTGTAATACTAGCCATTCTGACAGATGTGAAGTCATAGCTCATTGTGGTTTTGATTTACATTTCCCTAATGAGTGATGTTGAGCATCTTCTCATGTGTCTGTTGGCCATCTGGATGTCTTCTTTCGAAAATGGCAGGTTCTCGGCCCAGTTTTTAATTGGATTGTTTATGTTTTGGGGTTGAGTTGTATAAATTATTTGTATATTTTGGATATTAAACCCATCTCATGTACTAATATCTTCTCTTATCCAGTAGGTTGCCTTTCTGTTTCGTTGATGGTTTCCTTTGCTGTGCAGAAGCTTTTCATTTTTAAGTAATCCCAATAGTTTATGTTTGCTTTTGTTTACCTTGCCTGAGGCAACATACCCATAAATATGTTGCTAAGGTTGAGGTCCAAGAGATTACTGCCTACATTTTCTTTGAAGAATTTTATGGTTTCAGGTCTCACACTTAGGTCTTTAATCCATTTTGAGTTGGCCCAGTTTCATTCTTTAAAAAAAAATAATGTTTTTATTTATTTTTAAGGGAAAGAGAGACAGAGTGCAAGCAGGGGAGGGCAAAGAGAGAGGGAGGCACAGAATCTGAAGCAGGCTTCAGGCTCTGAGCTGTCAGCACAGAGCCCAAAGTGGGGCTCAAACTCATGGAGCTGTGAAATCATGACCTGAGCTGAAGTCAGACACTTAACTGACTGAGCCACCCAGGCGCCCTGGCCCAGTTTCATTCTTTTGCATGTAGCTGTCCAGGCTTTTCAGCACCACTTATTGAAAATTGAAAATTGAAAATTGACCAATTGAAATTGGTCATGGATGAATTGACCATATAGGTGTGGGTTTATTTCTGGACTCTTTTTCTATTGATCTATATGCATCTATTTTTGTGCCAGTACCATACTGTTTTGATTTTAATAGCTTTGTAGTATCTTGAAATCTAGAAAGATAGTTGCACTTTTAATCCATTCTAAACCACAGTTTATCCTTAAAGAAGAATATCTTAAAGAACTGCTTTCTTTTGGGGGGGGGGGGAGTATTAAATGGATTGTAATGAGCTCTGAATGTAGACAACTGAATTTTATAGTTATTTTTTGAACAGACTTTGAATATCGTATCAGACAGCTTACAGATTACATTGTACAGATATTGAGGGCATTGATTATTCATTAAAAACAATCCTATGCAAATACAAGAATAGTAACAGGACATCCATTTTAATTCAATCCTTTGTAAGAAAAAGGTAAGAGCATATAGGGTGTACCTAACAGATATCAGGGACATAATTCAAACAGATTAGAGTATTTGTGCTAATTAAGGATATAATGCCACACTAGCAATTGAGAAATCTTAACAAGTTAGGTCAAAGTTGTTATGATTATTTTGTAGTGCCAGCCTGAGAATACACTAGGAAGTATATCCCAAACTTTCTTGAGGATAAATGTCACCAGTCTAGATAGTTAACTATATTGATTACCAGGCATCTGCTCCAAGGAGTCCTTATTCAGTAGGTTGTGTTGAGACATAATTATCTATAATTTACTAAGCACCCCATGGGACTCATCAGGAAAGCTTGAAAATCGCCAAAGCTAGAGAAGGTCCATGACCTTGGTGCACCCTGAATCTTAAAATCTGGCTCATTTGTGTAGCAGGTTATTTGTGTACTCAGTTTGTGTAGCAGG
This sequence comes from Prionailurus bengalensis, assembly GCF_016509475.1. Lineage (NCBI taxonomy): Eukaryota > Metazoa > Chordata > Mammalia > Carnivora > Felidae > Prionailurus > Prionailurus bengalensis. Next base: position 217,989,532 of record NC_057343.1, read on the forward strand.
TTATAATTGTTAATATCGCTTAAACTATTTTATCAGTACTCAATCACCTGGTCCTATTTGTGAACGACACCTATGTGAAATATTTGATATGTGCATCATCTACTCTTTACTTGGACTTAAGAATGCACATGTAAAAAAAAAGGAATAAAGAAAAAGAAAAATGCACATGCATTCTCCAACTTAATGTGCATAACAACCACTTGGACAAATCATTAAAATCCAGACTCACACTCTACCGCATAAATTTTGATTCATTTGGTCTCTGGTGGGACCTAGGAATTCACATTTGAAGAAAACACACCTGCTGATTCTGATTAAAGTGTTGTAAAGATTGCATATTGAGGAATCCCACTGTAGACAACTCATAAAATCACTGTAACTACTAGAACTGCATCATACTAGAATGCTCACCTAAATCTAGGCACACAGTATAGAAATGTCTCTGTTTTGGGGGATTCTTATCAGCTGCCAACTTATTACCTGGATTTACTATAAACGATATACTTGAATGCCATAGGATAGTATCTTTATTAATAGGAATTATTTTGAGATTCGGTCTATTAAAAAAAAGAGCACTAGGAAAGAACTGGTAGGTGAATTAATGAAAACAAAATTTGTACTTTTTGTGACTCAGATGAACTTTTTTTTTTTAATGGTCAAGCTAAAAAGATAAAGTTTGCAACTGCAATTATACTCTTCACCTATGTATCAGAAACTCTACAAACAGATTGAGGTTGTTTCCCTACAGGAAATCTTGAAATTTTGGAATTCACATTTTTAGCAGGTATAATATAACTTTCATTATTATGCACAAGATAGAGATTTTAGATTTATGTGAGAATTCAAATGTTTCCGATTTATTTTACAATGTTATATACATGTTTTAAGACAGTTGAATTACTATGTTTTCACTAATGATTTGAATAAAATTTTGCATGAATGTGTTATGATACTTCTGGATCTCATTAAATATTTGCAAGATATTGTTTTGGAACCATCTCAATTGCCATAATTCTAAAAAACACTGAGTGCAGTTTACCTTGTCAAAATTGTATTTTGAGGTATTTTAAGTATTTAATCTTAGGTATTAAGGTTGATCAAAATTTGCACATGTCTGATTTGCAGAAAAATGGAACTGTCAGTCTTATAGTAATTAAACTAATGAATCAACAAATATATTAACCAGTGAACTATGGATTTTTTTACATTAGTATATTAGTATTATAAATTAGGTAAAATTTGTTAATGTGATCATTTCTTTTTTTTTTAATTTTAGAAAATATAGTCCAACTTAATGAAGAATAATAACACTGGCTTTTTCAGAGAGTTATTACTACAATGCAATCAACAAAATATATTAACAATTTGGATAAACAGGGCTTTGTGTGTGTGTATGTATACATATGTGCATGGTTTTAATTATAATATTAGTGTTTTAAATACCCTTTAATTTGTCTGTGTGAGCAAGTTTTGATTTCCATTTTCATCAGAGAGCATTGTTAATTCTACCATGCCATTGATCATCTATGCTTGATTTCCTAGATAATTATTTTACACAGAAGTCATGTTCCTCTTTTTCCAGGTTGAGTTTCCTCATTAATGTCATGTGTAAAAAAAAGTATCTTGATGAAGAAAAGGAGAAAGACTGAACAGTCTAACCTTAAATTCAGAGAGATGTCTTCACATCTTCCTCCTTGACATCAAAAGGGCAGGCATTTTAACAAATATTTTAAAACTTGAGCTTTTTATTTGATTGAGACTAGTATGTAAGAAACCAAGAAGTCCATAGTTGTTTACCTGGAAACATCAAACTTGATATAATTTTTCAAAAAGCATTATATCTTAATTTACTTTTCACATATCATTGCCATGGTCGAATGCCCTCTTTCCTTTAGAAAAGAACATAAGCTTTCTTTTGTGAATATTACTTTTACTTTATATTATTTTATGAGTAATGGCCTTGAATATCAAAGAATTAATACGCTTATAACAGTAATGCCTGAAAGACAGATATGAATCACAACTTGTGAGAGCTTAAAGACAAATGATTCTATTTATTTATAAAATATAAAATTGAAAAGTAATAGCTATACTAACTATTAAAGTGTGGTATGAACTGTGTTTGAAAATTTCAGTCATAGACCTGAGTTCCATCTACTATCAGAGAACATACCTGATAGGCACGGTTTCAATTCTAGGAAATCATTCTAGATACTTATTTGTCCAGGGGATTAGTTAATCAAATGTCCCTAACCTATTTAAATTTGTCATCTCAATTGAAGACAGGTCTCAAGAAAGTGAATTGGTGGAATCCAAAATCATGGACACACTTCGTGGCTGTCCTATTCTTGGAAGCTAAAAGGTAATTACAAATCACAGAGGACGCAGTGGCTGGAAGGGGTCAGGTTAGAAAGACAAGGAGAAAAAATTATGGTCTAATTTAAAAAAGAAGAAGATGTGTGTTTAAACCCAATTGAGTTATTTAATGAGTAGATTTAGAGAAACGATGGTACCCTGTCATATCACTTCAGCATACTGAATGGCTCAAGGGGAAAACGTTGCAAGGAAGCCTTAATTAATTTCCTTCATCTAATCCTCTGTTAACACTGAACAAGCCTCTGTCACATGCATCATATGAATTCCAAGGACAAAGTGAAAGCCATTTAAAAGTAGTCATGTCCCAATAAGGTTATTAAGAGACCATTTCCAGGTTCTTCATTAAAGTTAATGCATTTAACACTAATGCCATTTAAAAAACATATTACAGTCTGGCAATTTCGTAAGATATTGATTGCTTTGGTGGGTCCTTCTATACTAACTTATTATATTTTTAAGTAACTTACTGAGGCGAAAGTCCAGGTTATTTAGTCCTCGCTTGTTGTGAAAGATTGAGACTCCTGCAACAGCTTTAAATAGCAATAGCTCAAGCCTTTGGGTCTATCCGTTTCTATATCTAAAATTGAGTGCCAGCCTTATAGCTCTTGTGTTTTATCTAGAGCTTTTCTCTCTCAGGGTCACACAGAGGGGTAGGAGATTAATGAGGTGACATATTAAAAAGTTTTATGAGTGATAAATATTATCCCTATTTTTCTGTAGGAAGAAATGGAGTCATATGTAGGTTAAGTAACCATTAAAAGTGTTATTCTTTAAAAGGATCCATTTATGCTGCATTTAACTGCATCCCAAGCACTTATTCCCTGCTACTTTTCTTAACTGTCACTTTGAATGCCAAAGGTGGGGTGAGGGGAGGTATCATGTATAAAAATATGCAAATTTTGAATCACTCAAACTATCTTTTCAGATATAGATCAATATATCAAGTTTAATGCTAAAAGAATAGGTTGCTTACTTTCTGCCAAAAAGCTTCTTTTACTGTCATTTCCTTTAATGTAATTGGGGGCGGGGGGTGGGGGTGCTGGAGAAAAAGAGGTAAATTTGCATATAGCCCTTCAGTAAACTTACTTCCTCAACCTCTAATACACTGTCCACTCTCCAAAGACCTTGTTGAAGAGTGGTTGTAGATTGCCTCCACGCTGAACTTTGTAGGGAGGTTTGAAGGGAATGACAGTCTCTCTCATTTTCTTTCTTTCTTTCTTTCTTTCTTTCTTTCTTTCTTTCTTTCTTTCTTCCTTTCTTTCCTGGTCAAAATGCAGCTTAATTCAGCACTGAGACTACAATAGCTTGTTCTGTAAGGTGGTCTTGCAACATTTTCAGCATAGCAGTGATAAAGTATCATTTTAATTCTTAATTTCTCCATTAAGATTTTAAAGAAGGCATTTTCAGCCTAATGGGTAGAATGGGAAAATATCTTTGAGTGTACTTGGAAGGGAAGTGAGGAAGTAAAACAAAATGAAGTAAAATAAATAAAAGGTATTAATGGAATAAAATTTAATTAGTAAGTTATATAGTGTTAAGCACAGCAAAACATACTAAATGAAATGAAAATGAATATAAATGGCTAAAGAGAAAACTTCATAGATTTATGCATCAGTAGAAATAAAGGGTGAGATAAAGAACATAGAGAGAATTTTTTATTTGTGTACATTAAAAATATTAATGCACAATTTTATACATTAAAAACATTAAAAACCCGTTGATAGCAGGTAAGCTATTCATTTTTAGACCTCCAATGTGAGTGGTAGTAGATGTTTTGACGTCCCTAAGTCTTTCAGCAGTGAATTTCAAATTTCCCCTCTCTATGTATTGAAGACACAGGTAACGAATATTTTAAAAAACTAACTCAAATGACAAATAAGAAGAAATGGAGGAGGAAGAGAGTGGAGATGGAGGAAGAAGAAGAAAAGTACAAAGAAAAATGCATTAATTAATATCAACAGAAATAAATGACCAACAGAAAAGTACGCTTTATGTACAAGAGTGTCTGGCCTCCTTTCTGGCAATCTATTTTCTTATTTCGTCAACTTATTTTCTTATTTTTATTTTCTTATTTAAATAGCTATGTCTTTCTCCCCTACTTTCCATATGCATGGGAACCATCCAAACTTCCCACATTTCCAGGATCTTACTGAAACAAGTTCACATCTGGAAACATAAGTTTCCTACTCTGTTTTAAGTAGAACCAAACATGCCTTTGACTATGCCACAGGGAAGTAAAACACAATGCAGGGTAAGCTACAGTTGGAAGAAAGAAAACACGTTCCAGAGCTATCTAAGCCTCAGGAGTTTAGGAGGTCCCTAAAAATGACAGTTCAACATGAACAGAATATAATGAGAGAGGAAGAGAATGTTTAGAGGGTAGAAAGTGAATTTTATCAAGAAAAATCTAAAAATATTCTTAATGTTGGATTGTGTTAAATAGGAATAAGAAACTCCGGAAATACTTTGCACAGGATAACAGTATGATAAATTTGTGTTTGTATAAATTGTTTCCTTTGCAGTGTGAATGCTGTACTGGAGACTAAAAAATAAAAAAAAATTAAAAAAATAAAATAAATACATAAAAAAGATATTCAGATCAACCAATCAGGGTTGCTTCAGCAATTAAACAGAGATAGTGGCAGCTTGAAGGCGACAGTATAGAGAACATAAATGAGGAAAGAGGTAGAATCAAGATTTCTTGTGGTCTGTGAGTGATGGGCAGAGATATCAAGATGTCTTGCATGATAACTGAGTGAAGGTAAATCTCATTTGCTAAGAAAAGGATTCTGGAAGAGAAGTTTTGATGGAGTGGTATCATGAGTTGAGTTTGGGACATTTGTAATTTGAGTAGAGCTGTCCAATTGTCTGCTAGATATATTAAAGTTATAAAAATAAGAGAATGCAAGGCTAAGACACAAGTGAGTAAAATTGACCCAACTATTTTGGAAAACTGTTGGTGTTACTAAAGCTGAACAATAGGATTCCATATGACTCAACAATTCCATTCTTAGTAGTCCATATATAGAAATACCTTGGGCACCTGGGTGACTCAGTTGGTTAAGCATCTGATTTCGGCTCAGGTCATGATCTCATGATTCGTGAGTTTGGGTCCCCCATCTGGCTCTGTGCTGACAGCTCAGAGCCTGGAGCCTGCTTCAGATTCTGTCTCCCTCTCTCTGCCCCTACCCTGCTCGTGCTTTGTCTCTCTCAGTCTCTTAAAAAAAAAATAAAATAAAAATAAATAAATAAATGTTTAAAAAATTTTTTAAAGAAATACCTATATTTATCTACCTAAAAACATACACAGTACTATTGACATCAAGACTGCATATCATAGCCAAAAGGAAAAATAAAAGAAAAAAACAACAACTCAAATGCTCATCAACAATAGAATAGATACACAAATTGAGGTATAGCCACACAATGAACCGATAAGGAGTAAACTAGGCCTACACACAATAGTTCAGAGTCCAAAAATGATTTTTTTTTTCTTCTTTCTGGTAAATTCGCCTTTCTTACTACTCTTACTATTATTTTGCCTGCGGGGCTTCAAGACCCTTTCTTCAAAAAGTCCAGTAGTTTCACTTTGGATATATCTTCGCGTTGATTATTATGACTACATTTACTCTATAACTTCAGATATTTTCCTATTTTAATAGTTCTTCTATTTTTCTTTGAAGTGTTTCTAGTTTTCATTTGTTACTTTCTTTCTTCAGCGACAAATATTATGCATGTTAGATATCTTTTTATACCACATGTCATTCATAATAATACATAAATCTTTATCTTCCCCAGCTTTTTAGTGTTTATTTCCTCATGTCATTCCTCTGTTTTCAGTCCATTTTTTGCATCTTCCAAAGTCCAGTGTATTTACTTTTCTTTTCCTTTCTTTTAATTTTTATCCCTGAGTTTAGTCAGGACACTTTTATTGGCTTCTGTCGTCTTATCACTTCTCAAATGTGTTGCATGTCCCATTAGGTTGCCTCTTTCAAAGAAAAGCATTTTTTTAAATCTCTTTTATAGCATTGAAAAAAAATGGATAAGTATCACATTGTTTTAATTACTGATTCAATATTGTTAGTGTGCTTTTGTTTCTGTATTTGGGGGGGATAATCTATTCTTTTTATTAGTTTTAGTTTTTTTATTATATTTTATAAATATCTATGAACATGCCTATAATTGTCAGAGTGTTTTTCTAGAATAGCTATTTGCTGGTAATTTTTTCGTGGGAGGTTTAAAAAAGTCAGGTTGGCAAGATACAGACTCGTAACTATAGAGAACAAATATGGTTACCAGAAGGGAGGTGGGTAGGGGGATGGATGAAATTTGTGATGAGCACCAGTTGTTTTAGGGAAGTGCTGAATCACTAGATTGTATACCCAAAACTATATTACACTCCACTGTATGTTTACCTAACTGGAATTTAAATAAAAATTTTTAAAAAGTTAGGTTGGGCAATAGACCTCCTGGACTTAAGAGACGTTTTGGTAAGGAATTTGGCCTTTACACTAAAGATACTTGAAAATGTTTTAATAATGGAGTGAGATGAACATTTGGTTTTAGTTTTATCATTTGAATTCAATATAGAATATTGACTGAGAAGAAGAAGCAAGTACATTACCCTTGAGCTCCATGACATATTCATTGTGAGAACTGAGGTTCTGAATTAAAGCACTAATACTTGTGATGGTTAATGGGAAGAACTTTTATTAATTTTTGATGTGTACAGATAAGGAGGACCAGTTTGACTAGTCTGTGAAGATATGGGGATAAAGCTAGTTTGGAAGGAAACTAGCCTGTTTAATTTTGCAAATGATTTATTTGAAGACATCATAAGATATACTTATTGGTGGCAACATGGAGTGAGTAGTAAGTAAAGCATATTGTCATGGGCATCAGTATCATAATAGGTATGGGAATCTGGAGAGGATTCTCAGATAATAGCAAAAACCGCAAGTGTGTAAGAGATTGCTCAAAGTGAGATATATGTATGTGTAGATAGATAGATAGATAGATAGATGACAGATACATGATAGGTAGATAGATAGATAGATAGATAGATAATAGATGATTGACAGATAGATAGGTAGATAATAGATAATAGATGATGATGATAGATAATAGATAGATGATAGATCGATAGATGATAGATAGATAGATAATAGATAGATGATAGACACATAGATAGATAGATACACACACAGACCTTATTCACAAATAAACATGCCCATGTACTTAACACCCAGATCAAGAAAGAAAATCATGCACTATATTCTACAAACTGGGTCTCTATTCATTTAGTCAACACTGTTTGAGAAATTTATCCATAGTTTATATAATTTTTAGATAGTTCATTCACACTGTACATAGTGTTTCATTGTGTAAATAGTCTATAATTAATCAAATCTAGCATTGTGGTACAAGGACATCAATATTTTTAAGGTATAACAGAACTGTTGAATGTATAAAGATACAGAAAGTGACATTGCTTAGTGACTCAGGTGAACCATGACAAAAATTGAGTCGACAAAAGAGTATGGAGAATGTGAAATGTATTAATAATCTCAGGTAAAATGGGTGTCAGATAAAACAAGGATTGTAAAGTTTCCATCACATTTGGCGATGATTGACAATATTGTTTAAAGCTGTTCAATAGAGATAGATGCAGAGGATTGAAAAGTCTGAAAGTAGTATTTGAATGACAGGAGGCAGGATATAGAGACTGTCGTTTTACGACAAAGATTAATAATTAAATATATCATGCAGTAGTCCCAGGAATACATAGGTTTGAGAATAGCTTTGTTGTTGTTAACTTATTTTTTCCTTACTGTGGGAAATACACAGTTTTATGTGTATAAAGAAAAGAGTGACTACTAAGAGAACGAAGATTGTAAAAGGGGAGAAATTCCTAAACACAGGGCAACAGGTCAATGTCGAAACAGGCAGGAGGGGATAGAATCCAAGGCAGAGACAGTTGATGAAAGTTTACATAAGAAATGAGCACCGGGGCGCCTGGGTGGCGCAGTCGGTTGAGCGTCCGACTTCAGCCAGGTCACGACCTCGCGGTCCGTGAGTTCGAGCCCCGCGTCGGGCTCTGGGCTGATGGCTCAGAGCCTGGAGCCTGTTTCTGATTCTGTGTCTCCCTCTCTCTCTGCCCCTCCCCCGTTCATGCTCTGTCTCTCTCTGTCCCAAAAATAAATAAACGTTGAAAAAAAAATTTTTTTTTTAAAAAAAAGAAAAAAAAAAAAAAGAAATGAGCACCCATCCTTTGGAAGTGTGGAAAAAGAAGCATGGAGTTGATTTTTTATTTTTTTTTAATGTTTATTTACTCTTGAGAAAGAGAGAGAGCTCACGTGCGTGCAGATATGCATGCTGGTGAGTGGGGGGAGTGGCAGAAAGAGAGAAAGGGACAGAGGATCCTAAGTGGGTTCCACGCTGACAGCAGTGAGCTGGATGTGGGGGTCCGACTCAGGAACCATGAGATCATGAGCTGAAGTCATGCACTTAACCACCTGGGCCACCCAGGTACCCTAATAGTTAGTTTCTAAATTAAAAGTACAATGTGGTTGACAAAGAGAATGCGAATTTTCTGTCTTCTGACCTCAAAAATTCCAATGCAGTGTAAGGTAAGGATAACAGCTGAGAACAGAGACAGCAGTGATACAGAGGGTCACTTCTCAGTGATGACATTTTGCGATAGCTAATTCATGAGAAGCTTTAAAGTGTGAGGAATTTGAATGGCAGAGTGGTGGAAATGATTGATGAGGATTTAATAGAGAGCTGTGATTAAAAAACAAGTATGGAATCAGAATGAGTGGGTTTGAAACCCACTTCAACCACTTATGTATTTTGTGACTTTGAGCTTCAGATTATTCATCTGTAAAATGAGAGTAAAAATAATTTATATGCCTGTAAAATTGCTATAAAGATACACTGAAATAATATAAGTAAAATAATAGACCCACTATCTCAAAAATTATTAGCTACTCATTTTTTTTTTTTGGATGAGTGAGTGGATCTATAATGACAGGATAAGAAAGTGGAGAGGCTTAGAGAGTAGGAAACAAGTAAGGGATCAGGACATTTTTATTTTTTTTAGTTCAAAAGTAAGTGACGTGAAGTGGAAGAGGTGAAAGAGTAAGTGGCTTTAGTAAAAGAAAAATTAAGTTGTTTAGCATCTGTCATTTAAGATATGGTAAAATTATACCTGATCCCAAGGGGTAAAGCATAAAAACAGTTACTAGGAAATGGGAAGTTGTTTGTGAAGATTCTAAGTAAATTCAGGATGTCTTCAACCTCGCATTTACCCATTCTTCAACCAGTCTCCATTTGTGTTTTGCTCTTAACACTCTAATGGCTTGGCTTTGTGAAAATCTGATAGCTGTTTTCATTTGATCTAGCAACAACAGTCAATACAACTGAATGAACTCTCCTTCCCTTTTAAAACACTCACATCTCAGGGCGCCTGGGTGGCTCAGTTGGTTAAGCATCCTACTTTGGCTGAGGTCATGATCTCACGGCTCGTGGTTTGGAGCCCCACATTGGGCTCTGTGCTGACAGCTTAGAGCCTGGAGCTTGTTGTGGAATCTGTCTCTCTCTCTCTCTCTCTCTCTCTCTCTGTCCCTCCCCCGCTCATCCTCTGTCTCTCTTTCTCAAAAATAAAATAAAACATTAAACAAATTAAAATACTCACATCTCTTGACTGCCTTCAAGTTTGTAGTCTTGTCTTATAGTCCTCCTACATCCATGGCTTCTCCATCACTATCTTCTAAGCAAGTACGGCCTCCTCTAAATCTTGAATTTGGGTATCTTCAACATAGAAATTGTATTTAAGTTGTGAATGTAGTTAACTCAACTTTGCAGGGAAAAAAAGTATGAATTGAGAATAGGAAAGCCCAAATCTACATCCTGAGTAAATTTAATCTTCAGAATGGATTAGAATGTAAGACTTTTTCTCTATTGATACTGGAGGGCTTGAACTAGTAAGAATAGCCACTTATCTTCAAGGTTTCTTTTCTCCCATGGTGGATATACAAAGCATGACTTACGCTTCCTATAGTCTCCAATCCAGTCCTTATTAAAGAATTCTGAATAAGCCATGTGCAGTTTACCTAGATTTCATTAGCCTTAAACTTCTAGCATTATTCTCTTCAAGCCCTCGACCCTCTGGCCAAGTTTTCCACCACAGCACAGAAGATAAGAGTATTTCCATATCTCAGGCCACCTTTCTTTCCATACATACTAAACGACCAAGTGTATCATTTGAATTCTGCCTAATAGTACTATTTCTCATCACTAGTGCCTTCGAGGTCAACCAGGGAGAGAGGTGGGCACTGTAATGAGATAACTGTCCATTTTCCATAGTGACAGCAGACCATACCAAACTTTTAACCAGGCGTAAGTCTTTCTCATCTCTCTCTATACAACCTCTGGTTGTAGGGAACCATTTATAATTCACCTTGTGTTTATAGTGGTTGGGAGCTCAAAGTATAACAAAGTATTTCATCAGTTAGGAGAATTTCCTGGGATGTTACACAACACTACACCCACATAAACATCACAAATATGGCAGATAAGTGAATTTTTTAAAGTTCTATCTCTCACTTTCTGGTGTGCCTGTGTCTTACTAGATAAGAGTACATCCTATTTACTGCTTCCCTGTTCTAATTAGCATGATTTTTTTTTTTTTTGAGAGAGAGAGAGAGAGAGAGAGAGAGAGAGAGAGAGAGAAAATCTTAGGTAGGCTCCATGCTCAGCATGGAGCCCAAATTGGGGCTTGAATCCATGACCCTGGGGTCATGACCTGAGCTGAAATCAAGAGTCAGATGCTCAACTGACAGAGCCATCCAGGCATTCCAGCATGAGACCATTAATATAATGGCTCAACATGTTGTTTTTTGAATATCAAGATGGTCAAGGTCCTTGTGAACTATATTATTACAGAAAACAGGAGAGCTAACATACTCCTGTGACAAGACAGTTAAAGGTTTGAGAACTAATTGATAGAAGCCCTTATCAACAGTGGTACCCCTCAAGAGGATAAAGCTATCACTCCATCACATAGACAAATGAGAATCAAAGTGCTGGCCAAAGATGAGTGAAACCTAAAATGAATGGTGAAAGAAACAGAAGATAAATATTGACTTTGATTTTCAGATACCTGTAGCACCAAGAACTATATCTGAAGATATTCAAATTGACTGCTACTTTGAAGTATTGTACTTGTTCCTTTCTTGAGAAAGAAGTAAGGACCTCTTCTTGTAATAACAGATTTGTATACATGCTATTTAATTGTCACGAAGGGTAAACTGTTACAGAGTGAGTTAATGTACACTCATAGTTACCTGGGTCTCATTAATTTCCCTTGTTCAGAGTGGAGGGAATAATTGCAGAGTCCTGGATTCAGTGACTGCACCTCATCTCTGAATACCATAAGTGTCTCTCACGGTAGCCATGGGGCCAGGGATGGTTATTAGGTGTGACCGCTATTGTGCCCTCCAGGGCATGAGCTGCACCTGCTTTAGCATCCAGTTTGACTGAGTTGGACTTAAGGTCAACTGGAGATTTCTGCCTTCCCGGTGGCCCAGTTCAGGTGAATTAATGCCTTACAAATGTTTTAATTAATAAGAGACAAGAGATGGGAAGCAACCAGCAGAGAAATGTCTTCCCTTTCTTACATCAAGGAATTAATCTGACATCAGTGGTTCTGAATAATCTCATGGAGATGTCCCACAGCTGAGAAATCACCTTTGTTTTCTTTGAAATTATGCTCAGTTTGGTAAGACACTTTTTATCTCCTATTCCACTTTACCCACACTTGCTTGCATTTGACTTTCTCCAATATACATTGAGGATGTAAGATTCACCTCATGCTCTGCTTTTGAGGAAACCCAGGCTACAACAACATGTATAGGACAGGTAGATAAGATAAAGTGGAGGGTAGAGTAGAAGATGATTTAAGCATTTCACAATCCTATGATTGCCCAGAATTTATACCTTTAGTTAATTACACTTACATTTTAACCCTCACAGTATTATTGAGACTCTAGAAACCCAGAAAACAGTACCCCAGAAAGCAGAACTATCAGTCCTTACCACAGGAAAGACTTTACAAGTATGTTTTCCAAAGAGAGTTTTTCCAGTATGAACAGATGCAACAAATTAATTTTTTCCTTGCAAAGCTATAAAAATATTGCAAACAACCTGTCAGTTACGACCTTTAAAATGATATTGGCCTTTTAATCTCATAATGGTGAAAATGCAATAAAGTGTGGCCACACATAAATTGTATTTCGAAGTCCCCCACAAGATCGGATAAAATAAGAAGAAGAAAAATGCAGGGTTGTTCAGGGCAGTCACATTCCGGGAGTGTGTGGAACAATTCTTTATTTTTCACATCCAGAAAAGAAACATGTGTGTGTGAGAATCTTTCTGCTGTAGGTTGTATAACTAGGTTTCTTTACACCATATGTGGCAACACTGAACTCAGTTTACCCTAATGTTAGAATGAGTTCGAAGAGAAAGATATATTATAATAAGAAATATATGAGTAGGTGAAAAGTGGGTATTTAAAGACAAATCTGTATCACAATGAAGTTTATGTACCAATGCTAATGACAAAGGGGCATAAGAGAGGCTCTTTTATGCTAAATTAAAGAAAAGATGTATATTAGAGACAGACTCTTGTTAATGCTTTCACAGAGGATTGACACAGTGAGCTCTCCTTTAAGAGAATGCCTATATTATAGATAATACCCTAATTAGATCCCTATGTTTCTCTGATAAGTCACCATCCCTGTTTTCCTCAACTTCTTTTGTCAAGGATACAGACTATTGAACCTCCTTTTTGAGCTACTGAACCTCCTTTATATGGTTCCAGGACCATGACTATGAGTGCTTAATCAAGTACTTAGTTACTTTTGGGAGGTAGAGAAGCTGTGTGTTGATGTGGAGGGTACTTATATCCTCTTTCTGCCAGTCCTTTAGAGTTAAACGTCCAATGAAAGTCATGTTCTAACCCACAAGTACATCCTCTAGCCTAAATGACTGTATTCATAGAAATTTTAACTGATGAGTCAAGAGAATTTTTAAGAAGTTTACTAAGAAACTTTAGAGTAGGAGACCTGAAGTCAATAGGATATGTGGTGTAGATTCTTTTCTGAATGGACAGGTAGGTAAGGGCAACGCACTTTGAACTCCAGGCAGTGTTAGATCATGATAAAGAAATAGGAGAGCCAAGCAAATTTGTGGGGTTACCCACTAGTGAAAAGCCAAATAATATTAGCAGACTAATGTGATAGTGATTAACTTCTTTACTCCTTATAAAGACGACAAACTAATTTAGGCCCACTCTCACCTAAGAGAATATGCCAGTAAAGAAATTAACACTCTTTTCTGGGTCTTTTCTCTCCTTGAAGTTCCCAGGTTAGAGGTGAACTTGTTGAGATCAAGTTCAAGCTGAACTTGAGTCTGAGACCGGCTGCTAATAGAAAAGAGGAACCACTGGGCACAATCATCTTTAATTCCAAACTAACCTAACAAGATGAATGGTGTATGTGACTATTTAAATTTAAACCCTTACCGTGTTTTCAAGAAAAATGTATCAAATGAACTGCAAAGAAAAGTGAAAAGAAAATAGTAGCTTCAGTCAAGTGAAAAACATTTCCTTCACGTGTTAAGTATGATTACACAAAACAAAAGAAAAGCAACAAAAAATTTCAAACTTACGCCCAGAACAAAACTTGGAACATATCTAGGTATGTTACCTCTAACTTTAATGAGAATGAGTGCTTTCTGACTCACACTTTCCATTTATCAATAATAGATAAATGTAAAGTGACAGGCAGTACCAAATAAGCAAAAATGCTATAAAAATGAGTAAAACAGAGCTACTTCTTTTGCTTTGTAATACCCAACACTGGGAGACTAAGTGATTCACATGAATTAGTACATTCAGTCTTATTGTTGTTTCTGTATTATAGATGAGGAAATCAAAGACCAGAGAGTTCAAGTGATTTGTTCAAGGCCATACAACTAGAAAGTGGCAGTCAGGAGTTGCACCAGAATCTTGGACTTTAACCACTAAACAGTAATGTCTCTTCCAGGCTTGTGAAGGTATTAGACGTATATAAGTCAAATGTTTAATGATATTAAATATATCTTAGGCAAGGTAGAGTAAATATGTGGAGTCTGTATATTTTTTTTTGTTTATTTATTTATTTTGAGAGAGCAAAGGAGGGGCAGAGAGAGAGAAGAAGAGAGAGAATCCCAAGCAGGCTCTATGCTATTAGCACAGAGCCTGATGTGAGGCTCCATCTCATGAACTGTGAGATCATGACCTGAGCCAAAATCAAGAGTCACATACTTAACCTACTGGGCCACTCAAGTGCCCCTGGAGTCTATATTTTTTGAGAGTCCATATTAACTTTACCCAGGTAAACAGAAGTTTTGAAACCAAGATCGTTAAGTTACTAATTTATTTTGGTTTTGATATTATTATTACCTAATACAACACTTTTGGGGAAAAAGCCCTCTATGTTTCTCTTTCAGGATTCCCATTGTTAGAAAACAAAAGAAAAGAAAGAAAAAGAAAAGAAAAGAAAAAAAAGAAAAGAAAAGAAAAGAAAAGAAAAGAAAAGAAAAAGAAAGATAAATAGCATGTAAATAATTATACCCTTTCCATTTTTAAGCGCAAAGTAAAAACAAAATCATGTAAATCATATGGATGGATTGTAATATAGATGTGAAGGGAAAGGTTGATTTGGACCTTTAATTATTTTGGATATGACAGGAACGAGTTCATTAAACGATGATTATGGGGGTGCCCTGTTGGCTCAGTCCATTAAGTGCCTGACTCTTGATTTTGGCTCAGGTCATGGTTCCAGGGTTGAGAGTAGAGCCTGCTTGACATTCTCTCTCCTCTGCCTCGCCCCTCCGCTTCCTTCTCTTTCTTTCTTTCTTTCTTTTTTTAATGTTTATTTATTTTTGAGAGAGACAGAGACAGAATGTGAGTGGGTTTGGGGCAGAGAGAGACACACACACAGAACTGTAAGCAGGCTCCAGGCCCCAGCAGTCAGCACAGAGCCCAACAAGGGGAATGGAGCTCCGGAGTTGTGAGATCATGACCTGAGCGGAAGTTGATGCTCAACTGACTAAGCCACCCAGGAGCCCCTCCCTCTCTTTCTTTAAAAAACAAACAAACAAACAAACAAAAAACATTTAGTTAAGCAACTGTTATGCTGTATTACTGTTTTCCTTTCCAGTCCGATAACAATGCTAAGTTACTAGTGTTCTTTACAGACACGACTTCTGTATCACAAAAATGGTTCTATATAAGGGTATGCCGTTTCTCCTATCACTGGGGAAGAGCGTTATGTTGAAAATTAACTTCATAAAGTTCATGGGAAATAACAGACCACTGGGAATCTTCATCATAAATTATGTGCTTACATTAAAACAAAACAAAAAATAGACCTTTGCAAAGAGACTTTTGCTTCAATTTATTAAATATTATCACTTAGAGAAATTATGTGCCTGCTACAATAATTAAGATAAATATTCAAAAAAGATTATAAGTATGCATTTTGATATATATAAATAGAAGGCAAAGTAAATTGGGTGAAACAGAGAATATGAACACCACGGCAAATGCAGCAAATATTAACTGACATTTTCCAAGGGAATAATGATAATAATCAAATCATACTTGAAAAATTGGTTCCCTAAAACACAGAAATTAGTTAAAGCATTTAACAATTTTGTATAGGTTAAGAGGAAAAGACCTTTTAACTGTCGTAAAATAGTCTCTTTCTCTCTCTCCCTGTCTCTCTCTCCCTTTCTCTCTGATATTCCTATCTAATTAGGAGACATCTTAGAATCTTTGTGTCATCTCTCAGGAATATACATAATGTGGTGCTGACAGCTAGAGTCTAATGTGAGAAACAGGCCTGAAAAACGAAGATTTCCCCTGAGAGCTAACATTTTCAGAACAAATTGGGCAGCTGACAAATAATCTCCAGATCTCAGAAGATAGTTAAAATCGGGGGTATCAGGATGATCAGAGTAAACAGTTACCAAAGATATACTCAGAACCCAAACATTTGTTGTGACTCTGTTCTAAGAACTCTTGGGTAATTTTTTTTTTAAATCACTGTTTGCAGATCTTGCTGAGTTTTCTGAATTTTACTGCTGAGTAGATCCAAGCACTTTTTCATGGAATAATACAGTTTTCTAAAGTAGATTTAAATATGAATGAACAAAAATATTCCAATCCAAGATCAAAAAAGAAAGAATGGGTGTGATTTGAATCAAATCCATGTGTTCTTTAGTACATAGCTTGCATAATATATATATGTTATATATGTATATGTGTATATATATTATATATATATTTCAGATATCTTCTTATTTATAGATTTTTTTTGGTTTATTTCACAGAATTCCAGCAGCAACCACTCTTCTATCAATAAATATTTTCCATTAAATTGGAGAAATGATGAAATTTTTAAAACAATCTTACTTGTATACTGATGAAATTTTTAAAACAGTCTTATTTGTATACATGTTCCCTACTCTTCAAAAAAGGAGTCTGCCTTTACCCACTTACATTATATACTCAACTTGAAGAACAAAACTGAGAAAGAGTATTGAGAAGAAATATTTAAGAATATTTATAAGATTTTAGTAATCTTGGTATTCTTGTAAAAATACGTTTTTATACTTGAATGACGTAGCTTGAAATGTTACTCATATGAAATATGATGAGAATTGGAGTGTGTTATATTCGCTCTAGGACATCACACTTAAAAAGTAGAGAAGCAGGGGCGCCTGGGTGGCACAGTCGGTTAAGCGTCCGACTTCAGCCAGGTCACGATCTCACGGTCCGTGAGTTCGAGCCCCGCGTCAGGCTCTGGGCTGATGGCTCAGAGCCTGGAGCCTGTTTCCGATTCTGTGTCTCCCTCTCTCTCTGCCCCTCCCCCGTTCATGCTCTGTCTCTCTCTGTCCCAAAAATAAAAAAAAAAATAAAAAAATAAAAAACAACGTTGAAAAAAAAAAGTAGAGAAGCAGCATATAGAGTAATTGTTAAGAACAGAAATTAGGGACAATCTATTTGGGTTAAATTAATAGG
The DNA here is from genome assembly GCF_016509475.1 of Prionailurus bengalensis. Classification (NCBI taxonomy): domain Eukaryota; kingdom Metazoa; phylum Chordata; class Mammalia; order Carnivora; family Felidae; genus Prionailurus; species Prionailurus bengalensis. Next base: position 218,007,038 of record NC_057343.1, read on the forward strand.
TCTGCCTATTACTTGCTGTGTTTCCTTGAGAAGTTATTTAACCCTTACAGGTCTTTGTTCTTTATCTATAAAATGGAGATAATACCTCTATTATCTGTTGTCAGGACTAGATAAATTAATACATAAGAAATAAAATGTGGTCTGACCCATATTAAAGCAGGGCATGTTAGTGATTAGAATTAGTCTGTGTTCCTATCCTGTGATAAAATTTTTAATTTCGTATGTAATTTCTTAGGGGCATTTTATAACAATTAGAATCCACAAGAAGAAAACAAACAAACACCCAAAAGTTTTTCACAGTTATTTTCACTTTCTCAACATGCTTATGTATTTCTTCCTTTGACTAATCGGCATTCTACAAGTGATTGTCCCACTTTACCCAAATACCCGTCTACTGATATTGCCCCCTCAAAATTTACCTCAGATGCTTGCTTCTTCACCAAAAACCTTACTAAGCCCCCCTGATATTAATGTATCACTGTCTTCAGTCTCATAACAATGATCTCTTCCATTGTAGCCAAGATTTCATTCTACTTGCCTTTCTGCATTGTCACCAGACCTTAAATAGCTAGCCTCTGTACTCCTGAGCTTTGAGTTAACTCATTCCTCATCACACGTATGGCGGGAACTTTTTCTATATTGCTTCACAGATAATTTTAAATTATAAAACTAATGCTTTTAGCTTATTCAACATATCTTAGTAATACCTTGTATGTATATTGATATAATTACTTACATAATGTATTTTAGACATTTAAATTCAATAATTTTCTAACTATTTTTATTTGTGGATATGTAAACAAACATATGTCCTTGCTCTATTTTCTGCTTTTAACTTTAGGAAAAAAAATTACGGGGCCCCTGGGTGGCTCAGTCAGTCAAATTCAGCTGAGGTCACAATCTCACGGGCTCGTGGTTTCGAGCCCAGTGTTGGTCTCTGTGCTGATAACTCAGAGCCTGGAGCCTGATTCAGATTCTGATTCAGATTCTGTGTCTCCCTCTCTCTCTACCTTTCCTCTGCTTACGCTCTTTCTCTCAATCTCTCAAAAATAAATAAACATTAAAAAATTAAATTAAAAAAATATTACTTTTCCTCTTTATTTACTAATGGTTTTAGAATATTTCAAAATTTATTTTTCTCACACATTGTTCAACCGTAATATTAAATAGTGTAAATTATATCAATATAACTAGGTTGCTATAACTTACTTATTTATTAACAAGAATACAATGCACTGGCCAGAAGCTGGTATCATTAAAATCGATAAACTTCTAGCCAGACTCATCAAAAAGAAAGAAAGAGAGAGGATTCAATACACAAAATCAGAAATGAAAAAGGGGAAGTAACAACCTAGAAGAAATGGATAAATTTATAGAAATATATAACCTACCAAAGCTAAAACAGGAAGAAATAGAAAATTTGAACAGATTGATTAACAGAAATAAAATTGAATCAGTAATAAAAAAACTCCCAACAGTTCACAGCTGAATTCCACCAAACATTTAAAGAATAAATACCTATTCTTCTCAGACTTTTCCAAAAAATAGAAAAGGAAAGAAAACTTCCAAATTCATTCTGTGAGTTCACCATTACCTTGTTTCCAGAACCAGATAAAGACACCACTGAGAAAGAGAGCTACAGACCAATATCTCTAATGAACATAGATACAAAAATTCTCAACAAAACACTAGCAAACTGAATACAATAATACATTAAAAAAATTGGGGTACCTGGGTGGCTCAGTTGGTTGAGCATCCGACTTCAGTTCAGGTCATGATCTCACAGCTCGTGAGTTCAAGCCCCAAATCGGGCTCTGTGCTGACAGCTCGGAACCTGGAGCCTGCTTCGGATTCTGTGTCTCCCTCTCTCTCTGCCCCTAACCGACTCACATTCTGTCTCTGTCTCTCTCAAAAGTAAATAAACATTAAAAAAAAAAATTATTCCCCATCATCAAGCGGGCTTTATTCCTGGGATACAAGGGTGGTTCAATATCTGCAAATCAATCATGATACATCACATCAACAAAAGAAAGGATAAAAACCATATGATCATTTCAATAGATACAGAAAAAGCATTTGACAAAGAATAACACCCATTCATAATAAAAACCTTCAACAAAGTAGGTTTACAGAGAACATACCTCAACATAATAAATACCCACAATGAAAAACACACAGCTAACATGAAAATGAGGAAAAACTGAGAGCTTTCCCCTTAAGATCAGGAAGGAGACACTATTGTCTACTCTCACCACTTTTATTCAACATAATACTGGAAGTCCTAGTCTTGTCCAGCAAGTGGACAAAAGAAAGGAATGAAAGGCATCCATATTGGTAAGGAAGAAGTCAGACTTTCACTATGTGCAGATGACATGATACTATATATAGAAAACCCTAAAGACTCCAACAAAAAACCACTAGGACTGATAACCAAATTCAGTAAGGTCTCAGGATTCAAAATCAATGTACAGAAATCAGTTGCATTTCTACACACCAATAATGAAGCAGCACAAAGAGAAATTAATAAGACAATCCCATTTACAAATGCACCAAAAATAGTAAAATATCTAGGAATAAACTTAACCAAAAAGATGAAAGATCTGTACTCTGAAATTATAAAACACTGATGAAAGAAATTGAAGACAACATGGAAAGACATTCCATGCTCATGTTTTGGAAGAACAAATATTGTTAAAATGTTTGTACTACCCAAAGCAGTCTACATATTTACTGCAATCCCTGTCAAAATGCCAACAGCATTTTTCACAGCCCTGGAATACACAATCTTAAAATTTGTATAGAACCACAATGGACCCCACATACCCAAAGCAATCTTGAAAAACAAAAGTGGAGATATCACAATTCCAGACTTCAATTTATATTGCAAAGCTGCAGTGGTCAAAAAAGTATGGTACGCTTTAAGTGCTGATGAGTTCTCACACAAGACCAATAGTTTGGGATAACACTCAGTCAAGAGTAATTTCCATGGAAGTATAGGAGATGCTTTGGGAAGTGAAATCACTCTATACTTAAAGGTATGGGGGAAAAGGACTCAATTTTTAAGTGCCATGGGAAGAGACACCCTGCACTTATACACACAGTCACCTCATACTTCAACAGCAAGATTTGTTGCAATGGAAACATTCTCTTTCCTAAGTTGAAGAGCCCCAAATAGTACCGTAGCCTACATTAAACATAAATGCCCCTTTCCTTTACGGAACTCTGGTCTACTCAAGTCATTAAATTCCAAATAATCACCACTGGAGTGCCAATATTAAACCCCATCATCATATTCCTAAATTAACCCTAAATATTTACAGTCGATAAAAGAATAACAGTTTGGTATTCACACAAAAACAGACAAATCGTAACAGAAAGCCCAGAAATAAGCTCACAGCTCTATCTTTCACAAACCAGGAAAAATATCCAAGGGGAAAATAGACTGTCTTTTTAACAAATGACATTGGGAAAGTGGACAGCTACATAAATAATGGAATAATTTTCAACCATAAAAGAAAATGAAATCTTGCCATTTGCAACCACATGCTTGGATTTAGAGTATGATGTTATGTGAAACAAGTGAAATAAGTCAGTCAGAGAAAAACAAATAGCATATGATTCCACTCATATGTGGATTAAACAAAACAAACCAAAACAAAACAAATCAGCAAAGGGAGAAAAAGAGAGAGAGAGAAACCAAAAAACCAGAATAACACCCATTTACCAAAGAGGAGGTGGGGGGGGGAGGGTGAAATAGGTGAAGGGGATTAAGAGTACATTTATTTTGATGAACGCTAAGTAATATGTGGATTTGTTGAATCACTCTATTGTACACCTGAAGCAAATATAACATTGTATGTTAATAAACCTTGAATTATTATTATTTTTAATTACAACAGAGGAAAAAAACAAAACAAATCAACAGCAAAGAAAGAAATATCATGTCCAGTTAGTTTTCCATTAAATAATTGACAAATATTATTTATTAAAACAGACTTAATTCCAAAGAATTAAAGATATATTGTATACGTTACATACAATTTCAGATGGACTTAAGCAAGAGAGAGAGTCAGAGAGAGATTAGCCTTTAAATTTCGAAAACAAAATATTGGTTACTCGTTGAAGCCTTTGCTAATAAAATAAGGATGCTTGGACTTCTTCTCTCACTTCCATAGAAAGGGGTTTTTAGTCTTTTAAGAGAAAACTTTGTGGCATTTTCCTTTTTTACTGAAAAGAAACTATTCTTATATTTTTTTACATGATTTTCACCGCATCGAGATCTAGAGTAATCAAAGTCATTCACCGGGATGACCGTGCACTGTAACAAGGCCATCTACAGCAGCAGTCTGTCAAAAACGGAATCATTTTTTAATGTAGAGAAGCCAGGAAGAAATAAAATGAAATGTCTGCCCTTTAACATTTCAGAACAGGGAAACTGATTCACTCTGCCCCATTCCAGTTAAACGTAATAGATGTATTTTTGTACATGTTCAAGCCATAGAGTTTCTGATGGACATTCTTTTTAAAAACTCCTATAAATAGAATATTTTTTCCCTCTCTGCTTATTTTCTCGGGAATGGTAGCTGCCTCAACTTAATGAGATTGAGACCATTTCTCTGAGGATCAGGTGCTAGTTCAATAAGATTAATGAATAGTGTGAGAGCTTAGTTTGCTATTTGAAAAAAATGATAATAATCTATCTATCTGTCTATCTATTTATTTACCACTATCCTATGGGATTCTATTCCATAACCAGTGAACTCCAGTTCCCCAGGCCTGATTGAGAGCAACTGGTAGACTTTAAATATGACTGGTAAAATAATTTTTTTTCTAGTTGTCTTAATATTCAGCACTAATAATACTGGGTTTTGTTTATTTTCATGCCTAATTCTGTTCTTTATTTACTGCTATGACTCCATAATGGCTCTCCTACTCTGTCAATTTGTTATGATAATTTCATAATAACAATACATTTGACATTCTTGAAGCTCTACAGAATAAGTAGATTTTTAGCAGCATTTATTATTTATACAGTGATTTATAGAGTTTATTCATTTCCATTATCTATTTCTCACAATGTATTCATGAAGAATGATGGTTATGGTTTCCACAGATACACATTCTCAATTGAAATAAACTTCTCTACTTTTGTATCTTCATTAGAAATGTTTCAGAAATAAATACTATTTACATCAATTACTTTCCAATGCGAGTTAAAATAAAAGTATTATTTCTCTATGTATCTATTAAAATTGTAACTGCTTTGTGGTAGGATGAAAAATGACACCCTAAAAGATATCTACATCCTAATCCCTGTAACCTGTGAATATTACCTAACAGCTGAAAGAAAAACAAAACAAAACAAAAACAAAACAAACAACAACAACAACAACAAAAAAAAAACAAGAAACTAAATACCCAAAACACAAGGTTTTAGATGTGATTAAGTATCTTGTGTGGGGAGATTATCCTGGATTATCCTGGATTATGCCATCACATTATCCCTATAAAAGGGGCACAGAGGGAGATTTTACACACATTGTGGAGAAAGCCATGTGAAAAATGGGGCATAGAGAGATTTATAGATGTTGGCCTTGAAGGTTGGAGTGATGGCACGTCAGAAATGGGAAAATTCAAGGACTGGATTCTCCTGTAGAGCCTCTGAGGGAGGGTGGCCCTTCTCACACTGTGATTCTGGTTAAGCCATACTGATTTTGAACCTATGGCCTCCAGAACTGTGAGATAATAAATGCAATACATTTTGGTTATTTTAAGCCAAGTTTCTGGTAAACTGTTTCAGCAGGTTCAGAAAACTAAGGGAACTAATGTATATTTAAAATCCAATTTTTCCAGGGGCGACTGGGTGGCGCAGTCGGTTAAGCGTCCGACTTCAGCCAGGTCACGATCTCGCCGTCCGTCAGTTCGAGCCCCGCGTCAGGCTCTGGGCTGATGGCTCAGAGCCTGGAGCCTGTTTCCGATTCTGTGTCTCCCTCTCTCTCTGCCCCTCCCCCGTTCATGCTTTGTCTCTCTCTGTCCCAAAAATAAATAAACGTTGAAAAAAAATTTTTTTTAATCCAATTTTTCCAAAAAGAATAAAAATCCACTTCTTCCACCAAGGAAACAGTACCAATAGAAGATATACATGTAAATACACACACACACACACACACACACACACACACACCAACTGGTATAACCACACTTTGGGAAACTGGCATGGTCTGCTAATGTATACTATACATACACCTATGGAAAGATTCAGCAATTTCACTCTTAAGTATGCATATGTCAAGATGAAGATATAGAAAGAGAAAGACACGAATAGATATAAAGAGAATGAGAGAGACGGGAAAACACAGAAAGACATCTTTATTGCGAGGTATTGGCTTATTCAATAGTTGGGGGAATGCTACGCATGCCTATAATCTGTAATCAGGCTGTCATCAAAAGCAAACTGGAGCTCTGGGACATGAGCTATAGCTTCAGCCCACAGGCAACAGTCTTCTTCCTTCCAAGAAACCTCAAGGCTCTTAAGGCTTTTCTGCTAATGGAAACTGGCCCACAAAGATTATCTAGGATAATGCCTTTAAAGTCAAGTGGTGAAAGAACATCATTTTTTTTAAGTATTTTTTTTAACGTTTATTTATTTTTTGAGACAGAGAGAGACAGAGCATGAACGGGGGAGGGTCAGATAGAGGGTGACACAGAATCTGAAACAGGCTCCAGGCTCTGAGCTGTCAGCACAGAGCCTGACGCGGGGCTCGAACTCACGGACCGCGAGATCATGACCTGAGCCGAAGTCGGCGGCTTAACTGACTGAGCCACCCAGGCACCCCAAAGAACATCATTTTTAAGATTAAAGAAGAATCACTGGGGCACTTGGCTGGCTTAGTCGGTAGAACACCAACTCTTCATCTTGAGGTTGTGAGTTTGAGCCCACATTGGGTGTAGAGATTACTAAAAAAAAAAAAAGTAAAATAAAATAAACTTAAGAAAAGAATCCCATCTACAAAATACCACATAGAGTAGTGTTTGAACAACTGGGAAGTATAGCCTGACCCAGTTAATACATAAAACTATCACACATGGTAAAAAAATCAATACGTATTAGTTTGCTAGAGCTGCCATAACAAAATACTATGGATTGGATGGTTTAAACAATAGAAATTTATTGCCTTATAGTCTCGGAAGCTGGAAGTCCAAGATCAAGGTGACCCACATTTGGTTTCTCCTGTGGCCTTGTTCATCGCCTTGCAAGTAGTCACTTACTTGATAAGTCCTTTTCGCTGTGTGCGTGTTCGAGTGATTATTTCCTCTCTGTTCTAATCTCTTCTTAGAAGGATACCAGTTCGACACGACCCGACCTCAGGACTTCATTTTAACTTAATTACCTCTTTAAAAGCCTTATCTTCAAATACAGTCAGTCACATTCTAAGGTACTGGCGTTAGTACTTCAACATACAAATTTTGGGAAAACACAGTTGAATCTATAAGAATACTTTTTTTCCATTGAAATATTCTGATTTAAAACATATGCAGTAGTGGTATTTTTTTTTAATGAACTTCTACCTTCAATTTACCAATGTACAAGTGAATTTTATCTATAATATTCTTTTTTTCTGTAATTTTTTTTATTATAAAGCTTATGGTAGAATCAAAGAATGAACATTGAAATTTTTAGCTATCCCTATGTTCTACAGTAAGTCAAGAAACAAAGCAATGTTCCATTGTATTTTCAGGTTCTGAAATACTTGAAAACTACAGTCTTTGAAGATTTTTTTTAAACTTTTTTTTCAACGTTTATTTATTTTTGGGACATAGACAGAGCATGAACGGGGGAGGGGCAGAGAGAGAGGGAGACACAGAATCGGAAACAGGCTCGAGGCTCTGAGCCATCAGCCCAGAGCCCGACGCGGGGCTCGAACTGACGGACCGCGAGATCGTGACCTGGCTGAAGTCGGAAACTTAACCGACTGTGCCACCCAGGCGCCCCTTTGAAGATTTATTATAATTAATCAGTAGGAAGAACTATTTGTATCTGCTCTTTATGAATGTATATTGTTGACTATGTATACAAAAATCCACTTTCTTTTTCTAGAATCAATTTCAATAATTTATATTTCTATTTAAAATGATCTTTTTTATTTTCACGATAAGTTGATATAAATTTTAATGATTTTCCCATGTATTCTCATTTCTTCTGGATTGGTATTTTAGCCTCCTTTTCTACAATGCCATGTTTTTATGTTAGATCTTTTTTCTCAGTTGGTAAAATTTTCCAATAATTTGTATAATTTTTTATACATATGCCTTTTGATAACTGATTGATTCTTCCCCTTATGCCCCACAACTCATTTTATTTGTTAATTACTTTCTTTTTTTTCTTTTTATATAGACTATTTTAATAAAGAATACAGTGTTTAAGCCAAACAATAAATAACACAAGGAGAAATGAAATGATAAATAAGAACCACCATGTATCGATCTCCTAATTCAAAACTTATTTTAGCAAACACTTTGGTATCTATCAGTAAACACATTATTTTTATTTACCTTGAAAAAATATCTTCTACACCATGTGATTTCATAATATTTTTATTAAAAATATTATTTTACAAAATATGTTTACATAACATTCTTTACACACTATGATTTATTATTTGTTTTTAAAAAATGATTTAGTTGCACATTTCCTAGTTTAGATATTAATGTCAGAAAAAGTTTCTTCCTGTCACAAATAACGCTATAGTAAACACATTGTGCATATTATTTCCTGCTCAGATTTGTATTTGATGAAAGATATGTGCATTTAAATCTTGCTAGATAATGCATGATAACAAAAACAATGAATGATTACCATCCAAAACTAGGAAAATAATTATTCTTACGTTATCTTCTTGTTTGAATGTATAGTTCATTTATTTCTTAGTTTTTAGTCACTTCTTTAGACATGGATGCACTGGAAATTGTTTTTTTTATCATATTTTGTATTTATTGGATCATAATCCATATGATTTCATTTTTATCCAAGTTTAGTGAGATTTTTCTTAGTGTGTAAAACATCATCAATGTTTGAATAGATTATTATTCATATATGGGGCACATATATTATAGATTAAAATATATAAAAGATATATTTAACTACAAGTAAAATCAAGTTTTATTATGATATAATATTCCCTTGTTTTGTTCCTATTAGTTGTTTGTTTGCTTTGTTGTGTTTGGACAGAACTGTTTCCAAATTTGAAAATATTTATTTTCTATTTTTTCTTTCACTTTTTAGAATACTTTCCTCATGCACATAAACGCTAGACCATTTTAGGCTTATGCATTTCTGATGTTTTACTAACCTTCTACAAACCTCTTTGTCAGGCAGCTTTTAGACAACAGGTTTCAGCCCTGGAAATTTAATCAAGGCAGAGGGGCCAGAATGATGCCAACCCCCCGGCTGACTACAGGCCCATCAGGTGACCCACCCCAAAATACCCCTGGGCCCTAACTGACCAATGGGCTATTTGCAACCAGGCTCAGTTACCAGCATTCCATACATTGCCATACCTCCTCATCTTCCCTCTTTAAAATCAGGTCCCACCTACTGCCTCATTGTGGACAGTCTCCCTCAGGTGTCCCGCCCACCACTCCGGGTTATTGAATAAACTTCTATCTCCTGTGTTCTGCCTTGGCTGAATCCTTTCATTCTCTACACCACCAGCTTCCACCCAACTCATTGCCCCACATTTAGGGGCCCCCATCCAATCAGAAGAGACACCACATTAAGACACCACACCCTTGATGTTTTATTTTTACCAGAAATTCTATTTTGACTAACTCGTATTGAAGATACTGTTTTCATGTCACTTAAAGTTTCTGGGTGTGAATCTGGAAATCATATTATTTTTAAATGTTTTAAAAGTTTTTGATGTATCCAATGTAAATATTGTAGTATACTTTTAAAATGGCCAGTCTAAGAAAATTTGTCACTTAATACAAATAGTAAATCAACCCATAATGATTGCAATCCATAATATATTTAGTCTTATATCTGATTTTCACTTAAATTCTTCTGTTTGTGTTTTTATTCCCTCTGTTTCTGCATTCTCATGTATTTCATCCTAAAAACTTTTTTTAGAAATGCATGTATTTTTAAATTATGGTTCCTATTTTCCCTAGATCTTAAAAATGTCAGTCTTTTCTTTACAAATTATAATCTAATTTAAGTAATCCTGTCTAAATTAAAAACAACTTTAACAGCAACATAGACATGTATTTATTGCACATATTCTTGGTAAAACAAAGAGCAACAAAATATCAATATGCATAACTTCTCCTATAACACGGCAATATATTTTGCATGAATTTTCTTGATCCCTCTGTCCACCATATCTCTAAACCCAAAGTGTGATCCTATCATCTAAAATATCTCTTATTGTCTATGAACTCATCCTACATATACAAATACTTCCAACAACCTGAAAGTTGGTAAGTGATAAAAATGTTGAATAAATTCTAATACATATAAATAAATAAATAAATAAATATTACACAGTTTTTAGATGTGACTTGCATGTTCTTCCTGGAGTGATTGTTGTTTAAGTGTCAGAGTACTGTTAACCCTTTGATTCCAAATTTTATAGAAACAACAGGGGCGCCTGGGTGGCTCAGTCAGTTAAGCGTCCGACTTCGGCTCAGGTCATGATCTCACAGTCCGTGAGTTCGAGTCCCGCCTTGGGCTCTGTGCTGACAGTTCAGAACCTGGAGCCTGCTTCAGATTCAGTGTCTCCCTCTCTCTCTGACACTCCCCCATTCATGCTTTGTCTCTCTCTGTCTCAAAAATAAATAAACATTAAAAAATTTTTAAAAAAATAATAAAAAAGAAAAAAAAAGAAACAACAAACATATCTACCTATGTGTATATGTGTATATTTTTGTACGGGTACATGATATCTTTTTAAATTCATAAGGAGAGCCATAGTAGATTGCAAAATGGACAATACATATATGTTGCTGGAAGAGACAAGAGAACACTGTATTTCTGCAGTTCAGTTAAGCATGTATTATTTTGCAGTTCAAGCAGAGAGTAAATTTAGTCTTCCACTTTTTTTTTTCTATTCAGACCTTCAGTGGACTGCATAAGGCCCATCCACAATGGTGAAGGCAATCTTCTTTACCCAGTCTACTGATTCAAGGGCTAATCTCTTACAGAAACACCCTCACAGACACAGTCAGAAATAATGTTTCAGCAGCTACACAGACATCCCTTATCCACATAAAATTAACCATCACAATTTAACATTAGTTGTGTCTTCCTAGTTTAAAAATTTATTCTGTGTGTCTACATTTGTTGCTATTATATGAATTCATTTTCAGTTTTTCTGGGAGTATCTATATGATTAATTTTATTTTGAAAAAATGGGCATTAAGGAGGGCAATTGTGATGAGCACTGGGTGTTTTGTGTAAGCGATGAATCACTAAATTCTATGCCTGAAACTAATATTACTCTATATGTTAACTAACTGGAATTTAAATACAAACTTGTAACTTCAAAAAAATATGTAGTTTATTTTTGAATTTTCTTCAATGTTAGTATTTTGGTTTTTATAATTATAACTAGATATAGAATTATTTTTATAATATTTTTTCTTACAACACTTACACAAGTTGCTATATGTTTTGGAGGGTGGGACCATCCATCAATATTTTTTTTATCACCTCATCAGATAATAAGGAAAATGTGAATTCATTCAAGTATAAATATTCCTTTTTGTAGAAGTTTGTAGAATTTTATTATTAATTTGACTATTAATTTCATCAATCTAAACATTAACATTAAATATTTTTCTTTTTCAAACAGTGAATGAAGTTTTAGTTTACTGATTTCTGGTTGTTATAATTATGCATTTGAGTCACATGCAGCTTTCCTGATGGATCAGAAGGAAGAGACCTTTCTATGGCAAGGGGCAGAATTCATCCTGGGCACCTCCCAGCTTCTCTCTCCAGATGCAAAACCCTCTCTGAGGAACTATGTTCCTCCATTTCTTTAGATACGTATCCTTACTAATTTATTCTGGGATAAACACTATAGTTGTCGAAAACGAGAAGAGGTAACTGACACAGCATTGAGGAAATTCATACCTGACTACAAGACACCCTCCTGTAGTTTCCCAGAACATGTTTCTTGATTTGTGCATTTGGGAACATTTGAAATCTCTCTATTTTGAAGTTTCTTCATTTTGTCCATAACGTGCTGTGGAAGTTTCAGATTAGGTTTGTCACGTAAAGGCAATATCTTGCTGTCTTTATAACCTCCAGAAATACCTCAATTTTATTCTTCCAAAGATATCCTCTTGGCTTCTCAAGAGCTCCCAGGCTTTAATTCATTTATCTACTTTATTTTGTGGTTATTCTGTAATTTCAATGTGATTTTAGAAGGAAGAAGAAATGAACACATGTCATTAGTCACTTTGAACCCCAAAATCTTACATCGTTTTAATGTAATATCGCAGTGAGGGAACAGAAAAAGGAGTTAACGGCAGTCAGAGGTTAGGGTATGACTACAGTTCTCTGAATTATATTGCATTTATGTAAATAGCAGCTGAAATTTAATCCCTATTAGAATGAGTTTCATATTCTGAAATTTGATTACTTTAAACTTTATTATAATTAATTTTAATGAAATTACATACCAGTTTTCTGCAATCCAGCTTTCCAGTAATCAAACTCAAAGATATGATTAATGTACGTATATTAAAAGTGCTTTTAAAAAATTAAGCAAGAAAAATACACTAATAAAGTAGATGTAGATTTTATTAGTAAATAAAGTCCGTTGGTTTCAAATAAATTACAACTGGGTATTTCCTAGAATTTAAATTGAACGTAGACTAGAAATCCCGTAGAGAATATAACTTTACTTCATAAACTAACATGGTTGATTTTTACAATTTGTAACTGGGGTGTGAATGAAAACTTACTTGGGTTTCTTTTTAACATGTGCATGCATTCTAGATCCCCTTCCCCAAATATGCTAGTGCCCAAGAAACTAAGTTCCTGACAAGAATCTCCGGGTGGGTTCTGCTGAGAGACTCTCTTCAAGGACAGTGTGCACTCATTTTGCCACTCAAAGGCTCCCCAGAAATCGATCCTCAGATTTGTAATGCTGCAGTGGTACTAACTATAATAGCAGTAATAGTACTAATAACAATAACAAGGAAACACAAATTAGTTGTTTTATACTTATCAGGCGATGTGCTATAAATATTAATGATTTGCCCTAATCTTTCTTCTTCTTTCTTTCTTTCTTTCATTTATTTAGAGAGCATGCGAGTGGGCAGAGGGGGAGAGAGAGAGAGAGAGAGAGAGAGAGAGAGAGAGAGAGAGAGAGAAAGAGAGAGAATTTTAAGCAGATTCCATGCTCAGCACAGAGTCTGATGTGGGGCTCAATTTCACAACCCTGGGACCATGACCTGAACCCAGATCAAGAGTCCGATGCTCAACCAACTGAGCCACCCCGGGACCCATCCTAATCTTTATTTTAAAAAATCAAAGAGTTTCTACTGATGAAATTCACATGTCTGATAAAGACTTCAGTCTAAGAAAGAGGAAGTTACTTGTCTGCTGTCCTGTAGTGTTCTCTGTGTGGCAGTGTTCTCTGACACCAGAGACTCCTCTCAGAGTCCTCCTTGCTAGACAGTTCTATCTGAAGTCAGAATATAATAGTGAAATTTAAAAATATACATTTCACATAATTACTATGCATCATGTTAGTGTATCACATGACTAACAGAGAAGTGCCTTTATTATATTGATTTTTTTCCATGTAAGAACAGGTACTCATTTCCATTTATTTTAATGTCCTTTTAAGACTTCGATAATGCTTCTTCCGTGGAATACCTAAAAATTTATGAGTATTTATTTTCTTTAAGTTTATTTATTTATTTTTGAGGAGAGGTAGAGAGAACATGTGAGTGAAGGAGGGCAAGAGTGAAAGAGAGACAGAAAGAATGAGAGAGAACCCTAAGCAGGCTCCACACTGTCAACCTCGGAGCCCGATTTGGGGCTCAAACCCATGAGCTGTGATATCATGACCTGAGCTGAAATCAAGAGTTGTACACTTAACCAAATGAGCCACCCAGGCACCCCTAAAAATTTCTGAATATTTCTAAGTATTTCTATACATTTTATTTTTGTTCTATTCAAACAAGAGATTTTTTTCCCATGACTATTAATTCTCATTAGGAAAAGCATTTCTGATGTGAAATTAAATCTCCAATGATTTAACAAATTTCTTCTTATTTTTATTTTTGTTGTGTTACTAGAATTTCCAGATGAAACTCCTGGAAACTTTGAAAAGTTTGCACTACTCATCTGGTAGTTATGCCTCTCATATAATCATATGTTATTTGAATAAATAATACTATCCAAGAATTGTGTCTGGAACTCTGATCAATGATTGAATTAAAATCAAAACAAAACACAACCTTGCCTCATGAAGCTTACAATTTAATGGAAATCTCAGGCATTGGTCAAATAATCATACAGAAATATAATTCCAAGCCGTGATAAATTAAGAAAACACACGGGAAGGTTTTTTTGTTTGTTTGTTTTTTGTTTTTGTTTTAATGTTTATTTATTTTTGACAGACAGAGACAGAGCATGAGCAGGGTAGAGGCAGAGAGAGAGGGAGAGACACAGAATCTGAAGCAGGTTTCATGCTCTGAGCTGTCAGCACAGAGCCTGATGCGGGGCTTGAACTCATGAACCATAAGATAATGACCTGAGCCGAAGTCAGAGGCTTAACTGATTGAGCCACCCAGGAGCCCCTTTAAACACATGGGAAGTCTTGACAATGTCTTGTAAAGGTGATGTGATTAGCAGTTTAGATTTTAATAAGGAGCTGCAGTTAAAAAGAAGAAGCATTGGAGAAGAGAATTTTATACAGGCCGTACTATTTGCAAGCTCCAGACATGAGGGAAAACATGACCTAGCCCACAAAGGAGGACGCGATAGGAGAGTATATTATCTATTGCTGTGTAAGAAATTATCCTCAAATTTAATGGCTTCAAATGAGAAATATGTATTTTCTAGAAGTTTTTAGGAGTCAAAAATCGGAGTGTAAGTTAGTTGAATGCCTCTGTCTCAAGGTCTATCCTGAAATTATAGTCAAGCCATTGGCCAGCTGAGGCGATGGTCAATCGTAAGGCCTCAAGGTGAAAAGCTAGGATGAATCCACTTACAAGCCCATTTATATGGTCCTTTGCAGGCGTCAATCTCTTCCCACGTGAGCCTCCCACAGGGCTGCTCCTGAGCAAATACAAGAGAGTGTGAAAGAGAGCATCCAACATGGCAGCCAGTCTTTTTACAGCTTTATCTTGGAAATAGCAACCCACCCCTTCTGCTATATTCTGCATGTTAGAAACGGCTCCGTAAATCCACTCCCCACCACCCACAGCTTCCCCTCTACACTCGCACACGCTGTATCATTCAGGTCTTCTCCACCTTGCTATCTCTTGTTTCTGTTTCCAGGGTGACCATAAACTCTGACCGAGCACAGAATCTTCATGTGTGCACAACCTGACAGTACCTTGCAAAATGCCCATGTTGTGCTCCCCCCACCTCCTGAGGACTCTCTGTGAAAGCTGGTAGAAGGCCTCATTTGGCCCATTCACTTAGGCGATCTGATAACGTGTGGGAGTTAAGGCTCCATGCAGTAAACTTTAGAAAATAGGTTTCGGTAATTTGTGGTAAATTCATTCTTATTTCTCCTTTCTAATAGAAGGATCAGAAATGAAGTCACTCTGAGCTCTTAAGAGTCATAATGGTATTCTGCGATTTTTCAATTATCCACATTTGTATTGGCTCTCCCTCCTTCCCCGCCTCCCCCCACTTTGTCCCTTGCCTCTGCTTCCTTAGAATTGAACACTACTTCTGTGACTCAGGCTCAGCCCTTTGGAAAGAGTATGCTACCAGTTGATACTTACAATGCTAATATTCAGGGTGGAATTTTGGAAGCGGATTTTCCCCCAACTAAAAGCGGTAAGAACGTCAGGTAGTGGTGCAACTACTAAGGCTTTTACTGGACTTTGGAGGAGATGAGGTAGAAGGTGAAGAATTGAGATATGCAGGGGCTTAGGTACTCAAGCACATAACAACCAAAAATTTTAAGCATCGTGAGGTGGATTGGCTTTTTTTTCAACCGCCTATATAATAAAGGATTGTATACAGCTAGTATTTGTTCTTTGACAAGGGAAGGCTGGGAGTGGGGGGGCATATTTAATTTTTTTAAGTTTATTCATTTTGAGAGAGAGAGGTGGGGAGTGGGGGCAGAAAGAGAAGGAGAGAATCCCAAGTAGGCTCTGCACTGACAGAACAGAGCCCGATGCCGGGCTGGAACTCATGAACCTTGAGATCATGACCTGAACCAAAATCAAGAGTCAGACGTGTAACCAACTGAGCCACCCAGGTGCCCCTAATTTTCAAAAATGTTTATTTATTTCTGAGAGAGAGAGAGAGAGAGAGCACTAGCGGGAGGGAGACAGAACCTGAAGAAAGCTCGTGCTGTCAGCACAAAGGCTGATTTGGGGCCGAACCCACAAACTGTGAGATCACGACCTGAGCCAAAGTCAGAACCTCAACCAATTGAGCCACCTAGGTGCCCCTACAGCTATTGCTTATAAGCCAAATTTTAGTATAAAAATCTCTGATGTTCAGGAACTAAAAGTTTACATTCATATATCTTTTACCTAGCGTGTCCAGATCTCATTATTTGCTATATATAATCCTTATCTCTCACTACCTACCTAAACATCCACTTACAACAATGCACATCTTGAATTACATACTTATTATTTGAAACTAAGTTTCTGATACTTCACACTTAAATATTAGAGCATGCATTTCCTTTCAATAAAAGACATTCTATCTAGCTCGGTAAAATTATCACACTCAGAGTGGAAGAGAGCCAAAGCATAAGAGACTCTTAAAAACTGAGAACAAAATGAAGGTTGATGGGGGGTGGGAGGGAGGGGAGGGTGGGTGATGGGTATTGAGGAGGGCACCTTTTGGGATGAGCACTGGGTGTTGTATGGAAACCAATTTGACAATAAACTTCGTATATTGAAAAAAAAAACGAAAAAAAATTATCACACTCAGAAAATTTAGCACTGATACATAAGCATGTTCTTTGTCAGGTATGTCATGGAGTTTGTATACTAATTACCCCCAAATATCCAACTGGATATCTTTCATAGATATTTGTATTTGTTTGTTTTTGATCCAAGATCTAGCAAAGCACTACAGATTGGATTTGTGAGTTCTGTCTTGTTTGTCTGGCCTACTGTAGCACAGCCCCACCCCCTTTTGTTTGTATAAGGTGGAGGTTTCTGAAGTTGTGGCCATGAAGATTTTCTTCATTTACTATCAAGTCCCAGGAATAGACTTGACTAAGGGCTTCAAATCCATCACTCTCAAACCCATGTCTGTGATGGCACTGAGGTCACAGGCTGTCTGTAGAGCAAATTCCTCAAAGACATGGATTCAGTTTAGAACTGATGTTATCAGTACTGCTGTCCTCTTAATTCCCATTCTTAATACTGGCAGCTTTTCATTCTTCCTGCAGAAAATTCTGTTGTTGTCACTGTAACAACAGGTTTATCAATGTTATCAAACTTTGCAAAGAGTATCCCTTTACTTGCATTGAATTTGTCTATTTTCTTCTGTTTCCAATGTCATTAATTTCTTCTCCAGCCTTTATTATTTCCTTCTTTCTACTTGCTTTGGATTTAATTTGCCTACATTTCTTTAAATTTATTAAGATTTCTTTAAATTTATTAAGATAAGGAGTGCCTGGGTGGCCCAGTCAGTAAAGTGTCTGACTTCAACTCCAGTCACAATCTCACGACTTCAAACCCCACATAGGCTCTGTGCTGACAGCTCAGAGCCTGGAGCCTACTTGGGATTCTGTGTCTCCCTCTCTCTGTGTGCCTTCCCCACCTGCATTCTGTCTCTCTCTCTAAATAAATAAACGTTAAAAAATTTAAATTTCTTAAGATAAAACATTAGATTATTGGTCTGGGACTCTAGTCCTTTCTAATGTAAATATTTAATATTATAAATTATCCTGAAAGCACTATTTTGGCTGTATCCCACATATTTTTATATGTTGTATTTTTACTTGTATTAAATTCAAAATTTTTTAAATTGGGATATTTAATTTCCAAATATTTGAGGCTTTTTCAGCTATATTTTGATTATTGATTTATAATTCAATTCCATTATACAATTAGA
The DNA here is from genome assembly GCF_016509475.1 of Prionailurus bengalensis. Taxonomy (NCBI): domain Eukaryota; kingdom Metazoa; phylum Chordata; class Mammalia; order Carnivora; family Felidae; genus Prionailurus; species Prionailurus bengalensis. Next base: position 218,025,318 of record NC_057343.1, read on the forward strand.
ATGTAGTCGCTATGATTCCTATTCTTTTAAATTGGGTGTTTGGTTGTTTCAATGGCCTGTTATATGGTGTATCTTAATGAATGTTCAATATGTCCTTGAAAAGAATGTGTGTTCTGCTGTTGTTGGGTGGCTTGTTCTACAAATATCAACTAGGACTATTTGGTTGATAACATTCAAGTCTTCTCTACTCTTACTGATTATCTATTTGTTCTAGCAATTACAGAGAAAGGATTGTTGAAGTCTCTGTTCATTTTTCTAGCATCCATTTTTGCCTCTTTATGTTGATGCCCTGTTATGAAGGACATATGCATCTGGGGTCATGATGTCATCTTGAAGAACTGACTCCTCATCATAATATAATGTTGCGTCTCTTAACCCTGAGTATATACGTGGTTCTGAAGCTTGCTTTTTCTGACATTGATATAGCTATTCCATCTTTTTCCTGGGCGAGTGTTTGTATGGTATGTCTTTCTCCGTCCTTTTTACTTTTAACCCAACTTTATCATATTTCCTGTGTTTCCCATAGACAACATAGAATTGGATTTTGCTATTTGATCCTATCTGACAATTGCAGTTCTTAAAAAGTTATATTTATATATTCATAGTTAATGAGACTGTGGACATAGTTGGATTAAAAATATACCAAATTGCTAGCTGCTTTCTACTCATTTCATCTATTCTTTGCATACTCTTACTCTGCCTTGTTTGGTGTTAAATGAACATTATCTATTATATAATTTTACCTCCTCCATTGGCTTTTTACTTATATATCTTTCGTATATTTATAGTGATTTCCATAGGATTTAAATATGCAACTTTATATTTAAAAAATAATTTTATTTGAGAGAGAGAGAGAGCACGTGAGCAGGGGAGAAGGACAGAAAGAGAGAAAATCTCAAGCAGACCCCACGCTTGGTGTGGAGCCCAATCTCATGACCATGAGATCATGACCTGAGCCAAAATCAGGAGTCCAACGCCTAACCGACTGAGCCACCCAGGTGCCTCTACAGCTTTATATTTTTAATCAATCTGTTTTTACCTTCAAATGATATTCCACTTCACCTATCATACAAGGACCTTAAAACTGGCCTTCAAATGTCCTAAATCCAGCAGCGTTGTTCCTCATTCAGATTTCGGCTTTTGTTTTGTGGTGTAGATAGATGAGGAGGATGTGTGTTGAGGGGTGTCACTGAGAAGACGTGACTGCCCATTGACCCAGGAGCTGGAGCCTGGGCTCTCTGAGGCTCCTTCCCCTTCCCCTGGGGGTATGGGTTCTACTTGCCTTTTCCACCACCAGAGGTTGCTCCAAGGATAGAGCTTTGAGAGGGTGATGTGGTGTTGAGAATACCTGCATCACATATGTTACTGAACCCAGTTATGGCCTCTATATAAATTTTTAAGATTTGGTGGGAGGAGGGAAGGGCTGGGATCCATTAATCTTGCCACCCCAAATAAGCCTCCTATGGAAGTTCCTTTGCTTATTAAAACTGTCACCTACCAACCTGGAGTGGCCTGCCGCTTTCTTCAGACATTCTCTGCCCTCAGCTTTAAGGGTCCAGTTTCACATTACACTCCAGAAGCACCCCAGGTGTTTATAAACCAACAATCTGGGTGAAGGTACTTGTCCCTCCCTCGTGGCTACTGTTTCCTTCCCTCGACTGCATTAGAATGGGCACATCCTAGTGACCTTTTAGACCTTTGCTCTGAGAGGCCAGCGGGGTTCATGGAGAAAGAAATTTCCAGAGCAGGGAAAATCTTTCAATTTCTTCAGTGCACAGATGTTTCAGATGGTACTTCCAGCCTACTATCACTTTTCTCCAATTTGTCAGCTACGCTAGCTCAGTTCTTCTTACAAGTGTCCTGCTGTGTCTACCAATTTGGTTTTGTTTTGTATTGTTTTAAAAACTGTGTGTTTTCGGTACATAAAAGTACTATTGTGTTATTTGGAACATTAGTCTGTCTCCTAGGTCTCACTTTCTAAAAGACAACTTCACATCTGACTCTGACAAATTTTAAATTCTTAAATGTACTAACTTCTAGAACTTTCACATGATAGCAACTATTACACTGAAAATATTTTATGATGAAAAGCCCTTAGAATAAAATGTCCTTGGAATGCTGGAAACAATATTTTAACTTATTAAACAGAGAAGGTTTTAAACCAAAGGACTTAGTAAGTTTCTCACAAGTTGACATAGCCTTAAATACATCCCTCACTAAGAATGATTGTTTCTATCATAGAACAGTCCTCTGCTGAGATCTGTTTCATTACTGAAATAGCTGAATATCAATGCATTATTGGGGGATATATAGCCACTTGTATATTCATATTGTGCAGTACACTTTATAATAAATACTCAAGGACTTTAGATTACTATAGCTAAGTGATTTACCCTTGAAATTCAAGGATTACTATTATGTATTTTGACTTTCATATTTTATACAATAGTAAGTTCATTTGGTTCAGACCTAAATATTTTCAAATGACTACAATTATCCCAGGACCAAATGGTTGGGGAAATAATTGCTTTGAATCTCATTTTTTTTATTACCCGTCATCTACACTATCCCATCCAGACAAGAGAACAGTGCAGTAAAAGCATATTGTTGATTTTCTGGTTACATGACAAAGTCTTATTAACATTCATTGATCTGAGCCTGATTTTTTTAAGTTCAAGGACAAAGACCATTGAAAGTATAAAATAGCATGATTTTAATTGTTGTTGTTTTTAGATACCTTATGCTATAGCATTGCTATTTTTGAATGATAGTCAAAAAATGTCACATAAGTCAGATGTGTAAATATTATATAGATTAGGATATATTAGTTCAAATTTAACTTAACTGATATGTTATTAAACATAACATAACAGAAACATGACAGAAAGTCAAGTGAAAAGCTTGATTTGGGATATGCAAAGGTATGATTTGAGATAAAGCAGAAGATTATAGATTCACACCATTCTACATTTCATAATATATTGGGCCTAGAATTGCCAGCACTTTTGAGATATTTGGCTTAATCACACGAAGTTAACATTAAAATTTTCAATAACTTTTCAGAATAATTAACAATTGAAAACAACATAAAATATTACTATATGATCTAGAATCTACAAATTAAAACTGAATTCCCTATCTGAAGCTTAGTGACTATTGATTCCTTCAATCCAAACAAAATGAACATTTTAGGTCACCAAGGCACATAAGTTTGATTTCCCTTATTGTCTGTATTAAGTGTAAGACAGGAAATACTCAAATACTCAAATACTCTTTCGTCTGATGATAATGTCTCAGACACAACAGTGTTCACCAACCCAATCAATTCAGCGCCACTGTTTTTCCTAGTTATTTTTCATCTAGAGAAAGCAATGTAGCATGGTTCCAATAATGAGATGAAAACAAGTCACTGAGTGGACCTGTTGGGAATGTTTTAAAGAATGGCCAGATTCCATGGGTATGCACTTATGCCTTTGCACTTGGGCGCTTTATCTTTTTTCTAGTCTTTTCTTTATGCTTGGAATAGTGACAGGGTGTCTAAAGCTCACAGCCATTCTATGAAGATGAGTGTTCGATATGAACATGCTAAAGATGGCGGAGAAGGAACACCAAATGCACTGGCCCTTCGATGGCTTTGGTCGGGAGCTGTATTTTTAACAGCAGCTTATAACAATACCACCACCAATAAAACACCTAAGACAGAGGAGGGATATCAGAGAGACTTTTAATGAAGAATTTCTTTTATGTTTTCCTTCTTCATTTGCACTCTTTCTTTGAGACAGAGCACCATTATAGAATAATATGTGCCCCAAATACCCAGTATTTATAGTTAATTTATTTAATATGCTTTCCACAAGAAGAAAAAAAAAATCTCTGTTGCCTCATGTCAACTAAACAAGAATGCAAGGAATCTGACCCACACTTGTTGGTTTGAAGATGGAGGAATGGGGCCAAGAGCCAAGGAAAGCCAGGAGCCTCTGAAACCTGAAAAGGACCCCTGATTTCTAGCCAAAAGCCAACAAGAAAATGGGGATCTTAGCCCCACAACCATGAGGAAGTGAATCCCAGAAACAACTTGCATAAACCTGAAAATGAATTTTCTCCTAGAGCCTGCAGAGAAGAACACAGCCCTGGGAACCCTTTGATTTGGGCCTTCTGAGACCCTGGGAAGCTAGACTTCAGATCTACAGAAATGTGACATAATGCCTATGTTATTTTAAGCCCCTAAATTTGTGGTAATTTATGATAACATTATATAATATAAGAAAGCCCACTTAGGGAATTTGCAAAAATGTCCTGAAATATCAGCCTTTCAAAAGTTATTTGCATCAAATTATAATGCCGGGGTCAGAGATCAAAACTCTGAAAACTAGGAACCTAGTTTTTAATGGAAAAAGAGAAAACAAAGCTCACAAGATGCAATCAGAGTGGACAGTGTGGGGCAGTCTGGGCGTTCTCACTGAGTGGACTTCCCCATCTGACGTATGAAAAATAAATGCCACAAACCTATACTACTTTATAGCTTTCACGTTTATCAGTTTCTTAAGAAAGCTTATATAAATTAATATAATTTCGACAAAGTTGATTTTAAAAACTCTCGGATTTGAGCTATAAAGTTTACTGGGGATACAGGGAATTTACAATTATGTTTTTTTTTAAGTTTTTTGCATATAAAAAATAGATTGGTGGAGCACCTGGCAGGCTCAGTTGGTATAGCATGTGACTCTTGAGCTTAGAGTTGTGAGTTCAAGCCCTACATTGGCCATGGAGCCTACTAAAAAAAAAAAAAAAAAGTAGGTTGATCAAAAGTATATAATTGCATCTATTCACTCTTTTTGTTGTTGTGTTGAAGTGCCATTCTCTTTTTTAAAAAAGTGTAGCGTGCAACTGAAATGAAAGGGTTATAGTTGATGAATTATTTATTTATACTGACGTGTTCATTCAACCCAAAAGTATTAACTAATTACCTATTATGTCCAGTGATTGTTGTGCATAAATTTACCTATATTGCCATAACACGTAGGCATATTTTGAATGTATTCAAATTGTTTCACACACACGAATTAAGCTTACACCATGATTAAATTTCACCTCTAAATATCTTCTAGGTGATTAAATAGTAGTAACACAGGATATAGTTAATGGTACCAGCCATTATTTCATCACCCACTCATAGTATGAAAACATATTGATTAAAGAGCCAGTGCTTTATTTCTCTGAGCTCCTCAAGCAACTAATAAGGTACCACATACATTGGCAAATGAAAATGCTATTGGAATACATTGTATTTTAATATTTATAACATTTAAACAAGAACACGGCCAAATATATTTGTATATCTGAATAGTTGTGTTTTGCCATTTTGATGAAATTTTCAAAATAACACTGCAAAGTCAAAATTGAGTTTAGTTTCTAATTACTTGACGTCTTTCATTCTCTAAATATTACATGAGCACTTACCATGCAGTAAGTATTGTTCAAGACTTTTAGGATATGGAAGGGAACAGTCTTTAAGTTTAAGAATTTCCTGGACATGTTAGAATATTTTCCAGATACAGTACCTGAAGGTGCCTATTAGAAATTTATTCAAGGAAATGGCAGAAGAGGAAGTGCTTAATTCAAGGTAAGTCATTTGTTATTTGCCTGCTTGCTTATCAGGGCAAAATCAGTGAAGTTGGCTTAGGGGAAATGTCATATGATATTATCATTCAATTATTCTGAAATGGGGAATGAAATAATATTTAACATGTATACATTATATTACTGTATTATGAACAAATTAGATGTTTTTATATTGAGGTTTTTTATTTTATTTTTTTTATTTTTTAGGTGAAATTTAAATTTAAAATTTATTTTTTAAAGGCATTTGAGTACTTATTGGATATTTTTGGTTTTCTTTGTTTTAAGCTTTTATTTAAATTCTACTTAGTTACGGGGTGGCCCAGTCAGTTGACCTTTTGACTTCAGCTCAGGTCATGATCTCAGGGTTCATGGGTTTGAGCCCTGCTTCAGGCTCTGTGCTGCCAGCTCAGAACCTGGAGCCTGCTTCGGAATCTGAGTCACCCTCTCTCTGTGCCCTTCCCCCACTAATGCTCAGTCTCTCTCTGTCTCTCAAAAATAAATATAAATAAATACATACATAGATAAATAAATATTAAATGCTAGTTAGTTAACATGTAGTGTAATATTGGTTTCAAGAGTAGAATTTAATGATTCATCACTTACATACAACATTCAGTGCTTATCACAAGTGTCCTCCTTAACACCAAACATCCATTTAGCCCATTCCCCACCCACCTTTCTTTTCAATGGCAGCGTATCCATGTTAATTATGAACTTTAGAAAAAATCTAAGTGGAAAAAGAGTAGTGAGTTCTATTTTTTTGTTATTGAACTGGGGGAAATGTATTCCAGGCAGTATTGACAGATGCACCTTGCAAAGCTGTGAACACTCATGAAACCTGCAAACAAAGACAAGTAGTTCAGTACAGCCAGAGTATAGAGTTTTTGTAGAGAGTAATAACAAGGGGTGAGTCTGAGGATCAACAGAAGCAAGATCACAAACGGTCTCAAACATATTGCCAAAAAGTATTTTATCTAAAACTAGACTGTGAGAAGTCCCTGACAGATGTAAATTGCAGAGGCATGACCCTATTTCCATTTCATAATAATCATACTGCCAGGCAATGAGGAGGAGGGTCACAAGGGAGGCCGGAATTTGAGTACCCGAACGAAGAGCTAATGAGCACCCGAGTTAGCCCAATGCCAGTGGAAATTGAGTGGAGGAGAGAGCTTCAAAAAAGATTTAAGACATAAAGTTGGCAAGAACTTCTGATTGATTTGAAATGAAGGGAAGAGATGGCCAAAGAAAGATTCAAGAACCACCCCAATTTACTGGCTACTAAAACAACTCATCCCATATACTTGTATTAACTATCAATTGAGATGAAACAAAATCTTATTTATACTTAGAATTTCAAAATTAACTTAAACATTTCCTAAGGAAGTGTGCTAGAAACTATGCTTATTTCTACTTTCTTTTCTAGCACTCAAAAACAGCCATTTTACTTTTCATGTTATCATGATGTAAGTACCATAAGAAATATTAATAGTAGTGTATTTCCTTCAATAAGACTTTCTCATGTTTGAACACTTCAAAAGTTTGTGATGCTAAATAAAAAACAAAAAAAGCTATAGTTAATTCCAAGAGGCACTATGCAATATAATATGCAATCAATACAATCTAACTGGATTAAGAAACAAAAACATAATAGGGTTTTTCCCCCCCACATACATTTCCCACTGATTTGCAGCAGCAGCAGCAATTCATGTAAAAACTACCATGGAATGCACTTGAGATTATTTTTCTACAATCGTGGAAAGAATTCTGAAAGTGTATGTTTTGTTCCAAGGCGAGAATCATTTTCCTGATGACCCAGTTCAAGTAAGATGAAAAGCTGTACATGTTAAGAATAGTCAGTGAATGTGAGTGATTCAAATCACTTATTCCTATTAAGAAGGTCACAAAATGCTGCAGCACATCAAACTGCTTAGTCATTGGAGAAGCATAGTCTGTCATGAACACATTGGCTGATCTTGGGGCAGCTGGCAGCTGTCAACTAGCTATCCTGCCCATAGAAGTTTTTCTTGAATGGGAATATAAGCAGGACACCTCCCATCCATCTCTTGCCTCACATAGATCCTCTTCTCCAAACCATGTTTGGAAAGCAGCTTCTCCATAGTTCTCCTGAGTCTGTTTTTGAGGGCAAACGTATGAGAAGACAGTGGGGAGAGATACAACCACCATTGCTGCAAGTGGTTTCAGAGTACTTTTTATACTCATCTCCCTCCTTGACTACACCAGGCTAATTTCCTCCCCATCCTTAACTATTACCATAGAACTTGGTAGCTTATCTGGCTTCATGACCTAGAACCAGCTACATAATAGTACAAAATAAAATGTAGTATTCTGTGTTCAAAAATTACTAAGAATTTCGAGACATTCACAGCAGAGCAATAAGCCAAGCATGAGGTCCTTCTAAGCACAGGACCCTTCATGACTATACAGGTCAAAAGCCCATGAAGCTGACCAGGTTGTGACCCAAACCTAAATTTCCAAAGGGATTGAGACGTTGGTAATCACTCCTTTCTCTGGCTGGAGTTGCCACATCCATCCATTCACAGTTACAATTGGGTAAGCACCAAATTTTATCATGAAAATGTGTAATAAATTACTGACTTGAGCATGAAGAATTGGATTAATATTGAGATTTTAGATGTGGGAATGGTAAATTGGAGCGTAGAATTATTGAGGAAATCTAGGGATGCCTGGGTGGCTCAGTTGGTTGAGCATCCAACTCTTAGTTTAGGCTCAGGTCATGATCTCATGGCTTATGGTTTCGAGCCTCAAGTCTGGCTCCTTCTGGAAGATCAAAGTCTGCTTAAGATTCTCTCTGTCTCCTTCTCTCTCTTCCCTTTCCCCACTTATGCTCTCTCTCTCTCTCTCTCTTTCTCTCTCAAAATAAATAAATAAACTTTAAAAAAATGACAAACTCTATCTTTAAAAAAGTTTCAATACCTATGCCAGTTGAATTGTATTCCTTTAACTTTGTTTTCATTTCAGATTGGATCATCCTGTTTTCTGTAAAGACCTAGGATTTCTGAAAAAAAAAAAATTGAAGTTTTGTGATCACACAAACATATTCCAAAATAATTGAGTTGAAAATCGGTGTTCAAAGGTCTCACGTTCTTAGAAGAGTTGACAGCTTTTGAAGAAAAAAAATGGGAAAAAAAACTTAATGGAAATATGAAAATTATTTGGTAGAGAATAAGAACATTCTTTTTTTATGGTTATTTATTTTTTTTTAATTTTTTTTTAACGTTTATTTATTTTTGGGACAGATAGAGACAGAGCATGAACGGGGGAGGGGCAGAGAGAGAGGGAGACACAGAATCGGAAGCAGGCTCCAGGCTCTGAGCCATCAGCCCAGAGCCCCACGCGGGGCTCGAACTCACAGACTGTGAGATTGTGACCTGAGCTGAAATAGGACGCTTAACCGACTGAGCCACCCAGGCGCCCCTATGGTTATTTATTTTGAGAGACAGAGAAAGAGAGTCAGAGCGAGTGCCAGCAAGAGAGAGAGAGAGAGAGAGAGAGAGAGGAAGAGAGAGAGAGAATCTCAAGTACAGATCCTGACAGGGAGGGTCAAACTCAAACCCATGGGATCATGACCTGAGCTGAAACCAAGAGTCAAACGCTTAACCGACTGAGCCACCCAGCTGTCCCTAAAAACAGTCTTTTGGAAAAATTAATATACACTGTCCACTAATAATTAATAATAAGTAATTATAAAATGACTTCTAGGTATAGAAAAAATTCTAATTGCTTTGCATACATTACTTCATCATAAGATACATGCCCCCATTTTATGGATGAGGAAACAGAATGAATAAATCTATGTGAAAATATAACAGAGTCTTGGTTTTAAGATTAATCACAGTTTAGTAAAGGTAATGGGTTGTTATAAACTAAACTGTTTTTTGAATCACTTACTTTTAAAATCTTATTATCATTGGGGCACCTGGGTGATTCAGTGAGTTAATCATCCGACTTCGACTTAGGTCATGTTCTCACGGGTTTGTGAGTTTGAGCCCTGCATCGGGCTCTCTGTGGTCAGCACAGATCCTACTTTGGACCCTCTATCCTCCTCTCTCTCTGCCTTTTCCTCGTTCCTTCTCTCTCTCTCTCTCTCTCTCTCTCTCTGTGAAAATAAAATAAATGAACGGAAAAAATAAAATCTTATTATAATTATACTCTTAGGTGCGCTTAGAGAGAAACATGGTCACATTTCAGGAAGTGGATACCTCTCGGATACCCCTGAATTTTGGAATACTTTCATCACCCCCAAAAGAAATTGCACACACTTTAGCAGTGGCTCCCCCGGACCTTCCTCTTCATCACTCCTATCCGACTGATACGTTTTTCAAAACTTAAAAAAAAAAACATGGTGCATCTTAACCTGTGGCTTCATGCTTTGTGTTTAAGCTGAGAAACACTTACTTGCTTTTAGAAGTTCATGAGAATTTTGCTTTTGAGACAACTGCAATGCCAAATATCGAGAGTTTGATACGAATGTTAAACTAAAGGTGTTATACTAGATATTATAATAAAATTCAGCTTTTTCCTCATGTAGCATGTTAAAGATGGGCTGCTTCTATATTCTAATCCTTTAAAAATGACTCTGTACTGAATTTGTATGGCAACTGTGCATTTACCAGAAAACATAAAAGTCATTGAGAGTTCTGCCCTCGCTCACTCCTTCTCTTGTTGCTTTTCATATCAGGAGATCATGCCTCTTCAGAAATCACTGGAAGGCCCTATGTACCTTTATTTATTTATTATTTTAAGTTTATGCATTTATTTTGAGAGAGAGAGAGAGAGAGTGCACTAGCAGGGGAGGGGCAGAGAGAGACAGAGAGAGAAAGAGTCCCAAATAGGTTCTGCAAGGGCAGCTCAGAGTCCAATGTGGGGCTCGAACTCATGAACTATGAGATCATAACCTGAGCTGAAACCAAGAGGCAGATGCTTAACAGACTGAGCCATCCAGGTGCCTCCCCCGCCCCACCCCCAACCCTGCTGTCAAATTACCAGTGAAGCTACCGTGATAGATTTACAAAGAAACATTTTAGGAGTACTCATGAGAAAGAAAATTGCCTTAGGTTGTGAGATGATAGAAAAGAAGAAAAAAGATGCAATAGAGAAGATAGGAAGTCAAGGGCGCCCGGGTGGCTTAGTCAGTTAAGCCTCCAGCTCTGGCTCAGGTCATGATCTCGGGGTTTGTGGGTTTGAGCCCCGCATTGTGCTCTGTGCTGAGATCTCAGAGCCTGGAACCTGCTTCGGATTCTGTGTCTCCCTCTCTCTCTCTGCCCTTCCTTACTTTCTCTCTCTCTCTCTCTCCCCCTCTCTCCTAAAAATAAACATTTTTTTTTTAAAGAAGGTAGTGAGTCAAATTCAAAGCACTCTTGTAAGATCGACATCCATGATAGTTTAGCACATTTTTTTTTTCAATATATGTTAAGATGACTATGGATTTAAGACGTACCCTACTCCCGTGCATATTGCTATTTTCGGAAAATGATGACATATTTCATCACGGTCTCGAGAATGACTGAAATTCAAGGTGAATGTGTGACCAATCTCTCAATTTTATAGTGAGTTCTGGAAAAGTTAGCCTTGATCCCTTACTTTATACATTTCATTAAACAACTACCGATGTTTTATTATTTGTGAAGCTGGGCTTAAACCTTTGCTGAGAAAGAGCAAACCTGTGTTCCTGAGTCACAATCAGAACCAAGTAACTGAAAATCCCTGACTTATTGGTGACTAGGAAGGGAGGGAGTACGTGTGTGGAAAGAGTATAAATCTTCAAGTCCCTGATAAAGAAGTGTATGCTTTTTTCCCCTCTTCGAATGCAACTGGTAGGCTCATGTTAAGCTAGTGCCCATTATCTTAAAGCGATCTTTTGTCATAGATGTTATTTATTTGTTGTTTAGAACCTTCTCACAGCCATTCAACTAAGTCCAGTGAACATTAGGAGTTTTTCCTAAGTGACAAGCAAAAATGCTGGGTTAGGAATACAACAAGGATTAAGAAACTTTCTATATCTTCCAGGTAATAAGAATTAAGCGATGGATATTGGCACATAAGCAAAGAGTTTTGCGTGAGCAAAAATAAATGCTAAAATAGAAACTTGCACCGTTTTGCTTTCAAAGCTTAAAATGAGTGGTTGCCCTCCTTTTGTTTTCAAGAACTGTACACCTAAACTCAATAGTAAATGTGAGAAAAAAAGAATATAAATAAATATTCAGCTAAAACTGCACGACATTAAAGTAGATGATGGGTGTTAGCCTTTTGCACCATTTCAGGTGACCTCAAGGAGATATCTGAAACAAGAACCAGAAAGCCATTTGGGCAGAGGCGTGCAGGCACTATTTTTGAGCGATCAGGTATGATAGAAACATGTATTAGGATGGCGTAACGGTCTTCCCTGTGTCTATGTGGAAATCGGGAAACCTTTTTTACAACCAAACAAATTATAGCCGATGACACACAATTATACCTTGGAGAACTGCTCGCAAGCAAATATACCCCATCCCTCCCCTTTTTTTTTGCCATCTCTGTAAGCTAACAAGCTTCGGACCAGTTCTTCAGAGCAATCTGATGTCTCCTGGGCTCTAGTCTCCATCAGACGACGAATAAAGCATGTACTAATTTATTTGGAGGTTGGCTTTTTTTTTCAGTCAACAATTATCTGAAGGTCAAAATATGAAACATTAGCCTGTAGTATATAAGGCCAGGTCAATGGCAATGATTTTATATAATTATGTTATTGTCTGAGGAAAGGAACAGTGAGGTAAGGCATTGAGCTGTAGGCTGGGGAGAAATCCATCCATTCCTGAAGCAAGGGTGCAAGGCCGGGTGAGTTAACCTGCCTGGTTGGAAACTTGATGTCTCCTAATTACTTGGTGTCCTTGGCCAAGTGCTTACTTCTCTCAACCTAAGTTTCTTCATCTATAAATGTGTCTGAAAGCTTATACAAGTAATAGAAGCTTCTCTCTCTTTCTGCCCCTCCCCCACTTGCATTCTGCCTCTGTCTCTCTCAAAAAATGAATAAACATTAAAAAAATATGAAAAAGGAAATAACTACTTTTGCTATCCCACTAATGTTTATTTGTTCACGCTGTGCATCAATTAATATTTAAAACAAGTGCCCTTTGACTGGTATTCAAGTGACAGTTTTTGCTTGTTATTATCAATGTTGACCTCTTTACATCATAATAAATTAGACATTCTTTCACGAGTTTCAACTCAGAATATTTGGTTCTAGTGAACTTTACTTCAACACTTTTAGACTTGCTACATTACAATATATCTAATTTATAGTTTTCTAGTCACTTGATGTTCAGCTACTTAAATACTGCAAGATAAAACTTAAGAAGTTAGGCCTCACGTTCACTATTTCTCAAGGTTTAGAGAAGCACAAGCGATTGGAGAATACTAACAAGTTTAGCCTTCGGCATGCAAAGTACCAGGGTTCACTGTCATGATTTCTTCTGGGCTAGGAGTAAAGGAAGGGGGGCAGGGAGATCATTTCTAATCTAAAGAGCTCCTCAGAGCAGAAGGGGCATTGCATGGGGATAGAGGCATAAGAGAGGACCACAATTCCCCCACTTGCTCTGTGGTTGGTTAACAGCTTTGCTAGGCGCCTGGATACGTTTACCATCAGTCTCCTTGGTTGGTGATGGGGAGTCATGGACGTGGCCTCAGTGATCTGAGAGCAAGACAACTGGGCCCCTAGAAAGATCTCTTTTTTTTTCTGTTTCTTTCTTTTCTTGTTTGTTTTTGTTTTGTTTTGTTTTTAGAACACACGCGTGTGAGTGGGGAAATGGAGCAGAGGGAGAGAGAGAGAGAGAGAGAGAGAGAGAGAATCTTAAGCCGGCTTCACACAGCGCTGAGCCCAGGGCAGGGCTCACTCCCACGACCCTGGGATCATGACCTAAGCCGAAATCAAGAATCAAACTCGTGTAGAAGGATATCTTTTATAAAAGCACAAACCTTGGAGGCACCATAAATCCACAATGCAGGAGATTTAACAGGCCATGAAATGCATTCACTCACAATGTTGGAATAATTAATAACATGACGAAAGGAGGGGGCTCCTGGGAGACTCAGTGGGTTAAGCGTCAGACTTCGGCTCAGGTCAGGACCTCGCAGTTTGTGAGTTCAAGTCCTGCCAGGGGTTCTGCGCTGACAGCTCAGAGCCTGGAGCCCTCTTCGCATTCTGTGTTTCTCTCTCTCTCTCTGCCCCTCCCAGCTCACGTTCTGTCTCTCCCTCTCTCTCAAAAATAAACATTTAAAAAAATAAAAAAAAAAAAAAACAACAACAGGTGGAATGCACAGCTTCTTAAAGTAAGCCTCAGAATGAATCAGAAACAGAGCCAAAATCAAGTCTCAGCCAATGCAGAAAGGGCGGGGCGGGGGGGGGGGGGAGGGCAGGGGACATCAAGGAAAATTAGTGGTAATACAATAACGAATGGAACATGGGAGCAGGTGTCTTCACAAGTGTGTCCAATGGGAAAATATATTGCCAGACAACTATAGAAAAATGCTGTGTTTATTTTTTAGAAAACTAGCGTGAAAAAAGACAGAAAAGAACCAAATTTTAACGAAAACCTAATTCAAGATACAGAAAAAAAAATTCCCATAGAGATTTATTGATAAAATATATCCAATAAACAGGAACTCAAAGTTGAAAAGAAAAATTGGGTTAAGTCCATTGAGTATAAAGCGAACCTCACACAGAACTAAGGAACGATTAGACATGCAAGGAAATGAATGGATACAGCTGAAAATAGACTCAGTGACAAAAAGAAAAGGAAAAACTTCCAAAAGGATGTAGTTTAAAGAAATTAAGAATAAGGTAACAGATAATGAGGACAGAAAAAAAAAAAAGAACATCCCACTTAAAGATAATTGGTGTTTCTGGGCACCTTAACAGTGAGAAGGAAAAGATTTTAAAATAACATTTTTCTGAAAGGAAATTCATAAAGAAGGAATCACTGAATTTGAAGCCTCCAAGAGCTCACTGGGAAATGATACAGATAATTGACACTGAAACATATCCATTTTAAGTTGCAGAACGTCAGGAATAAAAAAAAAAAAAAGAATTTAGGCAACCAACCAGTCAGAAGGAAAAAAAAAATCACTTCTGTGGGGTGAAATTCAAGCTGGGCCCAGATCTCTTTTGAGTGCCAATCAGTGCCAGGAGACAAATGAGCCATCAGCACAGTTTTCAGATAAATAAAATATGACCCCATTTTAACTAGGTGTTGTTCAACTCTAAAAACAGAATATGTACATTGTCAAACCTGAAAAGTTGAAAAACAAAATCTAAAACCTGTTGGTCTTTCTTGATGACAAAATCCAACCAAACAGAATCACTCTTACAGAAACAAGCAAGGGACTGAGTGCCATTTCTTCATAGAAGACAAAGGCGTTGTGTCTGAAAAGTTCTGAGACAGAGTGTGAAATAAACATTTTCTACCCAGTCTTTTTATTTATTTATTTTTTAACCGAATAAAGGCAGCGCTCACGCCTTCACAAGCATGCAGAAACCCATGCGGGAGCATCGGCAAATTGCTCTCACAAATACTAAAAACAAAGCAAAACAACAAACACGTTAGACAATTAAATCCAAGAAGCTAAGATAAATGTGACAAAACAGCTTGTGACCAGAGAAGCTTTAGCAAAGAGACTGAAGCATGTGCTGAATTGTTGGGAGAGCTCGAACATGCACTGCTGAGGAACGCTGAGAAACATGACGACTTTGGTACAATTGAATTGCTATCAATGAAGTGATGGGAAATATCAGAGATATTCTAGCATTTTCTTTACTTGTTATAAATGTGAGAAAAATTTTCAAACAGGTGTGGATGAAGTAATGTAGATTCTGAAATCATCTCTATTTGTCTTTATATGGTAAGAGGACTTTTTAATCTATTTTAAAATATAATTTCCATGAGACAACTGTGGAACTTAAGGTTATAGCAGAAACATTTAACAGAAATGATGAAAATTGGAAGATAATGGGTGGAAATGTGGGAGGAAATTCAGGTGAGCTAATTCTCTGATCTTTCAAAGAAGGATTCAATCCTGATTCAAATTATGTAGCTTTTTATATTAAAAAAAAGAGATAATGTTCCAAACTCTTATTTTTTTCATAATCTACTTTCGTTTAACTTCAGAGGAATGTTTAAGAAAAACCTTGTATCTGAATAATATAAATTCATGTCTGATATTCATTATGCCTTTCAGTATTACTTCAGCTTCTTTTATAGTTCAAATCCAAGTAAAAATATTTTTATCAATATAGAATGCATCTTATAATTATTCCCTACGAAAGCACAACTTAAATAAAGATAGATATGAATACATCATTAGGCAAGTGATCTCAGGGAACAATGGTGAATAACAGTAGGAAAAAAAAAAACAGAACTAGAGGGAAGGCCAAAACAAAGAGGTATTATTTCCACCACGATGGGCTATTGATTACAAGATACCAGGGGACTGAGAAGTAGTTTGGAGTAGGTCTCAAAACTAGGAAACTAAAGAAGAATGCATTGATCCATCGGCAACCATTCCATAGTTTTTAAAGATTTACTCCATATTTCCCGAATTCCCCTCCACTTTGTAAACGTTAAGGCAGCCAGGTTGTACTAAGAGTGATTAGCTGTACTGGTTTTCCTGGGACTGCGGGTTTCCTGGGAGACTTTTGGGGCTAAAAAATAGGAAAGGCTAGGGAATACTGGAAGCAGTTGGTCTGTTCATCCTAGTTTTATCTTAACCTCATGCCTTCGTGCCAACAGAGAAGCCACATGGTGAAGGCAAAAGTTATATGATATGGACTTGAGGAAAGCTTTTTTTATGTTCACCAAGTCCTTTCAGTGGTAGCTGGAATAAGAGAGAGTAAAAGAGAGAGCACCTGCGGTGATATATAGAAACAGGACACCATTTGTAACACGAAGATATTGCATTCTTCCAATAGTTCTACATGTCATGTTACAAATGAGTCCTGCATTGTTGGGAGAAAAATTGTCATCATTTCTCTCAGAGAGGCAAAGTGTGAGTACTATCTATCACAGATATCCCTTAAAGTATCTAGGCACATTTTTTTTAAAGTTTTATTTATTAGGGTGCCTGGGTGGCTCAGTTGGTTGAGCATCCAACTCTTGATTTTGGCTCAGGTCATGATCTCACGGTTCATGGGACTGAGCCCTGTGTCAGGCTCTGTGCTGACAGTGTGCAGAGCCTGGATGGGATTCTCTCTTCCCTTCTGTCTCTGGCCCTCCCCTGCTCATGCTCTCTCTCTCTCTCTCTCTCTCACACACACACACACACACACACACACACACACACACAATTTAAAAAAATAAGCATTAAAAAAATAAATACAAGTTTTATTTATTTAAGTAATGTCTACCCCCAAAATGGGGCTCGAACTCACAACCCCAGGACGAAGAGTTGCATGCTCTTTGGACTGAGCAAGCCAGGCAGCTATAACTTTTGAATGACTTGAGGCAAGAAAGTTACTGAAAAAGCAACAGTTCACCCTTGTAGGTGACCGGGAAATCTGAGTGATTGATACATGTAATTTGCACAACATTTCATAACTGTTTGGCCTAATCCTGAATTGCGTTATTTTTATATACAGTCAACTTATGATGTGTCAGTTGACACATCAACATGTAGGCACAATGCCTACAGGACTTTATGACTCAGTGATCTGATAATGCCCAGTTGATGATGGGCAGCTGTGGTCACATGATCATTTGATATCCTAAAGTCATGCTTAATTAGAACCCAGTGGCATGTGAGCAGTTGTCATTCAAACTAAGAGTAATTTGCTTCCATAGAAACCAAGACCTCTTTCCCTAACCATAGGATTCTTCAGTTAGACTTTCTAATTAGGACATAATAAGTGCTTCCTTTCTCTCATATTTCCCAGCTTGTTCATAGGACCAGATGGTTTCACTGGTGAATTCAATGAAACATTATAAGAATACCAATCCTTCTTAAATACTTCCAAAACATAGCTGAGGAGGGAACACCTCCAGCTTCATTTTACAAGGACAGCATTATCTGATATCAAAGCTGGACAAGGATATTACAAGAAAAGAAAATTATAGGTCTATATCCGTAATGAACATGCATGGAAAAATCCTCAATAAAATATAATCAAACAAAATTCGGTAGTGGATTAAAAGGATCATACATCATGAACGAATGGAATTTATTCCTGGGTGTCAGGATGGATCGATATCTGCCAATCAATCAAGTTGATACACATTAACAAAATGGAGGGTAAAATCGTATGATCACCTCAGTAGATGCAGTTAAAAAGCACTTGACAAAACTCAACATCCATTTATGATAAAAACTCTCAACAAAATGAGTATAGAGGGATCATACTTCAACAGAATAAAGGTCGTATATGACAAGCCTAGAGCTGACATCATTCTCAATAGTGAAAAGCTAAGAAGTTTCATGCTATGATCAGGAGCAAGACAAGGATGACCACCCTTGCCACTTTTATTTAAAATACTACTTGAAGGGGCACCTGGGTGGCTCAGTCGGTTAAGCGTCCGACTTCGGCTCAGGTCATGATCTCACAGTCCGTGAGTTCGAGCCCCACGTCAAGCTCTATGCTGACAGCTCAGAGCCTGGAGCCTGCTTCAGATTCTGTGTCTCCCTCTCTCTCTGACCCTCCCCCATTCATGCTCTGTCTCTCTCTGTCTCAAAAATAAACATTAAAAAAATTATGAAAAATAAAAAATAAAAAAATAAAATACTACTTGAAGCCCTAACCAGAGAAATTACACATGGAAAGAAATAAGAGTCATCCAGATCAGAAAGGAAGAAGTAAAAATGTTTTTGTTTGTAGATGACATGATATTATATATATAAAATATGTAAGACTTTCCAAAAACTGTTCAAACTAGTAAACAATTTCAATAAAGTTGCAGGATAAAAAAATCAATATACAAAGATCAGTTATGTTTCTATATACTAATAATAACTATAAAAAATTTTAAGAAAAAATTCATTTACAATTGCATCAAAAAGAATAAAATATTTAGGAATAAATTGAACCCAAGGAGGTGAAAGATTTATACATCAGAGAGCTGTTTCAGATTGATCTTGACCAAGTTTTCATGAGTTCATTGGTTAGTTGGATGTCTTCTCTGGAAAAAATATCTGATTAGTTCCTCTGCCCATTTTTTAATTGGACTGTTTGTGGTTTTGGATTGAGTTATAGGAGTTCTTCATATACTTTTGATATTAACCCCTTATCCCTTATATAATTTGGAAATATTTTCTCCCATTCCATAGCTTGTCTTTTATTTTGTTGATTATCTTCTGCTATGGAGAAACTTCTATAGTTTTATGTAGTTCCACTGATTTTTTCCTTTGTTGCTTATGCTTTTGATGTCAAATCCAAAAAATCATTGCCAAGACCAATGTCAAGGAGCTTCCTCCATATGTTTTCTTCCAGAAACGTTATGATATCAGGTCATATGTTAAAGTGTAATCCATTTCCTGTTCATTTTTCCGACTGTGGTAAGGTAAGAGTCAAATTTTATTTTTCCATGTAATTATCCAGTTTTCTCAACACCATTTATTGAAGATTATTTCTTCCCCATTGAAAATAGAATACCAAAAAGATATCTGCACTCTCATGTTTCTTGTGACATTATTTGCACTATTCAAAATGTGAAAAATTTGAAATGTTTGTCGATAATGAATGGACAAAGATGTATCAGATATATACAATAGAATATTACTCAGCCATAAAAAGGAAATTCTGCCATTCATGACAACATGGATAGAACTTGAGGGCATTATACTGAGTGACATAAGTAAGACACAGAAAGACTAAATAATGTATGATATCACTTACATGTAGAATTGAAAAAAAAAAAACTTGTGAAAACAGAGAGTAGAATGCTGGTTACCAAGGACCAGGGGATGAGGGACAGCGGAGGCATTATTTAATAGTACAAATTTACAATTAGTAGATAAATAAGTCTTGGGGGTCTAAAGCACACCATTGTGATTATAGTCCACAATACTGTATTATAAAACTTCAGAGTTGCTAAGAGACTAGATCCCGATTGTTCTCATCACAAGAGAAATGATAATTATGTGACATGATAAAGATATTAGGTGATAATATGGTGGTTATAGTATTGCAATATCTAAATGCATCAAATCAACACACTGTAGCTCTCAAACGTATACAATGCTCTGTGTCAATTATATCTGAATAAAAAAAAAGGAAAAAAATATTGGTTGAATTAAGTTGGTTATCAGAATTGATGCATGTGTCATTTTAGCAGTCCCTTCTAGTCTAAGATCCAAAATTTAGTTGTACAGTAGTAAACTTAAAAGAAGTATTTATTGGGACACCTGGCTGGCTCAGTCAGTAGAGTGACCAACTCTTGATCTTGGAGTTGTGATTTCAAGCCCCATGTTGGGTGCAGAGATTACTTTAAAAAAAGTATTTTGAAAATTCCTGCATATAAAAATTCATGTAGACACAGGTAACACACACACATCATCCTTTGTACATTTACTTTAAATAGAAAATAAAATAAGCAGGTTAGTAGTTTCAAAGTTGAGGTCTTATTCATTTTTGGAAGTTCTGCTTGAGATAATTTTTTCCAATTTGATATGAAAATCTATATACTATATGTTGGTTGACATTGGCCTAAAAAAATCTACCAAATCTGAAAGCTCCATACTACTAATAATATTAAGCTATATCATGAGCTGAATTGTATCACCAAAAAAGGAATATATATATACACACACACACACATATATATATATATATATAAGCCCTCAAACCTGGAACGTCTGACTGTGATCTTATTTGGAAATGGCGGTTTCTGCAAATGTAGTCAAGTTAGGGTGAGGACCCCCTGGATTATGGTGTACTCTAAATCCAATGACTTTCCTCCTTATAAGGAGAGAGGGACATAGAGAAAGGAAACACAGGGAAAAAGGCTGTGTGCGGATGAAAACAGAGATTGGAGTAAAGGAACCCTAAGTCAAGCAACGCTAAGTATTTTCCAGCAACCACCAGAAGCTGGGAAGAGACAAGCAAGTATCCTCCTCTAGAGTCTTCAGGAGAACGTGGCTCCCGCTGACATCTCAGTTTCAGACTTCTAGCCACCAGAACCGGGAGAAAATAAATTTCTTTTGCTTTAAACATTATACTTTTGGTACCTTATTAGAGCAGTTAGAGAATACTAATACAGTATATGCAATACAGTTGCAAGTGATGTCCCAGTTAGACAAACATTTCTTTGACTTGTGCTTGCGTGTAAGGGCATTTGCCATACCTTTATGATCTGTAATTTATGGTACTGCTTCTGTGATCAGAGGTATTATATGAGCTTTACAACAGCAACAACAAAAAGTATTGGATGAAGGGACGGCATTCTTTATCATGGAAGACAATTAGAAAACTCTTCTCAGACGGGGTTACACACGGAGAATGCAAAACTTCTCTAAAAATATAGAAGACTAAAAGCATTTTACTTTAACCTCATCTTTCTCAACCTATGGGAAATGCCTTAAAGAGCAAAAAAAAAGTAGCAAATTTGAGCTTTAATACAATAGAAAAATATCAGAATTTCAAAATACAAACTGAATTACACTAACCAATGTGAAATGTTAACCTCAACAAGAGTGCACATGTTTATTTTCATAAATTCCTTCAGCCCCCAAGATATTAATATATTTATATAAAATTATCATATCCTGCATAACCTCTACAAATTAGAGCTAAAATATCAAAAGTTATGGGAAGGCTATGGGTAGAGTAGAATATATCCTGTTGGGACCTAGCCATTTGCAACAGAAGAGTAAATAGTTGGTAAATAAAAACAAGGTAACAAGCCATTTTGCATATTTTCTACCATAGCTTGATTGCTTCTGTGAAAGCTGAATAGAGAAGTATTGCTGTAAACTAACAGTAGCATCCCCCACAAAATTCGTATGTTAAAACTTAATTTCCAGTGTGTTAGTATTTGGAGGTGGGACCTTTGAGAGGTGATTAGGTCAAAAGTGTGGAGCCCTTGTGAATGAATAATACCCTTATAAAAGAAGCCAGAGAGAAATCTCTCCTCCTTCCTCCCTCCACCATATGAGGACACAGTAAAAACATCATCTGTCTATGAACCAGAAACAAGCCAACCCCAAATATCAAATTTGTGGGCATATTGACCTTCAGGGTTCCATCTTCCAGAATTCTGAGAAAAAAAGTTTCTGTTCTTTATATGCCCTCTGGTATATGGTATTTGTTATCGCAGCCCAAAGGGATTAAGACTGGAATAGAGTCAGCCATGACTTTGTGAGTTGAGGGGTGTGCTTATTACTGTCTATGGGTTTTCAAAACTACACTTTTCTTTGTGTACACTCTTTTGTATCTCTGGACTGAAAGTCAGCAAACTACATTTTTATTTTATTTTTACTTTTTTAGAAAATGCCGCTAGCTGGATTTCTCTTAGTTTCTGTCAATAAGAAGTACTGTATAGAATCAGAAGGTAGTAAGAAGAAAAATAATATTATGTTGCTGCCTCTTTTAGCTTCTGCCAACAACTCAGGCTGTGACAGTTGCCATGCTGTAAAGGCAAGAGAAGGTGTTCTACCTGTGGTCTCTTTGGCATGGAACCTCTCTTCTAAGAGAGGGGCATGTGGGGGGGGGTGCAGAGAAAGACAGACAAGCTCTGCAAATATACTAAAGTTCATTAAATCATATGCTTACTTATGATGGGTGAATTTTACAATATGTAACATATTTCAAAAAGGTGATTTTTTAAAGGTGATTTGAGATAACAATGGATGTCAGTATGTCTGAGAGTAGTTTCGCAGTAATGGAAAAATGGGTTCCCAGTTTTAGCCTAAAAACAAAATACATTTCTCACAGTAGCAGAAGCACATAGAGTGCTTGCACATCACTTTCAGCAGTCCCAGGGCCAAAGTGATCATGGGATTGCAACCTAAAGGTGGTCACAATTTTTTGATCTATGAAGAAACAACTGTCCTCTTCCCTTAACACCTTAGCTATCCTATCACTCTTGTAACTAATAATAGTCAGTTATAGATTTCTCCATGTTTATTTAAGTGCTGAATGGTTTCCCTTTATTGAAATGGACTGAATCAAGCGAGGGGTTTTGCTGGGGGATGAATCAGTTTAACCAAATGTATGCTGACTACCAAGGAAGATTTTCTGCTAACCAAACAATTTGCTGAAGAGGAGTTTGGAAAAATCTTTGAATCCAAGACCCAGATAGTTCCAGTTACCACAGTTGCCAAAACCTTGGATAGACAGCAAAAATAATTCAAAGATGGGTCATAATTATAAAGAAAGTGACATGGGTTCTATGCAGAAAACTTTTTTTATTTCTTTAAATAAGTAAAGGGAGATTTCTGATGAAGGATGGTTACAGAAAAACAAAGGAAAAACGGAGATGACTGTTTTCTCATCTAATTTATGGATATCTTTATAAATAATAAGTAAAATTTGAACAATGAGACACGAGTATGCCAAGAAGACTTAAATAATGCTCAAAGAATATGCAGGAAAGTTGAAAATGTTATGACAGAACAAAAAAAAATAAAATAAAAATTTGCTGAAGAAAATAAATGCCTATTATAAGTGGAAAAAGTTAGTCATAAGTAGTTATAAGAATACTGATCAGAGAGAGCAAGGGAGGGAGGTAAAAGGAAAAAGAGGAATGTAAATATGATAGAAAGAAAGGTAGACTCAAAAAACGAGGTATATCTAGCATGCACTATTATTATTTTAAGAATTAAGCAAATGAAATATTAAAAATATAGAGTTAAAGTATAATTAAAAACAAAACTTTTCTGAAATAAATGCAAACTGAATGTGCAGCCTTAGGGGCTCAGAGATTTCCAAGAAATAATGATACCTAACCTTCATACCTAACATTTTAAATCAAAGCATGTTCTGGTAAAGATGTTAGAATTCAAATACAAAGAAAGAATCCTAGGAGTAGACAAGGGAAAAAATCATGTTTCCTACTAGTGTGAAATATCAAGCTGGATTCAACTTCTTCACAGTACTATTCGATGCAAGAAGACAGTTTGATCACTGTCTAAAATACACTGAGAGGAAGGAACTGTGATGCAATAATTTTACAATCAGCCAAGCTATCTTTTGATGATAAAGAAAACTTTTAAGTGTAAAGATACAGCATGCACAAAGTTATGCCATTTATGAATAACAAGGTCTGAAATTCCTGGGAGAGAAGGCTAGACAGTAATAAAGTAAGAAAAGGGGGAGGATGGAGCTGAAATCAATTGATTAGATCATGATACATAAGGGATTTTTTTTTTTAATCAACAGAGGTACACCCATTTCCATCACCCCCACTCCTGCCAAAATACACTAAGATTAATTTTTATTTAATGAAAGTCGAAGAAAGGTAAGCAAGGTGGCCACAACCATCACAGTAAAAGTAGCAGTATTCAGCCAGCTTCTTTCGGTTTCCAGAATCCCTAACTTTGACCCTTTCTCCAAAAAAAGTAGTCTTGTCAATACGAAAAGCTCAATTTTTCTATGCTTAATGGCGTTCTCAGACTCAAATCACCAAATACCCTTCAAAAAGAACTTTACACAACTTGGATTGTGGTTTTTCAGCCAAATCCAACAAAATCTAGTCTACATTCTTTTCTAAGGACGTGATATTGGAAATGGAAATCCTATTTATCCCCAGCCTACCTCCTCTCCTTTTATTCTTTCCCTCCTCCACTCCCAGCCCCAGACATAGACATAAAGCAACAGATAGAAAGATGTAAATTTCACACTTAGCAACTGTGTTTCCTTGCATAATGTTACTTGTATTATTTCATTTGATTTTCCCAATACTATTATTATTCTTTATACCTTTTTTTTCTTTCCTACCACTGAAATTATACTACCTTGAAAGCAATAATAAAGAGAGGTAACATTTGAGAGTTTCATTAAATATCATAAAATAACTATATACAGAAAACTACATAAAATAAACAAAAAAAGAAAGATATGAAGAATTATAAATCAAGATCAATGTAAAGAAAACTGGAAAATAGGGGCACCTGGGTGGTTGAGTTGGTTAAGCTTACAACTTCGGATCAGGTCATGATCTCGTGGTTTGTGAGTTTGAGCCCCCCGTGTCAGGCTCTGTGCTGACAGCTCAGAGCCTGGAACCTGCTTCAGATTCTGTCTCCCTCTCTCTCTGCACCTTGCCCACTAATGCTCTCTCTCTTTCTCTCTCTCTCAAAAATAAATAAACATTAAAATTTTTTAAGGAAATTGGAAAATAAATTCATGAGCTTATTAGTAACCATAATTTTTATTCAGTTTTTATTAAAAAACCTAAAAATGACATTTAACATATCCTACCCATGGAAATTATTATTATGATAAACATGTTTTATCCACATTTCAATTGATAATTCATATCTATGATAATTTAGTTTCATTATAATCTTATTTTTCATTCTAATGCTGAATGAAATTCATATTTTTAAATTCTATTTTAATTATCATAAATGGGGTTATTAACCTAAGGCAGAAAACTATTTCAAAAACATAAAATATCAGATTATTAAAATTGTGTATTTTTCTGAGTGGATTACTTCAAATCATTCATCTAATTATAGTTCTATTAAATTGGATATGTCATAGCAAAAATAAAAATAAAAATGCATAGAAATTATGCATGCAATGCATTTATTCAATAATGAATTCCTATTTTGTGGATATTTAGGTAGTTTTTCTGCACTTTTTGAATAGAATATAATTTCTTAATAAAATAAACAAAAATAGTATGTATAATGTGTATTTATATTGGGAACCATTAAAAAAAAAAGTGAATCCATTGCCTACTTTCTTGAACAGAAGTAATCTATTGCTATTTGTCATTAAAGAAGTCATACTAGAATTAGGCTTTATTCCCGTGTTCCTAAGAAGCACTTATAGATACAAACAAAGAATTACTATTATATTTATTATTATTGTTTTGAGAGAGAGAGAGGGAGAGCTAGCAGGAGAGAATCAGAGAAAGAGGGAGAGACAGAATCTTAAGCAAAGTCCAAGCTCAGTGTGGAGCCTGACAGGGGCTCCATCTCAAGACCTTGAGATCATGACCTAAGCTGAAATCAAGAGTCTGACACTTAACCAACTGAGCCACCCTGGCACCCCTAAAAGAACAGAAATTATTTAAAAACCTGAATAAAGTTTAAAAAAAAATTTAATGTTTCATTTTAGTTTTGAGACAGAGAGAGACAGAACATGAACGGGGGAGAATCAGAGAGAGAAAGAGACACAGAATTTGAAGCAGGCTCCAGGCTCTGAACTGTCAGCATGGACCCCGACGCAGGGCTCGAACTCACAGACGGTGAGATCATGACCTGAGCCAAAGTAAGAAGCCCAACTGACTGAGCCACCCAGGTACCCCTGAATAAAGTTTTAAGAAGTTGGAAATTATGTGATAGCGATTAATCGACAAGGAAGAAGAGAGACGACAGCCTGATCCTCAAGGGTAAACAGCCCATCTACCTGTTCTTGCATCTTGCAAGCTTTGTGCTCAGAGTCAAGAGGAGCAGGGGCAAATGAAGAAATATGAATGAAACAGATGAACTTATTAAAAAGTATTTTTTAATGAGACAACTATATTAGTCATCTAATGAATACACTTCCTACCAACCTACTGATGGAAGCATCAGGCATTTTCCCCAAAACAAAACATTAGAACACTTACCTTTAAAGCAGCAGATATTTTAGAGATGTTGTAAATGTTATATTACTTCTTGTGTCCAAGATGGTAACTACTGGTCACATGTGGCTACTTTAAGTATAAGTAACGTGCCTATGGACTTAAATTTTAATTTTACTTACTGGGGCACCTGGGTGGCTCAATTGGTTAAGCGTCTGACTTCAGCTCAGGTCATCTCACGGTTTGTGCGTTCGAGCCCAGGTGACAGGTCAGAGTCTGGAGCCTGCTCTGGATTCCGTGTCTCCCTCTTTCTCTGTCTCTCCAGGTCTCTCTCTCTCTCAAAAATAAATAAACATTAAAAAAATTAAAAAAAAATAATTTTACTTTAATGTAATTTTTAATATCATTTAATTTTGTTTTAATTAGTTTACATTTAATTTTGGACTTCTCGCAGCATGGAGCAGATGTACTTCTTCCGATTCCACTCACTAAGTACAACTAAAAACTCTGGGTAATATATGTAAAGCAAACTCAAAGAGACTCTGAAAGGTGAGGAGAAGGAATTCACAGAAAGAATAACATAGTGGTGAGTGACAGATCTCAGACTTGCAGCTCAAAAAGCTAGAAACCAGCAAATTGCCACAGGTCGAGAAAAAAGTCATGATAAAAGCCTGCTCTCTTGAGCTAACAGGCCAGAAAGAGCAGCCTAGCAACCTAGAAAATTCTTAGACAATAAATGTTTTATTCCAAAAAAATAATATAGAGAAAATGGTGGCCTCATTTCTTCCGTTGAAGGAGAAGAGAAAAAGGGCACACTGAGACACCTTGTACTGAAACTTCTCAAAACTAAAGACAAAAGAGTCTTGGAAGTAGAAATAAAAAGCTTACCTAAAAGGGGAAAAACAATAAGAAAAACAAAGGAGAATATGAATGAGAAAAAGCAAATAGGAATAGCCAATTTCTCATAGAGAAGGGTAGAAGGTAGAACACAGTGACATAGTTTTTAAAAGCTGAAAGAAAAGAACTGTCAACCCAGAATCTAATATCCAATGAGAATATCCTTTAAGAACGAAAAGAAAATCTTCCCAAATAAAAGAGAACTAAGAGATTTGTTGCCAGCAGATCTACTCTTAAAAAAAATGAAACATTAAGACATTTACTAACTATAAAAGAAGCGGTAAAAGAAGAAAACTTGGAAATTAGAAAAAAAAACAAAAAGACACAGGAAGCAAACCAAAAATGTCTATATTCAACACGCTTCTTGTGTCTTCTAAATTATGATTAATGGATGAAGCAATAATTACATCATTATTCAACGTAGTTATAAATATATGGGTGGGAAATATTTAAGATAGCTGTGTTAATAATTGGAGAGTGTAAGCTCACTTAATAGAGGGCAAGAATTCTAAGTTTTATTCAAATTGTTAAAAGGATGATACACCAGTCACCAGGGACCGTTCTAAGTTATGTGTATATAATATGGAGAGCCACTACAAGAGTATACTAGGAGATACACTCTAAAACACCTGCTAAATCAAAATGAAATTCCAGTGGAACATGTTCAAGTAACCAATACGAAGGCAGAAAAAAGAAACAAAACAAAACAAAACAAAACAAAAAACAAAGAACACACAGAAAGAAAAATACAGTGACAGACCTAACCTAAATATGCCAATAATTATGTAAAATGTAAATTATATAGTACACTACTTAAGAGGGATTGACAGAGTGGATTAAAAAACACCCCTAGGTGCCTGGGTGGCTTAGATGGTTTAAGCCTCTGACTCTTGACTTTGACTCAGGGCATGATCTCATGGTTTGTAAGTTTGAGCCCCAAGTCAGGCTCTGTGCTAACAGCCTGGAGCTCGCTTGGGATTCTCTTTTTCTCCTTCTGTCTGCCCCTAGCCCCTCAAAATAAATAAATAACCTTAAAAAAATCACCCAACTATATACCCTCTACAAGAACCACACTTAAAGTAAAACAATACAAGTATGTTGAAACAAATACGATGGAGAAATGTATTTTTATGCAAATAATGCAAGAGTCATCATACTGATATGTGAAAACGTAGATTTTAGTTTTTATTTTGAGAGAGAGGGCTCAAGTGAGCAAGAGGCAGAAAGAGAAGACAGAGAGAATCCCATGAGAGGCAGAGAGGGAGAGAAAGAAGCAGGGCTCATCTGAAATGGTACTTAAGCTTTACCCACTGCGGGGCTCCAACTCACGAACCATGAGATCATGACCTGAGCCAGTCTGTTGCTTAACCAACTGAGCCACCCAGGAGCCCAGAAAAAGTAGACTTTAAGGCAAACAAAATTATCAGAGACAGGGAGATAATTTTATTATGATAAATGGACCAGTATGGCATGACAATTCTAAATGTGTATGTAGCAAATAACAGAGCTACAAAACACATGAAACAAAGACTAGCATACCTGACAAAAAAAGAAACACATCCACAGATTATAGCTGGTGATTCCAACATTCCTTTCAATTGATAGAATAACTATCAATTTCAAGGATAAAGAACTCAAAAACATGATAGTACTGATATGGACTATGGCATTCAACAAGAGCAGAATGCATGTTCTTTTCAAGTGCCATGGAACATGTACCAATATGGATCATATCTTGGACCATATAGCATAGATTAAAAAAAGTTGAGTTGAAGTCATACATAATAATTTCTCCAGCCACAAAAGAATCAAACTAGAAAGCAATAACAGAAAGGTAATAGTAAAATCTTCAAACATTTGGAAGCTAAACAAAACATATCTAAGTAATCCATGGATCAAAGAGAAAGTCTTAAGGGAAACTTTAAAAAATGAATTGAACTGCATAAAAATGAAATATAACATATCAAATCTTGTGGAACACTCTTAAAAGAATGCCAAGAGAAAAATAATAACAATAATGGCATACTTCAGAAAACGGGAAACTGAAGAACAGAGTAAATCTGAAGCAAGCATAATAAAGGAAATCATAAAGATAACAGTAATTAAAAGAGGGATGGCTCCTTTTAATGGGTGGCTCAGCCGATTAAGCGTCCGACTTCAGCTCAGTTCATGATCTCGCCTTTTGTGAGTTCAAACCCCACATCGCATCTGTTCTGACAGCTCCAAGCCTGGAGCCTGCTTCAGATTCTATGTCTCCCTCTCTCTCTGTCCCTCTCCTGCTGGCACTCTGTGTGTATCTCTCTCAAAAATAAGTGAACATTAAAAAAAATTTTTTTTTAAAGCAGAAAAATGATAGAGAAAATCTGAAACAAAGAGCTAATTCTTTGAAAAGATCAACAAAATTGCCCAACCTCTAACAAGTCTGACAAAGTAAAAAGACAGTTTATGAAGACTAAAGTCAGAGAAGGGGATATTACTATAGACTTTACAGACCTCAAAGG
Organism: Prionailurus bengalensis; assembly: GCF_016509475.1. Classification (NCBI taxonomy): domain Eukaryota; kingdom Metazoa; phylum Chordata; class Mammalia; order Carnivora; family Felidae; genus Prionailurus; species Prionailurus bengalensis. The sequence goes on from NC_057343.1 coordinate 218,055,067, forward strand.
TTAATAAGTATAAGCTATGAACAACTCCACCCACATAAATATGATGTATTAAATTAAATTGGTTAATTCCTTAAGAAACACAACGTAATATCCCCTATGAAATAGGGCACCAACAAAGGAATTGAATGTGTAATTAACAAACTGCCAAAAAGAAACTCTTTAGCTGTATGTGGTGTCATGTCAAATAATGAGAGAAAAATTAAGGTCGATTCTTCAAAATCTCTTCTAGAAAATAGAAGAAGCAGCAGCTTACTGATTCATTTTATGGGCATATTATTACAATAATATCCAAACATGAAAAAGCTAATACACAAAAAGAAACAACATATAAATGCCCATTATGAAATGGATACTCAAATCCTTAGCAAAATATTAATGAGTAAAATATAGCAATATAAAAAAGAATTTTACACTATTACCAACTGATATTTATTTTCAGCATGCAAGACCAATTCAGTGTTTGGAAACTGTCCATGTCATGCATCCAATTAACGTTCTAAAGAAGAAAAATTGCACGGTCATATAATTCAATGTAGAAAAAGCATGTGACAAATTTTACAACCCACTGATGATGGAAAAACAAATGACCAAACAAAATACTCCCAGAAAAATACGAATAGAGAGGAAATTGTTTCCACTTGTTAAATAATGAATATGATCTTCAAAAACAGAAAGAAAATCAAAATCAAAACTCACACAGCTAACGTTCTACTTCATGGTGAAAGACTGAATTATTTCTTTCAAGGTAAGACAAAGATATATTCAGTCTCACCACTCTCATTTAATATAGTATGAGAAGTTCTAGCAAGTGTAATAAGGCAAGAAAAATAATGAAAAGACAGATACATGAGTAAGGACAAAATAAAACTCTCTCTATTTGCAGATGACATAATTATACACAAGCCAAAGTCTAGTTATACACATGCATTCAAAAAGTACTCTTCTAAAATTAATAAATTCAGCAAGGTTAAAGGATACCAGAAAAACATATAATACTAATTATATTTCTGCATGCCAGGAGTAAACAAATGAGCCCTGAAATTAAAATGTGATGTAATCTAAAATCACTCAAAAATTAAATAATCTAAAGTAGCTGTAAAATATTTGCAAGACTTTCATCAAAAAACTGTAAACTGCTAATGACAGACATAAAAAAGTTTCCCAAAAATGGAAATACAGTGTTTGTAGACTGAAATTTTCAACTTTTAGTAAGTGTGTTAGTCTGTAAGGTCTATTATAACAAAGTATTACAGACAGAATATCTTAAATGACACCACTGTAGTTTCTCATAATCCTAAAGACTAATAGTCTAAGATTAAGGTGTCAACAAGGTTGTACTTTGTCCAAGGCCTTTCTCCTTGGCTTGGGGATGGCCATCTTTTCTCTACATCTTGACATTTTTCCTCTTGTGTGTCTGTTACACAACTGCCAGTCATGTTGGGTTAGGGCCTCCCTTAATTACCTCATTGTCATTTAATAACCTCCTTAAAGACCCTATCTCTAAATGTAGTCACATTCTCAGACTGTTAAATTTGAGGCATTAAGACTTCAACATATCAGTTTTGGGAAGACACAATGCAGTTTATATCAGTAAAGATGTCAATTCTTCAAAATTGATATGTAAGTTTAAACCAATTCTCATCAAAACGCTAGTGAGGATTTTGTATACACCAGTTTATTTTAAAATATATATGGAAAACAGCCAAGGAACCAGAAGGGATAAAAAGAACTTGGAAAATGGAGAATATAGAAGGAATCAATCTACTCAATTCTAAGGCTTGGTACGGTACTCATAATAATGAAGATTGTGTGTCATTGGTGGATCCATAGATACGTAGGTCGATAGAAGAGAGTAGAGGATTTAGTAAGAAACACACAAATATGCCCAAATGATTTCTACAAGAGTTAAAAATAAGTAAATGGAGAATAGAACGCCTTTTCAACCAACAGTGCCAAAATTTGATGGGGGAAAAAAAAGCCTTGGCTTAAGTAAATCACAGCCTCATGCAAAATTTAATTCAAAATGATTACGGAATTAGTTTAAAATGCAAAATGTAAAACTTTTAACAAAAACTTAGGAGAAGTTCTTTGGAATCCGAAGTGCAGCTTAGATTTGACAGTGAAAGCCAAATTCATTTTAGAAAAAGATAAATTGGCGTCCATACGAACTAAAATCATTTTTGCTCTCTGAAAAACTTGTTAATAGCATAAGGCAGACTGTAAAATGGGAAAAATATTTGTAAACCATGTATCTGACCAAAAAAAAACCCAGTATGTATAATATATAAAGAACTATCAAAGCTCAACAGTAATTAAATAAATAAATAATAAGCAAACAAATAAATAAATAGCACAATTAGGAATTAGACCAAAGACATGAAGACATATTTCACTTAAAAGGATGTCCAGATGGCAAATAAGCACGCAAAAAGATGTGCAGAAACATGGGTAATTAAGGAAATGCCAATTAAAGCTACAATAAGAAATGATTATACATTTGCAATAATAGGCAAAACATTGTCACTATATGAGAACACCACAGACCGGTGAAGATAAACCAAACTTCTCATATATCGCTTGCTGGTGGAAATCCAAAGTGCTTCAGCCACTATGGAAATTAGTTTGGCAGTCCCTTATGAAAAAAAAATGCATTATGACATGATCCAGTAATTGTGCTCCTAAGCATTTATTTCAGAGAAATGAAACTTCATGTTCACCCATAAATCCATGTCCACATGTTTGTAGCAGTTTTATTTGTACCTCAAAGCCCAAACTGACCCAGATTGTTCTTCAGCGGGTGAATGGTTAATTTATAGACTATTACTCAGCAATAAGTAGGAGAGGTGAACTGATAAACACAGCTTGGGTGAACCTCCAGAGAATTATGTTGAGGGAAAAAAACACAAAGTTACAAAACTGAGTGAAAGAATCTCACAGTATGCAAACTTCCCAGAGTTCATATACCTATAGGATTCCATTTTTATAACATTCTTGAACTGCCAAAATCATAAATATGGAGATCAGATAAATGCTTGTCAAGGGTTAATGAAGAAGGACATGTGTCTATGAAAGGACACAGAAGTACATGCGTCACAAAAGACACTGAGAGATCTTTGGGGTGATAGAATTGTTCTCTGTATTGACAGTAACAAAGCCAATATCCTGGCATTGAGACCAACAGGGTAATGGGTACATAAAATCCTTCTATATTCTTACAACTGCTAAGATATCTGCAATTATCTCAGAAAGATTAGTAGTCTGAATGCTGATATCATAAATAAAGCCTTTATGTTCTCAAAAGCTAAGCCAACTGCTATGATCACATCAAAAGAAAAGATTTCTCTATGCATCATCTCATCTAGCAAGACTCATATCTGCATGGAGCTAACTAGAAGACAGACCTATTTGCCAGTCAGCTGAGGGAACACATACTGTCTAATTACGTGTGTGTGTGCATAAAACTATATATACATACATATATATATGCATAAAACTATATATACATATATACATATATATTAATACAATGCATATACATACACATATGTACATAGAGTTCAGGACTCAGAAATGTTACATGTTAATTTCACAGTTTAGGAAGATCTTTCATTGCGAATTTAAGTCTTTGGAATCCGAAGTGCAGCTTAGATTTGACAATAAAAGCCAAATTCATTTTTAAAAAAGATAAATTGGCCTCTGACATGTAAATTAAACAGAAGAAAGTCAAAGTGAAAAAGAGAAGAAAGAGAGATGGAAAACCCAACAGAGCAAGTAATGCAATTCCAGTGCAGACCATTACAGGTACTTTTGAGAAAAAAAATGGTAGTAGAACACAATGACAAGCATAATGGAAACTGAAAAAATATTGAGGATAAAAGCAGAACAATGCAATTTCTTAAATGGTCAATATAATCTCCAAAAATCACAAACTGAGGAAGAGCACTGTTCTCTAAACTTGTTTAAAATGACTTTTTACCAGTTGAGGAAATCCTTTTAGCCTAACATCGTCCCTCAAGTTATATTTGGATTATGACTGAATTTTTAGGGATGGAAATCTAACTGCTATTTTATTACTCAATCTGTTTGCAACCATAATAATACAAATATTGTTTATTGGCTTTCACTTTAAGAGTCAATCTTTAGGCCAAGAGATGTTTAAAGGAGAGAATGAAAATCTAAGAGCTGTGAAACATAAAGCTGAAACTAACACAAAGCAGATTGTGAAGAAAACTTTGTAGAAAATGAAGGGCATTAATATGATCATGTAAAGTATAGAAACCAAATGAAAAGATGATAGAAATATGAATTGAGGTTTAGTTATACTGTTTGTATTTAAGATAATTGTTAGGGGCGCCTGGGTGGCTCAGTCGGTGGAGCGTCCAACTTTGGCTCAGGTCATATCTCATGGGTTGTGGGTTCTGGCCCCGCGTTGGGCTCTGCGCTGACAGCTCAGAGCCTGGAGACTGCTTTGGATTCTGTGTCTCCTCTCTCTCTGCCCCTCTGTCACTTGTGCTCTGTCTCTCTCTGTCTTTCAAAAAAAAAATAAAATGTAAAAAAAAAATTTTTTTTTAGAAAATAAACGTTAAAAAATATTTAAAGATAATTGTTGGAAAACCCCAAACAAAAAATAATTGTCAAACACAGAGATGGAGAAGGGGACTTGCACAAGCTAACTGTTTATATTTGATTTTAGGGGAATAATACATGTGATCTGATTTTAATAAATTCAGAAAATAACTTAAATATTATTTTGTGAAAGAAATAACCAAAATATAGCCAATATTGAATAAGTCCCCTGGAGAGAAGACCTAGAAGTGAAGAAATAGTGTAAGACTGTTAATTTCCATTATGACATCCTTCACTGCAATTTCTTTAATGTGCATGTATGAATTCATAAAAATTAACATTTTAAAAGTATAACCTGATTTACTTAAAAACAATAGCTATTTGTGGCGTCAGAATGTTTGCTGGTGAATCCATCTAAACAATTGAAAATGCAAAAGTTTACCAAACTGGAATCGTGCATAAAAACACTTTTTCTAGCATCTTTTATGTGCAAAAATGCTTTCTTCCCTTGCATTTACTGCTGAATTTGAAATATCACCTACCTAGTGACTTGGCTAGCAGCCACTTCTATTTATAAGCATACATCATGTGAATTACAAGTAAATAAAATAATTGTTCTCAATTAGACTAAATTTCCACCAAGTGGGGTGCCCGGGTGGCTCAGTCGGTTGAGCTGCTCACTTCGGCTCAGGTCATGATCTCGCGGTTCCTGAGTTTCAGCCCCATGTCAGGCTCTGTGCTGACAGCTCAGAGCCTGATGCCTGCTTCGGATTCTGTGTCTCCCTCTCTCTCTCTGACCCTCCCCCGTTCATGTTCTGTCTGTCTCTGTCTCAAATATAAATAAACATAAAAAAAAAAAGAAATTAAAAAAATAAATAAATAAATTTCCACCAAGTGGATTGTTGAACCCTTTTTATGACTTCATAGTCTAAATGGCCACACTCACAACTTGAATGTGCCTTTAATTTAATTAATTACACTTTTTAGGTAGAAAACTTTTGTTTTGTATCAAAAATGATATCATTAAAGTAGCTACAATAAAAGAGAGTTCCTTTCATCGGGAATGTAAAATTAAAAGTAAGATTTAAATAATTTTAGCATGCAAAGTATAATCATGATCATTTTCAATATTTAAAATTTGTTTTAATGTTTATTATTTTTATTTTTGAAGGCGAGAGAAACCAAATGTGAGCGGGGGAGGGGCAGAGAAAGAGGGAGACACAGAATCCCAAGGAGGTTCCAGGCTCTGAGCTGTGAGCCCCCATTTCTAATATTTAAAGTTAAGAATCTTAAAATCTCTCTAGCTTTACTGAAGTCATCATCGATATTTAAAAATGTGTGCTTGTGGAATAAATCATCCAGTTAGTTATTCTACTTAAATCCTCCAGTTCTTTGGCAATAGAATAGAAGTTGCCATTTCTTTTCTTTTTTTTTTCTTTTCTTTTTTTTTTCCAGTAAAGCATATATGGTACTTTCAATCCTATCCCAAACCCCACAATTATATTGTCTGAAATAATTGTCCAGGCATTTTTTAGTTCATTCTATAGTATTATTGTATACTATTCTATAATATTTCTATAATATTGACCTATGATGTTGCTTATTTTTACACCTGAGCATCATATAACACTCTTTTACAAATTAAAAGATGTAATTTTTTTCTGTTTGATTAGTTTTCTATAATTCCTTTCTCCCAATAACAAATATAATCAAAAGTAATCGTTGATCATTTGTTTTAATTTTTCAATAGCAATTATAATTTCCTAATAAGGGTATCTTTGCTAAAAACAGGTGATTTATTTTTAAAAGGGCCCAGATTATCAAGATAATAAAGGTCTTGAAATATTTTTCATTTTGAATTTAATCATTTAAGCTATGACTGAATATAACTTTTTATAAAACACATATAAAAAATAGCAAATTTAGAAATATTAACTTTTTTATCTCATAAGGATCAGGAAAATTAAATAATTGGATGAAAGACTATATTCTATTATCCAACAGGATAATCAGATCTATCAATATTCACGATATTAATATAGCTAAAGTCTTAGCTATAAATTTGTAATGCAAATATATATATTAACGTATTTTACAATAGTAATCAGGATAATTTAAATGTATAATAATAAAGCACTTATTCTTATTATCAGGTTTATTTTATTCTTTAATTATATTTATCCAATACTTTAAAGTTATATTCAATTTTATTACCACATTTATGAATTAAAAATCTTATTGGTTTTGCTTAAATTTCTCCATTATCAAGAAAAAAAATTGAGTAATACATTTCCATTTATAAATTTTAAATGTTTTATAAATACTTTGAATGTATTTATCAAATATGAATAACCATGATTATAACTACAAGTTTTCAAAAATGAGAAAAGAATAAAAGATATATTTCATGAACTTGTGATGATAAATTACACTTAATATTTATTATCAATTTGAGGAAAAACTGTTCCAAAAGACAAAAAAATGACATGATATAATATTAGTAGGGCCAATCCACTGGGAAGATAAAACAATTACAAATATATATACATACAAATTCAGCCCATCTAAATATACAAAGGAAACATTGACAGAACTGATGGGAAAAAACAGTACAATAATGGTAGATATCGTCAACATTCTACTTTTAATAATGGAAAGAACATCCAAATGGATTAATAAAAAAAAAGAGGACTCGAATAACACAATAGACCAAATGGATATACAGACATATATAGAACATTCTACCCGACAGCAGCAGAATACCCATTCTTTTAAACTGTACATGTTTTTTGACAAGATAGGCCACATGTTAGGTTACAAAACAAGTTTTAACAAATTTAAGAAGCTTAAATCCCTACCAAGTATCTTCTTCAACCACAGTGGAATGAAACTAGAAATCAACAGCAGAAAATTCATAAATATGTGAAAATTAAACAAACTTGAGAAGAACAAAGTTGGAGGTATCACTCTGATTTCAAAATAAATTACAAAGTTCCAGGATCTACAACAGCATGGTACTGACATAAAGACAGGCATACACACAGATGGAACAGAATAGAGAACCCAATAATAAACACATGTGTGATTTTTGCACACATAAAATCAACTGATCTTTGACATGGGTTTGAATAACACACAAGGGAAAAAAGAGAGTCTCTTCAACAAATGGTGTTGGGAAAAGTGGGTATCCACATGAAAAAGAATGGAATGGAACGTTACATATGGAACCAACTCAAAATGTATTAATGACTTAAATGTAAGACCTGGAAATATAAAACCTCTAAGAGAAAACAGGACAAAACTTCATTATATGGGTCTCAGAAATTATTTTTTGAATATGATGCCAAAAGCACAGGCAACAAAAGCAAAAATAAGCAAGTGGGACTTCATGTAACTATAAAGTCTGCACAGCCAAAGGAACAGTCAACAAACTAAAAGGCAACCATGAATTAGAGAAAATATTTGAAAACCATATATTTGATAAGGGGATAATCTCAAAAACATATAAGGAATTCCTATATTTCAAATTAAAAAAAAAAAATTAGTAACCCAATTCAACAATAGCCTAAGGACTTGACATTACTCCAAGAAAGACATACAATGGCCAACTGGCATATGAATTTTTTTTCAATGCCATTAATCATTAGGGTAATGCAAATTGAAACTACAATGAAATATCACTTTATCTTTTTGGATGGCTATTATATTAAAAGAAAAAAAAAGACAACAAGTGTTGGTGAGGATGTAGAGAAATTGTAACCCTTGCACACTGTTTGTAGGAATACAAAATGTTATGGCCAGTATGGAAAATAGCATAAAGTCCCCTAAAGTAATTAAAAATAGGACTGCCATATAATTCAGCTCTCCCACTCTGGACATTATTCCAAAATACCTGAAATCTGAATCTTGAAGAGATGCTACCTGTCTCATGTTTATTTCATTGCTATTATAGCCAAGAAACAACCTAAATGTCTATTGACAGATAAACAAATAAAGAAAATGTGGTATATCCCTACAGTGGATTATTAGCCTGAAAAAAGAGGAAAAATCTGTTATCTGTGACAACAGAGAAGAATCTTGAGAGCATTATTATAAGTAAACCAAGCCAGTCACAAATAGACAAATTTTACATGATTTGATTTATATAAGGTATCTATAGTAGTCAAACTCATAGAATCCAAGAGTAGAATAGTAGTTTCTAGGGACTGCGGTGGGGAGAGGAAACGGGGAGTTATTAGTCAATAGGTGTGAACTTTCACTCAAGCAAGATGACAAAGTTCTAGAGTTCTGCTATACAACATCGTCTTTATAGTCCACAGTGATGTTTTTTATAGTTAAAATGTATTATCAGGAGAAATCTCATGTTAAATATTCTTATCACAATAAAATAAAACAAATTTACACATTTTTTTTAAAAAATAGTACTTAGAGACCAATACCTTGTTACAAAGAGTATTCATTGCTATTGATTATTAGCTTCTAGAGTTTTTAGTGAAGAGTGCTAGAAAACATTGAATTAAAAAAATAAAAATAATAAATCCACCTTGATATGTTTATGTTAAATTGAAAATCAGAGTTTTGCTAATTCTTTAAATTTCATATTTGTACCTCTTTAACTATTATTGAGAATGTGATACAATGAGTTATTTCAATTATCTTAGAATATTTACAATAGTGTCAAATTCATAATAACAATATTAACTATCAAAGTATAACTGAGTGTGGTTTAAGATTATTGGCAGTTTTGTGTTCCTAAGATTATAAACGACTGAGTATTATGAAGTTACTGTATTTTATTTTGGCTAACCATTGTCTCTATTTGGTTATGTTGCCTGTATAATAAACATCACTTTCACTTTCCTACACTATTTAAAACTTGCTTTTTATTGCCTTTTTAATTATGTAAAGAACCAGCAAGATTCCAGAACCAAAACTGCATAAAAAGTCATATTTTGTGAACTGATTTTCAAGTCTGCTTCTCAACCATGCACCCTCTTATATATAACCATGTTTATGAGTTTTTCATGTCTCTTTTCATTTTTTTCTTTACGGATATAAGAGAATGCACACAAACTTGGGGAAAGGAAGGAAGGAAGGAAGGAAGGAAGGAAGGAAGGAGGAGGGAGGGAGGAGAAAAGGAGTGAAAGAGGGAGAGAAAGAAAGAAAAGGAAAGAAGGGAAGAGAAAGAAAGAAGAAAGAAAGAAAGAAAGAAAGAAAGAAAGAAAGAAAGAAAGAAAGAAAGAAAGAAAAAAGGAGAAGAGAGGAGAGGAGAGGAGAGGAAAGGAAAGGAAAGGAAAGGAAAGGAAAGGAAAGGAAAGGAAAGGAAAGGAAGAAGAGAGATAAAAGAAAGAAAGAAAGGTAAGGAGGGAGGAAGGAAGGAAGGAAATAAAGAGCAAAGGAGTGGGGAAGGAGAGAGATAAGGAAGAAGGAAGGAAGGAGAGAAGGGAGGAATATAAGCTAGCTCTAAATTAAGACAATAAAGAATATGAGTAAATTGGAAAGAGCTCCTTAAATCAACATAACTACCTTCGTTTGCTTGAAATCTATGTCATTGTTTCAAGTCTATGCCATACCACTGTATTAAAAACTAGTAAGTTTATGTATTCTGTTCATATTCACATTTCTCATAAACTTTGTCGGTAAATAACACATTTTGAAATGTTTTTACATTTCAGCAGTAAGCTATACATGCATAGCCTCAGAAATAGACCAGTGTCTCTTGTTAATACATATCTTGTCTATCTTACTCTGGGTAGGAACTACGTATTAATATTTTATCCTCTAATTTTTTTATTTCAAATAATACAGCACCAGAAGGGATATTACACAACAAACTAATAAGAAGTGAAGCCTGTGTTAGCTGTTTGATCAAATATATTTCATGCAAACTGCCTACAAACATCAAAAACAATTAGACCCCAAATTCAATCTGAGTTAGCATTCATATCCAAAGATTTGAATGTAGGTAAGTTCAGAGACCAAATATTATATTTTGATTTGTTTTGAAGTGGCCGTCTGCCCAAATCAAAAAGCTTCCTCAACAGTTTGGCAGGCAGTTTAAAGAACCAAAATAACTACTTTGTGTAGGTCAGGTTCACAGGCATCCCCGTGTGACTTGGAAAGCACAAAAAGCAATGTTCACAGCATGTGGTACCTTACCAAGTTGCCTTCTAAAAGTGTCTATAACTTCTAAATTGTCAAATATTTCAGCTCTCATAAGAATCTTTTAAGGAAACTTTATAAACACAAATCAAACTTCAAATATCAGTGGCCGACATAATTAAAAAGAGCATAAAAATCCAATATTTTGGGAAATTCCATGATACAATAATCCTGAAGTACCCATAATTTATATCTTGGCACATTAAAAATGCTCTTTTTGATTAAAAAAGAGCTTCACATATATCAATAGTCTTATGAGTACACTTAATGAATATGCTGGTCAATAGTCTAATTTTTAATTGTTTAAAGCAAACCCAATGCCACGAAGACCTATTTTAGTCACGCCTTGCAGACTTCAAGAGGGATAACTCCAGCTTTACCTCCCCATCCCTCTGCCTCCCTTCTAAACCCAGCCGTCATCCTAGCCCCAGGTCCATGCCTGAGAATTGCAGGCCATTTCAGTTTCTCTTCTTAGAAGAATGGCCCTTGAAAGGTGTTCAAGATGGTTCTCAGTTGTCGAGTTAGAGTTGGAAAATGGCAAGGGGTTGCCCGGGGGACAAGCTCCCTTGGTATCCAGCACTTGTGTAAGAACTTGCAGTACCTGGTGGACCACCAGCTGATTTCCTTGGAGAGCTGCAGGCTGGAAAGGAGAACGGTGACCCTTTCTCATCAACCTAAAAATGCTAAATGTAGCTGTACATTAAAGAGCTCACCAACCAGATGATGATCACCAAGAATGTCAGGAGGATGCTCCCATTGCAGAAGGTGAGTATGTCCGATGTGGACACCAATAGTGTGCTTTCTTTCCTTCTGGAATTCATAGTGGAGGACAAGCAAGGCAAGAAGCATGTGAACAGGCACTCAGCTATATCTGCATCCACCCCAACTCCCTGAAGTTGGGGGCTCACTGAATGGATGTGCCCACATCCTTCAGCAAAGTGAAACATCAGCAAAGGTGTCAGGTTATATTGAACTCCTTACACACATCTAAACTTTAAATTCACATGGCGACGTTGAGGGTTTGCAGGCTCTTTCATTCCCAAGACTTAGGTGCGTAGCCGTGAACGCTTATCAGAAGGAG